>NC_084898.1:10292500-11702500 GCF_958979055.1 Alnus glutinosa | reverse complement strand
TGAAACACATGACATTTTCGATTTCTACAGGTTTTATGGAATATGTTTTCAATACTTAAGACTAATCGCATAACAAGTTCTGTGATAATTTACTTACTAAATTGTTGACTTACGCAATTATTTTTTCACTATGAAGCACCTCGGTGTTTTATAGATTAGCAGGTTTGGTGGATTGTCAGGTTGAACATTCGTTGGGATGAAAATGGCAAGTGAATGACTCATATAGCCAGGTTTGAGTAAAATAGTTAGAAGTAGTTCAATATTGTAGTTATAATTTTTTGGAAGCTGTGCATTTGTATCGATGCTAGTTAATGATGATATTAAAGATATATACTTTTGTCTCAAATCATTCTTTTCTGCTTTCCATTTTATTTTAGGAAAAATTGCACCATTGGTCCTTGTGATTGGCCTAAATTACAAATCACTTCCTGTTGTATAAAAAAAATTGTAAGGTCCTTGTGGTAAGCAAAAATTACAAATTACTCCCTAAAGTTGTTTTCCATCCACAAACATAATAGAGTTCGTTACGTCAGACCCAATAAAAACGCGATACATGTTACTCTTTGTTAGTATTTTATTGGCTACATTCTGGATAAAACAAAAACACTTTATGTGATGGTTGCGTTTTAACAGGTAAGTCGGTTTTTAAATCAGAATCTTCATATATCCAGACATTTACTGCTCACAAGCTTCTAGAAGATATCCATGAAGAGTCCATTGCAAAAACCAAGTCAAATCAGCCGGTTCCTGTGCAACCGTCCGGATGGGCCTTTGCATGCGTCCGGACGCCCTGCAGTGTCTTACAGATAAACATTGAAGACGTCCGGACGTCAGAGTAACACCGTCCGGACGATAGGTCAATCAGTATTCAACAAGGAGTCTGTTTTCAGAAGTCGACATTGTTTGGGAAGTCTCTGCAAACCGTCCGGACGATGTTCAGTAGTTCAGAATATTCCAGAGTTCCGTTCGAACGCAAAAAGGATTTAGCGAAGACCGTCCGGACGCTCGGTTAAACTGTTCGGATGTAAACCCGATAAAGATAACATTACGTTGTTTCTGAAAGGATATCTCAGAAAACTATCCGGACGTGGCTAACTTCCGTCCGAACGCTCGCCAGTCAGAGTCTGAATCTCAGCAATTTTTGAGGTCTCTTGAAGCCTATAAATAGGGGGCTCTAGGCTAGTGTTTTGTACAGAATTCAACAAAGAATTCCATAGTGCTTTGAGAGAGTGTTTAGGGAGAATCGAAGATCTGCTAGCTCTCAAGCCGGTGCCAGTGTGTTCTCAAGTGTTCGTGTGAAGTCTATCTTAGGGGTTAGCCCTAAGGTAAAGGAATCCATCAAAAACCTTTAAGGTGGAACATCTGGTTGGGAAGCGTTCGTGTTAGGCTACACGTCAAAGTTAAAGGTATGACTACTGCATAGGGTTATGTGAGTACGAGTGTCTTGTAACTAGCTTTGTTTTTGGATAGTGTATTTCCTGGGTTTGGCTGCCTCGGAGTAGTTTTTTTCTCTTTATAGAGGTTCCACTTCGTAACAAATATCTTGTCTCATTTAAATTCCGCATTTAAGATATTTGTTTGCACACAAACACACACTTGGTTTAAATTTAGAAGTCAATAAATTATTTTCAATTGGTATCAGAGCTAGGTACACTCTGTTTTAGATTTATTTCTTGAGTGTATCCTTTTGACTTATGTTTTTGATTATTATGTCTCAAAATCTTAATTCTGTTCCGTCCTTTGATGGGACGAACTATGGCCGAATGCGCTTCTTTTTAAAATTTATTGACGTCTGGAAAATTGTTGAAACTGGTTGGATTAAACTAGAAGAAACAGACGAAATTACTGTTGTTCAAACAAGCACAAGGCTTTCCAATGATAAAACCCTCCATGCACTATGTCAAGCACTTTCACCATCTGAATTCGCAAGAATTTCAAATTGTGAAATTGCTAAAGATGCATGGCAAATTCTAGAAACAACATATGAAGGCACAAAACTAGTAAAATCTGCCAAACTTCAAATGTTGATTTTTAAATTTGAAGAAATTAAGATGCTAGAAGATGAGATATTCGGAGAGTTCTACACTAAGATTAGCAACCTAAGAAACTCGATGGTGAGTTTTAGGAAGCAAATCTCGGATGTAAAACTCATCCGAAAGATACTAAGATCTTTGTCTGAGCGTTTCAGGATTAAGGTGACAACAATAGAAGAAAGCAAAGATCTGGAGGAGATGAAGATTGAAGAGCTGGTAGGATCTCCTCAGACATACAAATATTCCTTACCTCCGGTCAGAAAGGCAAAGACAATTGCCCTTAAGGCATCCAAGGCATCCAAGAAGAAATCCACAATCTCATCTGACGAAGACTCCGATGTTGATGAAGATGCAGTGGCAATGTTAGCCAAGAACTTCGAGCGTTTTATGAAGAATAATAAATTCAAGAAGAAGTTCTTTGACAGATTAAGAAAGGCTCCCCACACAATTGATACAGAAGAAGCAGAAAAGAAAGATCCGAGGGGTCCCCAGTGCTTTGAATGTTCAGGTTTTGGGCACATCAGGACTGAATGTGCAAATCTGAAGAAACAAAAAGGGAAAGCCTTTAATGCAACTCTCAGCGATGAGTTTGAGAAAGAAGAAGAAACTCCTGGGAAGAAAAATTCCTGGCATTCGTTACCCCATATGAAGATAAGGAGGATTCTCAGTCCTACTACTCTGAGAATAGTGAAGAAGAAGATATGCAGTCAGCCTATCAACTTCAATATGTTGAATTCCTAAAGCTGCGGGAGAAATACAAGCAGCAGATACTAGAGCTGAACAGCCTCAGGACGGAGAAGACCTCTATGCTCATAAAGATCAATGATTTAGAAGAGAAGCTACTGAAGACACAGTTACAACTAGAGAGAGTCTCAGACGAGAAGCTCACTCACATGCTCTCCATTCAGAAGTGCCTAACTGACAAGACCGGTCTTGAGTATGTTCCTACTTCTGATACTCCTACTTCCAAGACCATTTTTGTGCGGCCAATTATTCCTGAATCTCCACCTCCAAGAATGGATAAGGGAAAAGCAGTTATGGAAGGAGAAGTTCCTTTCAACCCTTAGCCTCTGGTCAAGCTTCCTATAAGAAGAAAGCCTCCCACATGCCATCTCTGTGGCAAGCTAGGGCACATCAAACCAAATTGCCCACATTGGCAAGTTCAGCAAAAGAAAAAATGGCTGGCTCCTAAAACTCTCATATGTCACCAATGTGGAGTTAGCAGTCATAACAGACCAAGGTGTCCTCCACCTAAGCCTCTCAAGCATCATAGATCTCCACCTAGAAATCATGTTCCAAAGCTTCAGCAGCTGCAGAAGCCTACTCAAGCGAAAAAGACTTGGGTCCCAGAGAAGATTGCAGCAAGGGACATCTCCAATGAAGAATCATCTTCCGCCAGTACTTTCATGCAAGATCTGGTCAGATTTCTGGCTCTACAGCATCAAAAGGAAGAACAAGACAAGGATGAGGACACACACTCCCCGAGGGGGGACAGACCTACCTAGTAGGTAAGGTCACACATGCCTAGGATTTTGGTTCCTAAATCCTAGAGCATGACAGGTACACTTGCATAGTTTATTTTATTTTATCATCTTATAAAAACTTTGCATATTGTTTTGGAACCATCTTTTCTATCCCTATATTCCCTCTTGGGTTGTCTTAAGGAAATTCTGCAGGTATTAAATAGGGATGATAGTAAAAGCACGTCGAGCGGCTATTTTTCTATCTTGTTACTCTCAAACCTCTCTCCCTGAGGTCAGGTTTGTTTTTACCATACATGCTTGGTCAATCCTACTCTCTTTACTTTGAAAGCATGTTTGTTTGTTTTTTTTTTTTTTAATAAAAAAAAGGGGGTTAAAAGGATGCATAGGTTTATTGTTTTATAACTTCCAGATATCTTATGTATGCTTAACTGATGTCTCAGTTTCTGATGCATTTATTCAATTGCCTTTATATAACTGAGAGTTTTATTATATCTGCGAAGTTTTCCAGTGGCATCCATACTAGATAGTTGCTTTTCTCTTGCGATGAAGAATGTGCACTATCCAAGGCTCCCCTAAGGTATTTGTGTCTCTCCTCTGACTTTTAGCTACTGGGATTTTTTTTTTTAAATGGGACAGATTTTTGCCAAGATGGTCAAATTGACCAACTTGCTAGTTGAACCTAGAACCCATAAACTTTGGCATTCTTTCTAGGTTGCAGCACCAAGTGATAAAAGGCATTCAAAACTGAATAAACATGGATAAATAAAAAGATCCACTACTTATGCTAAATCTGTTCTTGATCTTGTCCCTAAAGAAATAGTCAGTGACCACATCATTGCGGAAATAGACGGTCACTAAAGGACATAGTAAAATAAAAGTGTTGCAGCTTAGGGGGAGTGTATCAGATGAAGGTAACTAAGCCCTAACATAATAAGGTTTGACTTTTGACTGATCTAACATTAATTTTCTCTCTTCTTTAAAAAATTTAGGTGTTTTAAGTCATTTCAGCATACTTCATACCTTATTGAGAAAGCCTTCACACACACACGCATTGCATGAGTTAAGTTTTCTATTGAAAAATGTCCTTCTGGAGGGAAATTCTTGTAGTGATTAAAACATAACTCTCAATTATATCTTGGATTTTTTTTAAAATGCTAATTGAACTAAGATATCTGTGTTTTATACATGCGTGCTCTGGAAATTATTTGGGAAATATTTTTCTGCTCTTTTTCCTCTCTTTTTCTGATTCTTTTGTGTGAAGCATCCGGACGGTGATCCTGTATGGCTGGACGGTATTTCTGGTTGTCCGGACGATATGGTTGATTCGTCCAGACATTTATTATTCTTGTCCAGACGAGCGTGTTTTTGCGACCTCTACGTGGCACTACGTCCAGACGTCACTTAAGTTCCATCCGGACGGTGAACCCTGTAGGGTTAAATCACATTCTCCCCACGCCGCAACCCACTTTTTCGCCTCCTTTTGTGTTTTTTGTCGTCTTGTGCATTTTTCTTGAGCTTTTTATGCGTAGTTCTCACGTACACGTGTCGTCTTTGCATTTCATCTCCTCCCCAGGTATGTATTTATACTCTTCTACTAACTTTTTTTTAAGTTTTCATGCTTAAAATAAGTGTGTTTTTGAGTTTTCATTTTTTTTTTAGTTTAATATATAATATTGCTCAAAAAATTCATTATTTGAGTTGAGATTTTGCATATTTGTTCTTAAATGTTATTTGGGTTGTGATTTTTGATGTTGTAATTTTTGGGATAAGTCCATTTTACAGCCATTATAATGCCCAAATTTTTTTTGGACTAACAGGAATTAATGTTTTCATGGATTTGTGTCTGTGTTTTTTTTTTTAGTCCAAAAATTATGTTTTCAGACGGTTCTCCTCCCTGAGTCAGACAACGAATTGATGAATCAGTTGCTGACCGATTGCACCGTATGCAATCACGACAGGTCCTATCTGAGTGGAATCTTCTCCGCCCAGATCTGAGAGACCCCGTTCTACTTCCATAGCTCAGATGCTCCTAGAGAACAACTGGGAGTACCTTTACAATTGTGCCTACAAGGCCTTTCCAAGACTGATGCGGGAATTTTATGGCCATATGATCGTCACTCAGGATGATGATCATGGACTGATCATGCAAACTATGGTCAGAGGCCAGGCTATTCTGATAGACCCCCAGCTTATCAGTTCTGTGATCGGGGTCCCTGTTTTGCCAGTCTCCGGAGCTCCGTTTCCTGATGAGGCTCCCAACATTGATTTTCTTCATGACTTCTTTGGGACGAGACCACAGCATGAGGACAAGTCCCACTCCTAGATCAACATCAGTGCCTGTTCTCCTATGCACCGATTTTTAGCAAAAATTGTGGTGACAAACATCTGGCCTCAAGCTTGTCGGAGTGAGCTGATTCTCAAGAAGGCCACCCTTCTGTATGCCATAGTGATGCAGACTCCATTTTGCCTGTGCAAGCACATCTTGCACACAATGCTTGAGGTTCGAGATGAGAAGAAACCGAGTCTCTCTTTTGGGTGTTTGATCACTCAAATCTGTCTGCAGGTCGTGACAGATATTTCAGACTCCGAGCCTCGCTCACGGATTCCAGATCCCCTTGGCATCTAGACTCTCATGAAGTCCAATGCCCAGTTGCGGCATGAGGCTCAAGGCGATGTTCCTCAGCCACCACCAAATCTCCCCACAGCAGCTGCACCATCATCTTCCCAGGCTGTGCCTCCCTCCTTCGACATTGAGGCTGCTTTTGCACAGCTTATGACTTCCATGTCAGCTCTTCAGCGGGAAGTCAATCTTATAGGGGAGCGTGTCGAGCAAAGCCAGATCGACATCCGATAGTGTCTCAAATATCATCATCAAGCAGAATGATGATGATGATTGAGCTTTATTTTTGTTATGTTCAGTCTTGTTTTGGTTTTTGAACATTTTTACATTTGTGCTTACTTTTTGGTATAATTATTAAACACTTCTGGTTTTTAATTAATACTCTGTTTACCCTTTGTCATTGTGTGACAAAAAGGGGGAGTATTTTTTGGTTATATTTGGTTTGGTTTTTAAGACCAGAAATGTATTTCCAAACCAGTCAAGTGTTTTTGTCCCAGAATGGCCAAAGGGGGAGTTTGTTAGTATTTTATTGGCTACATTTTGGATAAAACAAAAACACTTTATGTAATGGTTGCGTTTTAACAGGACAGTTGGTTTTTAAATCAGAATCTTCATATATTCAGACATTTATTGTTCACAAGCTTCATATCCATGAAGAGTCCATTGCAAAAACCAAGTCAAATCAGCCGATTCCTGTGCAACCGGCCGAACTGGCCTATGAATGCGTCCGGATGCCCCACAGTGTCTTACAGATAAACATTGAAGACGTCCGGAAGTCAAAGCAACACTGTTCGGATGACGTGGCAATACGTCCGGACGATGTCCAGTAGTTCAGAATATTCCATAGTTCCGTTCGAACGCGGAAAGGATTTAGCGAAGACCGTCCGAACGTAAACTCGATAAAGATAAAATTACGCTGTTTCTGAAAGGATATTGCAGAAAATCGTCCAGACGTGGCTAACTTCCGTCCAGTCGCTCGCTAGTCAGAGTCTGGATCTCAGCAGTTTTTGAGGTCTCTTGAAGCCTATAAATAGGGGGCTCTAGGCTAATGTTTTGTACAGAATTCAACAAAGAGTTCCATAGTGCTTTGAGAGGGTATTTAGGGAGAATCAAAGATCCGCTAGCTATTAAGCCAGTGACAGTGTGTGCTCAAGTGTTCATATGAAGTCTATCTTAGGGGTTGGCCCTAAGGTAAAGAAATCCATCAAAAACCCCTTTAGATGGAAGATCTGGTTGGGAAGGGTTTGTGTTGGGTTACATGTCAGAGTTAAAGGTATGACTATTGCATAGGGTTATGTGAGTCCGAGTTTACGAGTGTCTTGTAACTAGCTTTGTTTTTGGATAGTGGATTTCCTGGATTTGGCTGCCCCAGAGTGATTTTTTTCTCTTCATAGAGTTTCCACTTCGTAACAAATATCTTGTCTCATTTAAATTCTGCATTTAAGATATTTGTTTGCACACAAACACACACTTGGTTTAAATTAGAAGTCAATAAATTATTTTCACTTAAAAAAAAAAGAAAAGAAAAAAAAGGAGGTTTCGGACTTGGGAGGGGTGGAAGCCACCCCCTTTGGAGATGGGGGTTGGCTCGCAGGCCACACCAATCAATTGGGGGTGGCCGTGCGCCACCCCTGGCCCCATTTGAGGTGGCTCGTGCGCCACCTCAAAGCAGGGGGTGGGCTTCGAGCCACCCTGGCGCGTGGCCACCCCATGTCCATGGGGGTGGTGGTGCTTTGTTTTCTCTGTATTGGGTCCATATTGTATTACCTTTTTGGGGTGGTTCCTCAGTAATGAAGACGATACTTTGTTCAAAAAAAAAATAGATCCATGAGGGTGGCGTTGGTCACTTCTGGGGTGGCTCATGTGCCACCTTGGCCCATGGTAGCCGCAAGAGGATCCTTTCCAGTTGAGTTTCAACTGGAGATGAGCGAGTTAGTTATATAGAAGGGTGTTTTTGTAATTTTACATTATGTGAAATTACAAAAAAGGATAATTGCACCATTTGTCCTTGTGGTTGGCTCTAATTGCAAATCACTCCCTGTGGTAACAAAATTAAATGGGGGTCCCTCTGGTAAACCATAATAACAAATAGGTCCCTGAACGTATTTTTCGCCAGCCATTTGAACAGTTGCTGTTACCCCGCCACGTCAGAATCAATTAGAGGCCGACACGTGTAATTTTTTTAAAAAAAATATTAACACAAATGTTTGATTTAACACGTCAGTTTTGGGTTGTACACGTATGACACACGTGTCATTTTTTTCCACATCAGCTACAGTAACTTTCTAGGGTTTTCATTTTTTTTCTTCCCCCAAACTTAACCATCCGATCTCCCACTGTCCAACTCTCATCGCTCGACACTCCCTCTTCCTCACCAGTCACGCTGGCCACCCACCCATTTATTCCTCACGAATCACTCCGGTCACCATCCATCCCTTCCTCAAGAGGTGCACCGGTTACCCATCATCTTCGTCAAGAGTCACGCCCGTGAACCAGTGGGCATATTAGAGGTAAGCAACTTTCTCATTTTTTTTTTGTCGATCGTCCTTGAAACTTCTGACTAGCCTGTTTAGATGGGTTGGAGATAGATCGACCACTATTGGGATTAAATAGATGTTGGAGATAGTGGGTTTCAAAAAAGTTAGGGTTGTCGGTTCTTTTTATATCTCTTGGTGCCATTTGTGGGGCCTGTTTTACCCATTTGTTTGTCTGCATGCATAGGATGGTGGGGTTTGTTTTAGCTCTTTCTTTGTCTTCATGCTCGGCTATATACTGTGTGGTCCATAAAATACGATAGTGTGTGGTCCATTACCTATTGAATACAGTGGTTGGGTGATTGTTCCTTGGCATTATTTTTTCCATTACCTATTGAATACATGGTTTGAAACATGGTTTAGGGTTTAGATATATGCTAAAGATATTTTTTGCTAAGTAAATGATGGAATGATTATGGAATAGAATGAATTGTTGTATTGGAATGAAATGGATTACAATGGATAAGATCAATTCGAGATGATTAGTCGCCCATTAACAAGCTACAAGACTAAGCTAACTATTAAAACTCAAAGGTTCTAATTGAATATTCCAAGATAGAGTTGGGCCATTTATACACAACCTAGTGAACAATCCACTAGATTCAATTACAACTACTAGCCCAATATGTTACGACAACCCAACTAAACCATAATTTATTACAACAACCCAACCCAACCCAACCTAATTTGTTATAATCATAATAAAAGTTGTAATACCCCAAAAGGAATTCTTAAGTAAAAACCATGTTCATTTTTAGGCTTATAGATAAATTGAACTCTTAAGTTATCTATACAACTCTTAAGTCTATTTCAATTTGAACTCTTAAATAAATTAAACAATTGATCATTTGGGAATAAATTGAACTTTTTAGCATTGCCAAAAGAGTAGCTTGTTTTCATTCTGGTTAGATATCTTTTTCATTGTGAGGGTTGAGTTTCATTTAATATTTGTCTCTTATGTTACGATTCTTTTATATGAACAAGACTTGTGTTTTGATTTGTAAAGCATTTGCTAGAGTCCATACAAACTAGAATTCAAAGTGATATATTTGTCATTAATCTAGTGTTTTGTTTACTTTCATTCTGGTTTATGTATGATGAATCCTAATAATCTAATGTTAATTTTTATACTGTCGTAGAAATGGTAAGAGTTCTCATGTACCATGGTGGTCACCCCGAATATCTATGCATGTGTAATGTCAGAGGCGAGATATATGACGATGGAGAGATTGACGAAGATGTATTATCGATTACGGTTTGGGAAAGTAAGCTACATGAGTTGGGGTACAGGAATTGTAGTGATTATTGGTATAAGCTTGATGACGAGTGGTCAGTCAATGGCCCTAGTCACATCCGTAATGATAGTGATATTATCACTATGATTGATCGGATACTAACAAAAAATAGAAGCGTCTTGCACTTATATGTCGATCGCCAAACCGACATGCCTGATTTAATCGACCCAACCAAACAACCAGCTGATGTTGAGATTTTAAGGGTTGGGGATGAGGGAGATTTAGGAGATGCTTATGTTGAAAAAGGGGTTGGAGAGGATGAAGGGGTTGGCAAGGACTCATATGATGAATTTGACGATCCTGATTATGAAGCTGATGAATTGGATGAAAATTTAACTGGATATGAGACAACTGATGCTGAGGATGAAGATCTTTATACATAGTTACGAGAGGTAAAAGTAAAGAGGATACTCATGAAAAAATTGATTGGTTTAAGGTAGGTGCATTCTCCAATGCACATAACAAGGATGCCATCTCATCTGATTCTGCTGATAGTGAGAGGGAGATGGAGAGTTTATCATCAAAGTCTGACGATGTGAATGCTTCTCAAACTCGGGGGAGGTGCAAGAAGAAGATAAGATACCGGGACTTCACTGAACATGATTTGAAAGGCAAAATATTCCTAGAAAAAAGGCTCTGATTTCCAACTACAACAATGTTTAAGGTTGCCATTAAGAATTATGCCATTCAGAATGGGCTTGATTTTGTGTACCATCACAATGATAAAATACGGGTGACAGCGGCGTGCAAATTGAAGTGTGGTTGGCGGATACATTTGTCACAGTCAAACAAACGAGATGCATTTGAAATTAAAACATTCGTCCCTATGCATAACTGTGGCACCCATCATGAGAACAAAAAAGCCAACATGTATTGGATCGCCGAGCAATATCTTGAGAGTTTTAGAGACGATCCCACATAGACTATACATGCTTTGAGAGAGCGAGTTAAGAGGGACTACTATATTAAAATTTCAAAATGGGTTGCCTACCGAGCCAAGACGATTGCCATGAAGAAGGTGTATGGGAGTGAGGTTGAGCACTACCAAAACAGTCGGGACTATGCTGCAGCTGTGCACAAATGGAATCCGGGCAGCATGTGTGGTTTGTTAAAAAATGGCAATCATTTCCATAGGATGTTTGTATGCTTGGATGCATGCAAGAAAGGCATGATTGCTAGATGTAGGCCGATGATTGCCATTTGAAGGGTCCATACAGGGAACAGTTACTGTGTGCGGTAAGCAGGGATGGGAATGATGACATGTACCCAATTGCTTATGACGTTGTAGAATCCGAGTGTAGAGACTCATGGACATGGTTTATGGCTAGTCTCCTTGATTTCCTCGGCCCTATCGAAGAGCATGGAGGGGTATTTATGTATGATCATCAAAATGTGATATATTTGAACCATTTTTTTCAATTGCATGTTTTTTGAAAAAAGTACTATGCTAATGTGATATATTTGTCTCTTTTGCAGGGCCTCATGGATACATTTGATACTATGTACCCTGGGGTTGAACATAGGTTTTGTGTCCAACATCTTCATGCCAATTGCAAGCAGAAAGGGTGGAAAGGAAGAGCATTTTAAGGATGAATTGTTTGGAGCCGCTAGAGCCACAAATGAATCGGATTTCAAATGGCACCTGAATGTGATTAAGGGTATGAGTCAAGAAGCTTTCGATTATTTGGAAAAAATTGATCCTAGAAGTTGGTCAAGGCATGCATTTGGAACCAGTGCCAAAATTGATATGATCTCCAATAACATTGTTGAGTCCTTTAATTCATGGATTAAGGATGCTATAGACAAGCCACTCATAACCATATTGGAGACAATTAGGAGACAGTTGATGAATAGGTACCACACTAAAAGAGAATGAGCCAGTCAAGCCATTAATGGGATTTGTCCAAAGATCCGAAAAAAGCTAGAGAGGTCTAAAGATCTACAGAGAAACTACATTTGTGAATGGCGAGATGGGGCAGTGTTTGAGGTAGAGAACTGCTACGGTTCAAGGAGGGTGGTTAATATTGAGACGATGACATGTAGCTGTGGTAGATGGCAGCTTAATGGGATTACGTGTCCTCATGCATGTGCTGCCATTTACGCTGATCGGCGTAATCCAGAAGACTTTGTGCATGCGTGCTACCGGTATGATACGTACAAGAAAGCATACGGTCCTTCAATCCATCCAATGCCTGAGCCTGAGGAATGGCCAAAAGTTACTGTTGTCACCATTCTACCACCATTGGTGAGAACTCAACCCGGACGCCCTAAAAAAGTTAGGAGAAGAGATGTGGATGAGCCTCAACATCCGTATAAAGTTACAAGGCAAGGGTATGATGTTAGGTGTGGGAACTGTGGGTTACTTGGCCATAATGTCAAGTCATGCCACGGGCCATTGAGGCCTAACCGTAGGACATATAAGAAGAAACCTAGTAAAAAGAAAATAATTGTAAGGATTACTGTTTTGCTGAATCATTTATATATGTTATGTTTAGCTATTTGTCTCAATCCTTTGTTGATGTATATTGTTTTTTCATTTAGGGAAATGTGAGTAATGATTCGGTCTTGGAACCAAATGCAACTGGAACAACCAACATAACGGGGCAGCCTAGTCAGCACAGTGAAGTGGTAGGAACTGTGACGACAACTTTTGCTAATCTTTTTACTATATTGGATAATACTAATTGATTTAAAACGTTGTATAATTTTTTCTCATTTAGGGGAATGTGAGTAATGATTCGGTCTCCGAAGCACATGCGACTGGAACATCCAACATAACATGGTAGCCTAGTTAGCATAGTGAAGTTGTAGGAACTGATTTCACCAATTTCGGTTATGGGGTATTAGTTGGATCTATATGGGGAATTAGGTTGCATGTGAATATGTGTTGCAGCTCTCCATTTGACCATGTTGATTTTGAGTTCAATGCTGGATATTTCCTTTATTTTCTTTGAGTTGGATCTCATCATAGTTGCTATCCAAGGGTTTCAGTGTTTAGTGTTCAGGGGGATGGGGAAAACTTTTTTTAATGTGTTTTGTTGTTTTTGATTGAGTATAATGTTGTTGTGTTGTTGTTTTTCCTGCAGGGTACTGTCACAACTGCTAGGGGTTCGCAACATGATGGGGTGCAGGAATGGAGTAACATATTTTGTGATTGAGTATAAATGATGGAATGATTATGTTATTGTTTTGTTGATGTTTGGTGGTATTTTGTCAGAAACAATATGATAGTGTTTTATTGATGTTTGGTGGTATTTTGTTAGGAACAATATGATGGTGTTTTGTTGATGTATTGTGGTATTTTGTAAAAAACTATACTGATGGTGTTTTGTTGATGTATATGAGTATTTTGTTAGTAACCACACGATGCTGTTTTGTTGGTGCATAGTGGTATTTTGTTAATGTATGATGTATTAAGGATTCTATTGACATTAAGGTAAAGTGTTTAACTCAACTCTGGAATGGCCAAAAGGATTATTTTGATCTTTGTTCTTTGGATGTTATTTTTAGAATTTAGAGAATATAGATGTTAATTGGTCTGTATGTATGAATTTGAAAGCTGAAGATTGCACAATGTATCCAACTCTAACAAAACTTCACCCAGAACCAACTTTCTCAAGCATTTTCCATAAGTGATTGTCACCCTTTTAATATGAGTATGTCAAATAGGTCTTTCCTTTAGTGGTTAACAGTATTCTCATCATATACAACCTTTGATAATACCAATTTCAAGTAGTGACATTTTACATCCTTAAGGTTCATGAAATAAAATTACAACTGATGACATATAACAAAAGCATTAACTACATGAACAAAGGTAATCTAAAACTAACACATAAAACCTAACAAAAGTGTAACAATTAATCCCCACGACACAAACAAAAAGACATTTAATCGCTTCTCTTTCTTCGCTTGTTTCCGACGTTCATCTTCCATGGCCTTAATCCTCACCCTCATTTCAAATACAAGCTTGCCGCCATGTTCACAAAGGCGTGGTTCAAACCATTCAAAATACTTGCAATGTTGGCCTTTGTCGTATTGACCGCGTCCAAAGAACCGTCTCCCTGGATTTTTTTTCCGTCCATGAAGTCCTTAGGTATGTTTTCATACCACAATAGCATTCCCGCAACGACTCTTCATTGCCATTTCCCAATGATGACCAATTCGATGACATCTAAATCAACACACAAATGATTTCAATTAACAAAGGGGTTCCAATTCCATTTCCATTCTGTTTCTCATTCTAAACTAAACTTATATCTTTAAAAAATAACCAAAAAAAAAAAAATTATTATGAGTTTGGTCAGATAAGTTTATATTGCAGATCTAAACTCACTTATCTCCAACCCATCGAAACAGTCGTGAGTTTTCTAGACTATACCTCCAAATTTGGTAGATGAAGACACTTTCAAAATTCTTATAAACCGAACTTACAAACATCAAGAATGTTCAATGTGTAAGAACTTATATTAAAAACATCAATGGAAGTTACTTTGCACTGTTTATGCCCACTGGTTCAAGAACATAAGTACTTCAGATATTTTTAACATAAATTTTGTTGTCTGATGTTTTCCACTCATATGCTATATTCCCATTTCCAAAAAATGGATCCCAAAAGCTTACAAATAAATTATATGTTCACAACAATAGGCGAAGCGATTAACATGTCTTAGGAAATTCATATTCAATAGGAGATTGAAAAAAAACGCAAAGGAAGGAAGGTCGCTTACCTCTAAGTCCAGCAGTGCTCGAACACGATTGAAAGGTTTGTCAAGGAGATAGGTGTTGACCGGCGGGTTGCTTACCTCTGATTCCGGCGGTGCTTAGCAGATGGTGAAATACGTGGTAACCGGCGTGACTCTTGAGGAAGAGATGGGTGGTGACCGGCGTGATTCGTGAGGAGGAAATAGGTGGGTGGCCGGCGTGACTCGTGAGTGGGTGGGCGGCATGACTAGTGAGGAAGAGAGAGTGTCGGGCGATGAGAGTCGGACAGTGGGGAGAGCGGATGGGAAGCAGAAGAAGGGATTAACCTATCAGGGGTTAAGTTTGGGGGAAAAAAAATAAAAGAAAACCTTAGAAAGTTACTGTAGCTGACGTGGAAAAAAATTGACACGTGTCATACGTATACAACCCAAAACCGACGTGTTAAATAAAAAATTTGTGTTAATATTTTTTTAAAAAAAATTACACGTGTCGGCCTCTTATTGGTTCTGACGTGGCGAAGTAACGACAACTGTTAATATGGCTAACGAAAAACATGTTCAGGGACCTATTTGTTATTATGGTTTACCAGAGGGATCCTCTATTTAATTTTGTTACCACATGGAGTGATTTGCAATTAGAGCCAATCACAGAGACCGATGGTGCAATTATCCCTTACAAAAATACCCTCCTGTATAATTAACTGGCTCATCTCCAATTCCATGGTAGCTGCCCCTCCCAAGTCCTGAACCATTTTTTTTTTTTTTAAGAAAAATAATTTTGAAAATTTTAGGTTTTTAATTTTTGATATATTAATAACTTTTTTTTTATTAAGAGTGACAGGTGTTACGTTTTTATTAGGATTGATGTGGCAACATAACGGATTCTGTTAAGTTTGTGGACGGAAAACAATTTCAATGAGTAATTTGTAATTTTTGCATACCTCAAGGACCTTATAATTATTTTTTATACCACATGGAGTGATTTGTAATTTAGACCAACTACATGGACCAATGATGCAATTTTTTTTTTTTTTTTTTTACTCTAAGAGTTAGAGTTAAGTGTAGTAAATTCAACTAATTATAAGTTAATTAGTGTGAAGATACTACGAATAACAAATTGGATGAATTAAATCCTTATAAAGCAACACAAGACATTACAAAGTCATCTCTACACTGCAACCAAATAGAAACCAAAATTATGTGTAACATTTTAAGTTAATTAATTTTGGGGGTGTTACAGGTGTAGTATGTAGTTACATTTTTTCTTCTTTTATTTTTTTTAACAAGGAATGGTTTAAGAATTGATTGAGATTACCTTATAAGTATTGTAGAATAATTATAGAATAAAAAAATAATTTTCAACAGTACTAGTTTAAAAAACAGACACCAGCAATTTCAAGGTCCGAGGCGAGCCCAAATTTGGGTTCATTAAGTTGAGATCTAGCCCGGTACTGAATAGGCTGGGCATGAGGCCCACTTTGGACGAACTATCAGTCCCATTAATTTATAATGGCGGTGACTGTCACGTTTGCCACGTGGCGAAACGTGGTTGTTGAAGAAGCTCACTGGAGTAATCTCACAGGAGAGAGCACCCAGATCACTCCGGTGGTAAGTCCCTTTTGTCCCTCTCCGTTAGAACAAACTCAGACACATCGAAACGTTCTGTTTAAGCTGGACAATCCAAACATGCCTGTAAGTCTCTCTCTCTCTCTCTCTCTCTCTCTCTCTCTCTCTCTCTCGCTTAGATCTCGTACACAAAACATTAGGAAGGTATTCAGTGAAAGTTATATTTGGGTGATGATTTGCAGTTCAAGAGGTTGATAGAGGTGGAACCGCCGAGCCCGCTGAGATACATAATAGGAGCGGCGCTCATGATGATCGGAGTCGTATTACCCGTCGGATACATGATGTTTCGGAACAAGCGTGTCCCCACCTCTTCCTCTTACTCCAAACAGACGTAGGTGTGCCTTTTACAGTTTTTTTTTTATTTTTTATTTTTTATTTTTTTTTCCTCCCTCACGGTTATTCATATTAGTGAAATTGTACGATTTTCTCTGAGCATATATCAATTTGGTCCAGAATTGTTCAAAAATTCATAGATTCGTATTTGGGCCGAACTGGGAGCAGGTTGAAAAAGAAAGTAAATTTGAAAAAAGAAAAAAAAAAAAAAAGAACAGAAAAGAAAAGAAAGAAAAACTCCCACTTGACTGTGATTAGATTAGGTAGTTTTTTCAAATACGGGGGACTACAATAATATGGAAATTAGATTCAAGATTTTTTGTAATTTTCTTTAGCTCCTTTTTTCTTCTAAAGAAATCAAATCTAGGGTTAGTAAATTTATTTGATTTGATTTATTTTTTATTTTTTGGCTACCAAATTGGAATAAAGTAATTGAAAGTTTTTGTTTATTGCTATTTCCAGGAACAAAGTTTTGATATAGAGAGACTGAAAAATGAGAGCTTCAGATTCGATTTGTGGATTGTTATGTATGAAGAAGATGAGAGAGGAAAACGATTTAACAGATCCTCCAAGTACACATGTAAATTCATTGAAATTCCGATTATGTTATATGGATTGTTCGGGAGTCTGATGTCCTATCTACCAAATGGTATGTGTGGATTACAATTCAATTTTCCTCGTTTGATGTTTATTTTGTACTTGTGTTTACCAGGATAGATTTGGTCCATCTTTATGTCTTGGCATTTTGAGTGACAATTATATTGCCTTGGCTTAATTGTCGATTAAGCCATTGCCATAAGTTAGAATTAGTGTGATAGGATTCTCGAACCTTCCCCAATCTTCCTCTGATTTCCCAAAGCTTGGTCGCAATGTTAGTTTCCTTCTATATATCATTTGCTTGCAAGTTACGCTTGGCTTGACTGTCACGCCTTTTCAATTTCCATAATCAAGCTTGATTTTCTCCTATAAAAGGCTGTAGATGCCGTATGGCAAATCATGTTCATTCTTTTTCCCATGCATGATGTGTATATGCATTTTGAGGTGTATTTGAATTCTGTTATGGAGTTAAGCGACTGAAAAACCGGGGAGTCAAATTACCATGGGGGAATTTTTAATTTTTTTTTGATAAGTAATAAATTAAAATTACCATGGGGGAATTATCATTAGGAGCATTGTAAAGGAACTTTCAAGGACTTTTTCAGTTGATCTTATTGTGTAGTTTTTGTCTGGTATTTTTTTGTAAGACATGCTGATAAAGGTTCATGGTGATTCTTTACTGCATGCTATCATACACATTTAGAAGAGCTGCCACTTGAATTAAAAGGTAGTTTTTTTGTTGTTGTGAGACACACGTATGAAGAGGCACAGTAACAACGACGACTTTATATAGGAATGTATTTGAAAGGTTTAAGGTATCTATGTGTGGCAGATTTGATGCAGCACACAATGCATAGTCAACAAAACCTATGACTAGAGTCAGTAGTGTGGTTGGAGCAGGGTCTGTTTATTTCTACAGTAATGAATTAGGCATCTAGAGAATCAGTGCTCTTCAACCCAGTTCTAGATCTCATGGCACAACTTGCCATTGCGCTGATAGGATGTAATGCCAAATCATGTTACCAAATTATGCATAAATCAGCACTAGAGTCAGAGATGAGGGAGACCTCGAATTTAGTTAGGTGGAGAGGGGTCAGGTGAGGTTGGGGTACACGTGAAAAAGGAGTAGAGGATTTGGGTTAGGATTCACTGTCACCCTTAAATAGTGAGAAACCTATTTTACCAAAGTAGTAAGAAACCTATTCACTGTCAAACAGCTTAAAGATGACTTGATTTTGGTGGAATAGGATGTTGGAATTACAGTGAAGCTTAAATCAAGGCTGTTTTATAGGTTGAGTGTGGCATAAATACAAGGAGGTGCATAGTGCTCAATCTTAGGGAAGTTAAAGATGGAAAGAGAAAATAGTAAGAAAACCTAGTCAATCACCCGTAAATTCCAAGCACGTACACGTGAAAAAGGAGTAGAGGATTTGGGTTAGGATTCACTGTCACCCTTAAATAGTGAGAAACCTATTTTACCAAAGTAGTAAGAAACCTATTCACTGTCAAAAAGCTTAAAGATGACTTGATTTTGGTGGAATAGGATGTTGGAATTACAGTGAAGCTTAAATCAAGGCTGTTTTATAGGTTGAGTGTGGCATAAATACAAGGAGGTGCATAGTGCTCAATCTTAGGGAAGTTAAAGATGGAAAGAGAAAATAGTAAGAAAACCTAGTCAATCACCCTTAAATTCCAAGCACCTACACCTGAAAAGTGGGGTAATCTCACCGTCAGAGCAAAAACTTTAGAACTAGAAATTCTAAATTAAACATTCAATTTCTTCAGCTTTTACTATAGCCCTAGAGAGGTACTGTTATGGTTCTGCCGGAATGTCAACTAAAATTCTTTTGTTGAGTATGCTTGCCAAAGTCAAATTGTGGCATCTATCTGTTAACTTGACCAGAAAATAGATGAAGGTCATGAGGCTATTGACGAACTTCCAGCTTTTACTGTAGCATCATCTCTTCCTTTCTACAAATAAATGCTTATTCCTGGATGTTCTTTAATAGTAAAGAGGCAAAGGACCGAGCTCTTTTTTTTTTTTTTTTTTTTTTTGGCTCATTTCCTGTTTGTTATTTTTTTCAGCATTGTTTTTCCGTTTGGCTATGTTGTTGAAGAGTCCACCCCCTCTAGGTTTTTTGTTTCCTTGTAATACTTTTTCCATTTGATTAGAAAAGAACAAAAGAAAAAAAGTAGAGGTGGTACTAAAAAAAAGAGCTGAGGTGGTACTTTGTCAATCAATTTCCTGTAGTGGCAAAGGTGGAGGAGCTGTTCGAAAACATTTCACATGCAAAGCCATAACTAAGCTAACTTCTTCGTGATGGGAGGATATATGAATGCCATATACCACATTTTTATTATATAACTATTCTATAATGCTGATGTGATAATCTCAATCAACCCTTGAATTTATATATTTTTTTAACAATGACTAATCTAATGTTTTGTTAAGATTACACATCAGCATTGTTAGATAGTTGTGGGATAAAAATGTAATTTTTGGCGTTACTCGGGAGGAAAATATATATAGACCCCCTCGTCGGCACTGGAGTTGCTGCTTCTGGTGGCACCTAATCAATCAAGGCAGAAAGTAAAAGTAGAAGAGAAAAAGTCTGTCAAGAACCTCTCTGCAGCTCCTCCTGGTAAGAAATCTACAAATACTGCGACAGCCCCTTCCGCTTTGAGCGATCGTGCTTGAGAGAAGGTTCTTGAGTTTTGGGACGGGTTGCCCGTTGAGCGGGCGAATGATGCGTGTCATTGTGAGAAGTTCTTGGCTATCATGGGTGAGATGATGGCTCGCCAAACATCTAAAGGCAAGAGGGAGCCTTTGTGGGTCTTGAGGTGTTTTGTTCTCGGGTTTTGGGTATATTTCCTTGTGGGTTTAGTTGGGGGTTTTTTTTTTTTTGTGGGCTACTTCTTGGGTGTTCTTTTGGGCTTGTTTGTTCTCTTTCTAGTTAGGTGCTTTCTTTATATACTGCTGGTGAATTTAAGGGCGCCTTATGCTTTTAATAAAACTCTTTATTACTTATAAAATATATATATATATATATATATATATATGACAGACTGGCCTCAATATGCATAAACTAAGGAAACCAATGGGCTATTCTAATGCTGTAAATCATCATTGCAAACTGGTGTAAATCCAGAATTCTAGCTTCAAGTTTGGCTGTAAATTCGGAGTACAGCATCTAAGGCTGTGTGGAATTAATGTTTAGGGATGCAACCTTTGAAATTGCGATATAGCGATATATTGACAATCGAAGCCTATTCTCTCAAGGAGGGCATTAGGGCTGAAAATGCGGATAGTTAATAATCGTAATTGCCTAATCGCTAACCACCAAATGCGAATTGCCTAATTGCTTTTAAAGGCTGTTCGAAAAAATTGCTAACCATTTATGGCGGGACGGTTATAACTGCTGACCGCTTACCAATATATATATACAAAAAAAAAAAAAAAATATTCACAAAATGACATCGTTTTACCCTAGGATTTAAACTTGAAATGGTAATCATTCATAGATTCACTCATTGCGCCACTCTCTCATCTCAGCATCTCTCTCAGCTCTACATCTATCTCATATCTAAATCATTCACAGATTCACTCATTGTCGGTGTCTTACTCCTTATGCTGCTTTTGAACCTCCTTTTCATCATCCTTGCCTGTAAGCCATGGCGCTTCTTCTCCACCTCTCGTTCCTGCTCTATCAAGGGTTTATTGTTGTGTGCTACCTTTGTTTTTAATTTTTTTTTTTTTATTTATTATGTTAAAATTTTGGTAAAATCAGAGTTGAATCTTTTGAATTCATTTTCTGTGAATTTTGGTTCGTGGATAGCTATTGTTATTTTTGTGTGCTAATTTGGGTTCTCACCTTGAAAAGCGGTTATAACTGGGTGGATATAGGATTAATAACTGCTAATCGGCGGTTATCAAATTTCACTAACTGCCTTTCACTCCCCCTAGGGGCATCCGTTTAACTGGAACAATAATAGAAGCTCCCATCAGTTCTACGTGCTTAACACAACACTTTATTTTATAGTTAGCTTAAGTATTATTTGAAAGATTGAAACAGGTTCAACTTTGATTAATAGGATTATGAACTTTTGATAAATGAAGATGTTAACTCTAAAGTTTGAGTCGTAAAGGTTACATTACTTACATGTTAGAAGCCGGGAGCACTTATAAACTATTACTATGCATGCTAGGAGAAAATATTTTACGGAAGCAACAGGTCAAAATACGTTAAAATTTTAATAACATAAATAGAATAGTCACAAAGTTTTTCATACGCATAAGGCATTTATTAAAGTCATAACATAACAAAATAAAGAAATATGTAAATGCAATTCCCCCTTATAAAAGCCTAAACATTTTGGCTTCCTATTTCGGTCGCCTTAACTCTGAGAAAGAGGAAAAACAAAGAGCGAGCGAAAAGCTCAACAAATAACATTTCCAACCGATTAAAAACGGTTGGTCTGAAAATCTTTTTGATGTAAAAGGTTAGGAAGTTAGATAATATATGACATTAAACATAAAATTTCCTTGCTGAATTCAAAGCAAAGCATTTTCTTAATCATTCCTAATAAAACATGTTTAGAAAAAGATTTTGTAAATCAACATCTTTCATCAAATTTGACATAAAATCACGATTTCTTAACAAATTAAGAGTTTTTCTTTTCACTTGTTACTTATTAGCATACTATTATACCATGTACGTATGAGATTGTGCGATCCAACCTTGATGGATATGGCGACACCCGTGGCCATAGATGCGTCCTAGCAAGCTGATTAACTTCTAGGTGCATTCAGCATGACAAACTTTTAGATGGCAACATCTTCACGTAACTGTAACTTCACTTTAGTGTACTTCATCCTAGCTCGGTATTGTGCTTCATTAACTCTTAGGTCAAATGTCTTAAACTTTCCTTTAAAATATGGTTCCACTTCACACATGTTCATTATTCAAACCTGCAATAATCATCTAACATAGCATATGTAAAGGGGTACTCTTTCCTTATATCAAACTTTACTTACCGGAAAAGTTTCCTTAACTTTCTTCAAATAGAAACTTTCTTTGTTTGGAAATTCTCTTTCTTATTTGAGCATATGTACTTATTTGTGAGCAACAAACTTATAAAAATAAATTAAAAAAAAAAAAAAAAAAAAAGGGTGAAAAGTAAGAAATTCATCTTGTATCAGACTACTAGTCTTCTTGTAGTTGGATCTCCAAAGTTGGGGTTTTGAAGTTTCTTGCACTTCTTCCTCTTGAGTTGGACAAAGCTCTTATGAAGTTTCTTGATGTACACCTGTTTTCCAGGGACTAACAACTCTTCCCCGTATCTCGGACGAATTCGGTTGCATCGCATCTCCATCTGTAGGAGCTTTTTGTTCTTAAAATATTCAACATTTTTAGTTAACTATCTAAAGCCCATAACTCACTAAATAGGCTTAAACAGTATACTATACTTAGCCTACTTGGCTCATTGGACCAAAAACACATATAAGACTTATCACTTAATAAAATTTGGATCAGATAACCTCCCAAACATCTTTTGGGTAGAAACTTTCCAAGTTTAATCAAAGCTTGTTCTTGATGTAATTTATGAGAAATCACTTAACTTCTTGAAATTGTTTTTAACACCACTTAAAGGGCTATTGCTTAGAAATGTTTTAACACTCAAAAGAACCATTTTATATGAGGTTTTTGTCCATAAAAGTTTCTTACCTAACCCAAAATCCATGCTCATGACTCATTTCTAAACCATTTTTCACATCATTTAAGTACTATACACTTTAGGTATGAGGTCCTAAGTCTTTTCTATGAAAGACCATATTAAAGGGGTAATTATGAAGTTTTCATTTTTAAAGGACAAATAATTTCTACAAAAAGAAACATATCTTGTAAATATAGACTTAAAAAAATGGTTTTTAGGTTATAGAACTATCATCTTATAAAATCATATATTTTGGTTACAAAATTGTAACGCCTCAGATGAGACACAAGAAATAGGTAACAATGAACACGATTATCCTCGAGGCGCTACTACTATACTTCCTGATAACCAGATGTAGCGGGAAACATGCTATTTCTATACTGTTTTTGTAAGCTCTTTATATATATATACTTTTTCTTAAGACAAAGATTCCAAATAGACAAAATGGAAAATAGAAGAACAAACCATTAAATTAGACCAATAACATCTATCAAATTTAACTTTTACATAACTCACCAATAAGTTAAACTAGTAGTTGATAAGAACAAGAAAAGCTTAAAGTACACAAAAAATTAACCTAAAACATAAATAATAAAGTATTGTTTATAGCCCACAAATGGACCGAGCTATGTTGTCACGAACCACTTTCATCTCCTCATCATGTATATTGCTAATGTTTTCCTAGCTGTTACTCCCTGTTTCATCATCATTGCTCTCTAGATTATCAGATCTACTTTTATCCCACTTAAATCTCTTATCCTTCATATTATGTATTCTACTAAAATTATGAAAGATTGCGGTAGCAACTACAATCAGCATTTGGTCTTTTATATCATTAGATGACATTTGCCTTCAAATTCGCCATCTATTCTCCCACATACCAAAAGTTCGCTCGATCACACTTCTAAGTAATGGGTGAACATAGTTAAAAACCTCTCTTCTATCCCATTTCCTCGGCCAGCTCGTCAAAAATCTGGAAGGTGATATTTCTCCCCCTTGTAAGGTGTCAAGTAGCCTTTCATTAAGAGGTATTCAGCATCAACCAAATAATATTTCCCTACACATAATAATAATAATCATCTATAAGATATGCATTCATAATAAATAAGAAGAAAAAAATACTATACTTGGTGGTGGTTTCGGAAAGTTGGCAGATGATCCACGAATAGCATCTGAAAAAATACATGTATCATGTGCTGCACCTTCCCATCTTGCCATAATAAATGTGAAAAGTAAATCAAAATCGCATGCCGCCATAACATTTTGAGTTACTGTTCCCTTCTTTCCAATGTATGAAATTTTCTTATCCTCTCTAACAACAGTTGGGACATGTGTTCCATCAATGGCACCAAAACAATCCTAAAATACAAATTTCGTTAAATTTATATACTTACTAAATTACTTTAACAAAGGGTAAGCATAAATTGAGTAATACTAATGAACAAATAAAATAAGTATCTTAAAATGTGGCCAATACAATGGACGATGCCATACTTTTTTTTGGAACTTCATTGAATGTAGGGTCAGAAGGTTTGATGAGATCCAATGCCATTAGGTTAAGCGCTTTTATGACTTTATGCAAATGTCTGCGTATAGTCTCACCAGAATGTTAAAATGTTTCTTGAACCAATCTATTACAAGATCCTTGTGCAAGTGTCATCAAACATATATACCTATTGACTCTTCTAGTCTAATTTGCATCGTGTGCTGAAGTTTGTATGTTGTAGAACATTACATAATTGAAAGAAAACACGTGGTTTCATTCTAAACATATCATGACATTTTGTCTCGTTACTAGTCAATGTATGTATTAACCACCTATACCCAGTTTCTTTCAGAATTTCTACAAGGTTGTTTATTAATGCATTTAATGGCATACGCCACTACTACACGACATCCAGCAGAAACAAGATGGTAAAATTCATCATCATGACCATCATCATTCTCGTCCTTATCATCGCAATGGTCACCATTACCATAATCCATATAATCATCACAATCCATGTATATGAGACCTAAAAAACAATAACAATTAATAAGATAGAACATTACAAACTAAATGTTTTGGAGAAATTTTTCAACAATCACAATCTCCAAAATCATATTGTTCAAATATAAAATAACATAAGCTGCAGTAAGTGGAGAAAATAAAATCACATAGTCCAAACATTTTTTTTTTAGCATAAAAAAAAACACATAGTTTATCCACTTGCTAATCAAATAGAGAAGTGGCGTCCCCCCAACAATGTTGCTTCATCTTTTAGAAACATAAGCTGCAAATGTGGTTTTTCCATCGCAACTAACATATCTCTCTTCTTTCTATTCTGAAAAATACGAGTTGCCATATGATGGAGATCTAAATCCTTCTTAACACCATTCAAGGTGCACACATACTCCATGACATCACGAATACTAATACCTGAATTCCCCGAATTGGTTGACCTCGTTAACTCTACATCATTACTGATACGACCAAGCTCGTGTATTAGCTTTGACACTGTTCTTCATTTCTTCTCTTTACTTTGCATGAAGGTAGCTACTCGCTTCTTTCTCTTTTCTTGGGGTGGCTGTGTAAGATTAGGCAACTCTGTAGAATTAGGTGCTTGTGTAGGACTAAGTATCTCAATATCATCATGATCATATTGAGGACTCGGCTCACCATATGAGTCACATGACACATCCACGAGAGTCTCAAAATTAGTAGGAAAAACACCCGAAGAGGGGGTCCATGAAATTTCTCCCGTGGCCGCAGTATCTTTGAACATGATGTCTAATAAATGAAGGTTTTCTGAACCTTGTTCCTGATTTTTTGAAGCATCGAGAACCTCCTACATAATTAAATTTTTTATATTAATAGTTAAAAGTATGTAGTATTCCTTAAAGAAAAAAAAGAAGAAGCATAAATTGGTTGAGAAACACACCTTTAACTTCCTATCCCACTACTCATCTATTGCAACTATTGTTCCTTTGGTTGTGTCCCATCCCAATCCAGTTTCACTTCCTTTCAATTTGTTCCAAACAATCTAATCTTTCTTCAATGCATCCCATTTATTCTTGAACTTACGATATTTGCATGATTTACTGGTCTTATTTTTAAATGGCCCTTCAATGTTCCTCCGACCTATTTTTGTGAAGTGGGTATTTGGTCGATCCTGAAACACCTCATTCACACAGACTTCACAAAATATTATAGTAAATTGGATTGTCCAAAGCACTCTAGCATCTGAGTTACTTTGTTTTGATTTAGGGTTGGGATTGGAGATCATATTTTTACTATCCATCTACACAATTATAATTTTAAAGTTAGGTTTGAACACTAATATATAACAATGAGATTTATTTTATTTTATTTTATTTTATTTTCAAACACAATTCAATAGCATACTTAAATATAATAAAACATGCATGATCACTGTAAATGCCTATTATGTCATCTCTAACAATTCTTTAAGGCTAACCTCTATTTAGTTATTTTATGATTAAGATCTTTAAAAATTATTATTTTTTGAACATTGTAACTAGACATTTTGTTTTATACAATCGCACTGTTAAGTGTCAGCGTACTAGTGTTCTTTGCAGAATATCACTAGATTTCCTTATATTATGAAAAAAGAGAAATCTAATACAATACCCTACCAAAATCTTCTTCTTAAATTTGTCTTAACGACAAAAGAATACAAAGAAATTGGTGTTTTTTACTTTATTTTTTATTTTTAGTTTCTACTTGCTTAGAAATTAGTTTTTCCGGGGTTTTTTTTTTTATTTTTTTATTTTTCTACTAGGTGCTTAGGAAATAAGCCATGTCTCTAGACTCTAGTCAATCACTGTACAATGTACGGTGAATAGTAAATAATGTTCATCGTACAATGAACAGTGATCGATCACTGTACAGTGAACAGTGACTAATCACTGTTCACCGTACAATGATTGAGCAATGTGCACTGCAATACTAGTGATTGAGCACTGTGCACTGTAATGCTCAGTGATCGATCACTGTGCACTACAATGATGCGTGTGAATTTAAATTAAGATAGTGTAGTTTTTAAACGTTCACTGATATGTTGTCTATTCAAGACTAAACCTTCACAGTATATCTAACACAAAACACACGTATATCAAAGTGCATTTGACCTGCTTTTTTTACCTTTCTTTTTCAACATATACGCATATCAAAGCACATTTACATCTGGCCTACCCTTCTATCCTTTTTTTTTTCCCAATGTTTCACTCTGAACTGGTTTATTAAAGCCCTTTTTTTCATCTATTCATACAAAACCACACAAACATGCAAGAAAAGTGCAAAACTTTGCAAAAGCAGAAACTCTCTTAGAGAGTTTGCAAAAGCAGTATCACCGGTCGTAGAAAAAGAGAGTCGTGCTTGGAAAATAAGGTGAGATGCTTACCTGAGATTTGGAGACTAGATGCAGCGGAGAACGGCAGTCAGGAGTAGTCAAACGCCAGTGAGAAAGAGTAGAGAGGCAGAGAGAAGAACAAGAAAAAGAAGAAAAAACAACGGTTTTGACATATTTTAGGCGAGTATTCTTGGAATTTTTTTTTTCCTTCCTGCTCAAAAATTTGGTAACTATCGCGCCAAATATTTGTTTTACGAAATCGTGATTTTGGTTTAAATTCATGCCTTTTCAATTAAGCACCCCCTAGCCTACTGCCAAAAATTGCGAATTTTTTCACGATTTTAGAAAATGCAATTTTAAATTGCAATCCCAAACACTCCACGTTTTGCGATTTTTTTTAAAATAGTAGATTATTCTTCCAAAATCGCAATCCCAAATGCACCCTTAGTCAACTATGGCTGTAAAATAAACATTTTACAATTGGAATTGCGAGTCCACGACTCACTAAGTAAATAACTCCAATCAACTATATGTGACGTGAGCCATTGTTTGGAAAATCTTAAATGCCAATCTACCTTTATGAGGAATAACACAAGGAAATCCTTTTAGTGGTAAACACTCATGCTTTCATTTTCCTTCGAAACTAGAGAGACATTCCATTTGCTTTCTTTTCACATGCATAAATATAAGAGTTAAATACGTTTTCGTCCCTTGTGGTTTAAAGACTTTATTTTTTGCTCCCTGTGGTTCATTTCGTATCATAAATGGTACTTTGGTTATAGTGAAAGACGGAGATGGGACTTTCGTCCATCTTCTGTCCAAAAACTTAACGGAAGTACATGTCAATGCCAATAAGAAACTGACACCTATCCCTAGGGGTGTACAAGCGGTGCGGTTAGTAACTAGAAATAATCAATAACCGCTAATAACCGGCAACAACCGCTAACCAGAAAAACTAAAAAAACTAGAAAATCGGAAATAACCGCAACTAGATAACTAGATAACCGGGTACCTGGCTGCGGTTACCGGTTATTGTAGTTTAAAAAATCGGTTAATAACCAGGTAACCGCAACCAGTTTTTATTATATATATATATATACCACCTCACGCACGCGAAAAATCTGATTGAATTATATATATATATATATATATATATATATATATATATATATATATATATATATATATATATATATATATATATATATATATATATATATATATATATTATGGTGTCTGGTCTGGATTGTCTACCCAAATACAATTTGTTTATGTCAATTGAAGGTCTGTTTGAGCCCCCACCAAAGGATGATGAGCACCCCCACATGTTACATTTTCTTGTAAAGTATCTATAGAATTGATGAAGAGATAAACTATTTAGCTTTGCAAAGTGTACTTGTTGATCAAGGTTCCCCTGAGTTCCCTCCCATGCCGGATCATACATGGATTGCCATTTTCCTCTCCTCTTCAATGAGCTAGATTGCCTTTTCTTTTCAATTTTCCGTTACTAGGCTTCAATATTATACTCTCGCATTCATCCAAAATAAAACATAAAAAAAATTATACTTTTCTTTCAATTTTTTTTTTTTTTTTTTTTAATTTTTTTTTTTTGAAAAATTCAACTATAAAAGCAAACCAGTTATTCGGTTAATAACCGGTTTAAAATAACCGGATAACCGGCGGTTGGTAAAAATTGCAACCGGTACGCCGGTTGCGGTTGTTAAAATAGAAATAATCGGGGACCTTGATTACGGTAGCGGTTATGAGCAAATAACCACTATCGTAACCGGTTGTACACCCCTACCTGTCTCGTATGCCACACTAGTTGGCTATCCCAGCTGCGTTATGAAGTGTAGTTGCCACATCAGTGCCATGTCATATGTTGGATTACCAGATCATTTTAACAATTTACAAGGGAATTTTCAGCTTAATTCAGTGTGCTTTTTTCCTTTCGATTTCGCCCTTAATGTTAAAAACATTGGAGCCCTACTTTCTCAGAACTATCTCGATCTCCCCCAATCCTTCTCACAACTGTTGTTGGATTCTGCTACTTTTCACCCAAATTTTCAACATTTTGGCCAGATTTGCGCACGTCGGAGGCCAGTTTTTATTCTTTTGAGCCTTTTAGAAACAGATTTGTCGGAATCCATTCCCTCAATATCGCGACAGATTATCGAACTCAAATCCGAAGTATTTCTAGAGCCCGAACCCACTTTTCATCATGCAGCATTTTTAGAACAAACTTCACCCAATATGTTGTTTGTTCTCTGTGAAAGAAACTTCACCCAAGAAGTTTTATAAACTACCTAATGTCATCTATGTAGAAATTCAGATAAATAAACAATGTGTCTCACATGCGACTTTCACATTTATGTCCTTGGGTGGAGATGATTTTATAGTAGGGCCTCCAATGCACGTGTTCTTGTCGGTTGTTAGGCAAAGTATAAAGTCCCCAACTTTTCACATGGAATACTTTATTGGAGTGCTGTTTGGTTGGTTGTCCACATGTCTTTGGCAGTTTTTTTGTTGGTTGTCCACACGCCTTTGCCAGTTTGTTGGTTAGTTGCCAACATTGTCTGAATTGTACTTTTATGTGTAATTTATTCCATGTTTTAGGAGCATTGAGAACTTTTGTTGTTTTTTGGCAGTTAACTTTTTGGTAGGTTTTATATTGAATGTTTGGTCTGCGAGTTTGAAAGCAAGCGTGGCCAGTCTGGCGAGTGCATGTATACGTGTAGAAAGATCAAATTGGGTGCATGTGTGCTGATTTTGTGCATGTTTTGTCTGTGAGTTTGAGTGCATTTTGGCATTGGATATTCTATTCACGTTTGTCTTATTCTACCTGTTTACTAAAATGGTGCAGAAATGGCTGAGACAGTTTTTGATCTCATAATTTATCATCATAGGTTGATGTCTGGACCAAAAATGGAATATGTAGGACTCCATGTGATGATCATAGAGGGTCTAGATGTAGACCGCTTGTGCTTTTGGGATGTTAGTAATATACTAAAAGTGTACTTCGGGTACAAGTACAAAGATCTTCTTATTTTGTACTATAAGTATGATGAAGACAATAATGTAAATATGCATGGACTTACTTTAGAGGTGGATATTAATTATTACGAGGATGAAGTGCCCCAGCAACAACCTCCACAATAGCATCCACAGTAGCCTCCACATGAGCCATCCACAGCAACCTCCACAGTAGTTTGACAATGAGAAGAATGAGGATGAGGAGGATATTGCTTTGAGTGAGTTCGAAGTAACGGATGGCGAGAAATAGGACATTTTTTTACGTAAATGTGATGATGTTCTACGCGATGCTATGGGGACTACATCCAAATGGTTTTAGCCATGGGGTGAAGCATCTTCATCTAAGAATCAAGTGGATGAAATGAATGAACCAGCATATGTGGTCATTCATGTCTGACAGACAAAAGGTAATATTTAATGCAATTGACTTATGATCATTTAAATATTACCAACATTATTTTAACATGTCTTTTTCGCTAAACAGGGGCTGCTTGATGCATTGGAGGATTTGATGCCTGGTCTAGAGCACGTATATTGTGTTAGATATTTGCATGCAAACTTCAAGAGTAAAGGATATAAAGGCAAGGAGTTTAAGGATGCTTTGTGGGGTGCAGCTTGGGCAACTAATGCGTTACAATTCAAACACTACCTGTCTGTGATTAAAGGTATGGATGTAGGAGCATTCAATTACATTGAGAAAGTAGACCCAAGGATGTGGTCAAGGCATGCATAGTGAGTAGTTGCAGTGACACATATTAAACAATATTGCTGAGTGTTTCAATGCGTGTGTGTCGGAAGCAAGAGATAAGCCGATTCTGACTTACATGGAGATGATAAGGTGGCAACAGATGAATGGGTTCAATCAAAAAAGGGCTGGAGCAGCAACTTCGATGAATGTAATTTGGCTTAAGATTGTGAAAAAAAAAAAGGACAGAAACAAGTCAGATGCTAGAAACTACATTTGTTAATGGAGTAATAATTTGCAGTTTGAAGTTAATCATAGTCATAAGCCTCGAAGGGTCATTGATCTGAGAAGAATAACATGTGGATGTTGTAGATGGCAGCCTAATGGTATTCCTTGCCCACATGCATGTTGTACCATATATATGCAAATAGACAAGTCCCTGAGAGTTATGTTAGTAATTGGTACTTAATGAAGACATATAGAAAGTCCTATGCCCCAGATATTAATCCCATGCTTGGACCTAATGTGTGGCCTGTTGACCGAGATGTGGATCCCATACTGCCACCTATACCAAATAAACAAAGTGGTAAGCCTAGAAAGCTAAGAAAAAGAGGACCTGATGAGAATGAGCCGAATGAAAATGTTAAGGTCACTCGTAAGGGGTATGATATATGCTATGGAAACTATGGTCAAAAGGGCCACAATGCTAGGAGTTTCTGCCAACTGAATAATTCAAATAGGAAGAAGTATGCCAAAAGGGTCCGAATATTATTCGAATTCATTGCGCGAATTACGAGGTTTGACTTTATGAGAAAAAATTTGAAAAAGTTAAATAAAATATGATTTATTTTTGAAAAAAATAGAATATTATTCCGAATATTATTCAAACCAAACACACCAGGAACCCAAAGCCAAATATTGTGAGTATTTTTTATTTATTTATTTTTATGACATAACCATAACAAGTGAATGTTATAATTATGTTATGGAAGTGTTTGTTTATATTGTGTGGCAGGGAGGACCCACACAGACAGTGTTACCTCCTAGCAAAACCGAAAACACAGGCACAATTGGTCAACAATCTGGGGTGAGTTTCCTCCTTAACTTAATTGTATCCATGTTAATATTAGAAATTCCACAAAAGAATAATGTCTTTGTTCCATTAGTGTGTGCCTCAAACAGATATCATTAGGCTCAATGGACATCCCACAAACTGCAAGAAAACCGAGTAGACAGAGACAAATGCGAATGGCTGTAAACTCCAATGGGAAATCAATGGTTATCCTGATAATCTAAAAATTTCTTTTTTAGAGACATATAACACTCGCCCGGTCATTATTGCTTGTGACTTAACAAGAGGCAAGGAGAGTAGTTTGTTAGGGCTGTTAGAAGAGCAAAAAGAGATCATTGAGGTAGAAAACTTCCTTCAGTATTCTTCTCATTTAACTCCAGTTCATAATTCTGTTTTGGATGAGAAATTGTTTGAGAATACTCAGAAGGATCTACCTCGATATGTGGACATTTGAAATTACCTTTCAGTAGGTAAAATTTATTCTCTTTGGTCCAAAAGAAGAAAAGATTGGTGCTTCAAATTTAAACTTAAGGGTCAAAGAACACTAAGCGCATCAAGGATGTGGATTCCGTTGGCTTGGCAGATCCCACATATTTTGACTAAATGAGCCAGCTTCATAGGTTTGAGCACAGGCCATGTGCGCTCGAGTCCTCCATCAGGCCAGGGTGCATGATCTCCTTCCAGGTTTATCTTCTCCATTGTTGTTTCATTCTTGGTTTATATTTTTACAACAATGTGTTACACTTAACTGTATTTGGTTGGAGTATCACTCTCTTTTCAGGATATGTGTTTTTGCAATTAAGTTTGGGGGTATGATATGCCCTACATCTACTCATTCAGGTATTCCTATTATCTTACTGTTATGTTCAAATCTATATACACATTGGGGACAATGTGAGCTCGTTTGGCAAATCGGTTTTGGTTTTGGTTTTTGTTTTTGAGAATTGTTTTCGAGGACAAAAACAAAAAACCATTTTTTGTTGTTTTTTTGTTAAAAAAGTGTTTGGCAAACTATTTTTGAAAATAGTTTTTGAAAATAGAAAACAATACCTAAGGAATTTGGACAATTGTTTTCAAAACAGTTTTCACTTAAAGAATAAAATAGAAAACTGTTTGGCATTTCTATATATTTTTTGTTTTCAATTTTTTGTTTTTCCATTTATTGGGCGATTCCAAATAAAATTTTGTCAAATTTATGTCATTAGACTTGATAGTCAGAATGAGAATAGTATATTGTGATTATTGAGGTGTTCTAAACAAAACTCTTTCACACTCCTTTTGTTAAAAATTATTCATGATGTATGCAGATTGTGATTCCACACTTTGAGAGCAGATTTGGTACTTTTCAATTTCTTAGGTACAGAGAAAGTAAAGGAACCTTCTAGACCTCCAGACATAGACAATCAAGCTCTTGCCACTACATCAAGTCTAGGGAGATCTCTAGTCCAAAAAGCTTCAAACCTGAAGGGCTTTGGAAGATTCTGGTAATTTCCTTTCAAAGACAACAACAGGGATAGTGGTCTGAATTAGTAGCAGGGAGATGATTGATCAAAGATTTTGGGAAGAGAAGAAACATTGATGGTAGCTCCCGCCACCTGTTGTGACTTAGCCTCCGAGGCCAAAAGAACTTTCTCATCCAGCTTGAATTTCTTGAAAGAATGGTGATCATCCTCTGGTTTGGAATACGGTGAAAGTGTTTAGAAAAAGGAAACATTGAAGATGAGGATGGAGCCATGGAGGCATGGAGGAGTAACTTCAGACACTGACAGGTTTGGTAGAAGGAATAAGCGTGTCTTGCGACTTGAGTGATGATATGCGTGAAGATGGAGATTAAAAAGATCCAAAAAAAAAAAAAAAAGGATCCCACGACTCGAATTGTGGACAGGGCTACTATGCACTTAAACTGAGAAACACGTTTCAAAACAAATTCTAGCCTTTTTGAGCATTATTCTCTACTGTAGCTGAGAATAGATTTAGGAAAGAGGTCTAACCTATTTCCTAAAAACGTGTTTATGTTTGTTTTTGTTTTCATGGTTTTTGTTTTAAAAATAACACACCAAACGGATTGGAAACGGTTTAAACACGTTTTCTGTTTTGGAAACAGAAACCTTATTTTCAAAACAGGTTGTCAAACAGGCTCTGTGTGATTCAAGTTTAGGGGTATGGAAGAACGAAACACTGTCCAATATTTTGTTATGTTATCTGTAAGAATTTGGTTGAGCTTTAATTTTGATTTGTATTTTATTGGTGAGCTTAACATGATGAACACATGATCACTTGACTAGGGAATTAATAAGTTTTGTTATTTTCTTTGGCAGCATGAGATATTACTTGTTAATTTGATTCTCACATGCACAATAACACATAGTTTGTGGAGTATGAAATTTGAAATCAGTTATGTCTATCATCAATATCTTAAATGCAGTTGGGGTAACTTATTAGAGAAATAACCTTGGCATAAAAAATAAAAAATAAAAAAAAAAATAAAAAATAAAAAATAAAAGAAGAAGAAGAAAAGAAAAGAAAAAAAGAGAGAATAATATTGATCACTTTGAGCTTTTCGTTGAGTAACCAGACCTCTTGCCTCATTAAGCATTGAGTATTTGCGTCAAAAAGTGGAAGTTTTCTTTTATTGATAGAGCGGCTAAGTTTAGCTTCGTAGCATTTTTTACTCGAATTAGTAAGTCTTTAGGGTGTTTTAAACCTAATGCCCAAAAACCATCTGGTTTGAGAGTCATTGACTTAACACTCGTTACATGGGTCAATTAGAAAGCTTAAGGGAGCTAAGCATTGCACAACCTGCATATGTATAAAATAATAATAATAATAAAAATAGATTGGTTGTTTTATCTAATGGGGAGTCCAGCAAATTTTGAATATTGAACTATTTATGATTGAGAATAGTTTTTTAAACCTCATGACTATGTGTTATGTTCACTGTACACTATTTAAATCTTGTGATATCTCATAATGCCCATGTTAGTAGCTTAACTTTTAATTCCCTGAAATTGTGAAGATGGAGTTTATTTTGTTAAGCTTGCCAATGAATGAGAACCATTATTTTTATGATGCTGCATTCTTGAGGATAACATGGTTGGAACAATATTTGTGGGTATCATTCCTGGCAAACCCTCACAAGACTTCGCTCGTCCACTAGGGAGTCCTATGGGTTTAAAAGACTTGTTGCGTACGCTAAATGCAATCGTACATCCCACGAAAGGATTTATCTTGTGGTTTTTTAGTTTTATTTCTTATTTTGTATTGCTAAAGGACTAACAATATGTAAGTTTGAGGGTGTGATAAGTACCGAATGTTGCACATTCAAGCTCCTTAACTTGCATATGTTAATTCCTTAGCATTGTTATTTGTTTGATTTTGTATTGTTTTATTGTTAAGCATGCTATTAATTCCATTAATTTTGGGCTTCAAACATACTTTGAGAAGACCAAGAAGATATAATAGAAGACCTATATGATGTGGTTAAGTTTAATCAAATCAAGAAAATGATTAAATCGGAATTTCTTCAATAAGAGTCAAAATCGGATTGGATTCAAATTTGGATTCTACACATGTCTCAGTGTTTTAATCATAAATTTTTGCTTCGATCTCGAATTGCAATGAAATTGGTGGTGTCAGAAAGATAATAAACAATGCAACACAAATGACAGAAAAAGCTTTTTTCTATTTGAACGTTTACTATGCCAAAATCACCCCGCAATAAAAGATTGCAAATATGGACGAATTTGGAATCCTTTTCTTACTTGAACTAAAAGACTAAGTTTCGATTTTTTTTGGATTCTTAGGGCTATTAGGCCTCTCCAAGTCTCTATAAATAGACCCTAAGCTTCAAGAGAAGGTGTAGCTTTAGACAAAAAATTCTTCTTGGAGGCTTGACAAGTTAAAAAGAAGAAGAACATGGCAGAAGGCTATCCCAGCACCATGATGAGCGGCTAAATTCGTAATAGGGTGTTGATTGTAGCCCTTTTCCAAGTAACAATGGTTTAATTGTATTTTAATTTGGGATTTTCTATATGCATGATGGTTGTATAACTATGAGAATTGATCTTAATGTTTATATTCAATCATTATGAATTTCTTATATTGTCTAAGAAAGTCTTTTATATTGATTGAACTTAATCCTTCATATTTTCTGTGATTATATGAATGATTGTTATACGACAGTTTTAATTGATATATGATCAGGAGGGTTAGATAAGCTATGCCTAGGGAAGATAGATTGTACTATACCCTAGTTTAGTGTAATTTAGGTAGACAGTTTGTACCAACTGAAGATGGGTTATACCATTCCATTGATTGTGTGTATCATATTAAAGACGTAGCTAATCTATACATAGGGAAGACGGGTCGTACCGCATCTTAATGGTTATGTGGATAGTCCGTGCCAACTGAAGATAGATTATAATTATTTTTTAGAGGTAATTTCTTGACTACTTGAGTGAGACGAGCCCTATATCATGCATAGTATGAATTTTCCTTGTTAATTTATGATTGACCATTGTTATGCGGTGAGTGGTGAAATAAATCCCCTATTCTTTCTCTTATCACTACTCTCTTTACATTTATGTCTTTTACTTTTATGTATTTATTTTTAGCGAACAAAAATTAAATCAAACTTTTTTTTAAATTAAGTTATATTTAATCTCGAAAAGCTTGATAACAACACCTACGCAGTCCTTAAGATTCGACACCCTCAATATAACCCTATCCTACAAGGACTCGTACTATTGCGAGTGTTAATTTTATTATTGATATTTTTGTGCACGAAACTACTACATCTATTTTTGGCACCGTTGCTGGGGACTGCAAACGGTTATGTTATTAAGTTTTAAAGATTGTCTTGATTCTTTTCTGTTTTTATTTTATTTCTAATTTTTGTTTCTTTACTTTTATTTATTTATTTTTATTTTGTTATTTTATTTTATTTTTGTCAATTTAGTTCATGTGGGGAGGTATTCCAACACCTCATAGACCATGTTCATATTGCTACAGTCCTTATCACCATGTTAGAGATTGTCCTACTGCCGGACAATTTTCTAATTATTCTTATGAGCATATGAACACACTTTTCTCTAGACCGGCGAATAATCCTTAAGATTATTATGACCCGAGATGGAGAAACTATCATAATTTCTCTTGGCATGATCAGGCCACAGGAAATTCAGCTCCACAGTGTCACGAACTGCACTATCAAGCAAATTCGTAGTTCAACAATTAAGCAGCCTATCCACCATCTAACTTCCATCATTCCCACAAGCAATGGCAATCATCTCCATATTGTGCTGAATTTAAGGTTAACTGGCAGCCTTCTTCCACTTACCGGTCTCCACAACAGCAGTCTCAGGCCACACCATCTCCTCCGATGAGTTCTGACTTTCAAGATCAGATGTTGAAATTTATGAGCAAGATGGATCAAATAATTGACTCTCAGAATCAAATGGTGAACTCTCACTCTGAATCCATTGCCAAGATAGAAGCTCATAAAGAGGAGCCATCTCCCATCTACTGGCCTCCATAACAACAATACCGAGAGGATCCATCTCTTATGTTGGATTCTAACTTTAAAATGTTAAATCTTATGAGAAAAATTGGGGAGACTAATTAGATTATGAAGTCTCAACAGGAACAATATAACCCTCAATTCTTCGCCGAGATAGAAGCCAAGATGGAAGCTCATGTTGAACAAATCATCAACTACCTCAATAGAGAAGAAGAAAAGCTTCAAAGTTGACTGGTGACCAATCTTGATGGACACTACATGGTGGATGAGAGTACTTCTTATCATGAGCCATCCATCACCACAATGAAGAATGGAGAAGTGGTCGAAACTCATGTGGAAAATAGGAAGGAGGAGCAGATTAAGGCCCCAAAAGCTTTACATCGAGCAAAAGGCAAGGAAGTGAGCACTGAGGTTCCTTCATCATCCACTCTTATTCACGAGACGCCATATGAACCAAGAGCCCCTATTCCAGGTAATCTAAAAATTTCATTTTTAGAGACAGATAATACTCTCCCAGTCATTATTGCTTATGACTTAACAATAGGTGATGAGAGTAGTTTGTTATGGCTGTTAGAAGAGCAAAAAGAGACCATCGAGCTAGGAAACTTCCTTGAGTATTCTCCTCATTTTACTTCAGTTCATAATTCTGTTCCGGATGAGAAACTGTTTGAGAATACTCAGAGGGATCTACCTCGATATGGGGATATTCAAAATTACCTTTTAATAGGTAAAATTTATTCTCTTTGAACCAAAAGAAGAAAAGATGGGTGCTTCAAATTTAAACTTAAGGGTCACAAAGCACTGAGCGCATCAAGGATTTGGATTCCGTTGGCTTGGCAGATCCCATATATTTTGACTAAATGAGTCAGATTCATAGGTTCTAGCACAGACTATGTGCGCTCGAGTCCTCCATCAAGCCAGGGCACATGATCTCCTTCCAGGTTTATCTTCTCTATTGTTGTTTTATTTTTGGTTTATATTTTTACAACAATGTGTTGCACTTGACTGGTATTTGGTTGGAGTATCACTCTCTTTTCAAGATATGTGTTTTTGCAATCAAGTTTGGGGGTATGATATGCCCCACATCTGCTCATTCAGTTATTCCTATCCTCTTACTATTATGTTTAAATCTATACATACATTGGGGACAATGTGTGATTCAAGTTTGGGGGTACGGAAGAACGAAACACTGTCCAATGTTTTGCTATGTTATCTCTAAGAATTTGGTTGAACTTTAATTCTGATTTGTATTTCATTGGTGAGCTTAACATGATGAAAACATGATCACTTGACTAGGGAATAAAGAAGTTTTGTTATTTTCTTTGGCAAAATGAGATATTACTTGTTTCAATTTGATTTTCACAAGCACACTAGCACGTAGTCTGTGGGGTGTGAAATTTGAAATAAGTTATGTTTGTTATCAATATCTTGGATACAATTGGGTAACTTATTGGAGGAATAACCTTGGCATAAAAAGAAAAGGAAAAAAAAAAGAGAGAGAATAATATTGATCACTTTGAGTTTTTCACTAAGTAACCGAACCTCTTGCCTCATTAAGCATTGAGTGTTCGCGTCAAAAAGTGAAAGTTCTCTTTGATTGATAGAGTCACTAAGTTTAGTTTCGTAGCCTTTTTGCCTCGAATTAGTAAGTATGTAGGGTGTTTTACACCTAGTGTCCTGAAACCATCTAATTTGAGAGTCATTGACCTAACACTCGTTACATGGGTTGATTAGAAAGCTTAAGGGAGCTAAGCATTGCATAGCCTGCATATATATATATATAATAAAAAATATGTATTAGTTGTTTTATCTAATGGGGAGTCTAGCAAATTTTGAGTATCGAATTATTCATGATTGAGATTAGTTTTTAAAACCTCATGACTATGTGTTAAGTTCATTGTATACTAGCTGAATCTTGTGATATCTCATAATTCTATGTTAGTAGCTTAATTTTCAATTCCCTGAAATTGTGAAGATGGAGTTTATTTTGTTAAGCTTGACAATGAATGAGAACCATTATTTTTATGATGCTGCATTCTTGGAGATAACATCGTAGGAACAATGTTTGTGGATATCATTTCTGGCAAACCCTCATAAGACTTCACTCGTCCACTAGGGAGTCCTAGGGGTTTAAAAGGCTTGTTGCATATGCTAAATGCAATCATACATCACACGAAATGATTTATCTTGTTTTTTTTTAGTTTTATTTCCTATTTTGTATTGCTAAGGGACTAGCAATATGTAATTTTGGGGGTTTGATAAGTACCGAATGTTGCACATTCAAGCTCCTTAACTTGCATATGTTAATTCCTTAGCATTGTTATTTGTTTGATTCTGTGTTGTTTTATTGTTTTCAGATTTTAAATAAACATGCAATTAATTCCATTGATTTTGGGTTTAAAACACACTTTGAGAAGACCTAGAAGATATGTTTAAGTTTAACCAATCATAATAGAAGACCTACATGATGTGATTAAGTTTAATCAAATCAAGTAAATAATTAAATCGGAATTTCTCCAATAAGAGTCAAAATCGGATTGGATTCAAATTTGAATTCTGCACACGTCTCAGTGTTTTAATCATATATTTCTGTTTTGATATAGGATTGCAATGAAATTTGTAGTATTGGAAAGCTAATAAAAAATTTAACACATATGTCAGAAATAACATTTTTCTAATTCGGACGTTTACTATGACAAAATTGCCCCACTATAAAAGACCGCAAATATAGATAAATTTGGAATCCTTTTCCTACTTGGATTAAGAGACTAAGTTTCGATTTTTCTTGGATTCCTAGGGCTTTTAGGCCTCTTCAAGTCTTTATAAATGGACCCATAAGTTTCAAGAGAAGGTATGTTTAGCTTTAGACATAAAATTCTTCTTGGAGGCTTGACAAGTTAAAAAGGATAAGAACATGGCAGGAGATCATCCTAGTACCACGATGAGCGGCTAAATTCATAATACGGTGTTGATGTAACCCTTTTCAAGTAACAATGGTTTAATTGTATTTTAATTTTGGATTTTCTATATGCATGATGGTTGTATAACTGTGAGAATTGGCTAATTGTATTACACCCTAATTTAGTGTAATTTAGGTAGACAGTTCGTACCAACCGAAGATGGGTTATACTATTCCATTGATTGTGTACATCCTATTAAAGACATAGCTAATCCATACCTAGGGAAGACGGGTCATAGTGTCATACTGCATCTTAGTGGTTCTTAGTGGTTAGGTGGACGGTCCGTGTCAACCAAAGATGGATTATACTTATTTTTTAGAGGTAATTTCTTGACTACTCGAGTGAGACGAGCCCTATATCATGCATAGTATGAATTTTCCTTGTTAATTTATGATTGACCATTGTTATGTAGTGAGTGGTGAAATCAATCCCCTATTCTATCTCTCATCACCACTATCTTTACATTTATGTCTTTTACTTTTTTGTATTTATTTTTAGAGAACAAAAATCAAATCAAACATATTTTAAATTAAGTTATATTTAATCTTGAAAAGCTTGATAACAACACCTACGCTGTCTTTGAGGTTTGATACATTCACTATAGCCCTATCTTACAAGGATTCGTACTATTGCAAGTGGTAATTTTATTATTGATATTTTTGTATACAAAACGACCACATCAATTTTCATCCTCCACGTCCTTCACATTCTTTGTAATCTCAGCTAAGACCTCCATACTCCTTGCACAAAATGGTTTGTCAAGCCATTTGAAAAATCGGCACGCAACTTTTGTCTATATGTTGGAGTATAGAAAGCTAGTCAATAAGATGAGGTAAGAACTCATTCAAATGATTTTGTGGAAGTACTTTAATCATAAAACTACTCACTCTTGAATTATAGGTGGTGCAACTTGAAAATCGTGTGCCGGGCTTTTCCCTAGTCCAAGAGGTATTCAATGGTGCGGTTATATCGCAAAAACATACCTAGGACATCTCACCATGGCTCATCGACGAAGATCCAGATGATGACTTCGTTTGCTTAAAAAAAAAAAATTAATCGATCGTAACTCCAAACAAAACAAATTTAAACATGTGTTAAGAACACACCTTATCTATTCCACGAGAAACTTCCTTCCTTTTAGAATCTCGTAGGCGACTTGATGCCATTTCGTCTTATTGTGACTTCGGTTGTGGGATTGTTAGGAAGACAAACCGTACAACTGGTATCGTCCACGAGAAGCTATATCGACTAGATCTGCTTTAGCTTGTTCGTTTGATTTGGGGAGAAACAGTTGTACCAGAGCTTGTTAGGGTTCAAGTATTTTCAGAATTTGGGAGAACTGTGGTGAGGAAGACAAAAATGGACGTCTATACCAATTTACTTGGATTAAGTTCATATTATATGGAATTGATTTAACATGTAGGACGCGTCTAATGGCATCTGGGATAGGTGTTGGCTTTTTAAAGGGGTTTAGTGGTATTGACGTGTACTTTTGTTAAATTTTTGGACGGAAGATGGACGGAAGTACCATCTCCATCTTTTGCCATGACTAAGGTACCATCTGTGATACGAAATGAACCACAGGAGACAAAAGATAATGTCTTTAAATTACAAGGGGGTCAAACGTATTTAACCCTAACATATAGCCATCATTGAAAACTAACAAATAATCATACAATTAATGATTATTGTAATTTGTAATTTGTTTTTCTTTCCCCCTTTGATTAGAAGAAGAAAAAAAATCATACAATTAATAAGCAACATAAATGGACCTCTATCTTGAAAATATAGCCGGAAGGAAAAGACAAGGTATCAGTTTGATGGCAGTCACCTAGGAACGCGACCACTCTACTCGAGTCCAATGGAGCTTCTCCTCAAAGAGAGAAAAGCTTGTGAATAATAATTTATCACAACTACTAAAGCATATATATATATATATATATATATATATATATCAAAAGCTTAGAGGCAATTATCATGCCAAGATGAATTGAATCAAAGTTTCACTGCACAATTGAAAGCAACACGCAACCTAAGGGCATTTGCTAATAAAAATGATTGGTAGTTCTAACAATCCTATTTTATAACTTAACAAAAAATTTCAAATTCATAGGGGGAGGGAGGGAGGGAGAACATTGTTGATTATTGCGTTTTATCTTAGAGGTCTCCAAATTTCCAATGGGACTCTTCTCTTTATTAACGGACTCCATCAATGAAGAAATTTGAATTTTTCTTCAGCAAACCAAAAATTTAGACCAACTTACTTCATAAAAAGGAAAGGACGAAAAGAAAAAGAAACACTTAGCTGCAATCATGCCCAATAACAACTCACTACAAAAAACACTGCAAATCGCTGCGTGTCTACAGTACCGGTTACTGTAGACACGCGGCCAGATGGCTGCGTGTATTATTATACACGCGGCCATATGCGGCGTGGAAACAATTGGCCGCGTGTATAAATTACACGCGGTCAACTGGCCGCGTGTAATTAATACACGCGGCCAATTGGCCGCGTGTAATTTCTACACGCGGTCAACTGGCCGCGTGTACTTATACACGCTGCCAATTGGCCACGTGTATTTATACACGCTGCCAATTAACCGCGTGTATAAATTACACGTGGCATTCTGTTGGACATGTGTATAAAAATACACGTGGCCAACTGGTGTTTTTTGAAAAAATATTTTTGAAATTCTTTTTTAAAAAAAAAAAAAAAAAAAACAAACAAACAAACAAATAGTATGTACATGATAATATTACTATGTACCCTATACCAAATTAGAGTTTATAAACTAATTAGTTTTGTACAATACTTGTATTTAAATTTTTTTGAATTTATTTTTATAAAAAATTCTTCTTATATACCCCAACAATAAATTTGTGCTATATTTAATTATGGTTTATAATTATATATAGTATGTATTGTACTTATGGTTATGTTTTTGTGTTTACATGCAGGTTGAGTTTCGTGAATGCGTTAGGACTTAATTTATGGTATGTGTATTTTAATACTCTCAGGGTTAGGGTTCGTAGAACATCCATCTGAATGTGTTGCCCTTGTGGTCCCGATCATTATAGCATACCTTACACAAGTATAAAATTGCATGCCTCTATCATTTGATCCAGTTCAATGTTCAAAACTTGGTCAAACTATCATTTGATCCTAGAGTTAGGGTTTATAACTATATATATAGTATATATATTTAGGGTTAGGGTTTATAGCTATATATAGTACATACACTTAAGATTAGGGTTAAGGTTAGGATTTATGGCTTACCTATAGTACATACACTTAAGATTAGGGTTAAGATTATGGGTTTTAGGGTTCAATTTTATGGTCAGGGTTTAGTATAGTATATATATATATATACTTAGTGGTAGGGTTTAAATTTAGGGTTAGGATTTAGTTTTAATTTATAGTTTACGGTTTAGTTTTATGGCTTAGGGTTTATCAATGTGTACAGTACATACACTTAGGGTTGCATGTGTTTGTGTTTGTGTTTGTATTTGTATTTCAAAACGATCTTGTCATATTTGTATATACATATATATAATATATGCATGCATGCATGCATGTAAACGGCGTGTCGAAACTATATACATTTATAGTTACTTGTATATACCCTAATATTGGGGTTTATGGCTATATATATATATAGTATACTTATATAGCTATATATGGTATATACACTTAGGGTTAGGGTTTATAGATATATATAATATGTATATACACTTAGTGTTAAGGTTTATGTTTATATAGAGTACTATATGCATAATTATACGGCGATGAACAAAAAAAAAATATGCAACATAACAAAGTACATACACTTAGGGTTAGGGTTTATGGCTATATATAGTATATAGACATAGGATTAGGGTTTATGGCTATTTATAGTATATAGACATAGGGTTAGGGGTTATGGGCTACGTGCAATATGTTTATAGTATATTTACGTTTTATGTGTTAAGTACTTTACATATATATGGTATACTTATAAGTAAACCCTAACTCTAATTAGGATTTGCGTTAATGGAATACTAATATAATAAAACCCTAACCCTAAGTGTTTAGGGTTTAGTTTTATGGGATACTAATCTAATATTATACAGTATTCACGTCATGAATTTTATATACACATACTTAGGGTTTAAAAATTAGTTTTAGGGTTATCGTTTAGGGTTTAGTTTTATGGGTTAGAGTTTACGTAAACCTTAACACCATATATATTACAAATACAAATATATATATCTATATATATATATATATATATATATATATATATATATATATATATATATATATATATATATATATATATATATATATATTTGTATTTGTATTTGTATTTGTAGATATATATTACTATTTGTAATATATATTTATATATATATATATATATACAATTGTTCGTTTTTTAAAAAAAATAAAAAACATATAGAGACGTGTATTAGTATACACGTCTCTAATTGGCCGCGTGGTGTTACGCCACGCGGCCAATTTTTGGCCAGGTGACCTGCGTGGGACAATTCCCGCGCGCCACCTGGCCTATTTTTTAAATAAAAAAATTGTAAAAAAAAAAAAAAAAAAAGGGTAGCTTCCTCTGGAAGCTACCCTCTCACTCCACTCTCTCACTCAGCTCGATCTCTCACTCAGCTCTCTCACTCCACGCTCTCGATCAAATCTCTCAGTCAACTCTCTTACTCTCTCTCTCTCCCTCTCCGTCTCCGTCACGCACGTCCGCACCGACCACCGGCCTCCGCTGTCTTCTCCGGCCAGCTCCCTCTCCGGCCGTCACTGCACCACGCGTGCACCAACCCAAGGTTTTATATGCTCTCTCTCTCTCTCTGTCTCTCTCTCTGTCTCTCTCTAGCTCTCTCTCTCTCTCTCTCTCTCTAACCGAACCACAGTAGGAACCCTAACCCTAAGTCCGGACCTGTCTTTCTCTACATCCGTCTCTCTGTCTCTATCTCTCTCTACATCTCTCTCTCTCTCTCTATCTCTCTGTCTCTCTCTCTAGCTCTCTCTCTCTCTCTATCTCTCTCTCTCTAACCAAACCACAGTAGGAACCCTAACCCTAAGTCCGGACCTCTCTCTCTCTACATCCGTCTCTCTGTCTTTATCTCTCTCTACATCTCTCTCTCTCTCTCTCTCTCTCTCCAAAACCGGTGACCACCCCTCTCCCGGTCTTTCTCTCTCTCTCTCTCTCTCTCTCTCTCTCTGCCTTGTACGTGATTGCTAATTTGGGACTTTTTTTGGGATATTGTTTTGGGACTAATATGTTTTAATGCAGGTACATTTTGGCTAAGGAGCATAAAATACACCCCAAAAAAATATTTGTGAGTAATTTTGGCCTTAATTTTTTTTCTTTCTTTTTTGCTATAATGAACTTGGTGCATTTAAATTAATTTGTATAAAATCTGTTTATAATTGTTTTAATAGTTTCATATAATAATTGTGGATTTAGCAATTAATAATGGTCCATGCAATGCTGTTAATTTTGTTGGGTTTGAATATTTATTGTTGTGTAATTTTATGTGTTTTGATGTGGTTGGTCGTTATGCATGGAAAATATTCGTACAGTTGTGTTATTTTTCTTTTTTGTAATATGTTTTACTGTACTACGAATTGGTGTGGCGATTATTATTTTTGGCAATTTATGCTAAAACATTTGAACAGATTAACCAATCTCGCCATTATTTTATTAACTTCATCATAAAATCAATGACGCAAACCAATAAAATATAAATAAGTATGCCGTACTATTTCAACAATTTTTGGGTTTTTTAAGAACAAAAAAAAAAAGGTGTAATTGTTCATTTTCAGGTAATTTTTTTACCAAAAAAATTAAATAAAAAAATTTCAAAGCAAACTCGCCATCATTTTAAATGATCGTATCCAACAATTATTGGATAGATACAGAAAATTAAATTTGGCCACAGTCTACCATTTATAATAATTTATTTTATTATTCAATTTATAACAAAGATCTAAACAATAAACCCTAAATCCTAAACCAAAACCAATACAAAAACCTCTATACTCAAATCTCAAAACCAAACCCCTAAACTTTATACTCTAAAAAACAAGCAAAAACCATAAACCCTAAACCCTAACCCAAAATACCGTACACACTAAAAACCCTAAACCCTACAAAAGAGTGAGATTTTTTTATTTTTTTATTACTTTTTTATTTTAGTTAAACCCTAAACCCTAACCTTAAAACCCTAACCCTAAAAACTAAACCCTAAAATCCTAAACCCTAACCTTAAAACCCTAAACCCTAACCTTAAAACCCTAACCCTAAAAACTAAACCGTAAAAACTAAACCCTAAAAACCTAAACCCAAACCTTAAAACCCAAAAACCTAAACCCTAAACCCTAAACCCTAACCTTAAAACCCTAACCCTAAAAACCTAAACCCTAACCTTTCTAACCCTAACCCTAAAAACTAAACCTTCAAAACCTAAACCCTAACCTTTTTAACCCTAACACTAAAAACTAAACCCTAACAACCTAAACCCTAACCTTAAAACCCTAACCCTAAAAACTAAACCCTTAAAACCTAAACCCTAAACTTAAAACCCTAAACCCTAAAAATAGAAAGAATAATATTAAAAAACATAAAAGAAAAAAGAGACAGATCTTTTTTTTTTTTTTTATAACTTTTTCATGGTGAGGTACACCCTATATCCTAACCTTAAAACCCTAACCTTAAAAACTAAACCCTATCAACCTAAACCCTAACCTTAAAACCCTAACCCTAAAAATTAAACCCTTAAAACCTAAACCCTAACCCTAAAAACGAAACCCTTAAAACCTAAACCCTAACATTAAAACCCTAAAACCTAAACTAAACCCTAAAAACCTAAACCCTAAAAATAGAAAGAAGAATATTAAAAAACATAAAAGAAACAAGAGACAGATCTTTTTTTTTTTTAATAAATTTTTTATGGTGAGGTAAACCCTAAACCCATACCATAAAACCCTAACCCTAAAAACTAAACCCTTAAAACCTAAACCCTAACCTTAAAACCCTAAAACCTAAACTAAACCCAAAAAAACCTAAACCCTAACCTTAAAACCCAAAACCCAAAAAATAGAAAGAAGAATATTAAAAAACATAAAAGACAAAAGAGACATATCTTTTTTTTTTATATAATTTTTTTTATGGTGAGGTAAACCCTAAACACTAACCTTAAAACCCTAACCTTAAAAACTAAACCCTAACAACCTAAACCCTAACCTTATAACCCTAACCTTAAAACCCTAAACCCTAAAAATAGAAAGAACAATATTAAAAAACATAAAAGAAAAAAGAGACAGATCTTTTTTTTTTTGATAACTTTTTTATGGTGAGGTAAACCCTAAACCCTAACCTTAAAACCCTAACCTTAAAAACTAAACCCTAACAACCTAAACCCTAACCTTAAAACCCTAACCCTAAAAACCTAAACCCTAACCTTTTTAACCCTAACCCTAAAAACTAAACCCTAACAACCTAAACCCTAACCTTAAAACCCAAACCCTAAAAATTAGAACCCTAAAAACCTAAACCCTAAACCTTTTTAACCCTAACCCTAAAAACTAAACCCTAACAACCTAAACCCTAACCTTAAAACCCTAACCCTAAAAACTAAACCCTAAAAACCTAAACCCTAACCTTAAAACACTAAACCCTAAAAATAGAAAGAAGAATATTAAAAAAACATAAAAGAAAAAAGAGACAGATCTTTTTTTTTTTAATAACTTTTTTATGTTGAGGTAAACCCTAAACCCTAACCTTAAAACCCTAACCCTATAAACTAAACCCTTAAAACCTAAACCCTAAAACCTAAACTAAACCCTAAAAACCTAAACCCTAACCTTAAAACTCTAAACCCTAAAAATAGAAAGAAGAATATTAAAAAACATAAAAGACAAAAGAAACATATCTTCTTCTTTTTTTATAATTTTTTTATGGGGAGGTAAACCCTAAACCCTAACTTTAAAAACTAAACCCTAACAACCTAAACCCCAACCTTATAACCCTAACCTTAAAACCCTAAACCTTAAAAATAGAAAGAAGAATATTAAAAAACATAAAAGACAAAAGCGACATATCTTTTTTTTTTATATATAATTTTTTTATGGTGAGGTAAACCCTAAACCCTAACCTTAAAACCCTAACCTTAAAAACTAAACCCTAACAACCTAAACCCTAACCTTATAACCCTAACCTTAAAACCCTAAACCCTAAAAATAAAAAAGAAGAATATTAAAAAACATTAAAAAAAAAAAAAAGAGACAGATCCTTTTTTTTTATAACTTTTTTATGGTGAGGTAAACCCTAAACACTAACCTTAAAACCCTAACCTTAAAAACTAAACCCTAACAACCTAAACCCTAACCTTAAAACCCTAACCCTAAAAACTAAACCCTAAACCCTAACCTTAAAACCCTAACCCTAAAAAACCTAAACCCTAACCTTTTTAACCCTAACCCTAAAAACTAAACCTTCAAAACCTAAACCTTAACCTTTTTAACCCTAACCCTAAAAACTAAACCCTAACCTTTTTAACCCTAACCCTAAAAACTAAACCCTAACAACCTAAACCCTAACCTTAAAACCCAAACCCTAAAAACTAGAACCCTAAAAACCTAAACCCTAACCTTTTTAACCCTAACCCTAAAAACTAAACCCTAACAACCTAAACCCTAAACTTAAAACCCTAACCCTAAAAACCTAAACCCTAACCTTAAAACCATAAACCCTAAAAATAGAAAGAAGAATATTAAAAAACATAAAAGAAAAAAGAGACAGATCTTTTTTTTTTTAATAACTTTTTTATGGTGAGGTAAACCCTAAACCCTAACCTTAAAACCCTAACCCTAAAAACTGAACCCTTAAAACCTAAACCCTAACCTTAAAACCCTAAAATCTAAACTAAACCCTAACAACCTAAACCCTAACCTTAAAACCCTAAAACCTAAACTAAACCCTAAAAACCTAAACCCTAACCTTAAAACCCTAAACCCTAAAAATAGAAAGAAGAATATTAAAAAACATAAAAGACAAAAGAGACATATCTTCTTCTTTTTTTAAAATTTTTTTATGGTGAGGTAAACCCTAAACCCAAACCTTAAAAACTAAACCCTAACAACCTAAACCCTAACCTTAAAACCCTAAACCCTAAAAATAGAAAGAAGAATATTAAAAAACATAAAAGACAAAAGCGACATATCTTCCTTTTTTTTATAATTTTTTTATGGTGAGGTAAACCCTAAACCCTAACCTTAAAAACTAAACCCTAACAACCTAAACCCAAACCTTATAACCCTAACCTTAAAACCCTAAACCCTAAAAATAGAAAGAAGAATATTAAAAAACATAAAAGAAAAAAGAGACAGATCTTTTTTTTTTATAACTTTTTTATGGTGAGGTAAACCCTAAACACAAACCTTAAAACCCTAACCTTAAAAACTAAACCCTAACAACATAAACCCTAACCCTAAAAACTAAACCCTAAACCCTAACCTTAAAACCCTAAACCTAAAAACCTAAACCCTAACCTTTTTAACCCTAACCCTAAAAACGAAACCTTCAAAACCTAAACCCTAACCTTTTTAACACTAACCCAAAAAACTAAACCCTAACCTTTTTAACCCTAACCCTAAAAACTAAACCCTAACAACCTAAACCCTAACCTTAAAACCCAAACCCTAAAAACTAGAACCCTAAAAACCTAAACCCTAACCTTTTTAACCCTAACCCTAAAAACTAAACCCTAACAACCTAAACCCTAAACTTAAAACCCTAACCCTAAAAACTAAACCCTAAAAACGTAAACCCTAACCTTAAAACCCTAAACCCTAAAAATAGAAAGAAGAATATTAAAAAACATAAAAGAAAAAAGAGACAGATCTTTTTTTTTTTAATAACTTTTTTATGGTGAGGTAAACCCTAAACCCTAACCTTAAAACCCTAAGCCTAAAAACTAAACCCTTAAAACCGAAACCCTAACCATAAAACCCTAAAACCTAAACTAAACCCTAAAAACCTAAACCCTAACCTTAAAACCCTAAAACCTAAACTAAACCCTAAAAACCTAAACCCTAACCTTAAAACCATAAACCCTAATAGTAGAAAGAAGAATATTAAAAAACATAAAAGACAAAAGAGACATATCTTTTTTTTTTTTTTTTTATAATTTTTTTATGGTGAGGTAAACCCTAAACCCTAACCTTAAAAACTAAACCCTAACAACCTAAACCCTAACCTTATAACCCTAACCTTAAAACCCTAAACCCTAAAAATAGAAAGAAGAATATTACAAAACATAAAAGAAAAAAGATACAGATCTTTTTTCTTTATAACTTTTTTATGGTGAGGTAAACCCTAAACCCTAACCATAAAACCCTCACCTTAAAAACTAAACCCTAACCTTAAAACCCTAACCCTAAAAACAAAACCCTAAACCCTAAACCCTAACCTTAAAACCCTAACCCTAAAAACCTAAACCCTAACCTTTTTAACCCTAACCCTAAAAACTAAACCTTCAAAACCTAAACCCTAACCTTTTTAACCCTAACCCAAAAACTAAACCCTAACCTTTTTAACCCTAACCCTAAAAACTAAACCCTAACAACCTAAACCCTAACCTTAAAACCCAAACCCTAAAAACTAGAACCCTAAAAACCTAAACCCTAAACCTTTTTAACCCTAACCCTAAAAACTAAACCCTAACAACCTAAACCCTAACCTTAAAACCCAAACCCTAAACTTAAAACACTAAACCCTAAAAATAGAAAGAAGAATATTAAAAAACGTAAAAGAAAAAAGAGACAGATCTTTTTTTTTTTAATAACATTTTTATGTTGAGGTAAACCCTAAACCCTAACCTTAAAACCCTAACCCTAAAAACTACACCCTTAAAACCTAGCCCTAACCTTAAAACCCTAAAACCTAAACTAAACCCTAACCTTAAAACCCTAAACCCTAAAAATAGAAAGAAGAATATTAAAAAACATAAAAGACAAAAGAGACATATCTTCTTCTTTTTTTAAAATTTTTTTATGGTGAGGTAAACCCAAAACCCAAACCTTAAAAACTAAACCCTAACAACCTAAACCCTAACCTTATAACCCTAACCTTAAAACCCTAAACCCTAAAAATAGAAAGAAGAATATTAAAAAAAATAAAAGACAAAAGCGACATATCTTCTTTTTTTATATAATTTTTTTATGGTGAGGTAAACCCTAAACCCTAACCTTAAATACTAAACCCTAACAACCTAAACCCAAACCTTATAACCCTAACCTAAAAACCCTAAACCCTAAAAATAGAAAGAAGAATATTAAAAAACATAAAAGAAAAAAGAGACAGATCTATTTTTTTTATAACTTTTTTATGGTGAGGTAAACCCTAAACCCTAACCTTAAAACCCTATCCTTAAAAACTAAACCCTAACAACCTAAACCCTAACCTTAAAACCCTAACCCTAAAAACTAAACCCTAAACCCTAAACCCTAACCTTAAAACCCAAACCCTAAAAATCTAAACCCTAACATTTTTAACCCTAACCCTAAAAACTAAACCTTCAAAACCTAAACCCTAACCTTTTTAACCCTAACCTTAAAAACTAAACCCTAACCATTTTAACCCTAACCCTAAAAACTAAACCCTAACAACCTAAACCCTAACCTTAAAACCCAAACCCTAAAAACTAGAACCCTAAAAACCTAAACCCTAACCTTTCTAACCCTAACCCTAAAAACTAAACCCTAACAACCTAAACCCTAACCTTAAAACCCTAACCCTAAAAACTAAACCCTAATAACCTAAACCCTAACCATAAAACCCTAGACCATAAAAATAGAAAGTATTATATTAAAAAACATAAAAGAAAAATGAGACAGATCTTTTTTTTTTTAATAACTTTTTTATGGTGAGGTAAACCCAAAACCCTAACCTTAAAACCCTAACCCTAAAAACTAAACCCTTAAAACCTAAACCCTAACCTTAAAACCCTAAAACCTAAACTAAACCCTAAAAACCTAAACCCTAACCTTAAAGCCCTAAACCCTAAAAACAGAAACAAGAATATTAAAAAACATAAAAGAAAAAAGAGACAGATCTTTTTTTTTTTTTTTTTTTTATAACTTTTTCATGGAGAGGTACACCCTAAATCCTAACCTTAAAACCATAACCTTAAAAACTAAACCCTATCAACCTAAACCCTAACCTTAAAACCCTAACCCTAAAAATTAAACCCTTAAAACCTAAATCCTAACCCTAAAAACTAAACCCTTAAAACCTAAACCCTTAAAACCTAAACCCTAACATTAAAACCCTAAAACCTAAACCAAACCCTAAAAACCTAAACCCTAACCTTAAAACCCAAACCCAAAAAATAGAAAGAAGAATATTAAAAAACATAAAAGACAAAAGAGACATACCTTTTTTTTTTTTGTATAATTTTTTTATGGTGAGGTAAACCCTAAACCCTAACCTTAAAAACTAAAACCTAACAACCTAAACCCTAACCTTTTAACCCTAACCTTAAAACCCTAAACCCTAAAAATAGAAAGAAGAAAATTAAAAAACATAAAAGAAAAAAGAGACAGATCTTTTTTTTTTATAACTTTTTTATGGTGAGGTAAACCCTAAACCCTAACCTTCAAACCCTAACCTTAAAAACTAAACCCTAACCTTAAAACCCTAACCCTAAAAACAAAACCCAAAACCCTAAACCCTAACCCTAAAAACCTAAACCCTAACCCTAAAAACTAAACCTTCAAAACCTAAACCCTAACCTTTTTAACCCTAACCCTAAAAACTAAACCCTAACCATTTTAACCCTAACCCTAAAAACTAAACCCTAACAACCTAAACCCTAAACTTAAAACCCAAACCCTAAGAACTCGAACCCTAAAAACCTAAACACTAAACCATTTTAACCCTAACCCTAAAAACTAAACCCTAACAACCTAAACCCTAACCTTAAAACTAAACCCTAAAAAACAAAACCCTAACCTTAAAAACCTAAACCCTAAAAATAGAAAGAAGAATATTAAAAAACATAAAAGAAAAAAGAGACAGATCTTTTTTTTTTTAATAACTTTTTTATGTTGAGGTAAACCCTAAACCCTAACCTTAAAACCCTAAACCTAAAAACTAAACCCTTAAAACCTAAACCCTAACTTTAAAACCCTAAAACCTTTACTAAACCCTTAAAACCTAAACCCTAACCTTAAAACCCGAAACCCTAAAAATAGAAAGAAGAATATTAAAAAATATAAAAGACAAAAGAGACATATCTTCTTCTTTTTTTATAATTTTTTTAGGGTGAGGGAAACCCTAAACCCTAACCTTAAAACCCTAACCTTAAAAACTAAACGCTAACAACCTAAACCCTAACCTTATAACCCTAACCTTAAAACCCTAAACCCAAAAAATAGAAAGAAGAATATTAAAAAACATAAAAGACAAAAGCGACATATCTTCTATTTTTTTATAATTTTTTTATGGTGAGGTAAACCCTAAACCCTAACATTAAAACTCTAACCTTAAAAACTAAACCCTAACAACCGAAACCCTAACTTTATAACCCTAACCTTAAAACCCTAAACCCTAAAAATAGAAAGAAGAATATTAAAAAACATAACAGAAAAAAGAGACAGATCTTTTTTTTTATAACTTTTTTATGGTGAGGTAAACCCTAAACCCTAACCTTAAAACCCTAACCTTAAAAACTAAACCCTAACAACCTAAACCCTAACCTTAAAACCCTAACCCTAAAAACCTAAACCCTAACCTTTTTAACCCTAACCCTAAAAACTAAACCTTCAAAACCTAAACCCTAACCTTTTGAACCCTAACCCTAAAAACTAAACCATAACCTATTTAACCATAACCCTAAAAACTAAACCCTAACAACCTAAACCCTAACCTTAAAACCCAAACCCTAAAAACTAGAACCCTAAAAACCTAAACCCTAACCTTTTTAACCCTAACCCTAAAAACTAAACCCTAACAACCTAAACCCTAACCTTAAAACCCTATCCCCAAAAACTAAACCCTAAAAACCTAAACCCTAACCTTAAAACCCTAAACCCTAAAAATAGAAAGAAGAATATTAAAAAACATAAAAGAAAAAAGAGACAGATCTTTTTTTTTTTAATAACTTTTTTATGGTGAGGTAAACCCTAAACCCTAACCTTAAAACCCTAACCCTAAAAACTAAACCCTTAAAACCTAAACCCTAACCTTAAAGCCCTAAAACCTAAACTAAACCCTAAAAACCTAAACCTTAACCTTAAAACCCTAAACCCTAAAAATAGAAAAAAGAATATTAAAAAACATAAAAGACAAAAAAGAAATATCTTTTGTTTTTTTTATAATTTTTTTATGGTGAGGTAAACCCTAAACCCTAACCTTAAAACCCTAACCTTAAAAACTAAACCCTAACAACCTAAACCCTAACCTTATAACCCTAAACCCTAAAAATAGAAAGAAGAATATTAAAAAACATAAAAGAAAAAAGAGACAGATCTTTTTTTTTTTTATAACTTTTTTATGGTGAGGTAAACCCTAAACCCTAACCTTAAAACCCTAACCTTAAAAACTAAACCCTAACCTTAAAACCCTAACCCTAAAAACTAAACCCTAAACCCTAAACCCTAACCTTAAAACCCTAACCCTAAAAACCTAAACTCTAACCTTTTTAACCCTAACCCTAAAAACTAAACCCTAACCTTTTTAACCCTAACTCTAAAAACTAAACCCTAACAACCTAAACCCTAACCTTAAAACCCAAACCCTAAAAACTAGAACCCTAAAAACCTAAACCCTAACCTTTTTAACCCTAACCCTAAAAACTAAACTCTAACAACCTAAACCCTAACCCTAAAAACTAAACCCTAAAAACCTAAACCCTAACCCTAAAAACTAAACCCTAAAAACCTAAACCCTAACCTTAAAACCCTAAACCCTAAAAATAGAAAGAAGAATATTAAAAAACATAAAAGAAAAAAGAGACAGATCTTTTTTTTTTTAATAACTTTTTTATGTTGAGGTAAACCATAAACACTAACCCTAAAAACTAAACCTTAAAACCTAAACCCTAACCTTAAAACCCTAAAACCTAAACTAAACCCTAAAAACCTAAACCCTAACCTTAAAACCCTAAACCCCAAAAATAGAAAGAAGAATATTAAAAAACATAAAAGACAAAAGAGACATATCTTCTTCTTTTTTTATAATTTTTTTATGGTGTGGTAAACCCTAAACCCTAACCTTAAAACCCTAACTTTAAAAACTAAACCCTAACAACCTAATCCATAACCTTATAACCCTAACCTTAAAACCCTAAACCCTAAAAATAGAAAGAAGAATATTAAAAAACATAAAAGACAAAAGCGACATATCTTTTTTTTTTTTTATAGTTTTTTTATGGTGAGGTAAACCCTAAACCCTAACCTTAAAAACAAAACCCTAACAATCTAAACCCTAACCTTATAACCCTAACCTTAAAACCCTAAACCCTAAAAATAGAAAGAAGAATATTAAAAAACATAAAAGAAAAAAGAGATAGATCTTTCTTTTTTTATAACTTTTTTATGGTGAGGTAAACCCTAAACCCTAACCTTAAAACTCTAACCTTAAAAACTAAACCCTAACAACCTAAACCCTAACCTTAAAACCCTAACCCTAAAAACTAAACCCTAAACCCTAAACCCGAACCTTTTTAACCCTAACCCTAAAAACTAAACTCTAACAACCTAAACCCTAACCTTAAACCCCTAACCCTAAAAACTAAACCCTAAAAACCTAAACCCTAACCTTAAAACCCTAAACCCTAAAAATAGAAAAAAGAATATTAAAAAACATAAAAGACAAAAGAGAAATATCTTCTTTTTTTTTTTTATAATTTTTTTATGGTGAGGTAAACCCTAAACCCTAACCTTAAAAACTAAACACTAACAACCTAAACCCTAACCTTATAACCCTAAACCCTAAAAATAGAAAGAAGAATTTTAAAAAACATAAAAGAAAAAAGAGACAGATCTTTTTTTTTTTTATAACTTTTTTATGGTGAGGTAAACCCTAAACCCTAACCTTAAAACCCTAACCTTAAAAACTAAACCCTAACCTTAAAACCCTAACCCTAAAAACTAAACCCTAAACCCTAAACCCTAACCTTAAAACCCTAACCCTAAAAACCTAAACTCTAACCTTTTTAACCCTAACCCTAAAAACTAAACCCTAACCTTTTTAACCCTAACTCTAAAAACTAAACCCTAACAACCTAAACCCTAACCTTAAAACCCAAACCCTAAAAACTAGAACCCTAAAAACCTAAACCCTAACCTTTTTAATCCTAACCCTAAAAACTAAACTCTAACAACCTAAACCCTAACCCTAAAAACAAAACCCTAAAAACCTAAACCCTAACCTTAAAACCCTAAACCCTAAAAATAGAAAGAAGAATATTAAAAAACATAAAAGAAAAAAGAGACAGATCATTTTTTTTTTAATAACTTTTTTATGTTGAGGTAAACCCTAAACCCTAACCCTAAAAACTAAACCTTAAAACCTAAACCCTAACCTTAAAACCCTAAAACCTAAACTAAACCCTAAAAACCTAAACCCTAACATTAAAACCCTAAACCCTAAAAATAGAAAGAAGAATATTAAAAAACATAAAAGACAAAAGAGACATATCTTCTTCTTTTTTTTATAATTTTTTTATGGTGTGGTAAACCCTAAACCCTAACCTTAAAACCCTAACTTTAAAAACTAAACCCTAACAACCTAATCCATAACCTTATAACCCTAACCTTAAAACCCTAAACCCTAAAAATAGAAAGAAGAATATTAAAAAACATAAAAGACAAAAGCGACATATCTTCTTTTTTTTTATAATTTTTTTATGGTGAGCTAAACCCTAACCTTAAAAACTAAACCCTAACAATCAAAACCCTAACCTTATAACCCTAACCTTAAAACCCTAAACCCTAAAAATAGAAAGAAGAATATTAAAAAACATAAAAGAAAAAAGAGATAGATCTTTTTTTTTTATAACTTTTTTATGGTGAGGTAAACCCTAAACCCTAACCTTAGAACCCTAACCTTAAAAACTAAACCCTAACAACCTAAACCCTAACCTTAAAACCCTAACCCTAAAAACTAAACCCTAAACCCTAAACCCTAACCTTAAAACCCTAACCCTAAAAACCTAAACCCTAACCTTTTTAACCCTAACCCTAAAAACTAAACCTTCAAAACCTAAACCCTAACCTTTTTAACCCTAACCCTAAAAACTAAACCCTAACCTTTTTAACCATAACCCTAAAAACTAAACCCTAACAACCTAAACCCTAACCTTAAAACCCAAACCCTAAAAACTAGAACCCTAAAAACCTAAACCCTAACCTTTTTAACCCTAACCCTAAAAACTAAACCCTAACAACCTAAACCCTAACCTTAAAACCCTAACCCTAAAAACTAAACCCTAAAAACCTAAACCCTAACCTTAAAACCCTAAACCCTAAAAATAGAAAGAGGAATATTAAAAAACATAAAAGAAAAAAGAGACAGATCTTTTTTTTTTTAATAACTTTTTTTATGGTGAGGTAAACCCTAAACCCTAACCTTAAAACCATAACCCTAAAAACTAAACCCTTAAAACCTAAACCCTAACCTTAAAGCCCTAAAACCTAAACTAAACCCTAAAAACCTAAACCTTAACCTTAAAACCCTAAACCCTAAAAATAGAAAGAAGAATATTAAAAAACATAAAAGACAAAAGAGAAATATCTTTTTTTTTATATATAATTTTTTTATGGTGAGGTAAACCCTAAACCCTAACCTTAAAACCCTAATCTTAAAAACTAAACCCTAACAACCTAAACCCTAACCTTATAACCCTAAACCCTAAACCCTAAAAATAGAAAGAAGAATATTAAAAAACATAAAAGAAAAAAGAGACAGATATTTTTTTTTTATAACTTTTTTATGGTGAGGTAAACCCTAAACCCTAACCTTAAAACCCCAACCTTAAAAACTAAACCCTAACCTTAAAACCCTAACCCTAAAAACTAAACCCTAAACCCTAAACCCTAACCTTAAAACCCTAACCCTGAAAACCTAAACCCTAACCTTTTTAACCCTAACCCTAAAAACTAAACCCTAACCTTTTTAACCCTAACTCTAAAAACTAAACCCTAACGACCTAAACCCTAACCTTAAAACCCAAACCCTAAAAACTAGAACCCTAAAAACCTAAACCCTAACCTTTTTAACCCTAACCCTAAAAACTAAACCCTAACAACCTAAACCCTAACCTTAAAACCCTAACCCTGAAAACCTAAACCCTAACCTTTTTAACCCTAACCCTAAAAACTAAACCCTAACCTTTTTAACCCTAACTCTAAAAACTAAACCCTAACGACCTAAACCCTAACCTTAAAACCCAAACCCTAAAAACTAGAACCCTAAAAACCTAAACCCTAACCTTTTTAACCCTAACCCTAAAAACTAAACCCTAACAACCTAAACCCTAACCTTAAAACCCTAACCCTAAAAACTAAACCCTAAAAACCTAAACCCTAACCTTAAAACCCTAAACCCTAAAAATAGAAAGAAGAATATTAAAAAACATAAAAGAAAAAAGAGACAGATCTTTTTTTTTTTAATAACTTTTTTATGTTGAGGTAAACCCTAAACCCTAATCCTAAAAACTAAACCCTTAAAACCTAAACCCTAACCTTAAAACCCTAAAACCTAAACTAAACCCTAAAAACCTAAACCCTAACCTTAAAACTCTAAACCCTAAAAATAGAAAGAAGAATATTAAAAAACATAAAAGACAAAAGAGACATATCTTCTTCTTTTTTTTATAATTTTTTTATGGTGAGGTAAACCCTAAACCCTAACCTTAAAACCCTAACCTTAAAAACTAAACCCTAACAACCTAATCCCTAACCTTATAACCCTAACCTTAAAACCCTAAACCCTAAAAATAGAAAGAAGAATATTAAAAAACATAAAAGACAAAAGCGACATATCTTTTTTTTTTTTATAATTTTTTTATGGTGAGGTAAACCCTAAACCCTAACCTTAAAAACTAAACCCTAACAATCTAAACCCTAACCTTATAACCCTAACCTTAAAACCCTAAACCCTAAAAATAGAAAGAAGAATATTAAAAAACATAAAAGAAAAAAGAGATAGATCTTTTTTTTTTTTTATATAACTTTTTTATGGTGAGGTAAACCCTAAACCCTAACCTTAAAACCCTAACCTTAGAAACTAAACCCTAACAACCTAAACCCTAACCATAAAACCCTAACCCTAAAACTAAACCCTAAACTCTAAACCCTAACCTTAAATCCCTAACCCTAAAAACCTAAACCCTAACCTTTTTAACCCTAACCCTAAAAACTAAACCTTCAAAACCTAAACCCTAACCTTTTTAACCCTAACCTTTTTAACCCTAACCCTAAAAACTAAACCCTAACAACCTAAACCCTAACCTTAAAACCCAAACCCTAAAAACTAGAACCCTAAAAACCTAAACCCTAACCTTTTTAACCCTAACCCTAAAAACTAAACCCTAACAACCTAAACCCTAACCTTAAAACCCTAACCCTAAAAACTAAACCTTAAAAACCTAAACCCTAACCTTTTTAACCCTCAACCCTAAAAAAAGAAACCTTAAAACCCTAAACCCTAAATAAAGAAAGAAGAATATTAAAAAAGAAAAAAATAAAAATGAGAGAGATCTCTTTTTTTGTAATTACTTTTTTATGCTGAGGTAAACCCAAACCCTAACCCTAAAAACTAAACCCTAAAAACCTAAAACCCTAAACCCTAAAAAAAAATAAAAAAAATAAAAAAAAAAACCCTAAACCCTAAAAAAAGAAAGAAGAATATTAAAAAATATAAAAGAAAAAGGTTCGAGATCTCTTTTTTTTTTTTTTGTTACTATTTTATTTTAGTTAAACCCTAAACCCTAAAACCCTACACCCTAAAAACCCTAAACCCTACAAATATTAAAACCTAAACCCTAACCCTAAAAACTAAACCCTTAAAAACCTAAACCCTAACCTTAAAACCTAAAAAGAAAAACCCTAAACCCTAAAAAAAATATGAAAAAACGATACTTTGAGTTAACTGTTTAAAACAAACATTAAACAAACAAGCACTTTATTTGCTGTAATCAAATAACATATTTCGTTTCAGACTGTTAACTCACGTACAGAGGAATATGGACAAGTCGTGGATGTCAGCACCTAGGGGTACGACACAGTATAACGACGGGTGTAGAGCGTTCGTGGCATTCGCCGTTCGTAACTGTAGGGCTGCTGATGGCAAAATTTACTGCCCATGTAAGTACTGCCGGAATAACCAGCGGCACCCCCCAGATTACGTTCTTGCCCACCTGACAGGGGGGAACGGAATGTCCACGGGATACGGTTTCTGGTATATGAACGGTGAGACTACCCTAAACCCTGCTGCTCCTGTTCGGGGTCACGACCATCCCAGTGTCACAGATACGGCTGCCCGTGGCATTGAACATGTAGAAGTCACAGAACAAGGCGGAGACCTGGAACAAGGTGGTGACATGCACGCCATGTTGCGTGACGCCTTCGGCGTGCACGAAGTAGGTGAAACCGATCATGTTGGCCAGCCCGGAGAAGTAAATGAAGGAACCTCTGCAAGGGACACATTGAAGTACGTTGAGTTGTTGAAGACTGCAGACAAGCCACTTCACCCCGGTACAAAGCACAGTAAATTGAGTGCAACTGTACATTTCTACAACTTGAAGTGCATTGGAGGTATTAGTAACAAGATCTTTTCTGATATTCTTGAGCTTGTCAGTCATTTATTGCCTCCTTACGATGAGGCCTTGCCGGTTAATACGTACGAGGTGAAGAAATTCCTCAGTTCCATGGGTCTCGGGTATGAGAAGATTCCGGCGTGCCGTAATGATTGTATGTTATTCTGGAAAGACAATAAAGACCTAGATACCTGCACCGTATGTGGAGAATCTAAGTGGATGGCTGATATACATTTAGATCAGGATGGTGAGGTAATATCGTCGAGGAAAAAACGTCCAGTGAAGGTGTTGAGATGGTTTCCACTCATCCCACGGCTACAGAGGTTATTCATGTCGGAGCACACTGCGCACAATATGAGATGGCATGCAGAAGGCCGCACTAGGGACGGCGTATTGAGGCACCCCGCGGACGGTGAGGCATGGAGATCGTTCGACACTCTACATCCGGATTTTATGGCAGACAGTAGGAACGTGCGGCTTGGACTGACAGCAGATGAATTCAATCCATTTGGGAACATGAGTACATCCCACAGCACATGGCCCGTATTGCTTGTACCGTACAATTTGCCCCCTTGGATGTGCATGAAACAGACGTCGTTCATCCTGTCACTGGTTATCCCCGAACCGACCTCACCTGGTATGGATATCGACGTCTACCTTCAGCCACTGATTGATGAGCTGTTGGAGCTGTGGGATATAGGGGTACGAACACTAGATGCTGCGAAGATGGAGAATTTCAATATGCGAGCTCAGTTGATGTGGATAATAAACGACTTTCCGGCGTATGCAGATTTATCCGGTTGGCCTAACAAAGGTGTGAAGGCATGTCCTTGTTGCATGTATTCGACACGTTCTAAACATTTGAAGAACGGTTGTAAATTTTGTTACATGGGACACAGGAGGTACTTGCCAACTAAACATTTGTGGCGGCTGAACAGAAGAACGTTTGATGGGACTGAGGAGTTAGAATGTGCTCCTGATGTGCCTTGCGGGGACGAGATCCTCCACAGTTGGACGGAGTTGCATTTGGGGATGAGAACGCGGGTAAGACGAGACGGAAGAAGCGGAAGACGGTGCACGGGGTGCTGATGATGTTGTGTGGAAGAAGAAAAGTATTTTCTTCAAATTGCCGTACTGGAAGGACAATTTGCTTCGGCACAATCTTGATGTCATGCACATAGAGAAAAATGTCATGGACAATATACTTGGCACTATTTTGGACATCAAAGGGAAAACGAAGGACAACTTGGCAGCTCGGCTAGATTTGCAGGAGATGGGGTTGAGACCTAAATTGCATCCGTTCACCGCCGCAAATGGTAAAACATATATACCCGCGGCTTGTCACACGATGTCCAGGGAGGATAAAGAAAGTTTTTTAAAGGTTCTTCGAAATGTGAGAGTTCCAGACGGATATGCCTCGAACATTTCACGGTGTGTTCGGATGAAGGATCATACAATTTCAGGGTTAAAAAGTCATGACAACCACATACTGATGCAGCAGCTTCTACCAATTGCATTGCATCAATCACTGCCAGACAAAGTGGTCAGACCTATCGTTGAGATGTCAGCATTTTTCAGAGGCATATGCTCGACCAAGCTAACTCAAGTTGAGATGGACCGACTGCAGGGTGACGTCTGTATCACACTATGCAAGCTGGAACAGGTATTTCCTCCTGAGTTTTTTACTAGCATGGTCCACTTGGTCGTGCATCTTGTGCGCGAGTGTAGACTCGGCGGACCCGTTCAATATAGGTGGATGTACCCGGCAGAGAGGTAAAATTTCGCAGAAAAATATATATATATATATATATATATATATATATATATATATATATATATTATTTTCATGTAACTCGTGGCATTAAACGGGGACAAGCCCTTAATGTTTATGTGTGTGCACCGGGAGTCTTGGGGGTTTCAAGTCGAATGTGTGCAACAAAGCGGCTCCTGAGGGGTGCATTGCAGAAGGTTACACAGTGACCGAGCTAGTAACGTTCTATTCAAGATATCTAGAAAATGCACCAACCTTTCACAATAGACCTTTGAGAAATCCGGATGGTTCCAAGGAGGCGGGAACGCGAGTTAGGTTGAACCGGTTGACGATGCATCAGATTCATCGTTATATTGTGTTCAACTCTGAAGAGTTTCTCAATTTGCGGATGTAAGTAGTGTTTACATATTGAACCGGATTCAAATGATATAATTGATAATAATTAGTTTTTTAATTATATCTGCTGAATGTAGGATGCACAAAGACGCTATTAGGCGATCATGCGTTAGGGGTCGCATCACGGACGCTCTAATTGAAGCCCAACATCATGAGCAGTTCTGCGAGTGGTACCGCGCATATGTAAGGAAATAGTGGTATTTTGGTATATAATATTTACCTATGTTCAGTGTCATTTTAAGATAGGGTTCGACAATATGCCGCTATTAACCGATGTATTCTTTTAATATATGAAATGATAACATAGGTTGATGGCCTTGACGATCAACGTAGGGAGGAATTGGGGTAGAAATTGGTTATGCGCAGTAGGGGGTTGAAGGAGACAGCAGTGAAGTATAACAGGTACGTGGTAAACGGGAAACTGTTCCGCACGCTAGCCAATGATGTGGGAAGGAGGACTCAGAACAGCGGCGTATGTGTGCCAACCGTTGAATGCGAAACCTACTATGGGCAATTAACCGATGTAGTTGAGGTCGAGTACTACGATAGGACTACGTATGTCCTATTTAAGTGCAATTGGGCGGACCCCATGATGGACAGAGGATTCAGAGTCGACGATTATGGCCTAGCGTTTGTCAACTTCACTCACCTCGTCCACAGGGGAGAACTACTTACTGACGAGCCTTACGTGCTTACATCTCAGGTAGACCAAGTGTTTTATGTCGAGGATGGAAGGAACCCAAACTGGGTTTGTGCCGTGAGGACTAAATCGCGCAACGTGTACGATGTTGGTCAGGGGGAAGGGAGTAGTGATGCAGATAATGCATATCACGAGTGTGTACCGCTCGTACTACCCACTGATGACCTGTATGATATGAATGATGAATTCGATCACGACAGGCCCGACATTGATCCGATTGAAGCTCCTGTTATACAATGATTGCTATATTTATTGTTGGCACAATTCGTTTAAACTCAAAATACTTTCTTATTTTGCATAGAGCTCATTGTATAATATGCATATTCTTTTTTAATATCAAAACTAATACGAATTTCAAATAATTTGTCTACATTTTTGTTCGCAGGTTTCAATGGACCAAAGACCCCCTACTTGCGCACATCGTGCACCACGCCTACCCGTGCCTTGCACGACTACATCCACACCGGCGATGTTAGTGGCACTACATACCACACCTTGGCCACACCACCCGGACACCGTTTATAGACCATTGCCCCTGGGTACGACGGGGATGAGCTCGTCAAATCCCGAGCAGACGAGCGCAGCTGGATATTCTCCTTCTCCATACCCGCCTACGTCCACACCGGCGATGTCAGCGGCACTACATACTACACCGTGGCCACTCCACCCGAACGCCGTTTATAGACCATTGCCCCCGGGTACGGCGGGGATGAGCAGGTCAGATCCCGGCCAGACGAGCTCAGCTGGATATTCTCCTTCTCCATACACGACGTTCTCGCAGTTGGGGATCACCACACCGGGTCATATTGATCGATGGTGGGCTCGAGAGTGTCATGATCTGAGCAGATTCCCATTGTACTATCCATACCCCCTTACACCACCTATGCCAGTCAACCCTGATAGTGAGACTCAGGATGACAGATTCCCGCTGTCACAGCGGGGGGAGATGCCTATGCCGGCTATGCGGTCGGGACAGATGTCGGCACCGGCGGGGGGCCAGGGCCCGGCACCTGGGGAGAGTCAGGTGCCTGTTTATGGACAGAGCCAGTTGCCGCTTTCTGGGGAGAGTCAGGACCCAGATGTGGGGGAGAGCCAGATGCCCCATGAGGGGGACGATGTGATGCTGGGTCTTGATCAGTTGGCCCATGATGTCCCCCAGGATATGTCTTCGAATGACGATCATCATGATGAGCCTCACCCGGCAGATGAGGTAGGCGAGGAGCATGCTGGCGACCCAGCGACCGAGCTCATAGCGACCGATCATATTCGGCTGATGGGTAAGTACATTTTTATACATCATTATATCTTAATTTAGTAAGTTCGTATAATATTTAAATTGAATTTTTAATTTATTAATATATTAATATAATTAAGTTATTTAGTGTTAATATATTAACGTTTTATATTTATTGACTAGGGTATAACCCAGACGGGAGCATCTATTTTGAGGTGATTAAGGACTCAGAGAGAAATTGGGTGCTCCCAAGTGGGAAGAAAGTTGTGTTGCAGTACAATGCTGCAACACAACCCGTGGGACGCGCATGCAATCGTTATAGACGGGCTGCGGGCAAGCTTTTACGGAGCGGGTCCCACATTCACTTGCAGGACGAATGGGCAAAGGTAGATAAACAGATTAAGCGGGCAATGTGGGATGCCATAATGGTATGTGTATGAAACTAATATATGTATTTAGTGAAATTAAAGTTAAGATTAAGTTTTTGTTGAACTGCTAAAATTAATCCTTAAATTGAATGTGCAGCAAGAATTTTTTGTACCCGTATCCGTCGACCAGCGTCTCGCACAGAACGAATTCTGGGGTGATATGGGCGTAAGCACCGTTCGTGGAAGTCGAAGTTGAGGACCCAGCTAAATATTTGAGACGATGACACGCCATTGACAATACGTGCGAGAATGCCAGATACGTTTTTTGATAAGTATGACCGAACGGATGTGGAGGACGTACTGCACGAGTGGTGCACAAAAAGAAATCAGGTATGTAGGTCTTTGAATGTATTACTATAATGTTGTGTTTTTTTAATAAACAGTTCATTTAATCATAGCACATAAGTAATTAAGTGTGTCAATTCTTACATTTTTTTTTTCAGAATGTTCAATGCAAAGGCGAGGTCTGAACGAATGAAGCGGCTGCGGGAGCAGAATGACATCCCCCATAGTCTGGGGTCCAAAAGTTATGCCAGATTTAATCACGATGAGGTATGAAACAATATGTAAATGTTTTAATTCTTATTTGTGCGTAATTGTTCTTTCTTAACATTAAATGAATATCCAATGTTTGTTATATATTTATACTGTATGGCGACAGGCATCTACATCTGGCACGCCCCCCACTTGCGCCGAGTCGTTTGTGAAGACGCACACAAGGAAAGACGGCACTTATCTGAACGAGCGGACACGGGACCTATGTGTATGCTACTGTTCTATGTTATTAATATTTATTAGTTATGCGTGTGATAAAATATTTATTAATTACCAGTGTGTTGTATGTTGACGACGTACAGGAGCGGATGACACAGAGTTTGTCCACTGATCCTGCTGCCACGGATTCCGTTTCATCAGATACGGTGCGTTGGGCACCTGGCGACGCGTACGAGCAGGCACTTGGGCGACCCGAGTATGGGGGTAGGGTTCGGCAGGTTGGGCCGAAAGTTACTCCTGTTCGCGGGACTTGTTTCTCGTATAGGGCCCGCACACGGGGGGGACCGGCCGAGGGCACGTCTCAGGATTGGGCTGCCCACAAAATTGCGGAGATAGATATCATGTTACAGGCCGAGAGAGAGAGGAATGACGGGTTGGAGGGCATAGTGCGGGCCGAGAGAGAGCGGGCTGACAGCATGGAGCAGCGCCTACGACAGTTTGATGCTATGGAGCAACGCATGCGACAGGTTGAGGCCTTCATGTCCTCTACAGGATTATCGTTCGTATGCCCTGGTGGTCAGCAGTCTTCACCTGCACACGTAGGTAGTACGTCGTCTATTAGTAGTGCGCCTGCAGGTATGGTTCATATTATGTATACACTTAGGTTTATTTTTAATTTGTTCTCATTACTTGTTTAAATTTGCATATAATATTATATAGGTTAATTATTTTTATTACTTGCAGGTAATGCGACAACGATTGGTCCGGTGTCGCCTGTTGGACAATTGCTGAGCCAACAATCCCCTCTCTGGACTCCATCGCCCATTACACCATCTCTTGCGGGACAATCGCCGGTTGGCGAGTTCACGCCCGGGACTGCACCTCGTGATCTGCAGCGACGTCCTCCAGATTTGTAGATATTTTGTGTTTTTTTTTTTTTTGTTAGTAATGAATAACTTTATTAGATCAAGATTTTCAAATTTGTTGATATTGTTGTGTAAGTATTTATTGTTAGTAATGAATACATTTATTAGTACATGGTATTCAAATTTTTAAATATTGTTGTTTTGATTAATTTGTGCAATTTGATTTTGTGATATTTTTGGATAAAATAAATTTGGAGAATTTTAGTAAATATTTATATATATATATATATATATATATATATATATATATATATATTTTAAATAAAAAGAAATTAAAAAACAGAATTAAATATTAACAAAAAAATTTCACAGTTAGCCGCGTGTATTAATGTACACGCGGCCAGATGTTGGCCGCGTGTATTTTAATACACGCGGCCAATTGTGCAATTAGTGTTAACCGGATCCACCGCGTGTATGTACGTGGCTACTTGCACGCGGCCAACAGTTCGCCACGTGTACAGTGACCGTACACGCGGCGAACTACAAGTGGCGAAAATCAGATTTTTTTGTAGTGACTACACAACTGTAAAAATGAATTCAGGATGCCACTCAGCCGCAATAATATTACAACAAGGTGCATTCTTTTAACAATTCCTGGAGAAGTAATAACATCATCTCAAGTAACAAATGTAGATATCGTTGTGCACCTAAGACCTTTTGTCTACAACAAGAACAATACGTTGTCCATTGACTATGACTTAAATTGGTATCAGTATTGCAAACAAAAGTTAACTTAGAAGCCTGTTAGACATACAAACCATTTACACAGAAGACAGATTTTTTTTTTTCCCCCAAGTTAACATAGAAAAAGTTAGCTTCAAGTTAGCAGTATCAGTATTGCAAATAAAAGTTGACTATGACTTTACTTAGAATTCATTTTAGCTATGCTGATACTGCTAAAATGAACACACAAATGGAGTAGAAAAGAGAAAGATAAATACACCTTTTCGTTCAGTTTATGTCCCCCATTTGTTTTCTTTGTATCCTTACATTTCTGCTGTCTCCACTCTGCACATGCTTGTGCTGAGAGATGTTTCCTGATTTATTGACTGAAAATGAATTGATAGTGAACTTGATACAAATTTTAGGTAAAAGTCATCATTGGAAATCGACTCACAATGGAAGGGTGTTCAAGAGTTTATATAAACATATTTAAGATTATACTTAAGCCATATAAGACGCTTAAGATTGTAACATACCACCATACTCCATTCCCATAGGCTAGGGTGGCTGGGCCACCCCTTGGGTTTTTTTTTTTGAATTTGAATTTGAATTTGAATTTTTTTAAAAAAATAAGTATATTTATTTTTTTTTTAATAATTTTTTTATTAAAACGGACACGTGTCGCATTCTTATTGGTCTGACGTGGCGCTGACGTGACATTTAACAGAATCTGTCAAAAAATTTAATGAAATTTGGCGTTAATGATCGATTTGTAATTATTGCTTACTACAAGGATCTCCCATAAACTTTTTAAACCATAGGGAGTGAAAAATAATTATGGCATATCACAGAGACCAATTGTGCAATTATTCTTTATTAAAATGAAATTGTGCAAGTCCTTTTCGGGTATGGACTCAGACTTTGGTACGTCGGTTTGCCAATTAAATCTTGCCACTTCATTATGCGCGGTGGCAATTCTGTCATTTCACAGTTTCTGGGCTGGGTAGCCTAGGCTGTTACGAGTGGCATTGCCAATTTTTGTTGCATGTACTTAGTGGTATTCCAATTGCTAAAATAGAGGGCAGAAGCATACCCATAGGCATATATGCAAAAGGAGTAATGTAATGCGTATTAGTAAACTTAGGGCAGCAAATTTTTAATACAAAATGCAAATATGACATGAACCCAATATAAAATTAACGGTTTAGAGTTGAAGGGTCTGACTCGTTTAATTAAATAAGTTAGGTTAGGATTAACGTATACAATCTTATACCAATACTTCAATATGACCTAAACCCGACATACGACATTTAAAGATGTTAATTTTTTATACGGCCTACGAAACCGATTTTAGTTTATGCCCTAAAAACAAATTTCTTTTGTATGACATTTTTTGGTTTATTAAGATCATTGAGCATATCATTGTATGTAAGGGTGTACAACTGATTGCGGTTGCGGTTATTTCGTCATAACTGTTGCGGTTTTTACCAACCGCCGGTTATTCGGTTATTAACTAAATAACCGGTTTTCACATTAACTGGTCATGTGAGTGAGATAGTAGCATGTTGAATTTAAAGCAATAAAAATGGCGTTAAACCAACATATAAACAAAGTGAATCATTCGCTGTGTTCAGATAAAATGAAGAAACAAACAAAAAAGATTACAACAAATTATAACCCAAAACAAGGGATTCTCAAGAATCTCAATACAATAAGTTGAGATTTAGATATAAAAATTACCAGGAAATACTTGCAGCAAATATGGTAGACGAACTAGGCTCACTGTCCACCGGAACGCAGCTGCACTGCTAAAGAAAAACACAAAGAGACAATGTTAAAGTAAAATCACATAAAACCCACTAACAAAATTTTCAAAATAGTAATCGAAATCTGCAAATATTTCCTCTGCAAAAATCGAAATCAAAATTTAGAAAAAAATCTAAAAAAATATGCAAACCTTTGGGAGAGTCTCCTCTGCCTTTCGTTGTGTGTTGAAAGAGAGAGACCCAGAGAGACCTTTCACGGTCTGGGAGTGGACATTGGGTGGCACTGGGCGTGGATCGGAAGAGAAAAGAACAATAAGTGAAGGATCAGAAGAGAAGGAAAGAAGAAGAAAAGAAGAGACCGAGAACTTAATCTAATGAAAATTATAAATATGAAGACAATGAATGGGTTAATAAATTTGATAACTGCTAATATATACAATCATAACCATTTAATTTATTTTAAAAAAAATAAATTATATAATATATTACTGTTAGAACAGTTTTCAGTCTGGTAACGTGTAGATCTCTGATTCGTCGTGTTCTTCGTAATCTACAAGGAATAACAAACAATGCGTCAGAGGGGGGGTCTCCCGACGTCCCCTCTCCGATGCCTAAGTCAATGGGCCATTTTGGAGAGTATTGAGAGTCGAGAGTTTAGTATATATTCAGAGTGTATTTTGTACTTGGGGTAGCAGCCTATTTATAAGCACATAATTTTCAATGGCATTGTTCCACCTTCATGTCATGGCTGAATGGAACCCTTAGTGGAATGAGATAGAGGTTGAGTGGGAGAGTGGGACACTTACTCCTCATGGGATAATGTATTTATTCCATGTGTTCTAAATATAGCCTTCAAGGTGTTATAAAACTCTGTTAAGCCTTAGTGACTGAGCGGGTCAAGTTGAGCCAGCAATATCAACTGGGCCCTGGTTCGAGTATAGGCCCATTTGCCTAGAGGATGATAATTTCCCTAACAGATAACCCCCGATTCCCATTGGCTGATTCGTCCAACTGGTCGGGCATTGGGAATCTTCTTTTGTACTTGCAGATGGGGCTATTTTTGTCCATTGATAATGAGGATTCAATGTTGATGGTCAGACGCTTGTGGAGACCATGGTTGTCGGAGTGTCTAGTAAGCGGCATAACTTTTACCTCCTTGTGCTTGTGACTTTTTGCATGTGGTAGTAATTTTGAATGCTCGAAGTTGTATGCAGTTGAAGCCTTTCACTTGCCGTTGACAAATCAAAAGATTTCCTAGCTGCGTCGATATGGCAATCTTTTTCATTTGACAATGTTCTATTCAAGATACACGGGCTATCTCGGCCTCGGGATATTTTTGTCTCGAAATTTTATTTCCATCTCGGGAAATTTCCTGTTTTGTCTCAGAGTTTTGCTTAGATTTGGAAAAAAAATTTGTCTCGGAGACTTTTTCAAACTGGGAAAACTTTTTGTCTCGGAAAATTTTGTCTCGGAGACTTTTTCAGTCTCAGAAAATTTTTTCGTCTCAAAGACTTTTTGTCTTGGAAAATTTTTCATCTCGTAGACTTTTTAAGTCTCGGAAATTTTTTCATCTCGGAGACTTTTTCAGTCTCGAAAATTTTTTTGTCTCGGAGACATTTTCAGACTAGGAAAACTTTTCGTCTCGGAGACTTCTTTAGTCTCGGAAATTTTTTTTGTCTCGGAGACTCTCAATACTCTCCAAAATTGCCCACTGACTTAAGCATCGGAGAGGGGACGTCGGGAGAACCCCCTTCTGACACATTGTTTGTTATTCCTTGTAGATTACGAAGAACACGGCAAATCAGAGATCTACACGTTACCAGACTAAAAACTGTTCTAACAGTTACAAATTCTATAAACATCTTAATCCAAACAAATTGGTCCTTTAATTTAAAACTTCATAGAGAAGCTCCGAAATTTTTCACCTTGGGAATATGATATATATATATATATATATAGTTGGAATCTTTTAAAAATTAATTAAATTCTGTTTGGGATCACAGAAAAACATATAGTGGCCCATCGAGTATTTCAATTTCCAGAAAAGCCTTCAAAAATAAAAAAAAAATAAAAATAAAAAGAGGAAAAAACAATTTCGAAACTATTTTCATTTTCCATCAATTTCTTTGCAACCAAACGAAACCAGAAAGATGAAATTCAATGAAATAATCGAGCAGATAAAACTATATAAACTACTAAGTTCCCATACAACAACGATTTGAGTTTCTTAAAAACAAAATACCCACAGATTAGAGAAACACAAAGATAGGATTGCAAACGATCAAACGCAAAAATCGAAACACTTTGATTTGTAGTTTGATGCAAAAAAAAAAAAAAAAAAAATGATTACTTCCTTGAACAAGATGCTGAGGGAGCGGCACTTGTTGTCTTGGTCGTCAACCACGTGAGCATTGGGCAGTGGGCACTGGGCGTCGTGGTCGTGGCACTGGGCGAGTGGGCGTGGGCGTGGATCAGAGATTGAGAAGAGAAGAAGAAAGAAGAAGGAAAGAAGAAGAGAAGAGAAGTGGAGAAGAAGAGGCGATGACGCGCTTTTTGAAAAAGTGATTTTTAAAAACGCAGTTAAGTGTTTAGTAAAATCATAGTTTAGCCTTTAAAATTCTGCGTTTTCAAAAAAGTATCATCTTACATGCAATTTGAAAAAGCAAATTTTTTGCGTTTTCAAATCGCAATTTTTAAAATCGCAGTTTCCAAACGATTTATGTTTGCTATTTAATTTAAAATCGCACTTATTCTCTACGAAATAACAATTTCAAATGCACCCTTAATATTATTTCGTTTTTCGTTGGTAATATATATATATATATATATATATATATATATATATATATATATATATATATATATATATATATATATAAAATAAAATAAAAATAAAAATAAACCAGTTTTTTAAAATGTTATAATCGGTACTTGGTTATCCGATTGCGATTATTTTTTGTTTTTCGGTTTCTTGGTTTCTTTAGTTAGCGGTTATTAAAGGTTACCGGTTAATAACTGCCCCGCTTGTACACCCATACGTATGTGCATATTATTCTTTTTTATATATACATGTAGTCCTTAAGTTATATTGAATACAACTTAGGTGTGTTAATGAGATTATTACACAGAATATCTAAGTTATAAACCTTGTAACTTATAAACTTATAGTTGGCAATGGAATTGAACATTCTATTTGAAAAGACTATAACATATCAATCATGATAATCTATCTTGATCATGGAAGTGGAGACTTCTTATTGATATGTTGATGTGACTATAATGCACTGAATTGGACCACGTGAATTGTATTCTATATAATTACTGACAATATGAATAACTTGAACTAACGACTACTTATAACATTGACTCTCATTCCTCAGAAGAATGTGAATACAAATGTGAAATGGAGGCCACTTTGATATATTTAAGAGTGAGATATTTCATGGTCAAAATCTCGGTATATTGGATTATCACATGTAGCATTGTAGGAATACTACTCCTCAAGATGAAATTCTTAATCCTTTGAGATATAAAATATCACATTGAGATAACTTTAATAGGAATTGATTATTTTAAGTCTTCGGCCAAAGCATTTTAGTAAAGAGTTACTAAAATTAAATGTACTAAATGAAATATAATTAAAAGAGTACAAGAATAATTAAGAGAATAAATCGAGAACTCAATGATTAAAAGATAGTGAATTAAAGTGACAATTTTATTTATAACTTTAATTCTACTATGAATATTTTCTATAGGGGCACCAAGGGGTGGTGGTCAGCACCCTTAAGGGGCTGCCGCACCACCCCTTGGTGGTGCACTATGGGGATCGCACCCTTTAGGGGTGCAGCTACCCCTTAAAACTAGGTTGTTTTTTACATACCTATTTCTATTTTGAGTAGGATTTGTAATCCTATTTAAATTTGGACCAATTATGCCCCCTAAATGGTTAAGGGTTACTAATTTTTTAGTAAGAGTTTGACTCCTAGTACCTAAGACAAGACAAAGTTCTAATTTTGATTGGAATAAGGATACCTAATTGGGTTAGGTTATCCACATCTTGTTGGATATGATTTCCATTTTAGGAAACTCATTCCTAAAATAGATTAAATGATTTTAGGCATTCTAATATGATAAAAATGCCTAAGCCCTAATTAGATAAGAAACCCTAATAATATGTTTAGGATTCCAAAGAACAAGTCCAACTAGGATTCCTACCGGGACTAGAAAACCTAGTTTGACTAGGATTTATATCGCTATTTGGACTCTTATTTTCAATAGGATTACTAATGAGATTATGATTCCTAATTTAAATGACTTTGACCGGATTTCGTTGTCTTAGTTTGACTAGGATTCCTACTCGAACTAGGATTTCTAATGTGATTAGGATTTCAATCTAAAGTGGGAATGGTGAGCTAGGGTAAGGTCACAATTGTAATTGGGTTACAATTGGTTTAAGAAAACCTATTATTTCAAAATATCAAGTGAGAGGGAGATTCAAGAGTTAAGATTCACGGCTTCCATTGGTGGTCTATAGTAATGTAAAGTAAGCACCTCACCTTGACCTTAGAGTCTTGCTCCTTACCGGTGGGTGTTTACTTTGCGGATTACAAAAATAGACTTCTTTAGGATAGATAAGATGTGATTACAATGGGAACGACCACACTACCACGGACTTACATGGGGATTACATCAAATCTAGAAAATCGTATACACCCTTTTTTTTTTTTTTTTGAAGTAAAAAATTGTATACACTTAAGTTAAAGTGATAACCTCTCTATCGGAGTTCTTGTCACATAACTTAGAGGCTAAGGGAAAAGTGACATATTATTAATATTTGGCATAAGATACCTAGATGGTATTAGAATGAGAATAATTCTTGTCTAATTGATATTCACTCGATGCGAAAGGATATTAATTGCAGGATTAGGTTGTTGCATCTTCAATAGCTTAAAGAACACGTCACTTTTAGAGGCTGATTTATATAAAATTTATGTCTTCCTATATATTATGTTTTTTTTGGGTTTCATATTATATTGCATGTTTGCATAATTGTACATGCCCTAAAGATTTTTCTTTTTCTTTTTTTAATTTTGTTTTAAAAAAAATTATTTTCAAAAAGTTAATTAATGTACCCAAAAAATCCTTCCTAGGCCTTGTGACAAGGAAATCTGTGTTCAGAAGGAATACAATACAATATATACCGTCTATCTCTCAACTTATATATATAATTCGTATTGCAAGAAAATGTTAGGAAAACTCATCGGTACATTAATGGATCCTCCAATTCCTCCTCCATACATTGCTCCTGGTCATGAAAAAAGTATGGAGCTCTGTGCAGTAATATTGTAAAATGGCTTCTACGCAATGGATCGGGATCGGAATCCTCTCCAGTTCATTAGAACTGCAGAGGAGCCGATTGATAGCTTGGATCTCTTTAAAGAGATCAAAGGCCAAAAATAAGCCATGTCATCAAGAAGAAAAAAAAAAATATATATATATATATATATATATATAATCAAAGTAAAACCCAGTTCTTCGGATCACTGTCACCCAAGGACCGTCTCCATTTCTTCCATCTTTCCCTCTCCCACTGAAACCTTCCTCTGTAATACCCCGGAATATCATACTTAAATTATTAACGCCTAGATATAGACACATGCATAGGTATAAGGCTTAATTACTTTAGTTATAGATTAAATAGAATTCTTATATATATATATATAAGTCAGATAGGCAAAGATATTTTAGCCAAAGTCGATTGAGCGACTTTATAGTCAATCAAGCGATTCTAGGTCGTAGTCGATCGAGCGACTGAAGAGTCGATCAGTGCAACACAGTTTATGTGTAGGCTACAAATGTTGATTTTTCTACATTTGATTCTCGAACCCATTCCGTGTTAGTGGTCTTAGGAGATTAAAAAAAAACTCACCTAGTTAGTCTAGTTAGCTGGTTTAGTTCAAAACAAACAAGATATGGTGTAATAATTATTCAAAGATATGAAAATCCAATCTTTGAAGATATGGGTGATTGGTACTATTCTCTCTAGCTGATATGTCATTAATCCGGCCATTGAAGTACTTCCTAACTGGCTTGATCTCAACCCTTCAAGCTTCCTATATAATGAGTTGATGAGCGATCAATTTTTGCACCGAGAAAACTTGAACTCAGCAAGCCTACAAAGAGGTCGTTATGCTCTGTTTTGAGTTTTTGTTAGTGCAAAAACTTTGATAGTAAAATTCTCTTGTTTCTTTATGCTTTCAGCACTTAGAAAACCATAAATGAAGCCTTAAACCACCTTTCATTTCTCAACAAAACATTAGAAAACAATATCTGAATTCATTCCTTGTTTTTTATCCAAAAACCAGCAATCTTCAAACTAAATTTTTAGTGTTCTATTCCAGACCAGCTCTCTTTCTTCACTAGACTTTCTATGCGAATTTCAATAGGTAATTCTTCGTTTTGTCTCTATGGATTCAGTGTATATTTCCCTTAATTTATGCTTTGTTTTCCCTTTTCTCCCTTGAGATGTAACAATTGGGTATAGCTATGTAACTTTCCTTACCTTCTCTTCTTGTTTTCAACAGAGGAGTTTTCTTTCAAGACATAACCAATCACCAACAGCAAATCAGTAAGTATTGAAGAGGAATAATTTAAAGAAAATATACATAAGTTGAAGGAAAGAACCGGTTGTGTGAGAAGAAGTTGTAGTGTAAAGACAAGACAAGGGTATTTGGAGAGTTTTTATATATGTTGCTGTCATGAGATTTTGTGGTTGAGAATATATATATGTGGCATAAGGGTGTGTGTGTGCGCGCATGTTTGATATGAGAGTGAATGTGTTGTGCACGTGAATGAGGGTGTATTTATGTATTTGACAAAAAGAAGTGTGCATGTGTTTATAAATATAGGTGTGTGTTGGTTAGACAAGTGTATTTGTTAAAAAAAAAAGTGCAAGATTATATATGTATGTACTTCATTAGATGACACTTGTATACTTGCTTTAATATATATATATGTTTTCTATGTGCTATATGTTCCAAAAACTATATATATAAAGCATTTTTTCAGAGGAAGGTATATTTAATAAAAAAGAGAATAACTTTAGTAGCATCGTTACGCTACCTAACTATTTTTTTTTTAATAAAATGTTAATAGATATTTAAATTAATATTATGTCCAATTTAAAATATCAATATTTTATGCCGTCCATTTTTATAAATGGAATTATTTTATGGGATAAAATAAGGATAAGGTTATATTTATATAACCATTATATTTAAATCTGTAGCCGTTATAATGGAAAAATAACCCATAATAAATAAGTGAAGTAGTAGTAGTAGTAGTAGTAGTAGTAGTAAAAATTCTCATAATGCCTTTTACTAATTTATTTTTATTGCATGGTTATAATTATGCAGTTTTGAGGATAACCTTTGAAGCAAAAGTAGTAAGTATCTCTATACTTACTGAGGGTGATGCTGGTAAATTTTTCCTATAATATTGTGTCTACTGCTTTATTTACTTGTTTGCACATGTGACTTTGCATATTTTACTATTTTAATAATCTGTTAAATAACAAGCTGGGGATCTAGATTCATAGTGAGTACATGAGGCTTCGTTAGAGTTCTTAGGTTCTCGGTGAATGAGGAAGTACTTGAAAAGAGAATAATAAATACAAAAATTGATGTACCTAGGTCACCAAGGAAACCCAGGTTTCCAGGAGCCTAGGCTCCCAAAGAATATAATTAAAAGTTAAATGTGAAGAATCTCAGGCTTCAAATAAGAAGATAACCGCGCCTAGGCCAACAGAGGAGTGAAAAAAGGGAAATACCTAAAACTCCACATTTAAAAACTGTCATATTATTGCTTTATGATTATATTTATATTCAATTTATGTCTATGATTCGCGATCATAAATTATACATTGCGTATACATGTGATTATAAAGCTCTATTGCATTATGTTGCATTGATTAAATAAATCAGTATTCATATTATTATGGGAAACAGCGGACTCACTTATGTATTTTGTATTGTTGTTTCCTCTGTGTTATTTATTAATTTAGGTTATGAAGATGAAGAATATCAGGTTTATCCGAACCTTTAGATGGATCCTTATACTAGTTTTTGAGGCTAGACTACCTCCTTTTTGTGAACTACCATGACGTAGTTCATTAACTTAGTATCAGAGACAATATTTATATTTCTGCTGTTATGTAATTATCAAACTCTAGTTATTTTGACCCGTATGATTATATGCGCCCTGTGAGGCATAACTGCTATCTTATGTATAATTATGCAGACATACTTTAAATATCTATTTTGAGGTATTTCAGTTAGAAGCTTTGAAGTGTTATATATATATATATATATATATATATATATATATATATATATATATATATATATATATATATATATATATATATATATATATATATATTCCGTTGCCAATAACTAACTCTGATAAGATCGTAATGTCACGTGAAAAATTAAAAAAATTTCACTTACGCTTTTTGTGAAAGTAAGGAGTTACATCCTCCCTCCCCCCAAGTTCAGCCTCTGCCACCAGAAACCACTGCCGCCACCGACAGCCAACCTGACCCACCGAAACCACCACTGGAAGATGATAGCCAACTGGAGACGATCCTTTTCAATTGGGGTGTTTCTCTAACTGGGTCAAGAGCAATCGGAGCTCTGGAATATTGTCACGCTAACTTCATCAACTACTTTTCTAATGAGTTTTGGTCTGACCCTGAGTTTTCCAAGGTTTTTGCAAGGAAAAGACCTTGCTATTTCAACACAGGTGTGATGGTGATGGATTTGGTGTGGTGGAGAGAGGGTGACTACATGAGAAAGATCAAGAAATGGATGGAAATTCATAAACAGGGTAGGATTTACGAATTTGATTCTCTTCCACCGTTTTTGTTGGTTTTTGGTGGAGATGTTGAGGCGATTGATCATAGATGGAACCGACATGGGGTTGGTGGGGATAATGTGGTGAGTAATTGCAGATCTTTGCATCTAGTCCTATCAGTTTGCTTCACTGGAGTGGCAAGGGGAAAGCCATGGGCAAGGCTTGATGGGAGGACGCCATGCCCAGTTGATTTCTTTTCTTTTCTTTTTAATTGATTAGGGAAAAAGGTATCCTCCACACTTCTGATCCAAAGGAAGAAGAAGTGGGCGATCCAATTAATGAAAAAGGGGTGGGCTCCCCAATAGTAGAGTTGGACCAACAAATGACCCTGTCCTTTCAAGGGGTCGCGCAAGGCAATTTTAAAAGTTTAAAGGAAGATTAGGACAAGCTCACTTGCTTCCCCACTTGAGAGCAACAACAACCACCAACAGATGGTTAACATAGTAAAAGTGTTGTTCGAGTCCGAAAATAGGACTACAAGAAAGAGAAATCCCAACATAAATTCAAATACAGTACTTTCCCATAAAGAGGAACAATATCCCAAATAACTAAAATAAACAGAAGCTAAAACAACAACATAGTGCCAAATGAGGATAGGGACTGAAAGTTGCCAGTGGTGGCGTGTGAAGACCACGCTCCACCACGAAAGACCTCTCTCCAGCGAGATTCAGAAGGCAATGCCGAGAACCACCAAAAACCGGGGCGGGGGAACAAACATGGAGGATACGTGGCCACCACGCGCCGGAAAGGGAGACATACTCCCTGGCGCATGCATGCCACGAGCTGGTGTGTGGACGTAGGAAGGGGGCGCGACGGCCATTGGAGGAAGCAGAAGACGCCGGTGAACCCACTAGAGAGGTGTGTGTCGTACAAAATTTGGTAGAAAAACATAGATCTAGATCCAAAGATTTTGACCCAACAACCAAACCAAAGATTGTAGTAGACACGGTGGAGGAAGACGGCGGGAATCGGTAATAGCTGTGTTGTATTAGAAGAAAGCAGGAAAGATACCTCAGAGGAGGTGGATAAATCTAGAGCAAGCTCTAGCATGATAAAGGCCTCATCAGAGGCGATAACAAGGGAAGGAAAGGGGAGAAAAGAAGGAAAAAGGGGAGAGGAGGAGGAAAGCACATGGTTTTTGGGCAAAAGGAACATTCAGAGGATTTTAGAGAGAAGGCAGAGCGTCTCTCTCTATAATGGTTTGACTACCTATTAAGAAGGAAATTATGATAGATATTCAATCGCCATGCCCAGTTGATTATCTATGGGCTCCTTATGATCTCTACAAAACCAAAGACTGGCGTCATCACCACCATTTCCGAAAACAAAAAGAGCAGTAATTGGAAGAAATGGAGAGGATCCTTGGGGGACAGGGATCCAGAGAACTGGGTTTTACTTTGGTTTTTTGTTTTTTTTTTTTTTTTTTTTTTTGGTTCTCTCTCTCTCTCTCTCTCTCTCTCTATTTATGACATGGCTTATTTTTGGCCTTTAATCCAAGCCATCAACTGGCTCCTCTCCAATTCTAATGAACTGGAGAGGATCCAGATCCCTACACAATGGTAACTCTTGGTCTTTGTGAAGTACATACTGTTGGAGAGATAATATCTCACTTAATATAATAATAAGGTAGGGCCTTCCTAAAATATTATATGGTAAGCGGGGCCCTATAAAAGAGGACAAGGCATATAGAGGAGGGGATCTCTTTCCCATTAGCTAGCTAGAGACCACTCGGTCTCTCTCTCTCACTCTCTGACTTTCCCCAACTTTCCTTTGTACTCTCCCTTCTCTTCATCTCTTTCTCTCCCCACTCTCTTCATTTCTCTCCGTCATTACTAACACACACCTTATATCTCTCCACTCTAAACACAATATGCTAACTTAAGCATCGGAGTGTGTTCAATCTCTGATTGAGGACCTCCTAACTACCTCCTTATTGTGCAAGAACATCATTCTCACTGAAAAATCCCATAAAAGCTTGATGTCTCGAAGGACAGAGGTGATTGATACCCCCTCCGAAGGGTCGTCTGAAAGCCCCAGCAAGCCCCCTTGGTGATAGATACCCCCTTTACCCCGTTGAGTATCCAACCCAAAAAATAATCTAACACATACTTCAAAAATTAATGGCGGCTTCTGATGACCCAAGAATCAAGAGCCATCAAATACTTATGCCACCTGTTATGATACGAGTCTATTATCACTGCAACCATCATATCCATGTTTTGTGCATTGACGCTTTGCTGCAGCTTAGAAATCGTACTTGCCTTGTTTGCCGTCATTCCTTAGAATATGCAGCATTGGCTTGCATAATAGACACCTGAAATGAAATAACTATTTTTTTAGAATAACCATTCTTTTAGTTGGTAAGGAACTATTCCTAAGAATCATTGCCCTTGCTGCCCTCTGTTTGGGATTTTTCTTACGTCCCTACCATTATTGCTCAAGGCCACTCATCTTCAGATTCTTGAATCCACCGCCACCCTTTGTAGAGTTGAAATCCAAGCCCCCTCTTTACGTTTAGGCTAATAATCCTGTTTACGCTTTGTTATTTCTGTTGAAAATTGGAATTCCAATTCCTAGCACTGAACTAAATGCTGAACAGAGGGCACAGGCAAACCCATAGGCATATGCGAAAGGAGTGATGTAATGCCTATTGCTAAACTGCAAACTGCCATGCACATTGCAAACCCTCATTCACCAAATACGAAAAAAAAAACATTAATTTTTTTTTAACAATCTCTCTCCTCTCAAAGAAAAAATAATAAAAAATCATTGAAAATGAATATTGAAATAAACTAGTGAAAATAAATAGTTAAAATAGAGCCTGAAGCTACTTTGAAAACATGGATTTTAACTAGAATAGAGTAAAAAAAAAAAAAAGAGGAAGAAACGTACAGTCGCTTTCTGAAAGATTTATATGACAGACACACTCATTAAATAGAGTTTGGGGTGGGCAAGATTCAGCATCTCCATGGTGGCACAATGTAACAAATATATTAGTTAATGGGCCACCTTAGTAGTTTAATGGGTCTTGGGCCTTATTAGTTAGTGGCCTATTAGTTTAGTGGCCTTTAAGTGGGTCTATATAAACAAGACCAGTTAAATGTTTTAGGCATGAAAATTGGTATCCAATCTTTAGACTGAAAATGAAGGGAGAGTACCTCGAACTACTCACGGAGGTTTTAGGCATCCTCGAATTTACCTAATTTCAGTATAATATCATTTTTCCAATTTTATTGTTCTTCATTGTTCTTACATTTCTTCCATTCCATTTCCATTTTCCTTATTCAATTTCCATTTCAGTAATTTGCGTGTAACAATTGGTATCAGAGCCTAGATCCATTGATTTTGGTTCAGTTATAGCCCTAGATCCATGGAATTTTATTTGCAATATACACCGACTCGACCGACGTTGGGAGATTTCCAGCTCGAGATATCTGGAGTTCCAGAGCATGTGAGGAAGAAGCAAGAAGCTGAGCAGAAATTTCAAGAAGCCAAGCAGCAACAATCCGACACTCTAATGGCTGAAATGATAGCAAAATTGGAGCAAATTTTTGAGAGACAGAATAAAGCCCTTCAACAAATTTTTGAGACGCAAGATAAACGCTTCAACGAATTGTTTCCGCATGCAGAATTGTCGGCCGTGGACGAGAGTGAAAAGCCCGACGAGACAAAGATAGTTCCTCCTGCCGTTCCTCCTCGGTTTGACGGTGAAGATCCGGAGACTTGGTGCAACCAAGCTACACAATTCTTTGATTACTATGGCACGCCGGATCATCAACGGTTCTCCATTTGCTCCTATCATATGTACGGTAAGGCTTGTGTTTGGTTTTGGGAATTGAACGCTACTCAAGGTGTTTCTTGGTGGGACGAACTTGTTAAGGCTTTTAAAGCACGCTTTTCAGTCCCTGAGGAGGTGGACAATGAAGAGAAATTCAAGAAAGGAGCAGAAGAGAAGAAAGGCAATGAAGAGGAGAAGAGACGAAATACTTCCAGAAATCGATCCAAATGAAGCTCCAAAATACACAATATTTTCATAAACAGATCCAAAACACACAATAACTCCAGAATCTGAAACGAAATTCCAAAACATACAGATTCTGCTCGACGAAATTCCTCCACAAATTTCCGAATCTCTCGAGGTGCAGCAAATTCCAGATCGGGAAGGGCTTTATCAAAATGAGAAGAACTTGTGTGATGCAAGGCTGCATCCAAAGTTCAAGCTTAGACACACTAAATCTGGGATGCAACCTTTGCGAGGGGCTGAGATGGTGCTGTCGTATGCGGATGGGCTGGACTTTATTGCCTTGAAGCACCGATGGCGTTGGAAGCGCGCGGAAGGAGAAGAGGATGCGAAGACTATACGGACAGTTCCAGATTTTCACGGCTTCGCATTTCGATTACAATCTCCAGAATTTTCACTCCCGTATTTCTGTATGGACAAATCCAGCGAGACTGAGAGCCACCTGTTTGGGGATTCTTTTCATGAAATTGGAGCTATAGTGCAAGCAAGTTTTGAGAAGATGAAGTTTTACATCTCCACGACAGAAATAAAGCGAGTGCTGATATCGAACACCGGCGCTGCCGAAAAGGGATCACCAACGAAGGCCACGGCGACTCGCCGGTGGTGTTGGGGCTTGGGATCGCTATGCCGTTTCTCCTTATGAGAGTTGCATTTTGGGAAAGTGCCAGCTACGTGGCATCAGGATAATCATTCATTTATTATGGTGTAGTTACTTGGAAGCAACTTAAGTCAGCCAGCAGCCCAGCAGCAAATGGAGTACGACTTGTCTTGGGTTGGTCAAATGGTGCAGATTTGTTTTCAAATGGGCGTGAAAGGCTTTTGCTTCTTCAAGTGGGCTTCAGATCCTTTTGGGTTGGCAGCAACTTTTTCTTTTAAGCAAGGAACGACAGAAACCAGTTTTTGAAGCTTAGATTTTTTTTTTTTTTACGCAAAAATAACTGCACCTTGTGGGCAAGGTGCTTAAAGGGGTCGGTATTGTAACAGATATATTAGTTAATGGGCCGCCTTAGTAGTTTAATGGGCCTTAGGCCTTATTAGTTAGTGGCCTATTAGTTTAGTGGCCTTTAGGTGGGTCTATATAAACAAGACCAGTTAAATGTTTTAGGCATAAAAATTGGTATCCAGACTTTAGACTGAAAATGGAGGGAGAGTACCTCGAATTACTCACGGAGGTTTTAGGCATCCTCGAATTTGCCTAATTTCAGTATAATATCATTTTTCCAATTTTATTGTTCTTCATTGTTCTTACATTTCTTCCATTCCATTTCCATTTTCCTTATTCAATTTCCATTTCAGTAATCTGCGTGTAACACACAAGCGGTTCCAATCCATATGGGCCATGGCAGATGTAAATCAACTGAGACATCGTCCACAAATAGCTGCCAGCATACGAGAAAATGTTAGAAATAAGTAATGCATCTCCCGCTATATCATACCCAGGCGTCAGCATAATTGCACAAATACCTATGATTGAATGGCACCAATCTTCACGTTCAATGCACAACAAAGCTTTTCAACACGTGTAGACCATTGGATTTTACACTTTCTAATGTCATAGACACATGTTTGGTTGTTTGGTTTGCAGAATAGATCTCTGAAATAGAATAACTATTTCTATGAAATAACCATACTTTTATTTGGTAGGGACCTATTCCTAAAAATAGTTATTCACATGGGAATAACTATTCCCTTACGAAGAGGAATACCCATTCCTCTAAAAAATGAGCAACAATTATTCCTTAAGGAATAGATGACATTTTCTAAAAATAGATAAATAAATAAATAAATAATCTTTATTTTATTTTATTTTAACCCTTTAAAAAAAAATTTAAAAAATAAATTAAAAACGTTGAATTGTTGTGGTTGGCCGGATACCCACAGTAAGACTTAGGGGTTGTCGCACCACCCCTCGATCAACTTGGGGGTGGCCTGGCCACCTCCGATTCATTTCAGGGGTGGCCACACCACCCTGGGTTCTTCTATGGGTGGCCGGCCACCTACAACAATTAAACCTTTTTTTTTTTCTCCTAAATTTAAGTTTTAGAAAGAAAAAAAAAAAATCATGTGGGGTTTTTTATTTTTTTACCTAAAATAGCTTTTTAAGTTCTAAATCTCCAACAAGCTCTAAAAGTTGAGTTATGGACAATCAAAGTGACTAGTCAGTTACCTTCACGACCCCATCAGAAAATGAAGTCACTAAGTTGTACACGCTTGTCTTTCTGGGCATTCCGACTGATAATATATGCACTGTCTTCCACATCCGCGCTCAAACAATTCATCCTGTGCCTGTACATACCATAACCTGAGTTACCCAGCAATGGTACAAGAAAAAAAAAAAAAAAAAAAAGGAAAGATTTTTCTTGAGGAAAAAAAAAAGTAACAGGTGACCTACGATACTTACCAAGCAAAGTGGTCTTCACAGCAAATAGAGCCCCAAATGATAGAAAGTCCAGCTCCTTTCCTGCATTGAACAAACAAAAGAACATATTCAAGCTATAGACAAATCAAAGGATGTGGAACATGGGAGAGTGTAATTTCATGTTTAAAAGACCAAGAAAATCCCTATTATATTCGTAGTCTAGACCATTATATCATCTAGGTCAGACTTATGTGATGGTCCAGACATCCAAAAGGTTTCTCCACGTATGCAGTAGAAATCCGCAGATAAAGATGTCCAGGTATGCTTCACAGAACCAATATGTTATTGACCAAAAGGCTCAACTAAATTTTGTATTTCGCATTTATTGTCAGATATTCATACCAATTCCCTCCTCCCCCCACCCCCCCACCCTTTCTATATGACATTTTTTCAATAGAGAACAGAATCTGAATCCAAAAAAAAAAAAAAAAAAAAAAAAAGAAATAAGTAAATTGTTGCAGTAAATATACATTGCATACCAAGTTGCAGTGTACATATCATAGAACTTGTCGAAGGCTTTATCGAAACAGTGGTGACAAACCAAAAGATCTCTGATATCAGTCACCTGGCATGTTGATTTGCAGCATTTTACCTAATTCAATCAAATGTTAACATAATTGAGCATCATAGGAGACAGTCCCTAGAAAAATAAGCACCATATGTGCCCATGAGTACAAACGCACCGCAGACTTTTCTTAGGCCACATATATATGATTTCAAGCTACCTTTAATAATGCCTCTCTTTTTTTTCTTCTTTTCCGGACTCTATCAGAAGATAGGAAGTAGGCAGATTAAAAAAATTAATAATAATAATTAAAAAAAAATTAAAATTAAAAAAAGAAAGAAAATTCACAAACCCTATACTTTCTGAGGCAGCTGAGAGAGTCTATCCACATTGTACTTCGAAAATTATACCCTAATGTGTTCGGACTTTGAAGCACTGGAGAAAAAATTTGACTTCAAAGCTTCTCAGGGGAATAAGACAGAGACAGAAAAGCTGAATCACTTTTATTACACTGATTTGGGTGCATAAAGCAGGCTCTTAATCAATATGAACTTTGCAGGAATATAATTTTTGGTTTTCATATTGTTATTCCTATTGGCAACATGCACAAATCTTATTAGAGACTTTCTTTATTTGCTGATTCACTAAGCACTCATAGAGAATATAGTTAACATGTCAACCTATACGCTATTATAAAATATTAAACAAAGCAAAAGCTTTCAACTTAACTATAAGCACATTCCAAATGAAACAACAGCATTTGCATCTCAAGATGTAACTACATGGAGAGGCAGACTCACCAGTCGCTTGAGTTTATGGGAGTAATAATGTTGATGGGACAGATGTGTCTTGATATGCTCGTTCAAATGACCTGCACTATATATAAGAAAATAAATTCTATCTCAGAGCACTGAAAGTCGAAGATGAGCAGATATCACCCAGAAAGATACCAGAATACAAAGGGCATTAGGAGAATGAGAGAGGAGAGGGGGGCATGCTCCTCCAGCAGTGTTATGACTATTTGCCAACTCTCTCACTATTCCAGCGTGGTTTTATGACTATTTCTCATAACTCTCTCACTAACATGTTCTCTTTACAAGTGTAATAAAACTCAATCTTTCATCAACTTTATGTCCCCTTATTCTCCACCGAACGTGTTATAATGCACACAGACTCATAGGCAGTGGCTTGGTTAAGGGAACAACATGGAGACCACCCTATTTTGCTTGATATAACACACAATGTAACTACCTTCCCCCACCATTAGCTGTAAAAGGAAAATATACTAAAGGAGTAATGTAGTATTCCAACGTACATTTCTCTAACTTAATTAACAAATGCCAAAGCGTACCACTCAACGTTGAAGAAGGAAACTTAGTATTAGCTTATCTGAGATACTATATGATGCGTATTGTCTAGTTTATTTTTATTATTTTGTTGAGCCCAATTGTTGTGTAGTGGAGCATTTTGGTTCAATGTCAGATTTAAAAATGTTAGAGATAAATCAGACCTTAGAAATTAAAAAAATAAAGGTAGAGTAAGGTGACCTCCCAAAGTAAAAATCCAATACTCCAAATCACAATGCGAAATTGGAGGGGCTCAACTATCTTACTTGGTCACAATATGCTCTTTTATATATTAAAAGTAGAGGGAAAATGGGATACTTTAATGACAGAATTCAAGGACTAAAATTAGACAACCCTGCTTATGATAAATTGGAAGCAAAGAATTCTACTACTATGTCGTGGTACTTACATTCAACGCAGCCAGACTAGTGAGGGATATAAGTTTGTCAATAAGGCCAAAGAAATTTGGGCTGCAGAGGTTCAAACCTTATTCAAAATGGGGATGCAACACAGATTTATGAACAGAAACATTGGATTCATGGAGCGACTCAAGGAGAGTGGCATGTAGCAACCTATTTTGAGGCTGGCAGGGGGAATCTTAGAAGAGAAGAACTGGAAACCCTCTATCGGTTGATGTCACAACTGGAACCACCTACCACTGCATCCTTCTCCTTCGCACATTCAGATAATATAGCTTCATTTCTGAATGCAACCTCCACTGGGCATGTAGCTAAATCTGATGATCCCTGGATAATTGATTCGAGGGCATCCAACCATATGACTGGTTCATCATCTCTTTTCACTTCATATAATCTTTGTTCAGGCAAGGAAAAAGTTAAAATAGCCGATGGTTCTCTGTCAGCCGTGTCTAGCAAAGGTTCAATTCTTGTAACTACGTCGATGTCTCTTTCCTCTCTTTTAAATGTACCTAATCTTGCAAATAATCTGCTCTGTATTGCTCAGATTACTGCGGATTTGAATTGCCAAGTAATCTTTTATTCTAATTACTATTTTGTCCAAGACATAGTCACGAGGAAGATGATTGGCAACAGTAGCCTGAAGGAAGGTCTTTACTTCCTGGGCTCTCACATCAAGCAACCTGGCTGGCTTAAACATGCTTACCATATTACGCAGACACATGACTCCATTCCAATAAATTGGCTCTAGCATCGCAGAATAAGGCATCCTTCTTTCTCTTTGTTGCAACACCTTTTCCGATCTTTATTTTCCTAAAATAATGTTTCCCATTTTAAGTGTGATACTTGTGAACTGACTAAACACCATCGTATGCCTTCTCCTGCTTATGGAAATAAAATACTGAACCTTCTGCTATTGTTCATTCTGATGTATGGGTTCGTCATGTATTGTCTCTCTTTGGATTTCATTGGTTGGTTACTTCTATTGATGATTATTCCTGTGCTACTTGAGTTTATTTATTGAAAAATAAAAGTGATGTATCCTCATGTTTCATAAGATATCTGTATTCAATTCAACATCTCCATTAAGATTCTTCATTCTGACAATGGAGGAGAATACTTTTCAAGTGGCCTACAATCATACCTTACTGAGCATGGTACCATCAATCAAACAACTTGCGCCCATACCTCACAACATAATGGGGTTGCTAAGTGAAAGAATTGGTATCTCCTAGAGGTAACAGTGCTTTAATGATTTCCATGAATGTTCCTAAATCCTACTGTGACATATCTCATTAATCAAATGCCATCATGAGTCCAGAACTTTAAGACACCCATTGATGTTTTGTCACCATCCTTGTCTTCATTATTATTTGTTGTTCATCCTTGTGTTTTTGGTTGTGTTTGCTTTGTTCATCATCCTAGTTTCTCCAGTGGTAAATTGGATCCTAGAGGTCTTAAGTGCATATTCTTGGGGTATTCGCCAACTCAAAAGGGTTATAGCTATCATCATCTCCCCTACACGAAAGCATTTTGTCTCTATGAATGTCACCTTTTTTGAGTCTCAATCCTATTTTTCTTCTAAGATTTCCCTTCGAGGGGAGACAGGAGATAAAAGAGAAATCCTCAATAGATCCCTTTACTGGTAACAACAAATTCCTTTCCATATCGTGATAGACAGCAACCACAGCCAACTGTTGTTGAGCATTGTGAGCCACCGGTGGAGGAGTTACGAGTTTCTTCCAAACGTTCAAAGAATAAGACTATTCTTCAACCTCTTAGACGTCAACTCCTGACTCAGGTAATCCCATGCCCACTTTAGACACCTCAATACCTGCACTTAATGATCTTGATCTTCCAATTACCCAATGCAAAGGTGTCGGATCATGTACTCAGCATTCCATATAATTTTTTTCTTATAACAATTTGTCATTATCATATCGTACTTTTATTTCCAGACTGTCCCGTGTCTATTCCCCAAAGTGTCCAGCAGGCACTTGAGAACCCAAAGTGAAGGGAGGGAAACAATGCAGAAAGAGATGAAAGCTCTTCAAAAAAATAAAAATAAATAACGCATGAAAGCTCTGTTTCAGGCTCTGCACTCAATGTCAAAACCGCTCGAGCACATTATATTGATCTCAAGCGCATCTTTGTGCAGCAGTGAGCTCGATCGCATCTCCAGTGAGCTCGAGTGCACCTACCTAGAGCAGTAGTATTGAAGTTACTGCACTTACAGCAACCAACCAAGACCTGAAAGTTTCTTTTTAATTTTGTTTTGTTCTGTGTTTGTGCAGTGAATGTTTGGTCGCCGCTCACCTTTCATTACCAACCACATCTTGCGGTCCAAACATCGAGCGTATGTTGAGGAAACGTCAAGCTGAAAGAGACTCCGATCTGACCGGAGAACATAACATTGCGATCATGGCTGAGGAAGAAGAACCACTGATGTTGCTGCGGGATCACTACATCCCGACCACATACACCTCTCCATCGTGCCTCCAGTTGCCGCAAACTACGGCACCCCATTATGAGATTAAGTCCAGCATCATTCAAATGCTGCCATCTTTTCATGGACTTAACAACAAGGATCCGTACAAGTATCTCGACGAGTTTCTGAAGATTTGCGCCACTATCAAGATGCAGGGCTTCACTGAAAATGCCCTACGGATGCGGCTTTTCCCTTTCAGCCTCAAGGAGAAGGCCAAGTATTGGTTCCACTCCCTGGAAGCAAACATAGTCACATCATGGACTCAGCTTCAGCAATCTTTCTTGAAGAAGTACTTTCCCATTGGAAAGACCAATCAAATACGGAGAGCTATCACTAGCTTCTCCCAAGCTGAAGGTGAGTTGTTCTATGAGACATGGGAGCGCATGAAGGACCCACTCCGGAAGTGCCCCCACCCTGCTGTCCCCAAGTGGCAGCTCATCCAATGTTTCTATGACGGGTTGACCAAACCTCACCGACAAATGGTAGACTCTTTTGGTGGAGGTACATTCATGCTAAAAAGTGAAAACGAAGTATGGACCCACTTCGAGAACCTCGATGAGAACTCCATACAACATACCTCATCAAGTCACTGGACACTAGTCACAATGACCCCCAAAGAGGAAGGTATGTATGCGGTAAGTAATCCTCTGGAGGTTACTATCAAGGTGGATGCCTTATCAAGGAAGCTAGAGCAACTAATGGCAGCCGGCTTCGCTCCTATCTCAGCACCACCAACTCACAATCAGCCAGAGGCCTACACATTCTGCTCCAATCCTGCGCATCATGCGAATGATTGCCCCTCAGGTAAACACTTTTCTGACAATTCTCATGAACAGGTTAATGCAACATTCGTCCAGCTGGGTAATGATCCATACTCGAATTTTGGCAACCCAGACTGGAGGAATCATCCAAACTTCTCATGGAGAAATCAAGTTGCTGAAAATTCAACACCACCTCAGGGAATGGAAAATCAAGAATAGCAGCAGCCCACCAATCAAGGCTTCAATTCAGCCTCCAATTTCAGACCCTCTCAACAGTAGTATCAATCAGACCCTCCTCCTTGGAATTCTTTAAGTGATGATAAGTTGCTACAGATACTGAATTCTCAGGCGCTGTCCATTGCAAAGCTAGAAACCCAAATCGCCCATCTAGCTAATACACTCAACAAGAGAGAAAGAGAAGAAGCTCCCAAGCCAAACAGTGGCCAATCCAAATGGACAATATTTGGTTGACGGAAATATAGTTAGCAGTTCTCATCTTGAGCAGGTCCAATCCATCACTCTACTACGGAGTGGTAAACAAATTGACAACCAAGTTGTGTAAAAGAAGCATGAAGAAATAGTTCTGCCAAAAGAACGTATTCTGGTAAAAGACAAGGGTGCAGTACAAGATGAGCTAGCTTCAGCCACTCTACCTCTTGAGCAGCTATATGAATCGAAGGCTCCATTCCCTGAATGCCTCAAAAGCTCAAGTCAGTCTAAGAAGCAAGGAGAGAAGATCCACAACATCCTAGAGGTCTTCAATCAAGTAAAGATCAACATCCCTCTTCTGGATGCCATTAGACAGATCCCATCCTATGCTAAGTTCATCAAAGATCTGTGTACTCAAAAGCGAAGAACAAGGGCCCACACTCCGAAGAAGGTATTTCTCACAGAGTAGGTCAATTCTATCCTTCAGCACAGTCTCTCTCCAAAGTTAAAGGACCCTAGTGCTCCCACCATCTCCTGCATCATTGGGGACCACAAGATTGAGAAAGCCCTCCTTGATTTGGGGGCTGGAGTGAATCTGCTGCTGTATTCCGTCTATCTGCAGCTTGGTTTGGGGGAATTGAAGCCCACACCAGTCATCTTGCAATTGGCCGATAGATCTGTAAAGAAACTGCAGGGAATCATTGAGATTGTTATCATTTAGGTGGACAAATTCTACTTCTATGTAGACTTCATTGTTCTGGATACTGAACCAATTGCCAATCCTACCAAGATAATTTCGGTTATCCTTGGTCGACCCTTCTCAGCTACAGCCAATGCATGCATCAACTGTAGGACCGGGATAATGAAGATCACATTCGGGAATATGAAGGTGAAGATGACAACAACCACCGGATAAGACACTGTTTTTTCTTGCGCAACATAGAAAAATATGCACCAGAGTCACCTCCATGCATTCTAGACAAGGACCCCTTCAAGGCTGATGTCACTCACTTCAGGTTAGGAAACTTTGATACAGGGCAAAACAATGATATTGCTGCCAGAATAGACGCTCCTCCTTAGGGAGCAACGAGAAAGTCTCAACCGCTACTTTCAGGTAACACTCTCTCAAAATGGTCCAAGAAGGTTAAAAACAGATTTACCAGAGGCAACGATTGAAGCCCTTCATATAGAGGGCATTGCACAGAATGAAGATGCTGATTTCATCAATTTGACGAGTCCCATCTACTTAGACTAAAATGAGTCCTTCACATCTCTTTTCTTTGTTTTTAACTTCTTTTTTATTTTGATGTGACTTAGCGCTCGTGGTTGAGTCTTTTATAGCAGTGACACGGCGCTGATGTTGTAACTTGCGTGGCATCTGGAATAGGTGTCGACTTTTTAAGGGTGTTTAGTGGCGTTGACGTAGACAACCGTTAGTTTTTAGACAAAAATTTGGATGGAGGTACCATCTCCTTCTTTAGCCAAAACCAAGGTACCATTTGCGATACAAAATGAACCACAAGGGCAAAAAATAAGAGTCAAACCACAGGGGGGTGTTCACTATTTAACTCTTGTTTTTATGTTAACAGTCAAGAACCAAAAGGGAAAAACACAAGTAATCTTCTGGACTTCAAGGCTAAAATCCATCAAAAGTAAAAAAAATTCAGCATTCTGCAAGGCTACGCTCGAGCCCTTCTCTGTGGAATAGATGCGCTCGAGCCTAATAAAGTATGCGCTCGAGCCTAATAAAGTGTGCCTCGAGCCCACTGTTACAGAAACAGAAAATAGAAAAAACTAAAAAACTAAACAAAACATTAAACAAATAAACGTAGAAAAATCAAACATCACAATCCATACCCCCAAACTTAAATCACACATTTTTCCCAATGTGTGGACAAAAAAGTATATCTGGAGGTGTTTGAGCCAAAAACGCTCCTGGGATCATGATCCTGGAGGCGATAGGGCAAAGGGGCCTAGAAATCTCTCCAGAAGAGACTACAGCAACTGCTGATTCTGCAGTTGATCCTCCCGGTATTCCTGACGATGATTGGCTATCTCAAAGGATTGCCTAGCCACATCATCACAAAGATTATGTATACTCAGCACGTGTGATGGTGTCGTGCATGGATGGATCATCTCCATCTTGATCATCATCCTCCTCAAGCTGAGTGGCATCCGCCTCAGCTGTATATTCGTCCATCTCCTCCGGTGCACTTTCTTCGTCATCTTGTGCCTCCGCCGCCATGATTGGCATGTGTTGGCGCATGTGGGAGGTACTCTGATTCCATTGTGGCACCCTGAACTGAGAGAAGTCTGCCAGGGTGTGGTCTTCATCCAAAAACTCTACACCCTTAGGCTGCAGCAACTTGGTGTCTTGGTGACAAGACATGGGACTAGTAGGCTCCAAGTGTCTGCAATCTTCGTCCTCTTGAAGTTCAGCCCGTCCCAACATTTATGTATTTGGTCCCATATGAGAGTGGGGGCTGAGAACTAATAGCCCTTGTAGACAGCATAAAGTGCTTGCAAAAAGGTATTGCGTCTTTGTGTCTTATGCCCTAGAGGGCATACATTCTTCTCGAAGACCATGTCGATAAACCAAAGCTTGGATGGCAACATAGATTTACTTTTGCAGTTGCGAAGCTCATTGGTGTACCGGCAAGCACACATCATCAACCATTGCCTAGACCAAGAGACCGGTAGGGAAAGGGCCATACCTAGGAGTGCCATCACTGTGAACCAAATCGGATGGACACTCGTGTGGGCAGTCGAGTGCGAGGGCAATATCCTCCACGGTTATCTCCAAAGCAATCCCATAGAGGGAGGTTGAAAGAATGCTCGAAATATCAGTCATAGGTCAAGTTCTAGTAAAAGAGGCGGAAATGGCGTGGGAACACCGTGTCAGTGCAAGGCTTGAACAATGCGTCCAATCTCCTCTTCTTGAATGCTCGTACGACCCATTTGGTGGCTTCAAGATGCTTGAAGTTGTCTTTGATGGCGAAGTGGGTCTCAAGGGTGAGTGCTCGACGCCTCCATTCCCCACTCGAGTAAGTGCTTCGGCTGTCGGATTGCAGAAAGGTAGAAGCCCGATTGGTATGCATGTTGAATGGTGGTTGAGGCAATCTGTCAAACACTTGCTGGGTGTGGGGCAGGGAAGTAGGAGGAACCCTAGAACTAGAAGAGCAGGGGCTGGGTGGCACAAAGGATGTTATTCGAAGCTGACCCGAATGGTGAATCGAAGTTCCAAGATGCAAGAAGGCCGGAGTGGACTTTCTTGGTGAAGAGGAGCTGCAGAATTTTGTTTGAGAAAGAGAGAGAGCTCGAGCATGTTGACATAAAATTAAAAAAATGAGGCTGAATGCTCTTATAAAAATGAGTCACGTGTCCTGCTCTGTGCGATAGGGGTGTACAAGCGGGGCGGTTATTAACCGAAAATAACCGGTAACCGCTAATAACCACCAATAACCACTAACCGGAAAAACCGGAAATAACTGCAATTAGGTAACCGGGTACCCGGTTGCTGTTACCGGTTATTCAATATGAAAAACCGGTTAATAACCAAGATAACCGCAACCGGTTTTATTATATATATAAAATTATAATTTTATATTTATATATATATAAAAGACTTTTTCTTTATTTTTGACTCATTTCATCTTGTTTATGTATTATTTGTTGACCAATCTTACCTAATTTCATATGTTTGTCTTGGTTTTTAATGTGAAGCCAAATGTTGCACTCGGGATGGTAATCAATTCCAAGGGTAAAGTGAACTCGGAAGGTGTGCAAAAACCAGTGATAAGGCATGTATTTTGAAATTTTTAATGTTATATCCAGGATTTTTCTTATATTGTTTTTTTGTTCTCTCTCTTAATAGCAGATCGATTGAGTTTAACAACTACGGCATGAAAGAGTGGAAGTTTGATCTGTGGTAATCTTTGGCTGTGAGAACATGTGTATCAGAAAGAACAGAAAGAAAGCCAGCACTTCAGGTAAGTGTGAATTTAATTGCTGGCTTTCATTTCTTTCGTGTTCTTCAGGCATGCTTGATTGGTCTGCCTTGTGGATTAAGAATCAATCAACACCAAACTGAAGAGCCTATGGCTATTGGTTTGCTCTACAATGCATGTACAGTTTATACTTTATAATATTGCTAATTAATGCTTTTTCTTGGTTAAGCACTTAAGCTGTGAGCTCCTTGTTGCTCAAGGGAGTGCACTGGACACTCTGGGAATTAACAGAGTGATTGGTAATTTTTAGGACAAAAAATAAAGTAATTCAATACAAATATTGGATTTTTTTTTTTTAAAAAAAAAAAAAAAAAAAATTGAAAAATTCAACGTATGTGAAAACCGGTTATTCGGTTAATAACCGGGTTAAAATAACCGAATAACCAGCGGTTGGTAAAAACCGCAACCGGTAGGCCGATTGCGGTTGCAGTTGCAGTTATTGAAATATGAATAACCGGGGACCCCGGTTGCGGTTGCGGTTATGAGCTAATAACTGCTATCGTAACCGGTTGTACACTCCTATTGTGCGATGGCACTCGAGCTCATCTGGTAATGCGTTCGAGCTCAATGGTGCGCTCAAGCCCAGTTGAAAATGCGCTCAAGCTCAATGGTACGCTCGAGCCAAGCTGAAAGTGCGCTCGAGCTTAGATTCCTGTGCTGGATGCACTCGAGCTCAGTTGAAATTGCATTCAATCCCAATGAGGAACTCTAATCTTAAAACATAAACTACAGGAAAAAAAAGTGTGTTTAGTGGCGCTAACATGGACAACAGTTAGTTTTTGATATGTGAGAATGTTGACTAGTACTTTTTCATGTTTTTTAAATGAAAGTTGTTTCCAATTTCATTTACTATATACTGTATCTACTTATTGAGTATAAGACTCATCCTTTGTTTTTATGTTTTAAACAACCAGATGATATTGTGGATCTATAGGTCAAGGAAACTAGAGACAAAAGCCTTCACCTAGAAGAGGATTAAATAAGTACATGAAGCATATTAGTTGGTTTTGTTACATACGCTTTCTATGTTAAAACTAAGGGTTAAGTTTTAATGGGATGAGTTGTAATAACAGTATTACGATAGTTTAAGTTTTAATTGTTATGAGACGTTTGGTTTGCTTTCATTTTTCAGTTTATGGAATCTTATATACTTATGTTTCGAATTTGAGCGATGTGTAATATCGTCTTCCTACAAGAAGGGAAGGGGGGTGTTACAACTTTGATATTTGATATCTTCACCGAATAAAAGGTTATTGTTTTCTCGACATGCTCACCTGAAAATAGAAGCTTATACAAATGCAGAATGGGCTAGGTAAGTCACGAATCATATATCCACTTCAAGATATTGCACTTTTGGTGGGAGGATATCTAGTTACCTAGCGTAGTAAGAACAGTTAGTGGTTGCTAGATCTAGCGTAGAAGTTAAATTTCAAGCCATGGCTCACAAGGTATGTTTTCTTTTTTATTTTTATGACGAGGAACCCCTCCAAGGCAGAGCTACTTTGTGTACCCACCCCTTTCAAGTAAATCTCGAACCCGTGCAAAAAGCTCCTCTGCACACAAATCGGGTAATATTCCGACTTTGCTGGTGAGCTGGCCCAAAGAAATTGTTTGCACCCAAGGGGATTTGAATATTAGACTTGATGGAAATTCCACCAAGACCAAGCCCCTTACCACTCGAGTACAAGGATCTTATGACATTATATTGCGACAATAAGGCTGCGATTAATATTGCTCATTATTCCGTTCAACATGATCAAACTAAACACATTGAAATTTATAAACATTTTATCAAGGAAAAATTACATGCAGGATTAATTTGAATACCTTATGTGAAGAAGGGAGAATAACTTGTGGATATTTTTACAAAGAGAGTGTCCAATAGTGTTCTTCACTCAACCTTATGCAAGCTAAGCAGTAAGCACGTGAGACATCTTTGCCTCATCTTGAGGGGAAGTGTTGAAGAAGGAAACTTAGTGCCTGATTTGATTTTATTCTCTGTTTGTAAATCTGCATTAACTACATTTCCATATGAATTTGTACTACTTTTCTATTTAAAGACATGTATATGTCGTATGGTGAATGTATGAAGGAAATAAGACTATTTTCTTTTCTCTCTTCTTTCAGCTCTATCTTCTTCTTCTTCTTTCAACTCTCAAACCCTTGCACACACACGAGAGATCTTGGAGAACCATGTCATAACATAACCATAAAGCGAGATGTTTGACGTATTTACTCACACGAGAATACCTCAAGCTGTTTCAAATGAAAAATAAAGCATCCACAGTAAGTCAAATTGACACAATCACATCAAGAACTTGAGCCCTGCATTTGGTTGTAAATGAATTTTCCGATGAAACAAGAAACTGCCTAGTTTTATCATTACTAGAAAACAGGCTTCCAACACTGATCAAACCCTAGGTCCAACAAACTAAAAAAAATAACCCTAGATGCCTAAGGACATATGTAGTAGCCTCGGACCAAGAAATGCACATTGCATAGCAACAGAACATTGTATTTCATTAAAAATATTAAAAGCAAATATTAAAAGCAGCCAAATAATGGAGTATAAATTGTACTGCTTACTTGTCACATAGGACAGTACTGCAGTCAAGGCATGTAGCCAAAGCTAATAAGCTGCGGCATGCATTGCAATTTGCAGTTGACAAGTTTCTTCCAATCTGGTGGCATCTGCAGATACAAAAATGCCCAAAACAGATGCTGAGTTTACTCTATATCGCATATTTGCATGTTATATGATTTTAAACATAAAGGAAAGATTTTTTTTTTTTTTTTTTTGATAGATAAGCAAGCGCATTTTATAAAAAGTGTAAGGAGCCCCTAAAGTATACTAGGTATATACAAGGACACCAAAGAGAAGAAAAAAGAACAAAGAAGCATGAATTATAAAAAAGCCCAAGACCCACAAAACAGCCCAAACAAACAAAGAACCCAACAACCCAAAGAAACAAAATCCCATGACACTACTTCCTTGTGCCTTTGCCACGGCTGGACCCCTCATAATTCACTTAACACTTTAAGTTATTCAGTTCCCTCTGGCCTTTCAGCTTGGAAGCGAAATCCGCCTTCGAAGGAAGGAGGGGAGGGACCAAGACATGCCATCCAAAACCTGAGTGAAAGACCAAGCACCCAACAGATACATAGCAACAGCTGCATCATCCCCCTCCTTCTGAGCCTGGGAAAGACTTCATCACCCTCCCACGGGTAATCTTCACCCTCCTCAGCCCAAACAAAACCTTGCTCCTTATCTGAGTCAGTCCCAAAGTTCCAATCAATATGACTCGTAGATGCCGTAGCTTCTTGATGAATGACCTTTGATGTAGACGCCATAGAAACAGCAGTCGGGGCACTGTCTACTAACAGCGCCGAAACAGAGGCTAAAGGCTGAGAAGCTAGCGAGAGGCACCCATCGGAAGCATTTGACCTCACCGGGACAGACGGGGATTGAAAAAAGTCCATCGACACTGGAGAAGCATAGGACGAATTCTGGGCAGCATCCACCGTCAACTACAGAGCAGACCCACCACAAAGACCATCCTTACCCAAAGAAGCCGCAAGCGCCTGAGGAAGAGCCTCCGTCGAAGAAGAGGTGATCTCAGCAAACGATAGAGAACAGAGGCTTAAAGCTTTCAAAACATTTAAGCTTGCACAGGTATAGAAACAGAGGCTTAGACAGGGTCAGGGACAAAGAAGCCATCGACGTTGCCTGTGTATCAAGCAAGGTAGTCTCCGACCGAAGCCCATCCTGCCGAACCAGAGCAGACAAGAAAAGAGGTTGCGCAGAAAACACTGGAGTGACCGCCGGAGAGGCAAGCACGACTTCCGCCGGAGAAGACCCCTCAGTAGCCGATTCTACCTTATCAGCAAGAACCGGAGTAGCATTTGATGAACATCCCAAAAATGAGGCTTGCACATAGGGTTGCACAGAGGAAGCTTGGTCAAAAGGGGGAGAGGCTTACACAGAGGATTTCAACCTAGAAGAGAGAACAAGACCAGAGGAAGTCGAAACAGAACCAAACGCAACCACCAACAACGTTGAACCTAAAGTCACAGTACTTGTAGCCACAAAAGCATCTGAACCGAAAGCTTGCACAGAAGATTCCGGCCCAAAAGATGCCAGAACAGGACTAGGGGAACTCGGAATAGGACCATCAGCAAGCATGACTAACTCGAGAACAAGTTTAGAAGAGAACTCCAACGAAGAACCCATCCCCAATACAACCTCAGCGGCTGAAGAAGTTCCAGTTGACATCACGCTTAGACATCAACGGAGAAGAACCCAACACCTCCTGCGACATACGGGGATCAACACCCAGAACAGGCCCATATCCAGCATCAACGCTCACGAAATGAGGAGAGTCACTGGAACCAACCTGAGATGTCGGAGAGCACCCACCATGATGGGAAACTTCATACGTGGTCGCCAGAGAGTCAGGTGCCTCTGCCTATGGCGCTAAATCTGGGGAGCTCGGAACCCCGTGACCTACATCCACATCCAAGGAAGAGCAACCTAAACGAGAACCAGGTTTTGTCTTCTTGAGGGGGCACCAGATTGTGGGTTTGCTCTTGGGCTTGCACAAAGGCCTCCTCTTAAAACGCCCAAAGCCCAAGGACTTGAGAAACTTCCAAGGCCCAAATCCCTTAAAAGCTTCGAGAAGCTCCCTTAGGGCTTGTCCAAAAACAAAGACCTGACTTGTCCACGTCCCAAGAAGAGCCAGCTTCTCCTTCATGCATGCATGTGAAGACAGCCCCTGTTCTGCAAAAACAGCAGAACACGCAACATTACATGGGACAGAGCAAAGACGGTCCTTGCTCTGCGGACCAACAGATGAAAAACCCAACGGTCTAGCACTATCTGCAAGTTTTGTGCCCAGTGGATTCCCCTAACTTGACAACGTAAACATCGCTGTCGCAACTGGACACGGTTCCGCCCGCACCACCTCCACAAACGACGGCCTGTTACAATTCAAAACCTTCCCCATCCCTGGTCCAACTTCTCACCTACCTTCTTCGCCAGTGAAGAAGACCCAAAACCACACCCTATTGTAGCAACAAGTCCGTCCTTAGCCTTTCCCAATTCACCAACAAACTTGAGCCAACCCCAACCGCCACGCCCCTCATGAATAAGAAGGAACCCTCTCCGCCCGCCCACCCCATAGACCGCTACCTCTACAAACCGGCCATTTTTGTTCCCACATCTGCGAACGATTTACACCTTTGACCCCTCCCTGAAAGATTTAACAAAATCTAAATCTCCAAGAAAACCCATCAGCTCCTCCATCGTTGACACCAGCCACTCGGTGCACTGGTTGCTTAGGAGTACCTCACCGGAAAAATCTTTCCTCTTTTCTTCCACCTGCAACACCGACGCCTCATCAAGAACTGAGAAAACAAACGACTTTGCCTCCGCTAAAAATCTTCTTTCCATCTCTAGGCTCACCAACCGGAACCAACGAATCACCCAAGATCGACTTCCATCGTCAAGAATACTGAACAACGAAGAGCGAGAGAATGAGAGAAAGAGAGGAAAAGAAAGTAGAAGCCGAACTTTGTAAATTATTGAGGTTTTACAACAGCGTGCTACATGCTAGGGAGAGGTAACTGATAGTTTACAATTTAGCAATACTGATCAAATGAGCAAATGGGATCAGAAAATACAAGCCAATAAACTTCTTTAGATTATATGCCAAGAGGGATTATAAAAGAACAGTACAAATTTCTCGTAGCTCAACTCAACTAAGCCTTAGTCCCAACCAATTGGGGCCAATTACTTAGATCCTTTCAGGCCATGTAGCCCTATCTTAGGCCATGTTGAGGAGCTGGCTAGTAAAATTGAAGAGCTTAAGCAACAAGTTATTGATTCAAATGATGATTGATATGGAGGAGTCACTTGATCTTGCTCTGTTTGCTTTGCTACATATTTTCTAGTTAAGGCAATATATGTTTCTTTTTCTGTCACCAAAGAAATGTAGACTGGTTTAACTTTTGACATGTAAGTAAATATATTTAATTTTTCTACCCGCATATAGTTAGTTTTTTCTCCTTGTTCACTTCATTGGATTACTTTAATCATATCAAATTGAAGGTTGCCAAGGTTCAATATGCATGCCAAAGACCTCTCAGAAGGGGGAAGAAAGAAATCCCCATTTTCCTCTCCAACAACCATATGTTTCCTTATAACTTCTACCCATGTCACTTTATGCCACCCTTTTTTCTCCTCCCACATCAATACAATCACTAATCTAAAAAACTGGCTTTCAATACTCAAAGATTGGCATGGCCAGCAAACCAAATTTAGAGCAATTGGACAACATTACAACAAATAGTGGAGACAAGGGGGGCAGGTGGGGGCCATGTATCAAACCTCTTGTAAATAAAAAAGTTAATTTAATTTATTTTTATTTGTATATTATTTATGGTACTACTTGTGCCTAGAAAACAAGAAATTGGATGTTGGATGTAGTATCACCATTCTCCTTTCATGGAAGATATGGTTTGTGGGGACTGAACAATTTACAATTTTTTTCTCGTTTTTTTTTTTTTAATAAATAATGACAGATCATTGAAGAAGCGCAGAAGGACACAACCCCAGTATAAAAGAAGTATACACGAGAACCCCTAAATTGATGAAAACGAAGAACATAAAGTTAAAAACTCTACAAAAGTAAGGCAACTCAAGCAAAGATGAACCAATATCCATAAATATAAAGTGTTAAACACATTTCTTCACAACTCCAACACCAATGTTTCTACATCTTTAAAATGCCGAGCATTCCTCTCACGCTAAAGGCCCCACATTAAGCACAAAGGGACCTACCTCCAGATTGTCTTAGCTTGACCACACCCCAACGAATCACCCCAGCTAGTTAACAATTCCAGCACCCATCTCAGCATTACCCACTCCACCCCAAACAAAGTAAAAAAGTAGCCCCACAAAGCTCGTGTATTGTCGCAATGCAATAAGAGATGGTCAACGGATTCCCCACTCTTCTTGCACATACAACACTCCTCAACCACCACGACATTTTCCCTACACAAATTGTCATGCGTCAAAATTTTTCCTAAGGCTACTGTCCACACAAAAAAAAAAGGAGACCCTCAACGGAACATTAACACGTCAAATACTCTTCCAAGGAAAGGAAAAACCCTCTTGGATAGTTAACACCTTATAAAATGACTTCACTTCAAATAGCCCCCGCTTGGAAGGGATCCAAACTAACATATCCTCCGCTCCATGTCGAATCGGATGTGAATACAACCGTGCATACAGAGACAGTACCATCTCCACCTCCCAATGATGGACTAGGCGCGTAAAGACCACATTCTACTGTGCAACTCCATTTTGAATAGACAAGTTATCTACCACCCATGCATCTTTATATCGAGCAATACTGAACAACACTGGATAACTTAGCTTCAACGCACTATCCCCACACCATACATCATGCCAAAACCGGACATTAGATCCAACCCTATCAAGGGCCCGGGTTTGTGATCATGTGACTGGTTTGGCTAGGGGGGCAGCCGCAGGGTCTAATTCCCTGAGCTTACCTATGATGAACGGGGTAAACGATAAGAGGTATTCGAGGTACGTCTGCCTCCTAACAACTACTGGAGTTGTGTTGATAATTTTTCTGCATGCCTTTATTCATTCGAAACCCCATATAAATAGGGTGAATTACAAATACAGCAGTAATTGCTTGATTTCCAGTTTTTAGGGAAATAAAATCCCTTATTCTTAGGCTACAACTGGGGAAACACATCCCCTTATTCTTAGGATTTTCCTGCCTTCCATATTTGTCTCAGCCGCCACTGTGGTTAGCATCAGGGTATGATAGGGTTTTTTTACGCCTAACATAAGTGCGTAACACTCCTTCCCCCTTAAAATGACCCTTGTCCTCAAGGGGAAAAGTAGGAAAACGAAGCTTGAAGTCCGAGAGAGATTCCCACGTGGCATCAGCTGGTGAAAGGTCCTTCCAGTGCACGAGTATTTCCTTTTTTCCTCACTGGAGTCTTTGGTCAAGGATGGCTTGGGGAGTCAACTGACTATCATCGGAAAGGAGGGGAAGATCATCATGGATTGGAATGCCAACTCCTACCCATTTCTTGAGAATTGAAACATGAAAGACATCATGAATTTTGGCCTTGGGGGGTAGAGCCAATCGGTATGCCACTGGGCTGATTTTCTTGACAATTCGGTAGGGGCCGTAGAACTTGGGAGCTAGTTTCTGGTTGTCGCTTCTGGATAGATTGCTGCCGGTACCCTTGGAACTTCAAGTAAACCCATTCACCCTCAGAAAATGACTGTTCCACATGGCCTTTATCATACACTTGCTTCATTCGGTTTTGAGCATCGAATAAATGCTGCCGCACCTCTTGCAGAATTTCGTCTCTGGCCCTCAAGGTATCTTCAACTACAGCTGACTTTGTGGTTCCTGGGACGTAAGGCAACAGAGAGGGTGGAGGACGACCATACACAATTTGGAATGGAGTTCGCTTGGTGGTTGAGTGGTACCCAGTGTTGTAACAATATTCCACCCAAGGCAGCGACTTAGCCCATTGTTTGGGTGAGGAGCTGGTGAAGCACCGCAAGTACATCTCAATGGTGCGGTTTACCACTTCCATTTGGCCGTCTGTTTGGGGATGATAGGCGGAGCTGAAGTTGAACTTAGTCCCGTGGAGGTGGAAGAGCTCACGCCAAAAAATTCCAGTAAAGACGGGATCCTTATCGCACACAATCGAAGATGGAATTCCATGCAATTTGAAAATTACCTCAAAGAAGGTTTGTGCCACCTATGCCGCCGTGTAAGGGTGCTTGAGGGGTGTAAAGTGCCCATATTTTGAGAGGCGATCCACAACCACAAAGATGGTGGTTCGACCATAGGAAGGGGGCAACCCATCGATAAAATCCATGGATATGTCCGACCAAACGTGCTCGGAAATTGGCAGGGGCTGCAGCAGTCCAGCGGGTTTGGTATTGGCAGCCTTGTGGCGTTGGCAGGTATCGCAATTTTTTTATGAAATTGCGGAGTTGTTGCTTCATTTGAGACCAATAAAAAACCGACCTGATACATTGGAGGCCCTTGTGATACCCCTCGTGAGTGCTGTTGTGAAATTCTGCGATGATGGCTGCTGCAATGGGGGATGCGGACTTAAGGTAAATCCGATTTTTGAAGTAAATGAGTCATGCCCGTACCTACCACGGGCCCTTGATGTTTTGCTGCTGGATTTTCTCCGACAATTTTATAAGATCAGGTTCGCGCTGGACTTCTTGCTGGATTGGTTCGATCCAACTAGGGACCGGTGAGGACAAGGCCAAGAGAGCCTCTTCTTGCTGTCGAGAGAGAGCATTAGCCGCCCGGTTGTCATGGCCCTTCTTGTATTCTATGACGAAGTCGTACCCCATGATTTTGATCAGCCACCTCTGCTGCGCCTCTGTAGCTATTGTTTGGTCCCATAAGAAGTTCAAGCTACAGTGATCAGTTTGCACTACAAACCTGTGGCCCAAGAGATATGGACGCCATTTTTGGACAACGGTGACCAAGGCGAGCATTTCCTTTTCATAGGTGGAAAGGGCCAAGTTACGCCCATGGAGGGCTTGGCTGAAGTATGCAATGGGACGTTGGCCTTGCATCAAAACAGCCCCAATGCCGAAGCCGGATGTGTCACACTCGATTATGAACTGCTAGGAAAAATCTGGTAGGGCTAATACCGGAGCTTTGGTCATTGCTTCCTTAAGCAGCGAGAAAGACTCTTCAGCCTCTTCATTCCACCCGAACGCATCCTTTTTTAGGAGTTGCGTCAAGGGCCTAGCGATAATGCCGTAGTGCTGGATAAATTTTCGGTAGTAGCCAGTGAGGCCGAGGAAACCTCGAAGTTCCTTGAGGTTCTGAGGTTTCGACCATACCAACATGGCCTGGACTTTTTCCGAATCCACTGCAACCCATTCTTATCAATAATATGGCCCAAATACTTTACCCTTTGTTGCCCGAAGCTGCACTTATCCTTCTGAACATGCAAGCAGTTAACCTTCAGGATCTCCAAAACCTCATTGAGGTGATGTAAGTGTTCATCCCAAGATCGACTATAAATTAGTATGTCATCAAAAAAAACAAGAACGAACTTACGTAAAATTCTGCCGAAGATGTCCTTCATCAAGGATTGGAAAGTCGATTAGGCATTCGTGAGACCAAATGGCATGACCAAAAATTTGAGATGACCATGATGCGTATGGAAGGCTGTTTTTTCTATATCTTGCTCCCTCATCCGGATTTGGTGGTATCCAGAACGAAGGTCAAGCTTAGAAAAATACTGAGCTCCCTGTAATTCATCCAGCAGCTCGTCGATCACAGGAATGGGGAACTTGTCCTTGATAGTAATCTTGTTGAGGGCTCGATAATCCACACATAATCGCCACGAGCCGTCTTGTTTCTTGACCAACAAGACCGGAGAGGAATAAGGGCTGATGCTTGTTCTAATCACTCCTGTGTTCAACAACCCCACAATGATCTTTTCTATCTCGTTCTTTTGATAATGGGGGTACCTATATGGTCACACATTCACCGGAGGAGAGCCCTGGATCAAGGGGAGTTTATGATCATGACTGCGCCTTGGTGGAAGCCCATGTGGTTCTTCAAATAAGTCCCGGAATGCCTCCAAGAGCTGTTGCAATTCTGGATCACCTATGTTCGGGCACTGTTGCTCTACTCCCAATTCAACAGCCAGTAGTTGAAGTAGGATGCCTTCAGAATAGCGACGCAGCTCCTTTTGCATTTTCTGCCCTTCCAACACTCGGTTACTAGGGGAGTTTATCCCGGTCAGCGTCACCTTCCGCCCCTGCCATGTGAAGCTCATGTGCAGGGATGCAAAATCCCAAAGGATGGGGCCGAGGGTCTTGAGCCATTGTGCCCCAAGAACCGAGTCATACCCCTGGAGGTCAATAAGAAAAAATTCTAATATGAATAAGGTTCCTTCTAGTAGAATAGGTATCGCCGAGCATGTGCCTCTACTGGAAAGTCTTTCTCCGTTTACAACCACCACTTCAAATGCCGTGTTTTTGTCCTGTACCAGGCCCAACCTTTCCACCAATTGGGTATTGAGAAAATTGTGCGTGCTCACAGAATCAACCAAGAAAATCACCCGTGCCCACTGGATGGTTCCCGAAATGCGCATCGTTTGGGGGGTTGGCACCCCGGAGATGGCGTGAAGGGAAATTTCGGGGATCTCGAACTCCTCTTCTTCCACTTCTCCTTCTCCTGCCGAGCTGGAATGCTCTACTTCCTCTTCATAAATCCCTTCAATCAGAAAGAGCTTTTTGCACCTATGCCCCGGCGAGAACTTATCATCGCAGTTGAAGCAAAGGCCCTTATCCCTTCGATCCTTTAATTCTGTTTGGTTTAGCCTCCGAACCACCGGAGCTCGACTTCTCACCAGATTTGCGGAAGGTAATGGGGGTGCGTTCAAGGAACTCATGGTCCTCCGAGGCTCAAAAAAATTCGGGCTTCGCCGTTGTGATAGTAGCCGCACCTCATACAACCGGGCGAGCCCTACTGCCGAGGTGAGCATAGTGGGTCGGGAGGCCTGAACTTCCGACATGATGCTCTCCTTGGGACCACTGATGAACCCACCAACTTGTTGTGCTACTGAGAGCCTTCCCGCCCTACTCAGCAACCGTTCGTACTGGCCCTGGTATTCTCGCTCCGTCCCAGTTTGCCGCAACTTCATTAGGTCCCCAAAAAAATCATCAAACTGCGTTGGCCCATACCTGACATGAAGACCCTCCTTCAATTGTTCCCATGATGCCCCTTCCTCCGTTTCTTTAAAGAGCTGGTACCACAATTGGGCCTCGCCCTCCAGGTGATAAGCTGCCAGCATCACTTTGTCCTCTTCCGCAGTATTCTGGAATTCAAAGAATTGCTCCGCTCGACACACCCAACTGGTTGAGTCTTCGGTGCCATCATATTTGGGAAAATTTAACTTGGCCACCTTCGAAAAGGAGTCGCCAGACTCTGTTCGGGTGGCTGTCTTGCCTGATCGTACACCGGATGAACTTGCGGATTTGTTGGCCTCCTCCGCTTGAGTTTTTTGTTGCTGATCAACAATGACAGCCAGCATCTCCTCCATCTGCTTCTTGATTCATTCTTCCATCAATCCCATCTTCTTCTCCAAGTTTTCGATCCGTTGCTCCGTCATGTTGAGACCTGGCTCTGATACCAAGCTGTTAAGGGCCCAGATTTGTGATCATGTGACTGGTTTGGCTAGGGGGGCAGCCGCAGGGTCTAATTCCCTGAGCTTACCTATGATGAACGGGGTAAATGATAAGAGGTATTCGAGGTACCTCTACCTCCTAACAACTACTGGAGTTGTGTTGATAATTTTTCTGCATGCCTTTATTCATTCGAAACCCCATATAAATAGGGTGAATTACAAATACAGCAGTAATTGCTTGATTTCCATTTTTTTGGGAAAGTATAATTCCCTTTATTTGCTTCGTACAAATTAGCTAGATTGGGAAGTAAAATCTCTTATTCTTAGGCTACAACTGGGGAAACACACCCCCTTATTCTTAGGACTTTCCTACCAAAAGTCGTGCTCCTCAAGCACAGACTTTTCTCCCCCAACCTTCCATATTTGTCTCAGCCGCCACTGTGGTTAGCATCAGGGTTTGCTAGGGTTTTTTTACGCCTAACATAAGTGCGTAACAAACCCCACCTCAAACCACACAAAATTGGAAAAATTATCTCCTCCCTTTCTAATATGTTTCCATAGACTCACACCATAAGTCCCAGCAACCTCTGTTGAACACCACCCACCCCTCATACTCACATACTTAACTTCGATCACCGATCTCCATAAGGCCTCCAGCTCCAAAGCATACCTCCACAACCATTTTTCCAACAGAGCTAATTTACAAAAATATAAGCCCCAGAAAAAACAAAAGAGGCAAAAAAAATTATGCAAAGAGTTGAGTGAGAATTGGATAAACTTTTTTCTGTTTTCTCTGTTTTGCTAGTTCTTTGGTTTGTTGTACATAACAAAATTATAGGACACTTATTTCTTGGCTCTATGCTTGTTTCTTTATTTGTCAACTTTCTATGTATTAGTCTGTCCCCTCCCTCCTCCCTCCCCTCCTAAGGTACAAAACCTGGCTCCAGCACTAATTCCAACTAACACCAGGATAGGATTTCTATTCTTATCCAATCAAATTGCATGTCAAATTCAGGTTCAACAACGTAGATAACTGAAAAATTGAATGAATAGATATATCTTACACCTTAAACTAGTTACATACTCATTTTATATCTCTCCCTCCATCCCACATAATTATTTTCTTTTGGATAGTAGACAACAAAATAAAGACATTCCCAGCAAGGTACACAGGAAAATTATTCACTCAGAACTATTATCTAAAACTCATCTGAACCCCAGTTCCACAAAATGAGCAATAAGCTACACTGTGAAGAGCCAGAACACTTTTTTCCTTTTTCTTATTGAGATTAATTCATCAGCAAATATATATGAATCAATATAAAAAAAACCCATGAATATCAAAATGAAACATAAATTGCCCCCATCAATTTTTATTTATACCTACCATGAAAAACAGAAATACTTTATATATGATAGCAACGACATGTAAACTAAAGATGTTGACTGCAACTAAATGACCAAACGATGAAAAACAACAGTTATATTTAAATACAAGAGGAGGAAACCGTATTTCCAGACCTTCTGTACAGTCCAAGAAGACCTCTGGATATTGAACTTGACTTGTTCTGCCCTGCTGCCACCTAGACAAAACATAGACTTTCAAAAGTCAAAAATAATGTGTTTCTAACAAGATAGGTAAATCATGGCACCAAAAAGATGTAGGCTTTTAATAAAAGAGATGTTTCATTGTTGGAAGACCCAAGGGATGGGGACATCCCAAAAAGGCCATCTAGAAAGTTATTCCTACTTTCTTAAAGTGGAGCAAATGGAGAGAGATGAATTGGAGTCTCTTTGAGGACTGTGAGTCCAATGTGCTATGTTTAAAATCCACTTTTTATAGATCTCTCTTAGATTAAGCTGTAGTTTATGTTCCTAATTTCTCATCTTCGAATCTTTTAGATCTTGTTAGTTTTTAGATTGTAGACGCCTTAGGGTGATTGTCTCTCTTGTATACTTTTCGTGTACCCTTTTTCTTTCAATAAAATTATTATTCATAAAAAAGAACGATAATGAACTTGGTTAGACATTGTTACCAAACAATCTTCAGCAAGGTGTCCTGGCCTCTGACATTTCCAACTACAATGGAAAATCCACAATCAGGAGTAAAACAGGCAAACTGAATAAGCTGGAACTATATATCTCTGCAGTTACACAAGCATGTATCTATGACTCCTCCCTTATCAGTATCCTATTTAGAGCAACAACATTCTACTCTAGTGATATAGTTAAATAGCAGAAAAGAAGTTACTGATCCTTACAAAATGTAGTTTCTCCTAGAACGGATTCAATTGTAATGCCTGTACTTGGCTTGAGATATATATATATACATTGCTTGGAAAATGAATGTACCATTCAAAAGTACAAAGACTAGATCTCTTTTTGGACCAGCAATGGCGGTTATAATCCCAGGTGTCCTCCCCGAACTCAGGCAATGGTAAGGCACCTTTAAGTCCAGATGAGGAGACATCTGGAATTTGGTAACTTGAGGGCCCCTGGAAATTTACAAAATGAATGATTAACAATGCAGGAAGCAGAATACTCTTAAGAAATCACAACAAACTCCTAAACAGAGAAATACCTTATCCAGTTCAAGAATTTGCAACAGCTCTGCTTTACAGTCCATGCTGCAGATATCATCATTGGTCTATCAGAAGAGAAACACATTGTTTACAAGGTGACTCCAAGGGGGGGAACATAGAGGAGCTGAGCATTGGTTTGGAAAAAGAGAATTTGTCATTCACATGTCACCTCATTGCATATATATTCTCCATATCTGCCACATACTATACAAACAGGCTCTCCTGGATCAGGAAAACGTTGCTCACTTCTGCTCTTAACTTGATCATATTCCTTTATGGGACCTAAGAGAAGCATACAAAGTAGTAAGCAAAGAACACAACAACTTCCTGACAGATTAGCCCAGTTACAATTATCAAGATAGATGAATATTTCTTTATAAATCAGAGCCTTTCAATGAACAGATACGTTTCATTCGATCTTATAAACCAAGTCAGATTATACCACTACAATAATGGGAATTACTTGTAACTGAATTTTTATATGCAGCTATAAAGTGGCATCTAATAAAAGATATTTAGAAACAAACCTGAATTTGGAGGATCTTGCTTTTCTCCACATTCTGAAGTACTTTCATCGCCTGGGTTTCATTAGCAATATTACAGTTCAGCATGAGTCTAAACCCATTGTAAATATCAATTTTGAGATACATCAAAGTTTTCATGCAAATCATGAGTCATTATACAAATAATCATGAAATATCCATTAAGGCATGGATGGCAGGAAAAAATTCTTACAAGTTTAATTAAAATAAGCAGTCACATATAAATTTTCACACAATAAGTTAGATTGTTATCTTCCAATGATCCTATGATGTCTTGCATTATCTTCCTCAACAAGATTTCCAACAATTAGTAATAACAAAAGTTTTCCACCTGCATACATTAAATCTTGTCCCAGAAATAGAAAATGATTCTATCCTTCGACAGCAGCAACATTACTTCGAATCCCCTCACCAAATCAATAAAAACAGGAAACAAAATCTATATCCAGCATTTAAGCACCAAATTCATTTCCTTATATTGAAAGTCCAACACAATTGCAAGTGAATCCCAGATGCTAATCATTTCCCACCTGGCTGAATATAAAAAAGATAAAACAAATAACATTAAGCGATGAAAAAGCTTACTTTCATATGCAACTAAATTTGCACCCGAACTAGAAGTTCCCTGTCAAGAAAGAGTAACCAAAATTCAGAACAATAATAAATATAATTAAGATAAATAAACATAAAAATAATTACCAAAACATTGGCGGTTAATTCCTCGTAAGTCTGAGCCGAACTAAGTTCTTTCCTGCTTATGCAAAAAATAAGTTAAATTAAATTTCTAAACGAAAACAAACCATCAACAAAACACTTTAAGATAAGCAATATAGTAACAAACTGGACTCTTGCATTAATTGAAGCTCAAAGTATCAAATATAAACGGATCGAAAAGGTTTGAATTATGGTTGAATTTGCCTTCTTTTTGCGACGTAATCCTGGTGAGACATAGGCCCTTCTTCGATCACATGGTTTCGATTGCGCTGTTGTTTCAGGTCACGGCGTCGTTTCTGGCACGCCCTTTTCTCCTCTTCCGGAGGTTGTTCTTCCGCTAGAGGAGCATTGCCGGTGGCGATGTTGTAAGCTGAAAATTGAAGAAATAGAATGAATGAACAAACTAAGCCTAGAATATGATTAATGTCAAAAAAGCCAATTGGAAGTCTTTAAAAACTTGCTTTCCAATGGTTAATTATCAGTTTTTTTTTTTTCTCGGGAACCAAACATAAAGCTTAGGTGGGGAATTGAAGCGATACCTCGAAGGTTTTGAAGGACGGAGGAGAGACCGAAGTCTTTCTTGTAGGATATGGAAGGGTTCTTGTAGAAATTGGTCCTGCTCCCCATTCTCTCTTCTGCTCTCTCGCCCTTTAGCTGCGTCAGAAGTCAAATGGATTGTAAACCGTTTCTTGAATTTATATCTCTTCCTTTTTAAACTTTCAAATGATAAAGCATGACTAGATCCTTTTATTTTTCTTTTCTTTCTTTTTCAAAAAAAAAAAAAAAATATAGGTGTTTAGCAAGGTTATTCTTATGGAAAATAACTAATTTTTTCCACACAATTTACACACACAAACAAGCTCTTCATTTTAAATGGAGAGGATCTTTGGCCCACCTCAAGGGGATATTTCACGAGTAGGATTCGATGTTTATTTTACAGCCCACGTTTAGTGTAGGATATCACGAATTAAAGCTCTTTTTGGTCACTCCATTTGGATTTGTAATTTTAAAACGTAAAATTCTAAAATATCAATTTTAAAATGTTCGAATTGAAAATACAATTTGTTAAAACGCAGTTTAAGGTGGTAAAATCACAGTTTGGACTTTAAAATCACAATTTACCTTTTAAAATTATGCGTTTTTAAAAACACGCCCTTTTATGTGCAATTTGAAAATACAATTTTTTATTTACGTTTTCAAATCGTAATTTTTTTAAAAACACACTCTCAACAATATATTTCTTCCGATTTATTTTAAAATCACATTTTTGATCTGTAAAATCGCAATGTCAAACACACATATAGTCTCCTTAAAATTTCCGCACCTCGAATTCCAGGATGGTGATAGTTACCCTAAAGATTATAGATGTAGACAAAGGAATAACATTTTCCTTAATTTTCTGAGTGCTCTTCTACAACATATGTTTAATCTTTTTTAAACCAACGTAAAATCTCTATGCTAGAGTCCTACGAAAGAAGAAGTTTTCATAAAGAGAAATTATGTAACTCAAAATAATGGAGTCTTATTATAATCTAAATTAGTAGTGAGTTATCAAATAACAACCTCAGCAACTATTTGATAATCCATAAAAGATTATCTCAATTTGAACTATAACCCCACTAGCCCATGTAGGCGTTACCATGAGTAGTGCTATACGTGCGTCAAGAGTCCGTTTGGTGTCCGGCTCTTGACCCACACGGCACGTTTGTTTTTCTTTTTTTATTAAAAAAAAAAATCAAAAAGAAAGGAGAAAACCGCGGGTATAGCATAATCATTTCACAGTTTTCATTTTCATTTCCAAAAAATTTCCCCCCATTTCCCAAATCTCCCCCTCTCCACCAGACCACCGTCCCCTCCCCCACCGACCCACTGGCGCCTACCGACCGCCCACAGCCCAACGACCGGCGCCGACCGACCCACACCGTCCCTCGGCCAGCTCTATGTCTCTCTCTTTCTCGCGAACCCAGCAAACCGGCAACCACCAACCGATTGGCGCCCAACCACCGACCGTCCCTCGCCCAGCTCTCTCTCTCTCTCGATCCCAGCTGGACCGAGCGCCTCTCTCTCTCTCTCTCGGACCTAGCAGCTCGAGCGCCACCCACGAGCATAAGGGACTCCAGAGGAGGTAGTTTCTTTTAATCTCTTATGACAAAAATCTCTTATTTTTTCCTTTGTATAGTAATCTTCTTGTGTTAATGGAAACTAGTGTTGATGAAGTACTGGAGTTTATCATCAAGCACCTATTTATAAGTATTTTAATTACTTCTATGGCTGTTTGTTTCTTTTCTTGGCCGCTTTTGCTATAAAGTATTAAACTTTAGACGTTTGTAAACTGATTTCCTGGAACAAAGTTTGATCAAGTTTGGGGCTTTCGGATGGGAGGATGGCCATTCATGGGTGAGATTTTTTTTTTGAGAAATTGTGTTGTAAATTGTTTAGATGGCCGAATGGGTTGAAGTCTATGGGAAGTTTCGGTTTGGGTACTAGTATTGGAACTTACTGATTTCATTTGGATAATTTGAGAATAAATTCGGATAATTTGAAAATAAATTCTAGGTTTGTTTTGTGGAGGGTTTTTCTGTAGAAAGACCGAATGGGTTTTTGTTTTCTTTTTGATGTTGAGGTTACTGGGTATTGAAAAATCTTTTGGGTAGAGAAACTGAATAGGTTTCCTGATTAGCTTATGGGATTTGGATTATGGATTGGGTGATTTGAGAATTGTTGGTTGTGATTTTTGGATGTTTTGTTGAGGAATTTCGGTGAAACAATTTTTGGAGAAGTTAGGAAGTGAATTATGATTTGTTATGCACTGTTGGGTTTTGCTTGGTTTAGGTTTTTGTTGTTGCTTTGGGATTTCATATTGAGCCAAGCTTGTCTCACCCATTTGTTTAATTAAACCATTTTTTTTTTTTTGTGGAATAACTTTTAGATGGACTTGTCAAACCTAGCCTTGAATTCACAATGCAAAGATGTTTGTTTGTTGACACATGAACAACTTGATGATGGTGTTCCCATCGAAATAGACCCTCAAAATGGTATGTTGGGTATTTGGTTTTTTAGCATTTCCTGCAAAGTTGGCCACTTTTGTTGCTATTGCCTAAGATGTACTTACATGTTATTTTCAAGTGACATTCTTGCTCGAATTTGGTGCTGCTGTGTTGGAATTGAAGTAAGTGGTACAGTAGGGATAATTGGTTTAAACATATTTAAGCTTTTTTGGGCATGTCACTTTTGTGCTTATTGTCTCTATTATTGTTTGACCTCTTGCTAAGCCGCTACTTATATTGAAGGATTTCCCACTATTTTTTTTTCTCTTTTTGTTCTCTTCCTGGTGTTGCAGGATATTTTGAAGCTGGATTTTGATTGGGGTAGCATATTTGAGTTTCAACTTTGATGCTAACTTGGTTGAAAGTGATGGGGTTGCTGATTTGATGACTTGGAGAATATACATAACAAAGGCTGCAGTTTTTTTTTTTTTTTTTTTTTTTTTTTTTTTTTTTTTTTTTTTTTATCTTAAAACCCTTTTGGCTTACTGGTTTTCAGCTTAGCTTTGGGGGCAGATTGTTGGCAGTGGATGTAGAGGCTGTTAGTAACTGTTTTTGTATATTAGAACGATTGAGGGTGTACACATTCTTTGGATTCTGTTTTGTTGAGAAATGCTTTTCTAGGTGGTGTATATTTTGAATATTCATTACCATATAGTTTAGTGTTTATGAGACTTGTTTGTTTCATGGAGTTTCTAGCTAAAACCAGCTAGAGTGCATTGTACTTCATTGTTGATATATGAAACAGATTTATCTTTAAAAAAAGAAAGAAAGAAAGATATATGATTGTTGATAAAGATGCATTTACATTATGCAAATTCTGTTAATGACGGAAATAATAACCACGGCTTGAAATTCATCACACCATTACTTGACCAAAACAGTAACTAATGACAACAAACAAAAATTCTTCATTATAATAGGAGTTCATTAACTAGCCAACCAAACATCCACGATGCATTCAACATAAGCAAAAGCAAGGAGATTCATTGCTGGACCATCAAGACAACCTAGAATTAATTTCCCAAAGCAGAAAGCACACTTCATCCTTCTATATGTAAAGCAGCCAGAGTTTCTCCCATCTATGCACCATTACAAATATTAGGCAAGTGGAAGAATGTTGGAGTGGATCCAAGTGCTTACATTGACAAAAAGCTTGGAAATTTCAAACCCATCTAAAGACTAATTACCTTAATCATAATCATAATCATAATCAAACTAAATAAATAGAAGAAAAATACTAGACCTACTCTAAAACCATCCTCGATCTCCTCTACTTTCACTTCATTTAATAGAACTACTCATCAGTCTTCTCAAGTGGAACTTCAGTAGTGCTAGCTTCCTCTGCAGCTGCCTCAGCTGGCTTCTCTTCCTCAGTCGCTGGGGTTGCTGGCACCTTAGTGGCTTCACCAGTCTCTCCTTTGGGCTCCTCAACTTTCACTTCTTGAGTCTCTTCTTCTGTCTTCTCAACTGCCGGCTCCTCTGCCTCTACCTTCGCAGCTTCCTCTGTCACCTCCTTTGTCCAACTTCAACAAGAGCTTCAAGTTCTTCAGCCGCAGATTGCTCTGCTGCTGGGGCTTCAGGTGTTAAAACAGAATCCATTAGACCAAAATAATTACACGGCTTTAGTGACATATTTCCAATGTGGGCTTAAATCTGTGCATCTTTTTGTCATTATTAAGAGGCTCAATTAACATACTTTGTAGAAGATTAAATTAACACCTCAAGGTATAGATTTTGATGTAGGCACAAACAATTAGTATATCCATGATTCCATAGTTCCAGGGACCAAGAAATACAGTGTATTCTGGCCAATTCAAAGGCAAATCAACTTAGTCAACAAACAAACCAAAAAAAAAAATGGAGAGGAAATCAGCAAAGAAAACATGAAGTTCCCAACATTTTCAAATCCCCGTGACAGAATGCAATGAATGAAATAGAAACCCAGTATAGTTTATGTATTCAAATGAAAGTAAGGATAAGAAACAACAAAAATTCTCCACTCTTTGGCTATTCGGTCAACACCAAACTACTCCTCAATGTTTCACTGAAATTCCTCAACAAAACATCCAAAAATCACAACCAACAACAACTCTCAAATCACCCAATCCATAATCCAAATCCCATAAGCTAAACAGGAAACCTATTCAGTTTCTCTACCCAAAAGATTTTTCAATACCTAGTAACCTCAACATCAAAAAGAAAACAAAAACCCATTCAGTCTTTCTATAGAAAAACCCTCCACAAAACAAACCCAGAATTTCTTCTCAAATTATCCAAATGAAATCAATAAGTTCCAATACTAGTACCCAAACCGAAACTTCCCATAGACAACACTTCAACTCATTTGGCCATCTAAACAATTTAAAATCTCACCCATGAATGGCCATCCTCCCATCCAAAAGCCCCAAACTTGATCAAACTTTGTTCCAGGAAATCAGTTTACAAACGTCTAAAGTTTAATACTTTATAGCAAAAGCGGCCAAGAAAAGAAACAAACAGCCATAGAAGTAATTAAAATACTTCTAAATAGGCACTTGATGATAAACTCCAGTACTTCATCAACACTAGTTCCCATTAACACAAGAAGATTACTATACAAAGGAAAAAATAAGAGATTAAGAAACTACCTCCTCTGGAGTCCCTTCTGCTCGTGGGCGGCGCTCGAGCTGCTGGGTCAGAGAGAGAGAGAGGCACTCGGTCCAGCTGGGTTTGAGAGAGAGAGAGAGCTATGTGAGGGATGGTCGGTGGTTGGTGGTCGCCGGTTTACTGGTTTCGCGAGAAAGAGAGCTGGCCGAGGGACCGTGTGGGTCGGTGGGCGCCGGTCGTTGGGCGATGGGCAGTCGGTAGGCGCTGGTGGGTTGGTGGGGGAGGGGACGGTGGTCCGGTGGAGAGGGGGAGATTTGGGAAATGGGGGGAAATTTTTTGGAAATGAAAATGAAAACTGTGAAATGATTATGCTATACCCGCGGTTTTCTCCTTTCTTTTTGATTTTTTTTTAATAAAAAAAGAAAAACAAACGTGCCACGTGGGTCAAGAGCCGAACACCAAACGGACTCTTGACGCACGTATAGCACTACTTTGTTGCCATGGGTCAATCTAATTTCCAACATCTCCCACTTGTTCACATTGGGTACCATATCCATAAATTGTCTCCTCTTATTAATCTCTCATCCAATCATCTCCTCATGTAGAAAATGAATGCTCCGTTTGTTTTGACGTAAAATGGTTTTCGTCGTAAAATATTTTTAACGAAATGATTTTCAGAAAAAATAATTTTCTCGAAAATATTTTTCGGCGTTTGGTACTCACGAAAAAATCCCAAAAGGCCAAAATGCAACTATCACCGGAATCCGGCAACGTCTGGCCGCCGTTGCCTGATTCCGGCGAACATATTTGGCCGGATCCGGCCAAAATGGTCGGATTCTTGCCAGACTCCTTCGGATCCGGCCGGCTTCTAACCATGGCCGGATTCCGGCCAGTTTCGGTCGGAATCTGATCCGCCGGCATATATTTTTTTTCTTAACAACTGGGAAAATAACACTTCAGAGCTGACTGAATTATCTCATTATATAAAAATACGAACCATGTGTTCCAATATAATAAATACACTCAAACCGATAACATATGTGCCTCATGCGGCACTTAATAATACATAACTATTGTCTTATCCAACATATCGAATATTACATATCAACAGAAAAGGTCTCAAATAAAATTAACATGATAATCCTAATAGTTCCGTCATTCATCCAAACCTGCATAAACTTACATGTGATTGTGGTTATTATCACAATTCCATGCTATAGTCAAGTAAGTCAACAGTCTTCAATAACATAATGAAATACTGAATCATTTAAAAGTACATTATACAACATAATAATGGCAGTTATATATATGCACAATCTCATTTACTCATTCTTGCCTCAGGACTTAAACCCTCAGTCTTTGCCTTAAATCTTTAACCATTGGTCTAAACTTATGGTCTGAATCAGTATTGCCTTGAGACTACAACCTTTGGTCTTTGCCTCAAGACGTTAACCCTTGGTCTAGCTTATTGATTAATGCCTTGGAACTTTAACCCCCAGTCTTTGATCCATTAGAGCCTTGGGATGTTAACCTTTGATCTTATTTATTAACAAGTTCATAATTTCCAACAGCATAATATGCAATGTCATTCTATCAACATGATCATTTATTCATAACAATAAAATACATAATATTCCAAACAAAACGTGTCACACACAACCCACATACGATTAAATAAAACAAAAATCAAAACATTATTAAAGACCACCGCGTATCATCCCCAGTGAGTAAGAAATACTTACAGTTCTTTCCTTCTTCAAAAGTGTTCACAGACAATTGTTCACTACAATATGATTTAATACAAGTGAGAGTGAATTATACTAATTCACTAAAAATACATCTTAACACTAAAAATACATCTTAACACTATTATGATTTCTGACCTTTAACCCTTAATATAATTTCTCATTATCACTTTCGATCTCTAAATAATATAATGTCGTTTGAATATTATAACGACATATAAAATAGATTAATTATAATGCCACATATTTCATATGAGCATTATAACAACATTTATTAACTAATGACTAAAATACCCATTTAATTAAAATGGTCATTTACATAAGGATCGTTATAAAAACACTTTTAAATCAAAACGGCTATATATTTATATAACAGTTATGTATTATCAAATCATGTAAATACAGGGATGGAGGGAGGGGGGTCAAATGCCCCCCCCCCCCCCCCCCCCCCCCCCCCCCTACCTCCCAAAAATTCTCCTAACTCCCCGTAGAATTTTCTCATATGCTTTTGTTGCCAACTCTCAACCACTCATTAGGGGACATTGACTTTACATTGTCAAATATTTCTCATGAGAACTGGGATTCGCAACTCCATTTTTTTTCTGTCACTGTTGGTTTGTTTCAATTTTTAGGCGTTTAAGAAATTTGTAAATTAAGTCAAACGAAGGTAGAAGAAGGAAGATCGGCACTTTTTTTTTTTCCCCAAAAACACACCGTATAGATAAAACAAAAACGTTGCATTTTACATAATGTTACAAAACACTTGTTCTTGTTCAAGCCAGTGAGTTGACGTGGGTGAATTTTTCACCCTTTAATGCTCAAAGCTAGTGGACCCGGTGACTTGCGTTGTTTTACCCAAGCAAGTTTAGGATGGTGAGCTTTATAACCGTTGCACAGCTTATTAACACGACACCATTTGAATTTGTTGAGACTTGAGATACGAAGATACCAATGCTCAATGCTGAGCATTGAGCACTGAAGAAATCATGTTGAAATAAGTTAACTAGACTTTAAACCTAAGGGCTAAGTATATATTTAAAACACTAGTGTGGTTTGCAAAACAATAATGCTGAGGTTGGAGTGTAATTTGGATTAGTGTATTTCTTCCCAATAGCCAAATTTGTCATTAAAAATAATAATAATAATAATCAGGTATGTAATCAAACTTTTTATATTTATTTAGATTTTGTATTTAAAATTTTCTTTTAAAATAATTGTTTATGAATATATAATTGTTGTTACATATTTTAATTATATGAAATATATAAATTGTAGTTAGCTGAGATTATCGATTAAAAAATGATTTTATTGAGCTCCAATCAAATTTTAAACAAGCTCATATCGAGGCAGATTTAGCAAATTTGCATGTAAATTCTTGTTTAAGAAAAAAAAAATTGATTACCATTCTACAAATTTGACGAAATCCGAAAAGCATATCTACAAAAAAGATCTTATCAACCAATTAACCATGGTTTTATACAAACACAATTTAGAAAAATTTGGCATCATTTTGTTGAATTATCTATCTATTTCGTTTGATATATTTTTTAATATTTATAATTAATTTATGTTCAACTTTATTTTTTTTTATCATTCATAAAAAAAATTTTAAAAAAAAAATCTTGAACCCCCTAAACAAAATTCTTGGCTCCGCCACTACACAAATATCATAATATCATTTTATAAATATAAAAGTTAATATAACTAATTGTCATAGAATTGGTAAAAAATTAATGGCATAGTTATAAAATAAATCCAATTTTATACTTTTATAAAATTGAGCAGAATAACGGCATTAGTATCAATAATGCCTAAAAATACTTTTATAATATTTGGGCGGCGCAACGGTGCTTTTATAAAATAGTTAATTTTTACTCGGGCATCACAACGGCATATTTTATAATTTAATCACCCCGCTTTGAAAACCCTGTTTAAAATACAACTTTAAAACATTAGAATTCTTTTAACAATAAAACTTATAAAATATTAAAACAAAGCTTTTAGGGACTTACCAAATATATTCACAAAATGATATATTTTTATACAAGCAATCGGCTGAGAGAGATGAGACTTCTCTGCTTCTCTGTTACTGATGCACTCGAGAGAGAACAAGGACATAGAGGGAGTGATTGAGAGTTATTTCTTTTCTTTTTCTTTCTTTTTCATTTCTTGGCTCGAGATCTTGAGAGAGAGAGAGAGAGAGAGAGGGAGAGAGAGTAACAGAAATGGAGAGGATTCTTTTCCCTTTTTCTGCACCAGGGCCAAGAGAGAGAGAGAGAGAGAGAGAGAGAGAGAGATAGAGAGTTCTATTACTTTTTCTATTATTACTCGAGAATAAGAGAAGAAGAATTTCTTCTCTGTTCTTGTTGGAACGACCGAGAGAGAGAGAGAGAGAGAGAGACTTTCCAAAAGAGGATCCTTTCTCTTCTTGCACCAACCGGCTGAGAGGACATGAGAGAGAGAAACAGAGAAACATCAAGAGGAAAAACTCTTCTGGTTATACTATGATGCAACCCAAACACAAAGAGAGGGAGAAGAGAAAACTAGAGAGAATTGAAGAAGAAATGTGTGCGTGAACCGAAGGGAGGTGGGTTTCTTTTATAGGTTTTTGGACGGCCAAGATCATCCCAATTTGATCGCATCTAACGGATGGGAAGAGATGGAGATGATATTTATTAAAAATATCAAAGGACAGGTGTCTGTCGTGCATCTGTTGTCCGTTGAAGAAGGTTGATCGAGCGGCTAATTGAATCGATCGATCGGTCAATTTGTGGATCAATCAACCTCGTAGGTCTATAATTCAGTCGTGTTTTCCTTTGCTTTGGGTTTATTAAATCATTTAATAAATTAGTCTTTATAATTATACCTCTAATGAATATTCATATTAAAATTGATGAATATTCATTCTATAAGTATTCATTTTTATTTTATTTCTATTAGTAGGTCTTAAATTCTATTTTAAGACGTTATATTTTTATGTCTTAAAATCTTGGGTACTACACCCTTGCCCAGACGAGCTTACAACTCAAAGCAATGCTCAAATTTGTATTATCTAAATTGCTCATATTATAAAAAAAATAAAAATAAAAATAAAAATAAAAATACATAACCGCATGGGCTACAAGCCATAAAATAAAGGTTTGATTCAAACAATCTACCAAAACATTCATGTCAACTCATTTAGACTTCCCACTTTTCTAGACATGCTCCGCAAGACCATATTAATCATAGTCCTTAAATAACATGCTAAGTAACAACATCAACTATTCACTTAATGACACAGTTCCAGGTTCAAAGGGCATAGAATAGACCATCTTTTTGGTCCATTAGGGCTCACATGACAATGTAGCAGGAATGGTCCATTAGGGTTCACATCGTAACTGAGTAGGGATCCATCTAGTCACTCCCTTAATTGGTCGTCTATAGCACATACAATATGAAATATATGTTATGACGAAGCTCCTACTCAATAGGGCTTGTCACACTCATGCATCATACGAATCTTAGTCTAGTCGCCATAAAGGCGCCCTAACTTGAGTTTCTTAGCACAGTCATTTGTCGAGCACCTATCTAAGATGTCACATTTGGCTTTATTCAGGCTTCATGAACTTGTGAAAAAATATTTATGTGGGACTCTTAGAAGTCTCATCTTAGCCAAGTTAAGGCGACATTCCAAGAATTTAACTTGCAAGCTTCTAAAGTGCCAAGATAATTACATGCTTGCTTTCTAAGTGTCAAAGTAATCATTTTGTCCTATCCCACTCGCTATTCAAGCGCAAGGGCGATCGTCCATGTGAGTGGATTTATCTTAGCCTAGTGACACGTTAATAATATGTGCTCTACATATTGTATCAACCAAATCACAAAATGAAGCAAAATGAACAATTTTATTAATGCAAAAGATACTAATAATTGTTAATGTCTAATAAGATATCCTCAAGACAACACATATAAATCCCGCGAAGTCCTAGACTCCTGACATGAGTGTGAAAAACATTTCTAGCAAGCCTTGGTAAGAGGATCAACTACCACCATCCGACTAGTAGAGATATATTGTAGGATCATCTCTTCTCATGCATCAACATCACGAATGTAGTGAAACTGAATGCCTATGTGTATGGTTTTGTCATGGTATTTGGGATCCTTGACATGTGCCAAAGGTGCCATAATGTCACTGTATACCTTAACAACGCTAACTACATGAGTCGTAACCCCTAGGTATTGAAGGAATCTCCTTAATCAAACAATCTCTTGTAGTATTGCTACTAAACAAGCAACATATTCTAATTCCATCATGGACAAAGTAATGCATGATGTTTCTTACTGCACCAAGAAACAACCATGCCACTAAGGGTTGCCCATCCAGCAACCGCCACTTGGACAACAATCAAAAAGTGCCCCAACATGTATTTTTCTTTCATATCGTCGAAAATCAATTTTACGGCATAAACGCTTATCACCTGCACCTATCTAAATAATGATTTCTCTGGAATTACGACCTTTATCACAATGATGTTTTCCACATATCAAATAATTTCATTGATTGGATTTCACTCCACTCTCTACAACTCCATTGCTTGTGCTCAGGATACAACTTATGTATAAAATGTATTACCGAGCTACTAAGTATTTTGATTTAAGTTTTTTTTCTTTTAAAGAGGTGGAATAGAATAACCCAATTAAAGGTAATGATGTTGAAGAATCAGCGAATGATTGTGGTTAGAAGTGAAATGCCACTTGAACCTAGAGCTAGCTAATTCTCTTTAAAAAATATTGAGATGCAATAGTTGATCAGACATCTTGGGAAAAGTACTACTTCACTATGAGCCATGAGAGCTGTTCCAAATCGAGGCAAATTTTGAATACTAGATATGACCTCAAAATAATAGGGATCAAGGTTGGCCAATGAGACGATAGGTGATATTAGCTTAAATGCGCCCCAACTTTCTAAGCAAGCCATAAGTGTAATTATCTAAAATTACACGTAACACTACTACATAAAATAGCAGCAGACCTTTTTTTTTTTTTTTTTTTTGGGTAATTAGCTTTTCCCTCCATGAACTACCAACTTTTGCACAAATCTCCCATGACCTATCAACTCGACCAAAATAGAGCATTTAACTACTAAAGTACTTGTTTTCTCCCCTTCCGTTAGTCAGAGGGGTTAAATCCAATAGCCAACGGGTCATGTGCCCTCTAAGCCGATTTTTTCTCCCTTTTGCCCTCAGCTACGGTTTTGAAAAGACGAAAATATCCTCAGTAAAAAAAAGTCCGAATTTGAAAATACACCCCTGTTGAATTACGCATATACCCATACTTTTTCATCCAAAATGTCTGAAATGCCCCATGAAGAACTAAAAGAAAGGCCGAATTACCCTAAGCACCCATTGTGCCGTACAACCTGTTTTCTACATACTTAGAAAAAAAACTCCGTCTTCTATACTCAGAAACCCTAGAAATCTTCTAGAACCAAAGATTCGCAGTTCGAACCTGACGGACAGTGGATTCGCACTAAAAAGTCGGAACAAACCTAGATTCGCACTAAAGTCGCACTTGTTTCAAGTATCTTCTGAATTTCACTCTTTCATTAAAATAAAAAAAAAGTGTTTTTTTCTTGTCAGAGTGAAAGCGAAATTTCACTCCGACATTCTGTGTGGTTGTTGTTTTGTGCGATATAGTCGATGAGTTTGTTGATTGTTAAAGCTTTTGGGATTTTTTTTTTGTCCTGTAATGGTCCCACACGTTTGTCTACAATGTTTTCCCTTTGTCGGTGGTCCCCTTTGTTTGGTTGTATTTTTTTTTTCTCTTAAGTTGTCCCGAATGTCTATGGATTTGGGGGAAACACCCAAAGAAATGAAACACCCACAAAAAAAATATCACACCCGAAGAAAGAAAAACACCCACAAAAACTGATATATATCAAACTTTATTTTGTAGCAGTTCAGATTAAATTTATCATAAAATATGCAAATTTATCATATTAGAGACTCTTGAGCAGATGTAACTTAGTTCTGAGTTACCAAACACTTCAGAACCCTTGAATAGATTTGAGGAATTCGTAGGAAAACTTAAAAGTTTCAAAGTACATATGAAAACTGCTATGAAGGGGATTGATTGCCTTTATCCCCCTCTCTCACTCACACTCTCTATAAGTATTGCCTCTATAAGCATTAACAATTAATAAACACTTTTATTTTCTAAAAAACTGATATGCCATTATGTTGAGATGCATGGGATATGCTGCTAAATCCCCCATGAAAGTATATTTGACTGACTTTTTTACTTTTCCAAAAATATATGTATACCAGACCTAGAGTTATATATAAGTATGCATCTTTAAAGGATGACCTCATCCTCAAATAAACAAGTGATTATTGTTGTTTGAAGAAATAAATTTTAAATCCTACAAAATGACTAACAATGGACTGTGGACCATATCAGAATTTTTAAAATTCTAGGTGTTGAATTTTCTAGAGATTGTGAGAAGATATAAAAGTTGTTCTAGGTGTTAGTATTTTATATTGGCTACATTCTGGATAAAACAAAAACACTTTATGTAATGGTTGCGTTTTAATAGGATGATCGGTTTTCAATTCAGAATCTTCATGTATTCAGACAATGATCAAATCAAAGATAATATCTGATCACAAGCTTCTTAAAGATGTCCATGAAGAGTCCTTGCAAAATCCAAGACAAAAACAACCGGCTCCTGTGCACCCATCCGAACGAGCCTTTGAAGGTGTCCGGGCGCCCCGCAGTGTCTTACAGACAAACATTGAAGACGTCCGGACGTCAAAGCAACACCGTCCGGACGACAGGTCAATCAGTATTCAACAAGGAGTTGGATTTCAGAAGTCGACACTGTTTGGGAAGTCTCTGCAAGCCGTCCGGATGACGTGGCAACACGTCCGGACGATGTCCAGTATTTCAGAATATTCTAGAGTTCCATTCGAACGCAGAAAGGATTTTAGCGAAGACGACCGGACGCTCGATCAAGCCGTCCGGACGTGAACCTAATAAAGATAGAATTACGCTGTTTTTGAAAGGATATAGTAGAAAATCGTTCGGACGAGGCTAATTTACGTCCGGACGCTCGCCAGCCAGAGTCTGAATCTCAGCAGTTTTTGAGGTCTCTTTAAGCCTATAAATAGGGGGCTCTAGTCTAGTGTTTTGTACAGAATTCGACAGCGAATTCCATAGTGCTTTGAGAGGGTGTTTAGGGAGAATCGAAGATCCGCTAGCTCTCAAGCCGTTGCCGGTGTGTGCTTAGTTGTTCGTGTGAAGATCTTAAGGGTCGGCCCTAAGGTAAAGGAATCCATCAAAAACCCCTTCAGGTGGAAGATCTGGTTGGAATGCGTTCGTGTTGGGTTACACACGTCAGAGTTAAAGGTATGGCTACATTGCATAGGGTTATGTAAGTACGAGTGTCTTGTAACTAGCTTTGTTTTTGGATAATGGATTTCCTGGGTTTGGCTGTCCCGGAGTGGTTTTTTCTCTTCATAGAGTTTCTACTTCGTAACAAATATCTTGTCTTATTTAAATTCTGCATTTAAGATATTTGTTTGCACACAAACACACACACTTGGTTTAAATTAGAAGTCAATAATTATTTGCACTAGGAATTTTATATGAAGTAGATATTTAGTACTCTAAAGTAGCTCTCCATCATCTTCAACTACTTTTTTTTTTTTTTTTTTTTTTATGTCCAAAATTTCTCATTTCTTTCCAAAATCTTATGTCCTTTCCAATTTTCAAACAACTACTATGAACATTATTTGAAAGTCATAATATATAGTTAAGAAAAATATCTCTAATCTAGGGTTTGATAACACAATGATATTTTCATATGCGGCAGGTAACCATATGTAGTGCTAGTTTGCACTAACAACAAAAAATCAAAATCTTAAGAACTTAAATTAACACAAACATGAATTCAAGTTTTTCTCAAAAACTTGGTGAATGAATCTGTACATAGCAAGTTGATTTGTTTCTTATCTGATTCTCAGCAGAGTTTGATTTGTTCTTCAAATCTCTATTATTTCTCTATTTTTGGTTAAGTACAGTTACTCATACACAATTATTCATGCACAAATACTTATACTAGTTTATATGTTATATGTATAATGTCAAGCAATCGACATATACAATGGCAAACAATGATGTGATTTTTAGGGTTTATTATGGGAGCCAGTTTGATCGGCGATATAGGTGCATGTATGTTGGAGGGAATATAGTGTTGTATGAAGTCTTATGGCCTGGATTGTTTGTCTTTTATTGAGATCGAAACAGTAGTTAAAAAGTTTGGATACCAATCAAGTGACCTGGTTTACTATTGTGAACCCTATAAAGAATTAGATGATGGGTTGGTTCTATTAACATCTGACGAAGATGTCGTCAGAATGGCTGATGTCTTTTTATGCCAAAAACTTGTTGTTTTGTACACGGTTTCTTTTGCAAATGCTAGTGATGAAGTAGGTCCAAATGTGGGCGAGGGTGAAGAGGTTGAAGATAGTGGAGATGAGGAAAGGAGGAGGAAGGTTATAAATGACCCATACTGGAAGTCAATGATGAGTGATGATGACGATGCATGGGATACTGTTGATGAACCATAGCTGGTAAATCAACCCGTGGAGATGAAACTTCCACATTTGGAGATGATTGGCATGATTTTATTGATTTTGATGAGGAGGCTGGTGGTGAGAATGATGGAGATGGTGGTGATAAGGAGGGTGCCCATGCAAAGGCAGCTCAACCAGAGACCACTCATGTCGGTGGCTCAAGCGGTCCGGCTACTTCGGACTGCCAATTATTGGATGACGAAGAAAAGGATAAGGTATCCTCTAATTTGGCCAAAAGTGATATTTTGGTCACTCTTCTTAAAAGTGATGAAGAGTATGAGGCGACTAGTGGGGCCGAGTGTGTTACTAGGACTTCTCAGTTTCAAGATGTGGATATGAAAGACCCACATTTGGATGTGGGCATGTCATTTGAGTTGGCAATTCAATTCAGGAAAGCTGTGAGGGAATACAATTTGTTTAGGGAGAAGAATGTTGAGTTCACAAAAAATGATGGGGACCGGGTGATTGGAGTTTGTAGGAATAGGGCCATTAAATTTTACAAGTTTTGGGAGAAAATCCATCAAATTCTAAGATTATAACGAAGTCGGCAAACTCACTTTTGGAAAGATTTAACTCCAAATCAATTTTGAATTTAAGAAAAGAGAAGTCGGCAAAAATTTGTTATTTTTGGAAAGAATCATAACATTCGGCTTAAGTATCGGATTGAAACGAAATTGGTGGCGTTGGAAAGCTAAGACAAATGCAACAAATATGTCAGAAATAGGTTTTTCGTAATTCGGACATTTACCATGTCAAAATTGCCCCGTAATAAAGGACCGCAAATTTGTACGAATTTGGGAATCCTTTTCCTACTTGGATGGAAATTTCAGAAAAGGAAAAGATTTGTACTTATTCTATTTAGACTAGGAGACCTATTTACAATTGTTAAAGGATTTCTAGGGCTTCTAGAGTTTCTCAAATCCCTATAAATAGGCTTCTAACCTTTGAAAAGAAAACATACAAGCTTGGGAAGAAGAATTGGAGGCTACTTCAAGATGAATTTTGGTTTTTCTTTCTTCCTTTATTTATTTTCAGTATGTATAATTTTAGTCAATATTAGTTGTAACTAATACTTTAGTTAGGGCTCGATTGAAGTCCTAATCATGTCTCTTTAAGTTTTTCAATTTGCTTTGCTACAATTTATATATTGATGATTTAACTTGGTTTCTTGAATTCCTCGCATGTTTATGTTTGGCAATCATATGGATGTGGTATGGATTTGTTATTTATGTCAATTTGGATGACCGAGACCTGGGCATAATAGAGTAACGAAAGAACCCCAACATAGGTTCTTGAATTAATCAACATAAAGGCAATTGGAATAGATACTATATTCCAATCTGAGTGTGTTTACCGATTTCCATAGATTTATGCTTTTTTGAAGAACAACTTAGTAGATACCATGCTAAATCCTTTAAGGAAGAAAAGATTTAGAGTAGATACCATGCTTAACATGTTGCTTGGAAATCAATAGCTTTAGAAGAAGATACTATTCCCTTGTGGCTGGTGAATATTAAGTATCATGTTATGATTGTAGTATTGTGCATATTGCGAATCTTATTTGAGTATGATTAGCGGTGGATATCGAAGCCCTACATTTTCTTATTATTATTTTTAATTCAATATTTTACCCGTCTTATTCAACATATCTCTTTTAGGAATTTCTCTTTAAATACAATTTATACCAATCCTCATGGGAATGATCTCGTATTTGCCTACTATACTATTGTTTTGATCTTGTGCACTTGCGGGTGAAATGTACAAATATTTATCTATTTATTTAGGTAGATATTTGCAAAACAATCATCACATATGAATCATACCGTTCATCACACTCTTTATAATATCACAGTTTCCAACAGCAATATACCATACATATATCATAAGCAATACCCCGAACTCACTAACTCCTTAGCTGGGGGCTACAACCTTAGACTTACGCATAGAACCCAAGAATATCAACTCACATGTGCTAGAGCTACGACTCTAGGCTTACCATAACATCGCCCGTAAAGCTGCTACCCGCAAAGCACACAATACACAAGTGCTAGAGCTATAACTCTAGGATTACCTCTATCGACATCGCCCGTAAAGCTACTACCCGCAGGGCACACAATTCACAAGTGCTAGAGCTACGAATATAGGCTTACCGTCAACATCGCCCGTAAAGCTACAACCAACAGGGCACACTTCTCACGAGTGCTAGAGCTACAACTCTAGGCTTACCACACATCTCAGCCAAGAGCTGCTACCCTTTGGCCTACCACACATCTCAGCCAAGAGCTACTACCCTCTGACCTATCACTATGCCAGATACTACAACACTGGACTTACCATCTATCAACTACCGGATTCTCATGATACCAATGTATCCACACTATATATATATTATCGCATCTGTATTCCCAAACATCTTTCTTTCAACAATACTCCACAACACAATCACATTTATAACATAATCTCATGCTACTCAAATCATCCATCCAACATCATATTATCATCACAAATTCTCAATCCAATAATTCACAACAGAATCACAAATAATTTTATCAGCAAATTCCATAATCATATACAACCAAGTTTCATCAACATCCATTCATCATTACAATTCTCAATCCAATATATCACAACGCAATCACAAATAATTTTATCAACAAATTCCATAACCATAAATACATTCCAATGTCATCAACATCCATTTATCATTACAATTTCTCCAACCAATATCTCACAAACTCATTCACATATATTTTCATGCATATCTCTACATTATCTTATTATCACATTTCCATTCACAATACAAATCTCATGCATTCTTCAATATCAATTCATCAACATATATCATATTCACAACATAAATCTCATGCAATACTCAACATCAATTCAACATCATGCCATCATTCGCAATACAAATCTCATTCATCCTTTAATATCAATTCATCAACATATATCATATTCACAATATAATTCATAATTACATATACCAAATCATCATAATAGAGTTCGCATCAAATTAAACTAAACATAGCAATTCATATATATCTAAATTCCTAAGATCCCTCAGTAAGTATATCACTTTGGAATAACAAATAACACTATTTAGCACTTTAAATAATAAACACTCTAATTAGCACTTGAATCGCTCAAGGCTAAACTGTTGGAAAACTCATAATATTTTTAAGGGTTCTAATCGTCTACCATAAATCCCAGACACTAACTAAAACTCAAACAATACTAACCCAATGTATTTATTAAGGGTTAGGTATTAAAATCACTATTTAACTATTTACTCATAATATTAATTACTAACCTGCAATTAATTTCAGTAACCCATAAATTATTTTCACTAACACTTTTATATTAACATTAACCCTAAAATTATATTCACTAATCTTTTTATAATAATTACTAACTTATTAACTTAAATCATTAACACATTTAAAATAACATAAACCCATAAGAAAATCTTAGGGTTAACTTCACAAATACTATTTAAACTAAATTCTCATAATTATTTATTTTTACTAACATTAGCACCTAACCCTTAAATACTTATTTTTTTACAAAACCCATAGCTAATTTGGGATTAATCATTACTATAACCACAATTAATCTACAAATTAACAATCTAGGTTTTAAACACTTAAAAACCTCCAAAATTATTTTAACCCATCAAATTAGGGTTTCTAAACCTAAACCCAAATCACCAAAACACTACCCCAATTATAATATTATTAACCCAATAGTATTTACTAAAGGTTAATCACATGAAAACACCACTAAAATTAAATACCCAAAAGTTAGAGTTTGAGGAAAATTTACTAAAATTTCACCAAACCAAAACCCAAGGTTTGGGTAGCTTCAAGCAAGTTCCAAGTAACCCATTATTTAAAGAAAACATTAGATTAAACTCACATTTCAAGATTTTAACCCAAAATCACAAAATCGTGAGTTTAACGAAACCTGAAATCAATCGGTAGAAACGTAGATCGGGCTTCGTGGATCACGTTTCCGAAGTTTGAATTGAGTTTGGACGGTTGGATCTTCGTGGATCACGGGTTTTGCATAAAAAACCAATAAAAATCGGTGAGAGGTGGAGAGGATTTCCGGAAATGGCCGAGAGAATGGCGTTCAGCCCTTTTTAATCAGGTCCCATCTGGACGCTTATGTTGTCCGGATGTGGTGATTTAGTGGTCTGCGCCTCAATACATGAGGCATCGTCCAGATGGTGCATGAGGCCGTCCGGACGCACCAAATTATTATTTATATATATTTATTTATTTCATAATTTCTTTTATCTTCTTACCTTCCTATTTCCTATTTTATTTTCTTTAATTCCTTGAACTTTTAAAATATTCTCTGCGCGTCCTATTGCATACTCTAGTCATCAAATTAATCTTAGTCGTTTATCTACTAAATTTTATTTTTAAAACGTAATTTAAAATTTGAGACATTACATCGTGATTTTAAGAAATTTCACAAGGAGGTTCGAAACACTTGAATTAAAACCGTTTTTCTGTGGAACAGATTTAAAACAACAAAAATTTTTGTACAATGTCACGGACTGCCGTTAGAATAAACAAGAAAAGAAAAGAAAATAATTCATAGTTTGAAACGGCTAACATGGAGAACTGCATGAAAAATGAAGGAAGGCACCCGGACCTACTGCATTTAGAATAGAGAATAGAAAAGGAAAGAACCCAATCACAAGATTTGCTATGGGTGGTTGTGGGTCTAGAAAAGAAAGGAAAGAACATAAGGAAAAAAAAAATCAATCAATCCTAGGACACGCTGTGGCCATCTCGGCCAGAAAAGAAAAGGAAGAAAAAAAATTAAGAACAACCCCTCATCTACAGGTAGTACAGAGAAGGAAGAGAAAAATGTATAAACATATATATAGAGAGACAAGGACTTTGGATGCAGCCAGCCAAAAGAGAAGAAAAGTTGAACAAGACAATAAACAAAGGACAACCACACAAAAGTAAGTCAACAGCAAGGCTAAAAATAAAATTTTAGTCATGGAGGTCTGTTACGGATTAGATAAAAAGAAAAAGAAAAGAGAGAACAAACAAACAAACAAAAAAAAATCAACTTCTATGAATCTAGTACAGGAAAGAAGAGCAAAGAAGAAGAAGAAAAAAAAGAACAATAAATAAGCAATGACAAGGGACCTGCTATAGTTAAAGAAAAAAAGAAGAAGCATAAAACAAGGACAAGTCACTAGTGAGGGTAGACATTAAAGAAAAGGAAAGAAAGAAGAGTACAACTAGAATAAAATAACAAGGGAAGGACAACTAAAATTGTTAGTATTTTATGTTGGCTACATTCTGGATGACAAAAACACTTTATGTAATTTAAACAGGATTATTGGTCTTATTCAGAATCTTCATGTTTTATGGACAGTGTTTATTTCATGCCATGTGCCTTGTAACAAGTTTCTAGAAGATGGTCATGAAGATTCCATACAAATTCCATGTCAGCTAGCCGGTTCCTATGCAACCGTCCGGACGCCCCGCAGTGTCTAGAAGCTTCAGCGTTGAAGACGTCCGGACGTCAGGGCAACACAGTCTGGATGCTAGGTTAAGCTTCTCCAATTTCTACACGGAGTTGGATTCCAGTCGACACTTATTTAGGAAGTTTCTGCAAGACGTCCGGACAACGTGGCAACACATCCGGACGCTACCCAGCGTTCCAGAATATTTCGGGTTTCCTTTACGAACCCGAAAAGGAGTGACTGTGAAGACCGTTTGGATGCTCAGCCAAGCCGTCCGGACGTGGTCCTGTTTTGGGAAGAATTGCGCTATTCTGGAAAGGCAGTCGCAGAAGACCGTCCGGACAAGGCTATCTTCCGTCTGAACGCTCCACAGCCAAAGTCTGAATTTGTCTAGAATTAAGTTTTCTAAAGCCTATAAATAGATGGCTCTAGGCTTGTTATTTGTAAGAATTCAATATAGAATTCCATAGTGCTTAGAGAGGGTGTTTAGGGAGAATTGAAAATCCGCTAGCTCTCTAGCCGTTGCAGGTGTGTGCTACCTTTGTTCATGTGAAGTCAATCTTAGGGGTCGGCCTTAAGATAAAGGAATTCATCAAAGACCCCTTCAAGTAGGAGACTTGGTTGGGAAGCGTCCACGATGGGCTTCGTGTTATAGTTAAAGGTATAATTATTGCAGTAGGTTTTGTGAGTACGAGTGCTTTGTAACTTGCTTTGTCTTTAGATAGTGAATTTCCTGGGTTTGGCTGCCCCAGAGTAGTTTTTCTCTTCACAGAGTTTCCACTTCGTCAACAAATATTTTGTCTCTTTTATTTTTCGCATTTAAGATATTTTGTTGCACACGAACACACACTTGGTTGTTTAGAAGTTAATATTTTATTTTCAAAAATAAAATAACAAGAGTCAAGCTTGTGGTCCTACCAAAATCAGTAAAGAGAAAAAGAAGGCAACCAAGGCATCACGTGTATAACCCAACAACAGAAGAGAAGAAGAAGAAAACAGACAAGAAAATACTTGTAGTGGTCCCAACAGTGAGAGAGAGAGAGCTTGTAGGAAATGTTTGAGGTGAGAAGAGGGTGAGATGGCTTGCAGGTTGTGAGAGGATAAAAAAGAGTGATGGCTTAAGCACAAATTTATAGAGACAGGGTTTATAGACCAAAACAGTTGCTAGAGTTTATAGACCAAAGGCAGTTGCTAGGGTTTATATAAAAAAAAAAAAAATACTAGGTATTTTAATAGTAATAAAATCATTTAATTTAAAATCAGTTATTTATTATTTTAAAATATATTAAATCATTTTTTTAGAGAAAATTTACCATCTTATCCTCAAGAGAGGGTTCGGGTTATTACAATCTCCCCTCCTTATAAGAATTTCGTCCTCAGTATTCAGTAAACAACTGTAGTAGTAACCAAGAAAGGTACCTGAGGTGTCTGAGTCGAACTCAGGCCCGCCCATAACTCTCACCACATCTGCTGGTTTGTAAACGATTCTATCTTCCCCCGAGTCATAATAGACGTTCGAGTTTTCCTCCGGATCGAATTCCTCTTCTAACACCTAGACTGGGCATTCTTCTAAGCTAAAGTTAAAGTAGCACGTACTTTCCTTGTCGGTGTCTTGGTCGCCTAAGATTTCTATTTGTCTCCTCCAGGTTGAGATTTTGGCTTTAGTCCTACAAGTCAGTAGGGTGTAGGGAATTACATTCTGAGTTCGATGCTTCCCTTTTATTATATCCTTTAACTTCTTAATGAATCTATCCCATGCTTGACGCGCTCGAGAACTAGGGCCGTGTGTGTTGGTTCATCTTACATATGCCTTGAAGCCGTCATTGCACGCATTAACCAAAATAGTTTAGTAATAGGTATGGTTAATCCCAACAAATACAAAAGTTATAAGATTTACAATACAATGAATTTTTAGGGTATACAATACCAATTTTTAATTACCTCAAATGTTATTCGATTTAACAAGCAAACAAATGTGGGTATTTATCACGCATGATCTCTTCTAATTCCCACGAAACTTCTTCTGGTGACTGATGATTACTCCACATTACCTTAACCATTGGATATCGTCTCCAGCTTAATTTGTTCTCCTTCTTGTCAACGATCCTTACGGGTACCTCCTCGTATGACAATTTATCGCGCAATGGGACCGATTCAACTTCTAACACATGCAATGGATCTGCGACATACTTTCGTAATGCTCACACAAGGAATACATTTTGAACTCCAGATAGGTGTGGCGGTAGTGCCAGGCGATATGCTAATGAACCAACACGTTCCAAGATTTCGTAAGGCCCAATGTATCAAGGGTTCAATTTACCTCTTTTCTCGAAATGGGTCACTCCATTCATCGGTGAGACCTTCAGAAATACTTTATCTCCCTTTGCAAACTCCAAGTCCCTGCGCCTGTGATTTGCGTAGCCCTTCTGTCGATTCTGAGCCACAGTGAGTCTTTGCTGGATTAGCGTTATTTTTTTTCAAAGTTTCTTGAATTAATTCTAGTCCTGTTAGTTGTCGCTCTCCAACTTCATCCCAATAGAGAGGTGGTCGGAACTACCTTCCATAAAGGACTTCATACGGTGCCATCTTGATGCTTGCTTGGTAACTATTGTTGTAGGCGAATTCTATCAAAGGGACATATTGAATCCAGCTACCTTTAAAGTCCAGGGCACATGCTCTCGTCATGTCTTTTAACGTTTGGATTGTTCTTTTTGATTGCCCGTTAGTCTGAGGGTGGAATGCCGTACTAAAGTTCAACTTCATCCCCATTGCGACTTGCATAGTCTGCTAAAATCAAGAGGTAAAGCGTGGGTCACAATCCAAGCACTGGTACCCCGTGTAGCCTTACAATCTCATCCACGTACTCCTTTGCTAAATGACACATATCAAAAGTTGTTTTGATGGGTAAAAAGTGCACCAATTTCGTTAGATGATCCACTACCACCCAAACTACATCTAGCCCGGTCATTGTCCTAGGTAAACCTGTGACAAAATCCATAGTTATGTGTTCCCACTTCCACTTCGGAATAGTTAATGGCTTGAGCATCCTTGTTGGTTTCTGATGTTCTACTTTGACCCGTTGGCAGGTAAGACAACATTCCACGAACTGGGCTACCTCTGTCTTCATATGTAATGTCACCTTTTTATCAGGGATACCGTTTTATTTCAGAGTCATCGGTTCAGAAATGTATTTCAAGAAGTTCAAAGAAGATTCTGTGCAGATTTCAAGTTAGAGAAATTAGATCCCAAGCTTTCGTCCGGAAGGCCCAGTCATGAGTCTGGACACCCATAACTGTCTAATGTTCAAGCTTACATCCGTCTGAATGTCTTAGCAACACGTCCAGACGCTCTTCAAAGTTCGAGAAGAATCCTGTGTTCAAGTGCATCCGTCCGAATGACGTGGCAATATCGTCCAGACGCCAGTCAGTGTTCGACAAGTAAAAGAATTTCCTTCCCAAACACAGATATGTGAAGACAGCTACAACCATCCAGATGTCAGGTCTACATCTTCTAAACGCTATCCTTGATAAGGTAAGACGTGGAGAAGAATTGCAACCGTTCGGACGTTAGAGCAACACCGTTCGGATGCCAGTTCTTATTATGGTAATTGTGTGCAGCAGAAGTGCAACCGTCTGGATGCGAGGGCAACACCATGTGGATGCGGCCTTATTCAGGAAAGATTTTCAACGCTTTTTGGAAAGCTGGTTGCACAGTTGTTCGTCTAAATGGCCTCAGCTTGCGTCTGCACGCCGCCTAGAGAAAACCGAATCAGAGTCGATTTAGGTAATCTGTAGCCTATAAATAGAGGCCTCTAGGCATGTATTATTTTCAAAATTCGGTATTGAATTCTTTAGAGTTTAGAGAGTATATTTTATGAAATATTGTGCTGATCCGCTTACTCTCAAGCCATTGCCGTTGTGTGCTGTTGCTGTGCTGGTCAATTGAAGTCTATCTTAGGGAGGAGCCCTAAGGTAAATGAATCCATAGAAGACCCCTTCAAGTAGGAGACTTGGTTGGGAGGAGTTCACGTTGAGTTACGTGTCAGAGTGCTAGATACGATCACTACATCAGGTATGAGTGTTACTATTCATGTACTAGCTTCGTCTTCTGATAAGCGTCGAATGTTGCACATTCAAGCCCCTTAACTTATATATGTTAATTCCTTAACATTGTTATTTGTTTGATTTTGTGTTGTTTTAATGTTTTCAGGTTTTAAATAAAGATGCAATTAATTCTATTAATTTTGGGCTTAAAACTTTGAGAAGACCTAGAAGATATGTTTAAGCTTAACCAATCATAATAGAATACCTATATGATGTGGTTAAGTTTAATCAAATCAAGTGAAGGATTAAATCGAAATTTCTCCACTAAGAGTCAAAATCGGATTGGATTCAAATTTAGATTCTGCATATGTCTCAGTGTTTGGATCATAACTTTTGCTTCAGATATCATATGTCAATGAAATTGGTAGTGTTAGAAAGCTAATAAAATAGTCAACAAATATGTCAGAAATAGCTTTTCTCTAATTCGAACGTTTACTATGCTAAAATTGTCTCGCAATAAAAGACCACAATTCTTGCCGAATTTGGAATCCTTTTCCTAATTGGATTGAAGTTTCAATCTCCTACTTGGACAAGAAGACTCAAGAGACGATTTTTCTGGAATTCCAAGGGCTTCTAGGACTTGTGTGCTCCCTATAAATAGACCCTTAAGCTTCAAGAGAAGGTGTGCTTGGTGCTTGGTGCTTGTGCTTGGGCTTATGCTTAATTAGATTTAGACAGAAAATTCTTCTTGGAGGCCTAACAAGTTGAAGAGGAGAAGAACATGGCAGGAGGCCATCCCAGCACTACGATGAGCGGCTAAATTCCTAATAGGGTGTTGATGTAGCCCTTTCCAAGTAACGATGGTTTAATTGTATTTTAATTTGGGATTTTCTCTATGCATGATAGTTGTATAACTGTGAGAATTGATTTTAATGTTTATATTCAATCATTATGAATTTCTTATCTTGTCTTAGAAAGTCTTTTATATTGATTGAACTCAATCCTTTATATTTTCTGTGATTATGTGAATGATTGTTATACAACGGTTTTAATTGACATATGATCAAGAGGATTAGATAGACCATGCCTAGAGAAGACGGATTGTACTACACCCTAGTTTAGTGTAATTTAGGTAGACAGTCTGTGCCAACCGAAGATGGGTTATACTATTCCATTGATTGTGTGTATATCCTATTAAAGACGTAGCTAGTCCATGCCTAGGGAAGACGGGTCGTACCGCATCTTAGTGGTTAGGTGGACGGTCCGTACCAACCGAAGATAGATTATACTTATTCTTTAGAGGTAATTTCTTGACTACTCGAGTGAGACGAGCCCTATATCATGCATAGTATGAATTTTCCTTGTTAATTTAAGATTGACCATTGTTATGCGGTGAGTGGTGAAATCAATCCCCTATTCTTTCTCTCATCCCTATCCTATTTACATTTATGTCTTTTACTTGTATGCATTTATTTTTAGAAAACAAAATCAATTCAAACATATTTTTAATTAAGTTATATTTAATCTTCATAAACTTGATAACAATACCCCTGCAGTCCTTGAGGTTCGACACCCTCTCTATAGCCTTATCCTACAAGGATTCGTTCTATTGCGAGTGGTTAATTTTATTATTGATATATTTTGGTAAACAAAAGACCACATCATCTTCTTATAGTGGATTTCTTGGGTTTGGCTATCTCGGAATGGTTTTTCTCTTAATTAAATTTCTACTTCATTAACAAAATAATTGTGTCATTTAAATTCCGCTTTTACATTATTTTGTTACAAATTGTGCACACACACACAGAGTTAAATTAGAAGTCATCTATTTTTCAATTGGTATCAGAGCTTGGTACACTCTGTTTAGATTTATTTCTTGAGTGTTTATCCTTTTGAGTTCTATTTTATCTTGCCATGTCTCAAAATCTTATGATTGTTCCTGCCTTTGAGGGCATGAACTATGGCTATTGGAAAGCTCGTATGCATTTCTTTTTAAAATCCATTGATTGTTGGAAAACTGTTAAAACTGGTTGGATTCAGCTAGAGGATACAAATATTGAGCTTGTTATTGAAAAAAAACGCATGACTTGCCAATGATAAAGCCCTCCATGCTCTATGTCAAGCTCTTTCACCATCTGAATTTACAAAAATTTCAAACTGTGGAACTGCTTTAGAAGCATGGTAAATCTTAGAAACAACATCTGAAGACACAAGACTTGTTAAATCTGCCAAACTTTAAATGTTGATTTCTAAATTTGAAGAGATTAAAATGCTTGAAGTTGAGACATTTGGAGAGTTTTACTCTAAGATGAGTGACCTAAGAAACTAGATGGTGAGTCTTAGGAAGTCCATCTCGGATGTAAAGCTCATCCAAAAAATTCTAAGATCTTTGCCTGAACATTTCAAAATCAAGGTGACTACCATTGAAGAAAACAAAGATTTAGAAAAGATGAAGATTGAAGAGTTGGTTGGATCTTTTTAAACCTAGTGAACATTGTTGCTGTTAGTTTGTGATTGGTTGCACTCTGTTGGACAAAATCACTTCTTTGTAATGATGCTTTTTATCAAGGATTCAGTTATTTTCAGAGTTATGTTTCTAGAAGATTCTACACAGATTCCAAGTCAGAAAAATCGGATCCCTTGCATACATCCGGACGACGTAATATACCGTCCGGATGTTCAACTGTCAAAGCATCATATGTTCGGACGTCAAGAACTTTCCGTCCGGACATCTCAACAACACGGCTGGACGTCCTTCAGTGTTCTACAAGTAAACAGATTTCTTTCCGAAACACAAATATGGGAAGACAGCTACAACCGCTCAGACAATGTGGCCATTCCTTGCAAACGCTATCCTTGATAAGGTAAGTCGTGCAGAAGATGTTCAATCGTCCAGACGACAGACTCCTTGGTCCTGACGCTCAAGCCTTAATATGGAAATTGAGTGCAGCTGAAGTGCAACCATTCAAACGCTAAGATAACACCGTCTGGACGCGGCTCTATTTAGGAAAGAATTTCAAGCAAATTTGGAAAGTCAATTGCACAGTTGTCTGTCCAGACGCACTTAGCTACTGCTCGAATGCCGTTTAAGAAAATCGCATCAGACGCGATTTAGGTTTCTGTCAATAGTGACCCCTAGGCATGTATTTTGTAAGAATTCAGTATTGAATTCCATAGTGGTTAGAGAGAATATTTTAGGAGTTATTGTGCTGATCTGCTCACTCTCTAGCCGTTGTCAAGTGTTGTTGCTGTGCTGAAACTGAAGTCTATCTCAGAGGTTGGCTCTAAGGTAAACGATTCCATTGAAGACCCCTTTGAGTAGGTGACTTGGTTGGGAAGCGTTCGTGTTAGGTTACACGTCAGAGCTCAAGGTACGACCACTGCATTAGGGTATGTGAGTGCTACTACTTTGTAACTAGCTTTGTCTTCTGAATAGTGGATATCCTAGGTTTGGCTGCCCGTAGTGGTTTTTCTCTTAATTGAGTTTCCACTTCGTCAATAAAATATCTGTCTCTTTAATTTTTGAATTTTGATATTTTGTTGCATACTATTGCACACACTTTGTTAGTTTGTTTTATTCAGGGATGTTGTTTTATTTTGTTACTATTGCATTCTGTTGGATGAAATCACTTCTATGTAATGATGCTTTTTATACAGGGATGTTGTTTTATTCAGAGTCTACACTTTAGTTATGAGCTTCAAGAAGACTCTGTGCAAGATTCGAAACAGTGTAGTTCAGTTCCCTTGCATTCGTCTAGACGATGTGGTATTCCGTCTGGACGCTTATCTGTCAAAGCATTATCCGTCCGGACGTCCCTCTGTGTCCAGAAGCTTCGAACTGTTCTCGGTTGCACCTATCCGAATGTCTCAGCATCATGTCCGGATGCCATTTAGTGTTCGACAAGTAAAAGGATTTCTTTCCAAAAGACAGATATGGGAAGACAACTGCAACCATCTGGACACTTTCCTTGATAAGGCAAGTTGTGCAGAATATGTTCAACCGTTCAGACGTTAGACTCCATAGTCCGGATGCTCAGGCCTTAATATGAAAATTGCGTGTGACAGAAGTGCAAACGTCCGAACACTAGCGCAACACCGTCCAAACACTGCCCTATTCAGGAAAGAATTTCAAGCGAATTTGAAAAGCCGATTGCACAGTTGTCTGTACGGATGCCCTCAGCTACCATCCGGACGCTGCCTGGGAAAATCATATCAGACACGATTTAGGTTTCTATAGCCTATAAATAGAGGCCTCTAGGCAGGTAATTTGTAAGAATTCGGTATTAAATTCTCTATAGCTTAGAGAGGGTGTTTAGGGAGATATTGAAGATCTGCTAACTCTCTAGCTGCTTCCATTGTGTGATTTGATTAGTTGTGAAGTCTAGCTTGGGGTTGGCCCTAAGGTAAAAGATTCCATTGAAGACCCCTTCAAGTAAGAGACCTGGTTGGAAGGCGTTCGTGTTGGGTTACACATCAGAGTTTAAGGTATGACCACTGCATTAGGGGTATGTGAGTGCTACTGCTTTGTAACTAGCTTTGTCTTCTGAATAGTAGATTTCTTGGGTTTGGCTGCCCCGGAATGGCTTTTCTCTTAACTGAGTTTCCATTTAGTTAACAAAATATTTGTCTCCTTCAAATTCCGCATTTAATATTTTGTTGCACACTGTTCACACACACATGGTTAATTAGAAGTCATTTTATTTTCAATTGGCATCAGAGCGAGTACACGCCGTTTAAAGGATTTATTTCTTGAGTGTGATCCTTATCTTTTGTGACTTCAATTTTTTAGTACACCTTTTATCATGAAAGGTGATGATAAAAGGTGCTACAAAAGTCTAAGGTTTTTGATAAATTGAGTAAAACTTCTAAAAACTCCAATAAAGAGATCAAAAAGGTGATGCAAGAAAAAGAGTCTTTGATTGTTCAGTTATCTGAATCACCATGTTGCTTAATACTATTGATGTACTTGAGAATAAATTGGAAAAATTCTCTAGTGATAATTTGAAAATCATGTTTTGTATTCATTCAGATATTTCTGACAAGCCTACTTTAATTGTTGAAGGTATGAGTACTTCTACTTCACATGCTTTTGATTCTAAATTAGATTGTATTGATATTAAAGCCTATGATAGTAGATACAACTTGTTTAGAAAATTCTTGCTTAAATAATCATGTGATGCCAAAGTCCAAGGAAACAGGAACACGAGGTAAGCTTGTTCCTACTTGTCATAATTGTGGGAAAATTGGTCATATTAGACCAAATTGTTATTTGTTGAAATTCCACAGGTCTTGGATTAAACAGGATGCTCCGAGGAAAGGTAAAATTGAAAATTCTTCCTCATCAAAATATGTCCCTCCGCATAGGAGACATATAAAAGGTAAGAGCAATATTATTTGTGAAAATGCTAACCTTAAATCTACAGAGACTGTAAAAAAGCATTCCAACAAAAGAAACCTGCCCACCTGTCATCACTGCAGCATCACCGGTCACATCTGACCCAACTGTCCACATCTCCAGGCTCAGAAGTCGAAGGTTTAGAGGGAGTTGCCAACAAGAGCTACATCAGGCACTCTACCTCCTATGGCCCATCAAGCTCCACGGCATCAGCAGCAGTTTGTTCCTGCCAATCAAAGTGGCAAATCAAAGAAGAACAAATCAAGGCGCTACAAGAGAAAGCCACAGAAGCCCATTAGCAACCATGGCTATGAAGGGTTGCTAAGGAGTATGGCCAACATGGACATGGCCCGCAAACCATCTCCATGGGTCAAGCAAGTATGGGTCAAGGGGCCATTCAACCCTTGAGGGGAAGTGGACTCACCTAGTAAAGGTGAAGTCTTACCCCATGTCTAGGATTTTGGTTCTTAAATCCTAGTGCATGTCAGGTATTATTTGGGGATGACAAAAAAGCACGTCGGGAGGCTGCTTTTCTGTCTTGGTATTTCTAAACCTCTCCCTGAGGACATGTTTGATTTTACCTTACATGCTGGGACTAGATGTAATTTCCTTTTCCATAAGCATGTCCTTGTTGTTTTTCTGTTTTATTGTTTTCAACATAAAAAAAAAAAAAAAAAAAAAAAAAAATTGGGGGAGAAAATGCAAAATTATATTTTTTCTTTTGATAGCTTTTCAGATATTGTATGTGTTTTTGCCTGATATCTCAGTTTATTGTACATTAATTGAATATACTTATATATGATTGAGAGTTTATGTCCGATATTTGCTAAGTTTTCCTGTTGCATCTTAATGATAGATAGTTGCTTTTTTCATGCGATGAAAAAAATTGTGCACCATCCAAAGCTCCCATAAGGTATATTTTTATCTCTAACTTTTAGCTTCCGGAAATTCTAGTGAGAGAGATTATTTTTCTAAGATGGTCAAATTGACTAACTCGCTAATTAAACCTTGAACCCAAAAATTCTGGCATTATTTCTAGGTTGCAGCACTAAGTGATAAAAAAAATTCAAAACTGAATAAATATGGATAAATAAAAAGATCCACTGCTTTTGTGCTATAAATTTGGAAGGTTTTATGGGGAAAATTAGGTACCAAACTTTTATTTTCCACTACTTGTCATCCACAGACTGAAGTAGTCAATAGGACTCTAACTCAACTCTTACGCACTGTCATTCAAAAGAATTTGAAAACTTGGGAGGTTTGTTTACCATTTATAGAGTTTGCATATAATAGGACTATGCATACTACTAATTCTTATTCTCCCTTTGAAATTGTTTATGGTTTTAATCCACTTACTCCTTTAGATTTGATGCCTTTGCCTATTGATGAAAGGAGTAGTTTGGATGGAGACATGAATGCCGAATTGGTGAAGTCAATTCATGAAAGAGTATGGCTTCAAATTGCGCAGAAGAATGAAAAGTTTGCTTCTCAAGCCAATAAAGGGCGAACGCATGTCATCTTTGAACCAGGAGATTGGGTTTGGATTCACATGCACACAAAAAGATTCCAGCCCATAGAAGGACTCAATTGCATCCTCGAGGCGATGGACCTTTCCAAATCCTTGAGAAAATTAATGATAATGCTTAGAAAGTGGATCATCCAGGTGACGATTCGAGGTCGAATCCTTTTGAGGAGAGGGGGAATGATGGGCCCTATGCTAGACCGAATCTTAAAGATCCCTTGCAAGTTCTAGATGGGCCAATCACAAGGTCAAGAGTGAAGAAGATCAATGAAGCAATGCAAGGATTGGTGCAATCCACTTAGCCCGAGTTTGCAAATTTACCGAGCAAGACCCCAACATTCAAGTTGGGCTTGAAAGAAGAAGAACCAACTTTAATCCACGTGATATAAGCGATAGATGGGGCCGGCATAGCCTAGTGGTTTAGTGCAGACTCTTTATTTCATTAAGTATAGGCGTGTGAGCCTATTTTTATATTTCTATGGTTGTAGGCTTTTGGGCCTATTTATTTCATTAAGTGGACTCCTTTTATTAGGTATAGAAGTGTAGTTTAGGATGTTTTGGGCTTGAAGATGTTCAACCCATGTCTTTGAATTGATGTAGGCCTTACTAGGTTTAGGGTTTCATGGAAAGATTTTAAAAAGACTTGTAGCCGCATTTGCTATACAAGTTGAATGTGAATGAAGTTTTAGTTCTTCATAGATAACTTTTTAGTTTTCTCTACTTGTTCTTGATTGAACTAAGAACTTATCAAAGGCAAACCCTTTGTGGCATTCTAACCAAATCTAGGTTCTTGAAATAAGATTTCAATGGGTCTGGATCTTCTTGACTTGATTCTTGGCTTTCTTGGGTAGGTTTCAATTTGTTTGTGGGTTCAAGGGAGTTCAATCCCACGGGTTCACATCAAAAGGGCTGGGTTTTCTGTTTGCGTTTCTACTAAGAGGGGGACAGAGGGCTGTTTTGGTTTCTTTCTAGTTTTGTTTGGGTCCTAGCTAAGTGATGAAATCAGAGAAAGAAGATAGTTCTTCCTTTTAGCTACTGTACTACAAAGAACAGAGAACAAGGAAGCAACAAAGAGGGAATCAAAGAGAGTTTAGAGAATGAGAAAGAGGCAGATGCGCGAATTGTAGAAGGGGTGCTACTCTATATATAGGAGTCTTGATCGGTTGAGATCAATTGGGCAAAGATTGATCCATGGCTGGGAGGCAACTTGGGCAGCATGGTTTGGGCATTGAGTCACCTTGCAAGTAAAATATCTGATGTCTCTTATCCTTTACTAAGTATTAGTTTTTTATTTTATATATTACTAAGTATTAGTTCTAACTTATACTAACTTGATAAACTTCTAACTGAACGTGTATGTGAACTAGCTAGGTTTCTTTTTAAAACATGTGGGCTGGGCTGGGCTGGGCTCTTGAGAAATAGAAATGGGCATTAGTTAGTTAATTTAGTGTAATTAGTTTAATTAGTTTAATTATAAACTCTTATAATATTTATTTAGTTGTTTTTTAGTCTTTTATTATTTAAGATGCGAACTGGGTTTTCATTTGAACTAAAAATCATTAATGGGTAATGATGATTTTATTAAAAATTAGAGACCCATTAATTAATAATGTTGTATGTGAATTTTCGTCCAAATTAGGGTTAGTATATTTTGCGGGTGTTTTCGCCTCTTTAACAAAATCCAAAAATTATGAAATCTAGAGGGTAGAAAGAAGACTTCAAGTAGAGTTTTCTAGTTTATGAATCAACTAAAACGGAGTTCGTTTGACCTTATTTCCATCATTCCAAAGTTTAAGGTCTGTTAAGCTTTTAATCAAATTGTAACTATAAACGTGCCTCAATTAATCAATGAATATTTATTTTCATAAATATTCATATAGTAAGGTAAAATACCAATGAATATTTATTCTCATAAATATTCATATATTTCCCTTTGCCTTATAATTAGGTCTTAAATTATAATTTAAGACAATAAATTTTAAGTGTTAAAATCTGTGGCGCTACACCAGGACTTATCATTCAGTGTTCCTGTTCTCATTATTTCAATGCTTCTACACTATCTGTGATTTATGTTCATGCTATCCCACATGCAACTCATCTCATGCCTTTCTATAAACTTTCATCATCAAACCAGCACCAAATAGTGCTTTAACACTATCTGTGCTTTGTGTTCATGCTATCACACATGCAACTCATCTCATCTCATGCTCTTTCACAAACATTCATCAACACATGTTATCACACATGTAACTTATAAAACATTTCCCAATTCACACGTTCTCAAACACCATTTTCATATTCACACCTCAATCATCATTTCATATTCACATCTCAATCATCATTTTAAATTCACATTTCAATGCAAATAAAACATCTTCAAAGCATTTATTTGGCACCAAATACTCACTTTGGCTGCTCAATTTATGACAACCCATCAACATATAACACTAACCCTTAAGATAGTCTTAGGGTTAGACATTTAAAACCACAATTTAAACTATTTAACCAAAATGTGACCCAACGCTTGGAGATCGTTTAGAACGCTCCAAAATGCTCAAAACCTAAAGGAAAATGGAAGTTTATACTCGAGTTCTCAAGATTTATACCAAACCTAGATGAACTTAGAAATTTCAGATTTACCTCAAATCAAGTGAAAACGTTGATCTTGCTTCAGGATCACGTTTTCGAAGTCGGATTTAAGATTGCTTCAATACACCGGGATCTAGGGTTTTAGATCAAAACCCTAAGAAAGACGAAGAGAATGGAGAGAGAGAGAGAGAGAGAGAGAGAGAGAGAGAGAGAGATATCTAGAGGAAAATGAGCCAAAAATCACCATGCATCGATTTTAACAGAGGCCTATCCGGACACAAAAGTGGCCTGCTCGGACATGCGTCTTAGGAATCGTATAACTAAAGTTTTTGTAAGGTCTGTCTGGACACGCGAAGACATCAGGACTTACTGGAAGTCCCATCCAGATACATATAAAAAGTCACTATTGACTTATTAATCAACCCGTCCGGACATAGAGATGGTCTGTCTGGACACCCAACACAAAATTTCAACTCTAAGTACTTTCTAAGCGTTTTTCTTGCACATTTTACCTAATTATTCACTTAATTAATCTTATTCGTATTTTTAACACTTATTTAATGTCTTGGACATTACATATACAGTCCAGATATACTATATAAAATCACAATGACTATTTTTAAATTGTTACTTAATAAGTAATATCCTACAATAAGTTATTTTTAATAATTAATATATATACTATATTTATTAATTAATATGTATATATATATAAATATATACGAGCCGCGTTAATAAGCAAGCCAAGCCCTTATACGAGAGTATGCTTGTGAACTTTAAATGAGTGAGTCGAGTTTTATACGGGCATGTATCGTTTTAATAATCGAGTTTAGTTTCATATCCACGAATGGTTCATTTAATAACCGAGTCGCACATGAGTCAAGCTTTATCAAGCCAACATCACAAGTAGCTTTATTTGTTTACACCCCTAAATGAGTCCCACTTAAAGAGACCTATAGTCATTTTCATTGTACTGTACAACAGATGAGACGATAGTCACAATCAGCTTGACAAAATTTGATTATAGGAGAAATACTTCAAAGTTTATTCGTAAATTAAGGTCATATTTGGGTTTTAAGATATTATAATGATGAACAACCAAAAGGTGCTAAAAATTTAGGTATATATTTTCTATCGGTTTGTAGAAATTCTTTCAATTCAGTCTTTAAAAGTATAATATATTATTTGAGCATGTAAAAAGCATATTTTTTATTATTATTATTAATACTATTAAAAAAGCATGTGAAAAGTACATACTATTTTAAAAAAAAAATATGTGTTTCTCACATGTTAAGGGGCACGTGACATTTTTAAAAATTAGATTAGAGAAATTTTCCTACCACCCAATTTGTAAAAAAAGTTATGTAAGAAAAAAATAATAATTACAATAAACAATCAAAAGCTACTTAGTTCAATTTCTAACCCACATAGATTTTGTTGGTGTAGTTTCTGGCATGGTGACACAGGCTTTGGCAAAATCCTTCATCGATCTCTACAAAACAATAAATATCAACAAAGGAGCTCACCGGGGGTGCCAACTGGAACTCACTCCGATGCTTAAGTCAGTATTTGGAGAAGAATTTATATCAAGTGTAAATTATCAAAAATTCATCTATCTCATACCTAACAGTTTTCACATATTTCAGACGAGGCTTCGACTGTTGTTCCGAATTGAGTGGGAGTTGATTTCCTGATTTTGAGATCTTCTCCTAGCATATCCGAGATCCACGTCTCCAACGTATAAATTCTGGTATCTCGGGATTTACTACATGCATGTGTATCTGATTGTATCCAGAAAAAGCATCCATGAAGCTAAGAAGCTCATGTCCAGAAGTGGAATCGACTAATAGATCCATCCGAGGTTGTGGAAAGCTATCCTTGGGACATGCTTTGTTTAGGTCGGTGAAGTCGACACACATCCTCCAGTTACCGTTTGATTTTTTCACTTGCACAACATTTACCAACCACTCGGGATAATCCACTTCTCAGATGAAGTCGGCTTGGAGCAGCTTTTCCATCTCTTTTGATATCACTTGGTTTCGCTCGGGAGTGAAACTTCTTCTCTTTTGTTTGACTGGTTGGTGGCTTGGATCCACGCTCAATCTATGAACAAATACCGAGAGGTCAATCCTTGACATATCTTCGTGGCTCCAGGAGAATTGTCTTCATTACCCCGAAGGAAGGCGACCAAAGATTCTTTGATTGGTTGGGGAAATTGTGATCCTACTCTTATTTTTCCTTTTAGAGCTTCCGATGTCAAATTCATCAAGTTCCTCGGCCAGCTCTCCTGACTGTGATTGCTATTTTACATCTTCTTTTGTTTTGACCCCGGGAGTGGTTTTCCCTGGAAGATCTTTTAGGGTCGTGTTATCGCACTATCAGGCGACCCATTGGTCCCCTCTAACCTTTCCAACCCCTTCCTCGGTTGGGAATTTCCTCTTCAAATGCGGCGTAGAGGTGATGGCTTTTAGCTCATTAAAAGCCGCCCTCCTGATGATGGCATTATATGCTGATGGACGACCCACCAACAAGAATTTAACAATTATAGTTTTCTGTCTCGGGAGCTTTCCTGCTATTACCAGATGTTCAATAGAACCAACCAGTTGAACTTGCTCCTGCAAATCCCATTAGTGGATATCTAGTAGGGATAATCTTATCTTGCCTTATATTCATATACATAAAGGCTGACCAATGCAGAATGTCAGCCGAGCTTCCGTTATCCACAAGGATACGATGGATATTGTCGTTAACAATGGTCTATGTGATAACCAAGGCATTAGTGTGGGGGAGGGACACTTCTATATAATATTCATCTGAAAACCCCACAACAGGGGGACCCTTTTTCCGAGATTTGAGAGGTCTATCCACGTTAAGTACCTCCCAATTCTTCCTTTGTCTAGCGTATGCTTTTCTATACGAGCTAGACTTTTCTCCTCATGTGAACCCCCCAACTATTGTGTGAATCTCCGTTATGACATGCTGATTTCTAGTTTCTGGTAACCTTAGGCTCATACCTCTGCTCCTTTCCCTTCGCGACTCTTCCCTTCTCCTATCATGCTCCCGAGGCTCGTTTACTCAATTCCTATTGTTTGTTCCGAGGGAAAAGAGTTCGGCGTCTATTTTCTCGAGGCGGATAGCCCCGAAGCTATCAATCTCGATTCTGACCTGGTTGGGTTTTGTGCTCTGCTAGCTTCTTTTTTCTTTTTCTTTTTTTTCTGAGGCCAGCAACCATTTTTTAATATAGGATTGAGATTCTCTATTATTAAGTTGCTCAAATTTTATAGGAATTTGGACAGCTTAAGAGACAGAGTTGCAAGACACGTTTACTCTGAATAGCCTAAAATGCAGAACTGACATGTCCAAGATAGGTAGGCCCTATAGTTTTTCTCTTTTAAAAATTTAGACAGTTTAATAATTAAAAATCCTTATCCATCTACGTGAGATTGCTTGAGTTGCATACAAGAAAACTCACAAGCTTTCCATCCCAATGAACTTCTTGATCATCAATCTTATTGCTATGCAACCTTCAATATCGTGACCATTTGCTTCATGAAAAGCGCAATATTTTTCTTTGTTCCTCTCCGGTGGATTTCTTTGAATCCTCGGAGGGCAGACATACTCAGAGTCCTTTCTATCGATGCATTGAGGGGTGTGGAATTGTAATCCTTAAACTGCTTACGCGGTTTTGATTAAGTTGTGTGCTCCACTTGCGGATTCCTCTTCTTCTTCTTCTCGAAGATCTTAGAGACCGAGAGCTAAGATTGTTGGGAACCAATAATGGCTCGGAGTGTCTCTCCTTGGTTTATGAACTCCTCTACTTTATCCATAAACTCTAGCAAGGTTTTAGGTTGCCTCCGAGCAAGCTCGACCATTAGTGGCTTGTCGGTTCGGATGCCTTGATATAGAGAGGCATATACCATTTCATCTATGGAATTGTCCACAGATAACTTTACCTGGTTGAATCGCATGAAAAAATCTTTGAGGGATTCATCATCATGATGATGCAATGTTAGTAGGTGACTGGAAGGCTTCTTGCGTATTCGTCCTGCCAAGAATTGGATCAGGAATTTTCTTCCTTGTGCGTCAAAGCTGTCAATTGACTTTGGACGAAGTTTCCTAAACCAATCTAGGGCATTTTTTAGAGAGGGTGAGAGGAAAGGCTCGGCAAGCCACTTCTTTTGGGATATCGTGGAGATCCAAATGAGCCCGATAATTATCCAGATGTTCAGTTGGATCCTCGATCCCGGTGAAGGTCTCTATGCTTAGGACCTTGAACTTCTCAGAAAGAAGAACTGCAGCTATTTGATCGATGAAAGGTGAGACTATCCCATTTAGTAGACTATCTACTAGGGAAGTTTTGCCTTTTTCTTTTTGATGGACCTCCTATTGAAGACGATTGTACTTCTCATCCAAGGAGGCCACCACTTCTCTCAGCTTCTTCTTTGGTCGACGAGAGCCCCTTCTGTGCTGATTCTCCGTGGAGTCTTCCCCGCGCTGGTCGTCGCGGGGGCCACCTCCATTCTCAGGATTCACCTCTCCATCATTTCGGCCAATACTTCAACTACCATGTTCGTCTCCAGCTTCCACATTCATGCTAGATTCTCCCGGGATTTGCCTTAGTAGACGAGCATTTTGCTTGGTGAGGGCTTCCATATCTTTGGACATTTGGGCGATCCGAGCTTCTAGGGTGGCCACTTGCAAGTTATTCGATGGTCCTCCAGTTTCGATGGAGGATTTGTTCTCCCGGGGTCAGTAGCCCGCATGTGTACCTTTTCTGATATGTTTATGAGAAACAAATAATCATTCCCATAGACAGCACTGAACTGTTGGTACAGTTTCCAGCATGGTGACACAGGTTTTGGAAAATTCTTCATCAACCTCTGCAAAACAATAAATATCAACAAAGGAGCTCGCTGGGGGTGCCAGCTAGAACCTACTCCGATGCTTAAGTCAGTATTTGGGGAAAGATTTATATCAAGTGTAAACTATCAAAAATTCATCTATCTCATACCTAGTAGTTTTCACCTATTTAAAAACGAGGCTTCGACAGTTGTTCCGGATTGAGTGGGATCTAATTCCCTAATTTTGAGATCTCCTCCTAGCATAACTGGGATCCACGTCTCTAGCATATAGATCTTGGTATCTAGGGGGATTTGATACTTCCGACTGTTGTTATCTCGGGATTTAATGCTTTTGAGATATTTTTTGTGTCTATCGAGATTGCTTCTTGATGGGCTTTAAGCATAGCCGATCTTTATGGGTTTACATTTTGATGGGCTTACATGGATTCAATAAGCCCATTTATTCACTATTGAAAATATTTCCCAATAGATTTCTAGTAATTTTGAGCCACCTTATCTGCCTGTCTATTTAGTTTCAAAGTTTACCCTTGAAATAGTATAAAGAAACAAAAGAGTTCTGACTTGAGCACAATATAGAGAGATTGTGGAATTGAGGATCATTCACAGGAAATACCTTGAAATAGCATAAATGATAAGTGTAGAATGTTGCACATTCTTACCCCTTAATTTACATATGTTAAGCTATTAGTTTTGTTATAGTTTGATGTTTTATATTGTTTTTGTGTTTTCTTGTATTTTATAGGTTTTGGAAGAAAATCCATCATATTCCAAGATTATAACGAAGTCGGCAAACTCACTTTTGGCAAAATTCGTTATTTTTGGAAAGAATCCAAAATGAGCACGTCTTTGTAATTTAATCATTACTTTCAGCTCAAGTTTGGGATTGCAATGAAATTGGTGGCGTTGGAAAGATAATAAAAAATGGAACAAATATGTCTGACATAGGTTTTTCCTAATACGGACGGATGTTTATTATGCCAAAAGTACTTCGCAATAAAGGATCGCAAATCTGTATGAATTTGGAATCTTTTTCCTACTTTGGATTGGAATTTCAGAAAAGAAAAAGATTTTTACTTATTCTATTTGGACTAGAAACCTATTTACAATTTTTCTAAGATTCCTAGGGTTTCTAGAGCTTCTCTAATCCCTATAATCCCTTTGAAGAGAAAACACACAAGCTTTGGGGAAGAATTGGAGGCTACTTCAAGAAGGATTTTGGTTTTTCTTTCTTCCTTTATTTATTTTCTGTATTTATATAATTTTAGTCTAAATTAGTTGTAACTAATACTTTAGTTAGGGCTCGATTGAAACCCTAATTTTGTCTCGTTAAGGTTTTCAATTGGCACATTTGCTACAATTCATATATTGATGCTAAACTTGATTATTTCCTATTTTCTTGAATTCTTCTCATGTTTATGCTTGATCATCATATGCATGTGGTATGGATTTTTTATTTATGTCAATTTGGATGACCGAGTCCTGGATATAATAAAGTGACCCATTACAGGTTCTTGGATTAATCAACATGAAGACAGCTGGAATAGATACCATGTTCCAACCTAAGTGTGTTTACTAATTTCTATAGATTTATGCTTTCTTGAAGAACAACTTAATATATACCATGCTAAATCCTTCAAGGAAGAAACAAGTTAGAGTAAATACTATGCCTAACTCGTGGCTTATGAAAATCAATGGCTTTAGGAGTAGATATCATGCCTTTGTGGCAGGTAAACATTAAGTATCAAGTTATGATTGTAGCATTGGCATTGTGAATCTTAATTGAGTATGATTAGCAGTGGATATTGAAGTCCTACCTTACCTCCTATTATATTTCCTCAATATTTCTGTCTCTTCTCTTATTATATTTTATTAAAATTTTTATTTCTTCTCACTCATCTTAGTTATTTAGGAATATCTTTTTAAGCATAATTTACTAATCCTCGTGGGAATGATCTCTTATTTGCCTACTATACTATCATTTTGATCTTGTGCACTTGCGAGTAAAATGTATAAATATTTATCTATTTATTTAGGTAGATATTTGAACAACAAGTTTTTGACGCCGTTGCAGGGGATTGTGTTAAATTGTGCTTTTAAAATTTTCCTTTTATTTTAGTTATTTTTGTTTATTTTCATCTAAAAAAAAATTATTTCTCTCATCTGTTTCCGAGAGTTTTCTGCATCATTTAGATTCTGGTCTTGTGATCGCACGAGCGCAACTAAGAACAAGCGCAATAGTTCATGGGCTTGAGCGCACTCAGGCAAATTCCAACTCTTCAAGATTTCATCTTCGGGAAGGTTGTAAGTTTTTCTTTTAATTTTTATTTTTGCCTTTTATTTTCCTTTTGTTTTTTTAATTTATTTTTGTTGTTTTATTAATGTGGGGAGATATTCCTACACCCTATGGACCATGTCCATATTGCTTTAATCATTATCATCACGTTAGAGATTGTCCTAAAATGAGACAATTTTTTAACTATCATTATGAGCATATGAACACACCATTCTCTAGACTGGGGAATAACTTCTACTCCGATTCCTATAACCCGGCATGGAGCCAACAGTCTAATTTCTCGTGGCAAGCTCAAACTCCTGAAAATCATGCTCCTACATTGTAAGAACTGCTCCAACAAGCATATCCCCAGTTCTATGATCAATCATACTCCTCTCAATTAGCTCCACAACAGTAGTATCAAGCCGAGCCACACCCTCTGGAGAGTTCTGACTTTAATGAAATGGCGTCAGCTATTTTCAGCCAAATGGAGGCAACTAATCAACTGCTACGGTCTATCGGTAATAAAGAAGCTCATGAAGAGGAGCCATCTCCCACCTTTTGGCTACAACAATACAAAGAGGAGCCATCTCTCCTGTCGGATCCGGACATTAATGATAAAATTTTGAATCTTATAAGCAAGATAGAGAAGACTAATCAGATATATACCCAATTTCTCACCGAGGTAGACGTCAAGATGGAAGCTCACTTTGAACAAATCATCAACTATCCCAAAAGAGTAAGAGAAGAAGAGCTTCAAAGTTAATTGGTGGCTAATCCTAACGGATATTACGTGGTAGATTTGAGTTCTTCCAATCATAAGTAAGCTATCACCACATTGTGAAGTGAAGAAGTGGTCGAAAATCAGGAGGAAAAGGGGAAGGAGGAGCAAATTGAGGTCACATGATTTACATCGGGAAAAAGGCAAGAAAGTGAGCACTGAGGTTTCTTCAACATCAACTTCTATTCCTGAATTACCAAGAGGCCAATGAGAGTAGTCTGTTAGGGCTATTAGACAAGCAAAAACTGAGGTCATCAAAGTAGAAAAACTCTATAAATATTCTCCCCATAGTATTCTAGTTCATGATTCCCTTCCAGATGAGAAACTGTTTGAGAATTCTCAGAGTGATTTACCCCGAACTGTGAAAATTAGGAACTACCTTTCTATAGGTAGAATTCACTCTCTATGGTCCAAGAGAAGTAAAGATTGGTGCTTCAAGTTTAAACTCAAAAGCTACTACCAAAAGCGCTCGAGTAGTCCAGGAGCTCAAGCACATTTGCCCAGATTAGTGGTACTGAGGCCACTGCATGCATTAAAAATCCATATCCTTTAAAGAATTCTGGTTTTGTTTTTAATTATTGTTCATTTTATTTTGGTTAATTTTAGTTTTATTGTGGTTAATTTTAATTTCTATTCTTTTTTAGTTTTCCTTTCCTTGGTTTTGTTTTTCTAGTTTTGTTTTTTAGGAAAATTGTGTCTGCATTCAAGTTTGGGGATATGCTACGAGCTGATGAGTGCCAAAAATTGTGTATTTGGACTCCTTGATTTATATTAGTTAGACCTTTGGCCTTGTTGTTTTCTGATGTTTTGGTTAGTTTTTGTGTTTTGTACCTCAATAAGAGAGGAATGGCAAATTTAATGAGGAAATGCTTGGAAATTCGGAAGTCCTGAAGAGTCGATCGATCGAACTTAAAAGTCGATCGATCGAATTTTGACCGATGTCGATCGATCGATTTTTTCCAGAACTGACTGTTGCAGAAGCGCGCCAGAACGCCCAATCAGGAGCTTCTCCATAACAAAAAGCAGTTCTCCCTCTGATTTTCGCAGCAGAACACGCTGGTTTCGTGACCTTGGTTGTCTCTAGCAAGATAAGAACCCTAGAGGGGGTTAGAGGAGTCATTTTACATGGGTTTCTAACCCTAATTTCCTTCTATAAATCCATAGCCATGCCTCCTTGTTGGAGAGAATTCTGAGAGCAGTAGCTAGGTTTAATTTCGTGCATTTTGTAATTTATTTCAGTAGCTTTTTTCTTTAGACATTTGTCTTTGTAAAGCTTTTCTTCTATTTTCATGTTTGTTCTTCAAGTTTTTGTAGTGTTCTTAGTCATGGGAGGCTAGAACTCTCAACTAAGGTTGAGGATGAAACCTTTCCATTGATGACACTTTTACAAAGAGAGGTTTACAAACTGACATGGCATTTTTTACAAAGACGAAAACACCCTTCCATTCACCAGTTCAAAAATCTCTCTGGCACTCTCCCCTCTAGCCGGTCGTTCTCCCACTTTCCGGCACTCTCTCTCTCTCCCCCCTCTCACTGGCCGGCCGGATCTCTGACCAGATCCGGCCGGAAACCCACGCTTGGCCGTTGTGGGTTTGAGAAATTCGGCCGGATCTGAGATACGACCGAACCCATGCTCGGCCAGATCTCCTGCCGGGATACCCACGCTCGCCAGATCTCGCCGGCAGCCAGAGATCCGGCCTTCTCCAACCCAGATCCGGCCGACCGTCCTTCCCGAACTCAGATCCGGCCGCCTGTCCATCCCGAACCCAGATCAGGCCAGAAACTCACCCCTATCGCCGTCGTTCCCTTACTTCATCCTCGCCGGCCGGATCTACTGGTTGAGCTTCCACTGGGCTGGTCGGGGGTCGTGGTTGGCCGGTGTGTTGGATTTCCGGCGGTGTCTGGAATCAACTGGAATGAGAAGGGTATTTTTGTCCTATGTATTTAATTTCTTTTTTGACTATTTTTGCATTAAACTGACGTGAAGCCTCATATAAAGTTCCACGTCAGTTTGTAAATTTGTTGGTAAGCTTCTCTTTGTACCTGTAGCAGCTCTCCTCTTGTAGTACTACTTGCACATTTAATGCTATATCATTATGTTGTTCAAGTTCCATTCATTTAATGCTTTATCTTTTGCAATAAATGTGGTTGGTGGTAGAAATAGGACACTTAATGTGTTTCAACCGATGGATACATTGTTTTATCAGTTTGAAAGATGATATCCATTGTGATTTATTCTTTGAATGGATACAATGGATGATTTGATTTCAAATGGGTACTCTTTGTGATTTATCTTTGAGTTGGATTCATTTAATGGTTCTAAGGTTTATGGTTGAGAAACTAGAATGACACCCTAAGCTTAATGTTCTTTGGGTGTTCAAGTGGAAACCAAGAGTATGAGTTGTTGGATTTGGTTTGGTGAATTCCTTAGCCTTAGTCCCTTTTTACATATTTCATTTCTTCCTCTTTAACTTAGCATTTTTGGTGCATGTTTAACCCTCAAACTCTTGGGACTAGGTTAGAATGAGGTTGATTAAACAAGACACTGATTTTTGACCATTTCCCTGTGGATTCGACCTCGCACTTGCACACACTATATTGCAAACGATTCGTGCGCTTGCGAGTACTCTTTTAAACTCACAACATGAGCCATACCTAATCCAACCAATTTTCTCATCTCCCGGGTATGATCTTTCCATTCTATCTACACATTGAAGACAATGTGTAATTTAAGTTTTGGGGGTATGGGACACACCCACTTTTTGCTTAAAAAATAATAATAATTGAAATTGCATGTTCATTTTATTTTTAAGACTTTGATTGATCTAAAAATTGTGATTTGAATTTCATTGGTGAGCTTAGAATGTTGAACACATGATCATTTGAAATTGATTTTAAAGTCATACTACTTACTTGTGGCATCTAAGGATTCACTTGTTTCAATCAAAACGATGACAAGCACATTAGCATATAATTTGTGAAGTATGACATATGAACCTTATTGTGTATTTTTCAATGTCTTGAGTGAAGCTGAATGACTTGTTGGATGGATACCTTGGCATAATAATAATAATAATAATAATAATAATAAAACTATTTTAAAGCTTTCACTGAGTAACTAGACTTCTTGCCTCATTAAGCATTGAATGTTCACGTCAGAAAGTGAGAATTTCGATTTGGTTAAAGTCATAGCTAGTTTTGTTCTGCAGCCTTTTTGACTCGAGTTAGTAAGCTCTTAGAAGTGTTTTCACACCTAGTGCCCTAAAGCCATATGGTTTGGGAGCATTAACCTAGCACTCGTTACATGAATCAATTAAAAATCTTAAGAGAACTAAGCATTGCATGGCCTGACTAAAAAAAAATAATAATAATAAAGAGAAAAAATAAAGGGGTAATTACCTTTTCCCCCCATCAACTACCAGTCATTGTCAACATGCCCCCATGAACTGACACTTCGACCAAAAAAGAGCATCAAACTACCATCTTCACACACTTTGACCCCTTCCGTTAGGGAATTCCGTTAACTTGGATGGAATATGCCATTTTTTAGCGTTAATTTTGGTTTAAAGACCAAAATGCCCCCTACAGTAATTAATAAAAAAATATTAAAATTAATATATATTTTTTAAAAATAAAAAATAAAAAAAAAACAGGGGGTGGTTGCCGGGGTGGGAGCCACCCCCTTTGGTGGAGGGGGTGGCGCGCGAACCACCCCCAGAGGTGGCTCCGGCCACCTCTGGGGTGGCTCGCGGCCACCTCTGGGGTGGCTCGCGGCCACCCCCAACCTAAGCGGTGGCCGCGCGGCCACCCTGGGTCTTTTCTAGGGTGGCCGGAGCCACCTTTAGGGGTGGCTCGTGGGCCACCTCGGAAGCTGGGTGGCCGCGCGGCCACCCTAGAAAAGACTCTTGGGTGACCGTGCGGCCACCCCTTAGGTCGGGGGTGGCCTCGAGCCACCCCAGAGCCACCTCTGGGGGTGGCTCACCGGCCACCTCAGGGGTGGCTGCCGCCACCCCTTTCCTTTAGTTTTTTTTTTTCTTTTTTCTTTTTAATAAGATGAGGGCATTTAAGTCATTTTTGAAATTGAGTGAGGGCATTTAAGTCTTTGCATGAATTAGACTGATGGAAGGGGCCAAAATGTGTAAAGATGGTAGTTTGATGCTCTTTTTTGGTCGAAGTGTCAGTTCATGAGGGCATGTTGACAATGGCTGGTAGTTGATGGGGGGAAAAGGTAATTACCCCAAAAATAAATAAATAAATAAATAAAGATCTTGCTATTATGCCTTGGTTATTCAATTTGATAAGGAGCCCATTGAACTTTGAGATATTGAGTCATTGCACATTGGAATTAATTTGAAGCCTCATGATTATGTGTTAATTCACCTTACACTAAATTGAATTTGTGATGCCTCAGTTTGTCGTTTGTAAATGGTTAGACTTTGGAATTCTATTTTATTTTGAAGATGGAGTTTATCTTTCTAAATTTGCAAATGAATGATGATCATAATTTTGGTGATACTTAACTCTTTTGGATAACATGAATTTTTGCATAATGTTTGTGGGTATCAATTCTGGCAAACCTTCACGAGACTTCACTCGTCCATTAGGGAGTCCTAAGAGTTTAAAAGGCTTATTGCATACGCTAAATACAATTGTGTTTCCCGCAACAGAGGATGTAGAGTAGTTATTGTTTTAGTTTTCTTTTTATTTTTAGTTTTTTATTGTTAAGGGATTAGCAATATGTAAGTTTAGGGGTGCCCTGATTCTGAGATCTCCTCCCTGCATATCCGGGATCCACGTCTCCAGCGTATAGATCTTGGTATCTCGGGGGATTTAATACTTCCGACTGTTGTTATCTTAGAATTTAATGTTTTCGAGATATTTTGGGCGTCTATTGAGATTGCTTCTTGATGGGCTTTAAGCTTAGTCGGTCTTTATGGGTTTACATTTTGATGGGCTTACATGGATTCAATAAGCCCATTTATTCACTGTTGAAAATATTTCCCAACAGATTTCTAGTAATTTTGAGCCACCTGTCTACATGTCTATTAGTTTCTAAGTTTAGCCTTGAAATAGTATAAAGAAACAAAATAGTTCTGACTTGAGCACAGTATAGAGAGATCGTCGAATTCAGGATCATTCACAAGAAATACCTTGAAATAGCATAAAGAATCTGGGCTGTCTGTTTTGTGGACCTTCTTCATATCTATCAAGGAGATGCCTTACTTTGACGCCTATCACCAAAGTTTTTTCTCTAAGACATGAATTATGTGAGATTTACTAGAACAATTTATTTTTGAACGAGATTTACTAGAACAATTAATCTTGCAGAATCATATCATATATATATATAAAAGCTGAGTTTTGCCTAAGAAAGAGCCTAAACTATGGACACGTGGCATGAACCGGTCATTACAAAAACTGAACCGGTCCTTTAATTAACCCATTAATTGGTAAGATTGAGCTAATGATTTTCTTCATTTGAAACGATGACAGTAATGCCTATCTTATTGCAGATGCTAATTCTTTTAGTGCCTTGTCACATTCCACGTTCGTTTTCAAACCGTTTCTTTTCATCCGTTTTGATTTCTTCATACAATTTTTTCCAAACGTTTTCATTATTTTTTTTTAAAACGTTAGTTTTCGTGCGTTTTGATTTCTTCGTGTTACTGGATTTAAAACCAGGCATCCTCTAAAACTCTCTTCACTCTGTTTCTTACATTTTCTCTTTACTTTCCTCAGAAAATTAAATTGAAACTCTCTTATCTCTGTTCAATCTTCTACGACGTCTCCCACACTCTGAGTAAGTTTTCTTTTTATACATTTCTTTTTTATTCTTTTTTGATAAGTTAGATTTCTTTTATATTTATTTGTGGGTTTTATGTCGAGAAAATGTACAGAAAACATTGCAAAGCCTTTCAAATCCAAAAACTGAAATTAAGAAACTCCATGTATCTATTTTTTTAGCAACCAAGAAAAAGAAGAAACTTGACGCAATGAAGTATTTTCATCTAATCTTTCTAAAACCAACTAATCATCAATAAGACCCATATACCTGTGATGGGTTTCGGTGATACCCGTCAAATTGAGATAGTGGCTGAATGTGTGAGCAAGGCTCAATTAAGTCTTCCTCCAAGGTCATCTTCAATATCTCAGAAGCCACTTGCTTCTCTAACAGCTCCGCCATGTCCTCGATCCCCGTCGTCCTCATGTTGCAAGCGCTCTATCAAACAAAACAAACTCGGGCGTCTTTTTGTTCTTTGAAATCAAATATAAGTGTTTTGAAATCATATATGATGTTTTTTGCTCCTTCTTATTTGTTTATCTTTTTATTTGCTTTGGCGACAGAGGCATTTCACCTCAATCCATCAACACCTCTCCCAAGGTTTCGAGATGCTTCATAAAAATTTACTCAATTTTTTTCCGTCATTTTTTTTTTTCCATTTTGCCCTTCTCCCCACTTCAAAGTTCATTCCATCCTCTCCTTAATGGCATCACGGGAATGCTAGAAAGGGTCAAAATTATATTTTAACTTTTGCCCTTCTCCCCACCTCAAGTCCTTAATCCATCATCTTCTTATCCTATCAAATCACTGAATGCTCAGGAGTTTTCCCATTTTACCCTTCTCTCCACCTCAGTCCTTCTTCAAAAGATCTAATCTACTCATAACTTGGAATAAGTTAATTATTTCAGGCTTATCTCACAAATTCACAATAATTTTGACCCTAACGTGTTTTCTTTCTTATTTTTTTTTTAAAAAAAATCTGCCTTTTGATAACTCTCAGTGGTTGACAATAGGTTATATGTTTTCTCTTGCATATATATAATCTTAAATTTTAATTATAACATACAATATTTTAATTTTCTTAAACAGACCATAAATTGTTTCTGTTTTTAAATTATTTTGTACCATTTTTTTTTTCCTTTTTTCTTTTGTGGTGGTTAAATTTGACATTCATTCGGTTTGAGTTTTCTACTTAAAAAAAAACCTTGTTGCTTTTTATTATTATTATTATTATCTTTGTGTGCTATACATTTTTATAATTAAAATCCAATTATTCTTTTTGCTATTTTTTATTTCTTTATACTTTTTGTTTTCAACCATGTATAACTATGAGAATAAATTTTCAAAAAACAAAAAATTCTTTATATTTTTTTCAAATATTCAAAATTATTTGCATTTTATTTGTTTTGAAATATAATAAGTATCACACTAAGAGATTGCTACTAATTTGTATCAATACTTTAATATTTATATTAAACCATGTGTTTTACTACAATTTTGGCCCTTTTTTTAAAGTGATTTTATTCTTTTTGAAAGTAAAACATGGCCAAAATTCATTTGATTGTTTTGCATAAAATGAATACTAATACATTCGAAACACCAAAATGATATTAAGCATTGAACATGATGTGAGGATTTATTTAATTGTGTTAAATGTTTACTGAAATATTTTGTTTTATTTTATCTTCATAAAAAATATTTTGTTTAGTTTGTTCTGTATTTGAGGTTAATTAAGCATTCCGCATCATGTTTTACTTATTCCAATTAATACATTATTTTTTTTCTTTTTCTTCTTTCGTTTTTCATGCTATTTTTTTTTTTTTTTAGCTCTTCTAGCCTAGCTATGGCCTTGATATTTGTTCTTTAGATTGTTTAGAACAACCGGCATATTTTTTTTTTTAAATAAAAAAATAAAAAAAATCTCAACTAGCTAGATTCTCTCTTTTTATTTTGGATTGCATGCATCTAAGAATTGAGTTTGGTTAATAAGTAAAATTTGTCTGAATTGTAATTAATTTTTTATTGAAACATTAGATTAATTGTGTATTTGATTTTGATTTTGTACAATATGTCGTTGACCAACAAATAAAAAAATAAACTTGAAAGTACTTTAGGTATAATCCAATATTTCTTTTCAATCCAATGCAATATTTTGAATGTATAATCCAATATTTCTCTTTAATCCAATACAATATATTGATTCTCTCCTTATGGATAGCATGTGATTTTATTATTTACTAAATACCATTTCAAAAAAAAAAATTAATTTATAAATTGAATTGTTATATAATTACACTTTTTAATTGAAATATGAGGTCAAATACTACTATTTACAAAATTTATTCTTAAAAGTATATCATTACTTCAACTTTATTGTCTACAATTAAAACAAAACTAAATAATTATATGTTTTCTCTTGCATAGATAATCTTAAATTTTAATTATAACATGCAATATCTCAATCTTTTTTAACAGACCATAAACTGTTTCTGTTTTTAAATTATTTTGTATCATTAATTTTCTTTCTTTCTTTCTTTCTTTCTTTTTTTTTTTTTTCTTTTGTAGAGGTTAAATTTGACATTTATTTAGTCTGGGTTTTCTATTTAAATAAAAACTTTGTATCTTTTTTGTATCTTTGTGTGCTATACATTTTTATAATTATAATCCAGTTATTCTTTTTGCTATTTTTTTTCTTTATACTTTCCGCTTTCAACCATGTATAGCTTTGAGAATAAATTTTCATAAAAAAAAAAAAAAAAAGTTTATTTTTCTTTTTCTTTTTTTCAAACGTTCAGAATTATTTGCATTTTATTTGTATTGAAATATAATAGGTATCACACTAAGAGATACCTACTAATTTTATATTAATACTTTAATATTTATTTATATTAAACCATGTGTTTTCTCCAATTTTAGCCATTTTTTTAAAGTGTTTTTATGGCTTTTGAAAGTAAAACAAGACAAAAATTTATTTGAATGTTGTGCATAAAAGGAATATAAATACATTCAAAACACCAGAGAGATATTAAGCATTGAACATAATGTGAGGATTTATTTGATTGCGTTAAATGTTTACTGAAATATTTTGTTTTATTTTGTATTCATAAAAGATATTTTGTTTAGTTTGTTTTGTATTTTTTTTTTTAAAAATGTTCAGAATTATATAGGTTTTATTTGTATTTAAATATAGCAGTTATCAGACTAACAATATCATAGAATTTTTTTTTTAATGCTTTGATGATTAGATTAAACCATGTTTTCTTTTTGCTATTTTTTTTTTTTCTATTATAAGTATATTTTTTACTTGAAATATGAGGTCAAATTATATGTTCTTTCTTATACGAAAGTGTACTATTTTCGCAATGGATTTTCTTCTACATAAATATTTTAATTTATGAACTCAAATGATACTGTTTATAAATTTATTGTTAAAAATATATCAATCTTTTAACTTTATTGTCTGCTAAAATAAAACTAAAAAAATTAGATATTGTGTCTTGCTACATTTAAATATAAATTAAAAATTTTAATATAAATTGGAATTCATACAACTATCTAATCTTTTTTAAGTTATGAAATAGAATTTCGAACAAGATTATGTAATTGTTCTTAAGGATAGTACTGTAATGTGATTAAACTTGATAATGCTTGAGAGGGGGCCGGGGGTTAAACATGATAATGTTACATTTTCAACCCTGATTACCAATGCTATGATGTGTTCTTAATCTTGCTATTATTCTCAAAACTTAGTACTTAAAAGTTAAAATACTAAATTTATTCATTCTTATCATCTTAACTTTTTAGGATATATTGTGATATAAGTTTTGAAATTAAATTATAATGAAGAATCCCGCGCATAGCGCGGGTTATGAGCTAGTTTCTAACTAAATGTTGAGTGAATGAAATTATTCAAATAAAATGGATTATGAGGTATTGTCACTCTTGTATCTATGGACACAATCCCCTTGTTAGGAATGGAAAATAAATCCCAAATTTGAATTTTCAAACTTGGACAAACTGTGTGAAAGGGGCTTTCAAGGAGTTGATAAATTTTTTTTAAAAACCCTTTGTATTCTCCATTGGAGTGGTGACATGTGTCAATAATCCAACAAACCAATACCTAGTCCTTCAAGTGGCTGGGCTGGACCACTTGTGCAACCCCAAGTTTGAATGGTTCACAGCTACAATGCATGTGAAAAGTCTTTCTCATACGAGTTCATACTCACATGGGGATGGGCTTGGACCCTGGGCCACACAAATTGCGTGATGACATAAAAATGGTTTTGTTTTTGTTTTTAATTGTTTTCCTTAGTGGGAGTCTACAATTATAAGTACTTATGCTCCGTTTGTTTCGGCATAAAATGATTTCTGAAAAATAATTTCGGTATTTTTCGGTGTTTGGTAGGGGCGAAAATAATGGTCAACCGGAAAATGATTTCTGTTTGACCAAAAATGCTTAATAAATTTCAGAAAATGATTTACGCTTTTTAAAAGCGTAAATCATTTTCCATAGATGGTAGATGTAGTCGACTCTTTTTTAAACAACGCAGTCGACCTTTACATTCAAGCAGTTGAATATTGTCGGATTTCGACAAGCTAGATTCCGACTCCGGTCGGTGCCGGAATCTGACAAATTAGGCCGGAATCCGACGAAATCCGGCAGGCATCGCCGGATTCCGGAGATACCGTGCTAGATTCCGGCCGAAGCGGCCGGGTCTCTTGCAATCTGGCCGGATCCCGGCCCGTATCCGGCCAGATAGCTAGATCACCGGCCATCTGGCTGGGGCCCTGGACGGATCTAGCCGTTCTGGCCGAATCTCCGGCCAGTTCCGTCGGGATCTTCCCAGAACGGCGGGATCCCTTTCCGGCCAGGACGGCCGGTTTCCGGTCAACTGGCCGAGATCCGGCCGTTTTCTGCCGGAATTTGTATCTGCCAAATATTAAAAAAATATTTTTATATTATTTTATAATAACATTTTTTATTTTGTGAATACAATTTATTTATTTCAATTAATATGATTAAATTAAATTATAAAAAATATTTGTAATTTTCCGTACCGAAAAATGATTTCGACGGAAAATATTTTTCTGAAAAATGACTTTCCTGAAACCATTTTACGACGGAAACTATTTTACACCGAAACAAACGGAGCATTAATAGTACTTGTACAAGCATATCCAAGTATATCTCATCGGCAACCCCAATAAGTCTTCGAACTTACAACTATTCTTTCTTTCCCAAATATTATTGGCCCAAATATTATTCTTTTTTCTTTACTATACAACGGCCTTTTAACACTAGTCGCTTATGTTCCATCCGAAAGAGATGGAGTGTGTATGACACTTCTGTACCCTTTCACCTTTTATTACAATATTCCAGCCTTCTCTATTAAAATCTTTTCGTCAATTTCCCTAACCATTCAAGTACTTGAAAAGAATTGGGCTGTCATGACTCATGAGGTCAACCCATCTTTCTTCTCACGAATCAGCTTCATTTTTGCCATATTTTGGGTATGTATGAGATGACAATCACCATTACAATCACCATGCTAGCTTTTTACATGTATTTTTCTGTAGAGTAATTGGATTTTTTTTTTTTAATTAAATAAAATGAAAAATATACTTTAGCCCTCCTAAACTATAATCACATTTTTATTTACGCCTCTAAACTTTTAAAAGTAACATCGAGATCTTCTGAACTACCACTGCATGTCAAATTAGACATTTTTTTTTTCATTTTTCTGCCCAAATTAAACATGAACATCTTATATATATATATATATATATATATATATATATATAGAGAGAGAGAGAGAGAGAGAGAGAGAGAGAGAGAGAGAGAGAGAGAGATTTCATTGAATTTTGGGGTGAATTTCACATACAACTAACAACTCATGATTAGGTAGCAGGTACAGAGAGTTGGGAAATAATAAATTACACAAGTTGGAAAGCTAGAAGATTTGGAAAATCCAGCGACATGCACCTTATTCTATAATGTACTTAAAGTAATAACAATAATAATATAGTTTATTTAATTGTTAGCTTACTTTAAATCTTGAAGCAGGATTTTTATAGGAGTTCATTTTCAACGAAACCGACATTTTGCATTGTTTGTTTAAGGAAGAGAAGGGGCAGAACAAATAATCTGTGATTAATCTTTGTCGCTGTCCACAGGGGCGGAGCCAGCTTTTAGGCTATGGGGGGCCAAATTGAAAAAAAAATAATTTGGGAGGGCCAAAACTATAAATTTTTTAAAGAATAGGGGTAAAAATTATATTTTTTTCCTTTTTTTTTTAGATTTTTTTTTTGGGGGAGCCCTTTGGCTTGGGGGGGGCCAGTGTGGCTCCGCCCCTAGCTGTCCATGCTCCGCATGTTCTCGTTTAAGACTTTCTGTCTCAATAATTCTTATTTTACCTCTATTTTATTGGGTTATGTGATAGTGCTTATTGGAGTTTAGGTAATTTTTTATACGATTTGCGAATTCGACACCAATCCAACATGATTAAAGGGTAAAGATAGAAGAGTTTAACTCGTTTAATTAAATGCGTCGAATTAAGATTGACCTATATAGTCTTATATTCATGCATCGACATGCGAAAATACAAGAATTGCTACCACTATTGCCTGTTAATCATTGTTAAAAAAAGAGAAAGAAAAATTAAGAGCTAATAAACACTGGCACAGTAGCTCTCAGTATGATAAAAATAAGATGATGGTGTATTATGTATCATTATTCTTTCCTTATTTCCATATAGCTTGATGTGTTAGTATCTATCGGTCATCGTTTTCTTTTTTTTTTTTTTTTTTTAAAAATGACTAATCCAAAAATGGATGAACACTCCTATATTAACACGGTGAGATGACGGTGGGATGAAGGCGCAATATGTAACATTACTCAATATTTATATAATATCCTTAATTCTTTACATGAATTTCATTCATTGACAGAGACAATCTTGGCTTTCATCAAATAACTTGTATTTGTATAATTAGATTAAAATAAATGCCTCCAAAAGAAATATAAAGAAAGATGAGTAAAGTAATGAATTGGAGGTTCAACCAAACACGGCCCATGTGGATTGATTAGTTGATGTCCAAAAAATAATCACAAAATAGCAAATTCAATGTAATGTAAGACAAGAAAAAGTGCCCAAACGCGGCGTTACGTGTTTGGTGTGGTACATGCAGTGTGTCAAAATTAAACACAACCATGTTATGGTAACCTCTATGATTGCTAAGAGACTTTCAAGAAATATTAATCTCTTAAACTTGGGTGTCTTGTATTCCTTGTCTAACGACATCATAGACATAGGGGGCACAATGCGCCTTGTTTTTCACAAGTCACGTTATAAGGGTGTTTATGCATGTGCAATTTTACATTCTAGTTTTAAGTAATGAGAATGAATAGAAGCCCACTTCTTTACAAAAAAATTATCTGAGATTTTCTGTTTCGTTTGAGCAAATATGGACATAAGTAATTCTAAAACTTTTTCGCAGCTTATTCTAATGAATTATTTTATTTGTTAGAATGTGGTATAAGAGCCACATTCGTATTCTTTTGCTCAGCATTAATTTTATGGTTAAATTTGTGTTTCACGTGAATGCGTCGGTGCTTGAGAGTATTCCAAGATGTGGGTGCTTCTCTTGCTTGCATCTATTATGGATGTTTGACGAAACACATCACTGCTCAATGGCATCGATCAGCTGTGTAGTATGAATGTGGAGGCTGCATGTGCATTTCTATGGACGCTCGCATGCGTCGCACGAACATGTGATTCTTGCTAAGCCGTGCAGGCTCCCTAATGGTTTGTGGTTAACAAATCTTCAGTTGCTTACTAGCATATGTTGGTCTTATGCAGCGCCAACGACCGCATATTGATGAATTTTCGACCTTATGCGAAACACCTATGTTTGTGTACATCTTGTATTAGCATCGGCGATTCGCTCGAGGTTAGCAGTCATGCAGCGAGTGACACGGTGGTCTCGACAGTCATGTCAAGAGTGATGCACGATGGTCTTGGTGGTAGTGATGTAATTGACGGTAATGGCAACCTTTTTGCAGTCGTCGCATATGGTTGGGTGGTGAGGGTTGCCTTTCACCGATTGTCACAAGCATTGGCTCAATGTTGGGCAGCGGCCTTATGCAATCGTTGCATTTTGGTGGGTGGCGGGATGAATGATATAATGCTTTCATGCCATAAGGTAGGTTCTGGGTTGGATTTTCAAACCCGTTAGCCCAACCTAGTCTGAGTTTTCTTTTTTTTTTGAAAAAAAAAAAAAGTTATTGGGTCAATAAAGTGAGCCAACCCAATACATTAGACCTATTGGGTTAGTGTACAGTCCTGTTTGGATTTTTTTATTTTTTATTTAAAAAAAAAAAAGAAAAGATCCTCTCCGTTTCATTTGAAATAGGGAGGAGCTGGTCCCTTTTAAATAAGGGACAAAATTGTCCAAAAAAATTGAAATGACAATATTGCCCCTTGTTTTATAAGGGACCAACTCCTCTCGATTTCAAATGAAATGGAGAGAATCCATTTCCCTAAAAAGGGCGGTCATGCATTAATTGACGATCACACAGGATCTCTAGGTCATTCATGGCAAAGCTGCAAACCATTGAGCCATTTATTTTTCTGATTACGTAATTAAAGTTTCTTTTCTTTATAGTCATATGAATATTGATTTGACAATTATTCCATGTTTTTTTTGTTTATGTTGGATTTTTAATTTCAAACACACGTATGCTCACTCTATGATCAATGTTGAAAAAAAAAAAAATTGAACCATTATGATGCTGTCATAAAGTAGTGAATATTATAGAGACATAGGAGTAACCATATAGCATTAGCATCCTAAGTCATAATGATAAACACATAATTTTTTATTTATTTTTTCATATAAAACTTCATTAAGGATTTTGGCATTTCTATGGCAATTAAATGTTATTGAAGTTGTACTTGTCAAAGTATTTTAGTAGTAGCCACAACATCCTAATTTATGATGATGATCATCATCATGTAAAGATCATTTATTGAAACTTCATAAAGATAGTTAACATATGTCTAGTAATTAATTCACAAATTTAATGATCCATGATGCAACCTCTAATTTATTAATAAAGTTATTTAATAAGTTTATGCATGACACAACATCTACCCACAGAAAGGATAGAATTTACTATAACATTGGTTAATTTAAAATAAGATTATTTCATTCCATCAAAGTATTTATTTTTCTTGGTCATTGCAGTTGTTCCTATTGCTTTTATGGTTGGTAATTTTTATGTTCCAATGCTTTGTTGTAATAATTTTTTTGACCAAGAAGACGTGTTTTTCATTTTTGGGGTATTTGAAACTTGTTTTTGGCATTTTGTATGGACGAGTTACTCGTCCCTACAGAATCAAATGCACCACAGATAATTACTAAAGATGAACGATATGAGTAATCTAATTGCATGACTTTGATTATTCATGAAATCTCAAGTCACTAGTGCATTAGGAGTTCTATCCTTGAATTAATTAAGGTCAAAGATAAAGGTTGTTGAAGAACATTTAGTGTAATGCCCCAATATAAACTAGGGTTAGTAAATCCTTAATTAGAGCTTAACGATTAATGAGGAACAAGGTTTGACATGAAAATTAAGAAAAATGAGCCTGGAACGACACTTGGCCAAATTTGAGGCTCGAGTGATCGATCACTGTCAGTGAGTGATCAATCAGCCCCAGTGAGTCATGGATTAGTGTGGCACATAAACCCTAGAGTGATCGATCACTCCTTTTTGGTGATCGATCAGCGTCAAACATACAGTGATTTGAATATGTTCAAGATTGCAAACGCGGTGTTTAGCTCATTTAAGGCCCCTAATGGCAACCCTAGCGACTAATTGGTCAGCTAGGGCACCAAAAACGCGCACGCGAGAGAGAGAGAGAGAGAGAGAGAGAGAAGCTTTTCTTAAGAGTTTTGGGAAATGATGCCATGTTGGGAGGAAGAACATCCAAAGGGTAAGGGGAATTTCCAGCCTCCCCATCCCAAATCTCATCACCCTGCTCCCACACAACTACCTCTCTAGACGGATCAAAACCTACTAGTCACTAATGAGATTGGGACAAACCATTTATCCTAAATTCATCGCCATTTCCAAAGATAGGAGTGACACAACCACTCAGGGGGGAGAAACCTATCACCTCATCTTCCTTAATATCTAGAGTCGATGACGACACGACCGACTCTAAAAGCGAGGAATGAGGAGTAGAAACTTTCACAACCAGGCTCGGGTTGAGAATCCCCCTCCAAAGGAAACCCTTCTTCGAAATAGATGGCTTAACAATATCCTTTAGGGAATCTGCCACTCTCGCAGAATCCATCATTGAAGCACTGCAACTGTTTCCTCAACTGAAAAACTAATAGACAATCTCATTCTTGCCACAGATTCTGCAAATAAATTATCGTCCAACTGCACTAATCGACCTTCCCTTGCCTTCCGGTAGTATTTTTGAAATGGCTTAGATATCGGCAACACATAAAAATAAGAACAAAGATTCTCACGCAGCTTAGTCGCCCCTGAAAAAGAAACCTGTGAAGGAGCAAAGAGGGGCTAAGAAGACCCCTTAAGTTTGAGTTGAGGGATCAAAGAAGCACCACCGGAGCTGCTTGGGAAAGGGGGAGAGGTACCGAAAGAACCAAACCCAAACAAAGAACTTACCGGAGCCGGAGAAATCCCCTCGGACTTGTGAGGAGCATCCAGAGATACCAAAAACAACATCTTTAGTGTCGACAAGGGGGGAAAGACGAACCATGAAGACGTAGACAACTTGGTGGAATCGACTGCTGGATCAGAAACACACCCACCCCTGGAAGTCGACAGACGTAGATCCACCCCAGAAACAGCCGTCGAAGTCGTCTTCGGCCGATAAAAATTCCCCCGGGCAACTATCGGACATTGAATACACATCGAAGAAACGAGACCCGCTTCAAGGTCCGAAACAGGACTCGTAACCTCAAAGACCTCCATCGTCTATTTGAATTTTGGTTTAGGCATGAATCGGCCTAAACAAAATCCTTTAATCTTACGGCCCAGACCAAACCCAACAAATTGACCCAACAACTTCCCAAAAAATCTAGCCCACAACTAAGTTGAACCTGACGAGCAACTTACTCCACGCACGCAAATTCAAACGTGAATTTGTCTTCCTTGCAAAGCCTGTGGACCCTCGAACAGAGAGACCAGCTTCAAGATTCTTCTTACCCAACGAACGTAGCAGCTTCTCCTTGACCATCAGATCAAGTGGAGGTATCTCCAACACAGAGCAATCCACCACCGATCTCAAAACCTCAGTCTACAAACCTCTGGCCAGAAGGAGATCAGTAGCACACGGCTTCACCAATGGAACCCATAACCTAGTATGACGTAATGGCTTCGATTGCACCACCTCCGCGTACGAGAATGGAAAACCACCCACAATGGGCATCACCATCACATTATAGCATGAGTCCGACCTCACCACCTCCACAAATGAAGGCCCCGTCTAATTCAAAACCATTCCCACCCTTTTTCTCCGCCGAAGACCAAGACTAAACCCACACCCCACCGTAGCAAAAAAGGAAGTCTTTTGCCTTTCTTAACTCACCGGCAAATTTGTGCTAGCCCCACTCTCCACGACCCTCAGGGATCAATAGAATCCCTCTCTGTCCGCCCATCCCATAAGCTGCCGCCTTTAAAAACCGGCCATCTTGGTTCCCACCTCTATGCACAATCAAAACCTTTGTCCCCTACCTGAAATATTTGACAAACTCTTTATCTCCAGGGAAACCCAAAAGAGCCTCTATCATTGACGCTAGTAAAACAGTGCACTGGTTGCTCAGGAGGACCTCACTAGAGAAGCCTTTCCTCTTTTCTTCCACCTACAGCACCAACACCCCATCCAAGACCGAGAGCACAAAATATTTCAACTCCACTAAGAACCTCCTTTCCATCTCAAGGCTCACTTGAAATTAGCTCTCCATAAGGCGAAAACTTCATAAATACATACCCACCCAATGATCTCCCACAAAGAAGGTAAAGTTTATAATGTCTAATCCCTATTTAGGAAAGATAAAAAGTTAGAAGAGTAGAACACTAATAACTTCACTCTCATGGGTTTGATTATTTGGATGGAGCCTTTGGTGAGTGCTACTGTAATGATTATGAATTCAGATTTAGGGATTCACGACATGAAATGTTTTTATGAAGGAAAATGTCTTGTTAGAACATTAGAAATTAAAGAGTGTTCAAATGATTACTTATGTTAAAGGAAAGACAAAGAAACACAAACATGCCCAGCAGTTAAAGAATGACAATAAGGTGCCAATAAAGTCTAATTTTTTTTTATTTTATAGGTAAGAAAAGATTTATTAAAAAAGCGTAAAAGCGCCCCTTGGTACACAGGAAGTATACACAAAAAACACCAAAAGTTAATCCGCAACAACTGACAGAAAATGGAAAAAGAGCCCTAGAACCCAAGAAAAAAAGCCCAAAACAACCCACAAAAGAGCCCAACCAGACACAAGAAAAAATCCACAAACCCGAGAGAATACCCACAACCCACCAAAGCACACAACCCCTACAACATGCAGACCTTTCCTTTACTACGCCTAAAGGAGACTAAGGCATCGCCATAATTTATGGAGCTTTGCAGATTCAGTAGCTCCCTATTGCCTTTTGACTTTTGGCATACTATCATCTTCTCTCACAAAAAATCTTCCTCCATGGCGTCCCGAATAGCCAAAGCCTCCTCCTTCTCAAAAGAACCATCCAAAGCCCAATCCAAGGGTAAACCATCCCAATAGTCTTCGTCCTCCTCCCAAACCACAATCTCTCCATTATGATCAAAACCGACAGGCCAATTTCGAGATTGGAAAAATTCATTTCCTTCAGCAGAAAAAGGAGATAGGCAACCTCTCGGGGGGGAGGAAGGTCCAACCAACCCGACCTCAACGACCTTCTACTACGATGTGAAAATAACTGGCACCTTCGGGCGAGGATTGAGAAATCCCCTTCTTAGACCCTGCTTCACTAGAGGTTCTGTAACCTTCTTCACTGGCAGCTCTGCAACTGTAACCTTTTTAACAGCACAGCCAGCAGACATCTTCATGGCTTCCAAGGAATCCAAAAATAGCTCATCATTCCAAATCATAGAATGCCCTTTCCTTAGTTCCTTCGCCCTCCAGTAGTTTGCTGAAAAGGCTTAGAAACCACCATAGGGAGGAATGATCGCAACTTCTCACCCAACCCAGCCGCTCCATCAAGAGACAAAGGGGCAAAATTGGGTTGAGGAATCTGAAGTGGCCTCAACGGAATGAACTTAAAGACAGTAGCCGAAGAACGGGCCGAAACTGCCGAAAAATTAGGATCCAGAGCCAACGATGGAGGAAACCCGAAGATTGTAGAGGCTGGACTAGAAGGAACCGGAGTCACCTGCAATCCACTAGACCCACCCCCAAAAGAAGACAAAAAAGGAGCCATCCCACTAGTTGTCGACGACGAGGGTATCTGCCGAAGAGAACACCCCCAAAGTGACCGGCGACACCGGACCCACTCCCACTGGGTTAGTCCTCGAACGCCTTATCGACCCACCCCAAATAAAATACAACCCCAACAACTCCCCAGAAGCTGATTCTGGCGACATCTCCGAAATGATTCTCGTCGGACGGACGGTTTTGGAGTTCGGTAGAAACCGGCCCAAACAACAACTTGAGCGTTTCCGATCCAAGCCTGGGCCAATTCTCAAACGCCTTGTCGACCCACCCCAACAAAATGCAGACCCAACATCTTCCCAGAGGCTGGCTTCGAACAGGAGGCTTTGGGTCTCGACAGAAACCGGCCCAAGCCAATACCTGTGCGTTTCCAACCCAGGCCAGACCCAAAACACCGGCCCATAAACTTCCCAGCAGCTCGGCCCATGGCCAATTTGAAACTGATTACCAACTGTTTCCACGTACACAAGTTCCAAAATTTGAAATTCAAATTCAAACTTGGGAGAGACTTCTTGCCCAGCGGTTGGTGATTCTGGTCTTTGTCCAGAGGATCTAGCGAGGGAGATTCCAAGGAATAGCATCTACCGCCATTCTCTGGTCTTCCTCTGCAAACCTCACCACCGGAAGAAAATCACACGACTCCGCCGGCAAATCCCTCAATCTGGAAGGAAGAACCCCCAAGCTGGACACCTTCTTCATGGCAGTGATCGGGTTCGACCTCAACACCTCCGCAAAAGAGAGCCCAGTCCACTTCGTAGCCAAACCCAAACTTGTCCCTTCTACCTTCCCAGCCTTTTGTTCCAACGCAGACGATGACCCGAGCCCGCATCCCACCATGGCTGAGAGGTAATTTGCCGCCTTTCTCAGTTCGCCGGAGAACTTGTGCCATCCCCGTCCTCCACTACCCTCAGGGATCAGAATGAAACCTTTCCGGCCACCCATCCCAAAAACTGTCGCCTCTAAAAAACAGCCAGCTTTGTTGCCACCTAACCGAGCAATCAAGACTTTCGGCCCTTCCCTGAATGACTTGACAAAATCTTGCTTTATCGGGGAACCCAAAAGCCCTTCCATCGTCGACACAAGCCACTCGAAACACTGGAAACTCAAGATGACCTCGCCGAAGAAGTTTTTTCTTTTCTTCTCCACCCTCAACACCGACGCCCCATCCAAAACCGAAAGGACAAAAGTCTTGGCTTCTACTATGAATCGCTTATCCATCTCGCGACACACCCAAAACACAAAACGGCCACGTCAAGGCATCACATCTTCCCCAGAAGAAAAAACCCACCCAACTAGAATGGTAACCGGCTTACGCCTCTACAAAAAAGCGGGACCCAAAAAATGGGACAGAACAAAGTTCTAGCCCCAAAGAACAAACGAGAGGCTAGTTGACAGAAAGGAAAGAGAAAACTCCGAATATGAGCACCTAAATTTCAAAATTACAAGACAACTTTGTAGAATCTGTAACAATTGAAAAAAGCTTATTGAAGTAGGCCTACTCAGAGAAGGATCCCAATAAAGTATAATGGCAACTGTGATACTTATTTCTTCTACAAAGGTTAGTAAATTATCTAGAGTTTTAAAAAATCTTAAATTTTACTATCTTTGGTATTTATGTCGATTGCATTAAGGGACATCAAATCAACAAAACCGCTAAAGGTGAACAAACGAGTTAAAGAGATTCTTCAAAACCAATAAAGGTGAAAAAATGAGTAAAGAGATTCTTGAGTTCATACACACTGACATGGGGTCTTTTCCTACTCCCTGTTTAAATGGTCATATATATTTTATTTCTATTATGGATGACTATACAAGATTTATGTATGCATATATTCTGAATGACAAGGTTGATTAAATGCTTTCAACACCTATAAGAAAGTAGGAAAACAAAAGAAAAAGAAAATTAAGATTGTAAGATCTGATAGAGATGGAAAGAACTATCATAGGTACACAGAAAATGGACAAATGATAAGCATGATTAGTAATTCTAATTTGCCATTATCCTTATGAAATGAAGCCTAAACGATCAATTTGTACATATGAAACATAGTTTCATGCAAGGCTGTCTCTAAGATTCCTTTCATTCTATTTAATGAGTAGAAATCACGTTTAAATATTTTACATATATGCGGTTGTCCTATTGAAGTGATGATTTATAACCCACACCTAAAGAAATTAGGCCCAAGGATAACTAACAAATTTTTATTGGCTATGCAGTCGACTCCAAGAAATTTAGGTTATATTGTCCTTTCCCATAATCCTAGAGTTGTTGAGTCTAGAAATGAAAAATTTCTAGAGGATGTTGTGTAGCACCCCAATCCCACATTGGGAAGATAAATAGTCCACATTGAGTGGGTAGATTATAAAGGCACTTATGGTGCTAAGTACCACATTGATTCTTTATTAGGTAAGACTAAAGTTTATAACTACTATTTTTGAAGTTATAGCGTATATGTGGCTATCGCTTTCCCTAAATTGTTAAAAATTGAATCAGAACAACCTAGTAATGCCATGTGGTAATAGAACACTACATGATGTGACATTAACGAAGACGTCAGTGATTTAAAAAGAGGCAAGTGAGGAAGATTGTAACACTCCAATCCCACATTAGAAAAATGAATAGCCTACATTGAATGAATAGATTATGAAGATACTCATAATGATAAGTCCTTCATTAGTTCCTTACTAGGTGAGACTAAACTTTAAAAATGATTTTAAAAAGCTCCAAATTGACTAGCCTTTTTTTGATTGATAGCGCAAATATTACTAGCACTTTCCTTGGGTCATTACATGCTGAACCTAGTGGGATTGTTTATCCTTGAAAGATAGAATTTGAGGAAGCACAAGAATTGATTGAATTGCCTTCAGACCAAAAAAGACGCTTGATTATGGGTAGGGGAAATCAATTTGATTGCCTTGAGGTACTATCAATTCTAAGACAACCAACTCACGAAGAACAGATTCAGGATGAACCTACTTAGACTTTGCAATAGTCTGATTTTGATATCGGATCTACAGATGATCAGCTTGTTTTCACAAGCCATTAGTGAAGATAACTCCACATTAGGTTCAATGCTATAAAGGATGAGATGAAATCCATGACTAAAAATCATTAACTTCCCAAAGGAACTGTAGCCATAAGCTACAAAAGGATTTACAAAACTGAAAGGGATACTTCTAGTAAAGTTGAATAATATAAAGCTGGACTTATAGCCAATGATTTTACTCAAAAGAAAACACTAACTATCAAGAAACCTTATCTCTAGCATCTAAGAAGGATTCATTTAACATAATAATTTTCTTTTAGTTCTTGTTTCTTTATTTCTTTCTTCTTTTATTTATTTATTTATTTTATTTTATTTTTATTTATTTATTTTTTTGTTGTCCTTGTGTATACTTCTAGTGTACTTTAGGAGCGTCTTACGCATTTTCATAAAATGCGCTTGCTTATAAAAAAAATAATGATAATAGTAGCTCATTTTGATCTATAACTACAACAAATGGACGCGAAAACAAATTTTCTAAATGAGAATCTTGAAGATGAGGTTTACATGACACAACCTGAATGTCTTGGTGATAACAGTCAAAAGGCTTGCAAATTAAGAAAATCTATTTATGAGTTGAAAACACGCCTCCCACCAATGGCATATGAAATTTTACAAGGTTATTAATACATACGACTTTATTGAGAACCTTGTTGATCAGTGTATATACCTTCCGGTCAGTGGGAGTAAAGTTATCTTTTTAATCCTATATGTTGATATTTTGCTTGCAAGCAAAATGAAAAATTTGGATGAAGCCTCTTATGTCATTGGAATAGAGATTCATAGAGACATGAAATAAAGAATATTAAGATTGTCTCATAAGGCCTACATTGAAAATGTTTTTGTGAGATTCAGATTAAAGGATTGTGCACTTCCAGTGGTACTTATTGTTGAAAGGGATAAATATAGTAAAGATCAATGTCCCCGAAATGTATTAGAACAAGAGCAAATGAAAAGTATATGCATATGCAATAGGCAACCGAAAGTATGCACCAGGTCTACACTAGACCTAACATTGGACTGGCAATACGACTATTGGGTCAATACCAAAGCAATCCAAATTTGGAACATTCGAGAACTACAAATAGAGTATTGCAGAATATGCAAAGGACCAAGGACTATAGCTTGACCTACATATACACAAACCATTTGGAGGTAGTTGGCTATTTAGATCAAATTTGCTAAATGTGTAGATAATAAAAACTCTACTTCAAGATATATTTTTCTTATTAATGGATGGGCTATATCCTGAAGATGCAATAAGAAGACTATAGTTGCTACATCTACTATTGAAGCATAATTTATTTATCTTATGCTATGAATCCACTAAACAAGCATTACGGTTGAGAAATTTTATTAAGGATCTCAAGATTGTCGATAATATAGCGAGACCTAATAATATCTTCTGTGATAATTCTACTACAATTTTATTTCATAAGAATAATAAGAGTAGAAGTAGAAGTAAGCTTATCGACATAAAATATCTTAGCGTTAAGAGCAAGTATTAAGAGACATGAAGTGTCTATTGAGCATATAAGTATTGAATTAATGATTCCTGATCCCATAACTAAAAGTTACCGACAAAGCAGTATAAAAATCATGTGGAGCATATGATTCATTAATTCATTTTGTACTTAATTTCTCTCTAATTGGTCTATAAACATAAAGTTATTGCTATAAAGTTTTATGCAAATGTATTGTTTCTATTTGTTGGGACAAATAAAGTTTGACCCGAATAGCTTAATAGAAAATATATTCATAAAGTTTGATTGCCCATAAAGTACTCATTTAGGGAGTAATATACATTATAATATATGGAAGTGATAACTTCTTATATAATGGTTTTATCATCATGATTCATGTATAGTCTTCTTTATGGGAGTGGGAACAATCCATAAATAATTAGAAAAAATGAACTTATGGACATATTGAAGAACCCAACACCATAAGAAATTCATGAGTCATAAAGGCCAAGTGGAAAAATGTATGAAATTCCATTCCCTAATATATTAAAGTGTGGCTCATATGCCACATGTATTTGTTGTGGTTTAATTAAACACAATTATAAGTGTTTGAAAATTTATTCCAGATAAAGAACTATTTGTGGAATCATAATTAGAATTGATTTCTTATTCCTTGATGGGAGGAATAAGTAAGGTAAAATTCTAATTGAGAGTCCCTCACCTAACCTACAAATACAGAGTCTGTGTATTCCATCTAAAAATGCGTTATTGGGCATGGGTTTGAAGACACTTCTTCTCTACTAGTTTTTTTTTTTTTTTTTTTTCTGGTTTCTGTTGCTGAAAATCTCTATTTCGCTTGAGCAAATATGAGTAGAAGTAACTCCAAAACTTTTATGTTGCGTATTTTAAAATATTATTTTATTTGTTAACACCCTTCTATTAAACAAAGAGCCCTGCAAGGAATTAGCTTGTTAAAGAGGATTCAGTTCCTAGCAAATAGAATTTAGGATTAGGTAACAACTGTTCAAATAAAAAGTTAGGTTAATATTGTGACAATTCCATGGGTAGTATTCACGCAGCAGTATATTGTGAGTTGCCACTGTCTAAGATTCCAAAGAAAGAATCCCATTGTGTAGTTTAAGCACAGCCCAAAACCGCCTTACATAAGAGTCAAGCTCACACTATCATCAACTGAAAGAGGGCCCAAAATGAGAAATTTTTAACATCATGTGTTAGGAACCTTTAGAACCCACAAGAGTCGAGTGCTGCATCAAGAGAAACTAGCACAAAGATTCTTAAATAAGTAAAGATCATGTGAAGTCAGTCTAGAATGTTATTGACATGAGGAGTATAGTTGTCCACCACTGTGCTAATCTCGAATAACACAGAACATGTAGCACCCAGGAGAGCACAAGATAAAAGAAATCATTTGTTTGAGGAATCACACGGTTAGCATTAGAAATCTAAATACTAGTAAACCAGGATATTATACTCTTATGGTATTGAAAGCCAAAAATAAAACTCTCCAATGCTTTGCTTGGGTTGCCTCCTCTTAACTCTTAGTACACACTCTTCCCTCAACATCATCTATGTCATTGTAAACCTATCCTTTGCCTAAATTTAACCAGTGTCAACGAAGTTGTGGTAGTTAAGAACAGAAAATTTGTCCATTACAATGACAGAATTTAGTTGGGCGGATCAAAGGGTGTCATGGTTATGTACAAAAATATAAAGCCAAACATCATGTAGGAGTTAAATTCATATATTATGTTAGCACAGGGAATTATTTTCTCCATTGTGAGGTTGCACGCACTTTATGGAATGCTATCTTCAGTCACTTCAGTTTGTCTTTGGTTATGCCTCTTCAGGAAGTAGATTTATTCGCTTGCTGGTAGACGGGTAATCGCTCTCAGAGTACGGTTGTGTGGAAGATAGTTCCTTCTTGCCTTTTGTGGTGCTTGTGTAGAGAATGAAATGATAAGACATTTCGAGGACAAAGAAATGACGATTAAGGAGCTCATTACTTTTTTTCTTTTTTTTTCTTTGTTCTCTTGGACTACTGCGTTCCTAACTCCATTAGTAATTAGCTTTAATGATTTCCTTGTTCTTTTTTCTTCTCCTTCTTAGACGCTTCTCTTGTATACTCCCTGTATACTTGACAGTGTTTTGCCTTTTTTTAATGATATTACTCTTACTTATCAAAAATAAAATTATTTACCCAAAAAAACCACCAAAATATATCAAATACTGCTATATTCATTTTCCATCACTAGTTCTCATTTGTTGTCAAGTATACAACAAATACTAGCCACCTTAAGCAGAATAAAGTGCAGGCTCCCCCATAAATGATCAATATACCATAGCAGCGATATCAATGTCCAAAAGAAATAAGATTCTAATTAACTTTCCAGTTAGATTTTTGATACTACCAGGAAGACTAGTCTGTCTGGCCTAGATGGACAATGAGCAAAGGAGACTCGAAAACATATAACATTTCATAAGATTAAGTCACAAAAGAGGTGCCACCAACAGAATTCAACATTTATTGACTTAATATAAAGTAATAGTTGGAACCTCTGTGGTAGATTGTGAGTTGCCAAAAACCAACCTCCCTGCTCGTCCAACTGCTGCTCCTCAGCACCTCCAAGCTGAAGCTGAGATGAGCTCCCGATGCTGCCAGCACAGCACAAGCGACGCCTGGCGCTTCTCAACATGAAACCCCCTAACCGGAGTCCTCTTCACCACACATTCTGCCTGAGTTTCAGTGAAGTTGCTGAATGTTAAAGGTGAGAACCCGGCGGAGGCAAAGAGTGTTTTCCAAAGGGGCATTTTGTCTGGGGCTCGGAAACGCCCCAGAACAGTGCTTTCGATCTTAGGCTGAAGAAGGAACTTCTCAATCTTGCTCACAGCATCCGAAGTCACATTAACAGCATCCAGAGACTCCAAGAGATTTATGTAGGAGTGGAGAGCTTGTACAACATGTTGTGGGAAGGGAAGATCGGTTCTATCACACCCTCGGTCCAAGGACACCACAATTTTCGGCGAGAGCTGCTTCACAAAGCGGAGGAGAGAAGGAAGCGCAGCCGGTTGATTGGAAGAAGACCAAATGGGAAAATTCACTGCAACTGCCTCATTCTCAGCCGCTCGCAGAATGGGCAGGGAATAAGAGGCTTGGTCCAAGCAATCAAAGTTCACCACTTCAAGCTCAAAACTTATTCCAATCTCATTAGCAAACTGCGTTAAGTTGTCGCGCATAAGCCCGAGCTCAATGGCATGATGGGTGTAAGGAGAGGCAAAGGCAGTGATTTTCAATGATGGGGCACCCCTGTTCCTAACTGGAAGTTCTTGCATAAACGACGCCCACTGTGCACCAAACCCAATATCAAAATCCACAATATGAATACGGCCAACATCATCCAGAGCTTCAAGGAGGGCCTGGTTGCAGGTGAAATTGACAAACTGAATAAGCGGTGAGATTTCGGAGAAGACTTTGTAAGCGCCCATCTTGAAGATAACATCAAATGGGGTGGGGCTCCTTGGTGGAGGGGAGGTGACTGGGTTGTTCATAAGGAGGAGCAATTGCAGAGCCTCCTTGAAGTAGAAAGCAGCCCTATGGAGGGGCTTTCCAACAGGGGAGAGCTGGTGATTGAGCCGCGCCAATATCCCTTGCGCGTGTGAGAAATTCCCAGTCTCTACCAGCTCTGCGGCCTTATAGAGCTGGTCGACCAAAGCAAACTGTTGTTGTTGTAGTTGCTGCTGCTGCTGCTGATGGTGCTGGTGGGCCATGTCCTCTTCGCCAGGTCCCATTTTCTGCAGCTTGGGCACCATCTGTGGCTTTTGTTGCTGAAGATGATGCTGAGGAAGAAATTGCACTCCTGAAGAGAAACCCAGATGTTGTGGCTGTAGCTGTTGCTGCTGCTGCTGATGCTTTCTGAGCAAAAACTCGTGCCCAGGATCGCCAAAAGGAACCTTCGGGATCGGAGTGAGAGGATCTAACCCAACCCAGTTGGGTCGCTTCGGATGGGGAGGCTGCAGGAGGTGCTGTTCCTGTTGGGAAAAAGACAATGGCAGAAAAAAGTTGGGATTTTGAGAGTGTGGCTGTTGGTTCAACAACACCTGCGGATTCACAATCTGGGGCTTCTCATCTGGGGCTTCAAACTGTTGCTGCTGATAAATCATGCCAGGATGCAAAGTAACTGGAAGAGGGAGACTGTTAGCTGAGCAACAATAAACTGGGTTTTGTATATTACAATTGCTGTTGTTGCTGCTGTTCAACCCGACACCAGAAACCTTGTAATTTAGGACCCCAGAAGAGCTTGGAACAATTGTACCACCATTCTTTCCACTACTATTACTGTTGCTGTTGCTATTTGTAAAACCCCCAGAAGCTGGAAAAGCAGAAAGATTAGGACTGGGATTAATGCTTGTAATTAGATTACCAGTACCCGAAACGCCTCCGATGGGCTCGAACCCGCCGGGACCCTGATCGACGACTCCCAGCCCGGCATTGCCGTCTAAATCGAGAGGATTGTTCGCAGTCTGCAAGAGCTGTTTGAGGCCGAACGACGGGTCGTCCACATCGCCCGCGATCCAACGCAGCAGCGAATGCTCCTGCCCGTGGCTCGGCGACGCCGCCGTTTCCGATAACATGCTCTCCCAGTCTTCCAATCCAAGCGCGCATCTCTCCCCTCCGCCAGTGACCGCCTCTAGTCCGCTCGGAAACGGTTGGAGCTCCGATGCCCATTCGTCCTTTCGAGTGGGTCCGTGTTCGGGCGCGGTTACGGCAGGCGGTGGTTCCGAGGAGCCTCCTCCTCCTCCGCCACCGAAAGAGGAAGACAGAGTCGATGCCGATGTGGGAGGGCTCGGGCTTCTTCTCATATGAAGCACAGAGGTGGGCTCCTTGTTGTTGTTGTGTCCGGTGCTGTTGTCGTTGCTCCCAAAGCCAAGAAGCTCTTCTTTCTTATGATTGTTACTGTTCCAAGCACAAATCGGAGCAAAGCCTGCGATTTCAAAGACCCCCTTTCCCTGTAGCTGAAAGGGCATCCCTCTCATACCCAGAAAAAAAAAAAAAAGAAAAAAAAAAAAAAGAAGCTGTTGAAAGATCAGAGAAAGCCCAAGATTTGCACAGAGGAAGAAGAACAATGACAGTGCAATATATGGGTTAGCTCAAGTAGGCTCTCAGATTTCTTTTTTCCCAAGGCCTCAGAGACACCATCTTTCCTTGCATGCCATGAATCCCTCAACTGAAAGGAAAGATACCCATTTCAGAAAAACTTTTCATACTTCATAGCGCTATTATTGACCACCTTGTTTTTTCTCTTCCTTTTCAGCTCCATAGTCTCTCTACTGCTCTATGCAAATCCATTTGAGCTCCATGTCTCTCTCTCTCTCTCTCTCTCCAAGCTTTCTTGCTGTTGTTGGAGGGAGGTGGAGGATTTGTGGTGCTGCTTTTGTGCTTCTAATCTCTTCTTCAACCCTTATGTCGCAGCTGTACTCTGTACCCTTCTCTGTTCTGCCATGGATGCGTGCATCATAAAAAAGGTAATAAAGTGGCCTCGCTCTTCCCCATCTCTTTCTCAGTCTCTCTCTAGTCCCTATCTCTTTTCTCTCACTCTAAATATATTTTCCCATTTTCATTGTTTTTTTTTTTTTTTTTTTTTTTTTTTGGCCTTTTCACCTCCTGAACCTGTATTTATCTCTCTCTCTCTTTCTCTCGCTTATGTTTCCGTCTGAGTTGTCTTTCCCTTATTTTACAGGGTAAATTGCGCGCACCACTTTTTGACTGTGGGACACCCATTACTAAACCATATATAAATTTCCGACCAATTGAATTTTACGATTCAGTTTCAAAAAAGTAAGTGATTTTTAAACATGGGAGAATGACTTCTTCTACTTTTTGTTAATTAATAGAGTAAGGGAGAATTAAATGTTATTAATAAAAAATAAGTATTTTTTACATATGTATTTTCAGTAATAATAACTAAAATACTTAAGGATAAAGTGTATCAATAGAGAAGTCAAAATATCTTTTATGGCTATTTACTGTAGCAGACTACATTACTAAAATATCAATTCTTTTTCTTTTTTTTTCCTTCTATCTTTATCTATTTTTTTAAGAAAACAATGAGTAATACTACATATCATTCATTTGTCCTCATTTTATCTTCCCAAAATTGATGTGGCTCTTGAAATCACCATTGAATTTATGATAGATCATTATTGAATTTTGATCCAATTGTAATTTTAATGGAGAATGTTGTAAATGACACAATATTTTTAAGGTCTGAATTGAATGAATTTTTTTTTTTACATGTCCACACAAGAGAGGGGAGGGAGATTCGAACTAATGACCTCCGCTTCATGAGGCGTGATCTTTAGCCGATTAAGCCACATCTTGAAGACAAATTGAATGAATTTTACTTGAAGGAGATTTCACCATTTTTATTAACGTTTGCTGAATGAGACTTAAACAAGCTGGCTTTCATTGATGCCAAGTTGCCAACTCTATTTTCCTTTTTCATAAATAGTAGTATTAATTAGATCTAAGGGCGCGATTATGGTGGTATAATATATAATGGATAATGACTTTTTTAAATATCAAATAAGATAAGCTTTCATCGCATCTTAAAAATGTCTTTACTAACATTTTTTTTTTCTTCATGTGTTAGAGACAAGTCTTAAAAATATATTTTTCTCATTTTTCATTTTACGTTTTGTTTTGGAGACAATGTTGATTTCTTTTATTATGATTTATGGGGAAGAATCGGTTATATGTTAAAGACATGTGCCATAATAAGGATTCCTTTTCACTTTTTTTTTCTTTTCTTTTCTTTTCTTAAGGTACCAAATGATGTTCTTTTTTCTTTTAATATTAATTGTTTTACCAAAAAACTAGTCTATTATATTCTATATCTAGCTTTAAAATTTAATGAAGCTAAAATCGGCACGACTACTACCACGTCAAAAGGGACTTGCAATCATTAAGAATACTAGCTTAGAGGTTTGTTGGAGTAAGCCGACGGGTGATACATCAAATGCCTAAATTAGTAAAGATTTTGAGGAAAACTCTCCTCGATCCCCTAAGAGGAAGAAACTCTTAGAATTAATGTGTGCTTCGAATGAATGAGTGGAGTGTTTACCTTTCCTTTCAAACCATTTTCCCTCAAGTTGAAGGTCACGCCTTCCTCATATAGGTCTTTCACGCATTGCCCTCCAACTAGATTGTGTGTAGTTAGTTCATTAGGAGTAGATCACCCAATCTAGCAAGGGGTGTTTCCGATAACCTCTCATTTGTCATGGGTCAGGTGCCTTGGTGATGGAGGAGAGTGGTGCTACCATGCCTTCTCTATCGTGGGTTGCCGAGAAAACTTGCTAACAGATCATGATTTGGCCCATTTTTAGGTGGGAGGAAAGATTGGGTGCCACACAGCCTATTTTAATCCTTCTACAGTTGTCAAAATGGGGTTGATGGGCCAACCTAGGTTTGGGTTGGTCCATGCTTGGAATAGGCTTTCCTAGCCTAGGCCTAGTGGGTGAAATCTAGGTGTAACTATGACGACCCGGTTCAATCCGTTTTTCTTTTTTAAAACGGATCATTGCAGTGGCATGACTGCACAACATAAACTCAATCATCACAATAATTTGTACATGCCTAATAGTGTAACGCCCCCAAAATTAGATAATTGTATTTACTTGGAGAGTTACTGGCGATGCCCTTAGTGCAATTAATTGGTAATTGACCAGGAGGAAATCACCCTTACACTTATTAGAGTAGAAAGGCATGCAAAAACGAAAATCATGATCTGAGACTTTTATTTCTAAATCCACAAAGAATATTCATGTATCATCAAACATAGACTCAAAGCTTCCAAACAGACATTACTATCACAATTAAATTATATTTACCCAAACCACACCTTATGAGCAATCCGCTTGGCATTTTCATCTCAGCGAATTTCTCACCATCATGAATCTTGCTAACTTGCAAAACACCAAGGTGTTTCGCAGTGGAGAAGAAATAACTGCATAAGTTCACGACTTAGTAACTAAATAATTACTAGACCGATCATAAAATAAGCCTTAGGAAGCACTTAACATTCTGGAATTATAAACGTGGGTTTTCACAAAGTAGTACGTATTGCCCCCGTCCTTATGCTAGATGAAATGTAGTTTATTTTGAAGATTTGATGAGGCATAATCTCGATGATAAGCACTAATACTTTAATGTAAAAGAAAGCATGTTATATTTATGTATTTAAGTCAGCTCTTTTCTATACGGTCTACCCAGAATATTATCCCCATCCCGGTAAAGTTGGTGCTATCATAAAGGACCTGTTAATACAATACCAGTGCTTCGAATATTATATACATACCATCATATACTTGCAGCTCGACTGAGTTCGACCTCAGGTGCCCCACGCTACTAGTAAAGTCATAAACAACCATTGGATCCAAGACTTATCAACTCAAGTAACCTTTGTGACCATAGGGTCAAGCCTATATAGTAAAGCCCATGGTTGTTCTACTACACGTACTGATGTACCATGTTATACGATGCAAATATTGTTCATTTATTAACATTGTAAAATAGTATTACTCATCACGAAGCTGTATACAAATAACAGGCTCATGGCATATTATTACAAGAATAAAATATGCTCAGTCCGCTAACATATCACATGTTAGAATGAGACCAATTTTTTAAGTATATGCTTACCTCAAACGCTCATCCAAAGGCTCGGACATACCCTAATATTAAACATAATACAACGAGAGTCTTGTTAGTTTTATTGGCTACATTCTGTTGACAAAATCACTACTAGTAAGTGTTCTACTGAAACAGGGATGCCGTATTTATCTAGAGTTTTCCAGAATATTTAGAACTTAATTCTCAACTATGAAAAGGCCTTAACATGACAAGTATCAGTGTCACAAGTATCAAGAAGGCAATTTTCAGACTCTTGGATGATTCTGCGTAGTTTACAACTCAGCAAAAGTTGGATCTTCAGTTGACCATCTGGATGGCCCAGTGGAAGCGTCTGGACTCCCATCAATTCAAGAAGATTCTGAATAGTTCAGCATAGACAGCATGAATTGTCCGGATGATAAGGCAACATTGTCCGGAAGCTACTCCATGTTCAAAAGATTTTGAACTACGCAGCAAACACTTTTGCTGAAGATAGCTAGCAACCGTCCGGACGCTAGGACAACACCGTCTGGACGCGGCCTTAATAAGAAAACGCGTGAAGCGTATTATGGAAGTTGGTTGCAGTTTACCGTCCGGACGCTCTCAGCCTACATCCGGACGCCGCCTAGAGAACTCCGAATCAATGTTGAATTAGGTTTTCAAAAGCCTATAAATAGAGGTCTCTAGGCATGTATTATTTACAGAATTTAGTATTGAATTCTTTTGAGCTTAGAGATGGTATTTAGGTAGAAATTGTGGTTTTGTCGTATGCTTATGTGGCATCCCACATCCGGATGGGTTAGTGATGCGTTCAGACAGGTACCCTATAGGTTTAAGTATCGTTTTTCAGCCCTAGCTGTCACACCACACTTCCACTATTACTCATTTTTTCTTGAGTTTTTGTCCTTTTGATGCGTTTTTCTTGTGGTTTCTCACGAGTTTTCAGCTTATTTTGTCCGTTTGTGCACTTTTATCTCCTTTCCAGGTATTTTGCTTCATCTTGTGCATTATTTTCAGTTTTATTTAACTGTTATTCTTTTTAGCATTCTGGAATTTATTTTGAGATAAATGTTAAAGCATGTTCTTTGCTGTTGTGTTTGGAATAACTGCTATATCATTTATTTGGACTGTGTTGGGATCTATTGCTTATTTGTAATTTTTGGGAAGTCCATTTTACTGTCGTTATAATGCCGATTTTTTTTTTTACTAACAGAATCTAATATCATTGGTATTATTTTTGGCAAATATTTTTTGGTTATTCTTTGCAGAATCATGTTTGCCAGCAGCTCTCAACGTAGGGTCCGACAGAGGACAGATGAAGGCGTTGCAGCTTCCAGAACCAAAATAGCAAACAGGCTAGTCATTCCAGAATACTCATCTGGAGTTCTACACTCATCTGGAGGTTGTGCAGGATGAGGACAGTGGCATTGTCCTTCAGTCTTCTATTGAGGGGCATGCAATTAAAATTTATCCATAGGTCATTAGCCAAATCATTGGTGTACCAGCAATTTAGATTTCTGCCAGCCCATTCAATGAGGTTGTGGAGGCTCCCTCTTTGGAAGATCTTAGGGAGTTTTTTCATGCTATTCCTCAAGGCGAAGAGCGAGCTACAAATATCATAATAGATGCTTTTTCTCCCCCGCACCACTTGCTCGCGAAGATTGTCCAACACAATCTCTGGCTTACTGTTCGTAGGAGTGATCTGATTCAGAAGAGGGCTTAGTTCTTGTATGCCATTGTCATGAGGTTGCCCTTCTATCTGTGCAAGCATATCCTCAACATTATGCTGGAGGTCCGAGATAAGAACACTACAGAACTTCCTTTCGGCTGCTTGATCATGCAGATTATTATGCAGTATGGTATAGACATCTCTGGAGAGCCAAAGATGAAGATACAAGACCCTCTCAGCAATCAGACTTTGATGAAGTCAAATGCCCAGCTGAGGCATTAAGGCCAAGATGAAGCTCCTCAGCCGCCTCCTATTCATGTTGAGATGCCTGCTGTTGCTTCATCTTCACAGACTACTCCTCCATCTCCCTAGTCTGATGCAGTTTTGGCACAGATTCTAGCTTCTCTAGAATCACTTCACGAAGGTATAAGCTCGATGCAGCGAGTGGTTCATTCTATTAACCTCCGTGTGGAGCACTGCCAGCTGGATATCCAGGAGTGTCTCCAGCACCATCATCTGGCTTCTAATGACGAGGATCATCCGACTCTTGCTGAGGAGGATTGATGATTTTATTTGGTGTCTTGTTTGACTTATTTTGAGACATTTTGCTTTTATTGCTTTTTTTATTTATAATACTTTTTAACTCTTGGATTTATTTTACTCTATCTTGCTGAGACATTGAGGGGGAGTAATTTTATTGTGTTTTTTCTTACCCTTTGTCATTTTGAGACAAAAAGGGGGAGTACTTTTTGATTTGGACCAGGATTTTATTTTAAAACCGGTCAAGTAATTTTTGTCCCAGAATGACTAAAGGGGGAGTTTGTTAGTTTGTGATTGGCTACATTCTGTTGGATAAAATCATTTCTATGTAATGTTGCTTATTAATCAGGGATGCTATTTATATTCAGAGTCTACATTTCAGTTATGTGCTTCAAGAAGATTCTGTGCGGATTTTAAGACAGAGAAGTTGAACCCCTTCCATCCGTCTGGACATCCCTGTCAACCGTCCGGATGCTCGTCAGTCAAGCAACATCTGTCTGGACGACATGGTTATTCCGTTTGGACTCCCATCAGCGTCTAGAAGCTTCGAACTGTTCAAGGTTGCATCCGTTCGGACGTCTCAATAACACGTCCAAACGCCATTCAGTGTTCGACAAGTAAAAGTATTTCCTTCGTAGACACAAATATGGGAAGACAGCTGCAACCGTCCGGACGCTATCCTCGATAAGGCAAGACATGGAGCAGATTTGCAACCGTACGGACGTCAGGTCTACACCGTCTGGATGCCAGTCCATATTATGGAAATTGCGTGCAGCTGAAGTGCTACCGTCTGGATGCTAGGGCAACATCATTCAAACGCGGCCCTTTTTAGGAAAGAATATTAGCGAATTTGGAAAGCCGGTTGCAGCTACCGTATGGACGCTGCCTAGAGAAAATCGATTAAAACTCGATTTAGGTCTTCTGTAGCCTATAAATAAAGGCTTCTAGGCATGTAATTTGTAAGAATTCGATTGTGAATTCCTTAGAGCTTAGAGAGTATAATTTAGGAGTTATTGTGCTTATTAGTTTGCTCTCAAGCTATTGCCGAAGTGTTGTTGCTGTGCCTATATTGAAGTCTATCTTAGAGAGGAGCCCTAAGGCAAAGGATTCCATTGAAGACCCCGTCAAGTAGGTGACTTGGTTGGGAGGCGTTCGCATTGGGTTATGTGTCAGACTGCTTTGTAACTAGCTTTGTCTTCTGAATAGTGGATATCCTAGGTTTGGCTGCCTCAAAGTGGTTTTTCTCTTAATTGAGTTTCCACTTCGTTAACAAAATATTTATCATTTAAATTCTACATTTATAATATTTTGTTACATGTTGCACACGCACACGGTTAAATTAGAAGTCACTTTAATTTTCAAAGTCGGTTGTAGTTTACCGTTCGGACGCTTTCAACCTACGTTCGGACGTTGCCTAGAGAACTCGGAATTAGTGTTGAATTAGGTTTTCAAAAGCATATAAATAGAGGTCTCTAGGCATGTATTATTTACAGAAGTTAGTATTGAATTCCTTTGAGCTTAGAGAGGGTGTTTAGGTAGAAATTGTGAGATATGCTAGCTCTCTAAGAGCTGTCCATTGTGTGATTTGATCCTGTGAAGTCTAGCTTAGGGAGGAGCCCTAAGCTAAAGGATTCCATTGAAGACTCATTTTGGTAGAGGACCTGGTTGGGAAGCGTTCACGTTGGGTTACGTGTTAGAGTGCAAGGTATGATTCCTGCATCAGAGGTATGTGAGTGTTACTGCTTTGTTACTAGCTTTATTTTCTGAATAATGGATATCCTGGGTTTGGCTGACTCGGAGTGGTTTTTCTCTTAATTGAGTTTCCACTTCGTCAACAAAATATTTGTCTCCTTAAATTCCGCAATTGATATTTTGTTGCACACTTGATCACACACACACACACGATAAATTCGGAATCTTTTATTTTTCAAGTCCTAACCCATGCACGTAACCTAAATACGACCTTAGCACTCTGACCTATCATTAAAACCCTAATTTTCCATTCAATACATTGTTGAACATTCGGTATTGGGGTTAAGCGTTCGACTAACAAAGGTCGAACGTTCAGTCAATTGCAGCAAACGTTCGAGTGGTACCATAATGCATGAGAAACTCCAAACTCAAACTCAGACCATTCATCCTTAGAACCAAGGCTCAAAATAACTTAAATACGACATGTTAAATCATCATGCCAACATGAAGGTTTATGAAAATAAGTGTAAACTCCTAACTTTTTAAAAAATATTCATTTTTAAGAGAAATGAACTATAAACACATCATGATACATTTAAGACTCTTTACAACACATGTTCAAGATACTAACAACATGAAAACGAGGTTAAGGCTCAAGGTTTACCTCAATAAAGTTGAACAACACTAATATCACCTCTTCTCTTTCTAAGAGTTCTCTCTCTCACTCAAGAAATATGGTAGCAATGGTGCATGGAGGTGTGGAGTCTTCTAAGGGGCGTGGGGGTGCTTTAAATGGGCGAGGGTTGAGGGGATAAGACTGACTAAGGTGGGTAATAAATTAAAATTTCTTTTTAGGCAACATCAAACGTTCGGTGTACTATTCTGAACAAGAAAAAGTGGTCCACATCGAATGTTCCAAAGATGCTTTAAACGTTTGGTGTAGGGATCCATTACGAACGTTCCAAGGATAGGTCGAACGTTGAATCAATTTTTATTTTATTTATTACTTATTACATCTTAAGGTAATCATTTTAGTAGATTAATGAGGCAAGTATATTTTGTAAAAGGGTTTTGTTTACTGGTTATGTGCTAACTACTATTATTGTAAATTATATTTATTACTACTTTAAAAATTATGGTTTGTGGGGTATTACAAATAGCATCTTATAACATGAGCATATCAAATCATAGATTATAGATAGTAGCGGAAAGTTCTAAACCTATAGTGATAAGATGCCTTTCTTCATGATGAGGACAACTCATATGCCTTTAAATAAAGGATTAATGTACAATTTGAAGGGAGTTTAAAGAAGAGAAGAGAAAATGAGAGAGTTTGGACTTTTGTTTAGTTTTTTTTTTGCTTCTCTCAGTAGGAAGTCGTGGACAATAACTCTTGGATGGATTTCTCTTCAACCAAAGTGAATTCCAGCACTTCCATGAGTAGCTAATCTCTTTATAGGGTTTTGATGTAACCCTTTCCAAGTATCAATGGCTTAAATTGTATTTGCTCTTTGGGATTTTCTGCATATGCATGATGGTTGTATAGCCCAGAGGATTGCAACTTTTGTAATTGATTTTAATGATTATATGCAATCTTGATGAAATTCTTATCTTGTTTTAGAAAGCTTTTTATCTTGATTGTACTCAAATCAATTTTATTTTCTGTGATTATGAGAATGATGTTTATGCAATGGTTTTCTTTGACATGCAATTAAGAGCGTTTAATAGCCCATGCCTAGGGAAGAAAAATCGTACTACACCCTAGTTTAGTATAATGTAGGTAGACGATTTGTGCTAACCAAAGATGATTTATGCTTATTCCTTGATTGTTTGTAACTAAGTTGAGAGATTTGATAATCCATGGTTAGGGAAGACAGATCGTACTACACCATAGTTTAGTGTAATGTAGCTAGATAATCCGTGCTAATCAAAGATGGGTTATACTTATTTTTTGATGATGGTGTTTTCTTGACAACTTTATTGTGTGCTTGACAAACAAACATAAGTAATATCATGCATAGAATGAGTTTCCCTTGTTAAATATGATAACCATTGTTACAAGGTTAGTGGTGAAATCCCTATCCTCTACTCTCATTTAGTCGTATTTCACTTTTTATTTCAACACTTAGTTTCAAAACAAAAATCACAAATCATTTTTCTGTGGAGTTAAGTTAGAGTAAATTTTATTAAGACTTGATAATACAACCAACGCAATCCTTGAGGTTCGATACCCTCAATATAGACCTATCCTACAGTGATTCATACTATTGCGAGTGGTATTTATTATTGATGTTACAAAACGACCACATCACATTTGAAGGTTGCTCTTAGAACAACCTCCGTTTGAATGGCCCAGAGAACATGATGCATTTAGACTTCCATTGTTTGCTACACCGTTCGAACGCTCCTAGCGAATGAATCATTTTTGCCTTCACCATTTGCTACACCGTTCTAGCCTTCACCATTTGCTATACCATTCGAATGCTTCTGGCAAACATAACATTTTGTATCACCTCTGTAGCGTTCTGTTCAAACGGGAAAACTGTCATTCGAATGCCAACTCTGTTATTAGGCATTTTCCCCAAAATTTTAAGGTTTTTCTCACTTTCTAAGTTTTTAAACTTAATTAGTAAATTACTAGGTGTCCTATTATTTCTTGAGTGTTACAGTAACAGTTGGCCGAAATTATTAGCGTTACGGCAATTAAAATTTTTGACTAGTCTAGACTACATCTTTGGGATTTGAGGTGTCTTTTTAAATGCGAGGACATTCGATGGATGTTGGGACGTCGGAAGATGTAGACGGTGATTGCTTTTGAACTTGGGAGTCATAGGGCTGGCACCGTTTTAGTTCATACAGAAAGACCCTTCCCTTACTATCATTTCATGCTTCTAATTTTCTCTACCTTCTTACAGTATTCCCTCAAGTTTTTTTTTCTTTGTAGCAATCTCTCATTTCTTCTCTTCTTCAGATTCTGGAAATATGGCTAAAAAAGGTTGCACTATTGCTGCCACGAACCCCACTCCTTTTCAGCAGTCAGTGTTCGAGGCAAAGCGCTAGTGTTCCTTCTTCAAGCAGGACGACCTGAGGTGAAAAATAATGGACTCCTAATTTACCGTGTGTGTGTGAACAACGTGTAACAAAATATCTAAATTCGGAATTTAAATAAGACAGATATTTTGTTAACGAAGTGGAAACCCAATTAAGAAAAAAAACTACTTCGGGGCAGCCAAACCCAGGAATTTCACTATTTAAAAGACAAAGCTAGTAACAAAGCAGTAACACTCACATACCCCGATGTAGCGATCGTACCTTACACTCTGATGTGTACCTATACACGATCGCTTTCTAACCAGGTCTCCTACCTGAAGGGGTCTTCAATGGATTCGTTTAGCTTAGGGCTCCTCCCTAAGCTAGACTTCACACGATCAAGTCACATACCTGACAACTCTTAGAGAGCTAGCAGATCTTCACAATTTCTATCTAAACACCTTCTCTAAGCTCTAGAGAATTCAATACAGAATTCTGTAAATAATACATTGATATGAACTCCACCAACAATTGTGATGAAACCCGATAACAATGATGGTTTGAATCCCCAAGATCGTGTAGACGAGATTTGTTGAGCCTTGACCCGTCACCTAACTAGATGAGAAACCAAGACTACGAAGGATTGAAACGCCACACCAAGAAACCTAAGAATCTCTCAAGAATCAAAGTGATAAGTTTGGTTGTTTGAACGCCACAAGATTAACTTGATAAGTTCAAAGAGTTCTTTCAAGAACAAAGAGGAACACAAGACCCCTTGTCACTTCCTAGTGGCCCAATTACAAGACTTAGAGCCAAACATTTCAAGGAAGCACTAAATGGGCTAATCCAAGAGAATTGGGCTGATTCTAAAAGGACCAAGATGAGCTCAAATAATAATCAAGGCTTAGTCCATCATCAAAGCAATTGAAGAGGCTAATTAGCATGCAAAAACGTGACCAGCATGGTCTGACCATTACAAGGTGTGAACTTGTTGAGTTTCAAGGATATTAAATAGGGGAATGAACTTGGTCTTGGCTGGTTATGTTAAATACATTGAATTTAGTCATTTAGTTATTTTTTGGCTGCCTCTAGAAGTCCAAGAGACCTAAAAATGTGGGGACTTATTTATGTTGATGTTTGTGTTGCTTTTAAAGCTGTAGTTATGACTTTTCCTTTTCTTGGAGGGTTGTTCCAAGTATATAGATGGGCATTACGAATTTTGTAGGCAGATATTGTTTTCAGAAAATTATTATTATTCTGAGGTCATGTGTTCCTCTTTGTTCTTGAAAGAACTCTTTGAACTTATCAAGTTAATCTTGTGGCGTTCAAACAACCAAACTTATCACCTTGATTCTTGAGAGATTCTTAGGTTTCTTGGTGTGGCATTTCAATCCTTCGTAGTCTTGGTTTCTCATCTAGTTAGGTGACAGGTCAAGGCTCAACAAATCTTGTCTACACGATCTTGGGGATTCAAACCATCATTGTTATCAGGTTTCATTGGCTGTTAGCAAATCATGCTTGTGTGGACTGCTTTCGAAAGGAAGGAGTGTTCAAACCACCCTAGAGGTTAGAGTATAAGTTTCGAGGGAATCAAGGTGTTCGCCTTCCCAAGCTAGTTTCGGCCATGCAAGCTTGTCGTTTGATTAGTAAAGGATGTACAGGTTTTCTCGCTTGTATAACTGAGGAGAAGCAAGAAGTGAAGGTTGTGGATGTCCCTATCGCTAGAGAATTCATAAACATCTTTCCAGAGGAATTACCTGGCCTACCTCTTGATCAAGAAATTGAATTCTCTATTGACCATCTGCCAAGCACGACACCTATTTCCAAAGTACCCTATCGGATGGCACCTTTAGAACTCCGTGAAATAAAGGAGCAATTACAAGAACTTCTGGACAGTGGTTTTATTCAGCCTAGCATGTGGCCATGGGGGGCACCTATTCTTTTTGTCAAAAAGAATAACGTGATGATGAGACTGGGCATCGATTACCGAGAATTAAATAAGGCTACCATAAAGAACAAGTATCCATTGCCATGCATAGATGACCTGTTTGACCAGTTGCAAGGATCTCAAGTGTTTTCAAAGATCGATTTACGGTCAGGTTACCACCAAATGAAGATCAAGGAGAACGACGTGCCAAAGTCGGCCATCTGAACTAGGTACGGTCACTACGAGTTTCTAGTTATGCCTTTCGGCTTAACTAATGTTGTAGCAACTTTCATGGACATGATGAATTGTGTTTTCCGTGAGTTCATCGATCAGTGTGTGGTTGTATTTATTGATGACATACTAATCTACACAAGAAGCAGAGAGGAGCATGAGAAGCACCTACGAACAATACTCAAAATTTTGAGGGAAAATAAGTTTTATGCCAAATTCAAAAAGTACGAATTATGGCTGGAAGAGGTCAAATTACTAGGTCATGTAGTGTTTAAGGATGGTACTTCGGTGGACCCTAGCAAGGTGGAGGTAATGGTAAATTGGGCAAGATCGTTAACCATACATGAAATCAGAAGCTTCATAGGACTTGCCGGGTATTATCGAAGATTTGTAGAAGGATTTTCCAGGCTGGCGGCACCACTAACCCACCTAATAAAGAAAAATGAGAAATTTTTATGGACAGATGAATATGAGCAAAGCTTCCAAGAGTTAAAGTACCGCTTAGTGTTGGCATCGGTTCTCACACTTCCGACGGGGTCAAGGAACTTCATGATTTATAGTGATGCCTCACACAAGGGCCTAGGTTGCTTGTTAATGCTAAATGGCAAAGTAATCGTGCATGCTTCACGGCAATTGAAACCGTTCAAAAAAAATTACCCTACTTATAACCTAGAACTAGCAATCGTGGTATTTGTGTTAAAAATTTGGAGGCATTATTTATACGGGGAGCACTATAAAATCTTTACCGATCACAAGAGTTTAAAGTACTTCTTCACCCAGAAAGAGTTAAACATGCGTCAGAGGAGGTGGTTAGAACTATTAAAGCATTATGACTGTACTATCATCTACCATCCGGGAAAGGTGAATGTCGTGGCAGACGCTCTTAGTAGGAAAACTGCACCAGGAGTGGTGGTGGCGACATTCACCACCCAAAGGCAAATTCTACTGGATATAGATAGAGCTGGAATTGAAGTGGCAGTTGGCAATATGCAAACCTACCTCAACAATTTGACTTTGAAGTCGACCCTCATGGAATAGATCAAGATTGTTCAATTGACAAATCCTGAGATGATCAAGATTCGTGTAGAGAGACTAAAAAAAATGAGCAACTAGACTTTAGCATTGCAGAAGACGGCATATTGAGGTTTCGTAATAAACTGTGTGTACCAAGTGAACCAGAGTTGAGGAAGTTGATTTTACCAGAAGCCCACCAATCTCTGTACATAGTCCACCAAGATGTATCGAGACCTTCAAGAACGCTTTTGCTGGAATGGGATGAAGATGGATGTTGCACAATTCATAAACCAATGCCTCACATGTCAGCAAGTCAAGTCAGAACATCAGAAACCAGAAGGGACGCTCAAGCTACTTCACATCCCTAAGTGGAAGTGAGAGAATATCTCCATGGATTTTGTCACAGGATTACCGAAGGCGCTAAGCGGTCAAGACGTTGTTTGGGTAGTGGTTGATCGACTAACTAAGTTAGCACACTTCATACCCTTCAAGTCCACGTCTACTATGGATCGAGTAGCAAAGATCTATGTCCGAGAAATTGTACACTTGCATGGAGTACCTATATCGATTGTGTCAGATCATGATCCTCGCTTTACATCAAGATTTTGGCAGAGCTTACACTCAGCATTAGGGTCAAGATTAAATTTAATGCGACATTTCATCCTCAAGCAGATGGACAATCTGAGAGGACAATTCATACCCTAGAAGATATGTTAAGGGCATGCGTACTAGAGTTCAAGGGCAGCTGGATTCTGTATATTTTGTTAATAGAGTTCACATACAATAACATTTTTCAAGCAAGTATCGACATGGCACCATACGAAGCACTTTATGGGACGAAATGTCGATCGCCTTTATATTGGGATGAGGTTGGTGAATTGCAACTGATCAAACCAGAGATAGTCCAAGATACTCATGAGAAGATCGCACTCATCAGGGAAAGGCTAGCCTCAACTCAGAGTAGACAAAAAAGTTATGCGGATAATAGATGCCGAGAAATGGAGTTTGAGGTAGGCGAAAAGTATTTCTCAAAGTATCCCCAATGAAGGGAGTTTCCCGCTTTGGCAAGAAGAGTGAGTTAAACCCTCACTACATCAGACCGTTAGAAATCTTGAAATGTATTGTGCCAATGGCATATCGTTTAGCACTACCGCCAAATTTAACTAGAATTAATAATGTTTTCCATGTGTCGATGTTACAAAAGTACGTCCAAGACCTTTTGCATGTTTTGGAAAGTGAACCACTTCCAAGATGTGACTTATGAAGAGGTACCGGTATAGATAGTAGATAGAAAGGACAATGAGTTGCGTCGACGAAAAATTCCAATGGTTAAGGTGATGTGGAGCAATCACTGAACACCTATAGAGGCCTCCTGGGAATTTGAGGAGGAAATGAGAGCAAAGTACATGCAACTATTTGAGTAACTATTGTATCATGAAACAAAGGAAATTTTAGTATTGAAAAAAAAATAAAAATAAAAATTCCCTGTATTCATTCCATGGCTGGTTGCATGAATTAATTATTTGACTGAATCATTTGCCCTTACATATATTCATGACATCAGTATGGCAGACTCTTTAGACATCCTTGGGTACCCCCAGGATCGTGACCTAATGTTACGTCGTCGTGTGCAATGGGCCAATCAGAATGGTTATGAGATCATTCGACTTCGCCCATTTATGGTTTGGACATCGATTGTTAGTCGTGGTGGACACCGCCGATTAGCTTTGGGACCACAACCGATTCATCAAAGATATGGCAGAATGCCTATCACGGATTTTTTGTGAGTTCTGGACCTTGAGTGTCTGGATGAGGAACCTACACACCTCTCAGGGGGACCGATCCAGGATCCTGCACTTGTACCGACTGAGATGGTCACTGAGACCCCACCCATTGGATCTCTCACGGACTAGGCTTGAGCAAGTTAGTATGTATATATTCATTTGCTTTCATTTGTTGTATTGACAAGATAGCAATTTTGGGGACGGAATTTTTTTTTTTAACGGGGAAAGTGTGGTAACACCCTCATAGTTGTACTTAGAAATTATTGACCAAGGTCTTGAGCCTAAACTTAGGAACCAATGTTATTAGACCTAGTAAGCTTAATTATGATTGGATCATGTGCCGACCCATTTTTTTTATATATATAAAATGGAATCGCACAGTGGCATAACGATTAGTTACTCAACCAACTCAAAGTACACATCCCATAATACATACCTGATATATCAAAGATGAACATGCATCGAAATACTATGCAATGGATATTAAATCTTATAAAACTACCAAATGTTTCTTGCAACACAGAGTCATTACATCGTCTATCTGTTTAAAGCTTAATCAAAGTATTATAGACATTCAAAGAATAGTTGTAGAAAATACGTGTCACATACGACGTAAGCCATCTATAAAAATGTCTGAACAAAATACGGACTATCCACAAGTCCAACGCCTACAACCGTTGCAATAGGCTTCAGTCGTAGTATCCCAAATACAAAGCCACTGGGTTTTCATTGACATTAGTGGTACCTGCAGCCAAAGCATTAGCATCTAACACCTGGTGAAAGTATAAGTTCACCAACTCAAAGTATACCATATTTCACACTGATTTTTACAATATTTCACAAACATACAGGCATCTCTAAGCATACCAACTATTATCATCAAGTGAATCATCATAAACATGTCGCACATCATCGTTTTGCTACACATACTCAACATCCATTTAATCATTACACATCATCATTTTACTTTTCATGCATAACATCCATTTTCATCTCGTCTTAGTGCCAAAAGGGACGCGACCCAATGGTCTTTCACTTCTTAATGCCAAAGAGGACGTAGCCTAGTGGTCTTTCATTTCACATTGCCAAAGGAGACGTAGCCCAATGGTCTTTCATTTTACATTGCCAAAAGGGACACAACCCAGTGGTCTTTCCTTTTACTTTGCCAAAGGGGACGCAGCCCAGTGGTCTTTCCTTTTACTTTGCCAAAAAGGACGCAGCCCAGTGGTCTTTCCTTTTACTTTCCATGTACATGCTTCCACATGCATTATGTACTTTGTCTTCATCCAATCTCGAAACTCAAATTAAATAATGTTCATCCAAACATATCATGGCAACATATCTCATACTTTTTCACACACTTTCATCAACACATACATCACATAACCCTAGTTCTCCAAACTTCACATAAGATTTATCAAAGCACATTTCAAACTTCATTTCTTATTCACATTTCAATCATCATTTCATATTCACATCACAAACATCATTACATGTTCTCCTATCAATCATCATTTCATATTCTCATCTCAATTATCATTTTATATTCACATCTCAAACATCATTTCATATTCAAATATTCAATGCACATAAAACATCTACAAAACATTTCTTTGGCATAAAATATAACGAATTCTTAGTGAGTAAAATACTCACTTTGACTGCTTAGTTTATTGCTTAATGGTGAATCCTCAATGAAAGCCTCACAATGTGCTGTTGTATGATCACATTGCATAATACGTTAACACTTTTTAATTCTAAAGTCCTAAATAGCTCTTGAATCTCTCAAGAGCTATTCATTAAAACCATAACTTAAACCACTTAGACAAAACTAGGGTTTTGGGGTTTTACTTTAAATCCACCAAAACTTGACCCAAAGTTTGGAGATCGTTTAGAACGCTCCAAAATACACAACACCTAGAGAAATTTGAAGGATAGGCTTAACCCATCAAAAATCAACATAAAAATCTAGGGATTTTCGGATTTACCTTAAATTGAACGTTGAAAACGTAGATCTTGCTTCGAGGATCACGCTTCCAAAGTCGGATTTGAGATTGGAGGCTTGAATCTACCGGGATATAGGGTTTTGTGGCAAGAACCCTAAGAAAAAGAAAGAGAATGGCAAGAGAGAGAGAGAGAGAGAGAGAAACTTTCGGAGAAAATGAGCTAAAAAACCCATTTAGCGATTTTCTATGGTGGTCTGTCCAAATACATAAATGGTTCGTCCAGACAAGCGTTTTAGGATTCACACTTAAACTATAACGACCCACCCCCAACAACACAATATTGTCCGCTCTTGGGCTCCTCTGATCATGACTTCCCAAGAGGTCACCCATCCCGGTACTACTCTTGCAGAAGCACGCTTAACTGCGGAGTTCTGATAAGTTCATGGCTATCACGGCTTTAAAACGCTTTGTCTCAAGAAGGGTGTGAATATATATATAAACACATACTCATTCCCATATACAGGCAATGTGGGACATCACAATCACCCCTTCTTTGGACCTAGTGTTCCCGTTGGAGACCCTCATGGGATCACCCCATTCTTGGCGTCCCAATGAGTGCCTGCTGGCGACCCTTATGGGCTTGTGCATGCTCCCCCCATCTCAAGTTGGGTAATGGCTCTAATACCATTTGTAACAACCCAATGAAAAGCATTAGCTACATCTGCGCTATCACCCCAAAAGCACTAGTCAATTTGAAGTTTCCTAAAATCCATTATAAAGCTCAGTTTCACCTAGTAACTAAGCAATGTGGGACTTAGCACCCATGAGTATCTTTATAAACCACTCACTCTATGTGAGTTCATCTCTTCCCAATATGGGACTGGGGTGTTACATAAACCTTCTGTAAGGTCCGTCAGGACACAAGTGAGGTTCGGGACTTACTGGAAGTCTTGTCTGGACACGCAAAGAAATTGTGACATTTTACCAAGCCTATCCGGACACCAAATGGGTCCATCCGGACACACTTCGTAGAAAATCTATCCTAAGTGTTTTCTAAATGTTTTTCTCCATAATTTCTTACTTTATTAATCTAATTCATGTTTTAAATTCTTAATTAATGTCTTTCTAATTCATGTTTTATAAATTTTTCTAAGTCAAATTCTAAAACTAACCCCACTTAGGTTCCTTTATTAAAAGAAAACAAAAATATTAATAATGTTAGTATTTTATATTGGCAACATTCTGGTTGACAAAAACACTTTATGTAAATGTTACTTTTTAATAGGAATATCAGTTCAATTTAGAGTCTTCAAGTAATATGGACAATATCCTATTTCATGCCACGTGTCTGGTCACAAACCTCTAGAAGATGTCCATGAAGATTCCATGCAATTTTCAACAGCCGGTTTCTATGCAACCATCCAAACGGGCCCTTGAAGGCATCTGGACGACCCTCAGTGTCTAGAAGTTTCAGCCGTTGCAGCTGTCCGAACGACAGAGTTACACCGTCCAGACGCTAGGTCATGCTACTCCAAGTTCTACACGGATTTGGATTTCAGAAGACACTAATTGGGAAGGTTCTACCAGACTTCCGAACAATGTGGCAACACGTCTGGTCGCTAACCAGTGTTCAAGAATATTTCGGGTCTCCTTTACGGATGCGGAAAGGAGTGAAGGGGAAGGCCGAACCACCTAAGGGAAAAGATGAGGGAACTAGCAAGAACAAACCCATGGTAGATTTCTAATCTTTAGGTAATAGAGATATTAAATGTTTTAAATGTTTGGGATCAGGGCACATCGCGTCTCAATGTCCAAACAAGCAGGTGATGGTTATGCGAAGATCATGCCTTATTGAGAAAGTCTTCACACATGCATTGCATGCATTAAGTATACTATTTAAAAAATTCTTCTGTAGGGAAATTTTTGCTAGTTAATTATTTAACTCTCTGTTATATTTTAGCATTAGTGTTAAAATGCTATTGAACTGCGTTATCAGTTTTTTATACATGTGTGTTCTGAAATTATTTTTGTTTCTACTCTTTTTCCCTCTAATTTTAGCTTTTCCGTGTGAAACATCCAGACGGGATGTTCTGTATGTCCGAATGGGGTGGTAGTATCGTCCAGACGTTCCAGCATTTGGTCCAGACGCGCGTAGCAGTGCTGGTCACTTATGTGGTACTTTGCGTCGGAACGGCTTTAGTGATCCGTCCGAACGGGGAACCCTACAGGATTATATCGCTTTCTCTCCTGCGCCGCACGACTCTCCTCTCTTTCTCTTTGGCTTTTGGACGGCTGTGTATTATTTTTTTGAGCTTTTCACATGCTTTTCTCACATGTTCTTGTGCTTTTGTGATTTATCTCCATCCCAGGTATGTTTCTCCACCCTTTTTCATGTTCCTTTTCAGTTTTTATGCTTAAAATAGTGGAACTTTAGGGATTCGTTTCTTGGATTTATGTGAGATAAACTGCTCCTTTTGCTCATATTCTCTGTTATTGGGTTGAGATAGTGATATTATTTGAGTTGTGATGTCAAGTTTTAGGAAAACTGTCTTCAGATAACACTTTGTTAGTATTTTATATTGGCAACATTCTGGTTGACAAAAACACTTTATGTAACGGTTGCTTTTTAACAGGATTATCGGTTCTATTCAGAGTCTTCATGTAATATGGATAGTGTCTCATTTCATGCCATGTGTTGGTCACAAGGTTCTAGAAGATGTCCATGAAGATTTCATGCAGTTTTCAAAACAAAACAGCTGGTACCGTCCGGATGGACCTTTGAAGGCATCCGGACACTCCTTAGTGTCTAGAAGGTTCAGCGTTGAAGTCGTCCGGACGATCGAGCAACACCGTCCGTCAAGCTACCCCGAGTTTGACACGGAGTTGGATTTAAGTCCACACTATTTGGGAAGTTTCTGCCAGACGTCCGGACGACGTGGTAACAGGTCCCGATGCTACCCAGTGTTCCAAAATATTCTAGGTTTCCTTTACGAACGCAGAAAGAAGTGACAGTGAAGATCATCCGGACGCTCGGCCAAGTCATCCGGACGTGGTCCTGTTTTGGGAAGAATTGCGCTATTCTGGAAAGGCGGTTGCAGAAGACCATCTGGACGAGGGTAAGTTACCGTCCGAACGCTCCATAGCCAGAGTCAGAATTTGTTTAGAATTAGGTTTTCTGAAGCCTATAAATAGATACCTCTAGGCTTGTAATTTGGAAGAATTCAGTATAGAATTCAATAGTGCATATAGAGGGTATTTAGGGAGAATTGAAGATTTGCTAGCTCTCTAGCCGTTGCTGGTGTGTGCTCTTTGTTTCTTGTGAAGTCTATCTTAGGGGTAGGCCTTAAGGTAAAGGATTCCATTGAAGACCCCTTCAAGTAGGAGACTTGGTTGGAAAGCGCTCACGAAGGGATTCGTGTTAGAGTTAAAGGTATGACTACTGCATCAAGGGTATGTGAGTACGAGTGTCTTGTAACTAGCTTAGTCTTCAGTATAGTGGATATCCTAGGTTTGGCTGCCCTGGAGTGGTTTTTCTCTTCACAAAGTTTCCATTTCGTCAACAAATATCTTGTCTCTTTTATTTTCCGCATTTAAGATATTTTGTTGTACACGAACACATACTTGGTAATTTAGAAGTCATATTTTATTTTGAATTGGTATCAGACCTTGGTACACTCTGTTTAAGATTTATTTCTTAAGTGTGATCTTTTTGACTTCTATTTTTTTTTTATATAATGTCTCAATCTCTTCATTGCATACCTGCATTTGATGGCACGAATTATGGGTATTGGAAAGCTCGTATGTGCTTCTTTTTAAAATCTATTGATGTTTGGCAAATTGTAGAAACTGGTTGGATTAAACTAGATGCTACAACTGCCGAACAATCTGTTGCTTAAAAATAGTGCATAACTTTCCATTGATAAAGCCCTCCATGCTTTATGTCAAGCGCTTTCCCCATCTGAATTTGCAAGAATTTCAAATTGTGAATCAGCTAAAGAAGCATGGCAAATCTTAGAAACAACATATAAGGACACCAAACTTGTTAAATCTGCCAAGCTCCAGATGTTGATTTCTAGATTTGAAGAAATTAAGATGTTAGAGAATGAGACATTCGGTGAGTTTTACACCAGGATCAACGACTTGAAAAACTCGATGGTGAGTCTTTGGAAGAGGGTCTCTGATGTAAAACTCATCAAAAAAGATTCTAATGTCTTTGTTAGAGTGTTTCAGGATCAAAGTGACTTCCATTGAAGAAAGTAAGGACTTAGATTCTATGAAGATTGAAGAGTTGATGGGATCTCTTCAAACTTATGAGTATTCCCTACCCCCAATCAAGAAAGCAAAGGGGATGGCCTTCAAAACGACTAAAAGCAGAGTCTCCTCTCATGAAGACTCGGACAATGAAGAAGAAGATGAATTAGCCATGATCGCCAACATGATCAATAAATTGATGAAGACTAATAAATTTATCAAAGGACTGAGGGAAACTCTCAGTGAAGCTGAGCCAGAAGAAGAAGAGAAGGAGGATCCTAGAGGTCATAGATGTTGTGAATGCTCCGGCTTTGGGCACATGAGAACTGAATGTGCAAATCTTAAGCAGGCTAAGGGGAAGGCCTACATTGCAACTCTCAGTGATGAGTCTGAGAAAGAAGAAGAATCTCCTGAGAATTTTCTAGCCCGTGTGGCTCCACATGAAGACCAGGACAATCTTTACTACTCTGAGCACAGTGACAAAAAACTAAAAGAGGAATATTGTGTCTTGTACATGGAACTCATGAAGCTAAGAGAGTCCAATCAGAAGAAGGTGATGTCTTTGAACACTATGAAGATAGAAAGAGACACATTACTTCAGAATATCATGGACTTGGAAGATAAACTGATTGATGCACAGTTACAGTTGGAGAAGTTCTCAAACAACAAGCTAGCTCAGATGCTGACAGGTCAAAAGTGCTCATCTGACAAAACTGATCTCGGGTTTGTAGCTACTGATTCCTATAACATTGCTTCTACTTCCAGAACTGTGCTTGTGAAGCCCTCAAATTCAGAGCCTCAGAATGACAAAGGTAAGGCTATTATGGTTTCTTGTCATCATTGTGGGATGGTGGGACATATTAGACCAAATTGTGGTCAGTTAAAATTCCTAAGAACTTGGAATAAAAAGAATGCTCCTAAGAAGGAAAAACAACGTTGAAGAACATTCCAAGACAAAATATGTTCCCCCACATAGGAGACAACCCACTCAAAAGTTTGTCCCTATTTGCCATCACTGTGGGTTGCGCGGTCACATCCGACCCAAGTGCCCACACATACTTGTTCAGAGGTCTAAAGTGAAGGAGTTGCCAAAGAATGATTCTACTAGCACTAGACCTCCTAGCAAGCATCAAGCTTAGAGGAAACTATCAAGGTATTCTCCACCAGTGCATAAAACTCCCATATGTCACCAATGTGGAGTTAATAGTCATGTCAGACCCAAGGGTCCTTAACCTCATAAGGACCCACCTAGAAAGTCGGGACCTCATGCAAGATATCCTTATCCAAGGCATCAGCAACAATAGCAGAGGTTTGTTCCTGTAAAACAGGTCTGATTGCCAAAGAAGAACGATCTCAGCATCATGAGGAAAAGCTGCAGACGCCTAAACAGGATCCATCCTATGAAGAATTGCTCGTTGCTGGCAGCTTTAAGCAGAGCTTGATTAGATATATCGAACTGTAGCCGAAGGATGGAAGACAGAGTAGACACACTCACTTCCCAAGGGGGAAGGGACCCACCTAGTAGGTGAGGTCACACATGCTTAGGATTGTGGTTCCTAAATCCTAGTGCATGTCAGGTACACTTGCATTGCATCTTTTATATTGTCATATCTTGTGCATGCTTTGCATATTTGTTATGGAACCATTTTGTCTATCCCTATATAGTTTCTCTTGTTGTCTTGAGAAATTTCTGCAGGTGTTTCATAGGGATGACAGACAAAGCACATCAGGCGACTGCTTTTCTGTCATGGTATAGGTAAACCTCTCTCCCTAAGGTCAGGTTTGCCCTTACCCTACATGATTGGACTGATTGTCTTTTCTTTTCCTTTTATGCATGTTGATTTGTTTTGTTTTTTTTTTTTTTTAAAAAAAAAAAAGGTAAAGTGCAAGGTTTTTCTTCTTAGTCTTTCAACTATCTCATGGATCTTTATCTGCTATCTCAGTTATTTGTGCTTTGATAGAATATGCCTACATATTATTGAGATTCTAAGTCTGATTTGTGCTAAGTTTTCCTGCTACATCTGTATTAGATAGTTGCTTTCCTCATGCGATGAAAATGTGCACTATCCAAGGCTCCTCTAAGGTACAAATTTTTATCTCTAACTTTTTTGCTTCTGAAAATTCTTCTAAGAGAGATTTTTTTTTGCTAAGATAGTCAAATTGACCAACTTGCTAGTTGAACCTAGTCCCCAGAAACTCTAGCTTTCTCTCTAGGTTGTAGCACCAAAAAGATACAAGCAGTTATACTACTGAGCTTATTGTTGTATGAATAAAATCACTGCTTCTGTGCTAACTTAGCTATTAACCTTGTCCTTCATGGTGCAAGTAAAAAGATTAATAGTGCTGCTTCTTAGGGGGAGAGTATCAGATGAGGGTGACTAGGCCCTAGTAAGATAAGGTTTGACTTTTGACTGATCTAACTATGAATTTCACTCTTATTTAAAAAACTCAGTTGCTTTAAATCAAATCAGTGAAGATCATACCTTGTTAAGAAAGTCTTCACACACACACGCATTGCATGAGTTAAGTTTAATATAGAAAAATTTCTATCTGCAGGGAAATTTATGCTCATTAATTACTTGACTTTTCTTTATCTGTTTGCGTATTTTTGACGAGCTATCTGACTGTTTTCTCAAGTTTAGATACATGCGTGTGCTGAATTCTTGTTAAAGCCCTAACCTTGTTATCTTCCTTTGTTTGTTTCTTTGAAAATGTTTGGTTATGGCTTTTCTCTTATACAAAAAGAGGGAGTATTTTTTGTTTTTGGACCGGGAATGTATTTCCAAAATGGTCAAGTATTTTTTGTCCCAGAATGGCCAAAGAGGGAGTTTGTTAGTATTTTATATTGGCAACATTCTGGTTGACAAAAACACTTTATGTAACGGATGCTTTTTAACAGGATTATCGGTTCTATTCAGAGTCTTCATGTAATATGGGCAGTGACTCATTTCATGCCATGTGCTGGTCACAAGGTTCTAGAAGATGTCCATGAAGATTTCATGCAGTTTCCAAATCAGAATAGCCAATTCCTGTGCAACTGTCCGAAAGGACCTTTGAAGGCCTTTGGACGCTCCTCAGTGTCTAGAAGCTTCAGCGTTGTAGCCGTCCGGGCGACCGAGCAACACCATCCGAACGCTAGGTCAAGCTACTCCGAGTTCGACACGGAGTTGGATTTAAGTCGACACTATTTGGGAAGTTTCTGCTAGACGTCTGGACGACGTGGCAACACGTCCCGATGCTACCTAGTGTTCCAAAATATTCTAGGTTTCCTTTACGAACGTGGAAAGAAGTGACAGTGAAGACCATCCGAACGCTCGGCCAAGTCGTTCGGACATGGTCCTGTTTTGGGAAGAATTGCGCTATTCTGGAAAGGCGGTCTCAAAAGATCGTCTAGACGAGGGTGAGTTACCGTCCGGATGCTCCATAGCCAGAGTCCGAATTTGTTTAGAATTAGGTTTTTTGAAGCCTATAAATAGATGGCGCTAGGCTTGTAATTTGTAAGAATTCAGTATAGAATTTCGTAGTGCTTAGAGAGGGTGTTTAGGGAGAATTGAAAATCCGCTAGCTCTCTAGCCGTTGCCGATGTGGGCTCTTTGTTTCGTGTGAAGTCTATCTTAGAGGTTGGGCCTAAGGTAAAGGATTCCATTGTAGACCCCTTCAAGTAGGAGACTTGGTTGGGAAGCGTTCACGATGGGTTTCGTGTCAAAGTTAAAGGTATGACTACTACATCAGGGGTATGTGAGTACGAGTGTCTTATAACTAGCTTTATCTTCGGTATAGTGGATACCCTGGGTTTGGTTGCCTCGGAGTGGTTTTTCTCTTTACAGAGTTTCCACTTCGTTAACAAATATCTTGTCTCTTTTATTTTTCGCAGTTAAGATATTTTGTTGCACACGAACACACACTTGGTAATTTATAAGTCATATTTTCTTTTCATTCTCCACCCAGAATCAGGCAAAGAATTGAAGAATCTGTCGCTGACAGATGTCTCCGCATGCAAAAGAGGCAAGTTCTATCAGAGCTGAATATTCTCCGCGTAGATCTGAGGGATCCAGTCCTACTCCCTATTGGCCAGTTGATTTAGGAGAATCAGTGGGACTATCTCTTCAACTATGCCTGCCCGGCTTTTCCCAGACTGGTGCGAGAATTCTACGGCCATATGATTGTCACTTAGGATGACGATATATGATGGGCCCCATGGTAGGCCGAATCTTAAAGATCCCTTACAAGTTCCAGATGGGCCAATCACAAAGTCAAGGGCGAAGAAGATCAAGGAGGCAATGCAAGGATTGGTGCAATCCACTTGGGCCGAGTTTGCAAATTTATCGAGCAAGACTCCAACATTCAAGATGGGCTTGAAAGAAGAAGAACCAACTTTAATTCATGTGATACAAGCAACAGATGGGGGCGGCATAGCCTAGTGGTTTCTTGCAAACTCTTTATTTCACTAAGTATAGGCATATGGGCCTATATTTATGTTTCTATGGTTGTAGGCCTTTAGGCCTATTTGTTTTATTAAGTGGACTTCTTTTATTAGCTATAGAAGTGTAGTTTAGGATATTTTGGGCTTGAAGATGTTCAGCCCATGTCTTTTAATTGATGTAGGCCTTAGTAGGGTTAGGGTTTTATAGAGAGATTTTAAAAAGACTTGTAGCCGCATATGCTAGACAAGTTGATTGTGAATGAAGTTTTGTTCTTCATAGAAAACTTTTTCAGTTTTCTCTACTTGTTCTTGATTGAACTAAGAACTTATCAAAGGCAAAACCTTTGTGGCGTTCTCACCAAATCTAGGTTCTTGAAACAAGATTTGAACGGGTCTAGATTCTTTGGACTTGATTCTTGGCTTTCTTGGGTAGATTTCAATTTGTTTGTGGGTTCAAAGGGGATTTCATCCTGCGGGTTCACATCATTTGGTATCAGAGCTCAGGCTCCAAATCAGGTCTTATTTATCCTTTTCCTTTTCCTTTTCTTTTTCTTCTTCTTTTTTTTTTTTTTTTTTGTTCTTGCATTTGGATCTACAACTCCTTTCTTCATTCTTATTAATTTCGTGTGTTCTATTCGAAAAAAAAAAATCGTGTTAGAATTCAGATCTGTGATTTTCACAATTGGTTACTCATGTAATTGATTCTGGAATTCAGATTTGTGAATTCTTTAATTAATTACACCAGTCTATGCTTTAATTTTTCAAATCTGAAATTGTCAGATTTGAATTCCATTCTTGATTGCTTTTGCAAATCTTTGCTTAAATTTTTCAGATTTGAATCCTTGCTTTAACTTCCATATCTGTAATTTTTCAAATTTAAAAAAAAAAAAAAAAGAGAGAGAGAAAAAAAATAAAAGAAGAAGAAGAAGAAGAAAGAAATTTCAAAAAAATAAAATAAAATAAAATAGCTATTTGATATACTTTGCAATCCGGAAATTGAAATGATTTGATATTGATTGATCTTTATCTTCAAAGGGATCGAGTGTATCATCTTTAGTATCTTGTGTCCTAATTGTTCTTTCCTCGTACAAATTCTTTTAGATCCGTGTCATCTTATTCCTTTCTTGTTGCTGGTTGGAATAATACAAGGTGATGTCTTGATTTAGTTCAACTAGTTCTTAAAGAACTTGAAAGGGAAAACAGGTGAGGTGAAAGACTAAAAGAGTGGAAACACGAGTGGAGTGACAATATTTGAGTGTAAACACGTAAGGGAGTGTGTGAAGTTTTTACCACTAACATATTTTTTTGTTTTGTAGTGCATTGAAAATGTCTCATAAGAGTGATTCAACACTTAAGGAGGAGGTGGATAATTCATTCTTTGTATTGCGGGCCATGCAACAACAGTTTGAACAGTTGAATTTGGTGTTGGAGGAGGTGAAGAATAGGATGGATCAGCAAGAGGTAGTCACTAGAAATCTGCAAGGTGGGCGAGATAGGAGGAGACGTGCGCCTAGCATTGAAAATGAGTTTGAAAACGAAGGAGATGATGATGATGAGGAAGACATAGCATCTGAAGTTGGAAGGGGCGGAGTTGACAGACCTAGAGGAGGTAGGCGTGGAAGAGGACATGGGAGAAATCCAAGGGGTCGAGATGAGGTAGATAGGAACCTTGGGAGCATCAAAATGAAAATACCATCTTTCCAAGGTAGGACTGACCCTGAAGCCTATTTAGAGTGGGAGAAGAAAATAGAGTTGATTTTTGATTGTCACAATTATTCAGAAGAGAAGAAGGTGAAGTTGGCGGTAATTGAGTTCACTGATTATGCAATTATTTGGTGGGATCAATTAATGACCAATAGGAGGAGGAATCATGAGAGACCTATAGAAACATGGGGTGAGTTGAAAGCTCTCATGAGGCGAAGATTTGTACCTAGCCACTACTATAGAGACCTCTACCAAAAATTACAAAACCTTACACAAAGGTCAAGGAGTGTAGAAGATTTACCATAAGGAGATGGAGGTGTCTATGATTCGGGCCAATGTAGAGGAGGATCGGGAGGCCACAATGGCCAGATTTTTAAGTGGTTTGAATAGGGACATAGCCAATGTAGTTGAGTTGCAACATTATGTGGAGGTAGAAGATATGGTGCACATGGCTATGAAGGTGGAGAGGCAATTAAAGAGAAAGGGGGCAGCAAGGTATACTTCAGTTTCTAGCACTCCTTGGAAACCAAAGTGGGATAGAAATGCTCAAGCTATAGTAAAGGGAAAGGCCGAACCACCTAAGGGAAAAGATGAGGGAACTAGCAAGAACAAACCCAAGGTTGATTTCCAACCTTCAAGGAATAGAGATATTAAATGTTTTAAGTGTTTGGGTTCAGGGCACATTGCGTCTCAATGTCCAAACAAGCGAGTGATGGTTCTGCGAGACAATGGAGAGGTGATGACTGATAGTGAAGATGATAGTGATGAGATGCCCGAGTTGGTTAATGCTAGTGATGATGATGGAGTGGAATACCCCGTAGAAGGTGAGTCTCTTATTGCCAGGCGTGCTCTCAATACGCAAATTAAGATAGACGATATGGAGCAATAGAGAGAGAACATATTTCATACCAGATGTTATGTAAACAACAAGGTGTGTAGTATGATTATAGACGGGGGAAGTTGCACCAATGTAGCTAGTACCACCCTAGTTGAAAAGCTGAGCTTACCTTTATTGAAGCACCCTAGACCTTATAAGTTGCAATGGTTGAATGAATGTGGGGAGGTCAAGGTCAATAAACAAGTTTTGGTGGCTTTTACCATTGGGAGGTATAGTGATGAGGTGCTTTGTGATGTAGTTCCTATGCATGCTGGCCATATTTTGTTGGGGAGGCCATGACAGTATGATAGGAGGGTGATTCATGATGGGTTTACAAACAGGTACAACTTTGTGAAGGATGGAAAAACATTCAAGCTTGCTCCTTTAACCCAAAAACAGGTCTATGAGGACCAACTGAAGCTGAAAAGTGAGATTGAGCAAAAAAAAAGAGTGAAAAAGAAAATAGAGAGGTGCTTGAGAATAAAGAAAAGAGAGTGGAGCCACGAGAGAAAAAAGAAAGAGGACTTGCAGAGAGAAAAGGGAAGGCAAAGATGAGTTTTTATGCAAAGGAGAGTGAGGTTAAGAGGGCCTTCATAGCAGATCAGCCTATGATTTTTCTTGTTTACAAAGAATCTTATCTTAATCTTGATGAAACTAACCAATCTCTTCCTAGTTTGGCTCTTTCTTTGTTGCAGGAGTTTGATGATGTATTTCCGGAGGAGATGCCGAGTGGGTTGCCACCCATTAGAGGCATTGAGCACCAAATTGATTTCATACCCGGAGCAGTTATTCCAAACCGACCAGCCTATAGGAGTAATCCGGAGGAGACCAAGGAGCTTCAAAGGCAAGTTGAAGATTTGTTGAGCAAGGGGTACGTGAGGGAGAGCATGAGCCCATGTGCAGTACCAGTGCTACTAGTGCCAAAGAAGGATGGGACTTGGAGGATGTGCATTGATTGCAGAGCGGTCAACAATATTACGGTAAAGTACCGTCATCCTATTCCTAGATTAGATGATATGCTTGATGAATTGCATGGCTCATGTATTTTCAGTAAAATAGATCTTAAAAGTGGATATCATCAAATTAGAATGAAAGAGGGAGATGAATAGAAAACAGCTTTTAAAACTAAACATGGACTTTATGAATGGTTGGTTATGCCATTTGGACTTACAAATGCGCCTAGTACTTTCATGAGATTAATGAACCATGTATTACGTGCGTTCATAGGCAAATTTGTAGTCGTGTACTTTGATGATATCTTAGTGTATAGCACGAACTTAGATGAACATATTGAGCATTTAAGATGTGTGTTAGATGTGTTGAGATGTGAAAAGTTGTATGCTAATTTTAAGAAATGTACCTTTTGCATGGAAAAAGTTGTTTTTCTTGGTTATGTTGTTAGTACAAAAGGTATTGAGGTGGATGAAGAAAAAGTAAAGGTTATCAAGGAGTGGCCAACGCCTAAAAGCATCATTGAGGTAAGAAGCTTTCATGGTTTAGCTAGCTTTTATAGGTGTTTTGTTAAGGATTTTAGCACCATTGCTGCACCACTCACTGAAATAATTAAAAAGAATGTTGGATTTCATTGGGGGAGTGATCAAGCAAATGCATTTGCTACTATCAAAGAAAGGTTATGTTCTACACCTGTGTTAGCATTACCTGATTTTAACAAAACTTTTGAGATTGAATGTGATGCCTCAGGAATAGGAATTGGAGCCGTTTTAATGCAGGATAGGCGGCCCATAGCCTTCTTCAGTGAGAAGCTAAGTGGGGCGACCTTGAATTACCCCACTTATGACAAAGAACTTTATGCTCTTGTTCGCGCTCTAGAGACGTGGCAACACTACCTTTGGCCTAAGGAATTTGTGATCCACACCGATCATGAATCATTAAAGCATCTCAAGAGTCAAGGTGATGATTCGAGGTCGAATCCTTTTGAGGAGAGGGGGAATGATGGGCCCCATGGTAGGCCAAATCTTAAAGATCCCTTACAAGTTCCAGATGGGCCAATCACAAAGTCAAGGGCGAAGAAGATCAAGGAGGCAATGCAAGGATTGGTGCAATCCACTTGGGCCGAGTTTGCAAATTTATCGAGCAAGACTCCAACATTCAAGATAGGCTTGAAAGAAGAAGAACCAACTTTAATTCATGTGATACAAGCAACAGATGGGGGCGGCATAGCCTAGTGGTTTCTTGCAAACTCTTTATTTCACTAAGTATAGGCATATGGGCCTATTTTTATGTTTCTATGGTTGTAGGCCTTTAGGCCTATTTGTTTTATTAAGTGGACTTCTTTTATTAGCTATAGAAGTGTAGTTTAGGATATTTTGGGCTTGAAGATGTTCAGCCCATGTCTTTTAATTGATGTAGGCCTTAGTAGGGTTAGGGTTTTATGGAGAGATTTTAAAAAGACTTGTAGCCGCATATGCTAGACAAGTTGATTGTGAATGAAGTTTTGTTCTTCATAGAAAACTTTTTCAGTTTTCTCTACTTGTTCTTGATTGAACTAAGAACTTATCAAAGGCAAACCCTTTGTGGCGTTCTCACCAAATCTAGGTTCTTGAAACAAGATTTCAACGGGTCTAGATTCTTTGGACTTGATTCATGGCTTTCTTGGGTAGATTTCAATTTGTTTGTGGGTTCAAAGGGGATTTCATCCTGCGTGTTCACATCAATATAGGCCTGATGATGCAGACTTTAGTCAGAGGGAACACCATTCAGATTGACCCACAACTTATCAGTGCTGTGATCGGGGTCCCAGTTCTACTAGTTCCAGGGTTACCACTCCCTGAAGGAGTTAAGGCTCCCAACATTGACTACCTCCTGGATTTCTTTGAGGCACGACCACAGGGGGAGGAGAGAGTCCTCTCTCATATCAGGATTGGTGCCTATGCTCCTATGCACAGGCTTTTGGCAAAGATTGTAGTGACAAACTTCTGGCCTCAAACTCATCGGAGTGAGATTATCCTCAAGAAGGCCCACCTTCTGTATGCTATAGTGATGCGATTACCCTTCTGTTTGTGCTAGCACATTATGCACACAATGCTTGAGGTTCGTGATGAGACAAACACTAGTCTGTCCATTGGGTGTTTGATCACTTAAATCTGTCTTCGGTTGGTGACAAACATTTTTTATTCGAGCCCAGATCGAGGATTCCGGATCCTCTTGGAAAACAGACTCTCATGAAGTCAAATGCTCAGTTACGGCACAAGGGTCAAGGCGAGTTCCTCAGCCTCCACCAGTTAATGTTTACCCTTCGGCTGCTGCATCATCATCTCAAACGATGCCCCCTACCTTCCAGATCGAAGCTGCTTTTGCTCAGCTTATGTCTGCTCTAAGATCTCTCCAATAGGCAGTCAGTATTATTGGAGAGCGTGTCGAGCAGTGTCAGATCGACATTCGAGGGAATGCCTGAGCTATCATCAACCTAAGCATGATGATGATGAGGATTGAGAGTTTATTTTTTTTACTCTCTTTATATGTTCTTATTTTGCTGTTGATATTATTTAAGAACTATTTATCTTTATGAGACTTTGGGTATTTAAATACAAATGGTTTTTCTCTAATATTCTGTTTACCATTTGTCCTTTTGAGACAAAAAGGGTGAGTATTTTTGGACCAGGAATGTATTTCCAAACCGGTGAAGTGATTTTTGTCACAGAATGGCCAAAGGGAGAGTTTGTTAGTATTTTATATTAGCAACATTCTGGTTGACAAAAACACTTTATGTAAATGTTGCTTTTTAACAGGAATGTCGGTTCAATTCAAAGTCTTAAGTAATATGGACAATGTCTTATTTCATGCCATGTGTCTGGTGACAAGCCTCTAGAAGATGTCCATGAAGATTTCATGCAATTTTCAAGTCAGAACAACCAGCTTCTATGCAACAGTTCAGACGGGCCTTTGAAGGAGTCTGAACGACCTTCAGTGTGATGTCCTGAATATTATTTGCCGTTTTAGGAATAAATTTAATGGGATAAACAACTAAAATTAATTAGACGACTGAAAAATAAAATAGGACGCGCAGAGAATGTTATATAGTCCAAAGAAATAAATTATACAAGAAGAAAATATGTGAGAATGAATGGGAAATGGAATAAATGCGAAAAATGGATTAAAATAGGTAAAATTAATGTGGCGTGTCTGGACGGCTCAAAAGGCTCATCCGGACGGTACTTTATCTATACGTGGCGAACGCCTCATTTCACGCACGTCCGGACGCCTGTCTTAATGCGTTCGGACGGCTTGCAACGAGTGGCGCACGCCTACTTAAACGGCGCGCGTCTGGATGGTGGTTAGTGCCCTTCCGGACGGCTTGTGATGCCCGTCTTGACGGGGTCCAAATTAAAGTGGGCAGAACGCCTATTTCTCTCTGTCTCTTCGGTTTTTCTCTCCATTTCTCTATGGTTTTTCACCTAAAAACCGTGATATCTTGAAATCCAGCCATCCAATCTTAGATTCGACTTCGGTAACGTAATCCTCGAAGCCCGATCTACGTTTTGACTGAACATTTTGAGGTATTTTCGTTAAATTCATGTTTTTGAGATTTTGGTTAAATCTTGCAAATGTGAGCTTAATCTAGTGCTTTCTTTAGGTAATGGGTTACTTGGAACTTGTTGGAGGCTACCCAAACCACGGGTTTTGGTTTGGTGAATTTTTGGTGGGTTTCCTCAAACCCTAACTTTTGAGTATTTAATTTCAATTGATTTTTTATGTGATTAACCCTTAGTACATGCTATTGGGTTAATGGTATTGTCTTTAAAAGTAGATCGTTAAATCATGTTAATAAGTTAGTAATTATTGTAAAAAGATTAGTGAACATAATTTTAGGATTGATGTTATTTTAAATACGGTATTAAATTATGCGACTAGGTTAATGAGAATAATTTATGAGTTAGTCGAAATAATTTGGAATTAACATTAATTGAGTTTAAGTTAGTATCAAGGATTTATGGGTAGACATTTGAAAACCTTTAAAAATATTGTGGGTTTTCTAACGGTTAGCATTGAGCGATTAAAGTGCTAATTTGAGTGTTAAGTTGTTTAGAGTGCTAAACGATGAAATGTGTTATTCCACAGTGACACATTGCATGGTGATGTCTAGGAAACCTAGTGCATAATATCCGCGCAACCATGTCAGTATTCTACTCACTGAGAAAATATATATTTTTATATGTAATAGATTGATAAAAATATATATATTGTTTATGAAACCGAACCGACCATATGATGAATTATATGTTTTGAGATAATTTTGATTAGTTTTGATTATGTTTAAACTATATTAATGATGTTTAAGAATTGATGCATGAGTGAAGAGTGAGGAATTGATTTAAAATGTTTGAGTAAGTTCTACGATTGAGATTTAAATTATGCAAAATTGTTTGAGAACATGTCATGTTGAAACTGTTTAGGTTTTATGAAGAAACTATGTTTTGAATGATTTCAAAGTATTTGATGAAATGTTGGATTTGTTTAGTTTTGAGGGAACTTGATTTAGTAACAGCATGATTTTATAGCATGATACAGTAGTGAAACATATACTGGTCAGGCACAGAGCATAGAGCATGTAGTACATAGCATACATACCCCAGCAGTATCAGTATATCAATATCAGCAGAATCAGTATCAGCAGCATATTAGTATCAGTAGCCCTAGTTCATGTATATCATGTATAGCATTGTTTTATGAGTGATGTTTTTTATGTTATGAGTAGCTTTTACTAGACGTGTTGGTATGCATAAGTGTCTTAAATGAAAAACGCTTATGTATATTTCTATCGGATGGTTGCACGATTTAAATGCTATAACTTGAAAGTACATGGATTCATGACTGCCCAGGTGCGAGTAATGGCATGTCTATGAGTAAGAAGGTCGATTGTTATTGTTCTTCAGGAAAGACGTGTTAGCATAATTGAGTTCAACTCTAGTACTCACATGATCTACTGACGTTCAAGGCATGAAACTAAAATACGATTAGAGATGGTGTTGCGAGTATTTTGTTGAAGGATGATATCCTAGTATGGAAAAGTAAGAGGCCATACATTGAACTTGAAAGTACATGGATTCATGACTGCTCAGGTGCGAGTGATGGGATGCCTATGAGTAAGAAGGTTGACTGTTAATGCTCTTCAGGAAAGACGTGTTAGCATAATTGAGTTCAGCTCTAGGGCTCACATGATCTACTGACGTTCAAGGCACGAAGCTGAAATACGATTAGGGATGGTGTTGCGAGTATTTTGTTGAAGGATGATATCCTAGTATGGAAGAGGAAGATGTCATGTTTTATTGCTTAAGACTTATGTGCTGTCATGATATCTGTGATGGAGTGATCTATATGTAGAAACTTCCAAGCGGTAGATTGGAACTTCTACATATGTTCACAGCTATGTAGTATGTTTTAAATGTTTTCTGAATAGTCGGTCTTTGCTGCATTAGCTATTGGTAAATTATGGCTAATATAGTGCTCGCGTGACTAAAAATAAAAGAAAGGTTGGTTCTTTGTGAAAACTCAGTTAGTTTTATATCACTGAGGTCTTAGTATGAGGTATACTGAGGCGGTGAACTCATTATTTCACCTATGCGGATGTGGATATCACCACAACAGTGTAGATGTGGTTTCTTGGTTGCAGGTACTACGGATGTAGATGATGACCAGCTTGCTTAGCGTATGGGTTGCTATGATTGGACCATATCGCGACAGTCATATGCCGGACTCACGGGTAGTCTGCATTTTTTGGGTATTTTGTTATGGCTCGTGTCCTATGGGGCATGTAGTTGCAGAGCCTGTATTTTGGGTATGTAATTTTAGTAATATGTTTTATAGGCTTTAACCAGTTAGACATGTAATTGGCTCCTGTTGTAATTAATTGTTATGTATTAGATGTATTTCCACTTATGATATGTGTTCCGTTGCACATTAATTATTATATTCCGTTGTTAGATGTAACCTCTGATGATCTGGTACATGTTATGGGGCATGTGCCATATGTTGGCTGAGCGACACGTAGTCGTACCACTGCGATGACTCGTTTTACGTTTTGTATAAAAAAAAAAAAATACGGGTCGTCACATTCAGTGCCTAGAAACTTCAGCCGTTGCAACTGTTCGGATGACGAAGCTACACCGTCCAGACACTAGGTCAAGCTACTTCGAGTTCTACACGGATTTAGATTTCAGAAAACACTAATTGGGAAGGTTCTACCAGATGTCCAGACGATGTGGCAACACTGCCGGTCGCTACCCATGTTCCAGAATATTCTGGGTCTCCTTTTACGGATGTGGAAAGGAGTGACAGCGTTGACCGTCTGGACGCTCGGTCAAGCCGTTCGGACGCCATCCTGATTTGAGAAGAATTGCGCTATTCTGGAAAGGCGGTCGCAGAAGACCGTCCGGACGCAGGCAGCTAAGTGACCGTCCGGACGCTACTTGCCAGAGTCTGAATTTGATCAGAATTAGGTTTTTTGTAAGCCTATAAATAAATGGCTCTAGGCTTGTATTTTATAAGAATTCAATATAGAATTTCATAGTGCTTAAAGATGGTGTTTAAGGAGATTAGAAGATCCGCTAGCTCTTTAGCCGTTGCCAGTGTGTGCTCAACTGTTCGTGTGAAGTCTATCTTAGGGAGGAGCCCTAAGGTAAAATATTCTATTGAAGACCCCTTCAAGTAGGAAACTTGGCTGGGAAGCGTTCATGATGTGTTTCATGTCAGACTAATAGGAACGTTGCATCGGGGTATGTGAGTGTTACTTTCTATGTACTAGCTTTGTCTTCTGAATAATGGAAATCTTAGGTTTGGCTGCCCAGGGGTGGTTTTTCTCTTAACTGGGTTTCCACTTCGTCAACAAAATATTTGTCTATTTTAAATTCTGCAATTTAAATATTTTGTTGCACACTATCACACACTTGGTAAATTAGAAGTCAATTTTATTTTTCAAATAAAATAAGTGAGATTAAAATGAAATATATTTTTGGAAATAATAACTTAATTTCAGACCTAGTTCAAAAAAAAAAAGAGTCTATTTTAATAGGGGGAAAGGTCAAGAATGTTGTGTAAGGGAGGACAGACTCCTAATTAGGGTCTTTGAGTATCTAGCCCTGAGCTAACCTAGACGAACCTTATTATTCAAATCCTTGCCAAGTGGTACTCCTTACCCCTTCCAAATGCATTCAATTCTAAGGATCATCACTTTCATATTGTACATGTTATGATGGAGATTACTTTGAAAGTTTAATTACCCTGCAAAGTAATGTTTCATTATTTCTTTAAATATTTTAATGATATGTACTTGTTATGGCAATTCTCACAATTTTTCAGTGCTTTATGTTCCCTTTTTAAATGTCATCATATAATTTAAAAGTTCACGACATTATAATGATTTATAACTAAGTTGTCACTCACAAGTGGGTACAAATGCTCAGTATTGAAAGGATGATTTCAAATGAGGAAAGCTTCTATTTTTGTAATTTTTCCCAAATGAAGAAAAGTTTCCGTTTAAGGAAACTTTCCCAATAAGGAAAATTTTATTTAAAGAAGTTGTACCATTTTCACATGTTGAGTTATATGATCATTGAAAGTTTAAGGAAGTAAAAAATAAGCGTGTAAGGTGGAACCACATTATGTAAAGGAATGTTTTAAGACGTTTGGCCTAAGGAAAAGTTAATAGTACTGTACCAAACTAAGATGGAGTGCACCACACTGACGTTACAGTTGCATGAAGGTGTGGCCATCATTAAGTTGTCATGTTGAATGCACCAAGAAGTTAATCAGCTAGCCAGAGCATATCTGCAGCCACGGTGTTGCTTGATCCTCGAAGATTTGATCCTCGAAAACCCCATGCATACTAGATGTAATTGTATGCAAGGCTAGATGGGTAAAACTACAAAGGATATGATGTTTAAATTATTGAGAAGTTTACATCTTATTCCGATGTTATACGTTTTTCTTACGATGACTACTTTTTCCTTATGTTGCTATTTGTCTCCCCTCAACCAACTGTTTTAATTCGGTTGAGAAGTATTACTTACTAAGCCTTTCGCTCACCCCTTACTTTCTCCCTATTTCAGGTTTTGAGGCAGATGGGTAGGTGGCCAGAATGCTTAGGCTTTTGGGGGTCATTATATCATTCACTATGTTACTTTTATTGCATTTATATTTTGTCAATCTATGTTTTATGTTAGTAAGTGCATCGGGCACAGACAAAAAAAAAAAAAAAGGACCACTTAACTTATTAAGTTGTTTATTATGTACTCTTTATGCTAAGAACTTATACTTCCGCAAAAATATTATTTTCTCATAGCATGCATGGTAGTAGTTTACAAGTGCTCTAACGTCCTAATAAGTAATATTGCGCCTAATTTAAAACTAACAGGCTAGGTCCTTTTGGGTATGGGCGTTACATAATAGACTCTTTAAAAGGCCCACTACCTTAATAAATCCGATTAAAGATCCGCTATATTATATGTCCTTTACACTCAAGCTCTCTTAGTCTCTGGTCTTCTAAAGGGGGTTTTCGGAGGGGGGCCAGACAAGCTAGGCATGGAAGTAATAAAAAAGACAAACAAAACGGATTAGATAGGTGCTGTCGTGCTGGTATTATTGTGCCTTTGTGTCTCATTCTCTCTCTTTCTTCCTTTGAGGTTGTAGTTTTGGCTATAAAGTAAATCATGCTATTAGATTTTATCTTCCAACACTATACATGACATCGATTCCAAAATTTTGTTAATAAAATCATTCTGTTTAATTGGTTTTATCTTGCTTTTGTTTGTGGCTCAGTTGTTGGTCTCTTGCATTTGTGGTGTGGAGTTGAAATACTGATGTCAATGGATTAATTGGGGATGCAAAGATTTTAAGTAAAATCACCGATCCAAGAAAATATTAACCATAAATTATGATGTGGCATTGTAATACTGATATCCGTGGAGTTGCTGGAGTAATTGGGGAACAAAGCTTTTAAGCAAGCTCCCATATCCATTAAAATATTAAGCAAAGCTGACATTAATCTTGGAAGAGAGAGAGAGAGAGAGAGAATGGGACACGAAGGCACAACAATGGGAGTGAGAGAGCAAGAGGAGCAGTAGAGAAAGGCATAGTGTAACACCCCCCGATCCTATATTAAGAAGAGATAACTAGTTCAAATAGAGTGAGTGATTTATAAAGATACTCATCGATGTTAAGTCCCATTTTGCTTAGTTACTAGGTGAAATTGGACTTTATAAGGGATTCTAAAAAAATTCTAAATTGACTAGTTTTTTTAGAGTAAAAGCGCTAATGTGGCTAACGTCTTTTTTTCTGAGTCCTTAGATACAGTACCATTGGCAGAAAATCTTCTTCATCATCATCAATTGGCAGCAACGAGTGTGATTCGATCCCTTGAATCCAATGCCGTTTGCTTTGCCTCTTGATAATTTGACGTCGATTTGCAGTTAAAAAAAATAACAACATGGAAACCGGATCCCTATTCTATGACCTAACAAATTTATTCAGAGAAACTAACAAAACATAGAAAAAAAAAAAAAAAACATTTTTGTGAGTAAATTGACCGGTCTTAAATGAATCCACTTGGGCCGTGTTGAATCAGCTGCATCACAAGCGATGTTTGGGCCTCAAGCCCAATCAATCCCTAGCGGTGCGAGGACAATGAATCTCCACCTCTCAATTTCCTAAGAAAACCTTCTCCTCTCTCTGTTTTTTTTTGTTAAATAAATATATGAAATAGAGAATATATGTTAAAGAGAGAAAGAGCGGAAATATATCAAGGACTATATTGCATTGAGTAGTATATGCATAACATATTACAAGAGACCTCTATATATAGAGAGGCTATGAGTAGTGACCAAGAAACCCTAGAGTAATTAAGGTAGGGAATAAATTCTAATAGGAAAGACAATAATATATTCTAACATCCCCCTCAAACTCAAGGTAGAAGATTCTAAAATCTCGAGTTTGAAATTAGAAGCCGGATTTAAATGCAGCAGAAGTACTCGATGGTTGGATCAAAACGGTACCGGCGAGAAAGGCTGAAAGTGACGGCTGGAGAACAAAGATTAGCCGTTAATCCCGTGAGGGGCCAAGCCGCAACTAACAATGATGGTCAGAGAACGAAAACTAGCTGTCAATCCTATGAAGAGCCAAATCACATTGTGTCAAAAGGCTGAAGGAGACGGTCGAAGAACAGAGAATATCCGTTAATTCCATGAGGGGCCAAACCGCAACTTACAATGATGGTCAGAAATAGAAATTAGCCATTAATCCTGTGAAGGGCCTAATTATATTGTGCCAAGTTTCGCCAATGAATTGAGCTGTAGATCACAACAAAATAGGCAAACAAAAATCCAAAAGAGGGGTTTTCTTTTTTCTTTTCTTTTTTGAGTTCGTCGGAAAAGTGGTTGGAGAGCGGCAGGAGGCGGAGGGCGGCGGTTGTTGGCAGCCGGCAGCGGATGGTGGTGGCTGCTGGTGGCAGTGAGTGCTTGGTCCTTGAATTGGGCTGAGAATGGAGCCTAATAGAATAGGCAATTGGGCCAAAAAACCCATGGACCATTGAATATGGTTTGACCCGAAAACCTGGTTTAGAAACCGGTATTGGACCTGTTAAAAAGACCTGATGACCCGAGTTAGAAATCGGTTTTGAACCGAGTTGAAATGGAAGTTGGCTTGGTCGACTGAACCGGTTGGAGGATCCGGACCCGATTGGCCTGGGCGGCTGAACCGAGTTGAGAGGCAGTGCGTGGGCACGTGAGACAGAGATCCAGCAACTTCTGGAGGTACGTGAATCGCCCAATTGGCGGTTTCTGGATGTCTCCGGAATGCTCGGTGGCAGATCTATGCAGCGGCGTTGCAACCGGGATGAGTGGACCACTGGATTGGTGGGGAGCGGCGCAACGGGGCGAGGGCGCGTGAAGAAGCGATCCAGAACTTCAAACAGCGCATGGGGGCGCGTGAATGGTCTGATGGAGATGTTCTGGACGGCTTTGGAGAGCTCTACGACGGATCTACGGATTGATGCTGTCACGGAGGGAATTGGCCTAGTGTGGAGGCGCGTGACAACACATGCAGAAAGGTGGGACGACACATGGAGGCCTGTGTGGCTGTCGTCGGCGGCGGATCTTCCCCAGATCATAAGATCTGGACCTTGTAGAACAGATTCTGGGATTGTTTTTCCAGATGTGGCTGCGATGAAGGCGTGGAAGAGACTGACAGCAAGTTTAAAAGCGGGAGGCGGCATGTGAATGACTAAAATTATGAGACAGCCGTAAAACACATGAAGGGAGGCTTGAAAATTTCAATGACGTTTATTGAAAGGCCACAAGAAAGTGGCTCTGATACCATGTTAAATAAATATATGAAATAGAGAATATATGTGAAAGAGAGAAAGAGCAGAAATATATCAAGGATTACATTGTATTGAGTAGTATATGCATAACATATTACAAGAGACCTCTATATATAGAGAGACTATGAGTAGTGACCAATAAACCCTAGAGTAATTAAGGTAGGGAATAAATTCTAATAAGAAAAATAATAACCTTAGAATAATATAGTAGGAAAATAAACCCTATTAAGAGAGATAATAACCCTAGAATAATATAATATTCTAACACTTTTTATTATTAAAATATATTTTAAGATTTGGTCAACTTTAATTGCTCTGTCAGGGTTAGATTAAGATTGTATTTACTATTTAGAGTGAATTAATGCATTTTTTTTTTATATATATTATTATTATTTTTTTAAAAAAAATATCATACCGTAAAAGGGGATTGGATAGTGTAAATTGGGTGCTTTGCAGAATTCTTATAAAAATGAAATCCTTCCTTTGAACTTGGGAAATAAAATTTGTAATATTTTTCAAATTCAACACAGAAATCTTTTGAATAAATATTATCCTAAGAAATGATTTGTGGGACTAAGAAATAAGCAATTAAAAGCAACTGTTTTCATTACTTCAAATTCTTTAATGGCAACTTGTTTAGCTAGTAAATTAATTTGTAATTTATTAAAGAGATATAATATATTTACAATTTTTATAAAACTCATATACAATTCTAACAACTTTTTTTAAAATTAACCATTGAATATATTTTGTAAAAAAATAGATCTTTAAAAAAAAAATTATTAGAATTATACAAAATTTATATAAAGAGTTATACAACAAACCCCTCCTCCTTATCAAATATCTCAGTTGGTAAAAAAACAGTGTTAACGTAGGAGCTATATATAGACCACAGAATACTTGCATAGTCTAACAAAAAAAAAAAAAAGAGCAGAAGAAGACAAAAAGAGAAAAGAAAAGCAACTTGTATTCAAATCCTAAGAACTCGCCTGGCAGAGAGTCCCAAGAGAAAAAGGGTATCTAGGCATATTCTTATTTATTCTAAAGGCCAATGCTATTTACAGTAATCCTATTTAAGTAAAAATGTTATACAATTATCATATAATTTTATGATGTAGTAGTAAAATTAATTTTTAAATTTATATCTATAAAAAAAAAAAAAAAAAAAAAAAAAAAAAAAAAAAATTTACATTATTTCTCATATATAACAGCAGCCTACTAAAAGCCTGGGCCGTTCGATGAATCTATTCATAACATTAACGCATCGCAATTTGACCCCAACTCAACTGCTTTGTTCCCTACGTCTGCAGAGACCTATGAGTGACCACATTCTAAATTTTCCCACATAATTTTAATGGTTAATGATTATTATCTATTACGATATTGCAGTTCATAAATAGTTGAAAAACCAAGCAAAGCCGTCTGATTTTCTCTATCTTCAACCAACGAGCTTCGTTGAGTTCTGCTCGGAAAAGCTCCCCCTTTTCGGCTCGTCTTCGTAAGGTTTTTTTCTCTAATTTTTTTTTAAGTATGATATTTCCCAAGTTTAACAGTCTTTCAATTAATTTACTAATTTCATCTACTTGATAATCTGTTTGATATTAAATTAATCGAGTGACGTTGTGATAAACACAAAGCCCCTGTAATTTTTCTTTTCCTTTTTGATAAAATCCTGCTTAGATTTTTTATTTTTTATTTTTTTAAAAAAAACTTCAGGTAATTGAAGTTTTTTCCTTTCCTGGGGATGTTTGATTTTCAGCAAGCTAAGTGGATATGTGTTTGTTTCTTCAAAAGAATTTGTGCACTATTGTGTTTAGGTTTTACGCAAAATGAAAAAAAGTTGGGTTGTTGATTTTTTAGTATATACATGTTCTTGCTGTTAATTGTATGATCAAGTTTATGTGGTGCTTTTGTGGGTAAACGATATTGAAAAAATGCTAGTTCAATTTGAAATTTGGTTTTTTTCTAAAAACAATTAAATTTATGCATGTTCTTCATATTATTGATGAATATGACTGCAAGAAACTTTAAATATAAAGTAGGTGCTGCCTAACTCTGGGTTGTGGCTGGTGATCTTTGTCCTATGTCGCGTAGGCTTTTGGGTTTGAGCAATGTTGTTTTATATTATTATGGCTCTTAATTGTCCGAGGAATAATTTTTTTTCCTAATGAGTGAATGAATAGGTAATAATTTACTCTATTTTTATGGTAATTTCAGGGAAAAAAAAATGGCAAAGAGTTACTTCAAGCAAGAGCATGATCTTGGTATGTAGTATGTACTGTTGTGTACGGATGGCTGGGCAATATATTTAATTTATGAATATGTGATTACTTTTGTTTTCAGAGAAGAGACGCGCGGAGGCTGCTAGGATCAGGGAGAAATACCCTGATAGGATTCCGGTGAGCAATAACTTTTAACTTTTAAGCCTGATGTTGGCAATTCTGGTTTGTGATGTGATTTCACTGCTGTGGAACCACATATATTCTTTTTATTTCGGTTTCCATTTAGGAAATCAAATTTTGGTTGAACTGGTTTCATAAGCATGTTTCTGTATTTGTAGTATGTCTTGTGTTTTGAATATATTATCGGCTTTCTAGTCCATGAATGGGAGCAATATAAACTGAGAATTGCCGAGGAATTTTACATTTGAAGATTCCGTGTACCATTGTACGTCGGGCTATTAGGGTTACTAATGATTTAGGGCTTGGTGATTTACAAAGCCTTGAACTATACTTATATCAAAGAGCTCCTGCTTAGGGAATACATATTTATCAAAGCTTTAGCTAGATGATCTAGAATGCTGCTGCTGTTGGGTTTGGGAATGGCAGTACTAATTCCTGTGTAGACCATAGATAACTTAATTACGTCTTTTTTGTCTTATATCTTTGTACAAGTTATATTTTATGTCTGTCGATTATTTTGCCACATATCCTTATTTTTCCTGCTTTTGCTTTTTTAGTGCTTGTGTGCATGCAATAACAAAGTGCTGTATCTACACTTTCTAGATGAAGGCCTTTTAATGTTCTCTTGCAGTATATTGATAGCGAAATTTTGAAGATAGGTCATTTTATTTGGTAGAGAAATTTAAAGAAGAAATTTGTGAGATGTTGAACCACAAGTTTCACAAGGTCCTCAAAAAATTGAATCCCATAGTACTGATAATTTGGTCGTGTGACTGTCATTGTAGAAAGTAACAAGTTTCTTTGAGTACTTGGGGAATTAAGGACAGGACTCTGTTTTTTTTTCTTTAATTTTTTTTTCATTCTTTCTATTTATTTATTTATTTTAATGAAAATGAATTCTGCTGTACTTACTATCCAATGATTTAAATGACTGCATCAGCATTCTACCGTTTTGTTTTTCTAAGCTGACTTTACTGGGAACTTGCTTGTATAATTTTAAGGTTATTGTGGAGAAGGCAGAGAGAAGTGATATCCCAAGCATCGATAAGAAAAAGTAAGTAATTCCTGCAATTAGATGCTGTAGAATCTCTTATTACTTTCCCTACTCTCTCTCCCCACACTAATGATTTAGTTTAATTGTCCTAGAAAAGTTGTGTTCATTAGTGTTTCAAACTTGAAATTTAGTCAGAAGTATTCTTATCGAGCATCATTGGGGGAGAATAAGCTACGCATTGGCCCTTCCTAATGCCTCTGGGTTCTGATGCCTCCCTCCCTCAATTCAATAGCTCTTTTTATTTCGCGTGTACTTGGTCCCCCCCCCCCCCCCTCCCTCTTTAGATAGCTCTTTTTATTTCATTTGTACTGTTGACATACTTCATACAACTTATTCATGACTACAAAATGAAGTTTTCATTGAACATATGGCCATTGGTTACTTGCAATATTCATGGTTACAAAAACTAGTTAAAAGAAAGGTATTTTGATAATAAATAAAACATTTTATTTTCATTGGTATGGTGGGCTGTTGTGATCACTTGCAATATTCATCACCAATGCTTTGTGATGATTAATAAATCCAAGAAAAATTCTAATGGAGAAGAAATATGGTGATACAGTTATGATTGCGTTTGGTATACCTGCCCACTTATATGCTATTATGTCTTGGCACTTGGCAGTGTTTTAGGTGAGACCTGAGCTTGGTGTTGGTCTTGTTGAATTTAAGCATCAAACTGTGAGCCCTGCCCTTATAAGAATTACTAATTCTTATTTGGACAAAACTTTTTGTTGCTTATCAAACAATAAAAGGATTCAGTTTTAAAGTGATGTACAAATGTAGCGGATAATTAGTTGCTTTATTTTTTTCACTTGCTAATTCTTGTAAGGCCAAGTGTGGGTGTTGTTTTGTTTTTGTAATTATGTTAGATGTCTTTATGCTACATGGTTGTATATTATACCAAAGAGGAGATTTTGGTCAATATGTTTGTTATTGTGGCTGGATTTTTATTTTTTATTTTTTATTTTTTATTTTTTTCACTTTTCACCATAAGCTGAATGGAAAAACCACAGGTACCTTGTTCCAGCTGACCTGACGGTGGGACAATTTGTCTATGTCATCCGCAAAAGGATTAAACTGAGTGCTGAAAAGGCAATCTTTATATTTGTGGACAATGTCCTTCCACCGACGGGTAAACCTAGCCAGATTATATTATCGCCTACATGATAAGAGTATTGATAAAAACTACATTTTTATTTAATAACTATTTTATAATGTTGATATGGCAGTTCCAACCAAACCAACTTTTGGATTAGTCTTTTTTTTTTTTATAAAAAAAAATCTAAGAATTGGTTGGAACTATTAGGTTAGCATTGAAGGATATTTGTAAGATAAAAATGTGGTATATGGTATTACTCAAATGATAATGATCTATTTGGACATTTTGATTTGAGACGGCTCACTGAATGTTGTTTAATTTGTTTGGTTCTTACAGGTGCTATCATGTCTGCCATATACGAGGAGAAGAAGGATGAAGATGGGTTTCTGTATGTTACTTACAGTGGTGAAAACACATTTGGGCATCAGATTCCACTGTAGTCTTTGATTTTTCTAATTGCCGCCTTCTTTCTTTACATCTTCACCGTATTTGATTTGCTTGTTGCCGTCACCGTTGCCTCGTGCAGGATAATTTGGTTATTGTGCCTATATCCAAAAACCTACCTGTGGTTTTATGCAAAGGTATATATTTGTACAGGTTAAAACTCTTAAGAACCAGGTGAATGTTAAATTTCCTGCCTTTTTTAACAATGATTCTCTTCAATTTTTGTCTCTTAGAAGTAAGTTGCTCTTCTTAAAAGGGTTGTCAGTGTTTGTGTGCCTCTTTGTTTCTTAAATCCCGAGTGTAGGCTACTTGTTGGACGATCCTATCTTCATACCTCACTGGTTAGAGGCTGGTCTTCCTAAAGTTACTTTGGTTGATTGGGACAAGATCCTCTTCATTTCGAATAAAATAAATAAAATCCCTTTCATGTTTAGAATTGAAATTTGGTGTATTTAGCGGTATACGTAATTTCATATTAATTAAATTTTTTAATAGAAATACAAACATTGACTTAATATACATTCTTTAAATGCACCAAATTTTAATATGGGAAAAGTACACATAAGTTATTATTTCATTGTCAATGTTCTCTCCAAATTATCAATTGTGTTGATGTCTTTTTTTAAACTATTAAAGTATGCCAATGTTTTCCAAGTGACAAAAATGCCTTTCATAAAATTGTTTTTTTTTTAAAAAAAAGAGACTAAAATAACAAAAAGTTATAAACAAAAATAATAATAAACAAAAAAATTCAAATTAAAAATAAAAAACTGGTTTTTTTTTTTTTTTTTTAAAAAAATTATAATTTCAGTTGTTTTTTCGATTGCTTTAAAAAAAAAAAAAAATCATTCTTTTCCTTTTTTATTTGTTTTTCATTTTTTTTTTCTTAAAAAAAGAACATTGTTTTTGTTTTTTTTTTTTTTTTTAGAATTTATAAGGACATTTTTGTCTTATTGAAAAAAAATTAGAGTAATTTTTGTCTTTTTGTTGGTTTTATGAGAGACATTGACACAATTAATAAATTTGGAGGACATTAACAATTGAGTTGTAGTTTAAAGGATATGTCTACTTTTCTCTTTTAATTTTGATCATAAAATGGATATTATTTATTTTATGTAAAATAGAGAGGATCGCACTTTGCTGGCCGGACCAAACACCATTTAATAGAAAAGATAAAGGACCACGTTAATGACAAGTATTCCTCTTATTAAAACTTCACATTGTCACTTATTTTATTTTTTTTTTGAAGGAAACACTTCGTCACTTATTGCCTAAAACAATCACCACTAATTTTTTGTTAAGATGATTTGATTATGCAGACAAATCAGAGATCAGAGTAAATACAGCATCAAATATTAGTACGATCGAGCGAATTTGGGATGAACGTGTTGATGAAACCTCATTTAGGCGTTCTTTTCGAACAGAGAAAAGTACTATGATGAACTTCTTTCAGCTCTTTTTATTCTCTATTTAAATTACTAGTCTAAACTCACTACTTCATTGCGAAATCTTTGAAGTAAATTATAGGAAAAAAAATGCAAAATCTGTCCATATGGTTTAACTGATTTACAATTAACTCTCTATGATATCAAAATGAACTCAAAGGTCTCTGAGGTATGCCAAAAAAACAAATCACTCCCTACAATCAAATTTCGTTAAATGCTTAACAGATTCTATTAGTGTCTTACGTTAGTGCTAATAAAATGACGACACGTGTCATTCTTAATAATATATATATATATATAACTAAAAAATTTAAAACTTAAAAGAATTTTTTTTTTTTCAAAAAGAAATAGAAAAAAAAAATAGAGAACCAAAAAAAAAAGATAAAAAGGTGGGGTGGCTAACGCTTGGCTAGGGTGGCCTGCCAGCCACCCCAATAGGTGGCTTGGGGGTGGCATTGGCCCATAAGGGTGGTGGCGTGTCACCCCCGCCCACCCTTAGGTTGGCTTGCAGGCCACCCCAATTTTGAGGGTGGCTAGGGATGCCTTTGGGCCACCCCATAGGAAGAAGTGGGTGGACCCCAGAGCCACTGCCTGCTTATGGGGGTTGCAGCGCGCCACCCTAGGCTTCCTCTTGGTTGGCCTGAAAGCCACCCCAGCCACTTATTGGGGTGGCTGGCAGGCGACTCCAGCTAAGGGGTTGGCTGGTGATCAACCACCTTTCTTTTTTTATTTTTTGTATTTTTATTTATTTTTTCAAAAAAAATAATTCTTGAATTTTCTAATTACTTTAATTTTATAGTTTTACATATTTTATAGGGATAAATGCACTACTGGTCCTTAGGATTTGCCTAAACGAATCACTCCATGTGGTACTATAATTACAAATCACTCACTGAACTCGTTTTCCGTCCACCAAGTAAATAAAGTTCGTTAGTAGATTATAATACAAATTATATTTAGAGGTTGTATCACTATTTATATGATATGACAAACTAACGGATTTTGTTAACTTGGTGGACGGAAAACGAGTTTTGAGAGTGATTCGTAATTATAGTTTACCACAAGGACTCTCCATGAACTTTTTATACCACAATGAGTGATTCATAATTTAAGCTAACCCTAGAGACCAGTGGTACAGTTATCCCTATTTTATATTTATAATTATATTTTTTTTATTAAGATTGACACGTGTTGTTATGTTATTGGAGCTGACTGACATACTAACGGAATCCGTTAAGTAGTTGACGGAATTTGACTACAGGGAGTGATTTATTTTTCTAGCATACCATAGGGACCTCTGAATTCATTTTAATATCACTGGAAATTAATTGTAAATTAGATCCACATAGACTGTTTTTACATTTTTTTTCCTATATTATATGCTTTGCTTGTAGAACGAACTATCAAACTATTTAAACCATAAATATTGCATGATTCTTTGTATGAGAAGGAAGGCCTACGTACAGTCTTTTGGGACCAATACTCGCTGCACATTCTTATCGTCAAATTAATTTGTAGGCTTTGTACGTTTTCTCCATGTGACGAGTGTGGAAGCACACAAAGTCCACTCAAACATATGACCCATGTACATTTCAACCTCATCTACTTTTACGTTTTACTAGATTTCTAATACTAAAAATCACTCATATTTCATTGGACTGATGTGCCAATACCAATCATCGATCCTTTAGATCTGCTTATGTTTATATATATATGGGCCGATGGACACTACCACGTTAACCCAATGACATAAAAGTAGAACGTGAGTATATATAGTTTTTAACATTTCTCCTTCTTAAATTATGAATCTCAAACAATTATTTAAAAAATTATCATTAAGGCTGAGCATGGGGGGATGCCCCTTTTTTTACCCCACCCCGCTAAAATCTGCCTACACTCGTGCGGGGTGGTTGGGGTTGGGGTTGGGGTGGGGATGCACGGGGCGGGCATAGAAAGAGTAGACAATTTTCTTCAATTGCCGTTGCCATCATGATAGAAACTCTACAAATAAATCCATCAATTCAGATCTAGATCTGAGATTTCTAACAAAAAACATATACGGGATGTACCAACAATGATAAAAACCAGATCTAAGATTTTCAACAAAAGTCATATATAGATATACCAATAAAAACCAGATTTGAAATTTTCGACAAAAACCATATACAAAACAGTGAAGTGAAGTTCTAATTCTCTGAAAAATAAAAACACCTGCAAACCTGTTGCGAGTTTCCAACGTTCCCATCTCTCTCGCACCTTCTCTGATAAGTTCTCCCCATTTCCGCTCTTGAACCCATCTTTGTTGGATCTTCGACTAGTGCCCATAACAAAACCCAAACAGTGAAGTGAAGATTGATGAAGGTGAAGACTGGAGAGTGGCGCAAGGGGAGGCTGAAGTCTATGAAGAGAAGAGAAAAAATGAAGAGAAAGTCTAGAAGAGATTGAAGTGAAGCTCTGAATCTTCTGATGAGAGGAAGAGGAAGAGTCTAGAAACAAAATGATAAATGGAAAACTGAAGAGGCGTGCTGGGTAGCCTGGGTTATTAGGGATTTTCTAATTTTTTTTTCTTATGTTTTTTTATGCGGGGCAGGGCGGGTCCCTGGGGTTTTTTAAAACCCCAACCCATGCCCCGCCCTGCCCCGCACGGGTTGGACAAAATCCAACCCGTGCCCGCATAAATAACTTCAAAAACCCGTGAAAATAGGGGCAGGGCGGGTCCTGCTCAGCCCTAATTATCATAACCCGAAATATTCTTAGGAAAATTAGATCAAAGTATGTGTAGCGGAATACCAATCCCATAAAAAATTTATTCAAGATAAACAAGGCCAGATTAATTAAACTAACATGTTCAGGGTACTTGAGTCAACCTTTAGATCTTCTCTCTGATGATTGAATATGACCATGAGTATGGACTTACAACTTGAAGTAGTAAATTAGTAAATAATACTTAACTATGGGCCTATGACAATCTACTTATAGACTTGAATTTAGAGCTGTAGCATATATAGGATTGGAGTCATAGGAGAACTACAATTCCAATACCTACTATTTAGGATGCAGAGATAGAACTGGAGTAATAGGAGAACTATAATTACAATCTCTACTATCTAGGGTTTTAACCCTAACCCATTGCCACCAACTATTCAACATGAGCTTGGGTTTTATCCCTTATGCACAATGCTCTTTTATTTCTATTTAAGCCATTTAGAATTAATTCCAAGAGCTCATAACTCTTTAATTGTTTAAGCCCATAGAAATTAATTCCTAAGCTCATAGCTCTTTAATTGCTTAAGCCCATAGAAAATTAATTCCTTAGCCTAATCATCTCTAAGTAATGAGTTACATAAGAATTAAATTACTTTGACCAATATTTTATCAAATAAAAAAATAAAAAAAAAAATAAAACAAATAAATACAGAACCGAGGCACATAGAATATGGTCAATTTACATCATCTCATAGAGACCTAAAGAAAAAAATACAATTAACTTTAAATAGGTCTGTAACAATATCACATGACCCTATTTAATCACAACTGATTCCACAAAACAAATGTGACTGCACTCTAATATGTATTTTCAAATTAATGAATCAATCTCTGCGACGTATTTATTTATTAGATATTACCCTTCCATGGAATTATTCCTTAGTTGAATCAAAGTCAATACACCGTTACTTAGTTCACCACCTATTTTCCTTGATACCCCTGATCTAATTACATGATATATCATTTTTGTACCTTGTGAGATTTTCATCTCACCTTACACAAAACAAAGTTTCAGTAAATACTACTGAAACACTCAGGTACGAGCTTTAGGATAATCATTCCCATTAAATCTACATCAAGGATAATATTTCTTATCGCTTTGTTCCATGACAAAATGATTTGATTCATTCTTGATGAATGTGTTTTCACAATGTTACATACGATCACTTAACGCATAGAAGTGTTAACTAGCGATTTGATCTCATTCTCGTACATCAAAGTAATCTACACTATACATCTGATTTCACAATCTTTTCAAGATTTAGAGTAACTGTTATAAGTCGTGGTGCACGTACATCATTCTTAATCACAATATTGAAACGTACATCAAAGTGACCTACACCTTTCGCTGCTCTGCCACACCTTTGGGCGAATTATTGTAAGAGGGCATGAGGCCTACCTGCCCAATCAAGTCTCAGCCTGTTTGACCAGGCAAGTAGGCCCCATTAGGGCATTCTCACAATTGTTTGACCAAATTACAATCAATGTGAATAGACAATTACATTGAATTTCAATTCCACTCCAAAAACCTTTTATTCTCACTCTTTTTCTTTCCAGCTAATCTTGTCTCTCTTCCTCATAGTTCCTCGAATTATATGAAAACATAAGAAATATTTGCCCTTTTTCTTTTTTTTGTAGGAACCAAAAAGTATTTTGGAATTGAAAACATTTTTTCAACAAAAAAGAAAAAAATGCTTAATGCGGAAAGAAACAGGAAAGAAATAATAACAAAAAAAGAAAAAAGAAAAAAAAGAAAAAGAACACAAAAAGACCCTTAGATCAAACAAAGAGAGTCACTCGTAAAACGGTACCGTAATAAGTGGTAGAAACAATAATAACTAATCGTACTTGGGGCCCACAACTGACATGGCAATGTACGATATTGGAAATGGCACATGGAGTACATGGCACGTGGCATGCAAGGCGGTACCGACGGTGGTGGGGAGACTGGGACCCATTGATGTTCGAGAGAAGAGGCGCAAGAGACGGTTTGGGCATGCTCCTTTGTCCCCTCAGTCCCCGTCCCCACTCCCCACTCCTCCATGCATCCCCACGTCACCCAATTAAGCTTCGTTTTTTCCAAGAAAAAAGAAAAAACCATTCTCTCAACCTAAATATATATATATATATATATATATCTTCATTCGATTAGTAGTCTTTTTCATAACGATTTCTTCCTACCTAATGCATATATGAATCATTTTACTCATTAATTAAGTAATATATATATATATATATATATATATATATAATTTTGATATGAATATATGATCGATATATAGGAATAATTAAAAGTGGAGATAGAATTATTATAAAAAGTTTATCCTTTTTAGGGATTTTGGGTTGGTCCAAATATAAATCCCGTTTGATGATTTGTTTTTCACTATGAATATATGATACTAGCTAGGTTTAGGCCAAAAAGATACAGCATGCATGTTAACAAGTTGTGCAATTACAAGGATAATTACGACATTTTTTACATTCCTTTAATTTGTAATTATATATGATTATACTCTGCCTTAGGAACATATATTTTATGCATAAAGTACGTACAAATCATGTCTTTAATTTAATTAGCAACTCTTTTTTTTCTTTTTCTTTTAGCAAGTAATTAATTGTTGTTGATGATTTCTCTCGTAGAAAAGGTAATCAATTAAAGATCCAGGGAGGGCAATTGAAAAAGCAAGCTAAGAAGGATATATATATAGATCGATATAGCTAGTTGCAAGCTCCATGCAGAAGTAAAACTTGCTTGTAGCACAGAGACACAGAATGCAGGTCGTTTACAGAGAAACACATGGGTAGGTCCTAGTTCTCCTGGTATTTGTATGGCTAGATATATATCCTCTTTTACTAATTTTAACACCAGATCGATCGATCTCAGCAATTAATGTTTTATCTTGAGTTAGCTATATATATTGCCCTTATTTTCTTCTTTCTTAATTAGTACTCACAATATTTGATCAAGCTAGTGGTCATCATCTCTTGATTAACAAAATGTTTTGAAGATGTTAGTTGGTCATACTCGATCCGAGCTTCGGATCTATGGGGCTTGCAAGGAGGAGAACAAATAAAGAAGGATTAAAGTGAACGGCCAGTGATTCAGCGGAAAGTCACATCGATGCCTAGCTAAGTCAGAAAATGATTTTGAGGAAAGAAGTAATTAATTAAGCTGAAAAAATAAGAAATAGAACGAACGTACCTCTTAACGCAAGAGTAGGAAATATTGTGAAAATATATATAGTTCGTATTGGTGCTTTCCTGGGCATGCTCTTAATTAGTGTATATATATATATATATATACCAAATTTAATTTCCATAAGCATAGTTGTAAAAATATTAATCTCCATGCATATATATATATATATATATATATAAACATTCGATCGATCATTACGTAACTCTATAGTAGCTTTCTCTTTCTTGAGGCCCCAGATTTAATAAAAAGTGAGAGGAGGGGAACAAGGGAGGCCCCCAGATATCTCCAAATGCGTTTCAAAGGTTCATCACCCAAACACCTGCATGTTCTCTTAAACAACTTCTCCCATCCCATACAAAACCTGCATTTAATGCTCTCCTTTGCCTCCACCACTACAAATACTTGGAAACCTAACTCTGAATTCTCACCTCCATCATTTGCGATATATTCAGTGACCACTTCAACCTGATAATAATCTCATTATTCAAACCATGTCTTCTCCTCTTCTTCTTCTTCTCATTCTCCTATCATGTCTTTCTCTGCATGTATCTGATGCTCGCCATCTCCGACTTACCAAAAAGGAGAACGCAAAAGTACAAGTCTACCATTTCACCAAGGTTTGGTCTTTTAACATTATTAATGCCATACAAATACTATCTCATGAAATTTATTCACTTTATTATTATTATTATTTAGTTCATTCAGCCAAACAAAATTATACCTATTATTATGGTCTAATTATTTAGTGAAAAGTTACTCAAACCCTTAATTAAGGAGCAATTTTTTTTTTTTTTTCTCAAACAATGTTAGAATATTAATATTAACTGATTAAATTTACTCTTTCTTATAAATTTAAGCTTTTGGAATAAATGATGATTTTAACATGTATGGTATTTAAGCCAGAAGTCATAAGTTCAAACTCTGACTCCACAATTTATTCTATATTTTCAAATTAAATATTCTACAGGTTGAGTATCATATTTTCACTTATAAATTAAGGTGGAGTATTTGAGATATAACAAGTAATAGATTGTTAAAATATTAATTAAATAATTAAATTTATCATTTCTTATAAACTTGTGGTAATTAATTTAACAAAGTGTATGTAGCGTAATATTTTTACAATTTTTCTCTTACGCATTATTAATGGTTTATGGTTCATTTTACGTAGGATGTAGAAGATACAAAAGTTTTTGAGACATCAATCACATCAAGGTTGAGGCCTTACACCTTAGAGGGGTGCATATCAAAACAGAAAAAAGTCAAAAATGGCGAAAGAAACGACCATGACAGTCGGGGTGGTGCTAACAAGCAGAAGGATTCAAACCCAAACTCAAAGCTTCTTTTCAAGAAACAAGAACGGGCAAATGGGGAACCTCCTTCAGGTTCTCTTCAATTAAATTGAATCTTGTGTTGAGTTTTTTCACGTGTGCTAGTCATGCTATTATTTTAAAAAGACTATTTAATTTAATTTTTTTTATAATTATTTATAAAGTTTAATTTCATAATTAGCCTAATAAAAAATTAATATAAAACTTTTAATAATACGAGTATTTTTATAACCCACTATTTTATATGGACTATACATTTTTTCATGATCAACGTGATCGAGAACCATAAATATTTTCTCAACTACTATTATTTCATTATTGTTGTTGTTGTTACTCGATTAATTGACATATACAGCGGTCGGATTTGCAGGAAATTACAATTCCATGGTATCATTTTTCCAGAAAGAACTGCGGGCTGTCAGAAATATAAAGGTAGATAACTTCTGCTTTTGTATGTACTTAGATTACATAGGTTTGCATACGTTAAATAATCACTTATTTTAAAAGTTTATGTTAATAAAAAATGATGAATTTTTAATTATTTAATTTATATTTTAACGCATCTAGCATCCTCACCCGCGATAAAAATATGCAGAATATATATATAGCAAAAGAAGTAAGACGTAGGAGAAAATGGTGTGGCTATATATATATATATATATGTTTGCATGAAAATGCATGCTTAATTGTGTGTAGGGAGAAGAGATCAGAAACGTGCGGTCACTGCTGGGATCTGTGCAACATAACAGTACTGAAGAAACAGTAGATGTGATGGAAAATGACGCTGCGGAAGACATTGTAGTGATGGATTATGCGCAACCCCATCGGAAACCACCCATTCATAATGAAAAGCACTAGATCCATGATCTATAATTCCGACATTTTATTACTTTTTTTGTCTTTTGGGATTAATGTTGTTTCGAACAGTGTTTAATTAAGGGTACGTAAGATCGATATGAAGTATAGTTAGATATTAAGATACGGACACTCTCCTAAGATTTCCTGGTTTTCAATAAAAATTCGAAAGAAAAAAAAAAAAGGACTTCAATACATGGGAAAATATCAGTTCCCTCTGGACGTAAAAGTATTTATAATTAGAGTCAACTAAGAGGAATATATATGACGATCGAATTGATCGATCCTTTTAACTTTGTTTTGGGTTATGCTTTATATATATATGTTAAATGTACGTGATCGTAGATAAATGATTTGAATAAAGATGAAATATATATAGGATTATTCATCCAAAAAAGAAATATATATAGGACGTGGATGAGTTTCAATTCCATCGTTGTAAATATTGTGGTTGGTATTCTTATTTGTTTTTCACTTAATACAAAGCTGGCGGACTTCTCTGAGATAAGATCAGATGGTCAAAAGGATAATTAATGAAGAAGAAAGAAGAAGTTGTTATGCAGGTGCTTGCAATGAAGCCTCTTCATCCCATATGTCTTTACAGATTGGATCAGTCTCCTGACTCTCCTCTGAAAAGAATCATAGCATGATTTAACCTTTTTCTTGTTGCGTATTTTGCTGAAAATATATAAATTAAAATAGTACATATGTATATGGCCCTATGCTAAACACGGGGTTTGAGGAATAAAACTTTGCATGCCTTTTTATTCGTAGAATGTTGCGTTAAATAGGCTCACGCTTAAGAAATTACAGACTCCTACTCAATAACATTTACATGCATAAGAGATAAATTAATTAAAACATCACAACTAAAACAGAAATGTTAACAAAGACCATCTCTAGGATGATTTGGAGATAGATTTCTTATACCTTCAGAACTAACACTAACATAGACTATGAGTGTGTGGCTATTAACCGCCCGCATCCACTATTCGCACATGTCGATGGAGTTAGCGAAAATCATTTCCCATATATGCGGATGTAGATATCAGTTTTAGGGTATGCGTTAACCGCATTTGCATACCTTTTATATAAAATATATACTATATTTAATAAATTCACCAAAATAATGTCGTTTTGGATTGGGTATAGGTTATGTGAAATAAATATGTTTTCAATAGATTAGGACTTAAAAAAAAATTAAAACAAGCCAAAATCACTAAAAACTTGGGCTGTCAAAATGGGTTGACATGACCCGTTTGATCTGCCAACTCGTTAAGGATTGACCTTGACACGGCCCGTTTAGATAAAATGGTCAGACCCTTCGACCCTAACACGACTCACTTAAATAACAGATTGACATGACACGACCCATTTGACCCGTTTATTAAATTGGTCCAACGGGTTGTGTCGGGTTGACACAACCCGTTTTACCTATTATATAATAAAGTCTATAAAAATAAAAATAAAAACACGAATTTAAACTAAAAAAAAAAAATCATATTGTTTAAATAATCATATTATTTCACAGTTGAAATATGAAACATTGAATTGTTTTATTGTTTACTTGTTCTGATTCAACTTCTAAGTTCGAAAACTTGAAAGAAAGAAAAAAATTCCGCTAATTTTTTTTAGTTTTTGTCTTTTTTGTTCAAGTTCTAACTCAATAAAGGAAAAATGCTTGTTTTGTTTTTATGAGATTTTTTTAGTTTAGTCTTTACTCTTTAGACAGTGAGAGAAAGAAAAAGGTAACATGATTGTTTAGATTTAATTTTTAATGTTGAACAAAAAAAGGTTTAAGTGTACGGATCGAACAGGTCGACCCACGGGTCAAACGAGTTGACAATTTAATGACCATTTTATTAAACGAGTCTAACAGGTCAACCCTTTTATGACCCGAACCCTTTTAAGCTTAATCCTAACCCTTTAACTTCGTGTCGGGTTTACGAGCCATGTCAAAAATTGCAAATTCTACAGTAAAAACGGCCCATATAACATTTTCAAAATCATTTAAAATATGCCATAATAAAGACCCAAATAATGTCCAAAATGTCCATTACCTAATATGCGGATAGTGGATAATAACCTCATTTAATAAACGCGATAACCACGCGAATGTGAATAGTAAAAACATGATGCGGATATCTAAAAGTGATATCCGCATATTGCAAATGCGGATGCGGTTAGTGCAAATAATCGCATTCGCATCAGCATCCGCATGTACACCCCTGGCATAGATTTCTTAGTTAAGGGATAACTCGATGTACTGAAAGATCAAATAAAGAAGAGATGATTCCGGCCAACTCCTCCCACTTCACCACGTCGTGTGTGCCCCTTGAAACTCTTACTCCTCTAGACTTCTATTCAAGTTAACATCATTTCCATATATTAATTAGTTGCTATAGGAGCTGGTGATTATAGTAAAAGAACATCATGTAAGGGATGGCAAAATGTGACGGTGTCCATCAGCCTTTGGAATTTTTTTTTTTTTTTTTAACAATGATTGATGATGGGCACTGTCACATCAGCCCATTGAAATATGATAAAATAGAAGTATAGTATGTAGCATTACTCTTACACTAAATAGATTTTAACTGACCCCCAAACTTCACCTATAAGTGACATTTTTTATTTTAAAACATTATTTTTTGGTACAAAAGACAGGAAACGCAAAGTAAAGTCATCACATTTTCTCACCAAGCAAAATGGATATTTAGTTAGTTTAGTTAGTGAAGGGGGAAGCAATACATGCAATAATTTTATTTTTTTTTATTTTTTTTTTGAATGAAGCAATACATGCATGCAATTTTTTTTTTTTTTTAATAAAATAAGGAAAATATTATAGGGGATGATCCTTACCACTCTGGATTCATATGGAAGAGAGAATAGGGGATCCTATGGGAATATTTCCAAAAACATGATTGGAAGCGGCCCATTTAGCTAAAGCATGTACCTTAAATTTGGCACTACGAGACACTTTCAAAGCATTCCAGATTTGAATTTAAGATAAAACTAAACTAATATCCGATACAATATTAGAAAAACTCCAAGACGAGAAAAGAGAATGACTATTAATAGCAAGAACTACTAAAAGAGCATCCCATTCAAGAAAAAGATTATAAAAACCCGAAAGAACAGCAAGCCTAGAAGCAAGTAAATCAGCCGAAGCCTTCCCTTGAAGAATATCATGGGACAAAAGTTCTTTGGTTGCAGCCATGATGATATTGCCGAAAGAATCACTGATAATAGCTATTGCAACTGCTAAATTTCCCCTCATTGCAACATCAAAATTAGCTTTAATATTACCTAAGGGGGGAGGATCCCAAAGAGAATGTAAAGCCTTATCATTCCAAGTCGAAATGTGCATATCCACAAAGAATAATAGATGTTTCAATATCTTTGTTGGAATTGGAACCACAGCATCATGGATCAATTTATTCCTGGCAAACCAAATATGATCCATAGTTAGAGTAGCAAATAATTGAAATCTTCTAATTTCTCCTTTAGGATTGTTAGTTTGTAATTGGCTGCAATATGTTTGACAAAATAACTTTTACGCAATGTTGCTATTTTATCAAGGATACCGATATTTCAGAGTCTTCCTTTCAAAAATGTGCTTCTCAAAGTTCAAAGAAGATTTTGTGGAGATTCAAAGTTAGAAAAGTCGGATCCCAAGCTTCTGTTCGGACGGCCCATACATGTGTCCGAACGCCCATCAGTGTCTGCTGTTCAAAGCTTGCATCCGTCCGAACGTCTTAGCAACACGTCCGGGCGCTCTTCAGAGTTCGAGAAGAATCTAGCATTCAAGTGCATCCGTCTGGAAGACGTGGCAATACCGTTCGGACGCCAGTCAGTGTTTGACAAGTAAAATGATTTCCTTCTCATACAAAGATATGGGAAGACAGCTGCAACCGTTCGAACGTCAGGTCTACATTGTCCAGACGCTATCCTTGATAAGGCAAGACGTGGAGAAGAATTGCAACCATCCGGACGTCAGGGCAACACCGTTCGGACGCCAGTCCTTATTATGAAAATTGCGTGCAGCAGAAGTGCAACCATCCGGACGCTAGGGTAACACCATCCGGACGCAGCCTTATGCAAGATAGATTTTCAGCGCTTTTTAGAAAGCCGGCTGCACAGTTGTTTGTTCGGACGGCCTCAGCTTGCGTCCGAAGGCCGCCTAGAGAAATTTGAATCAAAGTCAATTTAGGTTTTCTGTAGCCTATAAATAGAGGCCTCTAGGCATGTATTATTTACAGAATTCGGTATTGAATTCTTTAGAACTTAGAAAGTATATTTTAGGAGATAGTGTGCTAATCTGTTAGCTCCCAAGCCGTTGTCGTGCTCATTTATCAAAGTCTATCTCAGGGAGAAGCCCTAAGGTAAAGGAATCCATAGAAGACCCCTTCAAGTACGAGACTTGGTTGGGAGGCGTTCATGTTGGGTTACGTGTCAGAGTGCTAGATAGGATCTCAGCATCGAGTATGTGAGTGTTACTGTCTATGTAATAGCTTTCTCTTCTAAGAGTGAATTTCTTGGATTTGGCAGCTCCGGAATAGTTTTTCTCTTAATTGAGTTTCAACTTCGTTAACAAAATAATTGTGTTATTTAAATTCCGCATTTACATTATTTTGTTACACGTTGCACATGCACACAGTTAAATTAGAAGTCATCTAGTTTTCAATTGGTACCAGAGCTTGGTACACTCTATTTAGATTAATTTCTTGAGTGGGATCTTTTTGACTTCTTTAATATGTCTCAAAACTCTTAATATTATTCCTGCCTTTGATGGCTTGAATTATGACCATTGGAAAGCTCGTATGCGTAAAAAAAAAAAAAAAAAAAAAAAAAAATCCAATGATGTTTGGCAGATTGTAGAATCTGTGGTTGGACTAAGCCAGAGGCTACAACTGTCGAGTCAATTCCTCATAAAAACGTACGACTTGCCAACGATAAATCTCTCCATGCTGTACGTCAAGTGTTTACACCGTCTGAATTCGCAAGAATTTCGAACTATGAATCAGCTCAAGCAGCATGGCAAATCTTAGAAACAACATATGAGGGCATAAAACTTGTAAAATCTGCCAAGCTCCAGATGTTGATTTCTAGTTTTGAAGAGATTAAGATGCTTGAAGATGAGACATTCAGAGAGTTTTACACTAAGATGAGCGACCTGAGAAACTCGATGGTGAGTATTGGGAAGTCCGTCTTGGATGTAAAGCTTATCCGAAAAATTATAAGATCTTTGCCTGAACGTTTTAGAATAAAGGTGACTACCATTGAAGAAAGCAAGGATCTAAAAGAGATGAAGATTAAAGAGTTGGTAGGATCTCTTCAAACATATGAGATTTCCCTGCCTCCAGTCAAAAATGTTAAGACTATTGCCCTCAAGGCATCTAAGAAGAAGGCCAGAGTCTCATCTGAAGAAGACTATGATAATGAAGAAGATGTTGTGGCAATGCTGGCCAAGAACTTCGGGAGACTGATGAAGAATGACAAATTCAAGAAGAAGTTCACAGAAAAACTGAAGAAGGCCCCTAAAGAATCTGAGCCTGAAGAAGCTGAGAAGAAGGACCCAAGAGGTCCCAGATGTTTTGAATGCTCAAGCTTTGGGCATATTTGGGCTAACTGTGGGGATCTCAAGTAGGGAAAAGGGAAGGCCTACAATGTGACTCTCAATGATGAGCTAGAAGAAGATGAAACTCCTGCACAAGATCAATTTTTAGCCTTTGTGGCTCCATATGAAGACCAAGAGGGGAAGAACTCAAAGAGGCCTATAAATCCCCTATGTAGAGTTCGAGAAGTTAAGGCAGACTTATAAGCAGCACATCCATGAGCTGAATAGTCTTCAGACAGAGAAGAGTTCCTTGCTACTCAAGTTACAGTATCTAGAGGAGAAGTTACTGGAGACAGCTACAGTTGAAGAGGGTCACCGATGAGAAGCTAACCCATATGCTGTCAAAATCCAAAAGAGCCCAACAGACAAGACCAGACTCGGGTATGTAGCTTCTTCCTCTGATATCCCCTCTACTTCTAGGACTGTTTTTGTCAAGCCCACAGTCCTCGAGTCTCCAACCACTGTCAAGGATAAAAGAAAGGAAGTTATTGGTGGAGATATTCCCGCTACTGCAGAGGCCACTCAGAAGCTCCCTACCATTATAGGGCCTCCTATAAGCCACCACTGTGGTTTAAGTGGTCACATCAGACCTTAGTGCTCCCTTCTCAAAGCTCAGAGATCTAAGGTCAAGAAAGAGTTGCCTAGACAAGCTACATTTGGCAATAGACCTCTGGCCCGGCATCAGGCTGCCCAGTATCAGGCTCCTCAGCATTAGCGGTATCAATAGTGATTTGTTCCTGCCAATTAGAATGGCAAATCCAAGACTAACAAATCAAGGCACTACATGAAGAAGCCGCAGAAGTTTGAGGGTGATCAATTCTATAGGGAGTTGCCTATATGGATGCAGAGTATGATACAGTGGATGAATCACTAGATGACATCCTGTCAACAAGCACCACCACAGGAAGACAGGCATGGGTCAGAAAGGAGGAAGACATTCACCTATTGAAGGGGAATGGACTCGCCTAGTTGTTGAGAGTACATATGCCTTGGATTTGGTTCCTAATCCTAGAGCATAAGGTTTGATTGCATTGCATTATTCTCTACCCGACATATCTTTGTTTTGCAATCTAGGAACTATCATTATTTTTCCCCTATTTCTCTTGTTGTATTTGAGAAAATTTTGCAGGTACTATTGGGGGATGACAGAAAAAGCACGTCGGGCGGCTGCTTTTCTGTATTAATAATTTTGACATTTCTCCTTGAGGACAGGTTTGATCTTGCCACACATGCTAGGTTTAGTTCTATTTCTTTACCTTTGAAGCATGTTTTTGTTTGTTTTTTTTTTTTTTTTTTTTTCCATAAAAAAAAATGGGGAAAAGATGCAGATTTTTATTCTTTTTTTTTAAATAGCTTCTTGTATATATTTTTGCCTGATATCTTAGTTCATTGTGTGCATGGATTGACTATGCTTAGATATGATTGAGAGTTTATGTCTAATATCTGTTAAGTTTTCCTGTGCATCTTAATGCTGGATAGTTACCTTTCTCATGAGATGATTTTGTGTACTATAAAATGGATAAGTAAAAAGATCCACTGCTTATTGTGCTATAAATCTGTTCTTGCACTTGTCCATATAGAAATAGTCAGTGACCAAATCATTGCGGAAATAGATAGTTACTAAAGGACTAAGTTAAGTGCTGCATTTTAGGAGGAGTGTATCAGATAAGGGTGGGTAGGCTCTAGTAAAATAAGGTTTGACTTTTGACTGATCTATTATTGATTTTCTCTCTTGTTTAGAAAATTCAGTTGCTTTACGTCATATCAGTGAACTTTATACCTTATTGAGAAAGTCTTCACACACACACACGCATTGCATGAATTTAGTAATCTATTTAAAATTTATATCTACAGGGAAATTTGTGCTAATTGAACTCTTAACTCTCAATTATATTTTTGCATATTTTTTGAAATGCTATTTGGTTGTTTTATCAATTGATCATGCATGCATGTTCTGAAGCTATTTTTAGGGAAATATATTTCGCTGCAATTTTTCCTCAAGTTTCAGTTTCAGTTTCAGTGTGAAGCGTCCGGGCTGTAGTCTCTTGCGTCCGGACGGGTGCAGTTCAGACGGCCGGAGGGTCAAGTGACACGTTCGGACACGTGCAATTCTGCCGAAGGGTGACATGGCAGCCCGCGTCCGGTTACCCTACATGTTTTAAAATCGCATCTCTTTCTCTTTAGCTGCCGCACCTCCTCTCTTTTCTCTCGATTTTTTCTGGAGTTTTTTTGTACTTTTTGGTGCTTTTTCTTGTATTTTCTCATGAGTTCTCGTCTGATGTCGTCCCTTTGTGCTTTATTTCTCCATTTAAGGTATTTTGCTATCACTTTTGCTTTCTTTTCAGTTCTTTTTAACTGTTAGATTTTTAAGATACATTTTGAGTTGGATATTGCACATTATTGATTATTTTCTCTGCTGTTGAGATTGGAATATTTGTTATGTCATATATTTGGATTATTTTGAGAAAATTATTGTGTTTGTAAGTTGTTGGAAGTCCATTTTTCTGCTGTCATAATGCCAAAAATTTTGGGAACTAATAGAATCTAATTTCATTGGTGTTATTTTTTGGCAAAATTTTTGAATATTCTTTTGCAGAACAATGTCTGCCAACAGCTCTCAGCACAGGGTTCGACAGAGGACCGAAGAAGCTCGAGTTGCCTCTTTAGCAAAAGTGGAGAATAGGCAAGCTGTTCCAGAGAGGAATGTCCTCAGAGCAGATGTGATGGTTGCTCCATTGGATTTTATTGCTGAGATAATCAGGGACAATCATTGGGGATATCTCTATAACTGTGCTTGCACAATATATCCTAGGCTGGTGAGGGAGTTTTACGGGTACCTGGAGGTGATTCAGGATGAGGACCATGGGATCATTCTTCAGACTTCTGTTCGGGGCCACACACTTCAGATTGATCCTCAGGTCATCAGTGCCATCATTGATGTTCCAATCCTGTCCATTTTTGCCAATCCCTTCTTAGAGGACATGGAGCCCCCAATGAGCAGCTCAGGGAGTATTTTCATGCCCATCCACATGCCCATGAGCAAGCTCATGCTTCTATCAAGATCAGTGCCTTTTCTCCCCCGCACCGACTGCTTGCAAAGATTGTTCTGCACAATCTATGACCCACAGCTTGTAGGAGTGAGCTTGTTCTGAAGAGGGAACAGTTTTTATATGCTTTATGTTTGAGGATGCCATTCTGCATGTGTAAGCACATCCTCAACTTTATGCGGGAGATGAGGGATGGACACTCTACAAGGCTTCCGTTTGCTTGCTTGATCACCAAACTTATCATTCAGTCTGGGATAAACATCTCTGCCGAGCCGGTGATGCGGATACAGGACTCCCTTGGCAGTCAGACTCTCATAAAGTCTAATGCCCAGCTGAGGTTCGAATGTCAAGATGAAGCTCCTCAGCCTCCTCTAGTCCAGGTTGAGATACCTACATGAGCCTCATCCTCTCAAACTGCTCCTCCTCCACAGTATGATGCACTGTATGCTCAACTATTGGCTACATTGAGTTCTATGCAGGGAGATATCAGCATTATTCAACGGGAGGTCCGCTCTATTAGCACTCGAGTTAAGCAGTGCCAGCTCGATATCCAAGAGTGTCTCAAGCATTATCATCTTGATGAGTATTGATTATCTTTGTTTTGGTGTTTTTGATTTATGTTGAGACAATTTTTTTTTTATTAATTTGGATTATTGTAATACTATATAAACTCTAGATTTTATTTATACTCTGTTTATCCTTGTCCTGTTGAGACTTTAAGGGGAAGTATTTGTGGTTTTTCTAATACTCTATTTACCCTTTGTCCTTTTGAGACCAAAAAATGAGAGTATTTTTTTGTTCTGAACCGGGATTGTATTTTTAAACTGGTCAAGTGATTTTTGTCCCAGAATGGCCAAAATGGGAGTTTGTTAGTTTGTGATTGGCTGCATTTTGTTTGGCAAAATCACTTTTATGTAGTATTGTTATTTTATCAGGGATACTGATTATTTCTGTGCAGATTCCAAGTCAGAAAAGTTGGATCCCAAGCTTTTGTCTGGACCCCCATCAGTGTCTGATGTTCAAAGCTTGCATCTGTCCAGAAGTCTCAACAACACATCTGGACGCTTTGCAGAGTTTGAGAAGAATCCAACGTTCTAGTGCATCCATCAGGACAACGTGGCAATACCGTCTGGACCCTAGTCAGTGTTCGACAAGTAAAAGGATTTCCTTCATAGACACAGATATGGGAAGATAGCTGTAACCATCTGGACGTCCGGTCTACACCGTCCGGATGCTATCCTTGATAAGGCAAGACGTAAAGAAGAATTGCAACTGTCCGGACGTTAGGACAACACCGTCCGGACGCCAGTCCTTATTATGGAAATTGTGTGTAACAGAAGTGCAACCGTCTGAATGTTAGGACAACACCGTCTGGATGCGGCCTTATTCAGAAAAGATTTTCAATACTTTATGGAAAGCCGGTTGCTTAGTTGTCCATCTAAACGACCTCAGTTTGCGTCCGGACGCCGCCTAGAGAAAACCAAATCAGAGTCGATTTAGGTCTTTTGTAGCCTATAATAGAGGCCACTAGGCATGTATTATTTACAGAATTTGGTATTGAATTCTTTAGAGTTTAAAGAGTATATTTTAGGAGATAGTGTGTTGATTTGTTAGCTCTCAAGTCGTTGCCGTTGTGCTGTTGCTAACATTTTTGATCGATCGACTTTCGATCGATTGACATAAAATTCGATCGATCAATTTTTGTTTTGTGCAGTACTGTTTTCTGCTGACTCCAAACCGAATTTACAGTTAATTTCTTACTTTCCTTTGTAGATTTAACATTTAACTTTGTTTTAGATTTATTTTTCTGCATTTTTCTTGCATTTTTTTCATTTATGCAGAAGGTCGATCGATCGACTCTAAAAGTGATCGATCGACCAAAAAGTCAATCGAACGACTTTTCCTGCAGTAGCACACCAGCTGTTGCTACACTACCTCACTGCAAAACCGGTTAGTTTTCTTCCTTCTTCATTTCATTTTTTTTTTTGTACCTTGCATATATAGACTAGTTTTTGTTGGTGCATGTTTGGTCGTCGTTCATTATCATTGCCTATTTTTCCATACGACCCAAACTTAGAGCGGATTTCTAGACGAAGTAGATCCAAACGGAACTCACATCTAAGAGCCCATTCTAAATCACCAATGGCTGAAGAACCAATAGGGCAATTAGAAAAGACAAAATTTGCCAAAGGTAAGGGAGTGTTTACCGAAGCACCCCAATCCACAACAAAATTCCTTGAGGCACATTTTAAACCTGAAGTTTCTTATCCCTTAAGTCTCAAGGATCCTAATTGGAATGGGCACGAAACGATAAATTTTGCCGAACCACTGCTAGACACCAATCCATTTATTAGCAGAGAGTTTTGATGGGTCTGGCTGAAGATGTTAAACTTAGCGCTCCTGGGAGGCACCCCATTCATTTTGTTTGAGTGTTTATACTTCATGCTTGTTATTTTTATGCTTTTTATTAATCTGTTTTTATTTTTTTCATTCAAAGGGATTTCGATCGATCTATGTTTGTTTCGATCAATCGAGTTTCGATCGATCTATTTTTGTTTCGATCGATCGAGATGCGATCGATCAATTTTATAATCGATCGATCGACATCGCCCAGTAGGCCACGTGATCAGTTTTTAAACACCCATGCGCCTCATTTTCCCCATTTCCCCCCAGACCTAAGAGCCCTCCCTCAAACCTCTCGGACCTCTCTTCCCAACTCCCTCATTTTCTCAATTTTTGATCATTTCTCTTCATTTCTTTTTCATTAAATCTCTTCCCTTTTCTTTTCCTCACATTTCCCACCGATTAGAATCCAAAAATTTTGTCTTCCTTGACAAATTTTTGGTGGCACACCAAGTGTTCGTAAAAAGTCCAAAAAGAGCCTTTTTCATGGAAACTGCCTCTCCTCCCTCCCTCGACAATCCCGGACGCCTCGGTGAGTTCATTAGACATGAATGGTGGAAAAGACCGTTCAATTTTGAAACGAGTTTCGACATTGTAGGTGCATTCTGAGAGAAAGAATCGGTGAAATGGGCATATCGCCAATTCCGAAAGCGCAACTTATTGCCACTCTTGCAGCCCACCGGTGATTTCTTCTATCCACCTTTTGTCTGTGTGTTCTACCAGAATCTCACATATGACACGGACAATCCGGCCTATTTGTCTTCCATCGTCTTGGGGCAACAAGTGTATATGAGCGTTGACGATATTGCTAGAGCACTTGACTGCCCGACTAATGACCCGCGAGGTAAATTTGGTGAGTACCCTCCACACTGTGATTTGCATTTCATTATTCGTGACATGTTTGGAGGGGCTTACGGCGACGATAGACACACTTGTGCGAAGCGAGCACAATTGCCCCATTACCTATTGCTAGTTGACTCGGTCCTAAAGAAGAATGTGTGTCCATTGGGGCACAAGACACAGAGGATCGGTGATGTTTTGGCTGCCGTCTATGCGTTTGAAAAGAAGTACTGGGTGAGCATCCCAGAGTGATATGGAGGCAATTGCACAAGTGCTAGGAAGATATGATAGAAAAGAGGTTGGCGGGAGCTACACAGAGACCACTTCCCTTTCCATGCCTTATTACCAAGCTTATTGTGTCTAGTGGCATTCCGGTTCCTGAGAGGGCCAACTTAGATAGGAATATCCCCGTGTTCGGACTCGCTCAGTGGACGCATAGTATTTCCCACATGCCATAGTTAGGCGAGCCGCAGGTGGCTATGGAGGTAGATGATGGTGCTCCCGCAACTGAGGCACACGAGGCTGAGCCATCCGCTCCTAGACAGACTTCAGTTCAATCCATTCCCATAGATTTTTCCTTACTTCAGGGACAGTTGGACATTATAGCTAGAGAGATGCGCGACACACGTACTGAGATGTGAAAGACACGCGCAGAGATCCTGGCTCGGCAGAGTGCTATGGAGGACATGATCAGAGAGATTTTAGGTCGACTTCCACCCTTGCCGGATGCAGCACCATGAGTGCCATTGGGCACCTATCTTTCTTTCTTTATCTTGCTTTGGATTATGGGCATTTATTTTTGATAGACATTGTGTTTTCTTTTGGATATTTTATGTTTTACACAATGTACTCTTAACATGCCATTTTGATGTAACAGACAGGATTTTTGTTTTAATACTGCCGTTGGGAATGTGAAATTTTCTTTTATTATTTCTTTTGTTTTCTTGTATATTACTTTTGTTTTTAGTTTTCTTTTTCAGGTTAAGTGTTCTTACCTATAAGTTTGGGGGTATGCTTTGAGCCATACCCCCCATCCAGGTTTCCCTTATCCTTAAATCATGCTTTCATTTTCTACACATTGGGACAATGTGTTATTTTAAGTTTGGGAGTATAGAAGTACACTTAGTCTGAATTTTGTACAAAATTTTTTAAATTTCTTTGTGAATATCTATGTTGTTGTGTAGAAATTAGTTGATTTATAATTGTGATTTGTTTTTCATTGACAATTTTAAAATTTTGAACACATGATCACATAATTAGAGAGTCTAAGTCTATTTAATTACTTTTGGCTATGAGATCCACATGTAGAAATTTGAAAATCATGACATACATTGGCATATTGTTTGTGGGGTATGTACTTAAGTTAATACCTTGCATATGGTTTTTAGTGTTTCGAAAAACCAAGATTACTTGTTAGATGAATGACGTGGGCATAGTTAAAAAAAAAAAAAAAAAAAAAAAAAAAAAAAAAAAAAAAAAAAACTTCATTGAGTAACCGGACCTCTTGCCTCATTAAGCAGTGAGTGTTCGCGTCAAATATGCAAGTTAATAAAAAAATGGTTAGTTTGACTTCGTAGTTCTTTTTGACTTGAGTTATTATGCCCTTAGGGATGTTTTACATCTAGTGCCCTAAAGCCATTTGGCTTGGGAGTCACTGGCCTAACACTTGGTACATAGGTCATTTAGAAGCTTAAAAGAGTTGAGCATTGCACAACCATAATAAATAATGTAAATAAATTATGGCTATGCCTTAGTGATTCCATCTGATGAGAGATACAAAGCATTTTGAGATATTGGAGCATGTATGTAGGTTATATTCTTTGAAAGCTCCATAATTGTATGTTAATATCAAACTGCATCATTTTTAACATGTGAAATCTTAGCCGGCCATTTGTGAATAAGTAGACTATGATTTTCTTAAATTGTGTGAAGATGGAGTTTGTTAGTTTAAAGTTGTTCATGAATTATGAACCATTGTTTTGATGATACTTCTTTCTATTAGGTAACATGTATATTTTGTAAAGATAATATTTGTAGGTAACATTTTCTGCTAAACTTTCACGAGACTTCACTCGTCCACTAGGGTAGCCTAGGGGTTTAAAAGGCTTGTTGCATGTGCTAAATGCAATCGCGTTTTCCACGAAAGAGGATATAGATTAGTTGGTTATATTTTAATTTCTAGTTGTAATACTAGGGACTAGCATTATGTAAGTTTGAGGGTGTGATAAGTCTTTAATTACTCGATTCAAGTTTGTGTAAGTTTGTGTTGTATATATAACGTTTTGTTGTAGTTTTGTTTTATGTCTTATTTTCAGGTCTTAGTTGAAATCTAGTTCAAAACACTTGAATTAGACCTGAAAATACATCAAGGACAATTTGGTCATTTCCAGAGTTTGAGGCTGATCCTGAAAAGATGAAAAATTGACCAAGGCAAATCGATCGATCGATTAATTCTTCAGTAAAGAAATCGATCGATCGCATTATCAGTCGAAGAAAATCGATCGATCCAAAGTTGATCGATCGAACCTGAATATTTTCCGAGAAAATCTTCGGATGTCGACATGCTTTGTGTGGATGAAATTAATCCAATTTGGGCGGTTCACAGAGGATGTCGACACTATTTTGTGCGGCCAAAAATCGATCTTTGATGTCACCTTTGTAAATTAAATCTCTATATATATGAAATTAGGATTTAGAGTTTAATCATGCATCTTTTGGGGGTTCGATTTTCTTAGTTGTATCTTCTTAGTTAATTTTAGTGTTTTTCATTTCTTTTATGTAATCCGACTTCCATACTTTAAATATATTGTGTTTAGTTCATTTTGATCTTGTTTCTTTACTGTTTTTATGCTTAGATTAGTTTAATCATGTCTGTTAAACCCTTTCTTAGGGTTTTGATCAAATCTTTTCCAAAAGCCATGGAGTGTTCTTGATGTTCTTGAGTTTTTCTTGATATGTTTGATGATTGTATAAGACTAGAGGATATCAAAACTCATGCTAAAAGGTTTTGTTATCAATATTCCAATTTAATTATTCATGAAAAAGAGTTATGCTTGTCTATAAGTTTTCTTAGATTCATGAATAAAATCAACATTTTTGAAAGAGAATGATGTCTTGTGCAATGGTTCTATTTGACATTATGCATGTTTACCTATTAGAGTCACCTTGTATGATATGCTAGGGAACACCGGTTGTTTCACACCTTTGGTAGTCTAAAATGTTTTTTTAATTGTAGTGTAACTTTTAGGTGAAATAGATCGGTGTGAAACTAGGTACCTTATCATTGTGGCCTAATTATGGTTTTCATGTATTATGTATGCTTATTAAGATGTTTTATAGAGTAGTAAGCTAGGGAGCATTAATCACCCCACACCTTTTGTAGTGTAAACGTTTTTCAATTATAGATTAATTTTTACGTGGGGTTGTTAAATGTGAAACTAGGTGCTTTATCATTACATCTTAACTAAAGTATTTTCATGTCGAGGTCGTCGTAATCGTTGACGCCCATTACGCACTCATATCATACATATTAGGAAGATCCGTTTAGATTTTAAGCATTCCATTGGTTGAGGATTTGATAAAGATCATTACCCTAAGTTTCTTTTAAGTTTGTTTCATTTTCTGTTTTTATTACCTTACTTGTTGTAACTTCAATTCTACAACCTTTACTTTTATTTTTATTTTTAAGTTAAGTTAAATACGCTCTTTAAGTATCCCGTTACGCAAAACAACCCCCAATCTCTGTGGTTCGATAACTCTTACTATAGTACAATTGATTCGTACTATTGCGAAGTGGTAAAAGTTATAAATTTAAAATCCACGTAGTCGAGTTGACTACCAGCTGTTATTATGGACTGTTATTTTTGGAAAAATCTTTTTTTTACTGCTGTCATAATGCCGGATTTTTGCACTAACAAGATTATTTCTTTTGGATTATTATTTTTGGCAAATCTTGTTGATTTCTTTTGCAAAACCATGTCAGCAGGCTGTCCACAGCGCAGAGTTCGCCAGAGGATAGGGGGAGATAGGGCAGCTCTCAGAGCCAAAATTATGGACCGCCCAATCATTACTGAGCGGAATGTGGTCTGTTATGATATTATGGTGGCTCCTCTGGATAGTATCCATGACACTATCCATACCTATCATTGGGGATATCTTCATAGCTGTGCCTGTGTGGTGTACACTAGACTGGTTAGACTTTTTCTATGCCAACCTCGAGGTGGTGCAGGACGATGACTGCGGGTTGGTGCTTCAGTCCACTATTCTTGGGCATACTATCACTGTTGATCCCCAGATCATCAGTCAGTTCATTGGAGTTCTTGTTCTCCAGTTGTCTGTGAGCCCTTACAATGAGATGGTACTGCCTCCATCTATGGAAGATCTCCGAGAGTTTTTCCACGCAGTTCCACAGGGAGAGGAGAGCGCCACCACCATCAGGATCGGTGCCTTATCTGCCCCTCACCGCATGCTGGCCAAGATTGTTCAGCACAACTTATGGCCAGTTGTCAAGCGCAGTGACCTGATTTTGAAGAGAGCTCAGTTTGTCTACGCCATTCATCTTCGCTTGCCCTTCTGCCTTTGCAAGCATATTTTGGGCGTTATTCTGGAAGCCCGTGATGAGAGCAATACCGGTCTTCCATTCGGCTGCCTGCTCACGCAGATCATACTACAGTCAGGCATCAGTATTACTGGCGAGCTGAAGATGAAGATCCAGGATCCACTCAGCAAGCAAACGCTAATGAAGTCAAATGCTCAGCTTCAGAGAGATGATCCGGATGACGATGATGTGCCCCCGCCTCTTCCTATTCCTATAGGCATGCCAAGTGTGGCTTCCTTTTTCCAGACTGCATCGCCACCACAGCCAGATGTTAGCTATTCTCAGATTATGGAGGCTCTGGCTTTATATTAGAAGTCCGGACGACCATCCTCTTGCTCCGGACGCGCGAAGCCTTTATATGAAAATTACTTACAGCGAACGTGTGACCGTCCGGATGACAGTGCACCACCGTCCGGACGCTGCTCTCAAACAGGAAAGATCTTCAGCGAAATTTTTGGAATTTCAGTCGCACAGTTGTCCGTCCGAACGGCCTATGACCACCATCTGGACAACGCCCAGTTTTATCAAGCTAAACGCTCATTTGAATTGTCAGCCTATAAAATGGAGGCCCCTAGGCTTGAGAACAACAAGAATTCGGTATTGAATTCCACTAGTGGTTAGAGAGCTATATTGTGAGGTTATTGAGCTGAGTTGATCTCTCTGAAGCCGTTGTTGTGTGTGCTGTTGCTGCGCTTAAACTGAAGTCTATCTTAGGGGTTGGCCCTAAGGTAAAGGATTCCATTGAAGACCCCTTCAGGTAGGAGACCTGGTTGAGAGGCGTTCATGTTGGGTTACACGTTAGAGAGCAAGGTACGACCACTGCATCAGGGATATGTGAGTGTTACTACTTTATATCTAGTCTTGTCTTCTGAATAGTAGATATCCTGGGTTTGGCTGCCTCGAAGTGGTTTTTCTCATCTTGAGTGTCCACTTTGTTAACAAAAATCTTGTATTATTTTATTTCCGCATTATTTTGTTAACACAATGTGCACACACACACTTGCTTTATATTAGAAGTCAATTTTCATTTTTCAATTGGTATCAAAGCTTGGTACACTCTGAGAAGATTAATTTCTTGAGTGTTATTTTTTGACTTCTCTTATTAATATATCTCAAACTCTTAATACTGTTCCTATCTTCGACGGCATGAACTATGGCTATTGGAAAGCTCGCATGCGGTACGTTTTAAAATCTATTGATTGTTGGAGTATTGTTGAAACTGGTTGGACTAAACCAAAGGATACAACGCTTGAACTAGTCCCTCAGAAGAACGCACGACTTTTAAATGATAAAGCCCTCTATGCTCTATGTCAAGCACTTTCACCGTCTGAATTTGCAAAAATCTCAAACTGTGAATCTGCTCAAGAAGCGTGGCAAATCTTGGAAACAACATATGAAGGCACTAAACTTGTAAAATTTGCCAAACTTCAAATTTTGATTTCCAGATTTGAAGAAATTAAGATGTTGGAAGAAGAGACATTTAGAGAGTTTTACTCCAAGATGAGTAACCTGAGAAACTCCATGGTGAGTCTTGGGAAGCCAGTCTCGGATGTAAAACTCATCCGAAAGATTCTAAGATTTTTGCCTGAGCGTTTCAGGATCAAGGTGACTACTATTGAAGAAAGCAAAGATCTTAAAGAAATGAAGATTGAAGAGCTGGTGGGATCTCTTCAAACATTCTAGCAGTTTTACACTAAGATCAGCGACCTGAAAAACTCAATAGTGAATTTCAAGAAGACAATCTTTGATGTAAAACTCATCCGAAAAATTCTAAGATCTTTTCCTGAGCGTTTCAGAATAAAAGTAACAATCATTGAAGAAAGAAAGGATCCAGATAAGATGAAGATTGAAGAGTTGGTGGGATCTCTTCAAACTTATGAATATTCCCTGCCTCCCGTCAAGAAGGCAAAGACAATTGCCCTCAAGGCATCTAAGAAAAAGGCCAAAGTCTCATATGAGGAAGACTCTACTAATGAAGAAGATGCAGTGGCAATGCTGGCCAAGAACTTTGGGAGACTGATGAAGAATGACAAATTCAAGAAGGAGTTCACCGAAAGACCGAAGAAGGCCCTAAGAGAATCTGAGCCAGAAGAAGCTGAGAAGGAGGATCCAAGAGGTCCCAGATGTTTTGAATGCTCAGGCTTTGGGCATATTTGGGCTGACTGTGGGAATCTCAAGCAGGGTAAAGGAAATGCCTACAGTGCGACTCTCAGTGATGAGTTAGAAGAAGAAGAAACTCTTGCTCGAGATCAGAAATTTCTCACCTTTGTGGCTCCACATGAAGACGAGGAGGATTCCCAATCCTACTACTCTGAGTGCAATGATGAAGACGGGGAAAAACTCAAAAAGGCCTTTAAAGTCCTCTATGTAGAGTACTTGAAGTTTAAGGGAGACTCATCAACAGCATGTGCATGAGCTGAATAGTCTACAGACTGGGAAAAAAAAAAAAAAGTTCCTTACCGCTCAAGATTCAAGATCTAGAGGAAAAGTTGTTGGAGACACAAATACAGTTGGAGAGGGTCACCGATGAAAATTTGACCCATATGCTATTAATCCATAAGAGCCCAACAGACAAGACCGGACTCGGGTATGTAGCTTCTACCTCTAATATCCCCTTTATTTCAAAGATTGTATTTGCCAAGCCCAGTATTCCCAAGCCTCCACCCACTTGCGTAGATAAAGGAAATGAAGTCATTGGTGGAGATGTTTCGGCTATTGCAATAGCCACTCAAAAGCCTCCTATATGCCACCACTATGGTTTAAGTGGTCACATTTGACCCCAGTGTATACTTCTCAAGGCTCAAAGATCGAAGGTCAAAGAGGAGTTGACAAGACAGGCTACATCCGGCACTAGACCTTTGGCGAGTCATCATGCTCCACGGCATCAGGCTTCTCAGCTAGCGGCAATAGTAGTGATTTGTTCATGCCGATCAGAATGGCAAACCCAAGACAAAACAAATCAAGGCACTACATGAAGACGCCGCAGTAGCCTGAAAGTGACCAATTCTATAAGGAGTTGCCTATGTTGATGCGGAGCATGATAAGGTGGATGGACCACCATATAAAGGCTTGTCAACAACCACCATCGAGAAGACAAGTAGGGTCAGAAAGGATGAAGCCATTCACCCCTTAAGGGGGAGTGGATTCACCTAGATGGTGAGGGTACACATGCCTAGGATTTGGTTCCTAATCCTAAAGCATATCAGGTTTGATTGCATTGCATTATTTTTTCTTGACATTTTTTTGCCTTGCAATCGAGGAACCATCATTGTTTTATCCCCATTGTTTTCTCGTATTGTCTTGAGAAACTTATGCAAGTACTATTTGGGGATTACAGAAAAAGCTCGTCTGGCGGCTGGTTTTCTATCTTGGTAATTCTGAACCTTTCTCCTTGAGGACGTGTTTGATCTTACCACACATGCTTGGTTTAGTTTTTGTTTCTTTCCTGTTAAAGCATGTTTTTATTGTTTTTACATAAAAATAAATAAATAATCGGGAGAGAAGATGCAGAATTTTATTTTTTTTCTTTTGATAGCTTTTCAGATATTGCATGTCTTTTTGCCTGATATCTCAATTCATTGTGTATTGATTGAATATGCTTATACATGATTGAGAGAGTTTATGCCTGATATCTGCTAAGTTTTCCTATGCATCTTAATGCTAGATAGTTATTTTTCTCATGCGATGAAAAATTGTGCACTATCCAAAGCTCCCCTAGGGTATATTTTTTACTCTTTGATTTTTAGCTTCTGGAAATTCTAATGAGAAAGTTTCTTTTGCTAAGATGGTCAAAATTGACCAACTCGCTAGTTGAACTTAAAACCCATAAATTCTGGCATTCTTTCTAGGTTGCAGCACCAAGTGATAAAAAAACATTTAAATTTAAATGGATAATTAAAATAATCCACTGCTTATTGTGCTATAAATCTGTTTTTAAACTTGTCCATAAAGAAACAGTCAGCGAACATATCATTGCGGAAATAGATTAGGGTGGCTATGCCCTAACAAGATAAGGTTTGACTTTTGACTGATCTATCATTGATTTTCTCTTTTGTTTAGAAAATTCAGTTGCTTTAAGTCATATCAGTGAACTTCATACCTTATTGAGAAAGCTTTCACACACACACACACACGCATTGCATAAGTTGAGTAATCTATTTAATTTTCTATCTGTAGGGAAATTTGTACTTATTGAACACTTAACTCGCAATTATATCTTTGCACATTTTTAAAATGCTATTTGACTGCTTTATTAGTTAATTATACATGCGTGTTCTGAAACTATTTTTAGGGAAAAATATTTCTCTGCAAATTTTCCTCAAATTTCAGATTTTCAGTGTGAAGCCTTTGGACAGACTACTCTTGTGTCTAGACGCGTGGAGCTCAGACGTCCGGACGGTTCAGTGACACGTTCGGATGCGCTGTTTTACCGAGTGCTGACATGGCAATAGTCGTCCAGACAGGCAAGTTATGCGCACAGACAAGTATCTTGTAGGTTTAAACCTTGCGTCTCTTTTCTCCTTGCCACCACACAGCCCTTGTTTTACACTTTTTCTCTTTTGATTTTTGGCGTTTTGTGTGATTTTCTCGTGCCTTCTCACGAGTTTTCGTCCTCTTTTGTCATTTTGTGCATTTTCTCTCCATTCCAGGTACTTTTATTAGCTCTTTTATATTCTTTTCAGTGTTTCTTAACTGTTTGAATATTAAAGATTATTTTGGAATATTTTTGTTGAGATAAATAATGCATGAAATTATCTATATTGTCTGCTGCTGAGGTTGGGATATTTGTTTTGTCAGTTATTTAAACTGTCTTGGGCTAATTGATGTTCATGTGTAATTTTTGAAAAGTCCATTTTTCAGCCATCATAATTCCGAATTTTTTATTGGAAGACTAACAAGTTCTAACTGTTTGTGGCATTTTTTTTTTGGGCATATATTTCTTTTTATTTTTTCAGAAATATGTCTTCAGGCAGCAGCTCTTAGCATAGGGTCAGGCAAAGGACAGATGATGGTATAGCTACCACCAGAGCGTGGGTGGAAACTAGACCCATGATCATCGAGAGAAATGTCCTCTGAGACGACGTTATGATTTCTCCTTTTGACTTTGTTGATCAGTTGATTCAGGAGAACCATTGGGATTATCCGTACCACTGCTCCGGTATTATGTATCCCAGACTGGTTCGTGATTTCTATGGATATTTGGAGGTCATTCAAAATGAGAAGAGCAGTCTTACTTTGCAGACCACATTCAGGGGAGTGACTTTCAGAGTTGATGATGCACTCATCGGGACTGATCCAGTTCCATTTGAGGACAATCCTTTCCCAGATTCAGTGGTTTCCCCTACCATGGAAGAGCTACTCATGTTTTTTGATCCTCAACATCAAACTCAAGACAGAGTCTCGCATTACATCAGGATTGGCATATTTTCTTCTCATCGTCTTCTTGCAAAAATTGTGCAGCACAATTTATGGCCCATGGCTTGACGGAGTGAGCTAGTCTACAAAAGAGCAAGATTTCTATATGCTTTGATCCAGCGGATTCCCTTCTATCTCTACAAGCACATTGTGCTTACTATGCTTGAGATGTGTGATGAGCATCAAACATGTCTCCCCTTTGTGTGCCTTGTCACGAGGATTTGCATGCAGGTTGTACCTAACATTCCAGCTATGGAGCCAAAGGAGAAGACCAAGGATACCCTTGAGAAGCATACAGTGATTAAATCTAATGCTCAGCTGCGTATTGAGGATCAACAAGAAGTAGCTTCTCCTCCAGCTCAGGAGGATCCTGCTGCAGCTTCATCTTCCTAGACTGCTCCACCTCCTTTAGCCACTGATGCTATCCTCTCCCACATTCTTGATACTAAGCTTTCCATTCAGTGGGAGGTCACCACTATGGGTATTCGTGTTGAGCAGAATCATATCAACATCAGACACTGCCTCAAGAAATTGAATCCTGAGGATGATGATGAGGATGACTGAGTGTTTTGATCACTTGTTTTTGTTGTTTTGTTGGTTCTTATTTTGAGACTTTACTTTTAATCTTGTTATTGAATATTAGTAATTTTGCTACTATGGGATTTTATATACTCTGTTTACCCTTGTCCTGTTGAGACATTAAGGAGAAGTATTTTATAACTGTTTTTTTTTTTTTACCCTTTGTCCTTTTGAGACAAAAGGGAGTGTTTTTTTTTTATTTTTGGACTGAGAATGTGTTTTTAAACCGGTCAAGTGATTTTTGTCACAGAATGGCCAAAATGGGAGTTTGTTAGTTTTGTTGGTTGCATTATGTTGACAAAATCATTGTTATGTAATGTTGCTATCATAAACAGGGATGTCATATATTTCAAAATCTTCAAAGTATCTAGAGAAAGCTATTTCAAGTGTTCAAGGAAGATTCAGTGCAGATTCCAACTCAGAGAAGTATGATCCTATTTTCCGTAGGGATGGCCCAATCATGCGTCTGAACGCCCATCAGTGTCGAGAAGTTTCGAACAATTCAGGGCTGCATCCGTCCGGACCTTATGGCAACACATCTGGACACTCTTCAGAGTTCGAGAAGATTCAATTTTTCCTATGCAGACACGGATTGGGAAGATAGCTTGCACCCGTTCGGACGTCAAGGCAACATCGTCCGGACGCCGAGATCCTTGATAATAAAATTGCGTGCATACATTCTGAATTCGTTCGGACTCTAGGCAACACCGTTCCGATGCTGTCCTTGTTATGGCAATTACATGCAGACAAGTTGCAACCGTCCGGACTCTAGGGCAAAGCCGTTCGGACGTGGCCTTAATATGGAAACACGTTAAACGTGTTATGGAAAGGCGGTTGCACAACTGACCGTCCGGGCGCTCTATGCTTCCGTCCAGACACCGCCTAGAGAAATCAGATACAAACTTGATTTAGGTCTTTTTAGCCTATAAATAGAAGCATCTAGGCATGTATTATTCACAGAATTCGGTATTGAATTCTATAGTTTAGAGAGCATGTTTAGGGAGATATTGTGAAGATCTGCTAGTTCCAAGCTGTTGTCGATTTGCTGGTGCTATTTCATGTGAAGTCTATCTTAGAGAGGAGCCCTAAGGTAAAGGAATCCATTGAAGACCCCTTCAAGTAAGTGACTTGGTTGGGAGACATTCACGTTGAGTTACATGTCAGAGTGCAAGATACGATCGCTGTATATGAGTATGTGAGTGTTATTGCCTTTGTACTAGCTTTGTCTGCCCCAGAGTGGTTTTTCTCTTAATTGAGTTTCTACTTCGTTAACAAAATATCTGTCTCATTTAAATTGTGCACTTTTGATATTTTGTTACATATTGTTCACACACACACCGTAAAATAGAAGTCTTTTTATTTTTCACTATTCTTATTTCTTAATAAAATAAATTTCTTAACGACATCGTTAGGTGCTTGACAAACACACAAAGTCATATTATTTATGTAATTGAAATTCTCATGTTAAATGCAATTTACCATTATTATGAGGTTAGTGGTGAATCAATTCCTTATATCTTCTCCATACTATCTTACTTTTACTTTTATTTTTTATTTAGTTTCAATTACAAAACAAAAATCAAATATCTTTTCTGAATTAGATTAGAGTTAATTTCAATAACTTAATAACAACTCACAGTTCTTGAGGTTCGACATCCTCTATATAGCCTTATCCTACAAGAATTTATACTATTGCGAGTGATAGTTTATTATTAATATATTTTTGCTTTAAAAAGACCACATCATCATACAATCTTCCAAAGTAGACGTTTAAGTCTTCCATGAAGTTTTAAACCCCCAAAGTTTATGCCAAGCTTCCGAAGATAAAGAAGAAACACGACCATTAAAAGAATGAATCACTTCATTAGCCAATTTAACAAAAAAAAAGACCAGTTGAAGAGGGTGCCCACAACCAGCAGTCAAAATTTCTAGAATGAGACAAATGTATACTTAGAAGACATTGAACAAAAAAAGGATCAAACAAATCCTACAACAACATCCTATTCAAAGATCTTTCACCTACAATCATTAAATCATTAACACAAAAAGCAGGGAGTTCTATAAGATGGACATTCGGCTTAGGCTTGAAATCTAGCATTAAAGGAATCCAAGGAGAGTCTCACACATCAACATGAGCACCATTAGAAATAGAGATGCAAGCACATTTATTACCATTTGGTAATTTTTAGCCTACTCGTGGGTTAAGGCAATGAGTTCCGCTTTCTCCGTTTCTCTTAATTTTTGGTTATGAGATTCTATCTAGGTTAATTTTGAGAGAAGAGTATCTTGGTTCTTTGAATGGTATAAAGATGGCGAGCTTATGTCCTCCTACTTCAATACTCAAATGTCTCTCCACTTACTCTAAGTGGTCTGGTTAGTGTATTCATTTGGCTAAATCTTTAGTTTCTTTAGCAAGAATTGTCGGACAACTTCTATTTCAGAAATCAATGGAATTCCTGCTAGAGCTAAATATCTTGGAATTCCTCTCTTTTTTAACCGTAATAGGAAAGATGCCTTTATTGATATCAAAGATCGAACATATGCAAAGATCTCTGGCTGGAAAGCTAAGCTTATTTCACAAGCTGCTCGTACTACTTTGTTGAAGTCAGTGACTAATGTTGTTCCCATGTATTTGATGTCTCTTTTTCTGCTGCCAAAATCTCTTTGTTCTGAGATAAATTTAGTTATGCGTAAATTTTGGTGGGGCTTTCCTGAGGATAAGAAACTCTCTCTCTCTCTCTCTCTCTCTCTCTCTCTCTCTCTCTCTCTCTCTCTCATCTCTTGGGAGAATATTTGTCAACCGAAAGCTTTGGGTGGTTTAAGGATTCGACCTTTGAAAGTTAACAATCATTCTTTGCTGGTTAAGCTAGGGTGGAAATTGACTATCAATTTACCTTCTCTTTGGATTGATGTTTTTAAAGGTAAATAACTCAAGGAAGGTATTCCTTTTTTCAAGGCTTCTCCTAATCCTACTTCCTCATGGCTTTGGAAGGGTTTGCTGAAAAAAAAAAATAAGGTGGTTATTTTATATATACATGCATGCAATAGAGAAGAGAATAGTGATTTCAGTGGCCATTGACCTCATCAACGTGAAATGTCATCTAATAATGTCCAATATAGCTAGTCGAGATTAAAAAGCTTTAAGGCTAGTTGGTAGAAATTCTAGCTTGTAGTCTAATTCTTCGTTTGTTTCGCCGTAAAATGGTTTTTGGAAAATGATTTCGGCATTTTTTGGTGTTTGGTAAGGGCATAAATAATAGTCAACCGTAAAATGATTTCTGTTTGACAAAAAATGCTTAGTAAATTTCAAAAAATGATTAAAAGCGTAAATCATTTTTTCCATATGGCAGGAGCAATCAAGTCTCTTTTAAATGATACAGTCGACCTTCTCGCTCAAATAGTCAACCATCGCCGAAATCTGGCAAACATTGCCGGATTCCAGCATTGGTTGGAATCCGCTGGTGCCGGAATCCGGCGACGTCCGGCAATCGTCGCCAGCTTCCAGCGATACTGTGCCAGGTTCCAACCAGAATGGCCAGATCTGGTCGTTCTGCCAGTTTTGGCCGGATCCCGGTCAGTTGGCCTGGATTCCAGCCAAACTGGCCAGATCCTAACAATTTGGTCAGATCTGGCCATTCTGCCAGTTCTGATCGGATCCAGCCGGCTTCTAGCCATTTTAAAAATAATTATTTAAAATAATCCAAATTTTTTGTTAGTATTATTGGCCTCATTCTGTGTTTGGACAAAATCACTTGTTTGTAAAGATGCTGTCTTACAAGGGATTCTGCTATTCAGAAGAATTTCAGAAGATTCTGTCTACAAGTCAGAAAATCTCTGATTCCCTGTCAGCCGTCCGGACGTCCATCTGACCACTGTTCCATCCGTCCGGACGACGTGCCATACCGTCCAGACGCCAGTCAGACCAAGCATCATCCGTCCGGACGACGTGCATTTCCGTCCGAACCCTCCACTTTGTCGAGAAGTTTCTATCTAGCTTCCATTAGTCCGGACAACTCAGCAGCACGTCCGGACGCCTATCAGTACTCGACCAGCTTCAGATTCTTTCCAAGTTCAAATATGGGAAAGACTAATTCAATCGTCCAGACGATGTGGTATCCCGTCCAGACGCGCGTTCAACAGTTAAGGAAATTGCTGATCCGACTCTAACCGTCCGGACGTCTGTCAACCTTGGTCCGGACACGCGCATAGCAGATATGGAAATTGCGTGTTGAAGTTCAGCCGTCCGGACGTTCAACCCCCATGATTCGGACGCGCGAAGCCTTATAAGGAAATTACTTGCAGCGGATGTGCGACCGTCCGGACGATGTGCCATCCCATCCGGACGCGGCTCTTAAACAGGAAAGATTTCTCAGCGAAATTTTCGGAAAATCCTGTCGCACAGTTGTCCGTCCGGACGGCCATGACCACCATCCGGACAGCGCCCAGCTATATTTTGCCTGACGCTCATTTGAGCCCCCAAGCTTTAAATAGAGGCCCCTGGGCATTGAGAACTACAAGAATTCGGTATTGAATTCCACAACTGCTCAGAGACGTTATTTTTCCTTTGAAGCCATTGCAAGTGTGTTGTTGCTGCGCTACATCTGAAGTCTATCTTAGGGGTTGGCCATAAGGTAAAGAATTCCATTGAAGACCCATTTAGGTAGGAGACCTGGTTGGGAAGCGTTCGTGTTAGGTTACACGTTAGAGAGCAAGGTACAACCACTGCATCGGGTACATGTGAGTGTTACTATCTTGTATCTAGCTTTGTCTTCTGAATAGTGGAATTCCTGGGTTTAGCTGCCCCAGAGTTTCCACTTCGTCAACAAAAATCTTTGTGTTGTTTACTTTCTGCATTGATATTTTTGTTGCACACTTTGCACACACTTGCCTTTTATTTAGAAGTCAATTTCATTTTTCAATTAGTATCAGAGTTTGGTACACTCTGTGTAGATTTAATTCTTGAGTGTTATTTTTGTTGACTTCTATATTATTGATATGTCTCAAACTCTTAATTATGTTCCTGCCTTTGATGGTACGAACTATGGCTATTAGAAAGCCCGGATATGTTTCTTTTTAAAATCTATTGACTGCTGGAGTATTGTTGAAACTGGTTGGACTAAACCAGCGGATACAACCCTCGAGCCAGTCCCTCAGAAAAACGCACGGCTTTCCAATGATAAAGCCGTCCATGCTCTGTGCCAAGCACTTTCTCCATCTGAATTCGCCAAAATTTCAAACTGCGAATCAGCCAAAGAAGCATGGCAAATCTTGGAAACAACATATGAAGGCACGAAACTTGTTAAATCTGCCAAACTTCAAATGTTGATTTCGAGATTTGAAGAAATTAAGATGTTGGAAGAAGATCTCTGCCCCCGGTTAAGAGTTGAAGACCATTGCTCTAAAGGCTTCCAAGAAGAAGGTAGAAGCATCATCTGAAGATGACTCTGAGGATGAAGAAAAAGCTGTGGCTATGTTAGCCAAAAATTTCAGAAGACTGATGAAAGATAATCGGTTCAAGAAGAAGTTTTCTGAAAGAGTAAAGAAACCTCCCAGAGAAGCTGAACCTAAGGAAGAAGAGAAGAAAGATCCTAGAGGACCCCGATGTTTTGAATGCTCAGGTTTTGGGCATATCCGGGCCGATTGCGGGAATCTTAAGAAGAGCAAAGGGAAGACTTATAATGTGACTCTCAGTGATGAGTGAGAAGAAGAAGCTCCAGAGTCTGAGAAATTTCTAGCCTTTGTGGCTCCGCTCGTTGAAGAAGAGGACTCTTATTACTCGGAGCACAGTGATAATGGGGAAGAGTTCAAGGAGGCCTACAAGACACTCTACTTAGAGTATGAGAAGCTGAGGGAAGGTCGTAAGCAGCACCTCTATGATCTGGACAGTCTGCAGACTGAAAAGAGTTCATTGCTGCTTAGAATACAAGAGCTCGAGGAAAAGCTACTAGAGATACAGCTCTAGCTAGAGAGAGTCACTGATGAGAAGCTGACTCGTTTGCTATCTATCCAGAAGAGCCCAATTGACAAGACTGGTCTCGGGTATGTAGCTCCCTCTTCTGATGCTCCTTCTTCCTTAAAGACTGTGTTTGTGAAGCCTATAGTCCCAGAGCCCCTCCCACTGTTGAAGATAAAGGGAAGGACAAGGTCAACGATGATGTTCCAGGCACTCAGGAGCCTCATCCCATCAGAAGACCTCCTATATTGCATCACTGTGGTCTAAGTGGGCATGTTTGTCCTTAGTGCTCCCTCTTGAAAGCACAAAAGGCCAAAGCCAAGAAAGAAGTGCCCAGACAAGCTCATCATGGCACTAGACCTGCAACCCAGCATCAGACTCCATGGCATCAGGCACCTTATCAAGCACCATGGAGATAAGCACCAAGGCATCAAGCTCATCAATATCAAGCACCTTGGTCTCATGCTCCTGGGGTCCAGGCATCTCAACATCAGTGGCCTCAGCAACGGTTTGCACCGGCCAAGCACCTTAGAAGGCCATATAAGGTGGAAGCAGATCAACACCACAATGAGCCACCTATCTGGATGCAGAATATGATGGAGTGGATGATGACGTCATACCAGCAACCACCCACAGGAAGGCAGGCTTGGATCAAGAAGGACAGTCACCCCATGAGGGGGAATAGACGCACCTAGCAGGTTCGGGTGTTTACGCCTAGGATTTGGTTCCTAATCCTATGGCATCAGGTTTGATTGCTTATTTTTCTATTATATTTTATTTGCAATCTAGGAACCAGTGGTACTTTGTTTTGCCCCCTATATTTTGTTTGGAGATCTTTGCAGATGTTTATTGGGGAAGACAGAAAAAGCAGGTCGAGTGACTGTTTTTCTGTAATGGCATCATCAGGTTTGATTTTGCTTTGCATATGATGTCATTTCCATATTGCATGTTTCTTATATATATATATATTAAAAAAAAAATTGGGAGAATTTGCAGGATTTTTTATTTTTCTCTTGGCATATCAGATATTGCATGTATTTTCATCTGATGTCTCAATTCTTTGTGTATTAATCTACTTTGCTTAGATATGCTTGAGAGTTTATGACTATATCTGCCAAGTATTTTCTTGTTTATGCAAAAGTAGGATAGCTTCCTTTCTCATGCGATGAAAATGTGCACTATCCAAGACTCCCCTAAAAGGTACATCTTTCCTTCTCTGACTTTTTGGTTCTAAAAATTCTGGATAAGAAAAGAAGTTTTTGATAAGATGGCCAAATTGACCACATGCTAGTTGAACCTAGAACCTAAAAACTCTGGCATTCCCTTTAGTTTGTAGCACCATAAGAAACAAGCAGTTAATCATATGAATTATGTGCTTTAATTGTATGTTCACGGCTTATGTGCTGATTTTGCTATATGCCTTGCCCTCTACGTGCAAGTAAAACATTTACATTGTCCTTCATGGTACAAGTAAATCACTTAGGTGCTGCATCTCAGGGGGAGTGTATCAGACGAGGGTGGCTAGGCCCTAGTAAATTATAAGGTTTGACCTTTGGCTAATTTGTCGCAGATTTTCTCTCTTATCTAAGGAATCTGGTTGCTCTTAGTCATGTCATTGAAAGTCATACCTTGTGGGTCAAGTCTTCACACACGCACGCATTGCATGAGTTGAGTTGGCTGTTTGAATTTTGCATATTTAGGAACTTATTTGTGCTGATTGATTTCTCAACTCTCTTTTATATCTCTGTTTAAGTATTGAGATGCTCTCTGATTGTGTTATCAGTGGTTTATTCATGCGTGTTCTAAAACTGACTTGGGAAAATTTTGATTTCTATGAATTTTCCTCAGTTTTCTGATGTTTCGGTGTGGAGCGTCCGGACAGTAGTTTCTGGGCATCATAACAGAGATGGAGCACAGTCGTCCGGACAGGACCTGCTTGCGTCAGAACGCGCTTGGCCAGCATCGGGCGAACGATTAAGATTAATCGTCTGAACGCGCAGGACCAGTCTGCTTATTTCCGAGGCAACGCGTGTCCTGACGACATTAATACACTGTCCGGACGAGGACCCCACAGAGGCTATATATGGCCCAGACTGCTGCATTCATTCTCATACCCCACAAAATTTTTTCTCCTTTGACATTTTGTGAGTAACTCTTTTGGTGTTTTCTTTTTGGTGTGGTCTCATCCCTGCTTGTATTTTTGTGCATTCTTTCTCACATTCCATGTATTTTTCTAGTCTTTTTATTTTCAATTAATTTATTTTTAAACTGTTAGAAATTTAAGTTTTCTTTAGGAATGTTTTTGAGGTTATGAGATGCATATATTTGCCTTATTGGGATTATTTGTGATGATGTCTTTAGAACTAAATTGTGATAAATTCTGCCTTTATTTTTGCAAAAGTCCTTTTTGCTGCTGTTATTCTGCCCAATGTTTTTCATGACCTAACAAGACTATTATTTTGGATTTTTGCTGCAAATCTTGTTGGTTTCTTGTGCAAAATCATGTCTGTAGGTAGTCCACAGCGCAGGGTCCGCCAGAGGACTGTGGAAGATAGGGCTACACTCCAGGCCAAGACTATGGACCGCACAGTCAATGCTGAGCGGAATGTCATCCGTTCTGATATCATGGTGCCGCCTTTGGATAGCATCCATGCCATTATCCAGACGTACAATTGGGGATATCTACACAGCTGTGCCTGTGTGGTGTACACCAGACTGGTAAAACTTTTCTACGCCAACCTGAAAGTGGTGCAGAACGATGATCGTGGATTGGTACTTCAGTCCACCGTTGCAGGCCATATCATCACTGTTGATCCTCAGGTCATCAGTCGCATCATCCGAGTCCTAGTGCTCGAGATTTCTGCTAGCCCATACAATGAGGTGGTGCTTCCTCCTTCCCTGGATGATCTCAAGGAATTCTTCCATGCTATTCCCCAAGGCGAGGAACGTCCTACCTCCATCAGGATTGGTGCCTTATCTCCCTCCCACCACATGCTAGCCAAGATCATTTAGCAGAACATCTGGCCTGTTGCTCGGCGCAGTGATCGGATCCTGAAACGGGCCCAGTTTGTCTATGCAGTTTTTCTTCGCTTGCCTTTCTGCCTGTGCAAGCATATTCTGGGTGTTATGTTGGAGGCCCGTGATGAGGGAAATGCCAGTCTCCCATTTGGCTTCCTGCTCACTCAGATTATCCTTCAGTCGGGAGTCAATGTCACTGGCGAACCGAAGATGAAGATCCAGCAGCCCATCAGCAAGCAGACATTGATGAAGTCCAATGCGCAGCTGCGGAGGGATGGCTCCGATGATAAGGTGCCCATAGCTGCTACCATGCTTGTTGGTTTTTCGGATATGGCTTCATCCTCCCAGACCGTCCCGCCATCTAAGCCGGAGGTCAACTATTCACAGATCATGGAGGCCCTTACTGCCATTCAGGGGGGGATGAGCGCTATGCAGGTGACTATGTCCTCCATGCAGCAGGAGATACACTCCATCAACCTGCGTGTAGAGCAAAACCAGCTGGACCTTCAGGAGTGCCTGAAGTATCATCATCCTAGCAGTAGTGTTGATGAGGATGATGCAGCTAGGACTGTACCCATGCCTGAGGATGTTTGAATTTGATTCCCTCTTGTTTTGTTTTGTTTGTCTTTCTGTTTGAGACATTTGACTTATATTAAACATTTTGACTTATATTACTCTGTTTCTCGGGTCCTTCTGAGACCGTTCAGGGGAGTAATTTTTATTACAGTTGTGTATTTTTATTACTTTGTTTTACCCTTTGTCCCTTTGTGACAAAAAGGGGGAGTAATTTTTGTGTTTGGACCTGGAATGTATTTCCAAACCGGTCAAGTGATTTTTGTCCCAGAATGGCCAAAGAGGGAGTTTGTTAGTATTATTGGCCTCATACTGTGTTTGGACAAAATCACTTGTTTGTAAAGATGCTGTCTTACAAGGGATTCCGCTATTCAGAAGAATTTCAGAAGATTCTGTCTACAAGTCAAAAAATCTCTGGTTCCCTGTCAGCCGTCCGGACAATCGAGCCATCCCGTCCGGACGTCCATCTGACCACTGTTCCATCCGTCCGGACGACGTGCATTTCCGTCCGGACCCTCCACTGTGTCGAGAAGTTTCTATCCAGCTTGCATCCGTCCAGACAACTCAGCAGCACGTCCGGACGCCTATCAGTACTCGACCAGCTTCAAATTCTTTCCAAGTTCAAATATGGGAAGACTGATTCAACCGTCCGGACGATGTGGTATCCCGTCCAGACGCGCATCTCCTAAGGCAAGAATCGCAATTCAAATATCACCGTCCGGACGTCAGTCAGCCTTGGACGACCATGACCATCGTCCGGACAGAGTCCAGCTATATTTTGCCTGACGCTCATTTGAGCCCCCAGCCTATAAATAGAGGCCCTGGGCATTGAAAACTGCAAAAATTCAGTATTGAATTCCACAACTGCTCAGAGACGTTATTTTTCCTCTGAAGCCATTGCAAGTGTGTTGTTGCTGCGCTACATCTGAAGTCTATCTTAGGGGTTGGCCCTAAGGTAAAGGATTTCATTGAAGATCCCTTCAGGTAAGAGACCTGGTTGGGAAGCGTTCGTGTTAGGTTACACGTTAGAGAGCAAGGTACAACCACTGCATCGGGTACATGTGAGTGTTACTATCTTGTATCTAACTTTGTCTTCTGAATAGTGGAATTCCTGGGTTTGGCTGCCTCGGAGTGGTTTTTCTCTTGATTGAGTTTCCACTTCGTCAACAAAAATCTTTGTGTTGTTTACTTTCCGCATTGATATTTTTGTTGCACACTTTGCACACAAAAATCTTTGTGTTGTTAGCTGTTTTTTATATTATTTTTACATTAATATTTTAATGTTTTAAATAAAAATTAATTTTTATAAGTTAATATGATTAAATATTTGTGATTTTCTCTACGTGCCAAATACCAAAAAATGTTTTCGACGAAAAATATTTTTTTATAAATGACTTTCCAAAAAATATTTTATGACAAAAATCATTTTATACCGAAACAGATGGACGATAAGTCACTATATATATATATTCAGCATATTACTCATGTTTGGAAAAGGGACGAAGGAAAGGAACGGATGGAAACGGTACACTCCTCCAACTGATTCCTTTCCACATTTTGCCTTCCATCCACGGTGGATTCCCTTATTAAGAACATAAATGAAAAAAGGGATGTAATTTCTTTCCTCTTCTTTCTTTTATAAATTCCCAAACACAAGGAAAAAAAAAAAAAAAAAAAAAAACACTACAATTTTTTCTTTTCCATTCATTGCAAATTGTAGTTTACAAAGAGATTCTGAAAGTAATTTCAAAGCTCTCTAGGAAGGGAAATAAAAACAAAACAAGAGTTTAAATAGACGTTTAATATGCAAAATAACTCCGGAAATGGAATAACTATCTTTTGTTTGATTAGACATCATTCTTAAGAATAATTATTTCTCGAGAAACAGGAATAGCTATTCATTTAGAGGAATTGAATGAGTTTTTCAAAAAACCCCATTAATTTTTTTTTTTTTGCAAACCTAAATTTAAAAAATCATAGAAAGATTCTATGGGTGGTCCACCACATGGTAGAACCAGAAGGTTGTCGCACCATCCTCGATGACACTAGTTGTGGTCCCACCACCCCCGTGGTTTTGCCATGGTGGCACCAAAATTTTTTTAAAATTTTTTTTAATTATTATTATATATTTTATATATATCTTGGGTATTTTAATAATTTTGGTAAAAAAAAAAATTGATAAGTTAAATTTTATTGGAAAAAAAGCGAAATGCGCCCCTAAGTACACTAAAAGTATACATAGGAGAACCAAAGCTCGCCCACGAAAACCCCAAAAGCTAGAACAAGACCCCAAAAATACAGCTAAAAAACAACCCACAAAAGTACCCAGAGCACCTAAGGAACAACCCACAAACCCCCAAGGCAAACAACCCTACAACATGTGGGCCTTGTCTTTCATATTCCTATACCTAGAAGAAGCTTTAGTGTCGCCGTAATTGACAGAACTTTACAGATTTCGAAGCTCCCTCTTTCCTTTGCGCTTCTTCTTTTCACTGGCTTCACGCTAATAGCCTTCAACCATCTCACTCCAGATTTCTCTGTACCTTTTACTGTGCTTTTCATACTAAATAATATAAATAACTATTCTATTTCACTTTCTTTCATTCCAGTAATAGGTATTCTTTTTCTTAACTGAATAGTCGTTTCGTACACCAAACGTGCATTAAAAGTTGACTATCCTTATTCCTTAAAAGTTTGAGGGCGGGAGAAGAATTGTCCATCCTTATTCCTAAAAAATAATATTATTTTATATAAATAAAAAGGCCTTGCACTTCTTATTCAAAATAACATGTGTGCGTGTGTGTATATATATATGGAACTGATTGCTGCACTACAAGAGTACACAACAAGTGCACTCTCTCCCTCACATGAGGACACTGGGCTCTACCCTCATGTGAGGGGAAGGAGTGCACAAGTTGTGCACTTGTTATAAAAGTATCACTTCTCATTATATATATATATATATGGATTTGATTCCTACACAACACCCCATCACATGTTGGTGGGCTCCACACACTAGGCTCCACCCCATATAAAGGGGTGTTGTGCAGTTATTGTGGCGATGTTATAAATCTATCATTTTCCATATATATATATATATATATATATATATATATTAATTATATTTTTTTTCTTTATTAAGTTATCTCCTTTCCAAAATACACAAAAACTATTGCTTTATGTGAGTCAAAGTGGTCCCCACTGACATTTCCAATTCATTTACCCTTCCCACTTGGGTAAACTTTTCCTTTTTTTGTCATTTAGTTTCCCCCTCTCCAAAACACACATAAAATTATACTTTTTCAATTTTTTTCATGTAGCTGCCTCCTTCCAAAAACACACAAAAATATTTTAATTTTAGGATGTGTTTAGAATATATATATATATATCGTAGTAGAAATGCCATTTGATGCCGCCAAAAAAGGTTTCTAGCTTCTTTTTTTTTTTTTCTATTTGATTTATTATTTCTTTTTTTTAAAAAAAATAATAATAATAATAATCTCTCCACAAACCATTAAAAAAAAGGTTATAATTTTCTCCATACACGAATTTTAATAATTGGGAACGAATTATTAAAAGAAATTAAGGTACACAGAAATTTTCAAATTATAATAATTTTTTAAATAAAATTATGGTACACAGAACTTCAAAATTTTCAAATATGTTGTTAAATTTACACCATTTACTCCAAGTAATCAAATTATCTTTACAAATTTTTATATTTGAATTGTCCTTTTAATTTAATGTGTTAATGAATATATAGACATTCTTTATATATTTTAATTTTAATAGAATATATATATACCTGTAGTTAATGTGTTGAATTATATATACGTTTAAAAATATGAAAAAATGTCCAAAACAACTCAATAAATTTATATAACAAACAAATTATAAGTCATAATTTATATATTTTGTTACTTATATTATTTAATGTTTTTGACAATTTATTTTGTTTCTTTTAATCTTGCATCTCCTAAACCAAATTCCTGACCGCGCTACTTTATATGATGGTTCAAGTTGATGCACAGTGTAGCAGTCTAGAAATCAAATGTCACCTAACCTAAAATTTCAATGCAAGTGAATTCTAAACAAATTTATATAATCATTTCTAGGTGCACCTTTCATCCTATTTCAAAAATTCAGGATAGTGTAATTCTTTCCAACACTTCTTTATTTAGCATCCCATAAAACCAACACTTCTTTCCAATAAGGAAAATTTTCTCTTCTCCAAAAATTACTAACACGTAAAAACCAATGGATTCTTAAAAGGAATTGAAGAATGGCCTCCCTTCAGACTCCACTAAGGGGGGGGGGGGGGAGGGAGGGGGTGTCATTTTAGAATAATTGTGCTTTTAATTATTTTGATAGTGATTCATGTCAGGCAAATCAATTACCACTACATCTCACGATGAAAGGTTTAACAAAGTTGATAAATTCAGAGGTCCGGATCCCCAGCTTCAGATCAACCTCCCCACCACCCAACCAGAAGAAATCAGGATGAAGTTTTACAATTGCTTCATCCAAAATCACCTGAAATAAATTCAGTACAATTTAAAACAATACCATGCTTTCTATTGTGGTCACAAAAAATTGAACAATGCATTTTCATTTCTTTTCTTTCCTTTCTAATTTGTGATGAAAACTACTACGGGTACCAAACTGACGTGGAGCTGATTAATTGGTACCCGTAGCATTTCTCATTTGTGATATGTTATTGTGCCTGTGACACGAGGTATTCATTTCATTACCAGAGGGCATTCATTCAACTTCAAGTATTTTCTAGGTGCTAATTTCAAAAAATATATCATGCCTCCAACAAAAATTATTCGCAAACATGTAAGTGAGGTCCATTGCTGCCAGAGTACCTAGCTAGCTGATTCCTTGTAAACAACCCACTCTTGTAGATGGAGCAGACTGACAGAAAATCATTGATAGTCACCCAATGGAATGGACCACCATTTGTATTCCAAAACTTGCACAAAGGATCCTAGCCTTCACCTACTGATAGAAACAGAAATGATATATGGAACAGTGGTCCTACCCAACAGCTGGCATGTTTCAAAGGATTTGAATCATAAAAAGAGGTTCTTTAAGATGACATACATATTGAACATGGAGAACACTCAATTTTCCGACCAAAATATGTTGGAATCCTGATTGAAAACACCAGCTGCATGGCTGTAAGCAAGCCCAGGCAATTAAACCTAAAGGGTCAATGTGTTGCTGCTACATAAAGCAGGAAAGAGCACTCTAAAAGTACTGTCTGAAAAACAGGTGTCAAGTGCATGTGTCAATCAAAAAAGACCTTATATAAGCTTCAAAGCATTAAGCATGTTGGAAGAGCCAGTGACCAATAATTCTACACAGAAGTTCCATCATCCTTGTTCCCTGTTCGGTTAATTATATTATAATTTTGAACATATTGCCAATTACTTTTTGATAAGTAACATATTGTCAATTACTGGCTTAGATACTTACCAAAGCATAAAGCTTCAAGAGTGATGCAGAATATGAAGAATCCAGTAAATGGAAAAATAAAAGCAGCAGAAAAATGAACAAATCCAATGAGATGAACAAGGACTCCAACTGTCATATCTAGCTGGAGAACACTTCCCAAAAATTTTAGAAAGAATGTTTTACCGGAATGTCTGTTTTCATGCCAATACATGTCACTGCATTGTGCTCATATCCAGTTAAATTCCCTGATGTCTCCTCAGGGGCAAGCCTCACTGCATAATCATAAAAAACCATTTATATGTTTTTAGTTGGAAGAAATTAAGAGTTAATAAATCATTACTTTGAACACCTCAGCTTTTACTAAAATCTGCCAATGAAAAAGCAAAACTAAAAAAAATAAAATAAAATCCAACATTGATGCAAAAGTTAAAACATTTCTTCAATACAGAAATGACAACAAGCAACAATTCTAATAAAAACTGACAAAAGAAAAAACAAACATACAACCAAAAATAAAAACACGGAATATATGTTGTAGTGAATATAATGTTACTTTATAAGTTTCTACAGGATTTTCTACCAGATTCAGCAATTTGTGCTTCATCCTGGATTCAAGAAAAAAAAATGTAGGTGAAAGTAATGCAACAGTTTTTTTTTTTTTTTGATAAGAAAGAAAATTTCATTAAAAAAGCGTAAGGCGCCCCTAAGTACACAGGAAGTATACACAGGAGCAACTCAGCTAGCCCACATGAAAAACCCATAAGAAACTACATACCCACAACACCTAAAACCCACATGAAACCTAAGATACAATAGAAACCCTCCAACAAACACCCAAGATACAAAGTAACCCCCATAATAAAATAAAACCCAATAGAACCCCCCATCCAACACCCAAGATACAAAGTAACCCCCATAATAAAATAAAACCCAATAGAACCCCCCATCCAACACCCAAGATACAAAGTAATCCCCCATAATACAATAAGACCCAAGATTCAAAAGAAACCCCCCATCAAACACCCAAGATACAACATATTGTCAACAGTCATGAGTAGAGTAAAAATAAATAGAAAGAGAAGTACCTGGAAATCTAAAAACTTTTTAAGTCAACAACATATTGTCATGATATATGTTGGATATGTTGTTCAAGGTATGCTCATTTTTTTGTAGGCTTTTTACAACTAATACTAATAGTGACATTTGTTGGTAAAAACATACACTAGGGCTGTGTCACTGCATTTCTGAACAGTGAAAAAAGATTTACAGCGCACATACATTCAGCAACTCTGGAACTTCTAAGGAGTTTTGTTATCATCGAGTAAATGACAACTTACAGTTGAATTTCTTTTTAGCTATCTTGCCATCGTTGAGCGAATACAGAAAGTTTTTAACAGTTTCAGCATTGAATCGAGCAGTATACTGCAACAAATAAAATGTCCAAAATACTAGATAGTTTAGGTAGGTTGGAATGCAGATTGTTACCGATTGGGGGAAGAGAGAGAGAGAGAAGAAAAGTACCTGAACGACAACAACATAATACTTTGAATTGTTTCGATCACTACAATCAATAACATTCGACTGGGCTTGAGTGTTAACCTGACGGAAATTGAAGAACTTTAGACCCCAAGAAAAACAAATAATTCATCATAACATGAACTCGTGACATGATGCATGGGGAAAGCTGTGAGTTGAATGCAAAACTTTAGAAATATAGATCATTTTTCTGATCAAGTTATCTATAGAGAAATAAAGAACTCATATTGTTTAAAGCCAAAATGGCTAATGAAATGGTTAAAAGACCCCTCCATCGACTTGTTAGGAAATTAATTCTATTTCTTAAGACCCGTGAGATACGAAAAATAAGAAAGCGGAATGAAAGACTTTCAGGCAATCACACAAGAACACAAGATTTACATGGTTCACCACTAAGGGCTATATCTACAGAGTTGTAGCAAATTTTACAATGATGGAGAAAAATATAAGAGACTTTTACAATCTAAATGCGTTAATTAAACTATTCAACTCTCAAAACCCCTATAGAAAACCTCTATAGAAAACCTAGAAAAGACCTCTTTGTGTTTCCACACTTTCCCCATAACAACAGTCTCAAAACAGGTCTTTAAATAGAAAATCGGAGTTTCCAAGTGGCATCCGAATGCTCTTGCCGCTGGTCTTGACGCGACTAGGGTTTCGTAGTTTCGTGTCCCGCATGTCCGGACATGCCAACACACTGTCCGAACATGCCTCAAAACTAAAACTTTCTGGAACTCCTGTCCGAACGGGCCCTGTTGCCTGTCCTGACAGGCTTGGCAAAAAACAAGCCCTTAGACTACCTGTCCAAACAAGGTGTGCTACCTGTTCAGACCAGGCTCCACAAACCCATCAACCTCCCACTTGGACACTGGTCTGCCCACCATCTTCATGCTCCGCATCCCTCCATGCCTTAGGCACCATTGCTGCAACTCTTCTTCTTGTCCTCAACCTCGAAGACAAACTGAAGTTGTGCACAACTTCAGTTTCTCAATAGTTACACCTTTTGTCAACATGTCTGCCGGATTCTCCTTTCCATAAATCCTTGCGGCTGCCGCATGTAACTATCCTCCTCCAACTTATCATGAAGGAATGTCGTCTTCACATCTAGCTGCTCCAAATATAGATCTTTTGCTGCCACAATCCCCAGCACCCTTGACAACCAATCTTGCCTTGTAGCATGTGCTATCATCATGTTCACCCTTTATTCTGTACCCCCACTTATGATACAGAGCCTTCTGATAAGTGTCAAATGTTGCACATTCAAGCCCCTTAACTTGTATATGTTAATTCCTTAGCATTGTTATTTGTTTGATTTTGTGTTGTTTTATTATTTTCAGATTTTAAATAAACATGCAATTAATTCCATTGATTTTTGGCTTAAAGCACACTTTGAAAAGACCTAGAAGATGTGGTTAAGTTTAATCAAATCAAGGGAATGATTAAATTGGAATTTCTCCAACAAGAGTCAAAATCGGATTGGATTCAAATTTGGATTCTGCAAACGTCTCAGTGTTTTGATCATAACTTTCCGCTCAAGTCTCAGATTGCAATGAAATTGGTAGCGTTGGAAAGCTAATAAAAAATGTAACAAATATGTCAGAAATAAGTTTTTCCTAATTCAAACGTTTTCTATGTCAAAATTGCCCCGTAATAAAAGACCGCAAATCTAGACGAATTTGGAATCCTTTTCCTACTTAAATTGAATTTTTAATCTCCTACTTGGACTAAGAGACTAAGTTCCGATTTTTCTTAGATTCCTAAGGCTTCTAGGCCTCTCCTAACATCTATAAATGGGCCTCTAAACATTGAAGAAATACACACTGTTACCTAGAGCAAATTCAAAGAAATTCTTGAAGAGTTGAAGAGAAGTAATTATGGCAGGAGGCCATTACAGCAGCGTCATGAACGGCTAAAAACCTTTGTAGGGTATTGATGTAGCCCTATCCAAGCACAATGGTTTGATTGTATTTTAATTTTAAAAAAAAAAAATTAGTTTATGCATGTTAGTTGTATAATTATGAAAATTGCTACTATTTGATATTGTTCATCATCTTTTAATGTAGTTGTTCTTCAATTCATAATCAATATTGATAGAATTCTTCTCTTGTCTTAGAAAGCTTTTTACCTTTATTGAACTCAAATCATTCTTATTTTCTGTGATTATAAGAATGATTATTGTACAACGGGTTTAATTGACATATGATCAAGAAGATTAGATAGGCTATGCCTAGGGAAGGCAAATCATACTACACCCTAGTTTAGTGTAATTTAGGTAGACGATTCGTACCAACCGAAGATGGGTTATACTATTCCATTGATTGTATATATCTTATTAAAGACATAGCTAATCCATGCCTAGGGAAGACAGGTCGTACCGCATCTTAGTGGTTAGGAATACGATCCTTGCCAATCGAAGATAGATTATACTTATGCTTTAATAAGTCAATTTCTTGTTTATTTATAATATGCATAGAATGAATTTCTCTAATTAAATATGATTAACCATTGATATGCGGATAGTGGTGAAGTCAATATTCTACTCTTTCTCTTTCTTATATTTAAATTCTCTTTTACGTTTATTTTATGCACTTAGTTAAAATAAAAATCAAAAAATATTTTATTTAGTTATTTTTAATCTTCATAAACTTAATAACACCCCTACAGTCTTTGAGGTTCGACAGTCGACACCCTCTCTATAATCTTATCCTACAAAGATTCGTTCTATTGCGAGTGGTAATAATTATTATTTATACATTTTGGTAAACAAAAGACCACATTAGTTTTTGGCACCGTTGTCGGGAACTGCCTAACGGTTGCGTTATTAAGTTTTAAATATTAAATCTAGCTTCATTATTTTCTATTTCTTTCTATTTTTATTTTTACACTTGATTTTCGTTTCTAATTTTGCTTTTACTTTTTCTTTTACTTTTTCTTTTCCCTCTCAGTTTTCCTCGCTGAGCACCATCATCATCTGCAGCAGCTAAATTCCAGCATTCCTACGGGCTGTTTGTGAGCTTTTTATTTTGTTTTTATCTTTATTTTCTTTTGTTGTATGCTGGGTCATCGTTCTCAATCATTGCCTTTAATTTCTTGCGACCCCGACATTGAACGCACTCTTAGACAACTTAGATCCAAAAGGAACTCGAATTTGCTAGGACAACGTGCCACTGAGACTATGGGTGACAATAACCCTATTCTCAATCATTGCCTTTAATTTCTTGCGACCCCAACATTGAACGCACTCTTAGACAACTTAGATCCAAAAGGAACTCGAATTTGCTAGGACAACGTGCCACTGAGACTATGGGTGACAATAACCCTATTCTCAATCATTGCCTTTAATTTCTTGCGACCCCAACATTGAACGCACTCTTAGACAACTTAGATCCAAAAGGAACTCTAATTTGCTAGGAAAGCGCGTCACTGAGACTATGGGTGACAATAACCTTATGGCTTTGAGAGTTCATTATCTCCCTACTACGTGTTAAAGTGTCCCACATTGCTAAGAGATCCTTGTCTTGTAGACTTTATAAGCTATGGACACCCGTCCTCTCTCAAGGCGTCTTTTGAGAGTAAGGCCCATGGACTTTTACATGGTATCAGAGCAGGTTCCTTTGACAATGATGGGCTTTTCCCTCCCGTTGTTGAACATGTGTTTGGCCAAAGATGCCATACGTGAGGAAGCGTATTAAAGTGTCCCACATTGCTAAGAGATCCTTGTCTTATAGACTTTATAAGCTATGGACACCCCTCCTCTCTCAAGGCGTCTTTTGAGTGTGAGTAAGGCCCATGGACTTTTACACTACGTACACTTCTCCTACATCTCAGGCTGCCAAATATTGCGGCAGCTCATTATGAGATTAAGCTTAGCACTATACAGAGTTTACCATCTTTTCTAGAACGTAGTATTGAAAATCCTTATGAATTTCTCGGTGAATTCCTAGCAATCTGTTCTACCATTAAATTGAACGGGTTCACCGAGGACGCCCTAAAGACGCATCTCTTTCCCTTCTCCCTCAAGGAAAGAGCCAAACATTAGTTTCATTCCTTAACACCAAACTCCATTACTTCTTGGGCTCAATTGCAACAAGAATTTCTAAAGAAGTATTTTCCCATAGGAAAGACCGAATATCTGAATATTCTCATACTTGAGTTTACTCTTCCCTGCAAAACTGCTCATAGCCATTCTCATGGCCTCCCAACTGTTTGGCAAAGATGTCAAGACAATCAATGCGCGGATCTCATCATCAAAATCAATCTCCATGGAAGACAATTGATTTGTGATTGTATTGAATTCACTCAGATGCTGCGCTACAGAGGTACCCTCTGCCATCTTCATATTGAACAGTTTCTTCATCAGATGCACCTTGTTGTTAGCAGACGGCTTTTCATATATACCTGACAAAGCCGCCATTAGGCCTGCTGTAGTCTTTTCGTTCACAACGTTGTGCGCAATTGATCTTGACAATGTCTGCCGAATAACTTCCAGCACCTGTCTGTCCAGTATGGCCCATTCATCAGCTTTTATGATGTCAGGTTTATCTCCCAAAAGAGGCTGATGTAGTTTCTTCTCATACAGATAATCTTCAATATACATCCTCCAGTACCTGAAATCTGTGTTGTTGAACTTCTCAATTCCAATCTTTCTTTCTTCTCCTACCATCGCTCTCACCCGAACCAAAAAGGCTTCGCTACCAGTTGTTAGAAAATTAATCCTATTCCCCAAGACTCGTGAGATACAAAAAATAAGAAGAAAGCAAAATGAAAGACTTTCAGGCAATCACACAAGAACACAATATTTACGTGGTTCACCACTAAGAGCTACATCACAAAGTTACAACAGATTTCACTATGATGGAGAAAAATACAAGAGACTTTTAGAATCTAGAGCCGTTGATTAAACTATTCAACTGTCCAAACCCCTATAAAAAAACCTCTATAGAAAACATAAAAAAGACATCTTTGTGTTTCCACACCTTTCCCATAAAAATGGGGTCTCAAAACAGGTCTTTAAATAGAAAACCGGAGTTTCCATGCGGTTTTGTTCGGACACCCTTGTGGCATGACCGGACAATGGGTTGTCCTGACATGCCTCAAAACTGGCACTTACCAAAAATCCTGTCCAGACAAGCCCTGCTGCCTATCTGAACAGGCTTGGCAAAAAACAAGACCTGGAGTACTTGTCCGGACAGGGTGTGCTACTTGTCCGGACCAAGCTCCACAAATCCAACATGACTTATGTAAATGGAAATGGAAAACCCATTCGTGAACAATATATATTGTTGACAAACACATCTGTTTTTAATTGTTTCTCTCGATTTCTCTTTCTTTCTTGAACCTTTTTTTTTTTTTTTGTTCTTCCCTTATCATTTCACTTTCTTTACAGAACCCATCACCCTATTCTTGCTTCTTTCCCTTTATCTTTGTTTTGTGCTCAAGCCTTGGATGATCTTTGAAAAATTCATTCGCTAGTCAAAAGTCTTTGATGCTTCGACTATTTGAAGTGGGTCTCTCTCACTTTCGTGCTCAAAGATGAAGGTGGCTCTCTCTCTCTTTCACTAATCAAAAGGCTTTGTCACTTCGGCCAATTGTTTGATTTTTCAATGATACTGGGTTGCAGTGTAGTCATCTTGATTTTCCAATGATTTTTTGGTGATATTTGAATTTTCTTTAGCTCTCAAAGACGAGAGAGAAACTCGCTTGATTTTCCTCAACTGGGTTGCAAACAAAGTAAAAAACTCAGAGACGAGAGGCATTGTAGTAAAATGAATAAAAAAGTGAAAAAACTTCACTTATCACTCCTGATCTTTTATCACTTTTACAATCATACCAATAGACTTTAAAAAATGACAATTTAGTGTATCTATCTTTCAATTCCACCCCTTCATTAGGATTTTCCGTTAAATCATGTCAAAATTTTCAAAATACCCCTATTACTTTTTTAAAAAATACAAAAAAAAATTTCAAAGATTCAAACATGGGTATTTTGTTCTATATCGACAACACTGCATTTTGAAGAAGAAAGAATGCCGATGGTCACAAAGTCCAATCCATGCTAGTCAAAGATTCAATTTTAATAAATAATCAATATGCGGAAAATTTTCCTAAGAAGTGTATGCTAACTCAAGCAACAAAAAAAGTATTGCAACGTTCTTCAAGAAATAATGGAGAAAAAATACAAAGAGATTTATTGAAAACAACATCCCTAGAGCCTTAGTAGAAAGATTTTCCCTAAGGGGCAATGATATTACTTCAAACTCACAAATCTCGTGCTTACTCCACCTAACCATGCAATAAGAGTCATACTCTTTCAAGTTGTTATGAAACTTAATTGTGTGCCTATTCCACTTCCAGTTGATTATACTCCATATATGCTTCTAGAAGCTTTTTCTTTAGAAATTTTGATCATACCCCAACTACTTTCATAATTCTTCACCAATATCTTAATGCTAAGATGCATTACTAATTAACAAATGCATGAGCATTTGTGCGTGCACACACATGTACACGCATGCACCCACACCCACACCCACACAAAAGACCAAAACAACAACATGTGCGTGCACACCAACTAGCATGAACAAAAACAAACATTACTTGGACTCTTCCTATAAGTCAACTTTTTTTGATGAGTAAGGGAAATTTCATTAAAAACACATAGCGATCAAGTACACAGAGTATACAAGAACGACAACTAAGAAGAAGAGGAAAACAAAACAAGAAAATCATAATAACCAATCACTATAGAGGCAAGGAACGCAGCCATCCAAGAATACAAAGAATGAAAGAAAAAAGAAATGAGCTCATTAATGGTTATTTCTTTGTCCTCGAACTGTCTATCGTTGCGCTCCCTCCACAAGCACCATAAGAGGCAACAAGGGACCATATTCCACACAACCACACTCCGAGAGCAACCACCCGTCCACCAACAAGCAAATAGATCTACCACCCGACAAGGCATAACCCAAGACAAATTGAAGCGACTAAAAATGGCATTCCAAAGAACGCAAGCGACCTCACAATTAAGGAGGAGTAGATGATCCACAGACTCCTCATTCTTTTTACACATGCAACATCTATCAATCACAATAACTTGCCTCTTTCTGAGATTGTCCAAAGTAAGGATCTTCCCTAGAGCTGCCACCCAAGCGCAAAAGAAAAAAAAAAAAAAAAAAAAAAAAAAGAACCACTTTTAAAAGAACCTTGGTCCGCCAAATACTTCTCCAAGGGAAATGAGCTGTCTCCTTGTAAGCAATAATCTTATAAAAAGATCTAACATCAAACTTCCCTTTGCGTGAAGGAGACCACCAAAGCTTATCTTCCCCATCACGATCAACTCTGATAGAATCCAATAAGGTGAAGAAGGAAGCCAAGACGTCCACCTCCCAATCATGGGCCGCTCGAATGAACCTGACATCCCATTGAAAAGATCCGTTCTCCAAAATCATATGGGCTGCAATGAGCGAATTCTTGTCGCAAGCAATGTCATACAAACTTGGGAAAGCTTCCTTGAGGGGCATCTCTCCGCACCACACATCATCCCAGAATCTGATCCTGGATCCATCTCCCAAAACAAGTTTGGTATGGCTACTAAATAAGCTCCACCCCTTCCTGATGTTCTTCCAAAGCCCTACTCGGTGAGACCCAGTGGGATCTAAGGAACACCAACCAGCCCAAGTAGAACCGTACTTAGCATCCACAATTGATCTCCACAAAGCCTCTCTCTCATGCTCATAACGCCACAACCACTTTCCTAGTAAAGCCTTATTAAAGGTCCTCAAATTCTAGATACCCAAATGATATTTGAAATCTTCACCTAGACCTCCCCATAAAAAATCACAATGAAGCTTCTCTATACGGCTAGCAACACTAGAAGGAATGGGGAAGAGAGAGGAAATACGTGGGGAGATTAGATAGAGTACTCTTTAAGGGTAGCTCTACCACCCTTAGACAAATACATCATCTTCCAACTAGCCAGCCATCTTTCAATTTTGCCCACTACATCATCCCAAATGGACTTAGCCTTGAAAGGGGCCCCCAACGGAAGACCGAGATACTTTAAAGGAAGAGAGGAAACTCCGCACCCCAAAATGCCAGCCAAATCATCCATATTAACATCACCCATTGGAACCAAAACTTACTAGGCCAAATTAATCCTTAAACCTGAAACAGCTTCAAAATACCACAAAAAAAAAAAAAAAAAAAAAAGCTTGAAGAAAACGGATTAGGCCAAATTAAGATCAAGATTTGCCCCGCAAAAGACTTAAGTGTCATCCACAAACAATAAATGAGAAATATTAAGCATCCCATTGCTACCAGAACCCACTAAGAAACCTGATAAAAAACCCCTGTGAAGAGCAACAGTAAACAACTTACTTAGTGCCTCCATCACAATGACAAACAAAAGAGGCGACAGAGGATCACCTTGTCTTAGACCACAAGAGCTACTAAAAAAACTGAAGGGGTACCATTCGCCAAAACAAAGAATCAAACTGAGGAAATACAATGCGCTATCCACGAACACCATCTCTCACCAAAACCACATCTTGTCAACAAATACAGTAAGAAGTTCCAATTGACATGATCGTATGCCTTCTCAATATCCAACTTGTAGATCAACCCCGGTTCACCTGATTTAGCACGACTATCCAAACACTCATTAGCAATAAGAAATGATTCAAGAATTTGCCTACCTTCCACAAAAGCATTTTGGGGCTTCGAGATTATCTTATCCACAACCTTTCTAAGTCTATTATCAAGAACTTTTGCAATTATCTTGTAAACCCCACTAACAAGAGTAATAAGCCGAAAATCTTTAAGATCCAAAGCCCAGACTTCTTCGGAATTAGAGCAAGAAAGGTGGCATTAATGCTTTTAACAAACTTGCTATGAGTGTGAAAGTCCTGAAAAACCCCCCATGATATCTTTCTTGATTACATCCCAACAATCTTGGAAGAATGCTATAGAGAACCCATCAGGACCTGGAGCCTTATCGCGGTTCATGCCCATAACCACCTCTAAGACCTCCTTTTCCACGAAAGGAAATTCCAAGGAAGAAGCCTCAACCGCATCCAAAGAGTCAAAAGCAAGGTTGTCTAACCCAGGCCTCCAAGGATAAGGCTCTGTAAAGAGGGACTCATAGAAATGGGCAACATGAGCCCTAATAGCCTGCTAATCGAAAGAAATAGAGCCATTAACTGAGAGAGACTCTATGGCATTGGATCTCTTGTTCGAGTTAGCTATCCGATGAAAAAATTTAGTGCATTTATCACCCTCTTTAAGCCAAAGAACCCTAGACTTCTATCTCCAACTAATCTCCTCCTGCAGAGTAGTGTGCTCCATATCTCTGATGACCTCACTTTTCCTGAACTTTTCTTCAGGAGCTAAATCACGTTGTTCCTCCAACCTATCAAGGGGCATACAATTCTTCCAAAAGCCTTTTCTTGCGAAATTCCACATTGCCAAACTCCTATTCGTTCATCTCTTAAGATCATTCTTTAAGGCCTTAAACTTTTGAGAGAAGATGAAGCTAGGAGAACCTTAGAAATGGTAAGACGTCCACCAAAGTCGCACCCAATCCACAAACCCGTCGGCTTTCAACCACATATTCTCAAACTTGAACGGTCTAGGACCCCAATGAATGCCTCCACAATCGAGAAGAATCAGGAAATGATCCGAACACAATCTAGGGAGCCTTTTCTGTAAAGAACCTGGAAACTTGACTTCCCAATCAAGGGAAACAAGAAATCTATCAAGGCGAGACCAAGTGGGATTCTCCTGATTATTAGATCACGTAAACGACCCTCCAGCAAGAGGGAGGTCCATAAGACCCTGTTCAAAAATAAAGTCCGAAAACTCTATCATGGCGGTATTTAGGCAAACATTACTCGATCTTTCGGCAGGAAAACGAATGACGTTAAAGTCTCCCCCAATACACCAAGGCAGCTCCCACCAAGAAGAGAGGCCAGCCAACTCATCCCAAAGAGAACATCTAAGAGCATCCAAGTAAGGACCATAGACCCCAGCAAAAGCCTAAGAAAATTCATCTTCAACACTTTTAAAAGAGCATGCAAGAACAAACTCACCCATGAACACATCAATCTTCCCTACAATTCTTTTGTCCCACATAATCAACATACCACCAGAGGCACCACAAGAGGCTAACTAACACCAGTCCGCAAAGGGACCGCTCCAAAGATTTCTCACTAAGGTGTCAGAAATAAACTCCAGTTTAGTTTCTTGCAAACAAATAATATCTGTCTTCCATTGCCTCAGTAAATTTTTAACTCTTAACTGTTTCTCACCCACATTTAACCCTCTAACATTTCAAGAAAGGATTTTAGGCTTCATATCAAACTACAATGCACCCTCCATTTACGTCTACCACTGGAAGAGTTACCGCTATGAGCATCATAATTAACAGAACAAAAAAGTCTATTTAGCTCCCTCATGCCTTTGGTGCCCGATTTTGAACCCAAACCCTCTTCCTTCTTATCATGATTGACAATGAGATCCATAAACAAAGGTGGGAGCTGACCTTTGGATCCAACACACGTAATCCCCATTGGAGTGTTGTACTCTAAGGCCATCTTCAGCAGCAACTCCAAAGACGCCTTACCAGAAAATCCCCTGACCTTTTCACTGGGGAAGCAAGACAAAGGAGAAGGCTCTTCCTCAGGGATCAAAACAAAATCTAACCCATTCCTAAACCCTAAACCAGAAAATAAATTATGGGAGAAAGGGCCAGATATCAATGAAGAAACAAAGGGAGAAGAATCCGACGTAACCAAAGTGTCTGATGGATCTGAACCAACCCAGACAACCAGTGCACCTTCTGTATTCATCGAAGAGTCGACCAAAGCAACTGAATCTGTGAGATTGGCCTCCAGACCAAGAACGGAAGACACTACCCCAAAACTTGGTTCTGGTTGAGAGACCAAGCTTGCCAATTCAGGGACAACAGTGGAAGAAGACGACCCGCCGAATACCTTTGGAATCGCTGGAAAAGTACCCATCATCTCAGACGGACCCACTCCATCCTCCATAGCCACTGCAACATATTCAGGCAAAGGACCCTGCACGAGTCTAGAAGACTGATTCTCCGGAGCAGAGAAACCAGACGTTAGAGACAGAGGACACGACCCACCGGACAACTCAGAGACTGCCGGAGGTTTCTCTGACCCGCCATAATCCAACGCCGGCGACAAACCCACCTCAAGGCGCACTTCCGGTTCAGCTAACATGACATTAGAGATGGGTTTCGGGACTTTTGGAACCCAACGCAGTCTACTCTTCTTATTCTTATTTTTTTTCTTCCACCCATAACGCTTGGACTTAGAGCTAGGCCCAAACAAAAGAAGCCCTTCACAAACCCTAGTAGAAGCTTGGTCCACGTCAGCCTTCAACTTCTCCAGATGGCTTTTCCACAACACGAGATGGAAACGTGCGCTCCTCTCCTGTCAACTGAAAATCTGCAGAATAATCACCAAAGAAGTAACCAAAAGTTTGAGGCAACCAACTGACACTCATCCCTCCCTTCATGTTCTATGCGCCACAAAGGTCACAAAGGTCTTTGTCCAATGGCTTCTCTGTTTGGTACAGCTCTTCTCCTCCATTGAGTGATCACAGCGCTTCTCACCCAACGGAACCACTAGATGAGACAGCTTATTCTCCACCTCCGGGCATTTGACACCTCTACGTAGGACTTCCATGAAGGATGGGACTCCGTTTTTGCCGGGAGAACCAACAGGAACAAAGGGGACAGAACCTTCATTAGCATCATCACCAGCTCTCCAAGGCCTCTCTGGAACTGAAGCTAAATGAACCATGCCATGCCCATCTGGGATTTTGAGAAAATCTCTAACCTTACCTAACTCCAAAACAAATCTACTCCATCCCTGCCCATCATAACCTTCAAGAATGTAAATAATCCCTCTCCGGCCACCCAAAGCGTAGACTGCCACTTCAAGGAATCTTCCAGCTACATTAACACCTCGTCTAACGATGAGAACCTTTGAACCCTCCCTGAAAGACCTAACAAAGTCCTCTCCCAGAAACCACAGCAAACTCTCCATCGTCGAAACTAGCCACCCAACACTTTGAGCACCAAGCAGTACGAGCCCTGAAAAATTCCTCCTCCTTTCTTCCAATCTCACCACCGAGGCTCCTTCTAACACCATAAACACAAATGACTTTGCCTCCACGCAACACCACCTCTCCATAGCTAATCAATAACTTCTTTCAAGAAACAAGCAAATTGAGTTCATGGTTATTCTACAAACCCAAACCCTTCAATCCCCCAAAACATAATCCCATCGCCACTTCCCACTCCCACCATTTGCTTCTAAGCCAAGAACTAATAGAATGTGATCATGTTTATTTTATACAAATAGAAGACAGGTTAATATTTGTGTTACTTCTCAGAAGTAGGAAAAGATTCTTCTTCTATTTTATAAGTAATCGAAATATCATTAAAAGCGTAAGGCACTCCCAAGTACACAAGAAGTATACAAGAGAAAACACCTACCTGACTAGAAAGAGAAAAGAACAAAAAAAATCATGACAACTAAGCACCAAGGGAGAAATAAATGCAATTGTCCAAAGAAAAAAAGTATAGAAGAAATAGGACTCAAGCTCCTCTAACGTTCTCTTGTGGTCCTCAAAATTTCTATCATTCATTTCCATCCAAAGGCACAACAAGAGGCAAAGAGGCACCATCTTCCACACAATAGCGCACCAAGTTTTACCAGCAAGCAAGTCGACTACTCGGCTAGACATAACCCAGGACAACCCAAAACGCCTTAAAAAAACACTCCATAAGGCGCAAACAACCGCACAATGGAGAAAAGATGGTCTACAGACTCTCTATTTCTCTTACACACACAACATTTGTCAATAACAATGACATGTCGTTTCCTAAAATTGTCCTTGGTAAGCATATTCCCTAGTACCGCCGACCAAGCAAAGAAAACCAACCTCAAAGGAGCCTTAGTCCACCAAATACTTTTTCAAGAGAAAGGAGAGTCATCAATACAAATCATGACATTGTAGAAAGATCTAACATTGAACAATTCTTTTTTGGAGCGGGTCCACCAAAGCTTGTCTTCACCTTTCCGTCTCTTGCTAGCTAAATACAACAAACTGAAGAAAGAAGCAAATGTATCCACCTTCCAGTCATGAGCAGCTCTAGCAAAGCTAACGTTCCACTGATTGGAGCCACCAAAAAGCTCCAGGTGGGCTGCTACAAAGACATCCCTCATGCAAGCTATTAACTCCCACCTCAAACCTGGTGTGACTAGAAAACTTCCCCCAATCCCTCCTAATATTCTTCCATAACCACACTCCATACACCCCAATAGGCACATTAGAACACCACCCACCCCCGCCAAATTTAAAGTCCACCACAACTCTCCAACAAGCCTCTTTCTCATGCGCATAGCGCCATAACCATTTTCTTTTTTTTTTTTTGATAAGTAAGAGAAAATTCATTAAAACGTAGAAAGCGATCAAGTATACAAGTAGTATACAAGAACGGCCACTAAGAAGAAGAAGAAGAAAACAATACAAGAAATCATTAAAACTAATCACTAAGGGGGCAAGGAACGCAACCGTCCAAGAGTACAAAGAATAAAAGAAAAAAGAAATGAGCTCCTCAATGGTTCTTTCTTTGTCCTTGAACTATCTATCATTGCATTCCCTCCACAAGAACCATAAAAGGCAACAAGGAACCATCTTCCACACAACCGCACTCCGTGTGCAACCACCTATCCACCAGCAAGCGAAAAGATCAACCACCCGACGAGGCATAACCCAAGAAAGATTGAAGCGGCTAAAAATAGCATTCCAAAGAACGCCAGTGGCATCACAATGAAGAAGAAGATGATCCACAGACTCCTCATTCTTTTTGCACATACAACATCTATCAATCATAATGAGCCGACTCTTTCTAAGATTGTCTATAGTAAGGATCTTCCCTAACGCTGCTGCCCAAGCGAAAAAGGCCACTTTCAAAGGAACCTTGGTACACCAAATACTTTTCCAGGGGAAATGACTTGTCTCCTTAAAGGCAAGAGCCTTATAGAAAGATCTAACATCAAACTTACCTTTACGAGAAGGAGACCACCAAATCTTATCTTCCCCATCACAATCAAGACTGATGGAATACAATAAGGTAAAGAAAGAAGTCAAGATGTTCACCTCCCAATCGTGTGCCACTCGAATAAATCTGACATCCCACTGAAAAGATTCGCTCTCCAGAATCAAATGAGCTGCCACAAACGAATTCTTGTCACAAGCTATGTCATACAAACCTAGGAAAGCTTCCTTGAGGGGCATCTCTCCGCACCACACATCATCCCAGAATCTGATTCTGGATCCATTGCCCAAAATAAATCTGGTATGGCTGCTAAACAAGCTCCACCACTTCCTAATGTTCTTCCATAACCCCACCCCGTGAGACCCATGGGGGTCTAAGGAACACCAACCAGCCCACGTAGAACCATACTTTGCATCCACAACTGATCTCCACAGAGCCTCTCTCTCATGCGCAAAACGCCACAACCACTTCCCTAACAAAGCCTGATTGAAGACCCTCAAATTCCTGATGCCCAAACCACCTTCTAAAATAGGGGAACAAACTGTAGACCAGCTAACCAAGTGATATTTGAATTCTTCACCTATACCTCCCCACAAAAAATCTCGATGTAACTTCTCTATGCGACTGGCAACACTGGATGGAATGGGGAACAAAGAAAGGAAGTTATGTGGGTAGGTTAGATAAAGTATTCTTTATAAGGGTAACTCTACCGCCCTTAGACAGATACATTCGCTTCCAACTAGCCAGTCGTCTTTCAATCTTACCAACTACATAACCATTTTCTTAGGAGAGCATGGTTGAAAATCTGCAGGTTTCGAACCCTCAAACCTCCCTCAGAGATCGGAAAGCATCCTTGGACCAACTTACCAAGTGAAATTTGAACTCTTCGCCGAACCCGCCCCCCTTCCTCCACAATAAGAAATTTCTTTGAAGCTTCTCTATACGACTTGCAACACCCACAAGGAGAGGGAAAAGGGACATGAAATATGTAGGCAAATTGGAAAGCGTGCTCTTGATAAGGATAATCATGCCCCACTTAGACAAGTACATCATTTTCCAACTAGCTAGTCGCTGCTTTATCTTTTCAATAACACCATTCCAAATAGACTTGACCTTAAAGGAAGTCTCCAAAGGGAGACCAAGGTACTTCATAGGCAAAGAAGAAACCCTCCAACCCAAAACAACAGCCAACCCATCCATATTCTCAACATTACCCACTGGAACCAATTCTGATTTAGCCAAATTAATCTTCAATACGGAGACAGCTTCAAAGCATAAGAATAAAGCACATAAATAGCGAAGGTGGTCAGGCTTGGCCCCACAAAAATCAAAGTGTCATCCGCAAACAAAAGGTATGAAATATTAACCTCCCCAGACCCCACTAAAATGCCCAAGAGAAGACCCATCAACAATTGCAGAAATCATTCTACTTAAGGCCCACAATAACAAAGAGAGAAGGCAACAAAGGACCTCTCTATCTCAAACCACAGAAGCTACCAACGAGGCTGGATGGAGAGTCATTCACCAAAACGGAGAAGTGCACCGAAGAAAGCTCACCAAATCCGATCCTGCTATCCAGACATTCATTAGCAATGAGCACCGAATCAAGGATTTGCCTATCTCTGACAAAAGTGTTATGGGGCTTCGAAATAATCTTCTCGACGACCCCATTCAACCTATTGGCAAGGACTTGAGCAATAATCTTGTAAATTCCACTCACAATACTAATAGGGCAAAAGTTCTTAAGATCAATGGCCCATGTTTTCCTTAGAATGAAAGCAATGAAAGTGGCATTGAGACTTTTCTCAAACTTGCTACTGGCATGAAAATCATGGAACACCCCCATCATATCTACCTTGATCACCTCCCAACATACTTGGAAGAACGCCATAGGGAAACCACCAGGGCTTGGCGCTTTCTCATTGTTCATACCTTTCACCACACCAAGACCTCACTCTCCTCAAATGGTCTCTCTAACCAGAAAGCCTCCTCCACGTCAATGGAATCAAAATCAAGGTTGTACAGCTTGAAGCGCCAACTAAATTGTTATGAGAAAAGACTGTCATAGAATGCACAATGTGATCTCTAATTGCCGATTGATTAAAAGATACTGAGCCATTGACCGACAACGACTCAATGAAGTTGTCCCTTCTATTCGAATTGGCTTCCTGATGGAAAAACTTTGTGCGTTTGTCACCATCTTTTAACCAAAGAACCCTAGACTTTTGCCTCCAACTTATCTCCTTCATTAAAGTAACTTTCTCCACTTCCCCAATGACATAGGTCTTCCTCAATTTCTCTTCATCATCTAAGGCCCTCTCTTCCCCTAAACTATCAAGAACATGAAGCTCCTCCAAAAGGGATTTTTTTTTGAGATACCACATTGCCAAACACCTGTTCATTCCAGGTTCTTAAATCAGGTTTCAAGGCCTTAAGTTTATGAGCCAGAATAAAGCTAAGGGGTCCTTGAAGCTGATAAGATGACCGCCACTGCCTCACCGTATCCACAAAACCATCGGCTTTAAGCCACATATTTTCAAACTTAAAGGATCTTTTACCCCCCCCCCCCCCCCCCCTCAATACCACTACAGTAAAGAAGAATGGGAAAGTGGTCTGAACATAATCTATCCAACCTTTTTCTAAGATAGTCCAGGGAACATTGATAGACCACGAAAAACTCCTATGAGGGGGAGGTCCGTGAGACCTTACTTCAAAGATAAAATCAAAGAAATCCATCCTAGTGGGGCTAAAACGGCCTTCATCCGACCTTTCACAAGGAAAACAGGTGATGTTAAATTCTCTCCCAATGCACCACGACAAATTCCACCAACTAAGTAAGCCAGTCAATTCATCCCATAACAATCTTCTGGCACCATCTAGGTTGGGCTCATAAACCCTCGCAAAAGCCTAAGAGAATCAATCTTCGACATTTCTGAATGAGCAAGCGACGGAAAATTCCCCCACATACTCTTCGATCTTCTCCACAACCCTCCTATATCACATGAGCAAAATACCACCAGAGGCCCCTCTAGAGGCTAAGTAACACCAATCCACATGATGACACACCACAAGCTACAGACAATACTGTTGGAAATGAGCTCCAACTTAGATTCCTACAAACAAATAATGTATGCCTTCCACTGTCTAAGAAAATTTCTAACTCACAAGCGCTAGTCACTCTCATTCAACCCTCTTACGTTCCATGAAAGCAGCTTGGGGTTCATAAATAACCACCGACAGCCCTCCCTTTGACTCTACCACGGCTCGCACTACCGCTCTTTGCATCGTAATTAATGGAGCAATACAGCCTTCTTAATTCTCTACTACCTTTAGCACCCACTTTCAAGCAAGAGGTCGGAACCTGATTAGGGCGTCTTGCTTCAATAGCCGTACAGAAGGAAAAGATTCTTATATTAAACTGTTTAAATTCAATTACAAAATATCTTTGACACGTCTAGCACTAAATTTTCAGTCAAACGTACAACTTTGCTGGCCATTGCCAAATTCTCAAAAACTAATTTAGTATTATCACATTGTATTGACTTCAATTTCACCTATGAAGCAACAATTCCTGTGCTAAGCGTCTACATTGATCAAAACCAATCCCTCTTCATCTGCTATTTTCGCGATAAAATTAAATAATAGAACAATCAATCTAGGGCTAAAGCTGAGAAAATGCAGTTCAATCGCACACAGAGAGCCGAAGAAAAATATGAGATAGGAGCAAGACAGATACCAGGACGATGCTTTTGCAGAGATGGTCGACCGACGCGGCGCCGAGGGAGTCTCGCCGGGAGTCGAGGGGCCAGTCGTAGTAATTGGAGGGGACCTTCTTGAAGGAGAAGTCGTTTACGCCGTTCGTTCGGAGGATGGCGGAGAGGCGAGCTTCGGTGTCGCAGACTGCGTGAACAGGGACAGGGAGGGCCGTAGAGAGGTCCTGGGGCAAAAAAGAGAGCTCTAGTTTTGATATACGCCGGAGGATCTGGGTTTGAACTCGCTCTAGCTCTGCTACCGCTTTCTCCATTGTGCGCCTATCTGGCTCTCTCGGCGAGGTACTTTAGGTGATGAGCTTGGCCTTTTACGTTTCACTCTGATTTTCTAACAGATACCTTGATAGAGCACTAGCAGCAAATTTACAACAATTTTCTTTAATTTATGGAAAATTTAGGAAATCAAACCACATCTTTTTATCCTATACAAAAACACCATACAACAGCTTTTCTTTATCTTTTCCAATACCATTAAAATAATATTTTTGACCTTTTTACTTTTTATTTTTTGTTTACTTTATTCCGAAAGCTTCGGCATCTTTTATGCCATTTCTTTTCTTTTTCTTCCCGTTCTCTCATCTCTGTCTTCTTCTCCGTCTCGTCTGTCTCTCTCTTTTTCTTTTTCTTTTTTTTTTTTCTCCATAAAATCTCTTCTCCTCTCTCTCTCTCTGCATCTTCTTTCTCGCTCTTGTCTGCATCTTCTTTTTTACTCAATCGCTCTCCTGTTCTTTGTTTATTCGTTTTTTCTTTTGTTCACTCATCTGTTTTGATTGAGAATGAGAGAGGATAGAGAATAAGAGAGAGACAAAGGGGTGAAGGGAAGAGCGTCGTTGTCCATCTCCACCGACGGCATCAAAAGCTTCAAGGAGGAGGAAGGGGATTTTGTGGGAGTTGAGGTGGGTGGCAGCGGCAAGACCCGCAAGGAGAAAGGTTGAAGATGACTGAATGAGAGAGGAGACAGAGAGCTGTTTTTTTTTTTTTAGGTTGAGGATGCGTAGAGAGAGGAGAGAGATGAACGTTTTTTTTTTATTAAAATAAGCTGTTGGGAAGCTATAGTACTTCCCAATGTATTAGGAAGTATTGTAGCTTCCCAATGGTGACCCTCTAAAATAGGGTAACTGCTGTGGCTTGATTTTTTAAGGAACAGAACTACTTATAGGGCTTCTGCTATTAGTGCTCTTAGCTACTATTGCTTCTTAGGCCATCTCCAGCAATAAAGTTAGAATAGCTATTAAAAAAGAACAACTCTCTACTTTAACTACTGTTTATCCTATTTTCTCTCCAACAGTTCACTCTCTACTTTTTTAAAATATTATTTTTTAATTATTTTCTTTAATTTTTGTTTTCATTTCTCTCTCACTCTCCGGTCTCTCTCTCACTCTCCGATCTCCCCCAACCCCAACCCACTGCACTACGACGAAGAAGAAGCACCCACCGCACCACAATCTCTACTTCAATACCGCACCACTCAACCATCGAATCAACGCCGTTCAACCACCGCACACATGACGTCGATCCACCCACGGCCAGAGCAACGGAACCACCGATTAGCACCGATCAAGACCAATCCACCGGAAAAAGGGCACAGTTGAAGCCGATCAAGACCCCGGCGGAATCCACCTCCAGCTTCACTGGCGTCGACCCATCCACCGGACGTCACCCATCGTCGATCCATGGAAGATCGGGGCTCATACTGCCGATCAAGACCCCCACTGATGTGAACCCCGTCAAAAATAACGAGACCCAACAACGAAAGGGAACCCAAGATCGTTCTATGAACAGATTCGAATAGAAGACCTCGACCCGTTGTTTATGACAAACAAGAACCTCGGTATAAGGAAGACGCCATAAACGGTGGTGGAAACTCCGTTTGATAAGTCGAGATGAACGCCACGGGAAATCCCGATAAGTTCGAGTAGTTCTTCAAAGAACCAAAGAGAATAAACCTCACAAGTTTTATGAATAATCAATGTCTCCTTTTTCTTTACAACCACATGCTTAAATAGGCTTTACAAAAGACTAGCAAACTCTTTATCCCTACGCAATCTCTTGCGGTCCAAACAATTATTTGGGCAACAAACCCATTATGGAAAACTTAGAAATATCAAATCAAAATATACTTAAATATCTAACTTAAATAGGGCATGAAATCGTTCTAAATATGGTACTCTTCATATTTCCATGTCAGTCCACCATCAATTTATTCCGCATCAATTTGGTTTAGATTTCCTGCGATTGTTTTCTTGCCAATTCTTACCCTTGACCGGATCCTTCTAGAACTTGAATCAAGGTGACGATTCTTTGTTGCCCACGTCGATCATGCTCAATGGGCCTCCACGAATTTGCTTGAGCCCATAACTCTTGGATGAGTCCGTTGAGCACATCCTTGAACTTCTTTGCTCGTGCTCTCGTAACCGGCCCAATTGGTACTTGAACGAGATCCTTCGAAGCGGTGCCTTGATCTCCATCATTCCCCTCCTCTTGAAAAGGATTTGCCCTCAAATCATCACCTACATCAAAAGGACTCAAATCAGTAACATTAAAAGTGGTACTTACATTGTACTCACCAGGTAAATCTAGCTTGTAAGCGTTATCATTGATTCGCTCGAGGACTTGGAAAGGACCATCTCCTCTTGGGAGCAATTTGGAACGTCTTTTCGCCAGGAATCTTTCTTTTCTCATATGCAGCCAAACCCAATCTCCGGGTTCAAAAACCAGGTTGCGACGTCCCTTGTTGGCTTGTGTGGCATATTGTTCCGTTCTTCGCTCAATGTTGAGTCTTGCTTTCTCATGAATCTGCTTCACAAAGTCAGCTTTCCTTTTGCCATCGTTGGGCTGCACTTTGGATTTAGCTTGCCTACATGTGACACATCTACCACAAATCCGTTCGACATCTCGTTTCATGTGAGGCCAATAAAAGTGTTCTTGCAAAATAGCTAAAGTCTTTGCAACTCCAAAATGTCCCATTAATCCCCCACCATGTGATTCCTGCACTAATAACTCCCTCATTGAACAATTAGGCACGCATAGCTTATTTTCTCGAAATAGGAATCCATCAAGGTATAAATAGACAACAACAAATCTGCCTATAAATGCTCGCAAAACATGGTTCATAAGTCTCATAAAGGTGCTCTGAGCATTAGTCAAACCAAAAGGCATAACTAATCATTCATACAAACTATATTTTGTTTTAAAGGCGGTTTTCCATTCATCTCCTTCTTTTATCCTAATTTGATGATAGCCACTTTTTAAATCAATCTTAGAAAATATGCAAGAACCATGCAGCTCATCTAACATATCATCTAAGCGTGGGATAGGATGACGATACTTTACCGTTATGTTATTGATGGCTCGGCAATCAACGCACATTCTCCACGTCCCATCCTTCTTAGGTACAAGTAAGACCGGAACCACACATGGGCTCATGCTCTCCCTCACGTGCCCTTTCTCCAACAATTCACTTACCTGCCGTTGAAGCTCCTTTGTCTCCCCAGGATTGCTCCTATAAGCTGGTCGGTTTGGGATGGTTGCACCGGGAACAAAATCAATTTGATGTTCAATCCCTCGGATTGGAGGTAACCCATGTGGTATTTCCTCGGGGAAGACATCCTCGTACTCCTGCAAAAGAGAAACAATAGAATTAGGCAAAGCAAGGTCAAGTTCGTTAGTGTTTAAAAGTGCCTCTTTGTACAAAAGTACAATCATCGACTGTTTTGAAAACATTGCCCGCTTGATCTCACTTACTTTTGCATAGAAATTCTTTTGTTTTCTCTCAAGGGCCGAACTTTGATTTTCTTTTTCTCTCTCATTTTTCTCGGCCTCTCTCTGTTTTTCACTCCTTTTCCTTTGCTCACTCTCTTTCTTTTGTTCACTCTTCTTTTGTAATCTCACTTGATCCTCGTATACTTGCTGCGGTGTCAATGGTACAAGAGTGATTGATCGTTGATTAAGTACAAAAGAGTTCTTGTTCGTAAAGCCATCATGCTTCACTTGCCTATCGAACTGTCATGGACGCCCTAGCAATAAGTGTCCCGCCTGCATCGGTACTACATCACACAACACTTCATCTTCATATTTACCGATTCGAAATGCAACTAACACTTGCTTGTTCACCCTTATCTCACCACTATCATTTAGCCATTGCAACTTGTACGGTCTAGGATGCTTTATCATGGGCAATCCCAATTTCTCCACCATAATTGTGCTTGCAACATTAGTACAACTACTACCATCAATAATCACACTACATATCTTGTCTTTAACGTAGCACCTAGTGTGAAAGATGTTCTCTCGCTGTACTTCATCAACTCCTTTTGCTTGCAAGCTCAATGCTCTCCTTGCCACCAATGTCAATGCATCAGGGGCTAAATACTCCTCATCGGAAACATCCTCCAATGGCAGCATGTTGTCGGTGTCCGAATCTTCATTATCGGTCACAATTTCTCCATTGGCTTGCAACACCATGGCTTGCTTGTTTGGACATTGACTTGCTATGTGGCCCCTGCCTTGACATCTAAAACATTTAATATCACGATTCCTAGAGGTTGAGGCTTCGGTTTTACCTTGAGGAACGTGGCTGGTGGTTGAGGACTTGGGCTCGGGTTTGGGCGTTTGTGACTTGTCCAGCGGCTTGGCATGACTCGATTTCCAAGAGGTAGAACTAGAGTTATGGCTTGCACGTGTCCCACTCCCTCTCTTGAGTTTTTGTTCCACTTTGATAGCCATATGCACCATATCTTCCAATTCCACATAATGCTGCATCTCTACCTTATCATGGATCTCCCGGTTTAAGCCAAGTAAAAATCTAGCCATTGTAGCCTCCCGATCCTCCTCTACATTAGCACGGATCATAGCAATCTCCATCTCCTTGTAGTAGTCCTCTACGCTTCGACTCCCTTGTCTAAGACCTTGTAGCCTTTTGTACAACTCTCGGTAGTAGTAACTTGGAACGAACCGCTTTCTCATCACTACTTTCATCTCCTCCCATGTGTCTATTGTGCGTTCTCTATTCCGCCTCCTGTTTATCACAAGTTGATCCCACCAAGTAATAGCATATTCAGAAAATTCAATTACGGCTAATTTTACCTTCTTTGTCTCGGAGTAGTTGTGGCAATCAAACACAAACTCCATCTTCTTCTCCCACTCAGGATATGCCTCAGGATCAGATCTACCTTGAAAGGATGGAATCTTCATCTTAATACCACCCAAGTTGTTATCTTCACGATTCTTAACTTCTCTAAATCTTCCTCCAGGTCTCCTATTGTTAACAATGGAGCCCCGATCTTCTTCTTCATCAAAACCAGACCCATAACGCTCTTCATCCTCCTCCCTCGGTGGAACTCTTTCCCTTCTACGAAAATTACGACCGTTTTGGGGTTGCTCCTCACGTCTATTCTCCATCTGATCTATCCGTTCGTGAACCTGCTCCATCTCCATCTTCATCACACGCCTCATCTCACTCATCATGGCCTCCATAAACATTTTCGGATCAGCCAATTTTGCATCATCTTCTGCAATACTCTTACCACTATCGTGAGACATGATTGCTGCAAAACAAAGGTTAGAAAGAAAAAAGAACCTCACGAATCACTCCCTTACGTGTTTACACTCAAGAAGGTGGATCACTTTCCACTCGTGTTTCACTCAAAATAATATGGCTTTTACCCTCTGATGTTCTCACCACTCTTGCCTTTTTCCACTCAATAATTCTCTCTTAGTTCTTTTGAAACTAAACAAACAACTCAAAATTTCCAGCAACAATTCACCCAGAACTACTCAAGGAATTTCATATTTGAACACAAGGAATATGGAAATTACGTGTTTGGAATTTTGGAAGCACAGAATAGTGAATTTTTTTTTTCTTTGTCCGGATTTTTTTCTTTTTTTTCTTTTTTTCTTTTTCTAGTCACAAGCAGCAATAATAATTGTAATTGCCAAAAACGATTGATCAGATTTCAACAAGGACATGGAACTATACAAAGGACAATTGAAAGCGACGTGTAAATCAAATTTGGAAATTGTAGATATGGAAAGAAAAATCCAAATCTTGAAATTATTGATCAGATTTCAACAAGGACATGGAAATAGACAAAAGGACAATTGATAACGACATGTAATTCAAAGATGGAAGTTGCAGATATGGAAAGAAAATCCAAATCTTGAAATTATTGATATGAAAATTAAAGCAAAGATTCGCGTAATCAATTAAGAATGGAATTCAAATCTGAAAATTTCAAATCTGGAAAATTAAAGCAAAGATTCGTGTAATCAATTAAGAATGGAATTCAAATCTGAAAATTTCAGATCTGAAAAATTAAAGCAAAGATTCGCGAAAATCACAAATCTGAATTTTGACACGATTTTTTTTTTTTTTTTGATGATCAGCAACTAGCTTTTAAGAATAACGAAATAAAATTTCAAGATAGTGATGTGAAGGGATATGCAAACTTGAACTAGAAACCGTGCTCTGATACTAAAATGTTGTGAACCCCGTTAAAAATAACGAGACCCAACAACGAAAGGGAACCCAAGATCGTTCTATGAACAGATTCGAATGGAAGACCTCGACTCGTTGTTTATGACAAACAAGAACCTCGGTATAAGGAAGACGCCACAAACGGTGGTGGAAACTCCGTTTGATAAGTCGAGATGAACGCCACGGGAAATCCCGATAAGTTCGAGTAGTTCTTCAAAGAACCAAAGAGAATAAACCTCACAAGTTTTATGAATAATCAATGTCTCCTTTTTCTTTACAACCACATGCTTAAATAGGCTTTACAAAAGACTAGCAAACTCTTTATCCCTACGCAATCTCTTGCGGTCCAAGCAATTATTTGGTCAACAAACCCATTATGGAAAACTTAGAAATATCAAATCAAAATATACTTAAATATCTAACTTAAATAGGGCATGAAATCGTTCTAAATATGGTACTCTTCATATTTCCATGTCAGTCCACCATCAATTTATTCCGCATCAATTTGGTTTAGATTTCCTGTGATTGTTTTCTTGCCAATTCTTAGCCTTGACCGGATCCTTCTAGAACTTGAATCAAGGTGACGATTCTTTGTTGCCCACGTGGATCATGCTCAATGGGCCTCCACGAATTTGCTTGAGCCCATAATTCTTGGATGAGTCCGTTGAGCACATCCTTGAACTTCTTTGCTCGTGCTCTCGTAACCGGCCCAATTGGTACTTAAACGAGATCCTTCGAAGCGGTGCCTTGATCTCCATCACCCGCGGAATCCACCTCCAGCTTCACTAGCGTCGACCCATCCACCGAACGTCACCCATCGTCGATCCATGGAAGATTGGGGCTCATACTGTTGCTTCCATTGTTAGATGAGGGACGAAGAGTGACAGAGAGGGACGGAGAGGGACGAAGAGTGACAGAGAGGGACGGAGAGGGACGAAGAGGAATTGGAGAGGGAGAGAGGGAGAGAGAAATTATTAATAAAAAAAGTCTAAACACATGAACAGTGAATAGCCAGTGTTGGTTATTCACTGTTCAGTTGTTTAGAGAAAGGGTTAAAATAGCCATTCTGTTGGAGAAGAAAATTTACTAATAAAAGTCAAATTTGACTATTTTGAAGGAAATAGCAAGTCTACTGGAAATAAAATAATCACTCGCAATAGAATGAATCTTTGTAAGATATGTCTATGTGAAGGTGTCGAACCTCAAAGATTGTTGGTTTGGTTGTTAAGTTACTAAAATTAACTTTAATCTAATTTAAAAAATATTTTTGATTTTTTATTTGAAATTGAAACTAAATAAAAACGTAAAAGTAAAAATAAGATAGTATGGAGAATTTATAAAAGAATGATTTCACCGCTAACCGCATAATAATTGTAATCGCATTTAACATGAAAATTTCATTTACATGAATAGTATGATTCAAGTGTGTTTTTCAAGTACCCAACGATGTCATCAACAAATTTCTTTTATTACGAGATATGAAGAACTCATCCTCAGTTAGTACGGATCGTCCACATAATCACTAAGATGTGGTACAATCCGCCTTCCCTAGGTATGAACTATCAAATCTCTCAATTAGCATACTCGTATTCAAGGGATAAGCATAACTCAACTTTCGACAAGGCATAGATTGTTCTACATAAATTAAACTAACTAGGGTGTAGAGCAATTCGTCATTCCTAGGCATGGCCTATCAAACCCTCTTGATTTTGTGTCCATTAAAACCATTGTAAAATCATCCTTCATATAATCGTAGAAAATATGAAGATTGAGTTCAATAGAAATAAACAACTTTCTAAGGCAAGATTAGAGGTTTATTAAAATTAAATATAAACAATAAAGCATAATCCCAAGATTAAACAACCATCATTCATGTTCATAGAATTCCCAAAGAAAAACACAATTACACCCTTTGGATGATTTAGCCACTCATGGATATGCTGCAAAAAAACTTCATCGAGGAGAAATCTATCCTAAGAAGCTGCTGGAACTTTGAAGCACTTTTCTTCCTAAAACTGGCCACTAATCCTATTGATTTCTTCTATGTAATGTGGCTTTTTTCTAATGCACAAATTTAAGGTATATTTATAGAATACAAGAGGAACCCTAGTTGATTTTGTGGCCTTCCAGGACTTTAGTCCAAGTGGGAGAAGTAAAACTTCTTTCCTTTTCTAATTCTGCTTTGCTGTTAGTTTCTGCCGCACAAATGTGCTCGAGCTCAGCATGCCAGTGGGCTTGAACTCCCCATGTGGCAGAATTTCAGAATTTTGTTTTTAAAGCTTTAAACCAGCAGATTTAATCATGCTTTTCCTTAGGTACCTAAAAATGATAAAAACACAAAAATCACACAAAAAATTATATTACAATGACACTAAGAGGCTAATATACGCGAGTTAAAGGGCTCGAATATGAAATATTCGACGCCTATCACACCCCCAAACTTACATATTGGGGTCTCTTATCAATACAAAACATAAATTAAAAAAAAAAAAAAAAAAAAGAAGATAAAATGCAAAACTACACTACTTCCTATTTTGTGAGGAACACGATTGCATTTAGCATATGCAATAGTCCTTTTAAACCCCTAGGCCTCCCTAATGTACGAGTGAAGTCTCGTGAGAGTTTGCCATAAATGCTACCCACATGTTTTATGCAAATCATGTTATCCATAAGATTGAGGTGTCACAAAAACAATGATTCTCATTCATTAGCAAGCTTAACAAGATAAACTCCATCTTCAAAACTATTAAGAACTCTTTTTTTTATCATCAAGAATACTATAGCATGCCAAGGTCTTTTATCGCACAAGTCACCCAACTTCATTTCAAGACATTGAAAATAGACACTCAGTTTTGCATACCATACCTCACAACTATGTGTTAATGTGCTTGTGATAGATTCAAAATGAAACATGTGAAATCTCATGTCCCAAAGGTAAGTGCCGAGACTTAGATTCCCTAATGAAATGATCATGTATTCAAAATTTTAAGTTCACCAATGAAATGCAAATCATAGTTAAAGTTCAATCCAAATCTCATAAATAACATGATCAGACATTCACAATATGTACAACAGGATAGTAAAATATTTTTTCCTACCCCCAAACTTAAACGATACATTGTCCCCAATGTATAGATAGAGATACAATACCAAATGGAAAGGAAAAGGTGGGGCGACGGTACTCCTCCAAACTTCGATGTAAGAACATCTGCTCTGAAAAGGAAAGCACTACTCCAGCCATATAAAAATAAAAATAAAAATGCATCATAAAAAACAATAGAAGAAGTGTGAGTAAGAGAACAAAACAAGAGGAAACAAAAAGAAAAAGACAAGAATGTAACGGGTTGCCTTCCATAAGTGCTAAGTTTAACATCTTAAACCAAACCTTTCAAAACTGACATCCTATGAGTTGATCAATGAGTGAGAGTGAAAAATGATCATTTGTTAGGAAGGCGGGAAATGAGGCTTCAACAAATTCTTTTAATATGTCTATGAAGAAACGTTCCTTCTTAGATGGCGGTTGGTTGGTGGCATTGAAGATGTTGAGATTTACTCCCACGTTCTCAATAGGCTCTTCAAGATGTTGAAGAAAAGGAGCTTTTGGTTCATATTCTATCTCAAGAGGAGCTGGGTATAGATTTGGATTGTTTGGGAGTTCAAAATGCTCATCCTTGCTTTCCTCTACCTCGTTGTCAACCATCCTTCTAAGTGTGGTGTTGGCCTGGACCTACTCATGATAAGAACTACTTGAAGCATTTTCATTAATCATGTATGCAGAGAAGTATCTTCAAATTGACTCCAAAGCTCCTCTTCCTCTATTTGATTGAATGCATTAACTAGCTGCTCCACTTGGAATTCTAGCTTGGATATGGAGATCAAGGCATCGCTTCGAAAGATCTCATTCAAGTACCAATTGGGCCGGTTACGAGAGCACGAGCAAAGAAGTTCAAGGATGTACTCAACGGACTCATTCAAGAGTTATGGGCTCAAGCAAATTCGTGGAGGCCCAATGAGCATGATCCACGTGGGCAACAAAGAATCGTCACCTTGATTCAAGTTCTAGAAGGATCCAGTCAAGGCTAAGAATTGGCAAGAAATATTTTAGGTCTATTCTAGAAGGATTGGATTGCATGGCTATTCTAGGCGCCACTTTCTTTCCTTTTAAGTTGTCTTTTGTTTCCTTCTATATGACTCTAGGCGTCCAGCTCTTTTTTCCTATTTTAGCGTCTTTTTTTTAGGCAAGTGAGGATTTATTTTAGCTTTGATTAGGAGGGTGGGCGTCCAGCCTTTATTGCCTTATATGTCTTGTGTGTTTTAGGAAGGTAAGGATTTCTTTCCTTACCCATTTTCGGCTTTAATTAGGTTTTCTATGTTAGGTATTTTTCCTTGTAATGTTCAGCCCTTTAAATAGGTGCATAAGCAATGGAAAAGGAGACATTGATTATTCATAAAACTTGTGAGGTTTATTCTCTTTGGTTCTTTGAAGAACTACGCGAACTTATCGGGATTTCCCGTGGCGTTCATCTCTACTTATCAAACGGAGTTTCCACCACCGTTTGTAGCGTCTTCCTTACACCGAGGTTCTTGTTTGTCATAAACAACAGGTCGAGGTCTTCCATTCGAATCTGTCCATAGAACAATCTTGGGTTCCCTTTCGTTGTTGGGTCTCGTTATTCTTGACGGGGTTCACATCATTTGGTATTAGAGCACGGTTTCTAGTTCAGGTTTGCCTATCCTTTAACATCTTTCATTCCTGTGTTTCTTCTTTAGCCGTCCACATCATTTATCTCTTCTTAGCCAAATTTCCTTTACCCTATCTGTTCAATCTTTGTTTGTCTTGTTGATGTCTAAACTATTGGTCTGGTCTCACATCTCTTAGTTATTTCGAAATCTTATTTCATTATTCTCAAAAGCTAGTTGCTGATCATCAAAAAAAGAGAGAGAAAAGAATAGAGAGAGAGAGACTCGAAGAAGAAGACAGAAAGGAGTCTGGAAAAAAAAAAAAAAAATTTCACTATTCTGTGCTTCCAAAATTTCAAATTGCCATATTCCTTCTAATTCTAATATGAAAATTTCCATATTCCTTGTGTTCAAATCTGAGATTCCTTGATTAGTTATGGGTAAATTGTTGGAAATTTTGAGTTGTTTGTTTAGATTCAAAAGAACTGAAAGAGAATTATCGAGTGGAAAAAGGCAAGAGTGGTGAGAACATCAGAGGGTAAAAGCTATATTCTTTTGAGTGAAACATGAGTGGAGTACATTCTTGAGTGTAAACATATAAGGGAGTGATTCGTGAGGTTCTTTTTTTTTTTTTTTTTTTTTTTTTTTTTTTTTCTAACCTTTGTTTTCTAGCAATCATGTCTCACAATAGTGGTAAGAGCATTGCCGAAGGTGATACAAAATTGGCTAATCCGAAAGTGTTTATGGAGGCCATGATGAGTGAGATGAGGCGTGTGATGAAGATGGAGATGGAGCAGGTTCACGAACGGATAGATCAGATGGAGAATAGACGTGAGGAGCAACCACAAAACGGTCGTAATTTGAGTAGAAGGGAAAGAGTTCCACCGAGGGAGGAGGATGAAGAGCGTTATGGGTCTGGTTTTGATGAAGAAGAAGATTGGGATTCCATTGTTAACAATAGGAGACTTGAAGGAGGATTTAGAGAAGCTAGGAATCGCAAAGATAACAACTTGGGTGATATTAAGATGAAGATTCCGTCCTTTCAAGGTATATAAGATCCTGAGGCATATCTTGAGTGGGAGAAGAAGATGGAGTTCATGTTTGATTGCCATAACTACTTCGAGACAAAGAAGGTAAAATTAGCCGTGATTGAATTTACTGAATATGCTATTACTTGGTGGGATCAGCTTGTGATAAACAGGAGGCAGAATAGAGAACAACCAATAGACACATGAAAGGAGATGAAAGTAGTGATGAGAAAGCGGTTCGTTCCAAGTTACTACTACCGAGAGTTGTACAAAAAGCTACAAGGTCTTAGACAAGGGAGTCGAAGCGTAAAGGATTACTACAAGGAGATGGAGATTGCTATGATTCGCACTAATGTAGAGGAGGATCGGGAGGCTACAATGGCTAGATTTTTACTTGGCTTAAACCGGGAGATCCATGATAAGGTAGAGATGCAGCATTATGTGGAATTGGAAGATATGGTGCATATGGCTATCAAAGTGGAACAACAACTCAAGAGAGGGATTGGGACACGTGCAGGCCATAACTCTAGTTTTACCTCTTGGAAATCGAGTCATGCCAAGCCGCTGGACAAGTCACAAACGTCCAAACCCGAGCCCAAGTCCACGACCACCAGCCACGTTCCTCAAGGTAAAACCGAAGCCTCTACCTCTAGGAATCGTGATATTAAATATTTTAGATGTCAAGGCAGGGACCACATAGCAAGTCAATGTCCAAACAAGCAAGTCAAGGTGTTGCAAGCTAATGGTGAAATTGTGACCGATCATGAAGATTCCAACATCGACGACATGCCGCCATTGGAGGATGTTTCCGAGGAGGAGTATTTAGCCCCTGACGCATTGACATTGGTGGCGAGGAGAGCATTGAGCTTGCAAGCCAAAGGAGTTGATGAAGTACAGTGGGAGAACATCTTTCACACTAGGTGCTATGTTAAAGACAAGGTATGTAGTGTGATTATTGATGATGGTAGTTGTACTAATGTTGCAAGCACAATTATGGTGGAGAAATTGGGATTTCCCATGGTAAAGCACCCTAGACCGTACAAGTTACAATGGCTAAATGATATAGTGGTGAGATAAGGGTGAACAAGCAAGTGTTAGTTGCATTTTGAATCGGTAAATACGAAGATGAAGTGTTGTGTGATGTAGTACCGATGCAGGCGGGACATTTATTGCTAGGGCGTCCATGGCAGTTCGATAGGCAAGTGAAGCATGATGGCTTTACGAACAAGTACTCTTTTGTATTTAATTAACGATCAATCACTCTTGTACCATTGACACCGCAGCAAGTATATGAGGATCAAGTGAGATTACAAAAGGAGAGTGATCAAAAGAAAGAGAGTGAGCAAAAGAAAAGGAGTTTCATCAGAGAGAGGCCGAGAAAAATGAGAGAGAAAAAGAAAATCAAAGTTCGGCCCTTGAGAGAAAACAAAAGAATTTCTATGCAAAAGTGAGTGAGATCAAGCGAGCAATGTTTTCAAAACAGCCGATGATTGTACTTTTGTACAAAGAGGCACTTTTAAACACTAAAGAACTTGACCTTGCTTTGCCTAGTTCTATTATTTCTCTTTTGCATGAGTACGAGGATGTCTTCCCCGAGGAAACACCACATGGGTTACCTCCAATCCGAGGGATTGAACATCAAATTGATTTTGTTCCCGGTGCAACCATCCCAAACCGACCAGCTTATAGGAGCAATCCCGAGGAGACAAAGGAGCTTCAACGGCAGGTAAGTGAATTGTTGGAGAAAGGGCACATGAGGGAGAGCATGAGCCCATGTGCGGTTCCGGTCTTACTTGTACCTAAGAAGGATGGGACATGGAGAATGTGCGTTGATTGCCGAGCCATCAACAACATAACGGTAAAGTATTGTCATCCTATCCCACGCTTAGATGATATGTTAGATGAGCTGCATGGTTCTTGCATATTTTCTAAGATTGATTTAAAAAGTGGTTATCATCAAATTAGGATAAAAGAAGGAGATGAATGGAAAACCGCCTTTAAAACAAAATATGGTTTGTATGAATGGTTAGTTATGCCTTTTGGTTTGACTAATGCTCCGAGCACCTTTATGAGACTTATGAACCATGTTTTGCGTGCATTTATAGGCAGATTTGTTGTTGTCTATTTTGATGATATACTCATTTATAGCAAAAACATAGACGATCATGTAGTACATTTGAAATCCGTAGATGTGCTAAGGAAAGAAAGGTTATTTGCTAATTTAAAGAAGTGCACTTTTTACACCGATAAGCTTGTATTTTTGGGATTTGTTGTTAGTGCACAAGGTATACAGGTTGATGAAGAGAAGGTACGTGCAATCCAAGATTGGCCGAGCCCCACAAGTGTAGGTAATGTTCGTAGTTTTCATGGACTTGCTAGTTTCTACCGGCGGTTCGTGAAGGACTTCAGTAGCTTAGCCGCATCGCTTACCGAAGTGATCAAGAAGAACGTTGGATTTCGGTGGGGAGAAGAACAAGAGAAAGCATTTCAATTAATCAAAGAGAAGCTGACTAACACACCTTTGTTGTCTTTACCTAACTTTTCTAAAACGTATGTGATGCTTCAGGTATTGGTATAGGTGCCGTTCTTATGCAAGAAGGACGACCAATTGCTTACTTCAGCGAGAAACTCAGTGGGGTAGCCTTAAACTACCCAACTTATGACAAGGAGTTGTATGCATTGGTTCGGGCTTTAGAGACGTGGCAGCACTATCTATGGCCTAAGGAGTTCGTGATTCACACCGATCATGAGTCCTTGAAACACTTGAAGGGACAACACAAGCTAAACAAAAGGCATGCGCGATGGGTGGAGTTCATAGAAACGTTTCCATACGTCATTCGGTACAAGCAAGGTAAGGAGAATGTTGTCACCGATGCACTTTCTCGCAGGTATGCCTTACTCTCCACACTTGATGCAAAATTGCTTGGTTTTGAACACATTAAAGAATTATATGCTGAAGATCACGAATTTTGTGAGGAATATTGAGCTTGTGAGAAAATTGCCTCTGGTAAGTTCTTTAGGCTTGATGGATTCCTATTTCGAGAAAATAAGCTATGTGTGCCTAACTGTTCTATGAGGGAGTTATTAGTGCAGAAATCACATGGTGGGGGATTAATGGGACATTTTTGAGTTGCAAAGACTTTAGCTATTTTGCAGGAACACTTCTATTGGCCTCACATGAAACGAGATGTCGAACGGATTTGTGGTAGATGTGCCACATGTAGGCAAGCTAAATGCAAAGTGTAACACAACGGTTTGTATACTCCTTTACCAATTCCTAGTGAGCCTTGGATTGATATTTCAATGGATTTTGTGTTAGGATTGCCTAGGACTAAACGTGGAAGAGATTCAATTTTTGTGGTCTTGGATAGATTTTCTAAAATGGCACATTTTATTCCATGTCACAAAACGGATGACGTTTCGCATGTTGTTGATTTGTTCTTTAGAGAGATTGTGAGATTACATGGCATGCCTAGGACAATTGTTTCGGATAGAGATGCTAAGTTCTTGAGCTATTTTTGGAAGACTTTGTGGTGTAAGCTAGGTACTAAGCTATTGTTTTCCACTACTTGTCATCCACAAACTGATGGTCAAACTGAAGTAGTAAATATGACTTTGTCTACTCTACTGAGGGCAATCATTAGAAAGAACATCAAAACATGGGAAGAATGTTTACCACATGTTGAGTTTGCATATAATACAGCTGTTCATTCTGCTCCGGATTGGAATGGAGGAATAGGAAACTCAAGAAATGAACAAGAAATTAAGGATAGGAGTTCACCACCAAAGAGATTCACCAAGGGGATATAGATTATCACCACCCCAAGGATAATCAAGGGATACAGAACTATAGGAATTTCACCATTCAAAGGTTAACACTAAAGAGATACAGAATTTACAAGAATGAGGATTCACTCTTGTCACAAACCAAATTGATTTTTCACTCTCCAAAAAACGTCCCCATCAGCTTACAACCACAAGTATTAAAAGAGCTTGGAACAACCCTCCAAGCATAGGACAAGCAAGACAACCATGCTGCATTCTTACACAAAATAAGGCATAGCAAACAGGTCAGGAAATAAGGCAGGAGACAGACAGACAAAATGGCGTTCATCTCGACTTATCAAACGGAGTTTCCATCACCGTTTGTGGCGTCTTCCTTATACCGAGGTTCTTGTTTGTCATAAACAACAGGTCGAGGTCTTCCATTCGAATCTGTCCATAGAACGATCTTGGGTTCCCTTTCGTTGTTTGGGTCTCGTTATTCTTGACGGGGTTCACATCATTTGTGAAGCAGATTCATGAGAAAGCAAGACTCAACATTGAGCGAAGAACGGAGCAATATGCCACACAAGCCAACAAGGTAGCAGGCAAAGATTTACCTCCGCGGAAAAGATGATTCATTCGAATCGACATGAGAGTCCAACTACATTGCATTGCATTGCCGGAATCCATGTTGTATATTTTGAAAGAGGTTGACCTCCTTGCGTTTCTCATATTACAATCCTCTTCTCGCTGAGCCCCCTTTCTTCTCGGTCCATAGAGACAAAATGTAGGATTGGTGCCAACAGTTCATCACGGAAGAAAGGACTCACTGAGCCGGGATCGCTAACTAATACTAATATAATAGAAAATACTAATATAATGGAAAAGAACTGTCTTTTCTGTATACTTTCTCCGGAGATTGGGTTTGGCTGCATATGAAAAGAAAGATTCCCGGCTAAAAGACGTTCCAAATTGCTCCCAAGAGGAGATGGTCATTTCCAAGTCCTCGAGCGTATCAATGACAACGCTTACAAGCTAGATTTACCTTGTGAGTACAATGTAAGTGCCACTTTTAATGTTACTGATTTGAGTCCTTTTGATGTGGGTGATGATTTGAGGGCAAATCCTTTTCAAGTGAAGGGGAATGATGGAGATCAAGGCACCGCTTCGAAGGATCTCGTTCAAGTACCAATTGGGCCGGTTACGAGAGAACGAGCAAAGAAGTTCAAGGATGTACTCAAAGTTATGATTAAAATACCGAAACGTGCTCATTTTGGATTCTTTCCAAAAATAACGGATTTTGCCGACTTCTCTTTTCTTAAATTCAAAATTGATTTGGAGTTGAATCTTTTCAAAAACGAGTTTTCCGACTTTGTTATAATCTCAGAATTTGATGGATTTTCTTCCAAAACCTGTAAAAAACAAGAAAACACAAAAACAATACAAAATATCAAACTATAACAAAACTAAGAGCCTTATATGTAAATTAATGGGCTTGAATGTGTAACATTCAACACTTATCAGGCATCGTATTGTCCCGAGCTAACACATTGGATCGGGGGTCTGTTACGTTCAACCCCGGATATTTTGGAACAGGGCCCCATCCCATCCCAAATTTTCCTGAAGCCACGCCTTGTCCCTAAAAATCCAGGATTTGTCTCTGTAAGTTTTGCCTTGAGATTATTAAGGAAAGAGTCCCGGTTTGTAAGGTGAGCAATTCTAGACTAGGGTCTGATTCTGGCGACGCTCCTAGGTCAAAGGAGAAGAAAGAGACAAAACCCTAAGGATAAAAAGGTAATTTTCCTCTCAACCTATAAATGGTCCGGAACCTCAAGCATGAAACCAATACTACAATTTGTTATACTTACACTCAATGTACACTCAGAAACTGACTTAAGCATTGGAGGGAGGAACGCTGGCCAACCCTTAGCGTGTTCTCTTCACTGTTTGTTTTTGCAGCAATCGGACATTAAGATCATTGGAAAGGAGTAAGCTGTCCCCGCCATACTAGAAACTGTACCAACAATAAATAAACAAGAAAGCAAGTGTTATATATTTTTGCTTAATTAGAGGTATGTTATAAGTTTGACAACTTGGTTTTTTTGAGATCTATCAGAATAGACCTGCTTCTTTCACCACCTATGAGGTTACGTTTTCCAAGTCCCTGAAACAAAATGAGCCATACAGCTACACAGGTGATGGTTTTCCTTAATTATATATGTCAACTTTTTTACATAACTTTCGTTGTAATTAAATTATTGAAAAGTATGTATTTTTCTATTTATATTTTAAACAAAATTTAATTTCTTTTTATTTTAATCGAAATAAAACAGAAAGCATATAATTCCCACCAGTCCTGGTGGGAATGATATGCTTTCTGTTTTATTTCTACGTAAATGCTGATAGAGATGAGCTGATATTAAATAATACTCCGTCATGTCAGAGATCCAAACATAGAATGCAACTCTCACCAACAAGATGTTGTTAGGAGCTGTATTACGCGAACAATTAATATATACTTGGCCCAAAAAAGAGAAGAAAAAACACTTTATTAGATCAATGACTTATTATTTACTTCATCATGGAGGGAAGCAGAAAATACAAATTATAGGACAAAACTCTTGCGTTTTACTTTTTGGATGAATAATATGTTCTCAACTCAGTTTGTTTGGAGCAATCCCTCAAAACGAAAGAAAAGAGAATCAATAGAAGTGCATAAACAAACATGTTTATCGCTTTAAGAAAAAGAAAAAAAACATTTTACGCAATAACAACTGGTGACCCAAACCATCCCTCAAAACGAGTAGAGAGGTTTGAAAAGACAAACTATTGGATGAAAAGTATTTTACACTTATAAAAAAAATGGTGAAAAGAAGACATAACATTAAAGCCCCTACTAATTTATTTGAGAAGGGAACGGGAGAAATGCGGTGAATATTGAATATTGTACTAGTAAAACTATAAACTTCAAAGAAAAAGTAGAAGAGTGTATACGGCTCTTCCATTATCTCACTCTAAAATTCAAAAAAAGAAAAAGAAAAAAAAGAATATCACCTAAAATTCTTGTCAATGACTATAAGAGAGCTCAACATGATTTAAACCCCATAAATGTGCACATGCTAATAAAAGCTCACTACAAAACATAATCCAACAGACATTATGAATTTCAATCTCATTCATCTTCCTGGCTACGCAACCTGGCAAGCTTGTTGGTCACAACAACATCAAGCTGGGCGGCTCTCTCCACAATCTCTTTCCTCTTCCTTGTGGACACATTGTGGGCAATCTCAGCACAGTAGGTCCTGAAAAGGCAAGAAAACACAAAAATAGGCACATAAGCATATATACAGCCACGTGGACAATGAACAAGTTATAGTAAGGGCTGCCTTCACTTCACCTGTTGTGCATCATCAGCAGCTCAAGCTCCTTGGCGTTGTGCACAACAAATTTCTTGAAACCATTAGGAAGGTAATGACGGGTCTTCTTGTCTGAACCATAACCAATGTTGGGCATCAATGTGCATCCCTTGAACTTCCTTCTTACTCGAGAATCAATTCCCTTTGGCCTACGCCAGTTTGTCTGCCATAGTTGAATTCAATCAAAATCATCAATACAAAGAAGTTTCAAACAAAATTATTAATGCATAGTTTCAACCAATATTTAATAATATTGAAGGAAAAATGTAAACAGGGATTTAGTAACAGTGAGCCATTGAGAAATCAAGCTCACTGTGTCGCAAGACCTGTAAGAGGTTTTATCTATGCCCTTAAAACGAAATGACCAGCTACAAGAATAAGTCTGGACATTAGATACCACGGGCAGAAATGACTATCATGTTACAAGACAACAACAAACACAAGCACAGAAACCAAGAAACACAATAAAACAAAACAAAGTCCAAAATTGAGAATTTACAACTGCAACCTCAGCCGAAAGATGGTGATATATTAGATGATAATCACAGAAAATTCAGAAATGATAAATAGGTTGCATCATTGATTGCATAAAAAAAGATCCTCAAAGCAGGAATTGAAATCTATACAAGATAATTAACATAAAAGGACATAATAAAAAAAAACTAACAAATTCTTAATTGGAGAAATACAAGCATGCAATTTTGCAACAGAGATCAGATGGTAGTGCATGTTTGAATTCATCACAAAACTGCAGTAATGATGGTTAGAGATCATCACGTCTCGTTGCTTATATATCATTGAGATCTTACTCTTAAGGAAAAAATAAAAAAGAAGGGGGAAGAATTAAATGAGATAAAAAAAAAGGTTGATCACCATTTTGCACTCATGGGCGCAAGAAACACAGACTATATGACATGACATTAATAGAAAGAAAAACGAAAGAATAATTTATTTAACTCTCAGTCATGTCAGAAACATAGTAAAAAGCAAAGAAAAAAAATAAAAATTGAATGGAAAGGTTAATGGAAGTATGGAATCAGATAAACTGTCAATCACCATCTTGCAACATGAGATGCAAGTATGACTGGGGCGACAAACACTATCATCATATTCAACACAAAAAACAGAGTTAAAAGACAAACTGAGAAAATCATGAAATAAGAGCAAAAGAAACGAAATACCCATATCCATAAACATATAAATACAATATAAATTTATTGTAATCCGTAAATAGAAATTTAGAAATTTAGAAATTTAGAAATTTAGAAATTTATGGTGGTGATGTAGACAAATGTCAGCTGACCCACATCTCTTTCCGGTTGGCTGTGTTTGAGTTCATGCAAGCTTGAATAGCTAGTTATTATGAATAAGCTATATTCACATATGTGTTCGTAAGCAAGGTACCTGTTATCATTTGTTCAATTTAGAACATTTGAGAACTTGGACACATTCAGGAGAGAGCTAATATTAATGCAGGAAGATACAAAACTATATTTGGTAGAACATATTGAAAATCAGGTGCATTACAAATGCTGCGATTCAGGTCTGTACAGGGCCCCCTAGTTCAGCACTAACAGTTGATCTTTGGGGTGATTTGAAGGAAAATAGTAGGATAAGCTTATAGACTTATTTATTTTGAAAACCCATAAATCATAAATTTTGGAAATGACCCAATAAACCCACCAGACAGACAGATCATCCATGACATTTAAGTTACATTATACCATACACAATAGTTTCATGGTAAATAAACCACAAATACACAGAGAGAGAGAGAGAGAGAGAGAGAGAGAGAAGAAAATCTGATCATGTTTATACCTTGACGGAGATCTTGCGGTCGCTCTGGGGGCGTTTGAACTTCTTGACCCGCTTCTTCACGATCTTCTTCGTCAACAACGGCACCGCCATCTGAGAAAATTTTCACACAAGAGAGTAAAATTTTGTTAGCTCAGAACTAAACAAATCGAAATAAAATCAAATCTGAGAGAGAGGGAGGTGTCATGACCTCCGTGTGAATCTGGTGACGGAAGAGGAGTAGCAGAATCGGCGAGAAGATGAAACCGCGAATGTGTTTGTTTAGGGTTATTTAGTAGTGACCCGGCATTTTTCCACAATCACTAAAATCCACAGCATCAAAGACATCACCCAGCCCAGCCCAGCCCAGCCCACAAGGCCCAATACATCCACCCACCTCAACCCAAACATCAATCATGAGGATTCTGTCGGGAAATAAACTTTATATTCAAAATCATCTTTTCAGAAAACAATTCATTTTTAAACTTTTATTTTTTTCGAAAACAAAGAAGTGCTTTTTGATTAGAGGAAAAAAACAAAAAAGAAGTGCTTTTTGAGTTTTTTTTTTTTTTTTTTATCAAATATATTCATTTGTTTTGCACAATTTTTTATGTACTAAAAGTACTTTTTAACGTAATTTTAAACAACTTAAAAGTCTCTAACGATTCTTCCATTACTTAATTTAATAATATTTGGGAAAACCCTAATGTTAAGATCATCTCATTAAAATTCATAAAAATACGTATGGATCTGCCACCTACATAACAGTATATATAAAATACTTAAAAAAAAAAAAAATGCACATTCTTACCAACAACAACAACAAAAAAAATAAATAAAAAATATAAAAAAAAATGCACATTTGAAAATTTTAAACATATGCACAAGTATTACTGCAGTTGTACCATGGCGTTGATAGTCAACAAAGGGAAACATCAATTACTCAACCTTGTCCTAGAAGGAAGCGGTAAATTCACATAATACCAGTTCTAGAGTCATTGAACAAAGAATATATCCGGTTTGACAATTCTCTCTCCTCCTCTTTTTTTTTTTTTTTTTTTTTTCATTTTTTTCAAAAAAATATATCAACTTCAAAATATTTTTTTTTATTTTTTATATCACATCAACAATTTTTTATTACTATTTAAATAAATAAAAAATCATTAAAATACAAATTATTTTCATTTTTTTATAAAAATTATATATATTTTATATCATACCAATCACTTTTTATTACCATTAAAAAAAATTAAGCTCAATAATAAAGGGAAGGAATTGCCAAACCGCGGCGCTTGCTTTCTTATTCTATGGGCGTTGATACAGTTCCACCAATTTATAATCATATTTGGCAGGAAAAAAAAAAAAGTCATGCTTTGACAAAACTTCATAGTAGTTATCATAGAACTCGTCAGAAGGTGAGATATTCCACAAAATGTAAGAGAGAAAAAGTCTAAACAGGTGCATAATGGCTCATAAAGAAGAGATTGGGTAACGAGAATGAACTCTCTCTCTCTCTCTAAATTCCTACCGAGAATCTAGAAATTGTTGACGAGTAATGCTACACATCATCCCCTTATCCTTTTTTTGTCCTCCCAAAATTGATGTGGCTCTTAAAATCACCATTGAATTTTTAATATATCACTATTGAATTTTGATCCAATGGTGATTTTAAAAGCCACATCAATTTTGGGAGGACAAGGAGATGATGTGCAGCATTACTCATTGTTGACATCCCAAAAAAATGTTTTATATCAAAGCCTCATCAGAATTCGAATATCTAGGGATAATGATAACCTCCACCAACAACATTTGAATCCTAAGAATCACGAGATTTGATCTGATCAATGACTCTTAACACTCCTTTATAACCGAAAACTATACTAATAGTTTGACATCATATGTGAGAAAATATATATAAATCGTTCCAAACAAAATTTGCAATGGTGAAAACTATGTCAAAAAGTGTCTCCCATGAGACGATACCTCAAAGAAGGGTCCCAACTCACAGTAATTGTTTTTTTTTTTTTTTTTAAGTTTTATTATTTTTAATTTTTATTATTTTTTAAGATTTTTAATTTCTATTTTTAATTTTTTTTTTTTTTACATTATGCCACGTGTCAACACTTGAAAGTAGACACATGACAATCTGTTAAATTTTTTACGGAAAAATGGATAGAGGTACCATATTTGTCTTTTCCCAAAATTCAAGTACCATCTGCGATGCGAATTGAAATTGAGGTATCAAAAAATAAAATTTTCAAACCACAGGTACCAAAAATATCTTTGACCCTAATATTTAACATCATAGTTCAAACTCAAGCTTATACATTGAGATTGAAGGAAAGTGTTAGAATATTTACAAAATATTATCTACATTAGGATTTTTTGACTTCTTTAATTATTATAGGGTTTACTTGTTCATAATTCTTAACCTCTAAAAATAGAGGGTATATATATATATATATATATATACAGGGGCGGACCCACATGCATGCTGGGGGGACGAATATTCCCCCAAAAGTTTTAAAATTTTCTTTAAAATTTGTCCCCCAAAAATATTTTTTTTGTCCCCCCTAATTTTTTTTATTTTATTTTTATGTTTTGACCCCTCTTTTATTTTGAAAAGCCAAAAATATCCTTGATTTGTGCTGTTAGCTTCTAACCAAAATTCAAACTTAGTTTTTTTTTTTTTTTTTTTTTGTACTGCTTAAGCTCATAAGTCACAAATCACAAGCCTGTGAAGCCTGCACGTCTGCAATTAAGGACAACCCCCTACACGGCTGCACGTCTCCCGACTCTCCCCTACCCATCTGCAGCTCTACTGCTTGCACCGAGACTCCAAGACTGAGAGTTCTAAAAGACTAAGAGACTAAGAGTGACATTCCTTAGAGAAATCAAGAAAACTAGAAGAACAAATCGCCACGTGACATGTTGCTATAAAAAAGTTGGAACTTTCCAACGATGACGAGTTGTCCCCAATAGGTGTATTGGAAATTCCTATTCTGGTACACCGGAGTCAGACCACAATGGGAGCAGCAACTTCAGCTCATCGTGTGTCTCACCGCCCCAAAAACTGACGATGACTCCTCAACTCCGAGAGAGCCATGGTGGATCGCAGTGGAAGTCAGTGATTGAGGCCTTGAAGAAGAAATTGAGGAGGAGGTTCTCGACCTTCCCGTTGCTGGGTGCGAGCCACGAGGTTTCAAAGAAGAATCTGAGGTAGTGAGGTGGAAGTTGGCTCGGATTCGGAGCGCCGGGGAAGGGATTGATTATGGTGGGGTTTCGATGCCCAAGCCGTCGTGACTCGTGGAGGAACTTTGACTATGCCAAGCTTGCAGCTGCCACGGATAATTTCAATCCTGGTAAGAACAAACATCTTCCTCTGTTTTTTGTTTCTTTTCTTATTTTTGTGCATTTAAACGTATTTTGAGTTGAAAGGATTATTCTAAAAAAATCTAAATACGACTATTACAATACTTGTCATGTAAGCCTAAGTAATGAATTACAATTTAATATATAATTAAATTTAAGGCTTTTATATTTTTTATTTTACATAAATACATACAAACACACACATAGAGAAAAACTACATGTATTTATGTATGTAAGTAGTTATGTATTTATATAAGTTCGTCCGGTCGTCCCTCCTACTAAAAATCCTGGTTCCGCCCCTGTATATGTAACTCATTACCTTCTCTCTGTTCCTATAATGGAACTCTCAAAAAGCCACATTTTCACACCAAGTTTTTAAATTAATTTTACCACACTTATTCATTTTATTTTATTTAATTATAACAAATTAACCTATTAATTATTTTTCTAGGCATTACAATTTCAACTCTCCCCTTTCTTTCATATTATTCCATCATATATTTATACAGAAAGAAATGAAGAAATTAAGTGCCTAGAGGAATGGGATGACAGGATTCAAGGGATTGCTTGAGAGCGTCTCAATCGCAACTCAACTCCAAGTGATTGCAGAATGTCCCTTACGATTTCCTCAAGCTCCTATGCCACCCTCTTCTATTCTCTCTCACTTTCTACGTAACTTTTCAATTTGAATCGAAATTAATTTCGGCCACCCCTATTTAGGTCGAACCACCCTCTTCATTTTTTTTAAAGAATAATATAATATATAATTTTTTAATATTTTATTATAAGTAGCACGTGTTACACTGCAATCGATGCTTATGTGGTGGCAATTTTTATAATAACATTAATCTATTTCTTTTTGCTTATCTCAAGAAGTATTTAATAATTTTTTAAAACTGAGAGAGCTATTTATCAAAACTTTAAACAATATACACCAATTTTACATTTATCTATAGTTAAAGCATTCACATTCAGCTCAACAAATTTATTCTCTAATTTAGCTAAAAAAATCACATTTTTTTTTTTAAAAAAATTAACTATTTGGTTTTTCAAAACACTTACACTTTTTATTTTAATTATTCATTTTCAATAATTTTTTTATTCTCTCTTTATTTTTTAGTGAGAAAAGAAAGTGTTAGAGAAATAATCAGCTCTGAAGCCACGTGGTTCAACCCACAGGTCCGACCCAGCTTGGTCACCTCGATCAGAACACTTCGGATGTTTGTCACAACCCTATATAAAGAAATCAACTCGGTGCCTGAGCACCTCGGACTATGACATGTCTTGGTACATTGATCACCTTGGACATAAAGACTCCACAAGGCGCGGAATATACCGAGATCTCCTAGTTTGGATGGAGCAAACACATCTCGAATATTTTCACCTCGGAGAATTGGTCGGGGTATGATACAATTGCCTTGAAGCTATCTTCTTAGATTCAACAAGTGTTTGAGCGTTAGAACTCTATATCCAAGATTCGTGGGCATAGACTCAAATCTAGGGATTTCTGATAAAGGCCAATCCCAAGAATCTCGGGATTGACCCTTATCCTGACATTAATGGGATAAGGTACTTATCAACGTGGAATTCATCTAAAGAGGCAGGGTACTATCCAACTTCTATTCGATTCAAACCCAATGAAGATAAGGTTGAAACCTATACAATCCAGGACTCAGACTCCTAGTCCAACTATGCTTCAAGAACTCCAATAAGTCTTTAACTGTGAGCCTATATAAATAAGACTGATACCCCAGGTATACACATAAATTCTCTAAGCTCTGAGATTTCTAGTTCTCCATTAAAGTCATAAAGTTAGTACTAACTTATTTATTGGAGTGGGTGTAGTCGGCACCCCCAACTAGTCATATGTTATTTTTGTAGATCCCAAGGAAGTCAGGGAAGACAACTTTTGGCCAACCACAAGACGACACATCACCATATCGGAAACTGTACCAACAATTTGGCACCCTCTGTGGAAATGACATTGTTCCTTCAATCCATAATGGTGGCTACGCGTCGTACCAATCTGGGTCAGAACAACACCCATGAAGAAGCAGAGTCCATCGGCCCTGAGGCCAGAATAGCCAATATGAATCAACAGTTGGCCCAAGCACATAAGAACATGGAGGATTTATTGGCTCAGAATGCGTTGTTGCAAGCTGCCCGAACGCCCGCACCATCGCAACAGCTGGAAGGGGGAGAGAATAGCTAGAACGAAGATTGTCGAGCAGCTCCGAGCGATCACTAAGAAGGATCTAGAGAACAAGGTGAGCCCCAAAATGAGAACAACGTTCTGCCAAGAAACTAGCCTCCATCCCCATCAAAAGAGCCCAAGAGAAAGCTACATCAGATGGTCATTGATTTGGGTGCAAAGTATGATGTGTTGTCAAAAACCATGGTAGAGAAGCAGAGCGGGAAAGAGCCTTTAGCTAATCTCTTTCAGAACACAGACTCAATGTTTACGGACGAGGTGGCTAATACGACTTTTCCTGAGAAGTTCAAGGTCCCAGACATTCCCGTCTTCACGGGCAGTGAGGAGCTGATGGAGCACCTGATGACCTTTTTGTTAGTTTGTGATTGACTGCATTTTGTTGGACAAAATCATTTCTATGTAATGATGCTTTTAAACATGAATTTAGTTATTTTCAGAGTCTTCTTATTCAGAGTTATACTTCTAGAAGATTCTGCACAGATTCCAAGTCAGAGAAATCATATCCCTTGCATCCGTTCGGACGACATGATATTTCGTCCGGATGCTCAGCTGTCAAAAGCATCATCCATCTGGACGATGAGAATTTTTTGTTCGGACTTTCCTCTGTGTCGAGAAGCTTCGAACTACTCTAGGTTGCATCCGTCCGGACGTCTCAGCAACACGGCCAGACGCCTTTCAGTGTTCGACAAGGAAAAGGACTTCGTTCCAAACCACAGATATGGGAAGAAAGTTGCAACCATCCGGACGATGTGTGTTCCAGTCCGGATACTATCCTTGATAAGGCAAGATGTGCATACAAAGTTCAACTGTCCGGACGTCATTCTTCATTGTCTAGACGCACAAGCCTTAATATGGAAATAGTTTGCCGCAAAAGTTTAACCGTCTGAACGACAGACTCCATGGTCCGGACGCTGAAGCCCTAATATGGAAATTGCGTTCAACTGAAGTGCAACCGTCCGGACGCTGGGGCAACACCGTTCGGACCCTGCTCTATTCAGAAAAGAATTTCAAGCGAATTTGGAAAGCCGATCGCACAGTTGTTCATCTGGATGCCCTTAGCTACCGTCCTAACGCTGCCTAGCAAAATCGCATCAGACGTGATTTAAGTTTTTGTGGCCTATAAATAAAGACCCAGGCATGTAATTTGTAAGAATTCGGTAGAGCTTAGAGAGTTTATTTTAGAAGTTATTGTGCAGATCCGCTTACTCTCAGCCGTAGCCAAGTGTTGTTGCTATGCTGAACTAAAGTCTATCTTAGGGGTTGACCCGAAGGTAAAGGATTTCATTGAAGACCCATTTAAGTAGGTGACTTGGTTGGGAGGCGTTCGTGTTAGGTTACACGTCAGAGTGCTAGATACAATAGCTGCATTGGGTATGTGAGTGTTACTGTTTATGTACTAACTTTATCTTCTAAATAGTGGATATCTTGTATTTGGCTACCTCGAAGTGGTTTTTCTCTTAATTAAGTTTCCACTTCGTCAACAAAATATCTATCTCTTTAATTTTCGCATTGTGATATTTTGTTGCACACTATTACAGAAACTTGGTAAATTAGGAGTCATATTAATTTTCAATTGTTATCAGAGCTTGGTACACTCTGTTTAGATTCAATTCTTGAGTGTTACCTTTCCTATTGACTTCTAGTTTTAATTCAAATGTCTTGAAATCTTAATGATGTTCTTGCCTTTGATGGTACGAACTATAGCTATTGGAAAGCTCGTATGCAATTCTTTTTAAAATCCATTGACTGTTGGAAAATTGTTGAAACTGGTTGGACTCAACCAGTGGATGCAACTCCCTAATCAGCCACTGATAAAAACGCACGACTATTCAATGATAAAGCCCTCCATGCTCTATGTCAATTGCTTTCACTGTCTAAATTCGCTAGAATCTCAAATAGTGAATCCGCTAAAGAAGCATGGCAAATCTTAGAAACAACATATGAAGGCACCAAACTTGTTAAATCTGCCATACTTCAAATGTTGATTTATAGATTTGAAGAAATTGAGATGTTGGAAGATGAAACATTTGGAGAGTTTTACTCCAAAATGAGCGACCTAAGAAACTCAATGGTGAGTCTTGGGAAAACCGCCTCGGATGTAAAACTCATTCGTAAAATTTTAAGATCTTTACCTGAGTGTTTCAGAATCAAGGTGACTACAATTGAAGAAAGCAAAGACTTGGAAGAGATGAATATTGAAGAGTTGGTGGGATCTCTTCAAAGTTATGAACTGTCCCTGCCTCCGGTCAAAAAGGTGAAGAGCATTGCCCTTAAAGCTTCCGAGAAGAAAGTCGAAGTTTCATCTGAAGACGACTCTGAGGATGAAGAAAAAGCTATGGGTTGGCCAAAAATTTCGAAAGATTAATGAGGAATGATCGGTTCAAGAAAAAGTTTTTCAAAAGAATGAAGAAGCCCCAGAGAGTCTAAACGTGAGGAAACTGAGAAAAAGACCCCAAAGGCCTAAGATGTTTTGAATGATCAGGGTTTGGGCATATACGGGCTGATTGTGGGAACCTCAAGTAGGGAAAAGAGATGGCATACAATGCGACTCTCAGTGATGAGTCTGAAGAAAAAGAAGCTCCTGAGTAAGAGAAATTTCTAGCCTTTGTAGCTCCAAATGTAGAGGAGGGTTCTTACTACTCAGAGCATAGTGATGAAGACAGGGAAGAACTCAATGAGGCTTATAAAATCCTCTATGTGGAGTTCGAGAAGCTGAGGGAGGCTTCCAAGCAACACATTCACGACTTGAATAGCTTATAGACAGAGAAAAGCTCACTACTACTCAAGATACAGGGGTTAGAGGAGCCCAACAGACAAGACTGGACTTGGGTATGTAACTGATGGAGATCAAGGCACCGCTTCGAAGGATCTCGTTCAAGTACCAATTGGGCCGGTCACGAGAGCACGAGCAAAGAAGTTCAAGGATGTGCTCAACGGACTCATCCAAAAGTTATGGGCTCAAGCAAATTCGTGGAAGCCCATTGAGCATGATCCACGTGGGCAACAAAGAATTGTCACCTTGATTCAAGTTCTAGAAGGATCCGGTCAAGGCTAAGAATTGGCAAGAAAACAATCGCAGGAAATCTAAACCAAATTGATGCGGAATAAATTGATGGTGGACTGACATGGAAATATGTTGGACCACAAAGATAATTGATGGTGAACCGGCATGGAAATATGAAGAGTACCATATTTAGAACGATTTCATGCCTTATTCAAGTTAGATGTTTAAGTATATTTTGATGTGATATTTCTAAGTTTTCCATAATGGGTTTGTTGCCCAAATAATTGCTTGGACCGCAAGAGATTGCGTAGGGATAAAGAGCTTGCTAGTCTTTTGTAAAGCCTATTTAAGCATGTGGTTGTAAAGAAAAAGACAGACATTGATTATTCATAAAACTTATGAGGTTTATTCTCTTTGGTTCTTTGAAGAACTACTCGAACTTATCGGGATTTCCCGTGGCGTTCATCTCGACTTATCAAACGGAGTTTCCACCACCGTTTGTGGCGTCTTCCTTATACTGAGGTTCTTGTTTGTCATAAACAACGGGTCGAGGTCTTCCATTTGAATCTGTTCATAGAACGATCTTGGGTTCCCTTTCGTTGTTGAGTCTCGTTATTCTTGACGAGGTTCACATCAGTAACTCATCCCTCTGACATTCCCTTTACTTCTAGGACTATCTTTGTTAAGCCCACATTCCCTCTACTGGTCACTCAGAAGCTCCCTACTATTAGAAGATCGCCCATATGCCATCACTGTGGATTAAGCGGGCATGTCCGACCCCAGTGCTCCCTTCTCAAGGCTCGGAGAGCAAAGGTCAAGAAAGAGGTGCCAATACAAGCAAATTTTGGCACAAGACCTCTGGCCTAGTATCAAACTCCATGGAATCAAGCTTTGAGGCATCAGGCTCCATGGAATCAAGCTCCAAAGCATCAGGCTCCCAATATCAAGCCTCATGGTATCAAGTCCCAAGGCATCATGCCCCACGGTGCCAGGCTCCTTAGCAACAGTGGTCTTAGTAGAGATTTGTTCCTGCTAAACAAAATGGCAAATCCAAGACTAACAAATCCAAGCACTTCAAAAGGCCGCAAAAGGTGGAGGATCAATACTGCAAGGGGCTACCTATTTGGATGCAGAGCATAATACAGTGGATGGATCATCAAATGAAGACCTACCAACAACCACTGACAGGAAGGCAGGCATGCATGGGTCAGTAAGAAGGAAGACATTCACCCTTTGAGGGGGGAATGGACTCACCTAGTTGGTGAGGATATTCATGCCTAGAATATAATTCCTAAACCTAGAGCATCAGGTTTGATTGCATTGCATGATTATTCTACTTGTTATATCTTTTGTTTGCTTTGCAATTTAGGAACTACTATTATTTACCTCCTATTTAATTCTCTTGTGAGAACTTTGCAGGTACTATTTGGGGAAGACAGATAAAGCATGTTGGGCGACTGCTTTTATGTATTGGTAATTTTGATCCTTCACAGGTTTGATCTTGCCTTACATGCTAGTCTTATGATTTTTTTATTTTTTATTTTCTTTTCCGTATAGCATGTGTTTATTGTTTTTAATAACAATTAAAAAAAAAAATTGGGGGAGAAAATGGAAGGAATTTTATTTTTTTTTATTTTCTTGGCATGTCAGATATTGCATGTATTCTTGCCTGATATCTCATTTCATTTCGCATTAATTGACTATGCTTTTATATGATTGAGAGTTTATGCCTAAATATCTGCTAAGTTTTTCCTGTGCATCCAAATGCTAGATATTTACTTTTCTCATGTGATGAAAATGTGCACTATCTAAGGCTCCCCTAAGGTACATTTTTTTGTTTCTCTATGACTTTTTGTTTCTGGAATTTCTGATGAGAGATTGTTTTTTGATAAGATGGTCAAATTGACCAATATGCTATTGAATCTAGAGTCTAAAAATTTTAACATTCTCTCTAGGTTGCACCACAAAAAAGAAACAAGCAGTTATTCTTCTGAATTCCTAGGCATATTTATTCACTGCTTCTGTACTGAATTAGCTTTATATCTTGTCCTTCATGGTGGAAGTAAAAATTTATCTTGTTCTTCATGGTACAAGTAAAACAATTATGTGCTGCATCTTAGGGGATGTATTAGATGAGAGTGGCTAAGCCCTAGTAAATAATAAGGTTTGACTTTTGACTGATTTTTCATTGATTTTCTCTCTTGTTTAGAAAATCCGGTTGCTTTAAGTTATATCAGTGAACTTCATACCTTATTGAAAAAGTCTTTACACACACACGCATTGCATGAGTTGAGTAATCTATGTAAAATTTCTATCTACAAGGAATTTTTGTGCTGATTGAACTTTGAACTCTCTTTCATATCTCTGCATATTTTTGAGATGCTATCTAACTGCTTTATCAGTTGATTATACATGCGTGTTCTGGAGCTGATACTAGGGAAAAAAATTTTCTGCAAATTTTCCTTCAATTTCTGTTTTTCAGTGTGAAGCGTCGGACGATCTCTCCTTACGTTAGGATGGGTACGGCTTAGACGGCTGGACGGTCAGGTGACACGTCCGGACGCGTGCGGCCTTGTCGCATGCTTATGTGGCAACGCGAGTCCAGAAGGGTTAGTGATACGTCCGGACAGGGACCCCACAGGATTAAAAATCGCTTTCTCCCCTAGCTACAGCACCTCTTTGGCTTTTCGTCTCTCTTTTTGTCTCTTTTGGGTACGATTTTCTCGAGGATCTCTCACGATTTCTCGGTGTTTTTTGCCCTTTTGTGCATTTTTCTCTTCATTCCAGGTATTTTTCTAGTTCTTTTTATTCTTTTCAGTGTTTTATTAACTATTAGAATATTGAATCTTTTGGGAATTTGTTTGAGATTAAAATTGCATATTTTTGATATCTCCTATGTTGGGATTATCTATTTTGGCATTCTTTTGAACTGTATTGGGTTATTTACTTGTTGTAATTTTTGGAAAAGTCCATTTTATTGCCGAATTTTTTTTGAACTAACAAAAACCTAATATTTTTGAGAATATTTTCGGCATACCTTGTTGGTTATTTTTGTAGAATCATGTATGCTGAAAGTCCACATCGCAAAGTCTGACAGAGGACTGAGGAGGATGTGGTAGCCTTCAGAGCCAAGATTATGAACAAGCCTGTCATTCCTGAGATGAATGTCGTTCGTGCAGATATTATGGTTGCTCCACTGGATAGTATCCATGAGATCATCCAGACCTATCACTGGGGATACCTCCACAATTATGCCTGCATTGTGCTCACCAGGCTGGTCAGACAGTTCTATGCCCATCTCGAGGTAGTGTAGAATGATGACAATGGCATTGTTCTATAGTCCTGCATTGCAGGGCATTGTTATCATGGTTGATCCTCAGGTCATCAACCAGATCATCGGGGTGCTAGTGCTTTAGATTTCAGCTAGTCTATTCAATGACGTTGTTTTGGCTTCGTCTTTGGATGAGCTCCGTGAGTTCTTTCATGCCGTCCCGCAGGACAATGAACGAGCCTCTACTATCAGTATTGGTGCTTTGTCTCCCTCACACCGCATGCTTGCGAAGATCGTCCAGCATAATCTTTGGCCTATTGTTAGGCGTATTAATTTGATTCTAAAAAGGGCACAGTTTGTATATGCCATCTATATGCGCTTGCCTTTTTTCCTATGCAAGCATATTATGGTGTTATGATAGAGGCCCAGGATGAGCATAATACTGGTCTCCCTTTTGGCTGCTTGCTTAGTCAAATCATTTTGCAGTCAGGCATTGATGTCGCTGGAGAGCCGAAGATGAAGATTCAGGATCCCCTCAGTAAACAAACCTTAATGAAGTCCAATGCACAGCTGAGGCGTGACGATCAGGATGAAGACCCTCAGCCGGCTCCTATTCATGTTGAGATGCCGGACATTGCTTCTTCATCTCAGACTGCTCTGCCACCTCCATAGCAGGATGCCAGTTATGCTCAAATTTTGGAGGCTTTTGTGATGTGAACCCCGTCAAGAATAATGAGACCCAACAACGAAAGGGAACCCAAGATCGTTCTATGGACAAATTCGAATGGACGACCTCGACCCGTTGTTTATGACAAACAAGAACCTCGGTATAAGGAAGACGCCACAAACAGTGGTGGAAACTCCGTTTGATAAGTCGAGATGAACGCCACGGGAAATCCCGATAAGTTCGCGTAGTTCTTCAAAGAACTAAAGAGAATAAACCTCACAAGTTTTATGAATAATCAATGTCTCATTTTCCATTGCTTATGCACCTATTTAAAGGGCTGAACATTACAAGGAAAAAAACCTAACATAGAAAACCTAATTAAAGCCGAAAATGGGTAAGGAAAGAAATCCTTACCTTCTTAAAACACACAAGACATATAAGGCAATAAAGGCTGGATGCCCACCCTCCTAATCAAAGCTAAAATAAATCCCTACTTGCCTAAAAAAAAAGACGTTAAAATAGGAAAGAAGAGCTGGATGCCTAGAAACATATAGAAGGAAACAAAAGACAACATAAAAGGAAAGAAAGTGGCGCCTAGAATAGCCATGCAATCCGATCCTTCTAGAATAGACCCAAAATTTCTTGCCAATTCTTAGCCTTGACCGGATCCTTCTAGAACTTGAATCAAGGTGACGATTCTTTGTTGCCCACGTGGATCATGCTCATTGGGCCTCCACGAATTTGCTTGAGCCCATAGCTCTTGAATGAGTCCGTTGAGTACATCCTTGAACTTCTTTGCTCGTGCTCTCGTAACCGACCCAATTGGTACTTGAACGAGATCTTTCGAAGCGGTACCTTGATCTCCATCACTTTGGCATCTCTACAAGGGGGCATGAGCTCTATATGCAGCTGACTGTTTCATGCAGCAGGCGATGTCATCGATGCAGCAGGAGGTTCACTCTATTAACCTCCGTGTGGAGCAGGGCCAACTAGACATTCAGGAGTGTCTCAAGTACCATCATCTGTCTAGTAGTAGTACTGATGACAAGGATGATGTGCCTATGGTTGAGGCAATCTGAGTTTTTCCTTGGTGTTTGGTTTTTATTTTGAGACATTTTATCTTTCTGATGGATAATCTGTAAAACTTTATAACTCTTGGTTAATTTTTACTCTATTTACCCTTGTCCTGCTGAGATATTTAGGGGGAGTAATTATTTTGTGGTTTTTCTTAATACTTTGTTTTACCCTTTGTCTTTTTGTGACAAAAAAGGGGAGTATTTTTTGATTTGGACAGGGATTGTATTTTTAACCGATCGAGTGATTTTTGTCCTAAAATGGCCAAAGGGGGAGTTAGTTAGTTTGTGAATGGCTGCATTCTGTTGGATAAAATCACTTCTATGTAATGATGCATTTAAACAGGGATTCAGTTATTTTCAGAGTCTTCTTATTTAGAGTTATACTTCTAGAAGATTCTGCACAGATTCCAAGTCAGAGAAATCGGATCCCTTGCATCCGTCCGGACCCTCAGCTGTCAAAGGATCATTCGTCCAGACGACGAGAACTTTTCGTCGACTTTTCGTCTGGACCTTCCTCTGTGTCGAGAAGCTTCGAACTACTCTAGGTTGCATCCGTCCAGACATCTCAGCAACACGGCCAGACGCCTTTTAGTGAAACAAGGAAAATGACTTTGTTCCAAAACATTGATATGGGAAGAAAGTTGCAATCGTCCGAATAATGTGTGTTCTTGTTCAGACACTATCTTTGATAAGGCAAGACGTGCATATAAAGTTCAACTGTCCGGACGTCATTCTTCATGGTCCTAACGCACAAGCCTTAATATAGAAATAGTTTGCCGCAGAAGTTTAACCGTCTGGATGACAGACTCCATGGTCCAGACGCTGAAGCCTTAATATGGAAATTGCCTGCAGCTGAAGTACAACCGTCCGGACGCTAGGGCAACACCATCCTGACGCTACTCTATTCAGGAAAGAATTTCAAGCGAATTTGGAAAGCTGATCGCATAGTTGTCCGTCCGGATGCCCTCAACTACCGTCCGGACGCCGCCTAGCAAAATCGCATCAGACGCGATTTAGGTTTCTGTGGCCTATAAATAGAGACCCCTAGGCATGTAATTTGCAAGAATTTGGTAGTACTTAGAGAGTTTATTTTAGAAGTTATTGTGCAGATTCGTTCACTCTCAAGCCGTTGCCAAGTGTTATTATTGTGCTGAATTGAAGTTTATCTTAGGGGTTGGCCCTAAGGTAAATGATTTCATTGAAGACCCCTTCAAGTAGGTGACTTGGTTGGGAGGCGTTCGTGTTGGGTTACACGTCAGAGTGCTAGATACGATCGCTGTATTGGGTATGTGAGTGTTACTGTTTATATACTAGCTTTGTCTTCTGAATAGTGAATATTCTGTGTTTGACTACCCCAAAGTGGGTTTTCTCTTAATTGAGTTTTCACTTCGTCAACAAAATATATGTCTCTTTAATTTCCGCATTGTGATATTTTGTTGCACACTATTACACATACTTGGTAAATTAGGAAGTCATATTAATTTTCAATTGTTATCAGAGCTTGGTACACTCTGTTTAGATTCAATTCTTAAGTGTTACCTTTCTTATTGACTTCTAGTTTTAATTCAAATGTCTCGAAATCTTAATGATGTCCCTGCCTTTGATGGTACGAACTATGGCTATTAGAAAGCTCGTATGCGATTCTTTTTAAAATCCATTGACTGTTGGAAAATTATTGAAACGGGTTGGACTAAGCCAGTGGATGCAACTCCTGAATCAGTCACTGATAAAAATGCACAACTATTCAATGATAAAGCCCTCCATGCTCTATATCAATTGCTTTCACCGTCTAAATTCGCTAAAATCTCAAACAGTGAATTTGCTAAAGAAGCATAGCAAATCTTAGAAACAACATATGAAGACATCAAACTTGTTAAATCTGCCAAACTTCAAATGTTGATTTCTAGATTTGAAGAAATTAAGATGTTGGAAGATGAGACATTCGTAGAGTTTTACTCCAAAATAAGCGACCTAAGAAACTCAATGGTGAGTCTTAGAAAAACCGCCTCAGATGTAAAACTCATTCGTAAAATTTTTAGATCTTTGTCTAAGCGTTTCAGAATCAAGGTGACTACAATTAAAGAAAGCAAAGACTTAGAAGAGATAAAGATTGAAGAATTGGTGGAATCTCTTCAAATTTATGAGCTGTCCTTGCCTCCGGTCAAAAAGGTGAAGACCGTTGTCCGTAAAGCTTTCAAGAAGAAAGTCAAAGTCTTATTTGAAGACGACTCTGATGATGAAAAAAAAGCTGTGGCAATGCTAGACAAAAATTTTGAAAGATTAATGAGGAATGATTGGTTCAAGAAAAAGTTTTTCCAAATAATGAAGAAGGCTTCTAGAGAGTCTGAACTTGTAGCAATGTTAGGCAGGGGCAAACCAGCCGGCCCCTGCCCGGCCCTTTTCATTTAAATGAGATTTATTTAATCAAAAGCAACTTCTGATGTCACATCAGAAGTTGCTTTTGATTAAAAAAAAATATTTTTTTATTAAAAAAGTCGACTGGGGGACTGTAAACCGTCTCCCAAGTATCATTTCTCCTGAACTTGAGGAAACTGAAAGGGAGAGTAATGCTACATATCATCCCCTTGTCCTTCTTTTATCCTCCTAAAATTGATGTGGCTTTTGAAATCACCATTAAATTTATGATAGATCATTATTGGATTTTGATCAAATAATGATTTTAAGAATCACATCAATTTTGAGAGGACAAAAAGAAAATAAATGGATGATACGTAGCATTACTCCTTAAAAGAAAGACTTCACTATACATGGAGGAGGAAACCTAGGGCAGTTACTTCCAGAACGTGGACCGTTGAAAGTCTATAGCACGAATAGGAAATCTAGGGCAGTTCTTCCAGAACGTTGACCGTTGAAACTCAAAAACGTTCTCCCCACTCAACGGCTCTGTTCCCTACGTACAGGACCACAGCTTTTCGTTCTCTCCAAGACACTCCGACTACAAATATCTCCCACACTCCAACGCTCTGTGCCAAAAAACCCACGCACAAAAAGCTCTCAGTTTTGACAATGCACAAGACTTCTTCAGGCTCGTCTCTTGGCCCGGGAGGCCTCGACCTAAGCGAGGCCTTCTTCAAGCCCATCAAGAGCGCCGCCCCTCTGTCCCCGACCAAGCGCCACACCAAGATCTCCGTCATTGGCGCTGGCAACGTGGGCATGGCCATTGCCCAAACCATCCTCACCCAAGACCTCGCCGACGAGCTCGTCCTCGTCGACGCCAACCCCGACAAGCTCCGCGGCGAGATGCTAGACCTCCAGCATGCCGCTGCCTTCCTCCCCCGCACCAAAATCCACGCCTCCGTCGACTACGCCGTCACCGTCGGATCCGATCTCTGCATCGTCACCGCCGGGGCCCGCCAGATCCCGGACGAGTCTAGGCTGAACCTGCTGCAGAGGAATGTGGCTCTGTTCAAGGGGATCATACCCCCTCTTGCCCGCTACTCCCCGGACTCCATTCTGATGATTGTTTCCAATCCCGTGGATGTGCTTACTTACGTGGCCTGGAAGCTATCTGGGTTCCCCTCGAATCGGGTTATCGGGTCGGGTACCAATCTCGACTCATCCAGGTTTCGGTTCCTCATCGCCGATCATCTCGACGCAAACGCTCAGGACGTCCAGGTCAGTGGCAGCACCCTTTTGTTGAAGTAGATATTTTCTTCAACAAGCTCATGTGCTTACTTTTTATTCAAGAGATTATTTTAAATGATTTTTTTTTTGAAAAATATTTTAAATGATATTTAATCATGTGTGGTACAACCCTGAACTTTTAAATTACTCGTGGTACAACCCTGAACTTTAGAGTTACTCTGTAGCTTGGTTGGTCCTTATATTTTGCATAGCATTTATTTTTGTTTTTTTAAGAGAGATGATACGTGTCCTTTTAAGTTTTTAATTCTCTAGTAAACATTTTTTTGAAAAAAAAGTAAAAATTACATTGAATTTAATATATGATAGTAATCATCTAAATTTAATGATAATTATCAATATCACGTATGTTACTAAGGCCCCTTTTTTTTTGGTTTTTTAATGTGCATAAGGGCGAAAACTAGAAGGGAAGGACTATTTTTGTGTTTATATAACAGTGTTTTGTGTTCGAATGTTAATTATTATTATTATTATTTTTAAAAGAAAAGAGAGAAAAAAAAATAAAAAAAAATAAATAAAAATTTAACGGAGGCTAATTTTTGGAAGTGGAGGAGAGTTTCATGGGGCTGCATTGGATTAGAGTTTGTGGAGGTACAGAATTTCAGGACTTTTGTTTTTTTTTCTTAGGGAATACTTCATCCATTAATTCTGATTACGTTTTTCAAAAAATTAGGTGTGAAAACTGAAACATGAAAGGCTATGTTTAGTATAAACTATAAACAGGTTTGTTAATTGTTATGCTTCATCTTTGATTGGACCAACAGACACCTATAAAGTAGCCATGCATTGAATGATGAATTTTAGGCTCTTCTTAATAGTTTATCGTAATAGATTAAAGATTAAAATTAGGGGTGAGTAGCTTATATAGTCCTTGATTTATTAGAGACTACCGGGTTGGTTGGCAAAGGGTACTTTTGTCTTTTTTGTTGTGACCAGATAATGTGAAAGTAATTTCTGTGTTTTGTATTTGAGTAATGCTATTTAATAAACTTTTTTTATAACTATCATACAATTAGATGATATGACAGTAAAAATAAGTTTTGGATGAGCACTTGGTAAAAAAAAAAATTAAGTGCTAATCTAAAAGCTAATTTTTACTGTCATATCATCTAGTTGCAAGACAACTGTATTATATTTTGAAAAAATATACCTAAACTTTAAAAAGTGTCAATTTAGGATTTTCATTTCTCAATTTTTTCAATTTCAATAATCCGTTTGAGTTTTTTGTTAAATTCTGTCAAAATTTTCAAAATATTTCTATTTTTTTAGAAAAAAAGAAGAAAAAAATTGCTAAGATTTTAGGTGTTCAGAATTTAACGGAATAATAATAAAAAAAAATAGTATTTGAGAATTTTGATAGGATTTAATGAAAAATTCTAACGGACGGTTGAGATTGAAAAAAATTAAAAGATAAAAATCTTAAATTGACATTTTTTTAAAAAAAAATTTAAATATCTTTTTTAAAAGTGATGAAAGATTTGACTATAAGTAAAATTTTCTGAATAAAAAACCACCTTAAAAGAGCGTAATTAAGCAATGTTGTTGGTTTCTTAGTTAACCTGTTTTGGTTGTAAATTGTAATTATGATTGTAGGCTTACATAATAGGGGAGCATGGTGATAGCTCGGTGGCGCTGTGGTCAAGCATTAGCGTCGGCGGCGTGCCGGTATTGAGCTTCCTAGAAAAGCAACAAATAGCGTACGAAAAGGAAACCTTAGAGAATATTCACAAAGCAGTGATTGATAGTGCTTATGAAGTGATAAGCCTCAAAGGCTACACATCGTGGGCTATTGGGTACTCGGTGGCCAGCCTGGCTCGATCCCTTCTTAGAGACCAGAGGAAGATCCACCCGGTCACGGTCCTTGCAAGAGGGCTCTATGGCATTGAAGGTGGGGACGTGTTCTTGAGCCTGCCGTCCCAGCTTGGTAGGGGTGGGGTCTTGGGCGTCACCAATGTGCATCTGACGGACGAGGAGGCGCAACGGCTAAAGGATTCGGCTACCACCATCCTGGAGGTGCAGAACCAGTTGGAAATATGAGCTTAATTAAAGGAACTCTACCACTTGGGTCGCTTTCTTTCTGTACCAGTTTCCCTCTACTTTGTTTCTGCATTTTTATGGCTATCGAAATCCATTTTGGTGTTGTAGAAGTTGGAAATATGAGCTTAATTCAAGGAACTCTACCACTTGGGTCACTTTCTTTCTGTATCAGTTTCCCTCTACTTTGTTTCTGCATTTTTATGGCTATCGAAATCCATTTTGGTGTTGTAGATCATCCCTTTTTTTGGTAATTGAAATTTTATTGAAATTCTACCAGAGACTTGAAACTCACAACAATCCATGGAAGAATCCTTTGAACTCAAAAATTTCATATCCTAGTGGAGTGGGATCTTGACCTTCCTTATATATATTGTGAGGCTCCAATTTTATTTAGTTTTATTTTAGGGTAATGTTAAAAATTATATTTTTATATTATAACTAATCTACAATAATAATAATAATATTGATGTGATAGTTTCAACTAACCATTTGATAAATTTTTATTAAAAAAAAAAAATTCTAAAGATTGATTGAGACATCAACATTAATATAAAATAATTATAAGGATAAAAATACAATTTCTAATATTTCTTTTTATTTTATTTTCTCTCGGCAAATCACTGGAATCGTTTGGCAAATCACCTCCCCCTTATTTTCATTTCTCTAAAAAAAAAAGTCAACAACTTTTCAAAATTATTATCAAACAACTTTCTTCACATTAATCACTTATAGTAATTCAAATATCATTTCATCTTTCTATCACATTAATCACTTATAGTAATTCAAACAAAAAAATTCACAATAAAACTCGAAATTGTAAGTTAAGGGATGAGTGTTTTTATTGATAATTTCATACACTTTTTTAAGATTCCAAAGCTTTTGTCATAAATTTGTCGCCTTTTCCAATTTCTTAAGAGATTCAGTTGTCAAGCAATTTGACAAAATGGCTAAAACCTTAAATCCATTATCATAAAAGCATTAATAAGATCATTATTGCCTGCAAAACAACCTTGCGACGTGATGGACATTTTGGGGAATAATTTCACTCAATCCAACTCTAAAAAGGAAACAGTATGACTCTCGGAAAGTCCTATATCGGGAGATAGACATTAAGTAGCCATTCCCGAAAATATGCGACAGGAAGTAAATCCAGATTGGGTTTCGGAAATGCATATGGCCCAAAACCAAGAGTCAGCAGCTAGCCAAGGTCCGTGACAAGCTTGTCCCGGAAATCAGGTATCAATTATTTAGGAAATCTGGATTAGGACTCTACTCCAAGTTGAATTAAAGTAGGAGTCATAATCAAATCAGCAGTCCTATCCTCGGCAGAATCGGAATAGGACTCTTAGTTCAAGTTTAGTTTGGTTAGTAGTCCTATTCTCGGTAGAATCGGGATAGGACTCCTAGTCCAAATATGATCCAGGATCTTACGAGATCAGATCAAATTATATGTTTATTAAAGGATCAAAGTCCAAGTAGAACTCTGACAACACTTCTAGATCGATAAATAGTAGGAATCCTAATTCAAGTTTGATTCCCCAGGTATAAACTCAGACTGATTATTTTATGCACATAACATTATTTTTTCACAGAAGCTAATTTAGACATTGGAGCAAGACCCCTGGAAGGGTCTCTAGTTTTGGTTTTTTTGCAAATTATTCTTGGGAAGTGTGAAAAACATCCTAAAATGTACAGCTTATCACCATATCGGAAACTATACCAACAGTTTGGCACGGTCTTTGGGAACCGATCATTCGTTTCTCATACACAAAAGAAGATCCAGCATTGTGATGAACACACGTTCCAGAAGCTAGATTAACCCAGAGCCCATAGTTCGAATGGAGCTAGTTATTCAGAACCATCCAAGTCCACCATTTCCTCCCCTGGGCGGTGGAAATCATAATCGCATAGCAACGTTGGAAGCCCAGATGAAGCATTAACACACCGAAATGCAGAATTGCTGGTCAGGAGACCGAGACAGCCCCCTCCCGAGATGAACATGGATGAGCGTGAAGAAGAAGATCGCAACAGCAATACCAATATTTGGATGGAGGACCGACAGGAGGACGATGATCAAGAAGATAATTTCCAGGAAGGCGATCCCCTGGAATTAAGGAACAGAAGGCTCGACCCTTAGGGAGATCGACGGGAGGATGCAGGAGCTTTGAGCAAAGTCATTGCCAACTTGGAGAGAAGTTGCACATACATGGAGATGGAAAGGAAGGACAAGAGTAAATCCATAATGGTGGACAAGCTCCTAAAGGGTATAGACTCACCCTTCACCAGGCGGGTAGCAGACTGCCGGCTACCCAAGAAGTTTAAGGTACCTCAGAATTTAAGTTATGTTGGAGACAAAGATCCTCTTGACCACCTGGAGATTTTCCAAGCTCATCTAGACCTTCACAGGACACCCGATGAAGTAGCGTGTCGGGCCTTCCCCCTCACTCTTTCGAGGAATGCCTGGGACTAGTTCAAGAAGCTGCCCCCAAATTATGTTGATCAGTTCAAGGAGTTGTCCAAGATATTCCTAACGGAGTTTCTAACTTTCCAGACAAGGAAGAAGCCTTCAGGATACTTGCTATAATTACACTATCAAAGCAACGAGTCTTAAGGAGCTTATGGCCCGGTTCAATTGAGAGAAGGTAATGATCGAAGATCTGACCAAGGATATGGTCTTTTCTGCCATTTATTAAGGAGTTTCACCCAAGGAGCCTTTGATGAAGAAGTTGTGATATGAACTCCACCAACAAATGTGATGAAACCCGATAGCAATGATGGTTTGAAACCCCAAGATCGTGTAGACAAGAATTGTTGAGGCTTGACCCGTCACCTAACTAGATGAGAAACCAAGACTACGAAGGATTGAAACGCCACACCAAGAATCTGAATCTCTTCAAGAATCAAGGTGATAAGTTTGGTTGTTTGAACGCCACAAGATTAACTTGATAAGCTCAAGAAGTTCTTTCAAGAACTAAGAGGAACACAAGACCTCACAATAATAATTTTCTGAAAACAAAAATCTATATTACAAAATTCGTAATGCCCATCTATATACTTGGAACAACCCTCCAAGAATAGGGAAAGTCTTAACTATAGCTTTAAAAGCAACACAAGTGCCAACATAAACAAGTCCTCACATTTTTAGGTCTATTTGGACTTCTAGAGGCAGCCAAAATAACTAAATGACTAAATTCATAACCAGCCAAGACCAAGTTCATTCCCCTATTTAATATCCTTGAAACTCAACAAGTTCACACCCTTTAATGGTCAAACCATGCTGGTCACGTTTTTGCATGCTAATTATCCTCTTCAATTGCTTTGATGACATGGACTAAGCCTTGATTATTATTTGAGCCCATCTTGGTCTTTTTAGAATCAGCCTAATTCTCTTGGATTAGCCCATTTAGTGCTTCCTTGAAACGTTTGGCTCTAAGTCTTGTAATTGGGCCACTAGGAAGTGACAAATGTCTTGCGCAACTTCAGCTCCATTCCCATGTGTATGATCAGCATGTCCAGCTCCTTGGTTTCCATCAAGTTGGTCTAGAAGCAATCGAGTACCTTATAGGGCCTAATGGATAAGGTAGAAGAATTCATCAATCAAGAAGAGACACTGAAGGCTATGGTCAGTTCTAGGCTACCCTGAGAGACAACCTCGAAAAAGGAAAGAAAAGAAGTTAGAAAAGCTGATGGGGAAGAGCAGAGGCTGGTAAACAAGTTCAAAGACTATAATTTTACACCTCTCAACGCTGGGATATCAGAAGTTCTCATGGAGATCAAAAGAGATTCGAAGTATCGCCGACCACCAAAAATACCAGGCAATCCTCCTCCCAAGAATGATGGGAAATATTGCGATTTCCATGAACAAGTAGGTCATTACATTGAGGGGTGCATAGCCCTACGGTTGGTACTCGAGGAACTCATAAAGAATGGCAAGCTGATTCGGTTTTTGTGAGAGCAACAGAATCAGTGAAGAAATAACAGGCCCTGGAATTGTCGGGACTATCAACCCTGAGATCAGCAGCCACATGATTATTATCTCCGAGACTGTCCTCAGCTATACGAGAGAGATCAAGAGAATGATCCCCGGGAGAATAGTGAACTTAACACATAGTCATGAGGTTTCAAAACTAATCTCAATCATGAATGGTTCAACACTCAAAATTCGCTGGACTCCCCATTAGAAAAAACAACCAAGGCATATATATTTATTATTATTAATATTTTTATTTTTATATATATGCAGGCTGTGCAATGCTTAGCTCCCTTAAGCTTTCTAATTGACCCATGTAACGAGTGTTAGGTCAATGACTCCCAAACCAGATGATTTTAGGGCATTAGCCTTTTATCAATCAAGGTAAACTTCCACCTTTTGACACGAATACCCAATACTTAATGAGGCAAGAGATCCGGTTACTCTGTGAAAAGCTCAAAGTGATCAATATTATTCTTTTTCTTTTTTTTCTTTCTTCTTCTTCTTCATTTTTTTTTTCTTTATGCCAAGGTTATTCCTCTAATAAGTTACCCAGCTGCATCCAAGATATTGATAACAGACATAACTAATTTCAAATTTCATACCCCACGGACTACGTGCTAGTGTGCTTGTGAGAATCAAAGTGAAATAAGTAATATCTCATGCTGCTAAAGAAAATAACAAAACTTCTTAATTCCCTAGTCCAGTGATCATGTGTTCATCATGTTAAGATCACCAATGAAATACAAATCAAAATTAAAAATCAACAGCATGCTCAAGAATAACATAGCAAAATATTGGACAGTGTTTTGTTCTTCCATACCCCCAAACTTAAATCACACATTGCCCCCGATGTGTGTATAGAACTGAACATAACAATAAGAGGATAGGAATACCTGAATGAGCAGATGCGGGGCATATCATACTCCCAAACATGATTGTAAAAACACTTGTCCTGAAAAAGAGAGTTGATGGAGATCAAGGTACCACTTCAAAGGATCTCGTTCAAGTACCAATTGCCCAGGTTACGAGAGCACGAGCAAAAAAGTTTAAGGATGTACACAACGGACTCATCCAAGAGTTATTGGCGCAAGCAAATTCGTGGAGGCTTATTGAGCATGATCCACGTGGGCAACAAAGAATCGTCACCTTGATTTAAGTTCTAGAAGGATCCGGTCAAGGCTAAGAATTGGCAAGAAATATTTTTGGTCTATTCTAGAAGGATCGGAGTGCATGGCTATTCTAGGCGCCACTTTCTTTCCTTTTATGTTGTGATATGAACTCCACCAACAAATGTGATGAAACCCGATAGCAATGATGGTTTGAAACCCCAAGATCGTGTAGACAAGAATTGTTGAGGCTTGACCCGTCACCTAACTAGATGAGAAACCAAGACTACGAAGGATTGAAACGCCACACCAAGAATCTGAATCTCTTCAAGAATCAAGGTGATAAGTTTGGTTGTTTGAACGCCACAAAATTAACTTGATAAGCTCAAGAAGTTCTTTCAAGAACTAAGAGGAACACAAGACCTCACAATAATAATTTTCTGATAACAAAAATCTATATCACAAAATTCGTAATGCCCATCTATATACTTGGAACAACCCTCCAAGAATAGGAAAAGTCTTAACTATAGCTTTAAAAGCAACACAAGTGCCAACATAAACAAGTCCCCACATTTTTAGGTCTCTTTGGACTTCTAGAGGCAGCCAAAATAACTAAATGACTAAATTCATAACCAGCCAAGACCAAGTTCATTCCCCTATTTAATATCCTTGAAACTCAACAAGTTCACACCCTTTAATGGTCAAACCATGCTGGTCACGTTTTTGCATTCTAATTATCCTCTTCAATTGCTTTGATAACATGGACTAAGCCTTGATTATTATTTGAGCCCATCTTGGTCTTTTTAGAATCAGCCCAATTCTCTTGGATTAGCCCATTTAGTGCTTCCTTGAAACGTTTGGCTCTAAGTCTTGTAATTGGGCCACTAGGAAGTGACAAAGGGTCTTGCGCAACTTCAGCTCCATTCCCATGTGTATGATAAGCATGTCCAGCTCCTTGGTTCCCATCATGTTGTCTTTTGTTCCTTCTATATGACTCTAGGCGTCCAGCTCTTCTTTCCTATTCCAGCTCTTTTTTTTAAGGCAAGTAGGGATTTGTTTTAGCTTTGATTAGGAGGGTGGGCGTCCAACCTTTATTGCCTTATATGTCTTGTGTGTTTTATGAAGGTAAGGATTTCTTTTCTTACCCATTTTCGGCTTTAATTAGCTTTTCTATGTTGGGGTTTTTTTTTTTCTCTTGTAATGTTCAGCCACCATTTAAATAAGTGCATAAGCAATGGAAAAGGAGACATTGATTATTCATAAAACTTGTGAGGTTTATTCTCTTTGGTTCTTTGAAGAACTACGCGAACTTATCGGGATTTCCCGTGGCGTTCATACGCTTACTTGTTTTTTAGTACAAGTAGCTACGGGATTTGCTATGACTTTTTACTATCGCCCGACCGTTATTGAGGCTTTTGCTTCTGTTCAATATATAATGACTGAAGTGAACTTTGGTTGGTTAATCCGATCAGTTCATCGATGGTCGGCAAGTATGATGGTCCTAATGATGATCTTGCACGTATTTCGTGTGTATCTCACCGGTGGTTTTAAAAAACCTCGTGAATTGACTTGGGTTACAGGTGTGGTTTTGGCTGTATTTACCACATCTTTTGGTGTGACTGGTTATTCCTTGCCTCGGGATCAAATTGGTTATTGGGCAGTAAAAATTGTAACAGGCGTACCGACTTATCAAACAGAGTTTCCACCACCGTTTGTGGCGTCTTCCTTATACCGAGGTTCTTGTTTTTCATAAACAACGGGTCGAGGTCTTCCATTCGAATCTATCCATAGAACGATCTTGGGTTCCCTTTCGTTGTTGGGTCTCGTTATTCTTGATGGGGTTCACATCAAAACTTCCTTGTGTATTCTTCTCATTCTATTCCAGTTCATGATTCCCTTTCGGATGAGAAATTGTTTGAGAATACTCAAAAGAATCTACCTCGATATGCGGACATTTGGAATTACCTTTCTGTAGGTAAAATTTATTCTCTTTGGTCCAAGAGAAGAAAAGATTGGTGCTTCAAATTTAATTCCAAAGAGAATAAATTTTACCTACAGAAAGGTAATTCCAAATGTCCGTATATCGAGGTAGATTCTTTTGAGTATTCTCAAACAGTTTCTCATCCGAAAGGGAATCATGAACTGGAATAGAATGAGAAGAATACACAAGGAAGTTTTGATGTGAACCCCATCAAGAATAACGAGACCCAACAATGAAAGGGAACCCAAGATCGTTCTATGGATAGATTCGAATGGAAGACCTCGACCCGTTGTTTATGAAAAACAAGAACCTCGGTATAAGGAAGATGCCACAAACGGTGGTGGAAACTCTGTTTGATAAGTTGGTACGACTGTTACAATTTTTATTGCCCAATAACCAATTTGATCCCGAGGCAAGGAATAACCAGTCACACCAAAAAATGCGGTTAATACAGCCAAAACCACACCTGTAACCCAAGTCAATTCACGAGGTTTTTTAAAACCACCGGTGAGATACACACGAAATACGTGCAAGATCATCATTAGGACCATCATACTTGCCGACCATCGATGAACTGATCGGATTAACCAACCAAAGTTCACTTCAGTCATTATATATTGAACAGAAGCAAAAGCCTCAGTAACGGTCGGGCGATAGTAAAAAGTCATAACAAATCCCGTAGCTACTTGTACTAAAAAACAAGTGTATGAACGCCACGGGAAATCCCGATAAGTTCGCGTAGTTTTTCAAAGAACCAAAGAGAATAAACCTCACAAGTTTTATGAATAATCAATGTCTGCGTTTTCCATTGCTTATGCACCTATTTAAAGGGCTGAACATTACAAGAGGAAAAAAAAAAAAAAAAAAAAAAACCTTAACATAGAAAACCTAATTAAAGCCGAAAATGGGTAAGGCAATAAAGGCTGGTTGCCCACCCTCCTAATCAAAGCTAAAATAAATCCCTACTTGCCTAAAAAAAAGAGCTGGAATAGGAAAGAAGAGCTGGACGCCTAGAGTCATATAGAAGGAAACAAAAGACAACATAAAAGGAAAGAAAGTGGCGCCTAGAATAGCCATGCAATCCGATCCTCCTAAAATAGACCCAAAATATTTCTTGCTAATTCTTAGCTTTGACCGGATCCTTCTAGAACTTGAATCAAGGTGACGATTCTTTGTTGCCCACCTGGATCATGCTCAATGGGCCTCCATGAATTTGCTTGAGCCCATAACTCTTGGATGAGTCTGATGAGTACATCCTTGAACTTCTTTGCTTGTGCTCTCGTAACCGGCCCAATTGGTACTTGAACGAGATCCTTTGAAGCGATGCCTTGATCTCCATCAAGTTTTCTACCTTTATGGTCTCTTTTTGCTCTTCTAATATCCCCAACAAACTACTCTCTTGACCTCTTGGTAAATCACAAGCAATAGGGGCTCGGGGTTCATATGGCGTCTCGAGAATATAAGAGTGGGTGATGAAAGAGCCTCTATGCTCACTTCCTCGCCTTTTGCCCGATGTAGAGCTTGTGGGGCCTCAATTTGCTCCTCCTTGCTCTCTTTCCCGTGAGTTTCGACCACTTCTCCATCCTTCATTGTAGTGATGGCTCGCTCATGAAGGATGTCTGACTAAGAGAGATCAGTGCCTGACCTCGAGATTCCACTGCCTGATTGATCTTACCCATAAGTTTCAACATCTGAGCTTGAAAGTCAGAACCTGACTGAGTAGATGGTTTAGCCTGAGAAGAAAGTTGCCAGTTATCCTCAAAGTCAGTACAATATGGAGATGATTGCTACTGCTGGTGGGGAGGATGGAAGTTAGATGGTGGATAGGCCGTTTGATCATTGAACTGTGGATATGCCTAATGGTACAGTTCATGAAATTGTGGAGCATAATTTTCAGGAGCTTGAGCTTGCCACGAGATATTAGACTGGCTACTCCATGCCGGGTCATAGGAATCAAAGTACGGCTCATTCCTCGGTCTAGAGAACTGTGTGTTCATATGCTCATAAGAATAGTTAGAAAATTATCCAGCAGTAAGATAATCTTTAACATGATGATAAGGACTATAGCAATATAAACATGGTTCATGGGGGGTTGGAATGCCTCCCCAAATGAACTAAATTGACAAAAATAAAACAAAGTAACAAAAGAAAATAAAAACAAAAATTGAAAACAAAAAATGAAAAAAAAAAATATAAAGAAACCAAAATTAAAATAAAATAAAAACAAAAAAGAGAATGAAGTTAAATTCAGTCTTTAAAACTTAATAACATAACCGTTTGCAGTCCCCGGCAACGGCGCCAAAAATTGATGTGGTCTTTTGTTTACCAAAATATATCAATAATAAAATTATCACTCGCAATAGTACGAATCCTTGTAGGATAGGGCTATGTTGAGGGTGTCGAACCTCAAGGACTGCGTAGGTATTATTATCAAGCTTTTCGAGATTAAATATAACTTAATTTAAAAGATGTTTGATTTTGTTTTCTAAATATAAATACATAAAAGTAAAAGACATAAAAATAAATAGAGTAGGGATAAGAGAAAGAATAGAGGATTGAATTCACCACTCACCGCATAACAATGGTCAATAATAAATTAATAAGGAAAATTCATAATATGCATGATATAGGGCTTGTCTCACTCGAGTAATGAAGAAATTACCTCTAAAGAATAAGTATAATCCATCTTCGGTTGGTACGGACTGTTCACCTAACCACTAAGATGCGGTACGACCCGTCTTCCCTAGATATGGATTAGCTACGTCTTTAATAGGATACACACAATCAATGGAATAGTATAACCCATCTTCGGTTGGTACGAACTGTCCACCTAAATTACACTAAACTAGGGTGTAGTACAATCCGACTTCCCTAGGCATGGTCTATCTAACCCTCTTAATCATATGTCAATTAAAACCGTTTTATAACAATCATTCACATTGTTGATGCTGATTCCGGCTGGTGACGTAAGTCCTGCTATGGGTGAGAGTGTCCGATTGACCTGCAAATACAAAGAACACACAGTGGGTTTCCCCAGTGGTCCTCCTCCGACGCCCAAGTTAGATGAGGAATTTTTTAGAGAGAAAGAGATTGAACTTAGAACTTGTATCCAAAAAACTTAATACCTGGATTTTTTCTATTTATAGGTGGTTATCCTTGAGGTTAGGTGGGAATATCCCGGCTTTTAGGGAACAGTGACTCCCTGTGTACAAGCATGTCCCAAGTACACTCTTGACAGTGATGGGCAGGTGGGCTCTTTAATGACAGAGCATGGTGATTCAGGAAATCCCGGATCTTCGGGGGTTCAGCCACCTAGACGATCTCCTTTATCTGTACTGTCATCATTACCACTTCTCGGTCATTAGGGTACCCGACAACTACCGGTCGTCACTATTCCAGAAAGGGGCTTTCGTCGGTAGTGATGCACCCGAGACCTCCCGCTCGGGAGGTCATTTTATCAACACACATAATCACAGAAAATATGAAGGATTGAGTTCAATCAATATAAAAGACCTTTTAAGATAAGATAAGAAATTCATAATGATTGAATATAAACATTAAAATCAATTCTCACAGTTATACAACCATCATGCATATTAAAAATACCAAATTAAAATACAATTAAACCATTGTTAGGAATTTAGCCGCTCATCGTGGTGCTGAGATGGCCTCCTGCCATGTTCTTCTCCTCTTCAACTTGTCACGCCTCCAAGAAGAATCTTATATCTAAATCTAAACACAAGCACAAACACCAAGCACACTTCTCTTGAACCTTAGGGGTCTATTTATAGGGACTAGGAGAGGCTTAGAAGCTCTTGGAATTCCAGAAAAATCCCCTCTTGAGTCTTCTTGTCCAAATAAGAGATTAAAACTTCAATCCAAGTAGGAAAATGATTCCAAATTCGTTAAGAATTGCGGTTTTTTATTGCGGGGCTATTTTGGCATAGTAAATGTCCGAATTAGAGAAAAGCTATTTCGGACATATTTTTTGAATTTTTTTATTAGCTTTCCAACGCCCCCAATTTCATTGCAATATGATATTTGACGCAAAAGTTATGATCAAAACACTGAGACATATGCAGAATTCAAATTTGAATCTAATCCGATTTTGACTCTTAACGGATAAATTCCGATTTAATCATTCTCTTGATTTGATTAAACTTAACCACATTATATAGGTATTCTATTATGATTGGTTAAGCTTACCAATATCTTCTAGGTCTTCTCAAAGTGTGCTTTAAACCCAAAATTAATGGAATTAATTTCATCTTTATTTAAAACCTGAAAATAATAAAACAACACAAAATCAAACAAATAACAATGCTAAGGAATTAACATATTTTAAGTTAAGGGGCTTGAATGTGCAACATTCGACGCTCATCAAGTATCTCCTGCAAATCCTCCCAAGCAGTCATGGGTGAAGCTCAATCATTCTCCTTAGCAGCTTCTTGGGACCGTTGATGAAGGGCGTAGGCTAAAAATCAGAGTCATCCAGCCTACCAGTGAAGTAGCTAATCAAGTCTCCTACAGCTGCTACCTTGTACAAACAGAGCCCAAGAAAATTGATGAAGCACTTCAAGATGAGGGTTGGGTGTCTGCCATGCATGAAGAGCTCCATCAATTCACCAGAAATGATGTTTCGACTTTGGTTCCTCGTCCTGCAGAACAGAATATCATTAATACCAAGTGGATATTCAAAAACAAAACTTATGAGCCTGGTACTGTGGTATGGAATAAAGCCCGTTTTGTTGCCAAGGGATATACTCAGATAGAGGGAGTAGACTTTGATGAAACTTTTGCCCCGGTTGCCAGGTTAGAATCAATTAGAAATTTTCTCTAGATGGATGTAAAGTGTGCATTTCTGAATGGTGTTCTTCGAGAAGAGGTTTATGTAGAACAGCCGAAAGAATTTCAAGATCCCCATCATGTGTACAAGCTGAAAAAGGATATGGGCTTAAGCAAGCTCCTCAGGCATGGTATGAGTGTCTTTCCACTTATCTCCTGACTAAGGGATTTACAAGGGGACAAGATGGTCGAACCTTGTTTATCAGAAATTAAAGTATTCACAAACTCATTACTCAAATCTATGTTGATGACATTATTTTTGGAGCTACTTTAGACTCTCTTGCCCATGAGTTTTCCGAAGAGATGAAGCAAGAATTTGAGATGAACATGATTGGTGAGCTGAACTACCTTCTTAGTCTTCAAGGCAAGCAAACTTCTGAAGGCATCTTCATCTCCCAATCAAAGTATGTGATGGGCCCCATGGTAGGCCGAATCTTAAAGATCCCTTACAAGTTCTAGATGGGCCAATCACAAAGTCAAGGGTGAAGAAGATCAAGGAGGCAATGCAAAGATTGGTGCAATCCACTTGGGCCGAGTTTGCAAATTTATCGAGCAAGACTCCAACATTCAAGATGGGCTTGAAAGAAGAAGAACCAACTTTAATTCATGTGATACAAGCAACAGATGGGGGCAGCATAGCCTAGTGGTTTCTTGCAAACTCTTTATTTCACTAAGTATAGGCATATGGGCCTATTTTTATGTTTCTATGGTTGTAGGCCTTTAGGCCTATTTGTTTTATTAAGTGGACTTCTTTTATTAGCTATAGAAGTGTAGTTTAGGATATTTTGGGCTTGAAGATGTTCAGCCCATGTTTTTTAATTGATGTAGGCCTTAGTAGGATTAGGGTTTTATGGAGAGATTTTAAAAAGACTTGTAGCCGCATATGCTAGACAAATTGATTGTGAATGAAGTTTTGTTCTTCATAGAAAACTTTTTTTCAGTTTTCTCTACTTGTTCTTGATTGAACTAAGAACTTATCAAAGGCAAACCCTTTGTGGCGTTCTCACCAAATCTAGGTTCTTGAAACAAGATTTCAACGGGTCAAGATTCTTTGGACTTGATTCTTGGCTTTCTTGGGTAGATTTCAATTTGTTTGTGGGTTCAAAGGGGATTTCATCCTGCGGGTTCACATCAGTATGCCAAGGATTTGGTGGAACATTTTGGTCTGGATGGGAAGAGTCGTGCTCAAACTCCCATGAGCACCAGTGTCAAGATTAGAAGTGATCTTGCAGGGAAACCAGTTGATCCATCTCTTTACAGGAGTATGATAGGGAGTCTCCTATATCATACAGCCAGCCGACCAGACGTTGCCTTCAATGTGGGAGTTTGTGCTCGCTTTCAAGCAAATCCTGAGGAATCTCTCCTCACTGCAGTCAAGCGTATCATCAGGTATGTAAATGATACTCTTCTTTATGGCATATGGTATTCTAGAGAAACAAATCTTGTTGTTTCTATGTGGGAAGCAATCTTGTCGTTTGGATGAGTAAGAAACAAGCCTCTATATCTCTCTCTATTGCTGAGGCTGAATATATTGCTGCGGGAAGCTATTGTACCCAATTACTGTGGATGAAGACACTGCAAGGTGACTATGGATTCTCTCAAGATACCACGATTATCAACTGTGATAATAATAATGCTTTCAACATCTTCAAGAATCCCGTTCAACACTCTTAGGCCAAGCACATCGACATCAGACATCACTTTTTGCTTGATCTTGTGGAATCCGAGGTAGTATCTCTCTCTTTCATCCCCACTGAAAACCAATTGGCTGACATTCTTACCAAACCTCTAGATGGTAGCAGGTTTGAGTCCCTTCGGAAAGCCATTGGTGTTTGTGACATGTCCTAGACATGCTTTTCATGCTAGGATGAGATTTTTGTCTTGTCCTCTGATAGCATGATGTTTTTTCTTAAATAATAATAAAAAAAAATTGGGAGTTTTGTAGCAAGATGGTTCCTTCAAAGGTATGTCAGCTATCTCATGTTTTTGTTTTGGGTTATTAGTTCATTGTGCAATGATGAATTATTCTTACATATGGTTGAGAATATAAGTGACATGGGTATGTCCAGCCTGACTTGGGTATGCCCAGCAAGAGCCATGTAAACTCTTGTCAAGTAAGCAAGGCCCAAACCCCAAAATGGAAGAAGATTCGGATGCAGCAGTCTACTACTATGTTTAGGCCCATCATAACAGGACCAAACGATGTCCTTTTCAAAAGTTTCTTAGGTCCAAATTGAAGTTCAAGACGTTATCTTTCCAACCCAACAAGTTTCAGTCTATTTGGAGAAACATACAAAAAGATACGACCGTTTTCAAAATTAGTCGTTGGGTCCACTCGAGAAATTCGGGATGTTGTTTTCCTACTTTTGAACCATCCCTTGTCTCCTTGCCTGTTTTGGATATTGTCCTCCTGTCTGTCTCCTGCCTTATTTCCTGACCTGTTTGCTATGCCTTATTTTGTGTAAGAATTGCAGCATGGTTGTCTTGCTTGTCCTATGCTTGGAGGGTTGTTCCAAGCTCTTTTAATACTTGTGGTTGTAAGCTGAAGGGGACATTTTTTTGGAGAGTGAAATATCAGTTTGGTTTGTGACAAGAGTGAATCCTCATTCTTGTAAATTTTGTATCTCATTGGTGTTAAACTTTGAGTGGTGAAATTCCTATAGTTCTGTATCCCTTGATTTAATCCTTAGGGTGGTGATAATCTATATCCCCTTGGTGAATCTCTTGGGTGGTGAACTCCTATCCTTAATTTCTTATTCATTTCCTGAGTTTCCTGTTCCACCATTCCAATCCGGTATCAAATTGGTATCAGAGCTTTGGTTTCTTAAGAGTGATCTCTAACGCCTTGATTTCCATAGTTCTTGTTATTATGGCTGTTCGTGGTTGTTGTGGTCAAGCTAATCCGGTAGCAGCTCCAGAAGCACCGCCACAAGGAGACCCGCGAGATATCGAAATGGAGGCCTTGAGGAGACAAGTACAGCAGCTTTAACAACGCCTATAGCGTTATGAAGCTTCTGAACATGGTGCCTCTCACCATGGATCGGATGTTAAAGTTTCCAGCAATGATGGAGACGAAGTTAATCCTTTTCACCATGCTCATAGTCACACCTCAAGTGACAGCACTCCACCTCACCCACGTAACCTAAGAAATCATGTTTTCCGACGGGATTGTGACGTCAAGGTGGACATTCCAGAATTTGAAGGAAGAATGCAACCCGATGAATTCATTGATTGGCTCAACACCATAGAGCGAATCTTTGATTACAAAGATGTTCCAGATCACAACAAAGTGAAGCTTGTTGCCATCAAGTTACGAAAACATGCTTCTATTTGGTGGGAACACCTTAAGAGGCAGCGAGAACGTGAGAGAAAGAGTCGCATTGTAACTTGGGTGAAGATCAAGAAGGCTATTAAGAAGAAGTATTTGCCAGATCATTATCGGCAAGATGCTTTTCTTAAATTCCACAACTTTCGGCAAAATGATCTCTCAGTGGAAGAATACACAACAGAGTTTGATCATTCTATGATGCGTTGTGACATTGTAGAGCCTGAAGAACAAATGGTTGCCCGCTATCTTGGAGGGTTACGTCTTGAGATCAGTAATATTGTACAATTGCAACCCTACTGGACTTACAATGATGTTTGCAAGCTAGCACTCAAGGTGGAGAAACAATTGAAGGAGGGGCGTAGGAGCACCTATCGGCCTTTCAATCGTGATGGAAGCACAAACCGGGGGAGTAGTTCTACTTCCAAGGCTACTCCACCAACCAAGATAGCAGCTGTCAAACCACCTGCTAAGAATGAAACCCCATCAGGTTCTAATCGTTTCAACACTTCTAATTCAAGTAGAAAATGCTTTAAATGTCATGGTTTTGGACATGTTGCTTTTGATTGTCCAAATCGCAAGATAATGCTGAGGAGGAGCAAATTGAGGAAGAATCTGAGGAGGAGTTGACGTATGCAGATCAAGAGAGTCTCTTGTCATTCGTAGACTCTTAAGATCAACTTATGCCGAAGATGATTGGCTTCGGAACAACATTTTTCACACAAATGCACTTCCAATGGCAAGGTGTTTGATGTTATCATTGATGGGGGAAGTTGTGAGAATGTGGTGTCTACAACCATGGTGGAGAAGCTGAATCTGAAAACAAAAGCTCCTCATTCCCATCCTTACAAACTTCAATGGCTTCGAAAGGGCAATGATATCCAGGTAACTAAGAAATGCTTAGTTCAATTCTGCATTGGAAAAAATTATCAAGATGAAGTTATGTGCAATGTTGTTCCTATGGATGCTTGTCACATACTACTTGGTAGGCCCTGGCAGTATGATAGAAAAACTGTCCATAATGGTCTGAAAAACACCTATTCTTTTGTAAAAGATGGAGTTAAAGTGGTTTTGGCCCCATTAAAAATGGTAATTACTCCTAAACCATCTAAAGGGGAGGGTTGTAACTTACTATCTGTAGGTGAAGTTGAGAAAACCTTAACTGAATGTGGGAAGGGGTATGTTCTTATTGTAGTTGAAAAGAAAGACCCCATTGAAATTTCACTTATGATACAACCACTTCTTGAGGAATTCCTTGATGTTATTCTCGAAGAACTTCCACCGGGCCTTCCACCTATGAGGTGTATACAACACCATATTGATCTTATTCCAGGTTCTGTCTTACCTAACAAATCAGCCTATAGGATGAATCCAAGGGAGCACGAAGAGTTGCAAAGGCAAGTTGATGAGCTGATCTCCAAAGGCCTTGTGCGAGAAAGCATGAGTCCTTGCGCCGTTCCAGCGACCGTTTTAAAATTAGTCGTTGGGTCCACTCGAGAAATCTGGGACGTTGTTTTCTTACTTTTGAACCATCCCCTGTCTCCTTACCTATTTTGGATATTGTCCCCCTGTCTGTTTCCTGCCTTATTTCCTGACCTGTTTGCTATGCCTTATTTTGTGTAAGAATTGCAGCATGGTTGTCTTGCTTGTCCTATGCTTGGAGGGTTGTTCCAAGCTCTTTTAATACTTGTGGTTGTAAGCTGAAGAGGACATTTTTTTGGAGAGTGAAATATCAGTTTGGTTTGTGACAAGAGTGAATCCTCATTCTTGTAAATTCTGTATTTCTTTGGTGTTAACCTTTGAGTGGTGAAATTCCTATAGTTCTGTATCCCTTGATTTAATCCTTGGGGTGGTGATAATCTATATCCCCTTGGTGAATCTCTTGGGTGGTGAACTCCTATCCTTAATTTCTTGTTCATTTCTTGAGTTTCCTGTTCCTCCATTCCAATCCGGTATCAATAAGTTTGACATATGCAAAGTTTTCCTACTCACTTTTTATGATTGATAACTGCTTCTCTCATGAGATGACTTTATGCACTATCCAAGGCTCCCCCGAATGTGTGTATTTTTTCTCTCTAACTTTTGCTTCTGGGTACTCTATACAAGAGAGAGGTTTTTGACAAGATGGTCAAATTGACCAAATGCTAGTTGAACCTAGAACCTAAAAATTCTGGCACTCTCTCTAGGTTGCAGCTTCAAAAGAATCAGGCAGTAATTCTTCAGTTTTCTGTGCTATATACTTACTCCCACTGCTTCTGTGCTGAAATAAGCCTTGTCCTTCATGGTGCAAGTAAAATTTTACCTTGTCTTTCATGGTACAAGTAAAAACAATTGGATGCTGCATCTTAGGGGGAGTGTATCAGATGAGGGTGGCTAGGCCCTAGTAAGTTATAAAGTTTAACTTTTGATTAATCTCTCACTGATTTTCTCTCTTGTCTAGAAAATTTGGTCGCTGTGTGTCATATCAATGAAAGTCATACCTTTGAAAAAGCCTTCACACACACACATTGCATAAGTTGAGCAAGCTATTTTCATTATTATGTTTGCAAGGAAATCTTTGCCTATCTTATCCTTGTCTATCGACTATATGTTTGCATAATTCTGACTTGCTCTTTGACTGATTTCCCAGACTAGGATACATGCGTTTGCTATTATACTTGTGAAGGACCTGACCATGCTGCTCTTCCTTCCACAGTCCAGCTTGATGTTTTTATTCAGTCCTTTTTGTTACTCTTGTTAAACTTGTGGACTTTACTACTCTGTTTACCCTAGCCCTTTTGAGACTTTTAGGGGGTGTAATTCTTGTCGTGGTTAATTTTAATTACTATATTTTACCCTTTGTGCCTTTGTGACAAAAAGAGGGAGTAATTTTTATTTTTAGACCAGGATTGTATTTTTAACCGGCTAAGTGATTTTTGCCCCAGAATGGCCAAATGTGGGAGTTCGTTAGTTTGAAATTGGCCACATTTTGTTGGGCAAAATCACTTCTTTGTAAAGATGCTCTTTAACAGGGATTCCGCTATTCAGAAGTGTTTCCAGAAGATTCTGCACAGTTTGTAAGTAAAAAAAAATCGGTTCCCTGCCAGCCGTCCAGATGACGTGTCATACCGTCCGGACGCCCAGCTGTCCAAAGCACCAGCCGTCCAGACGAAATGTCATACCGTCTGGACGCACATCAAACTAAAGAATCATTCGTCCAGACGATGTGGGTTCCCGTCTGAACCTTCCTCTGTGTCGAGAAGCTTCGAACTGCTGCAGCTTGCATCCATCCGGACGATTTAGCAGCCTGTCCGGATGATCCTCAGAGTTCGATCAAGCTTCAGGATTTCTTTCCAAAATACAGATATGGGAAGATTGCTACAACCGTCCGGATGCGCTCATCCATAAGGCAAGTATCCCAATTCAAATCCAGACGTCCAAACGTCAGTCATCATGGTCCAGATGCTCGTGTATCAAATATGGAAATTGCATGCATCAGATCAACCGTCTGGACGACCATCCTCCTATTCCGGACGCGCAAAGCCTCTGTATGGAAGTTACTTGCAGCTAATGTGCGACCGTCCGGACGACAAGGTAACACCGTCCGGACGCGGGTCTCAAACAGGAAAGATTTTCAGCGAAATTTTCAGAATTTCGCTCGCACAGTTGTCCGCTCGGACGGCCTATGACTACCGTTCGGACGGCGGCCAGTTTTATCAAGCCAGACACTCATTTGAATTGTCAGCCTATAAATAGAGGCCCCTAGTCTTAAGAACTACAAGAATTCGGTATTGAAGAGAGCTATATTGTGAAGTTGTTGCTGTGTGTGCTGTTGCTGCGCTTAAACTGAAGTCTATCTTAGGGGTTGGCCCTAAGGTAAAGGATTCCATTGAAGACCCCTTCAGGTAGGAGACCTGGTTGGGAGGTGTTCATGTTGGGTTACACGTTAGAGAGCAAGGTACGACCACTGTACCAGGGGTATGTGAGTGTTACTACTTTATATCTAATCTTGTCTTCTGAATAGTGGATATCCTGGGTTCGGCTGCCCCGGAGTAGTTTTTCCCATTTTGAGTTTCTACTTCGTTAACAAAAATCTTGTGTTATTTAATTTCCGCATTATTTTGTTGACACATTGTGTGCGTGTACACTTGCTTTATATTAGAAGTCAATTTTCAACTTTGTCTATGAGGATGCCTTTTTGCTTGTGGAAGTACATCCTCAACATTATGCCCGAGTCGAGAGATGATCATGCTATAGGTCTTTGGTAGTGATTTTGGTTTTGAAAACTAAATCAGCTTGAATGACTACGTGGATTTTAATATTTATAAACCACTCGCAATAGTATGAATCTTTGTACTATAGTGAGGGTATTGAACCACAAGGATTGTGTCTGTTGTTTTGTTTTATGGAATACTTAAGATGTTTTCCAATTTATCTTTAAAAAGATATTTTGTTTTGATTTTAACACTATAGCTAACATGGACTAAAGAGAATTAAAAATGGAGAGATTTATAGAATGAAAGGGATAGGGAATTGATTTCACTCAATCCTCAAACCAATGGCAAATTATGTCTATCTCGGATTTCCTTTATACGCATAATACGAGCGCGTTATGATTGTCAGTCACACGACGACCTCAACATGAAACTACTTTATTTAAAAGGTAATAATAATCTATCTAGTTACACATTAGTCAATCCAACTAACATCTACTTATGAATGAAGTATGCTCCCTAGCATGGACTATAAGATCTCTTAATAAGCATACATATCTCTTGATTTTGCATGGATCATCCACATAAAAATTACACTATAATGAAAAGCATCTAAAAAGCATTTAAACTAAAATGATGTGGAGTAATACATGTTCCCTAGCATGGTTTATTAAGTTTACATAGATTATGTCAAAGAGCATCATTACATAGCCATTGTTCCCTTAATCACAGGAATAGGAAACGTTGAGTTCATTCAAGAATTGAAGGGTTCTCATGGACAAGAAAACCTTCTTTTTAAGATTGATTATTGAATTGAAGAACGTTTCACAAGAGTTTTGCAAATCTCTAAGCTACAATCATTACACATATATAGAAATCCAAAGAATGACATAATCAAGCCACTGTAATCAGACGGAGTTCCATCAATACCCTATAATTAATTTAGCTACTCATAAAGAAATGGGATTCTCTTATGGAAGAAGAAAAATCCAATTCTGTAAGAGGAACTAGAAACTACAATTCAAGCTTATTTCTACCAACAATATGTAAAACAACACTTATTTCAATCTATGTAAAAAGAAACCAAACTAAAAATTAAACAGTGAAGAACAAGGAATTGGGAAAGAAAAACTAAAGAAAAGCATTTAAGATACTGGGTTAAGCTCTCGGGAATTTTTGAATTCCAAAGTTTTATCAAATATAAAATGAAACAAACACTAAACAAACACTAAAGATTGCTGAAATAAAGGAAATTAAATAAACTAATTTAAGCTCTCTGGAACATGTGTTATTTCAACTGCATAACTTGAGTTTGATTTTTGAATTGCACAAAGATTGTGTCGACATCTGCAAATTTTTCTATAAGATTTGAAACCACTCGATCTAATTAGCTTACTGATCGATCGATTTTCGCTCGATCAGATATAAAGTTGATCGATTGACATGTGCTTTTAAGACTTGTCCGCTTTTCTCTTGGCAGGAACCTCTTCAATTAATATTATTTAAACTTGTTTCCAATTTAGACCTAAAAATAAGGCAGAACACAAAAACACAACAAAACATCATTTTACAACACAATCAAAGGATAACACATGTGAATTAAGGGGTCTTAAATAGAATATTTCAAGACTTATCAGTCTTCCTTTTGCGTGCTTGGTCTCGAAGATTTGTCTTCAATTTGTGACTGATATCTCTGCAGAGCCCAAGATGAGAGTATCGAACCCTCTTGGCAGTCAGACTCTCATGAAGTCTAATGCCCAGCTGCGGCATGAAGGTCAAGGAGAAGCTCCACAGCCTCCAGTTCAGGTTGAGCTACCCACAGGAGCCCTCCTCTTCTCAGACTGCTCCACCTCCTCCATCGCATGATTATAGCTTTGCTCAGGTTATGAGTGCCTTGAGTTCTATTCAACGGGATATCAGCTCTATTCAGCGAGAGGTTAGCTCTATCAGTGTCAGAGTTGAACTAAGCCAACTTGATATCTAGAAGTGTCTCAAGCATCATCATCCATCTCATGATGATGAGGATTGACTGATATTATTGTTTAGTTGAGACTTTTTACTTTTATTTCTTATTTTTGGATATTTGTAATTTTATAACTCTGGGTTTTATATACTCTGTTTACCCTTGTCCTGTTGAGACATTAAGGGTAGGGGTGTGCACGGGTTGAGGTGGGGCACCCTTAGGGGATTTCTTGAACCCAATCCGGGGTCTTCAGATTGAGAAATTCAACCCTGTTACCCGCACCATAGTTATGCTTACCACCGGGTATTGGGTTTCACAGGGCGGAGCAGGGTAGAGCGGGTTCGGGTATTACCCAAACACAACCTGAGACTGAAAATCTGAGACAAAGGTTGTGTTGGCTGATTGAAATCTTGAAGAGTGAATATTCTGAAAACCCATCTTATAACCGTATAAGAATGAAGGAAGGGGCCAGTGCCTTCTGCCAGTTGAGGTCATACAACAGGGACACAAGATAATAAAATTTCATCATCGTCTTCGATTCCTTTTTTGGTCGTTGAAGCTATGCAGAACATGACAACAGCACATATCTCAAAATTAGAAGAGCTCTCTATGCTTTTTTTTTTTTTTTATTCAACAAGGAGAAGAAACGGACAAGAAAACACTAGGGAATCAAGAAGACAAGAAAGGACTGAGCGTTCAGCCAAAAATTGCTTTATGGCCTATGCTTCAGCTTCACATGATGACCATTTATGCCTCTCTTTTTTCAAAGGAACCATTTATGCTTCTCTTAAACAAAGTGGATGCGCCGTTTGAGTTAGAAAAGGACGAGAGGGAAGAGTTCTAAATCAGATTAGGGTTGGGGAAAATTTCGTATATATACATATACCTATACTCAGGGCAGGGTGGGTTAGCGGGTTGAAAAAATATCAATTCCACAAACCGCCCCATAACACACGAGTCCTTCATGTGTAAGGCCCGTGAATGACTTTGTGAATATGCAATCTGTCCATTTTGGGGAGGGGTGGTGCGGGTTTTACGGGTTCGGGTGGGTTTTGCCCACCCCTAATTAAGGGGGAATATTTTATAACTGTGGTTTTTCTACTCTATTTACCCTTTGTCCTTATGAGACAAAAAATGGGGGGTATTTTTTATTTGGGATAACTTCATAAAAGGGTATCGAATTATCGGCCATTTTGACAGAAAGATACCAAATTATCAAAACTATCGAACTAGGGTATTCATGTATCAAAAACCATTGTTTAAGGGTATTCTGTCAGGTTTCGCTGTTAAAACTTGACGGAACCTCCATCATGTGCAAGCATATGATTTTCATTTTTTAAAAATCCCATTATGCCCCTCACTTTCATGCAAAATGCTCTCCACGTGTCTAAACCACTCAAACTCCTCTCTCTTTCTCTGCAAAAAGAAGAAGAACAGGAGCCATGGCCGAGTTCCTCCGACAACATCTCGGTAGGTTCAGTCGTTTGACGTCTCAGTCGATTCAACTGGTTCGGTGGTTTTCGAAGGCGTCTCGGCCGTTTTGATGGTTTCCAATGATGTTTCAGCTGGTTTGGTGGTTTTCGATGACTTCTCAGCTAGTTTGAGACTTCAGGTGACATTTTTGTACGATTCAATGGTTTTGGCCGGTTTGGCAGTTTCCAGCAACTTCTTCAGCCGATTCAATGATTTCTAGCGACTTTTAAGTCCAGTTCGAGGTCTGAGGTTGGATTTTCGATCAGTTTCGTGATCATTAAGGAAAACGTGGAAGATGGGTGCCTTTTGATTAAATCGTTGGCACGTTGCATGGATTATGTCGACGATCTCCCAAACCAACAACAGTGTGTTGGGTTCAGACGAACATCCAAAATCTGCCACTTTATGAAGTGTTATGTTCTCTTCTACTATTGTCTTTGCCTTGAGCATAACCTATTTCTGGAAGACAATGAAAATAAGGAAATGAATGACTAAAAAACATTGAAAATTGGTGTGTGTGTGTGTGTGTGTGTGTGTATTTTTGTGCGAGAGAGAGAGAGAGAGAGAGAGAGAGAGAGAGAGAGAGAGAGAGAGAGAGAAAGACTTGAATGAGGGAGTTATTGGCATAGCTAGTTTCTCGTCCATTCATGCACAGAGTTTGATCTACTTCCATGGCCTGTCTGTGTCGAATTGCTTAGCTCCCTCTCTTTGGAGTAGGTCTTCTCTACCAAACAAAGAAGGCCCATAAACTAGTTCAATCATAATTCTTTGTGCTCTGTTTTGGGGGGTCTATAACAAAGCATGGTCTTTACCGAATACTCTGGGTTGAAATGATCGACACCGGTCTTGAAGAATACCTTGAGTTGGAAGCAGAGTAGCTGAGTCAGAGGCCCTATGTTCGCCATTGGTGATAAGTCCTCCTGCACCCGGCTTCTGGCCATCTGGTTTCTGCATCTTGACATCAAACTCTGGATGGATCTTCCTTTTCACCAACTATGGCATTACAAATGGGTTAACCAATTCATAAAACTTAATTACCAGACTCCATTATGTAGGCCTCTCAGATTAATACACTACTATGTATGTACCTTATGACTAGCTACCTACCTCCTTGAAACAAACAAGTAGTAATTATCTAATACTAAATTCACATAGAAAATCATTGACTAGGAAAGATGACCAGTATAGGGAAGGAGAAAAGAAAACAAAATTACACACTCGTTGCAGATTTTTGATCGGACATGAATCCTCTTTAACACAAGGAATAAACTTATTGGCAAATGATATGCCATTCTTGGTTCGAAGAATAGGTGTTTTACTCGAATCTAGGAAGGATTTGTCAGGATCAATTTTTCCTTTAACATCTGCATGAGCCAAGAAAAGGTCAGCCAAAGTCATTCTTTCTCCTTTCTTTTTATTTCGCTCGCTTTCCTCGTCCAACTGAAGGCTGGTTTGTGTCTCGGGTCGGCTTGATGGAGGATGACATTGGTCTGTTCTTTTCTTTACAGAGAGAGAGAGAGAGTGAGAGAGGATTTGTAGTGCTTCTAGAAACGTCTAGGAATGTCTCATTTTGCATGAAAGTGAGGGGCATATATGGAAAGTTCAAATTATAAAAATCACATGCGTGCACGTGATGGGGGTTTCATTAGGTTTTAACACCGAAGCCCGACGGAATACCCATAAATGATAGTTTTTGATACATGAATATTCCGGTTCGACAGTTTTGAAAATTTGGTATCCTTCCATCAAAATGACCGATAATTCGATACTCTTTTGTGAAGTTATCCCTTTTTATTTGGATCGAGAATGTATTTTTAACCGGTCAAGTGATTTTTGTCCCAGAATGGCCAAATGGAGAGGTTGTTAGTTTTTGTTTGCTGCATTCTGTTGACAAAATCACAATCATGTAATGTTACTGTCATAAACATGGATTTTGTATATTTCAAAGTCTTCTAAAGTATTTCATAAAAGCTATTTCAAGTGTTCAAGGAAGATTCTGTGCAGATTCCAACTCAGAGAAGTTGGATCCTATGTTCCCATCAGGACGACCCAGTCATACGTCTGGGACGCCCATCAGTGTTGAGAAGCTTCGAACAGTTCAAGGTTGCATCCGTCTGGACGTCATGGCAACACGACCGGAAGCTCTTCAGAGTTCGAAAAGATTCCAGCCTTCCATTGCAGACACGGGTTGGGAAGATAAATGCACTTGTCTGGACGACAGGGCACCATCATTTGGACGCTGAGATCCTTGATAAGGACATTGCGTGCATACATTCTGCAACCATACCGTTTGGACGCGGCCTTAATAAGTGTTAGTTTAATTTGCTACATTCTATTGACAAAATCACTGCCATGTAAGGTTGTTGCTTTATACAGAGGGTTGCCGTATTCTTTAGAGTCTTCATAATATTCAGAGATTATTTCTCCAATATGGAAAATGCCTTAATATGACAAGTTTCAGTGTTACAAGCATTAAGAAGGCAATTTTCGGTTTCCAGGAAGATTTTGCACACGTCTCAGTATTTTTATCATAACTTTCTGCTCAAGTGTCGAATTGAGATAAAATTGGTGTCGTTGAAAAGCTAACAAAAAATGCTACAACTTTAATGTCTAGATGGCCCAGTGTCCCTACAAAAAAGTGAGTGCGTCCGGACGCTCGCCAGAGTTCAAGAAATTTCAAAATTCCTTTTTAGACACTAAAACAACTAGCAACCATCTGGACGCCCTCAAACTCCATCCAGATGCGGCCCAGAGAACTCCGAATTAGAATTGTAAAAGGTCTTCTAAAGCCTATAATAGAGGTCTCTAGGCATGTAATAATCATGAATTCTTCTGTACTTAGAGAGGGTGTTTAGGTAGAAATTGTGATGATCTGCTAGCTCTCTATGGGTTGCCGATATGCTGTTACTTTGCTCGTGTTGAAGTCTATCTTAGGGAGGAGCCCTAAGGTAAAGGAATCCATTGAAGACCCATTCCAGTAGGTGACTTGGTTGGGAGGCGTTCACGTTGGGTTACGTGTCAGAGTACAAGATACGATAGCTGCATATGGTGAGTATGTGAGTGTTACTGTCTTTGTACTAGCTTTGTCTTCTGAGTAGTGGTTTTTCTCTTAATTGAGTTTCCACTTCGTTAGCAAAATAATTGTGTTATTTGAATTCCGCATTTACATTATTTTGTTACATGTTGCACACACACACAGAGTTAAATTAGAAGTCACTTTATTTTTCAATTAGTATTAGAGTGGGTACACTTGTGTTTGGATTAATTTCTTGAGTGAGATCCATATTTTTGTTGACTTCTTTTATCATGAATTCTTCTCAGCTATCTGCAAAAAAATTTGATATTCAGCTTTTTGAGAATTTTCTTAAATTGAGTAATATTTCAAAAAATTCCAATAAAGAGCTCAAAAAGGTTAAGCAAGAAAAGGATTTTTTAATCATTCAATTGTCTGAATCACATGCTTTGATTGACTCTTTGAAATCTGAAAATACTATGCTGTTTAACATTGTTGATTCACTTGAGATTAAATTAAAAGAATCTGAAGATCTCTCGGAAAAATTCTCTAGTGATAATTTGAAAAGCATACATTGTATTCATACAGATATTTCTAACAAGCCTGACTTGATTATTGATGATTTGAGTGCTTCTACATCACATGATTCTAATTCTGAAGTAGATATAGCTTGTTTAGATAATTCTAAAAATTCTTGCTAGATTGACGATTTAAAACTATCATTGCTTTATGATTATGTTTATATTCAATTTATGTCTATGATTTACGACCATAGATTATATATTGCGTATACATGTGATTATAAAGTCATTGCATTATGTTGCATTTATTAAATAAATCAGCATTTACATTATTATGGGAAACAATGGACTCACTTTAGTATTTTATGTTGTTGTTTTCTTCCTGTATCGTGTGATAATTCAAGTTATGGAGAAGAAGAATATCAGGACTATCCAGACTCTTAGATGGTTCCTGATACTGGTTTTTGTAAGGCTAGACTGCCTTCTTTTGGGGGAACTACCCTGTTGTAGTTCATTAACCTAGACAATATTTATAATTATGCAGTTATGTAGATATTTTGGCTTGTATGACTATTATGCCCTGTGAGGCACGACTACTACTGCTTTGAATAATTATACTGACTGGCTTACTATATCTATTTTGAGGTATTTCAGTAGAAGCTCTAAAGTGTCATTTAATTCCCAAGTCTGTATTATATCTATATGTAATCCGTTGTCAATATTCAACTCTGATAAGTTAGTAATGTCACGTGAAAATTCAATGGAATCATTTACCTTAGAGCCAACCCCTAAGATAGACTTCAATTCAGATGCAGCGATCATATCTTACACTCTGACATGTAACCCAATGTGTTCGCCTCCAAACCAAGTCACCTATATGATGTGAACCCCGTCAAGAATAACGAGACCCAACAACGAAAGGGAACCCAAGATCATTCTATGGACAGATTTGAATGGAAGACCCCGACCCGTTGTTTATGACAAACAAGAACCTCGATATAAGGAAGACGCCACAAACAGTGGTGGAAACTCCGTTTGATAAGTCGAGATGAACGCCACGGGAAATCCCGATAAGTTCGCGTAGTTCTTCAAAGAACTAAAGAGAATAAACCTCACAAGTTTTATGAATAATCAATGTCTGTGTTTTCCATTACTTATGCACCTATTTAAAGGGCTGAACATTACAAGAGAAAAACCCTAACATAGAAAACCTAATTAAAGCCGAAAATCGGTAAGAAAAGAAATCCTTACCTTCCTAAAACACACAAGACATATAAGGCAATAAAGGCTGCACGCCCACCCTCCTAATCAAAGCTAAAATAAATCCCTACTTGCCTAAAAAAAAAAGAGCTGGAATAGGAAAGAAGAGTTGGACGCCTAGAGTCATATAGAAGGAAACAAAAGACAACATAAAAGGAAAGAAAGTGGCGCAAAATATTTCTTGCCAATTCTTAGCCATGATTGGATCCTTCTAGAACTTGAATCAAGGTGACGATTCTTTGTTGCCCACGTGGATCATGCTCAATGGGCTTCCACGACTTTGCATGAGCCCATAACTCTTGGATGAGTCTGTTGAGTACATCCTTGAACTTCTTTGCTCATGCTCTCGTAACCGGCCCAATTAGTACTTGAACGAGATCCTTTGAAGCGGTGCCTTGATCTCCATCATTCCCCTCCTCTTGAAAAGGATTTGCCCTCAAATCATCACCTACATCAAAAGGACTCAAATTAGTAACATTAACAGTGGCACTTACATTGTACTCACCAGGTAAATCTAGCTTGTAAGCGTTGTCATTGATACGCTCGAGGACTTCGAAAGAACCATCTCCTCTTGGGAGTAATTTGGACCGCAAGAGATTGCGTAGGGATAAAGAGTTTGCTAGTCTTTTGTAAAGCCTATTTAAGCATGTGGTTGTAAAGAAAAAGGAGACATTGATTATTCATAAAACTTGTGAGGTTTATTCTCTTTGGTTCTTTGAAGAACTACTCGAACTTATCGGGATTTCCCGTGGCGTTCATCTCGAATTATCAAACGGAGTTTTCACCACTGTTTGTGGTGTCTTCCTTATACCGAGGTTCTTGTTTGTCATAAACAACGGGTAGAGGTCTTCCATTCGAATTTGTTCATAGAACGATCTTGGGTTCCCTTTCATTGTTGGGTCTCGTTATTCTTGACGGGGTTCACATCAATATTCCTCACAAAATTCGTGGTCTTCAGCATATAATTCTTTAATGTGTTCAAAACCAAGCAATATTGCATCCAGTGTGGAGAGTAAGGCATACCTGCGAGAAAGTGCATCGGCGACTACATTCTCCTTACCTTCCTTGTACCGAATGACGTATGGAAACGTCTCTATGAAACTCCACCCATCGCGCATGCCTTTTGTTTAGCTTGTGTTGGCCCTTCAAGTGTTTCGAGGACTCATGATCGGTGTGAATCACGAACTCCTTAGGCCATAGATAGTGCTGCCACATCTCTAAAGCCCGAACCAATGCATACAACTCCTTGTCTTAAGTTGGGTAATTTAAGGCTGCCTCGCTGAGTTTCTCGCTGAGTAAGCAATTGGTCGTCCTTCATGCATAAGAACGGCGCCTATACCAATACTTGAAGCATTACATTCAATTTCAAACGTTTCAGAAAAAATAGGTAAAGACAACAAAGGTGCGTTAGTCAGCTTCTCTTTGATTAATTGAAATGCTTTCTCTTGTTCTTCTCCCCACCGAAATCCAACGTTCTTCTTGATCACTTCGGTAAGCGGTGCGGCTAAGCTACTGAAGTCCTTCACGAACCTTCTCTTTATCAACCTGTATACCTTGTGCACTAACAGGAAATCCCAAAAATACAAGCTTATCGGTGTAAAAAGTGCACTTCTTTAAATTAGCAAACAACCATTCTTTCCTTAGGACATCTAAAACGGATTTCAAATGTACTACATGATCGTCTATGTTTTTGCTATAAATGAGTATATCATCAAAATAGACAACAACAAATCTGCCTATAAATGCACGCAAAACATGGTTCATAAGTCTCATAAAAGTGCTCGGAGCATTAGTCAAACTAAAAGGCATAACTAACCATATTTTGTTTTAAAGGTGGTTTTCCATTCATCTCCTTCTTTTATCCTAATTTGATGATAATCACTTTTTAAATCAATCTTAGAAAATATGCAAGAACCATGCAGCTCATTTAACATATCATCTAAGCGTGGGATAGGATGACGATACTTTACAACGTTGATGGCTCGGCAATCAACGCACATTCTCCACGTGCCCTTTCTCCAACAATTCACTTACCTGCCGTTGAAGCTCCTTTGTCTCCTCGGGATTTCTCCTATAAGCTGGTCGATTTGGGATGGTTGCACCGGGAACAAAATCAATTTGATGTTCAATCCCTCTGATTGGAGGTAACCCATGTGGTGTTTCCTCGGGGAAGACATCCTCGTACTCCGGCAAAAGAGAAACAATAGAACTAGGCAAAGCAAGGTCAAGTTCGTTAGTGTTTAAAAGTGCCTCTTTGTACAAAAGTACAATCATCGGCTGTTTTGAAAACATTGCTCGCTTGATCACACTCACTTTTGCATAGAAATTCTTTTGTTTTCTCTCTGATTTTCTCTCATGGGCCGAACTTTGATTTTCTTTTTCTCTCTCATTTTTCTCGGCCTCTCTCTGATTTTCACTCTTTTTCTTTTGCTCACTCTCTTTCTTTTGATCACTCTCCTTTTGTAATCGCACTTGATTCTCGTATACTTTCTGCGGTGTCAATGGTACAAGAGTGATTGATCGTTGATTAAGTACAAAAGAGTACTTGTTCGTAAAGCCATCATGCTTCACTTGCCAAAATCTCGGGAGAAATCCGCAAGAAAAACACACAACATGACATGATAAACCAATAAAAATGCAGAGGTGTGCGTATGGCAAAGAAAGCAAAGAAACGGATAAAAATCTGTAAGGATTGCTTTCGGACGTGATACCAATGCGTCCGGACGGTCCACTTGCAAGACAAGCAATTGATAGGACCACATGCGCCTGGACTCGAAGCCAAGTCCGTCTGGACGCTTCACACTAAAAAGCTGAAAATAGAGGAAAATTTGCAGAAATAATAATTTTTCCTAAAGTTAGCTTCAGAACACGAATGTATAAATAACTGATAAGACAGTCAAATAGCAAATCAAAAGTATGCAAAGACATAATTGAGAGTTAAGTATTCAATAAGCACAAATTTCCCTGCAGGTAGAAATTTTAAATAGATTACTCAACCCATGTTGTGTGTGTGTGTGTGTGTGTGTGTGTGTGTGTGTGTGTGAATGCTATCTCAATAAGGTGATGTTCGCTGATATGATTTAAAGCAACTGAAACAAATTCAATGTTGGATCAGTCAAAAGTCAAACTTTATTTTACTAGGGCCTAACCATCCTCATATGATATACTCCCCCTAAGCTGCAACACTTTTCTTTTACTTAATCCTTTTGTGACCGTCTATTTCCGTAATGATTTGGTCACTGACTGTTTCTATAGAAACAAGTTTAAGAACAGATTTATAGCACAAAAGTAATGGATCTTTTTATTTATCCATACTTTTTGAATTTTAAATGTATTTTTTCACTTGGTACTGCAACCTAGAATGCCAGAATTTTTAGGTTCTAGGTTCAACTAATGAGTTGGTCAATTGGACCATCTTAGTAAAAAATATCTCTCTTATCAAAATTTTCAAAAGTCAAAAATCAGAGAGTAAAAAATGTATCTTAGGGGAGCTTTAGATAGTGCACAATTTTTCATTGCATGATAAAAATAACAATCTAGCATTAAGATGCACAGGAAAACTTAGCAGATATCAGTCACTCTCATACATATATAAGCATATTTAATCAATGCACAATGAACTGAGATATTAGGCAAAAATACATGCAATATCTGGGAAGCTATCAAAAGAAAAAAAATAAAATTCTGCATCTTCATTCCCATTTTTTATATTGAAGAAAACAAGACACAAAAACAACAAAAACATGCCAAATAAAAATAAATGCACAAACACCTCCTAGCATGTGTGATAAAACCAAGACAACAAGCAGCAGTATGATGTGCTTTTTCTATCATCTCCAAATAGTACCTGGAGAAACTTCTCAAGACAACAAGAGAAAATATGGGGAGATAAAATAAATGGTTCCACAAACAGAATGCAAGGCATGAATAAGATATGACATGATAAACAATGCAATGTAAACATACCTAACATATATTAGGATTTAGGAACCAAAATCCTAGGCATGGCGAGACTTCACATTTACTAGGAGAGTCCACTCCCTCCTCAAGGGGTGAATGGTCTCATAATTCTTGACCCATACTTGCTTGACCCGTGGAGGTGGTTTGCAGGTCTTGTCCATGTTGGTCTTTCTCATTAGCATACATTGCATCAGGCTCAATAACCCCTCATAGCCATGGTTGCTTTTGAGCTTCTGCGGCTTTCTCTTGTAGCGCCTTGATTTATTCTTCGTTGGTTTGCCACTTTGATTGGCAGGAACAAACTTCTACCGAGTGTCGTCGGAGGTAGAGTGCCTGATGTAGCTCTTGTTGGCAACTTGATGGAAACCAAGGAGCTGGACATGCTGATCATACACATGGGAATGGAGCTGAAGTTGCGCAAGACCCTTTGTCACTTCCTAGTGGCCCAATTACAAGACTTAGAGCCAAAGCTTTCAAGAAAGCACTAAATGGGCTAATCCAAGAGAATTGGGCTGATTCTAAAAAGACCAAGATGGGCTCAAATAATAATCAAGGCTTAGTCCATGTCATCAAAGCAATTGAAGAGGATAATTAGCATGCAAAAACGTGACCAGCATGGTTTGAACATTAAAGGGTGTGAACTTGTTGAGTTTCAAGGATATTAAATAGGGGAATGAACTTGGTCTTGGCTGGTTATGAATTTAGTCATTTAGTTATTTTGGCTGCCTCTAGAAGTCCAAAGAGACCTAAAAATGTGGGGACTTGTTTATGTTGGCACTTGTGTTGCTTTTAAAGCTATAGTTAAGACTTTTCCTATTGTTGGAGGGTTGTTCCAAGTATATAGATGGGCATTACGAATTTTGTAAGACATAAATTTTTGTTTTCAGAAAATTATGATTGTGAGGTCTTGTGTTCCTCTTTGTTCCTGAAAGAACTTCTTGAGCTTATTAAATTAATCTTATGGCGTTCAAACAACCAAACTTATCACCTTGATTCTTGAAGAGATTCAGATTCTTGGTGTGGCGTTTCAATCCTTCGTAGTCTTGGTTTCTCATCTAGTTAGGTGACGGGTCAAGCCTCAACAATTCTTGTCTACACGATCTTGGGGTTTCAAACCATCATTGCTATCGGGTTTCATCACATTTGTTGGTGGAGTTCATATCATTTTGGTATCAGAGCCTTTGTTCTAAGGCAAGTTTGACTATCTTTTATTATTGTTTTTTTTTTTTTTTTTTTTAATTTCCTGTTCCCTGCTGTGAAAAAAAAAAAAGAAAAAAGAAAAAGAAAACAAAAGGTACTCGATTCCAGTAAGAAAATTTCTTCCTTTCAATCTTGTTTCTCACCTTATTCAAGTTCTTGACCTTTCTGAGTAAGAAAATTTCTTCCTTTCTATCTTGTTTCTCACATTATTCAAGTTCTTGACCTTTTTGATGAGTTTTGGTTATTTCTCAATTGCTGCTGGATTATTTTGAATTAGTTTCTTGAAGTTCGATTAAGAACTAAGAAGACACAAAAGAGTGGAAAAAGGCAAGAGTGTGTGAGACCAAAAGAGGGTAAAAGCCATTTAGAGTGAAAACACAAGTGTAAGTGTATTAATTCTTGAGTGAAACACGTGAGGGAGTGCTTGTGAGGATTCTAACCTTCTTTTGCAGATTCTAAACATGTCCAATAATCAAGAAGAAGACAGAACCGAAGAATTTCGACAACCCACAGCTTCGAACCTCCAAATGCAAGCGTTGTTAAGGGAGATGAGGCGTATGTTGAGGGCTGAATTAGAACCTATTCACAAGAGGTTGGACAGGATAGAAGCAGAAACTCCTAGGGGACAGCAACAAGACAATCCCAATAGGCAACAAGGTGGGCGTGTTTCGTGGCGGAATGTTGAGGAAGAGGCGGAGTTGGAGGAATTTGATGAGCCATATTTGAACCGAGGCAGGTTTGAGCGTGGGTATGGGAATAGAGAAGCTAGGATGGGTAGGCCTAGGAGGGATAATGATTTAGGAAATATAAAGATTAAAATCCCGTCTTTTCAAGGTAAAAATGATCCTGAAGCTTATTTGGAGTGGGAAACTAAAATGGAGATGGTGTTTGATTGTCACAACTACTCGGAGATAAAGAAGGTTAAGTTGACTGCAATTGAATTCACAGATTATGCCATTGTTTGGTGGGATCAATTACTGATTAATAGGAGGAGAAATAGAGAGCCACCCGTGGACACTTGGGAGGAGATGAAAATGCTTATGAGGAGGCGTTTTGTACCCAACCATTATTATAGGGGATTGTATCAAAAGTTGCAGACGTTAACTCAAGGTTCCAAGAGTGTGGATGAGTATTACAAGGAGATGGAGGTAGCTATGATCCGGGCCAATGTAGAAGAGGACCGAGAAGCCACCATGGCTAGGTTTTTGCACGGTTTAAATCGTGAGATTGCAGATATAGTCGAGTTGCAGCACTATGTTGAGTTAACGGATATGGTGCATCAAGCCATAAAAGTGGAGGAACAATTCAAACGGAAGGGATTGGCTAGGAGGGGACAACCTATGGCTACCACCAGCCCATGGAAGACAGCTCCAAAAAAGGACGAGCAGCTTCAAAATAAGCAAAAATTTGAACCCTCTAAGAATGCCAAACCAACAACCACCACTACTTCAGGTAACACCGAGGCTTCTAAAACACGTGATATTAAGTGTTTTAAATGTCAGGGGCGGGGACACATAGCCAGCCAGTGTGTAAACAAAAGGGTGATGGTGATAAACGCCCAAGGAGAGCTTGAGTTGGAGAATGAGGAAGAAGTAGATGATGATGACATGCCACCTTTGGAGGATGCCGATGATGAGCAAAATGCTGTGGTTGGAGATTTATTGGTAGCAAGGCGAGTTCTCAATGTGCAAGTTAAGGAGGAAGAAAGTAACCAAAGGGAAAACTTGTTTCATACTCGGTGCTTTGTAAATAACAAAGTTTGCAGCGTCATTATTGATGGTGGGAGTTGCACAAACGTAGCCAGCACTTATTTGGTGGAGAAATTGGCCTTAACCACCTTGAAACATCCTCACCCTTACCGGCTTCAGTGGCTGAATGAATGTGGCGAAATCAAGGTGGCAAGGCAAGTGTTGGTGGCATTATCCATTGACAAATATGAGGATGAGGTGCTTTGTGATGTGGTTCCTATGCATGCATACCATTTATTGTTGGGAAGACCATGGCAGTATGATCGGAGGGTTACGCATGATGGATTCACAAATAGGTATTCTTTCACTCTTAAAAGGCAACCCATTACTCTTGTGCCATTAACTCCAAAACAGGTCATGGAGGACCAACTAAAGTTACAAAGATCAAATGAAAAGAAAAAAGAAAAAGAAAGGAAGGCCGAAAGTGGAAAAAAAGAGTTAAAAAAAAAAAAGAAAAAGAAAGAGAGAAAAACATTGATCAGAGTGAAAAAGAAAGAGAGAGGATTTCGGCCATAGTAAGAGCAAGAGAGGAAAAATTCAATTACATTGCAAAAAAAAGTGAGATCAAGAGAGCATTATTTTCACACCAGCCCCTTATTGTACCCATGTACAAGGAGGCTCTTTTATGTACTAATGATCTCGTCGGTGCTTTGCCGAGCAATATTGTTTCTCTTTTGCAGAAGTTTGAAGATGTCTTTCCCGAAGAGGTACCTAGTGGCTTACCTCCAATCCGAGGGATTGAACATCAAATTGAATTCATACCCGGTGCATCAATTCCTAACCGACCTGCTTATAGGAGCAATCCGAGGAGACCAAGGAACTTCAGAGGCAAGTAGGTGAATTATTGGAGAAGGGGTATGTGCGTGAAAGCATGAGTCCTTGTGCGGTCCCGATGCTATTAGTTCCTAAGAAGGATGGAGCATGGAGAATGTGTGTTGACTGCCGGGCCATCAACAACATAACGGTAAAGTATCGTCATCCTATTCCTAGGTTAGATGATATGCTGGATGAATTGCATGGTTCTTGTGTCTTTACAAAAATTGATCTTAAGAGTGGATATCATCAAATTAGGATGAAGGAAGGTGATGAATGGAAAACTGCTTTTAAAACTAAATATAGATTGTATGAATGGTTAGTGATGCCTTTCGGCTTAACAATAATGCGCCGAGCACATTTATGTGTTTGATGAACCATGTTTTGCGTGCATTTATTGGCAGATTTGTAGTTGTGTATTTTGATGATATCCTAATTTATAGCAAAAACTTGGAAGAACATGTGATGCATTTAAAATCTGTTTTGGAAATTCTGAGAAAAGAAAAGTTGTTTGCTAACCTCAAGAAGTGCACCTTTTGCACGGATAAGCTTGTGTTTCTTGGTTTTGTTGTTAGTAAGAGAGGAATTGGGGTGGATGAGGAAAAGGTGAAGGCAATCCAAGAGTGGCCAACGCCTACAACAATCAGCCAAGTGAGGAGTTTCCACAGCTTAGCTAGCTTCTATAGACGGTTTGTGCGTGATTTTAGTAGCTTAGCCGGCCCTCTTACTGAAGTCATCAAGAAAAATGTGCCGTTTAAGTGGGGAAAAGAACAAGAAAATGCATTTAATCTGATCAAAGAAAAGTTAACTAATGCACCTTTGCTTGTTTTACCTAACTTTGCTAAAACTTTTGAAATTGAGTGTGATGCTTCAGGAATAGGTATTGGAGCTGTTTTGATGCAAGGTAGTCATCCAGTTGCTTATTTCAGTGAAAAGTTGAGTGGGGCAACCCTAAATTACCCCACTTATGATAAGGAAATGTCTGCCTTGGTAAGGGCTTTGGAAAATTGGCAGCACTATCTATGGCCAAAGGAATTTGTGATTCACACAGATCATGAATCTTTGAAGCATTTGAAAGGACAGCAAAGGTTGAACAAACGCCATGCCAAGTGGGTGGAATTCATTGAAACATTTCCTTATGTGATCAGATACAAGCAAGGTAAGGAAAATGTGGTGGCTGATGCATTGTCTCGAAGGTATGCTTTACTTTCCATTTTAGATACGAAATTGCTTGGCTTTGAATATATTAAGGATTTGTATGCCCAAGATTCTGATTTTGGTGATGTGTTCAATGCATGTGAAAAAGTGGCGTTTGATAAGTTTTATAGGCAAGATGGATTTTTGTTTCGGGAAAATAAACTGCGTGCCTATGTGTGTTCTTTGTGTGAATTGCTTGTGAGAGAAGCTCGTGGTGGTGGTTTGATGAGTCATTTTGGTGTAGCTAAGACTTTAGAAATTTTGCATGATCATTTTTTTTGGCCTCATATGAAACGTGATGTGGAAAGAATCTGTGAGAAGTGTATCACGTGTAAACATGCTAAGTCTAAGTTGAAACCCCATGGTTTGTACACCCCTTTGCCAATACCTAGTGAAACTTGGACTGATATTTCTATGGATTTTGTTTTAGGTTTACCTAGGACTAAGAGCGGGAGAGATTCAGTTTTTGTGGTCGTAGATAGATTTTCCAAGATGGCACACTTCATTGCTTGTCATAAAACTGATGATGCATCACATATAGTTGATTTGTTCTTCAAAGAAATTGTTAAGTTACATGGCATGCCTAGGACCATTGTTTCTGATAGGGATGCAAAGTTTTTGAGTTACTTTTGGAAGACTTTGTGGGGAAAGTTCGGAACCAAATTGTTGTTTTCTACTGCTTGTCATCCATAAACGGATGGTCAAACTGAAGTAGTAAATAGAACTTTGTCTTCTTTGTTGCGTGCTATCATTAAAAAGAATTTGAAAACATGGGAAGATTGTTTACCACATGTTGAATTTGTTTACAATAGAAGTATACATTCTGCAACTAAGTTTTCACCATTTGAAATTGTTTATGGCTTTAACCCATTGTCACCTTTGGATTTAACTCCTTTACCTTTGAGTGAACGTGTGAACTTAGATGGCAAAAAGAAGGCAGAATTTGTAAAGATGATTCATGAAAAGGCACGGCTGAACATTGAAAGGAGGACTCAACAATATGTCCATCAAGCCAACAAGGGACGCAAGAAGGTAGTATTTGAACCAGGAGATTGGGTTTGGTTACACTTAAGGAAGGAACGTTTTCCAGAGAAACGGCGTTCAAAACTCCTACCTCGGGGTGACGGACCATTCCAAGTAGTGGAGCGCATCAATGATAATGCCTACAAACTTGACTTACCGAGTGAGTATGGTGTTAGTGCAAGCTTTAATGTTGCTGATTTGTCTCCATTTGATGTAGGTGATGATTTGAGGACAAATCCTTCTCAAGAGGGGGAGAAAAATGATATGAACTCCACCAACAAATGTGATGAAACCCAATAGCAATGATGGTTTGAAACCCCAAGATCGTGTAGACAAGAATTGTTGAGGCTTGACCCGTCACCTAACTAGATGAGAAACCAAGACTACGAAGGATTGAAACGCCACACCAAGAATCTGAATCTCTTCAAGAATCAAAGTGATAAGTTTGGTTGTTTGAACGCCACAAGATTAACTTGATAAGCTCAAGAAGTTCTTTCAGGAACAAAGAGGAACACAAGACCTCACAATAATAATTTTCTAAAAACAAAAATCTATATCACAAAATTCGTGATGCCCATCTATATACTTGGAACAACCCTCCAAGAATAGGAAAAGTCTTAACTATAGCTTTAAAAGCAACACAAGTGCCAACATAAACAAGTCCCCACATTTTTAGGTCTCTTTGGACTTCTAGAGGCAGCCAAAATAACTAAATGACTAAATTCATAACCAGCCAAGACCAAGTTCATTCCCCTATTTAATATCCTTGAAACTCAACAAGTTCACACCCTTTAATGGTCAAACCATGCTGGTCACGTTTTTACATGCTAATTATCCTCTTCAATTGCTTTGATGACATGGACTAAGCACCGGGTCTTCGAGCAGCTGATGAAGAAATATTGCATTACTCACAAGGTTGCCACTCCCTATCACCCTAAGACGAGTGGACAAGTGGAGGTTTCAAACAGAGAGATCAAGAGGATTTTAGAGAAGACGGTGAACCCGTCAAGGAAAGATTGGTCTCTCCGGTTGAACGATGCATTATGGGCGTATCGGACAGCTTTCAAGACACCGATTGGCATGTCACCTTACCGTATCGTGTACGGGAAAGCATGCCACCTGCCTGTGGAGTTAGAGCACAGAGCCTACTAGGCCATTAAGCAGCTGAATTTCAATCTCACAAAGGAAGCTCCAACTCAATGAATTGGAAGAGCTGAGGAACGATGCTTATGACTGTGTTAGGATGTACAAAGCACGGATGAAGAAGGTTCACGACCAGAACATTTTGAGGCGATTTTTTGAGCCCGGTCAGAAAGTCCTTCTTTACAATTCACGTCTACATCTGTTTCCAGGGAAGCTCTGATCTCGATGGACATGCCCTTTCATAGTTCGATCAGTGTTTTCTTATGAGGCTATTGAGATTGAGGATCCAAAAAATGGCAGCACGTTCAAGGTGAACGGGCAACGAATGAAGCCATTTTTGGAGTTACAGAGCTCGGAGGTTGAGACGACCCTTTTAGAGGATCCGAGTTACTCGGAGTGATTGTCGTCAGGATGGAAAGTCTGGCTGAAGACTGAAAACTTAGCGCTTGTGGGAGGCAACCCTCATCATTTTTCCTTATCATTTGATTTTATTTCTTGTGTTTAGTTGTGATTTTCAGGACAGTGTCTGCCATTCAAGTTTGGGGGAGCGCTTCTCTTGCAGTGTACCCAACTTGCATCACCATTTCGGTATTGTATCTCTAGCCACATTGGGGACAATGTGTCATTCTAGTTTGGGGGTGGGGTAGACAGTTCTGTCTGTTTTCATTTAATGTTTGCTTTGTTAATACTTGTTAATATATATACCTTATTGTTAGTTGAGCATGGTTACATCTTACTATGGTCTGCATCTCATTAGTTTGTTTAACATGTTGAATTTTGCATATCATTAAAATCTGAGATCTTTTGACTCATCTTTGGATTAGAGAGACTTGACATGTTTAAATTGTTTATCACAAGCACATTAGCTTTGTTTCTGTGGGGTATGAGATTTGAATTAAAAATTATGTGTCTGTAGATTTGTAGGATGACTTGTTGATGAAACCTTGGCTTATTGTTATATCAAAAAAAAAATTAAATAAATAAACAAATATATATATATATATTGCTTAGAATAATATCACCAATTTGACTTCTCATTGAGTAACCGGGCCCCTTGCCTTATTAAGCATTGGGTGTTCACGTAAAAAGATGAGAATTTCAGCTTGGATGATTGTTTGGCTAGTTTGACTTCGTAGCCTTTTTGACTTGAGTAATTAAGCCCTTAGGGATTTTTTTACATCTAGTGCCCTAAAACCATCTGGTTTGGGAGTCACTAGACCAACACTCATTACATGGGTCAATTAGAAAGCTTAATGGAGTCAAGCATTGCACAGCCGACACAAAAATAATAAATAAATACTAATAATTGTAAGATATGCCTTGGTTATTTGATGGAAGTCCTGCGAATTTTTGGATATATGTACTTTGAGGAAAATCGAAACCCCATGACTCTATGTTATTCACACCTTACACTTTTGAACATGTGTTGTCTCAATTTTCCATCTATGAGTTGATCAATTTTTGATAACATGATAATATGATATTCATTTTGTTAAAAATACTCATGATGTGTGAACCATGTGTTTGAATGATGATTTTTGCTCAATTGATAATTCAGTACTTCAATGTTTGTGGGTATCATTTCTGACAAACCCTCACGAGACTTCACTCGTCCACTAGGGAGTCCTAGGGGTTTAAAAGGCTTGTTGCATATGCTAAATGCAATCGTTTCTCCCACGAAAGAGGACTTATGTTTCATGCTTTGATTTTGTTTTCCATTTTGTTTTTGCTAAGGGACTAGCAAAATGTAAGTTTGGGGGTATTTGATGAGAGCCAAATATTGTGTATTTGGATCCATTGATTTACATTAGTTAGACCTTTAGCCTTGTTATTTTCTGATGCTTTGGTTAGTTTTTGTGTTTTTATGTTTTGTAGGTCAATAAGTGAGGAATGGCAAAATTCATGTGGAATTGCTTGGAAAATTCGGAAGTTCTGAAGAACTCGATCGATCAAACTTAAATTTGGTTGGATACATTGTTTTATCAGTTTGAATGATGATATCCATTGTGATTTGTTCATTGAATGGATACATTAGATGATTTGATTTCAAATAGGTACTCTTTGTGATTTATCTTTGAGTTGGATTCATTTAATAGTTCTAGAGTTTGTAGTTAAGACACTTGAATGACATCCAAAGCTTAATGTTCTTTGGGTGTTCAAGTGGAAACCAAGAGTGTGAGTTGTTGGATTTGGTTTGGTAGATTCCTTAGACTTAGTTCCTTTTAATTTGCATATTTCATTCCATTTCTTTTATTTAGTCTTTTGCTCTTGAATCAATCCTCAAACCTTTGGAACTAGGTTAAAATGAGGTTGATTAAACAAGACACCAACATTTGGCCATTTCCCTGTGGATTCGACCTCGTACTTGCACACACTATATTGCAAACGATTCGTGCGCTTGCGAGTACTCATTAAAACACACATCACTTGTGTACCTATATCTTTAGATTTAGGCTTCACTCAATTTTTTAAGCAAGAATTTAGATGTGAACCCGTCAAGAATAACGAGACCCAACAACGAAAGGGAACCCAAGATCGTTCTATGAACAGATTCGAATGGAAGACCTCGACCCGTTGTTTATGACAAACAAGAACCTCGGTATAAGGAAGACGCCACAAACGGTGGTGGAAACTCCGTTTGATAAGTCGAGATGAATGCCATGGGAAATCCCGATAAGTTCGAGTAGTACTTCAAAGAACCAAAGAAAATAAACCTCACAAGTTTTATGAATAATCAATGTCTATCTTTCTCTTTACAACCACATGCTTAAATAGGCTTTACAAAAGACTAGCAAGCTCTTTATCCCTACGCAATCTCTTGCGGTCCAAGCAATTATTTGGGCAACAAACCCATTATGGAAAACTTAGAAATATCAAATCAAAATATACTTAAATATCTAACTTGAATAAGGCATGAAATCGTTCTAAATATGGTACTCTTCATATTTCCATGCCGGTTCACCATCAATTATCTTTGTGGTCCAACATATTTCCATGTCAGTCCACCATCAATTTATTCCGCATCAATTTGGTTTAGATTTCCTGCGATTCTTTTCTTGCCAATTCTTAGCCTTGACCGGATCCTTATAGAACTTGAATCAAGGTGACAATTCTTTGTTGCCCACGTGGATCATGCTCAATGGGCCTCCACGAATTTGCTTAAGCCCATTACTCTTGGATGAGTCCGTTGAGCACATCCTTGAACTTCTTTGCTCGTGCTCTCGTAATCGGCCCAATTGGTACTTGAATGAGATCCTTCGAAGCGGTGCCTTGATCTCCATATCCTTCTTAGGTACAAGTAAGACCGGAACCACACATGGGCTCATGCTCTCCCTCACGTGCCCTTTCTCCAACAATTCACTTACCTGCTGTTGAAGCTCCTTTGTCTCCCCAGGATTGCTCCTATAAGCTGGTCAGTTTGGGATGGTTGCACCGGGACCAAAATCAATTTGATGTTCAATCCCTCGGATTGGAGGTAACCCATGTGGTATTTCCTCGGGGAAGACATCCTCGTACTCCTGCAAAAGAGAAACAATAAAACTAGGCAAAGCAAGGTCAAGTTTGTTAGTGTTTAAAAGTGCCTCTTTGTACAAAAGTACAATCATCGACTATTTTGAAAACATTGCCCGCTTGATCTCACTCACTTTTGCATAGAAAATTCTTTTGTTTTCTCTCAAGGGCCGAACTTTGATTTTCTTTTTCTCTCTCATTTTTCTTGGCCTCTCTCTGTTTTTCACTCCTTTTCCTTTGCTCACTCTCTTTCTTTTGTTCACTCTCCTTTTGTAATCTCACTTGATCCTCGTATACTTGCTGCAGTGTCAATGGTACAAGAGTGATTGATCGTTGATTAAGTGTCCCGCCTGCATCGGTACAACATCACACAACACTTCATCTTCATATTTACCGATTCGAAATGCAACTAACACTTGCTTATTCACCCTTATCTCACCACTATCATTTAGCCATTGCAACTTGTAAGGTCTAGGATGCTTTATCATGGGCAATCCCAATTTCTCCACCATAATTGTGCTTGCAACATTAGTACAACTACCACCATCAATAATCACACTACATACCTTGTCTTTAACGTAGTACCTAGTGTGAAAGATGTTCTCCCGCTGTACTTCATCAACTCCTTTTGCTTGCAAGCTCAATGCTCTCCTCGCCACCAATGTCAATGCGTCAGGGGCTAAATACTCCTCATCGGAAACATCCTCCAATGGCGGCATGTTGTCGGTGTCGGAATCTTCATTATCGGTCACAATTTCTCCATTGGCTTGCAACACCATGGCTTGCTTGTTTGGACATTGACTTGCTATGTGGCCCCTGCCTTGACATCTAAAACATTTAATATCACGATTCCTAGAGGTTGAGGCTTCGGTTTTACCTTGAGGAACGTGGCTGGTGGTTGCGGACTTGGGCTCGGGTTTTGGCGTTTGTGACTTGTCCAGCGGCTTGGCATGACTCGATTTCCAAGAGGTAGAACTAGAGTTATGGCCTGCACGTGTCCCACTCCCTCTCTTGAGTTGTTGTTCCACTTTGATAGCCATATGCACCATATCTTCCAATTCCACATAATGCTGCATCTCTACCTTATCATGGATCTCCCGGTTTAAGCAAAGTAAAAATCTAGCCATTGTAGCCTCCCGATCCTCCTCTACATTAGCACGGATCATAGCAATCTCCATCTCCTTGTAGTAGTCCTCTATGCTTCGACTCCCCTGTAGCCTTTTGTACAACTCTCGGTAGTAGTAACTTGGAATGAATCGCTTTCTCATCACTACTTTCATCCCCTCCTATGTGTCTATTGGGCGTTCTCTATTCCGCCTCCTGTTTATCACAAGTTGATCCCACCAAGTAATAGCATATTCAGAAAATTCAATCACGGCTAATTTTACCTTCTTTGTCTCGGAGTAGTTGTGGCAATCAAACACGAACTCCATCTTTTTCTCCCACTCAAGATATGCCTCAGGATCAGATCTACCTTGAAAGGACGGAATCTTCATCTTAATACCATCCAAGTTGTTATCTTCACGATTCCTAGCTTCTCTAAATCTTCCTCCAGGTCTCCTATTGTTAACAATGGAATCCCAATCTTCTTCTTCATCAAAACCAGACCCATAACGCTCTTCATCCTCCTCCCTCGGTGGAACTCTTTCCCTTCTAAGCAAATTACGACCGTTTTGTGGTTGCTCCTCACGTCTATTCTCCATCTGATCTATCCGTTCGTGAACCTGCTCCATCTCCATCTTCATCACACGCCTCATCTCACTCATCATGGCCTCCATAAACATTTTCGGATCAGCCAATTTTGCATCATCTTCGGCAATATACTCTTACCACTATCGTGAGACATGATTGCTGCAAAACAAAGGTTAGAAAGAAAAAAAGAACCTCACGAATCACTCCCTTACGTGTTTACACTCAAGGTGGATCACTCTCCACTCGTGTTTCACTCAAAATAATATGGCTTTTACCCTCTGATGGTCTCACCACTCTTGCCTTTTTCCACTCGATAATTCTCTCTCTTAGTTCTTTTGAAACTAAACAAACAACTCAAAATTTCCAACAACAATTCACCCAGAACTACTCAAGGAATTTCAGATTTGAACACAAGGAATATGGAAATTTTCATATTAGAAATAGAAAGAATATGACAGTTTGGGATTTTGGAAGCACAGAATAGTGAATTTTTTTTTTTTATTATTTTTTTTTCTAGTCACAAGCAGCAATAATAATTGTAATTGTCAAAAACGATTGATCAGATTTCAACAAGGACATGGAACTATACAAAGGACAATTGAAAGCGACGTGTAAATCAAATCTGGAAATTGTAGATATGGAAAGAAAAATCCAAATCTTGAAATTATTGATCAAATTTCAACAAGGACATGGAAATAGACAAAAGGACAATTGATAACGGCATGTAATTCAAAGATGGAAGTTGCAGATATGGAAAGAAAATCCAAATCTTGAAATTATTGATCTGAAAATTAAAGCAAAGATTCGCGTAATCAATTAAGAATGGAATTCAAATCTGAAAAATTAAAGCAAAGATTCGCAAAAATCAAAAATCTGAATTTTGACACACGATTTTTTTTTTTTTTTTTTTTTTTGATGATCAGCAACTAGCTTTTAAGAATAATGAAATAAAATTTCGAAATAGTGATGTGAAGGGATATGCAAACCTGAACTAGAAACCGTGCTCTGATACCAAATGATGTGAACCCCGTCAAGAATAATGAGACCCAACAACGAAAGGGAACCTGATGGGCCCCATGGTAGGCCGAATCTTAAAGATCCCTTACAAGTTCCAGATGGGCCAATCACAAAGTCAAGGGCGAAGAAGATCAAGGAGGCAATGCAAGGATTGGTGCAATCCACATGGGCCGAGTTTGCAAATTTATCGAGCAAGACTCCAACATTCAAGATGGGCTTGAAAGAAGAAGAACCAACTTTAATTCATGTGATACAAGCAACAGATGGGGGCGGTATAGCCTAGTGGTTTCTTGCAAACTCTTTATTTCACTAAGTATAGGCATGTGGGCCTACTTTTTTGTTTCTATGGTTGTAGGCCTTTAGGCCTATTTGTTTTATTAAGTGGACTTCTTTTATTAGCTATAGAAGTGTAGCTTAGGATATTTTGGGCTTGAAGATGTTCAGCCCATGTCTTTTAATTGATGTAGGCCTTAGTAGGGTTAGGGTTTCATGGAGAGGTTTTAAAAAAAGACTTGTAGCCGCATACGCTAGACAAGTTGATTGTGAATGAAGTTTTGTTCTTCATAGAAAACTTTTTAGTTTTCTCTACTTGTTCTTGATTGAACTAAGAAGTCAAAGGCAAACCCTTTGTGGCGTTCTCACCAAATCTAGGTTCTTGAAACAAGATTTCAACGGGTCTAGATTCTTTGGACTTGATTGTTGGCTTTCTTGGGTAGATTTCAATTTGTTTGTGGGTTCAAAAGGGGATTTCATCCTGCGGGTTCACATCATTTGGTATCAGAGCTCAGGCTCCAAATCAGGTCTTATTTATCCTTTTCCTTTTTCTTTTCTTTTTCTTCTTTTCCTTTTTTTTTTTTTTTTTTTTTTGTTAGTTCTTGCATTCCTTTCTTCATTCTTATTAATTTCGTGTGTTCTGTTCGAAAAAAAAAATAAAAATCGTGTGTTAGAATTCAGATCTATGATTTTCACAATTGGTTACTCGTGTACTTGATTCAGGAATTCAGATTTGTGAATTCTTTTATTAATTACACCAGTCTATGCTTTAATTTTTTCAGATCTGAAATTGTCAGATTTGAATTCCATTCTTGATTGCTTTTGCAAATCTTTGCTTAAATTTTTCAGATTTGAATCCTTGCTTTAACTTTCATATCTGTAATTTTTCAAATTTAAAAAAAAAATAAAAAAAAAATAGCTATTTGATATACTTTGCAATCCGAAAATTGAAGTGATTTGGTGTTGATTGATCTTTATCTTCAAAGGGATCGAGAGTGTATCATCTTTAGTATCTTGTGTCCTAATTGTTCTTTCCTCGTACAAATTCTTTTAGATCCGTGTCATTTTTTTCCTTTCTTGTTTCTGGAATCTGTTGCTGGTTGGAATAGTACAAGGTGATGTCTTGATTTAGTTCAACTAGTTGTTAAAGAACTTGAAAGGGAAAACAGGTGAGGTGAAAGACTAAAAGAGTGGAAACACGAGTGGAGTGACAATATTTGAGTGTAAACACGTAAGGGAGTGTGTGAGGTTTTTACCACTAACATATTTTTTGTTTTGTAATGCATTGAAAATGTCTCATAAGAGTGACTCAACACCTAAGGAGGAGGTGGATAATTCATTCTTTGTATTGCGGGCCATGCAACAACAGTTTGAACAATTGAATTTGGTGTTGGAAGAGGTAAAGAATAGGATGGATCAGCAAGAGATAGGAGGAAATGTGCCCCTAGCATTGAAAATGAATTTGAAAACGAAGGAGATGATGAGGAGGAGGAAGACATAGCATCTGAAGTTGGAAGGGGCGGAGTTGACAGACCTAGAGGAGGTAGGCGTGGAAGAGGACATGGGAGAAATCCAAGGGGTCGAGATGAGGTAGATAGGAACCTTGGGAGCATCAAAATGAAAATATCATCTTTCCAAGGTAGGACTGACCCTGAAGCCTATTTAGAGTGGGAGAAGAAAATAAAGTTGATTTTTTATTGTCACAATTATTCAGAAGAGAAGAAAGGTGAAGTTGGCAGTAATTGAGTTCACTGATTATGCAATTATTTGGTGGGATCAATTAATGACCAATAGGAGGAGGAATCATGAGAGACCTATAGAAACATGGGGTGAGTTGAAATCTCTCATGAGGCGAAGATTTGTACCTAGCCACTACTATAGAGACCTCTACCAAAAATTACAAAACCTTACACAAGGGTCAAGGAATGTAGAAGATTACCATAAGGAGATGGAGGTATCTATGATTCGGGCCAATGTAAAGGAGGATCGGGAGGCCACAATGGCCAGATTTTTAAGTGGTTTGAATAGGGACATAGCCAATGTAGTTGAGTTGCAACATTATGTGGAGGTAGAAGATATGGTGCACATGGCTATGAAGGTGGAGAGGCAATTAAAGAGAAAGGGGGCAGCAAGGTATACTTCAGTTTCTAGCACTCCTTGGAAACCAAAGTAAGATAGAAATGATCAAGCTATAGTAAAGGGGAAGGCCGAACCACCTAAGGGAAAAGATGAGGGAACTAGCAAGAACAAACCCAAGGTTGATTTCCAACCTTCAAGGAATAGAGATATTAAATGTTTTAAGTGTTTGGGTTCAGGGCACATTGCGTCTCAATGTCCAAACAAGCGAGTGATGGTTCTACGAGACAATGGGGAGGTGATGACTGATAGTGAAGATGATAGTGATGAGATGCCCAAGTTGGTTAATTCTAGTGATGATGATGGAGTGGAATATCCCGTAGAATGTGAGTCTCTTGTTGCCAGGCGTGCTCTCAATACGCAAATTAAGATAGACGATATGGAGTAACAGAGAGAGAACATATTTCATACCAGATGTTATGTAAACAACAAGGTGTGTAGTATGATTATAGACGGGGGAAGTTGCACCAATGTAGCTAGTACCACCTAGTTAAAAAGTTGAGCTTACCTTTATTGAAGCATCCTAAACCTTATAAGTTACCTTTATTGAAGCATCCTAGATTCTTTGGACTTGATTCTTGGCTTTCTTGGGTAGATTTCAATTTGTTTGTAGGTTCAAAAGGGGATTTCATCCTGCGGGTTCACATCAGAACCCAAGATCGTTCTATGAACAGATTCGAATGGAAGACCTCGACCCGTTGTTTATGACAAACAAGAACCTCGGTATAAGGAAGACGCCACAAACCGTGGTGGAAACTCCATTTGATAAGTCAAGATGAACGCCACGGGAAATCCCGATAAGTTCGAGTAAAACAAAGAGAATAAACCTCACAAGTTTTATGAATAATCAATGTCTGTCTCTCTCTTTACAACCACATGCTTAAATAGGCTTTACAAAAGACTAGTAAGCTCTTTATCCCTACGCAATCTCTTGCGGTCCAAGCAATTATTTGGACAACAAACCCATTATGGAAAACTTAAAAATATCAAATCAAAATATACTTAAATATCAAACTTGAATAAGGCATGAAATCGTTCTAAATATGGTACTCTTCATATTTCCATGCCGGTTCACCATCAATTATCTTTGTGGTCCAACATATTTCCATGTCAGTCCACCATCAATTTATTCCGCATCAATTTGATTAAGATTTCCTGCGATTCTTTTCTTGCCAATTCTTAGCCTTGACCGGATCCTTCTAGAACTTAATCAAGGTGACAATTCTTTGTTGCCCACGTGGATCATGCTCAATGGGCCTCCACGAATTTGCTTGAGCCCATAACTCTTGCTTGACCGTGCTCTCGTAACCGGCCCAATAGGTACTTGAATGAGATCCTTCGAAGCGGTGCCTTGATCTCCATCAAATTTTCAGAATTATCCAAACAAGCAGTGTGTCTACTATCACAGGCTTAAATAACAATTGATTCTAATTTAGAATCAGAAACATGAGAAGTAGAAGCACTCAAATGATCAACAATTAAATCAAGCTTGTTAGAAATATCTGAATGAATACAAAGCATGCTCTTTAAATTATCACTAGAGAATTTTTTTCAAGAGATCATTAGATTCTTTTAATTTATTCTCAAGTATATCAATAATGTCAAATAGCATGGTATTCTCATATTTCAAAGAGTCAATCAAGGCATATGATTTAGACAATTTAATGATTAAAGACTCTTTTTCTTGCTTAACCTTTTTGAGCTATTTATTGGAATTTTTAGAATTTTTACTCAGGTTAAGAAAATTCTCAAAGAGCTCATTATCAGAATTCTCTTCATAAAGCATAGAAGAATTCATTTGTTTTGTTTAGTATTTGGTTTTTCAGGGACAAGTGTTCTTACATTCAAGTTTGGGGGTATGCTATGAGCCATTCCTTCCCATTCAGATTTCCTTATCTCCATGGTATGATCTTCCAATTTTATTTACACATTGAGGACAAATGTGTAATTTAAGTTTGGGGGTATGGAAAAGACACATTTTGTCCAAAAATTTTGAAAATGCATATTCTTGTTATTTTTAAGAATTTGGTTGATCTGGAACTGTAATTTAAATTTCATTGGTGAGCTTAGAATGCTGAACACATGATCATTTGACTTAGATTCTAAGTCTTGTTACTTACTTTCGGAAAAATGAGATCACTTGTTTCAATTTGATTTACCACGAGCACATTAGCACATAGGTTGTGAGGTATAATATATGAACCTGATTGTGTATGCTTTCAATGTCATGGGTGAAGTTAGATGACTTGTTGGATGGATACCTTGACGTGTGTGTGTATATATATATATTGATTATTAGTTTTATTGGTTAAATTATGTTGATAAAATCACTACCATGATAGTGTGCTACTGAAACAGGGATGCCGTATTTATACAGAGTTTTCCAGAATATTCAGAGTTTAATTCTCAACTATGGAAAAGGCCTTAATATGACAAGTATTAGTGTCACAAGCATCAAGAAGGCAATTTCAGGACTCTAGGAATATTCTGCACAGTTTACAGCTCAACAAAAGTCGGATCCCCAGTTGACCATCCTGACAGCCCAATGAAGCGTCCAGACACCCTTTGGTGTTCGAGAAGATTCTAAACAGCTCAGCATAGACAACATGCAACCATCCGGACGATAGGGCAACACCGTCCAGATGCTACTCAGTGTTTGAGAAGATTCTGAACTACACAGCAAACACGTTTGGTGAAAACAGCTTGCAACCGTCCGGATGCTAGGGCAACAACTTCCAGACGCGGAGACTAATCCTTAATTAGGAAACGCGTGAAGCGCGTTATAGAAGTCGGTTGCATCTTGCCGTCCGAATGCTCTATGTTTAAGTCTAGACGCCACCTAGAAAACTCTGAATCAGTGTTGAATTAGGTTTTAAAACGTGTATAAATAGAGGTCTCCAGGCTTGTATTATTTACAGAATTCGGTAGTGAATTTCTTTAAGCGTAGAGAGGGTGTTTAGGTAGAAACTGTGAAGATCTGCTAGCTCTCTAATAGTTGTCCGTTGTGTGATTTGATCATGTGAAGTCTAGCTTAGGGGAGCCCTAAGCTAAAGGATTCCATTGAAGACCCCTTAGGTAGGAGACCTGGTTGGGAGGCATTCACGTTGAGTTACGTGTCAGAGTTCAAGATACGACCATTGCATTAAGGGTATGTGAGTGGTACTGCTTTGTAACTAGCATTGTCTTTTGAATAGTGGATATCTTTGGTTTGGCTAGGCCAGAGTGGTTTTTCTCTTAATTGAGTTTTCACTTCATTAACAAAACATACGTCTTCTTTAAATTCCGCATTTAGATATTTTCTTACAAATTGATGACATATACACGGTAAATTAAAAGTCTATTATTTTTCAATTGGTATCAAAGCGAGTACACTCGTGTTTGGATTAATTTCCTGAGGAGATCCATATTTTTGTTGACTATTTTTATCATGAATTCCTCTCAGCTATCTAAAGAGAATTCTGATAATGAGCTCTTTGAGGATTTTCTTAAATTGAATAAAAATTCTAAAAGTTCCAATAAAGAGCTCAAAATGGTTAAGCAAGAAAAAGAGTTTTTAATCATTCAATTGTCTCTTTGATTGACTCTTTCAAATCTGAGAATACAATGTTGTTTAATACTATTGATAGAATTGAGAATAAATTAAAGGAATCTGAAGATCTCTTAAAACAAATTCTCTAGTGATAATTTAAAAAGCATGCTTTGTATTCAAAGAGATATTTCTAACAAGCCTGGCATAATTGTTGATGATTTGTGTGCTTCTACTTCACATACTTGTGATTCTTAAATTAAATCTTTGTTTATTAAGCCTATAATAGTAGATACATTTTGTTTAGATAAATGTGATAATTCTTGCTTAAAAAATTGTGTGGAGTCTGAATCCAAGGATCATCAAGAAAAACAAACTCAAGGTAAGTTTATTCCTACTTGTCATCATTGTGAGTTTATTGGTTACATTAAACCAAACTATTATTTGTTAAAATCCCATAAACCTTGGAATAAGCATAATGCTCCCAAAAATGACAGTGGTGAGAAACCATCTTCAGATAAATATGTTCCTCCCTATAGGAGACATATCTCAAAGAGGTAAGGACTTTGTTATTTGTGAGAATGCTAACTTTAAATATGTAGAGCCTGTCAAGAAGCATTCCAACAAATGAAGTCAACCTACCTGCCATCATTGTGGTGTCTTCGGGCACATCAAGCCATACGCTCGAGGACTTGGAAAGGACCATCTCCTCTTGGGAGCAATTTGGAACGTCTTTTCGCCGGGAATCTTTCTTTTCTCATATACAGCCAAAACCAATCTCTGGGTTCAAAAACTAGCTTGCGACGTCCCTTGTTGGCTTGTGTGGCATATTGCTCCGTTCTTCGCTCAATATTGAGTCTTGCTTTCCCATGAATCTGCTTCACAAAGTCAGCTTTCTTTTTGCCATCTAAATTAACGTGCTCCGTCAAAGGTAAAGGAGATAAATTCAATGGAGTTAAAGGATTAAACCCATACACAATTTCAAATGGCAAAAATTTGGTAGCAGAATGAACAGCTCTATTATATGCAAACTCAACATGTGATAAACATTCTTCCCATGTTTTGATGTTCTTTCTAATGATTGCCCTCAATAAAGTAGACAAAGTCCTATTTACTACTTCAGTTTGACCATCAGTTTGTGGATGACAAGTAGTGGAAAACAATAGCTTAGTACCTAGCTTACACCACAAAGTCTTCCAAAAATAGCTCAAAAACTTAGCATCTCTATCCGAAACAATTGTCCTAGGCATGCCATGTAATCTCACAATCTCTCTAAAGAACAAATCAGCAACATGCGAAGCGTCATCCGTTTTGTGACATGGAATAAAATGTGCCATTTTAGAAAATCTATCCACAACCACAAAAATTGAATCTCTTCCACGTTTACTCCTAGGCAATCCTAACACAAAATCCATTGAAATATCAATTCAAGGCTCACTAGGAATTGGTAAAGGAGTATACAAACCGTTGGGCAACACTTTGGGTTTAGCTTGCCTACATGTGACACATCTACCACAAATCCGTTCGACATCTCGTTTCATGTGAGGCCAAGTGTTCCTGCAAAATAGCTAAAGTCTTTGCAACTCCAAAATGTCCCTTTAATCCCCCACCATGTGATTCCTGCACTAATAACTCCCTCATAGAACAGTTAGGCACGCATAGCTTATTTTCTCGAAATAGGAATCCATCAAGCCTAAAGAACTTACCATAGGTGATTTTCTCACAAGCTCTATATTCCTCACAAAATTCGTGGTCTTCAGCATATAATTCTTTAATGTGTTCAAAACCAAGCAATTTTACATCAAGTGTGGAGAGTAAGGCATACCTGCGAGAAAGTGCATCGGCGACTACATTCTCCTTACCTTGCGTATCGAATGACCTATGGAAACGTCTCTATGAACTCCACCCATCGCGCATGCCTTTTGTTTAGCTTGTGTTGGCCCTTCAAGTGTTTCAAGGACTCATGATCGGTGTGAATCACGAACTCCGTAGGCCATAGATTGTGCTGCCATGTCTCTAAAGCCCGAACCAATGCATACAACTCCTTGTCATAAGTTGGGTAGTTTAAGGCTGCCCCGCTGAGTTTCTCGCTGAAGTAAGCAATTGGTCATTCTTCTTGCATAAGAACGGCGCCTATACCAATACCTGAAGCATCACATTCAATTTCAAACGTTTTAGAAAAGTTAGGTAAAGACAACAAAGGTGCGTTAGTCAGCTTTTCTGTGATTAATTGAAATGCTTTCTCTTGTTCTTCTCCCCACCGAAATCCAACATTCTTCTTGATCACTTCGGTAAGCAGTGCGGCTAAGCTACTGAAGTCCTTCACGAACCGCCGGTAGAAACTAGCAAGTCCATGAAAACTATGAACATTACCTACACTTGTGGGGCTTGACCAATCTTGGATTGCACATACCTTCTCTTCATCAACCTGTATACCTTGTGCACTAACAACAAATCCCAAAAATACAAGCTTATCGGTGTAAAAAGTGCACTTCTTTAAATTAGCAAACAACCTTTCTTTCCTTAGGACATCTAAAATGGATTTCAAATGTACTACATGATCGTCTATGTTTTTGCTATAAATGATCATCAAAATAGACAACAACAAATCTGCCTATAAATGCACGCAAAACATGGTTCATAAGTCTCATAAAGGTGCTCAGAGCATTAGTCAAACCAAAAGGCATAACTAACCATTCATACAAACCATATTTTGTTTTAAAGGCGGTTTTCCATTCATCTCCTTCTTTTATCCTAATTTGATGATAACCACTTTTTAAATCAATCTTAGAAAATATGCAAGAACCATGCAGCTCATCTAACATATCATCTAAGCGTGGGATAGGATGACGATACTTTACCGTTATGTTGTTGATGGCTCGGCAATCAACGCACATTCTCCACGTCCCATCCTTCTTAGGTACAAGTAAGACCGGAACCGCACATGGGCTCATGCTCTCCCTCACGTGCCCTTTCTCCAACAATTCACTTACCTGCCGTTAAAGCTCCTTTGTCTCCTCGGGATTGCTCCTATAAGCTGGTCAGTTTGGGATGGTTGCACCGAGAACAAAATCAATTTGATGTTCAATCCCTCGGATTGGAGGTAACCCATGTGGTGTTTCCTCGGGGAAGACATCCTCGTACTCCTGCAAAAGAGAAACAATAAAACTAGGAAAAGTAAGGTCAAGTTCGTTAGTGTTTAAAAGTGCCTCTTTGTACAAAAGTACAATCATCGGCTGTTTTGAAAACATTGCTCGCTTGATCTCACTCACTTTTGCATAGAAATTCTTTTGTTCTCTCTCTGATTTTCTCTCAAAGGCCGAACTTTGATTTTCTTTTTCTCTCTCATTTTTCTCGGCCTCTCTCTGTTTTTCACTCCTTTTCCTTTGCTCACTCTCTTTCTTTTGTTCACTCTCCTTTTGTAATCTCACTTGATCCTCGTATACTTGCTGCAGTGTCAATGGTACAAGAGTGATTGATCGTTGATTAAGTACAAAAGAGTACTTGTTCGTAAAGCCATCAGGCTTCACTTGCCTATCGAATTGCCATGGACGCCCTAGCAATCAGTGTCCCACCTGCATCGGTACTACATCACACAACACTTCATCTTCGTATTTACCGATTCGAAATGCAACTAACACTTGCTTGTTCACCCTTATCTCACCACTATCATTTAGCCATTGAAACTTGTACGGTCTAGGGTGCTTTACCATGGGCAATCCCAATTTCTCCACCATAATTGTGCTTGCAACATTAGTACAGCACCATCAATAATCACACTACATACCTTGTCTTTAACGTAGCACCTAGTGTGAAAGATGTTCTCCTGCTGTACTTCATCAACTCCTTTTGCTTGCAAGCTCAGCAGTCGCCCATTTGAACCCTCAGCCTATAAATAGAAGCCCCTAGGCATTGAGAACTGCAAGAATTCCTTCAGAGCTTAGAGTGTTATTTTGTGAAGTTATCAGAGCTGATTTATTCTCTCTCAAGCCATTGCAAGTGTGTTGTTGTTGCGCTACAACTAAAGTCTATCTTAGGGGACGGCCCTAAGATAAAGGATTCCATTGAAGACCCCTTCAGGTAGGAGACCTGGTTGGGAAGCATTCATGTTGAGTTACACGTTAGAGAGCAAGGTACGACCACTACATCAGGGGTATGTGAGTGTTACTTACTGCTTTGTATCTAGCTTTGTCTTCTGAATAGTGGATATCCTAGGTTTGGCTGCCCCGGAGTGGTTTTTTTAATCTTGAATTTCCACTTCGTTAACAAAAATTCTTGTGTTTATTTTCCGCATTGTTATTTTTGTTAACATGTTAAGCACACACTTACTTGCCTTTTATTTTTAGAAGTCAATTTCATTTTTCATTAGTTATTTCTGTTGATGATCATCTAAAAAAAAAAAAAAAAAAAACATATTCTCTTCTGTTTCTGAGTCTTTTCTGCAGATTTTAGATCCTGATCTTGCGATCGAGTGCGCAATTTATATACGCTCGAGCGCAACTAGGATCAAGCGTAGTGGGTAGTCGATCTCAGAATTTAGACATCATTAAATACGATCCAGAGATCAAACGCATTATTCGATAGTGTAGAGACACCTCAAAATTAGAAAACATATTCAAAATTGAGGAAGACATGGCAGAAGTACGTGTAGAGAATCCACCCGAGCGGAAGCTGATGAAGAGTTCCTTCATACAAAAAAGTCTAAATCTGCCCTCTTGCATTGCTTTTCAATCGAATGTGCAAAGCAATTTTGATTTGTCTCCATTGCTCAATATGGTTCCACACTATAGAGGCACACCTACAGAGGATCCATATCTACACATTCGGGAATTCTTTTGATGTGAACCCGTCAAGAATAACGAGACCCAACAACAAAAGGAAACCCAAGATCGTTCTATGAACAGATTCGAATGGAAGACCTCGACCCGTTGTTTATGACAAACAAGAATCTCGGTATAAGGAAGACGCCACAAACGGTGGTAGAAACTCCGTTTGATAAGTCGAGATGAAGGCCACGGGAAATCCTGATAAGTTCGAGTAGTTCTTCAAAGAACCAAAGATAATAAACCTCACAAGTTTTATGAATAATCAATGTCTGTCTTTCTCTTTACAACCACATGCTTAAATAGGTTTTACAAAAGACTAGCAAGCTCTTTATCCCTACGCAATCTCTTGCGGTCCAAGCAATTATTTGGGCAACAAACCCATTATGGAAAACTTAGAAATATCAAATCAAAATATACTTAAATATCTAACTTGAATAAGGCATGAAATCGTTCTAAATATGGTACTCTTCATATTTCCATGCCGGTTCACCATCAATTATCTTTGTGGTCCAACATATTTCCATGTCAGTCCAACATCAATTTATTCCGCATAATTTGGTTTAGATTTCCTGCGATTCTTTTCTTGCCAATTCTTAGCCTTGACCGGATCCTTCTAGAACTTGAATCAAGGTGACAATTCTTTGTTGCCCACGTGGATCATGCTCAATGGGCCTCCACGAATTTGCTTGAGCCCATAACTCTTGGATGAGTCCGTTGAGCACATCCTTGAACTTCTTTGCTCGTGCTCTCGTAACCGGCCCAATTGGTACTTGAATGAGATCCTTCGAAGCGGTGCCTTGATCTCCATCATCTTTGATCTTTGCAAAACTCAAAACGTCCATGGCTTAAATGCGGAAGGAATCATGTTAATTCTCTTCCCTTTTTCCTTGAAAGATAATGCTAAGTTATGGTTGAATTCTTTGGCTGCAGGGTCTATTCACAATTGGGAGGAGTTGACCACAAAGTTCTTGAAAAAGTTCTTTCCAGCACAACGGACTAGGCAATTGAGGAGGGAGATTCAAACCTTCCAACAAAAAGATGGAGACCTATATTCTTTGAGGTGTGGGAGCACTTCAAGGAGCTACTTCTAAAATGCCCACGTCACAATCTATCTCAGGATGATCAGGTACAAGCTTTCAATGAAGGTTTAAATGATTCTAACAAAAGTCTTGTAGATTCAGCTTGTGGAGGTGTACCAATGGAAAAGAGAGGCAAAAGAACTGTTTGAGACTTTAGCCGAAAACTCCCAACAATTCTCATCCCGAGGGAGGCAAGGACTCAAAAGAAAAGGCGTCTATGAAGTGAATGGCAATAATGGAGTTCAAACTCAGATGGATACCTTAGAGAGGAAACTGGATATGCTAGTGAAAGTCATGACTACTCATAACATCTCTCCCATTCAACAGATTGCTCAAGTGGAGGTATGTGTCATATGTTCTCATTCTGACCACACCACTAAGACTTGCCCCTTGTTTTCATTTACAAATCAGGAGCAAGCAAATTATGTGGCCCAGAATAATTACCCTCCAAAGAACAATCCATACTCCAACACCTACAATGCAGGGTGGCGAACCCACCCCAATTTTTCATTGAGTAACACTCAGAATGTGCAAAATCCCCAAAGGCAGCATAAAAATTTCCAACAGGGAAATAACTATCAAGCTCCACCACAAGCGGTCCAACCGAATCTAAAGCCAAAGAAGAATGACCTCGAAGATGCTCTACTCAAATTTTTGACTGAGCAACAATAGACCAATGCTTAGACAAGTCAAGCTATTCAAAGATTGGAAACACAAGTGGGGCAGTTGGCCAAAGAGTTAAGTGAGAGAAAAAGGGGCGAATTCCCAATGGAAGCTCACTATGAACATATCATCAACCACATCAAAAGAGAAAGGGAGCTTCAAAGTCAGTTAGTGGCTAATCCTAGTGGATATTACGTGGAGGATTGGAGTTCTTCCTATCATGAGTAAGCTATCACAACATTGAGGAGTGAAGAAGTGGTCGAAAATCATAAGGAAGAGGGGAAGAAGGAGCAAATTGAGGTCACACATGATCTACATCAGGAAAAAGGCAAAGATGTGAGCACTGAGGCTTCTTCAGCATCAACTCCTATTCCCGAATTACCAAGAGGCCATGAGAATAGTCTGTTACTGCTATTAGACAAGCAAACTGTGGTCATCAAAGCAGAAAAACTCTTTAAGTATTCTCCTCATAATATTCTAGTTCATGATTCCCTTCCTAATGAGAAGCTATTTGAGAATTCTTAGAGTAATTTACCCCAATTTGTGAACATTTAGAACTACCTTTCTATAGGTAGAATTCAATCTTTATGGTCCAAGAGAAGAAAAGATTGGTGCTTCAAGTTTAAACTCAAAAGCTACTACCAACAGCGCTCGAGCAATCCAGGAGCTCAAGCACATCTGCCCAAATTAGTGGTTCTGAGGCCACTACATGCACTAAAAATCCATATCCTTTAAAGAATTCTGGTTTTGTTTTTAATTATAGTTAATTTTATTTTGGTTAATTTTAGTTTTATTGTGGTTAATTTTAGTTTCTATTCTTTTTTTTTTTTTTAGTTTTCCTTTCCTTGGTTTTGTTTTTTTAGTTTTGTTTTTCAGGGACAAGTGTTTTTCCATTCAAGTTTGGGGGTATGCTACGAGCCATACCTAGTCCAACCAATTTTCTCATCTCCTGGGTATGATCTTTCCATTATATCTACACGTTGAGGACAATGTGTAATTTAAGTTTGGGAGTATGGGACACACACACACTTTTTGTTTTAAAAAAAAAAAAGAAAGTGATAATTGAATTGCATGTTCATGTTATTTTTAAGACTTTGGTTGATCTAAAAATTGTGATTTGAATTTCATTGGTGAGCTTAGAATGTTGAACACATGATCATTTGAAATTGATTCTAAAGTCCTACTACTTACTTTTGGCATTTAAGGATTCATTTATTTCAATCTAAACTATCACAAGCACATTAGCATATAATTTGTGAGGTATGATATATGAACCTGATTATGTATTTTTCAATGTCTTGAGTGAAGCTGGGTGACTTGTTGAATGGATACTTTGGCATATTTATAATAATAATAATAATAAACCATTTTTTAAGATTTCACTGAGTAACTGGACTTCTTGCCTCATTAAGCATTGAATGTTCACGTCAAAAAGTGAGAAATTCGGATTGTTTAAAGTCATGATTAGTTTAGTTCTATAGCCTTTTTGACTCGAGTTAGTAAGCTCTTAGGGATGTTTCCACACCTATTGCCTAAAGCCATCTGGTTTGGGAGCATTTGCCTAACACTAGTTACATAACTCAATTAGAAAGCTTAAGAGAACTAAGCATTGCACAGTTTGACAAAAAAAAAAATATATAAAAAAAGAAGAAGAAGAGAGAATAAAGCTCTTGCTATTATGCCTTGGTCATTCAATTTGATGGGGATCCCAGTGAATTTTGAGATATTGAGTCATTGCACATTGGAATTAATTTAAAGCCTCATGATTATGTGTTAATTCACTTTACACTAAATTGAACTTGTGATGCCCCAGCTTGTCATTTATAAGTGGTTAGACTTTGGAATTCTATTTCATATTGAATATGGAGTTTATCTTTCTAAGCTTGCTAATGAATGAGAATCATAATTTTGGTGACACTTAACTCTTTGTAATAAACATTAATTTTTGCATAATGTTTGTGGGTATCATTCATGACAAACCCTTACGAGACTTCACTCGTCCACTAGGGAGTCCTAAGGGTTTAAAAGACTTATTGCATACGCTAAATGCAATCGTGTTTCCCGAGACAGAAGAGGTAGAGTAGTTATTGTTTTAGTTTTCCTTTTATTTTCAGTTTCCATTGCTAAGGGACTAGCAATATGTAAAGTTTGGGGGTGTGATAAGTGCTAAATGTTACACATTTAAGCTGCTTAATTTATATATGTTAAGCTCTTAGTTTTGTTATAGTTTGATGTTTTGTGTTGTTTTTGTGTTTTCTTGTATTTTACAGGTTCTGAAAGAAAATCCATCAAATTCTAAGATTATAACGAAGTCGGCAAACTCACTTTTAGATAGATTCAATTCCAATCAATTTTGAATTTAAGGAAAGAGAAGTCGGCAAAAATTCGTTTTTTTTTAAAGAATTCAGAATGAGCATGTCTCAGTAATTTAATCATAACTTTCGGCTCAAGTATTGGATTTCAACAAAATTGGTGGCGTTAGAAAGGTAATAAAAAATAAAACAAATATGTAAGAAATATATTTTTCCTAATTCGGATGTTTACCATGCCAAAATTGCCCCACAATAAAGAACTACAGATATGTACGAATTTTGGAATCATTTTTCTACTTGGATGGAAATTTCAGAAAAGGAAAAGACTTGTAATTATTCTATTTGGACTAGAAGACCTATTTATAATTGTTCTAGGATTTCTAGAGCTTCTCTAATCCCTATAAACATGCCTCTAACATTTGAAGAAAAATGCACACAAGCTTTGAGGAAGAATCAAAGGCTACATCAAGAAGGAGGTTCTTTCTAGTTTTTATTTTATTTCTTCCTTTATGTATTTTCTATATGTATATAATTTTAGTTTATATTAGTTGTAACTAATAACTTCTAACATTTAAAGAAAAATACACAAGCTTTGAGGAAGAATCAAAGGCTACATCAAGAATGAGGTTCTTTCTAGTTTTTATTTTCTTTCTTCCTTTATTTATTTTCTGTATGTATATAATTTTAATTTATATTAGTTGTAACTAATACTTTAGTTAGGGCTCGATTGAAGCCCTAATCATGTCTCTTTAAGTTTTTCAATTTGCTTTGCTACAATTTATATATTGATGCTTAACAAGATTAATTATAGTTTCTTGAATTCCTCGCATGTTTATGTTTGGCCATCATATGCATGTGGTATGAATTTGTTATTAATGTCAATTTGGATGACCGAGTCCTGGGCATAATAGAGTAACGAAAGAACCCCAACCTGTTCTTGGATTAATCAACATAAAGACAACTAGAATAGATACCATATTCCAATCTGAGTGTGTTTACAGATTTCCATAGATTTATGCTTCCTTGAAGAACAACTTATAGTAGATACCATGCTAAATCCTTCAAGGAAGAAAAGAGTTAGAGTTAGAGTAGATATCATGTCTAACTCGTTGCTTAGGGAAATTAATAGCTTTAGGAGAAGATCTTGTGGCTGGTAAACATTAAGCATCATGTTTTGATTGTAGTATTGTGCATATTGCGAATCTTATTTGAGTATGATTAGCGGTGGATATCGAAGCCCTACCATTTCTTCTTATTATTTTTAATTCAATCTTTTATCCCGTCTTATTAAACATATCTCTTTTAGGAATATCTTATTAAGCATAATTTACCAATCCTCATGGGAATAATCTCGTATTTGCCTACTATACTATCTTTCTGATCTTGTGCACTTGCAAGTAAAACGTACAAGTATTTGCCTACTTATTTAGGTAGATATTTGCACAACAAGGTTAACCCATCAAAATCAGCCAATGAGACCAGATATCCATCAAAAATTCACAATCTACCCTCTAAGATCCAGGCCTTGTCCACCTCATACTCGAACTCTGCCACAAAAAGATTCTCGCCAATCACATTGAAAATCACCTCCCCCATCGGATGCCAAATTCGAGTTAGAGGAGCCTTGTAATACTCCCTTGGAATGATCCGATCTGCACCCAATTTTCCAACCACACAAGCTCGACCCCTATTCACCAGAGGGATGATCTCGGGAGCTTCTAAGGAAACTCCTACATGTTCTTCCTCCCATAAAGAAAATTTTCCCCATTTGGACGATAATTCCTCCATACCTTTTCGCAAATGTACGTCACCACCTTACACAGAAAAAACCAAAACTCTACGTCAAGAGACGAGAGAGACTACAACTTCACCTATTAGTTGTCGAGAGAACTAAGAGGGAAGATCGTAACCTTTGTCTATGGGAGTCTTTGACCCCATCGCTAGCTGAATCCATTAATGGCATTCCAAGTTCGTTGGACCATTGTTTAGGTGTTTCTTATTTGTTTGGAAATGACATTAATTTCTTGGAATATGTAAATATTTTTTAACATGTTAATATCTTTAGTTATCGGCGGTAAAATAAATTTGAATAAAATTTTCTTTCCCATAATTTCAGTGCTAATACTTTCTTCTGTTTTTATAAAATGATTTAGTAATGCTAAAAATGGATTTCCTAATATTATGTTAGAAGTAATATTTTTTACTAAAATAAATGTAGTTTTAAAACATACTCTATCATTACAAATATGGGCATTATGTATTTTATATTCTATATTTAATCTTGTTCCACTAGCTTTATACAATTTTTTAGTTGTCTTTTCATAATATTTTGTGGGTATAATTCCTTCTAGGATAAAATTCATATCTGCGTCTGAATCTAATAAAGCTACAGTTGTAATTTGAAATTCAGCATTAATTATTAATGTTACTTCAACATACCATTTTTGAAAGATTATTCTATTTTTATAAGATTAATGAATAAATTATTATCTGTTGAATTCTGCGAGTTTTCAATATTTTCTTGAATCTCTTGGATTTTAATTTCATTATCATTTTGCAAGATGCTATTTATTTGTTGTTTTTCTATTTTTTGTGTTATAATTTCTTGTATTAATTGTTCATTAGAGATTTTAAAATCAAGTTTTGATTCTTTTATCCCTTGTTCTATATTATTTATTTCAAATTGTAAATCTTGAACTGTAATAGGACGTTTTCTTTTTTGAATCTATTAGATACATAGTAAAATTGTAATTTATGCTGTTAGTGATTATTTTATCTTTTTGACCAATTTGTGATAAATATTTTATTTTTGTTTCCGAATCTTCAATTTGATCTAGAAGTTCTAATATTATTCTTTCTTCTCTTGTTAATGTATTTATTTCTTTTCTACAGGTGCATATATCCCTATCTTTCCAGAAACAAAATTCTATTTTGTTTTCTTCACTCGAATCAGAATATTCTTCTTAGGATGTAGTATCATTATCATCAATTTGTAATAATTATTCAGAATATGTATCAGATTCAAATAATATATTTAAGAGTTGAGATTTTAATTTATCATCAATATTAAGTTCTTTAATTTTGTCTTTCACTTTGCAATTATTTTTATAATAACCAGTTTAACCACATTTATAACACAGGTTGTTTCTTTCTATGCTTAAATTTATTTGGCCAAAAATTCTTAGAATTTTTTGATCTGTAATATTTCTTATAAGGTTTGTACGATTTTATTTTCTTATTACGATATTTTTTACGTTTATGCTTAGTGGATGGTGCTATTAAAGGGGAAAAACCATATTGTTTACAAAAAGATCATAATTCTTGTTTGGCATATTTCATATAATTTTTTAGTTGATGTGTTAGTCTTAAATCATTACACAGATTTAATCCTATATGCTTTATTGCATTTATAATTTCTCCATATGTAAGACTTGTATAATCATTGTGACCATCATTATTTAATTTTTTTTCTAATCTTATGGGTAAAATATTTGGATAATCCTCCTATAAATTTTTATTTCCAATAATGGGCTCTATTATCTGTTCTAACTAATACTCTTGAAAGAAAGACATCCTTATACCATCTAAAATATGTCAAAGTAGGGCATTTTAAATGTTTTAAACTATCATAAATAATGGGATCTCTTATGAAATGTTTTGTAATTGCAAATATTAAAATATTAACTGCATCTTCTATAGGTTAATTATACTCATTTGTTATAATATTTCTAGCAATATTAGTTTTATAAGCTATTTTTAAATATGATATTTGTTCTTCTGTTAAAGTATTATCCCACCATCCTTTTAATTGTCCTGTAAAACCTGTTATTAAACTACTTGCTATTTGATGATCTGATCTTTTGCACTTTTATAAACATTTGTTACCATCATCATTCATGTAAGACAATCAAAATTTCATATTCTGATAAACCATCTATATTCCACTCATATAAAGCATCAGCTGTGTAAGCAGCTCTTAATCGTAATTCTCTTTCTTCAAATTGTATATTTAGAGGTGTGGGTTTAGGATACCAATTACGAGTTATAGAAGTATGCGTTCCATATTTTCCTTTGTAATTATTCTTAGGCATTATTCCTTGATCATTATGATTTTCTGAAGTCATTCTATTTAGATCTAAATTTTTAAATTGAGACTGTAATTTATCTATGTAAGATCTTATATATATATATATTGTTTATTTGAACTCTTTTTGAGATGCAAGAAGGGATCCATTGTTCCTTCGATGTAAGGTCCAAACTCACCCCATGCGTCCAGCTTAGGGCTGTCAAAACGGGTTGACACGACCCGTTTAGATATAAGGGTCAAATTCTTAAACCCTAACACGACCCTGCTAAATAACGGGTTGACCCGACCCGACCCCGTTCGACCAGTTTATTAATAAAATCTATAAAAATAAAAACACAAATTTAAATTTTTTAAAAAATCATATTGTTTGAATAATCATATTATTTCACAGTTGAAATATAAAATATTGAGTTGTTTTATTATTTACTTGTTTTGGTTCAACTTCTGATGGAGATCAAGGCACCGCTTCGAAGGATCTCGTTCAAGTACCAATTGGGCCGGTTACGAGAGCACGAGGAAAGAAGTTTAAGGATATGCTCAACGGACTCATCCAAGAGTTATGGGCTCAAGCAAATTCGTGGAGGCCCATTGAGCATGATCCACGTGGGCAACAAAGAATTGTCACCTTGATTCAAGTTCTAGAAGGATCCGGTCAAGGCTAAGAATTGGCAAGAAAACAATCGCAGGAAATCTAAACCAAATTGATGCGGAATAAATTGATGGCGAACTGACATGGAAATATGTTGGATCACAAAGATAATTGATGGTGAACCAGCATGGAAATATAAAAAGTACCATATTTAGAACGATTTCATGCCTTATTCAAGTTAGATGTTTAAGTATATTTTGATTTGATATTTCTAAGTTTTCCATAATGGGTTTGTTGCCCAAATAATTGCTTGGACCGCAAGAGATTGCATAGAGATAAAGAGCTTGCTAGTCTTTTGTAAAGCCTATTTAAGCATGTGGTTGTAAAGAAAAAGACAGACATTGATTATTCATAAAACATGTGAGGTTTATTCTCTTTGGTTCTTTGAAGAACTACTCGAACTTATCAGGATTTCCCGTAGCGTTCATCTCGACTTATCAAACGGAGTTTCCACCACCGTTTGTGGCGTTTTCCTTATACTGAGGTTCTTGTTTGTCATAAACAACGGGTCGAGGTCTTCCATTCGAATCTGTTCATAGAACGATCTTGGGTTCCCTTTCATTGTTGGGTCTCGTTATTCTTGACGAGGTTCACATCATTTGGTATCAGAGCACGGTTTCTAGTTCAGGTTTGCATATCCCTTTACATCACTATTTCGAAATTTTATTTCGTTATTCTTAAAAGCTAGTTGCTGATCATCAAAAAAAAAAAATCGTGTCAAAATTCAGATTTGTGATTTTCGCGAATCTTTGCTTTAATTTTTCAGATTTGAATTCCATTCTTAATTGATTACGCGAATCTTTGCTTTAATTTTCAGATCAATAATTTCAAGATTTGGATTTTCTTTCCATATCTGCAACTTCCATCTTTGAATTACATGTCGTTATCAATTGTCCTTTTGTCTATTTCCATGTCCTTGTTTCTGATCAATAATTTCAAGATTTAGATTTTTCTTTCCATATCTACAATTTCCAGATTTGATTTACACGTTGCTTTCAATTGTCCTTTGTATAGTTCCATATCCTTGTTGAAATCTGATCAATTGTTTTTGGCAATTACAATTATTATTGCTGCTTGTGACTAAAAAAAAAAAAAAAGTTCCGGACAAAAAAAATAAAATAAAATAAAATCCGGACAAAGAAAAAAAAATTCACTATTCTGTGCTTCCAAAATCCCAAACTGAATTCCTTCTATTTCTAATCTGAAAATTTCCATATTCCTTGTGTTCAAATCTTAAATTCCTTGAGTAGTTCTGGGTGAATTGTTGCTAGAAATTTTGAGTTGTTTGTTTAGTTTCAAAAGAACTAAGAGAGAATTATCGTGTGGAAAAAGGCAAGAGTGGTGAAAACATCAGAGGGTAAAAGCCATATTATTTTGAGTGAAACACGAGTGGAGAGTGATCCACCTTCTGATGTGAACCCCGTCAAGAATAACGAGACCCAACAACGAAAGGGAACCCAAGATCGTTCTATGAACAGATTCGAATGGAAGACCTCGACCCGTTGTTTATGACAAACAAGAACCTCGGTATAAGGAAGACGCCACAAACGGTGGTGTAAATTCCGTTTGATAAGTCGAGATGAACGCCACGGGAAATCCCGATAAGTTCGAGTAGTTCTTCAAAGAACCAAAGAGAATAAAACCTCACAAGTTTTATGAATCATCAATGTCTCCTCGATTACATGGTAGGTACACCTATTTATACAAGAAAATTACTTGCGGAGAAAGTAGTTCTAATCCTAATAAGTAAACAAATCAATTCCTAGCAAGGAAAGAAAATAAAGTCCAAATCAATTCCTAGCAAGGAAAGAAAATAAATAAAGATCTTAGGTAGGTAAAGAAAATAAGTCTTCCAATCCGATCCTTCTAAATTAACGAATAATCTCAGCAGTTCTTAGCCTTGACCAGATCCTTCTAGAACTTGAATCAAGGAGACAATTCTTTGTTGCCCACGTGAATCATGCTCAATGGGCCTCCCCGAATTTGCTTGAGCCCATAACTCTTGGATGAGTCCGTTGAGCACATCCTTGAACTTCTTTGCTCGTGCTCTCGTAACCGGCCCAATTGGTACTTGAACGATATCCTTCAAAGCGGTGCCTTGATCTCCATCATTCCCCTCCTCTTGAAAAGGATTTGCCCTCAAATCATCACCTACATCAAAAGGACTCAAATCAGTAACATTAAAAGTGGTACTGACATTGTACTCACCAGGTAAATCTAGCTTGTAAGCGTTGTCATTGATATGCTCGAGGATTTGAAAAGGGCCATCTCCTCTTGGGAGCAATTTGGAACGTCTTTTCACCGGGAATCTTTCTTTTCTCATATGCAGCCAAACCCAATCTCCGGGTTCAAAAACCAGGTTGCAACGTCCCTTGTTGGCTTGTGTGGCATATTGTTCCGTTCTTCGCTCAATGTTGAGTCTTGCTTTCTCATGAATCTGCTTCACAAAGTCAGCTTTCTTTTTGCCATCTAAATTAATGTGCTCCGTCAAAGGTAAAGGAGACAAATCCAATGGAGTTAAAGGATTAAACCCATACACAATTTCAAATGGCGAAAATTTGGTAGCAGAATGAACAGCTCTATTATATGCAAACTCAACATGTGGTAAACATTCTTCCCATGTTTTGATGTTCTTTCTAATGATTGCCCTTAATAGAGTAGACAAAGTCCTATTTACTACTTCAGTTTGACCATCAGTTTGTGGATGACAAGTAGTGGAAAACAATAGCTTAGTACCTAGCTTACACCACAAAGTCTTCCAAAAATAGCTCAAGAACTTAGCATCTCTATCCGAAACAATTGTCCTAGGCATGCCATGTAATCTCACAATCTCTCTAAAGAACAAATCAGCAACATGCGAAGCATCATCCGTTTTGTGACATGGAATAAAATGTGCCATTTTAGAAAATCTATCCACGACCACAAAAACTGAATCTCTTCCATGTTTAGTCCTAGGCAATCCTAACACAAAATCCATTGAAATATCAATCCAAGGCTCACTAGGAATTGGTAAAGGAGTATACAAACCGATGGGCTGCACTTTGGATTTAGCTTGCCTACATGTGACACATCTACCACAAATCCGTTCAACATCTCGTTTCATGTGAGGCCAATAGAAGTGTTCCTGCAAAATAGCCAAAGTCTTTGCAACTCCAAAATGTCCCATTAATCCCCCACCATGTGATTCCTGCACTAATAACTCCCTCATAGAACAATTAGGCACGCATAGCTTATTTTCTCGAAATAGGAATCCATCAAGTCTAAAGAACTTACCAGAGGCGATTTTCTCACAAGCTCGATATTCCTCACAAAATTCGTGGTCTTCAGCATATAATTCTTTAATGTGTTCAAAACCAAGCAATTTTGCATCAAGTGTGGAGAGTAAGGCATACCTGCGAGAAAGTGCATCGGCGACTACATTCTCCTTACCTTGCTTGTACCGAATGATGTATGGAAACATCTCTATGAACTCCACCCATCGCGCATGTCTTTTGTTTAGCTTGTGTTGGCCCTTCAAGTGTTTCAAGGACTCATGATCGGTGTGAATCACGAACTCCTTAGGCCATAGATAGTGTTGCCACATCTCTAAAGCCCGAACCAATGCATACAACTCCTTATCATAAGTTGGGTAGTTTAAGGCTGCCCCGCTGAGTTTCTCGGTGAAGTAAGCAATTGGTCGTCCTTCTTGCATAAGAACGGCACCTATACCAATACCTGAAGCATCACATTCAATTTCAAATGTTTTTGAAAAGTTAGGTAAAGACAACAAAGGTGCGTTAGTCAGCTTCTCTTTGATTAATTGAAATGCTTTCTCTTGTTCTTCTCCCCACCGAAATCCAACGTTCTTCTTGATCACTTCGGTAAGCGGTGCGGCTAAGCTACTGAAGTCTCTCACGAATCGCCGGTAGAAACTAGCAAGTCCATGAAAACTACGAACATTACCAACACTTGTGGGGCTCGGCCAATCTTGGATTGCACGTACCTTCTCTTCATCAACCTGTATACCTTGTGCACTAACAACAAATCCCAAAAATACAAGCTTATCGGTGTAAAAAGTGCACTTCTTTAAATTAGCAAACAACTTTTCTTTCCTTAGCACATCTAAAACGGATTTCAAATGTACTACATGATCGTCTATGTTTTTGCTATAAATGAGTATATCATCAAAATAGACAACAACAAATCTGCCTATAAATGCACGCAAAACATGGTTCATAAGTCTCATAAAGGTGCTCGGAGCATTAGTCAAACCAAAAGGCATAACTAACCATTCATACAAACCATATTTTGTTTTAAAGGTAGTTTTCCATTCATCTCCTTCTTTTATCCTAATTTGATGATAACCACTTTTTAAATCAATCTTAGAAAATATGCAAGAACCATGCAGCTCATCTAACATATCATCTAAGCGTGGGATAGGATGACGATACTTTACCGTTATGTTGTTGATGGCTCGGCAATCAACGCACATTCTCCACGTCCCATCCTTCTTAGGTACAAGTAAGACCGGAACCGCACATGGGCTCATGCTCTCCCTCACGTGCCATTTCTCCAACAATTCACTTACCTGCCGTTGAAGCTCCTTTGTCTCCTTGGGATTGCTCCTATAAGCTGGTCGGTTTGGGATGGTTGCACCGGGAACTAAATCAATTTGATGTTCAATCCCTCGGATTGGAGGTAACCCATGTGGTGTTTCCTCGGGGAAGACATCCTCGTACTCCTGCAAAAGAGAAACAATAGAACTAGGCAAAGCAAGGTCAAGTTCGTTATTGTTTAAAAGTGCCTCTTTGTACAAAAGTACAATCATCAGCTGTTTTGAAAACATTGCCCACTTGATCTCACTCACTTTTGCATAAAAATTCTTTTGTTTTCTCTCTGATTTTCTCTCAAGGGCCGAACTTTGATTTTCTTTCTCTCTCTCATTTTTCTCGGCCTCTCTCTGTTTTTCACTCTTTTTCTTTTGCTCACTCTCTTTCTTTTGATCACTCTCCTTTTGTAATCTCACTTGATCCTCGTATACTTGCTGCGGTGTTAATGGTACAAGAGTGATTGATCGTTGATTAAGTACAAAAGAGTACTTGTTCGTAAAGCCATCATGCTTCACTTGCCTATCGAATTGCCATGGACGCCCAAGCAATAAGTGTCCCACCTGCATCGGTACTACATCACACAACACTTCATCTTCATATTTACTGATTCGAAATGCAACTAACACTTGCTTGTTCACCCTTATCTCACTACTATCATTTAGCCATTGCAACTTGTACGGTCTAGGGTGCTTTATCATGGGCAATCCCAATTTCTCCACCATAATTGTGCTTGCAACATTAGTACAACTACCACCATCAATAATCACACTACATACCTTGTCTTTAACGTAGCACCTTGTGTGAAAGATGTTCTCCCGCTGTACTTCATCAACTCCTTTTGCTTGCAAGCTCAATGCTCTTCTCGCCACCAATGTCAATGCGTCAGGGGCTAAATACTCCTCATCGGAAACATCCTCCAATGGCGGCATGTTGTCGGTGTTGGAATCTTCATTATCGGTCACAATTTCTCCATTGGCTTGCAACACCATGGCTTGCTTGTTTGGACATTGACTTGCTATGTGGCCCCTGCCTTGACATCTAAAACACTTAATATCACGATTCCTAGAGGTAGAGGCTTCGGTTTTACCTTGAGGAACGTGGCTGGTGGTCACAGACTTGGGCTCGGGTTTGGGCGTTTGTGACTTGTCCAGCGGCTTGGCTTGACTCAATTTCCAAGAGGTAGAACTAGAGTTATGGCCTGCACGTGTCCCACTCCCTCTCTTGAGTTGTTGTTCCACTTTGATAGCCATATGCACCATATCTTCCAATTCCACATAATGCTGCATCTCTACCTTATCATAGATCTCCTGGTTTAAGCCAAGTAAAAATCTAGCCATTGTAGCCTCCCGATCTTCCTCTACATTAGCGCGGATCATAGCAATCTCCATCTCCTTGTAGTAATCCTCTACGCTTCGACTCCCTTGTCTAAGACCTTGTAGAGTACAACTCTCGGTAGTAGTAACTTGGAACGAACCGTTTTCTCATCACTACTTTCATCTCCTCCCATGTGTCTATTGGGCGTTCTCTATTCCGCCTCCTGTTTATCACAAGCTGATCCCACCAAGTAATAGCATATTCAGAAAATTCAATCACAGCTAATTTTACCTTCTTTGTCTCGGAGTAATTGTGACAATCAAACACGAACTCCATCTTCTTCTCCCATTCAAGATATGCCTCAGGATTAGATCTACCTTGAAAGGACGGAATCTTCATCTTAATACCACCCAAGTTGTTATCTTCACGATTCCTAGCTTCTCTAAATCTTCCTCCAGGTCTCCTATTGTTAACAATGGAACCCCGATCTTCTTCTTCATCAAAACCAGACCCATAACGCTCTTCATCCTCCTCCCTTGGTGGAACTCTTTCCCTTCTACGAAAATTACGATCGTTTTGTGGTTGCTCCTCACGTCTATTCTCCATCTGATCTATCCGTTCGTGAACCTGCTCCATCTCCATCTTCATCACTCGCCTCATCTCACTCATCATGGCCTCCATAAACATTTTCGGATCTGCCAATTTTGTATCACCTTCGACAATGCTCTTACCACTATCGTGAGACATGATTGCTGCAAAACAAAGGTTAGAAAGAAAAAAAAGATCCTCACGAATCACTCCCTTACGTGTTTACACTCAAGAAGGTGGATCACTCTCCACTCGTGTTTCACTCAAAATAATATGGCTTTTACCCTCTGATGTTCTCACCACTCTTGCCTTTTTCCACTCGATAATTCTCTCTTAGTTCTTTTGAAACTAAACAAACAACTCAAAATTTCCAGCAACAATTCACCCAGAACTACTCAAGGAATTTCAGATTTGAACACAAGGAAAATGGAAATTTTCAAAAGGACAATTGAAAGCGACGTGTAAATCAAATTTGGAAATTGTAGATATGGAAAGAAAAATCCAAATCTTGAAATTATTGATCAGATTTCAACAAGGACATGGAAATAGACAAAAGGACAATTGATAACGACATGTAATTCAAAGATGGAAGTTGCAGATATGGAAAGAAAATCCAAATCTTGAAATTATTGATCTGAAAATTAAAGCAAAGATTCGCGTAATCAATTAAGAATGGAATTCAAATCTGAAAATTTCAAATCAGAAAAATTAAAGCAAAGATTCGCGAAAATCACAAATCTGAATTTTGACACGATTTTTTTTTTTTTTTTTTTTTTGATGATTAGCAACTGGCTTTTAAGAATAATGAAATAAAATTTCAAAATAGTGATGTGAAGGGATATGCAAACCTGAACTAGAAACTGAGCTCTGATACCAAATGATGTGAACCCCGTCAAGAATAACGAGACCCAACAACGAAAGGGAACCCAAGATCGTTCTATGAACAGATTCGAATGGAAGACCTCGACCCGTTGTTTATGACAAACAAGAACCTCGGTATAAGGAAGACGCCACAAACGGTGGTGTAAATTCCGTTTGATAAGTCGAGATGAACGCCACGGGAAATCCCGATAAGTTCGAGTAATTCTTCAAAGAACCAAAGAGAATAAAACCTCACAAGTTTTATGAATCATCAATGTCTCCTCGATTACATGGTAGGTACACCTATTTATACAAGAAAATTACTTGCGGAGAAAGTAGTTCTAATCCTAATAAGTAAACAAATCAATTCCTAGCAAGGAAAGAAAATAAAGTCCAAATCAATTCCTAGCAAGGAAAGAAAATAAATAAAGATCTTAGGTAGGTAAAGAAAATAAGTCTTGCAATCCGATCCTTCTAAATTAACGAATAATCTCAGCAGTTCTTAGCCTTGACCGGATCCTTCTAGAACTTGAATCAAGGTGACAATTCTTTGTTGCCCACGTGTATCATGCTCAATGGGCCTCCCCGAATTTTCTTGAGCCCATAACTCTTGGATGAGTCCGTTGAGCACATCCTTGAACTTCTTTGCTCGTGCTCTCGTAACCGGCCCAATTGGTACTTGAACGATATCCTTCAAAGCGGTGCCTTGAACTCCATCACCTTCTTGAGTGTAAACACGTAAGGGAGTGATTCGTGAGGATCTTTTTTTCCTTTCTAACCTTTGTTTTGCAGCAATCATGTCTCACGATAGTGGTAAGAGTATTGCCGAAGATGATGCAAAATTGGCTGATCCGAAAATGTTTATGGAGGCCATGATGAGTGAGATGAGGCGTGTGATGAAGATGGAGATGGAGCAGGTTCACGAACGGATAGATTAGATGGAGAATAGACGTGAGGAGCAACCACAAAACGGTCATAATTTTCGTAGAAGGGAAAGAGTTCCACCGAGGGAGGAGGATGAAGAACGTTATGGGTCTTGTTTTGATGAAGAAGAAGATCGGGGTTCTATTGTTAACAATAGGAGACCTGGAGGAAGATTTAGAGAAGCTAGGAATCGTGAAGATAACAACTTGGGTGGTATTAGGATGAAGACTCCATCCTTTCAAGGTAGATCTGATCCTGAGGCATATCTTGAGTGGGAGAAGAAGATGGAGTTAGTGTTTGATTGCCACAACTACTCCGAGACAAAGAAGGTAAAATTAGCCGTGATTGAATTTTCTGAATATGCTATTACTTGGTGGGATCAACTTGTGATAAACAGGAGGCGGAATAGAGAACGCCCAATAGACACATGGGAGGAGATGAAAGTAGTGATGAGAAAGCGGTTCGTTCCAAGTTACTACTACCGAGAGTTGTACAAAAGGCTACAAGGTCTTAGACAAGGGAGTCGAAGCGTAGAGGACTACTACAAGGAGATGGAGATTGCTATGATCCGTGCTAATGTAGAGGAGGATCGGGAGGCTACAATGACTAGATTTTTACTTCGCTTAAACCAGAAGATCCATGATAAGGTAGAGATGCAGCATTATGTGGAATTGGAAGATATGGTGCATATGGCTATCAAAGTGGAACAACAACTCAAGAGAGGGAGTGGGACACGTGCATGCCATAACTCTAGTTTTACCTCTTGGAAATCGAGTCATGCCAAGCCGCTGGACAAGTCACAAACGCCCAAACCCGAGCCCAAGTCTGCGACCACCAGCCACGTTCCTCAAGGTAAAACCGAAGCCTCAACCTCTAGGAATCGTGATATTAAATGTTTTAGATGTCAAGGCAGGGGCCACATAGCAAGTCAATGTCCAAACAAGCAAGCCATGGTGTTGCAAGCCAATGGAGAAATTGTGACCGATAATGAAGATTCCGACATCGACAACATGCCGCCATTGGAGGATGTTTCCGATGAGGAGTATTTAGCCCCTGACGCATTGACATTGGTGGCGAGGAGAGCATTGAGCTTGCAAGCAAAAGGAGTTGATGAAGTACAGCGGGAGAACATCTTTCACACTAGGTGCTACGTTAAAGACAAGGTATGTAGTGTGATTATTGATGGTGGTAGTTGTACTAATATTGCAAGCACAATTATGGTGGAGAAATTGGGATTGCCCATGATAAAGCACCCTAGACCGTACAGGTTGCAATGGCTAAATGATAATGGTGAGATAAGGGTGAACAAGCAAGTGTTAGTTGCATTTCGAATCGGTAAATACGAAGATGAAGTGTTGTGTGATGTAGTACCGATGCAGGCGGGACACTTATTGCTAGGGCGTCCATGGCAGTTCGATAGGCAAGTGAAGCATGATGGCTTTACGAACAAGCACTCTTTTGTACTTAATCAACGATCAATCACTCTTGTACCATTGACACCGCAGCAAGTATACGAGGATCAAGTGAGATTACGAAAGGAGAGTGATCAAAAGAAAGAGAGTGAGCAAAAGAAAAAGAGTGAAAAACAGAGAGAGGCCAAGAAAAATGAGAGAGAGAAAGAAAATCAAAGTTCGGCCCTTGAGAGAAAATCAGAGAGAAAACAAAAGAATTTCTATGCAAAAGTGAGTGAGATCAAGCGGGCAATGTTTTCAAAACAACCGATGATTGTACTTTTGTACAAAGAGGCACTTTTAAACACTAACGAACTTGACCTTGTTTTGCCTAGTTCTATTGTTTCTCTTTTACAAGAGTACGAGGATGTCTTCCCCGAGGAAACACCACATGGGTTACCTCCAATCCGAGGGATTGAACATCAAATTGATTTAGTTCCCGGTGCAACCATCCCAAACCGACCAGCTTATAGGAGTAATCCCGAGGAGACAAAGGAGCTTCAATGGTAGGTAAGTGAATTGTTGGAGAAAGGGCACGTGATGGAGAGCATGAGCCCATGTGCGGTTCCGGTCTTACTTGTACCTAAGAAGGATGGGACGTGGAGAATGTGCGTTGATTGCCGAGCCATCAACAACATAACGGTAAAGTATCGTCATCCTATCCCACGCTTAGATGATATGTTAGATGAGCTACATGGTTCTTGCATATTTTCTAAGATTGATTTAAAAAGTGGTTATCACCAAATTAAGATAAAAGAAGGAGATGAATGGAAAACCGCCTTTAAAACAAAATATGGTTTGTATGAATGGTTAGTTATGCCTTTTGGTTTGACTAATGCTCCGAGCACCTTTATGAGACTTATGAACCATGTTTTGCGTTCATTTATAGGCAGATTTGTTGTTGTCTATTTTGATGATATACTCATTTATAGCAAAAACATAGACGATCATGTAGTAAATTTGAAATCCATTTTAGATGTGCTAAGGATAGAAAGGTTGTTTGCTAATTTAAAGAAGTGCACTTTTTACACCAATAAACTTGTATTTCTGGGATTTGTTGTTAGTGCACAAGGTATACAGGTTGATGAAGAGAAGGTACGTGCAATCCAAGATTGGCCGAGCCCCACAAGTGTAGGTAATGTTCGTAGTTTTCATGTACTTGCTAGTTTCTACCGGTGGTTCGTGAAAGACTTCAGTAGCTTAGCCGCACCGCTTACCGAAGTGATCAAGAAGAACGTTAGATTTCGGTGGGGAGAAGAACAAGAGAAAGCATTTTCTCCTTTACCTTTGACGGAGCACGTTAATTTAGATGCCAAAAAGAAAGCTGACTTTGTGAAGCAGATTCATGAGAAAGCAAGACTCAACATTGAGCAAAGAACGGAACAATATGCCACACAAGCCAACAAGGGACGTCGGAACCTGGTTTTTGAACCCGGAGATTGGGTTTGGCTGCATATGAGAAAAGAAAGATTCCCAGCGAAAAGACGTTCTAAATTGCTCCCAAGAGGAGATGGCCCTTTCCAAGTCCTCGAGTGTATCAATGACAACGCTTACAAGCTAGATTTACCTGGTGAGTACAATGTAAGTACCACTTTTAATGTTACTGATTTGAGTCCTTTTGATGTAGGTGATGATTTGAGAGCAAATCCTTTTCAAGAGGAGGGGAATGATGGAGATCAAGGCACCGCTTCGAAGGATCTCGTTCAAGTACCAATTGGGCCGGTTACGAGAGCACGAGCAAAGAAGTTCAAGGATGTGCTCAACGGTCTTATCCAAGAGTTATGGGCTCAAGCAAATTCGTGGAGGCCCATTGAGCATGATCCACGTGGGCAACAAAGAATTGTCTCCTTGATTCAAGTTCTAGAAGGATCTGGTCAAGGCTAAGAATTGGCAAGAAAACAATCGCAGGAAATCTAAACCAAATTGATGCGGAATAAATTGATGGCGGACTGACATGGAAATATGTTGGACCACAAAGATAATTGATGGTGAACCGGCATGGAAATATGAAGAGTACCATATTTAGAACGATTTCATGCCTTATTCAAGTTAGATGTTTAAGTATATTTTGATTTGATATTTCTAAGTTTTCCATAATGGGTTTGTTGCCCAAATAATTGCTTGGACCGCAAGAGATTGCGTAGGGATAAAGAGCTTGCTAGTCTTTTGTAAAGCCTATTTAAGCATGTGGTTGTAAAGAAAAAGACAGACATTGATTATTCATAAAACTTGTGAGGTTTATTATCTTTGGTTCTTTGAAGAACTACTCGAACTTATCGGGATTTCCCGTGGCGTTCATCTCGACTTATCAAACGGAGTTTCCACCACCGTTTGTGGTATCTTCCTTATATCGAGGTTCTTGTTTGTTATAAACAACGGGTTGAGGTCTTCCATTCGAATCTGTTCATAAAACGATCTTGGGTTCCCTTTCGTTGTTGGGTCTCGTTATTCTTGACGAGGTTCACATCAACTTCTAAGTTCGAAAACTTGAAAGAAAAAAAAAAACTCTGCTAATTTTTTTAGTCTGTCTTTTTTGTTCAAGTTCTAACTCAATAAAAGAAAAAGACTAGTTTTGTTTTTTGTGAGATTTTTTTTTTAGTTTAGTCTTTACTCTTTAGACAGTGAGAGAGGTAATATGATTGTTTAAATTAAATTTTTAATGTTGAAAAAAAATATTCAAGTATACGTGTCAAATATGTTGACTCACGAGTCAAGTAGATTGACCCTGTAACGAACCTTTTATTAAACGGGTTTAACGGGTCAATCCTTTTATGACTCAAACCCTTTTAAGCTTAACTCTAACCCTTTAACTTCATGTTGGGTTCGTGTCAAGTTCGCGGATACTGTCAAAAATTGCCAGCTCTAGTCCAGCTGACATTACTTGAATCCACCCAAAAAATCACTAGCGCCCCAATACAAAGGGTATTACACTTGAAACGGCGTCGTTGATCCCGCACTCACAATAGGAGAAAAGGGAGTCTTGGGTTCTAGAGAAACAAGCAAATCAGGGAAACAAAATGGCAGGCAGATTGAGCGACGTAGCGTCTAGAATCATGGGCGGAAACGGCGTCGTTGGCCGCTCCGTCGCCTCCTCTCTTCGCCTTCGGTCCGGTATGGGCCTCCCTGTCGGAAAACACATCGTCCCCGACAAACCTGTGAGCACATCAAACCCTTTTTCCTAATCCCTATGTTTTTAGTCTTAGGAAGCCCTAACAATGCTGTACCTGTTCTTGTTCTTTCAGCTTCATGTTAACGATGAGCTGGTTTGGGACAACGGGACCGCATTTCCCGAGCCCTGTATAGATCGCATTGCGGATACAGTTGGAAAGGTAACAATTCATCTATTCATGAGCTCCATTTCTGATTATCTTACATATGAATTTGAAGACATTTGAGGATTTGGAAACAGTATGAAGCATTGGCTTGGATGTGCGGGGGTTTGGGATTTTTCGTGTCTCTGGGATTGTTGGCCGTGTGGAACGATAAAGCCTCTAAGACACCATTTGTAAGTCATAGCTCCAACTTGATCTTTAGTTTCGTGGTTTAGATTTGCGAAGTTCTATGTTGACTTTTCTATGATGGTTTGTTGGTGGTGGTTTGTATTACATGGAGCTTAGTTATGCCTTGTGATAGGAACCTACTGCTAATAAAAGAAATACTGCAACTTTATTAAGATAAACAACTCCTTTCGGGTAGGAGAGATCACAAAGAATCCAATTGGGGTTTGGAAACGAACCACAAGATAACAATAATAATTCTCAATACCTCATTGCTAATCAATGTCCCCTCTTATACTATGACTACTACGAATAAAGATAACAACGGAATAACTAAGGTAATGATAACATAACATAGTTGGTAGTCGATAGATGACTACTCCTTATTGAATTCTTGTGATACTACTCTTCACCTAGACTCATCTTTGCGTAACTTGCATTGGCCTTGGTTATCTCCTTATCTTCGGCTACCCTTTTGCCTATGTAACATTTGTTGGGATGAGTTATCCTTTGGCTCCTACGTGGATTCCTATCATTAGCCCCCCCTTGAAGAGGAACCTTGTCCGCAAGGTTAATGGCTGGAAATTGTTGTTGAAGTTGTTCAGTGTCTTCCCAGGTTGCATCTTCCGCAGACAATTGCTTCCATTGGACCAATGCTTCTGAAATGAATTTTTTTCTCCTTTTCACCCACCTATAGTCTTAGGATTTGCAGTGGCTCAATACAGGGCCCTGTGTCTTTCGAGAATGGGGGTAGCTCCTTTGCGATGATATCAACCTCTTCCAGCTTTTGTTTTAGTAATGAGACGTGGAACACAGGGTGTATTTTGGACTCTACCGGCAGTGCGAGATGATAGGCTACTGGACCCACTCTAGCTATCACTTGAAATGGCCCAAAAAATCGGTTCGCCAGTTTTTGGTGTGCTTGCTTGAATACGATGCTTTGGCGATATGGGTGCAACTTAGTAGACCCAATCTCCTAGCTCGAATTTCACTTGTTGACGTTTAGCGTCCGCATGTTGCTTCGTACGGTTGTTGGAGTGCTGTAAGTTAAGCTTGAGTTCCTTCATTAGCTCTTCACGATCCTGTAAAAGCTTGTCCACTTCACTGACTAGAGAAACCCCAATGTCATAGTTGGCCAAAAGCAGTGGGGCACGTCCATACAATGCCTGAAATGGTGTGGTACCTATGGAGTTATGGTAAGTGGTATTGTTCTGCCCATTTCAGAAAAGATTCCCAACTCTTCGGGTGTTGGTTTGCAAAGCACCAGAGACATTGCTCTACACTTCGGTTGACCACTTCAGTTTGTTCGTTGGTTTGCGGGTGGTAGACAGAGCTAGTCTTCAATGCTGTTCCTTGCGACTTTCTCACCAAAACAAGCTAAGAAAGATGGGGTCACGATCACTTATAATGGAGCGTGGGAGGCCATGGATTTTCATTACGCCTGCGACAAGCACTTCTATCACTTTCTTAGTTGAGTATGGGTGTCCAAAGGCAAAGAAATGGCCATAGTATGGGTGTCCAAAGGCAAAGAAATGGCCATACTTCGTCAACCGATCGACAACCACCAAAATGGAATTTTTCCCTGCGGACATTGGCAATCCATCAATAGAATTGAGGCTAATATCTTCCCATACCTGGGTAGTCACTGGTAACGATTGGAGAAGACTTGTTGGGGATGTAGCTTCACCTTTGTTTTGTTGACAGATGTCACAAGCTGAAACATAGGCCTGAAGGTCAGACTTCATGTCTTCCCAATAGAAATTTTGGGCCAATCGTTTTAGTGTTTGAAGAATACTCGAGTGGCCCACCATCTTTGATGGGTCGAATTCGTGTAGAATTTCTTGTTTGAGAGATGATGTTGGTGGCACTACAATCCTCCCTCCAAAGAAGAGCAACCCCTCTTGTTCTTTGTAATTATCCATCACCTCTGGCGCCTTGTGTAATTTCTTGTGCAGTGTTAGCATGTAGGGGTCCGTAGCCTTGATGTGTTTTAATTCTTCCCATCGGCTGAAGTGAGGACCTGATATGCCCCGTAAGGCTAGGGTCGTCTATCGAGAGTAGTACAGGGTTGGTGGCCAGACGAGACAATGAGTCTGTAGCAACATTTGTTTGGCTCGGTTGATATACAATCTATTCAAAACCCACCAATTTAGAGACCCATTTCTGTTGTTCTGGTGTCACAATGTGTTGCTCCAGCAAGAGTCGTATGCTTTTTTGGTAGGTTTAGCTTTTCTGGTAGGTTTAGATTTGGAATTTTTGGCTCAACAAATATGGTCACCACAACTTAATTGCTTCCATTATAGTCAGCATTTCTTTGGCATAGACTAACCAAGCCTTCTTGGCCGAGCCTAGAGCCTTGCTTAGATAAGCAATGGGTCGACCCCTTTGGCTCAGCACGGCTCAGATGCCAAAATCTGATGCATCCGTCTCTACAATGAACACAGTGGTGAAATCGGGTAAAGCCAAAACATGTGTTGTTACCATGGCCCGTTTGAGCTCTTCAAAGCCGCCCCCACTTGTGGGTTCCAACGGAGATTCCCCTTTTTTAGTAGTTCTGTCAATGGGTTGGCAATCAATCCATAGTTTCGCACAAACTTGCAGTAGTAACCCATGAGACCCAAAAATACCCGAAGATCCGTAATGGATTGCGGTGGAGGACATGCTTGCATTGCCTCTATTTTTCGATTATCTACCCTTACACTTTCAATAGAAATAATGTGGCCCAAGTAATCCTGATGTGATAGATCATATCCACATCTCTTATTTATGGGCAAATTGAAAAGCGGGCCACACAGAAATACAAAGACTGAAAAGAATTTCTTAAAGGATCAATGAATTTCCAATAGTGGCACTTTGGGAGGAGTTGTTACAATTGTTGAAGGTTTGATTACAAAAATTAGTGAAAGTATGATGGTGATTTCTTCGTGCTGGTGGTCGGTCGAGTCAAAGGAGTTTGCTTTGTCGGTGGTGGGGGCATGTATAGGTATTAGGATCTTTGAAAAACGCAAAGGAGTGACGAGGTCCATTCTCTTAGACAAAGATGAGGCTGCATGGTTGCTAAAGTTTTTTCATGATCTGGTAACGGTTAAAGACTGTAGAGTGTTCTGGAACCAATCCGTTTCGGGCTTCCCTCGGATTCTTGCACAACAATGTTCCAATAGGCATGGTTTCTTTCTGACCATAGAAGAATATGAGGGTAGAAGAAGGAGAGGTTTTGCCTTGGTGCCTAAAGGGATATTTGGCGAAGGGTGGAAGCATTTCGGAGAGGAGCTTCGTTTAGCTTTCAATAGTCTTCATGCTGGCAGTACAAGCTACTCGAAGCATTTGCATGGTAAGGAAGTTTCACAACCCGAACCTAAATCCGGGTTGAGGAAGAGTTTTGCTGAAGTTTTGAGATCCTCTCTACCGAAGATTGAAGAGCCATTTGGTCCTTCCAATTCCACTATTGCTAGGGTCCCAAGGTGGCTTGCTGTTCCTGTGCGTGCTGGGGCTATGTCGACATATACTGATAAGGAGATACCCATCCAGGCCCGTGCGAAGTCTTCAGAGAAGGGCGGTCGTGTTCAGGAGATTTCAACGGAAAAGTCGTCTCCGGCAAGGGATAATCCTTTGAAGACAGCTCCAGTGTCTCGTTCTGATTTGTTGGGAAAAGAGTCTGCTTCAAGCCTAAGGGGTGGGGTGGGGTGGCTGGCTCAAGCTCCCCTACGTTACCCTCTGCTTCACGCAAGGATCATTTCGGTGATAGCCTTGATCTTCGCAGCATCAGGAAGACATTGGAGAAGCTACATGTGGAAATCGGGTATTGTCTGAAAGGTTTTCACCTATTGGAAGATGATTTGATGGGTAGTGGACCTAAGCTTCACGGTCCAAGCCCTTTACTCAAGACCCAGCCTAAATCATTGGGCTCAAAACTTCCCCGGCCCAAATCCTCTAAGCCCTCAAACCCCTTGTCGGCCCGAGGTCCTTCAGAGTCAGTCCATCCCTCAAAAGGTAAAGCCCCTTTGTTTTTTCCCATTAAGAAGCCCAAGCTTTTGGTTAAGGCTAAGGCAGGTTCGGTCCTTCGTCCCATTCCAACCCCCCGTTTCTCGCTGGACGCCGGTGCTTCTACTTCAGATGTGCAGTTGACGCCGATAGGTTCTGGCAATTTGACGTCCACGTCTTGACTCGGTTTTCCTAGTCGGGTTTATCAGCGTCAGAAAGTTCGAAAATCTTCGGCGGTTTGGAAAGTCAAACAGGGACAGGCCGAACCGAAGGCGGGTTCGACTCTGAGCAGGGAGAAGGCTGGGCTTATTTCGATGGTTAGGAATGAGGCTTCTCTAGCTTCTGAGAATGTGTTGTGCGGTGGGGGAGGAGAATCGGAAGCCTTGCAGTTAGCCATAAGACAGCCGGAGGAGTTAGCGGTCGCATCTACAGGGTCAGAATCAGATTGCTCTCGTCAGTCTGGGTTCGGCTCACATGAAGCTAGAAAGGCTATCGAGTTAGAGAAGAAGGGTTATGTTGTAGAAGAAGGATCTTCATTGGTTTGTCGGAAGCTGTTGGAGGTTTGGTGATGGCTCCTCAGGTTTCCAGTTCGCTGGTGTATGCTGTTTTGGGGAATTCTAAGTTTGGTACAGAATTAGTGGATCAGAGGCAAGAAGAATGCAAAGTGGGCTACAAAACTGAAGCATCTTCAGTGGGATATCTAGTGGGAAACTGCCTATGGGAAGATACAGGGGTCAAAATGGAGGTTGGGGGGTCTTCTTTAAATAACTTGGTGGCTGAGGAGGGAGCTAATCTTGATTGTTCTTTGAATCTGCAAGACCATTTTTCTGAAGGCCTCTTGCTACAAGATAAAGACAGGGATGGTCAGGGGGAGTTAGAGAGATGTGAGCCGATGGTAATCACACCATTGGCTGTGGAAGATGGAGAGGGGCAGAGGGTGTCACCTAGATGGGTGGTGGAAAGAATCAAGAGATTTTATCCAATTATAGGGCTATCTTGTGGTGATTTGGAGGACAAATTATTGGTTGTGCTTGAAGAGATTGAAGCTGCCAGAGACCGTGCATTGGCAGCACCTAAGACTAATTACTTGTCTCCAAAAGGGGCGAAAGGGCAGAGGGAATTAAATAGGCTGGCTTGGTCTATTAACTATGAGAAGAAAGGGGCTCATTCTGATAAAGGCCGACATAAAGGTAGGGTTTCATCTTGTCTTTATGAAGCCTAAAATACTTGCGTGGAACGTTAGAGGGCTTAATGCGATTGAGAAAAGATTGGAGATTAGAGGGCTTCTAAAGGAGTGGAAGGCGGATATTGTATGCTTGGTGGAGACAAAGATGGCAATTATCTTTAGGGAGGTGGTGCGAAGTTTATGGGGTTGCTATCATGTTGATTGGTGCTATTTGGGGGCCAATGGAGCGTTGGGTGGGATTTTGTTAATGTGGGATAGAAGGGTGGTGGAAAAAGTAGAGGAATGCGTAGGTAGGTACACCGTTGCTTGTTCTTTGCGCAACACCGGAGATAATGTAGTTTGGGCTTTTGGGGGTGTTTATGGCCAGAATGATGACAGGGATAGGAATGATTTGTGGATTGAATTAGCTGGATTAATGAGTTTGTGAGAGTTGCCTTGGTGTATTGGGGGAGATTTTAATGTGGTCCGTTTTCCAAGTGAGAGATCTAGTGGTGCCGGCTATTCCGCAGCTATGGAAGAGTTTTCGGACTTCATTTTCATGCAAAATTTGGTGGATCTTCCTCTTGAAGGTGGCCAGTTCACTTGGTCAAATAATCAGGAAGATCAAATATGGTCTAGAATTGATAGACTCTTAGTTTCTCCGGAGTGGGAAGATAGTTTTCCTGAAGTGATTCAAAAGAGATTGCCAAGACTTCTATCCGATCATTTTCCTTTGTTGCTGGATTGTGGGGCACCAAGAGGAGGTAACAAGTACTTTAAGTTTGAGAACATGTGTCTGAAACATGAGGGTTTCGTTGAGCAGGTTAAGAATTAGTGGTTGTCTTATGAATTTTCTGGTTTACCTAGTTTTATTTTGGCTAATAAATTGAAGGCTTTGAAGAAAGATTTGAAGAAATGGAACATAGAAGTGTTTGGTGATATAGGGAAGAAAAAGAAAGAATTATTGGAGGGTATTCGAGAGCTGGATGCTATTGAAGAATGTCGTAGCTTAGAGGAGGACGAAAGGGTTCGCAAGATTGATATGTCGAGAGAGATAGAGAAAACTCTTCTTTTTGAGGAATTGAACTGGAGACAGAAATCTAGAGCTTTGTGCCTGAAGGAAGGGGACAAGAATACAAATTTTTTTCACAGGGTGGCAAACTTGCATCGTAAATTCAATCAAGTGAACTCTTTGAAGATCAAGGGTGAAATTTCCAAGAACCCTGCGGAGATTCAGGAGCACATAATCCAGTTTTACAACAATCTATACTTTGAGAATTATTCTTGGAGACCAAGGGTGGATGGTCTTTCTTTCCTATCCATTGATGAGGATGAAAGTATTTGGTTAGAAAGAGATTTTGAGGAGGAGGTGTGGGATGTGATCAGGGAGTTGAACGGAGATAAGGCACTGGGTCCAGACGGCTTCACTATCGCATTCTTTTAGAAGTGTTTGGATAATTTAAAATATGATATTATGGCTGTTTTCGCAGAATTTCATTCTCGAGGTAAGTTCGAAAAAAGCTTTAATGCTACTTTCGTTTTTTTGATTCCAAAGAAGATTGGTGCCATGGAGGTGAAAGATTTTCGCCCTATTAGTTTGATTGGAGGGATCTACAAGATTATATCCAAGGTCCTTGCGAACAGATTTAAATCTGTTTTGGGCAAGATTATCTCCAACTCACAGAATGCGGTTATTGGTGGTAGACAAATCTTGGATTCTGTGCTTATTGCTAATGAATGTGTGGATAGTCAGATTCGATCGGGGGACCCAGGACTCTTGTGTAAGCTAGATTTGGAGAAGGCATATGATCATGTGAATTGGGACTTCTTGTTTTATTTGTTGCAGAGATGTGGTTTGGGGGAAAAATGGAGGGATTGGATACGTTTTTGTATTTCTACGGTGAGATTTTCTATTATTGTAAATGGAACCCCATCGGGTTTTTTTAATAGTTCTCGTGGTTTGTGACAAGGAGATCCTCTTTCTCCTTTATTGTTCGTGGTGGTTATGGAGGCTTTGAGTCAGATGCTAACTGCCGCATTAGATCAAGGTAATTTGACAGGGTTTTTAGTAGGTTCCAGGGATTCCGAGGTCTTAGTTGTGAATCACCTCCTGTTTGCTGATGACACATTGATCTTTTGTGGTGCTCAAGAAGAACAAATTCGACATCTGAGATGTATCTTCTTATGCTTTGAGGCAACTTCTGGCTTGAGAATTAACTTAGAAAAATCAGAAATTGTTCCTATTGGTGAAGTAGAGGATGTCGAAGGGTTGGCTAATCTTCTTGGATGTCGGGTTGCGTCTTTGCCTATAACTTACTTGGGTTTGCCTTTGGGTGCCTCTTACAAGTCCACTTCTATTTGGAATGGTGTTATTGAAAAGATGGAAAGGAGGTTGGCGGGTTGGAAGCGAATGTATTTGTCGAAGGGTGCCCGGTTGACCCTTATTAATAGTATGCTCTCCAATATTCCTACATATTACTTATCTTTGTTTCCTATTCCAGTGAGGGTGGCTAATCGTCTAGATAAAATTCAAAAGGATTTTCTTTGGGGAGGCATTGGTGACGAGACCAAATTTCATCTAGTGAATTGGAACAAGATTTGTACTCCTTTGCATGCAGGTGGGTTGGGAGCTCACAATTTCATCCAGTTCAATCGAGCACTCCTGGGAAAGTGGTTGTGGAGGGAGAGAGAGGCTTTATGGCGATTGGTGATTGATGCCAAATTTGAGAGTCTAAAGGGTGGGTGGTGCTTGAAAGAGGTGTCGGGTTCTTTTGGAGTGGGTGTATGGAAACATATTAGGAGGGGGTGGGAGAAGTTTCGCAATTTTGTTCGTTTTGAAGTGGAGAATGGATCACATATTAGTTTTTGGCATGATTGGTGGTGTGGGGATAGACCTTTGAAGCAATACTTTCCAGCTCTTTTTAGTATAGTGAGGAACAAAGATGCGATGGTGCTAGATAATTTGGCTGTTCATAATGGTGTTATTCAGTGGGATGTTCTCTTTACGCGTCAAATTCAGGATTGGGAGATGGATATGGTCCTTTCTTTCTTCGATCGACTATACTCCGTTTCGGCTCAACATGGAGAGGGCGATAGGTTAGTGTGGAATCCCTCTAAAAAAGGTTTGTTTGAGGTGAGATCCTTCTATGAAGAGCTTATTAGGAAAGATGGCCCATCTTTTCCTTCTTTTCCCTAAAAGAATATATGGCGTGTTAAGGCTCTAACAAGGGTGGCTTTCTTCGTTTGATCAGCTGCTTTGGGCAAAATATTGACGCATGATAACTTGCGTAAGAGAAATGTTATAGTGATTGAGTGGTGTTGTTTGTGTAAGAAGAGCGGGGAGTCTATATTGATCATTTGTTGCTTCACTGCGAAATCACCCGGGATCTTGGCAGCTACATTCTTATTTTATTTGGGGTAGAGTGGGTTATGCCCCGATTGGTGTTGGAGTTGTTAAATAGTTGGGGGCCGGCGATAGGGTGTGGTCGTGTTAAAGAAGCTTGGCGGTTAGCTCCTCTGTGCTTATTGTGGTGTATTTGGAGGGAGCGGAATGCGCGACTTTTTTAAGATGTAGAGACATCTATGGTGGAGCTACGGAAGCGGGTGCTCAATACGTTATAAATTTGGATAGCGTCCCATCATAGTTTGAATGTTTTTACTTATGTAGACTTTTTAAAATTATTCTCTGTTCGTCCCTTTTAGGGGTTCTCTTGTATACTTCCTATGTATAAGGGTTGCGCCCCTCTGCACTTTTTTATAAATTGCAATTACTTATCAAAAAAAAAAAAAGGAAAAAGAAAAAGTAATCCTGATGTAGAACAAGAATTCCATCTTCTTCCCGAGATGCTCTTATTGCCGAGTGGTCTCATCTTGACATCGGAATTGTTAACAAACGGGCTTGTTCAGGAACAATCTTATTGTCGAATAAAGAGGTTTATTGAAGGGTTATTTGCAAGCCAGAACGAAAAGGTTTATCGCCGAAACCAAACATTAGGTTCTAACAAGTAAACTACTTTAAGCGGGACATTTTGTATCATCGGCACCAAGTGGACATGAGGACAACTAATATTTGGTGGTGGAAGTACAAAATGAAAAGAATACCGGCCGGGTCAATGAAGAGTGAGAAACGATCGAGGGGCATGAGTGAGAAATTACCGGTGGGACTTTTAGTACTGCCGAGAATTAATTAATTGGTCTATAATGTGGCGACGAGATTGATTCTTTTATATCCATAACATATATCATATTAATATACCAAATCAATAAGATTTAAGCAAGAAAGGAAAGGGTTAATTACTAGATGTCGTTCAAGAAGGAAAGAAGAGACTATTGACAGATTGTGATTTGGAAGATATTCTGCATAATAACTTTTTTTTAAATTTCCTGATTCATCTTCTAGAAGATTCTCATATTTAGATTGATGTAGTCGTCAAGAATTATCTTAGTTATTATATTTTCCCGTCGTCGTTTATTTCCTTTCTTAGAAGATTTTACTCTTTAGTAGCTTTAGGATCTTTCCATATTCCGACTTATGTAGCCACCAAGTATTTTGATAGTTTGTATCTTTTGTTTTATTTTCATTCTTAGAATATTTTTATCCTTTTGTAGTTTTAGGGTTTCATTATAAATTAGGAGTAATTGTAATGGAATAAATAGTTCAGTTTTTGCCATCAATAATATTATCATTTTTCTCTATCAACGTGTGTTGATTTTGTGCATTGAGAACACAGTTTCTCCTTCACGTTTATCGCTTCTCGCTACGTCAATTGGTATCAAAGCCTTGACTATCCTGGTCTGATGGCAAACGACGGAAACGTAAGCAACCATTTCGACGACAAAGAATGTGGAGTGCAAGCCCTTTGGGTAGCCATCCGTACTCATGCTTAGCGGTTTGACGTATTGAACGCGGGTTGCAGAAGATACAACAAAACATTGCTCGTCTTGGGATCGGCGGCAAAAGGCATCACTATCACAATTGGAATTGCGTCGATGAGATGGCTTGTGGCTGATCAGTTGTTGGTCGTGGTCCTACACCACAAGCTGTCAATTCTACCATGGAGTTGCGATTGGCGCAGAAATTGACACCGTCACAATCATCCAGTTCAGCAACGAGGCTAGTAGCAGCCCATTCACCACCATCTCAGTGACAATTCTTGCCTAGCAACCAAGTTCTAGGAGGCAGAAGCAGCAATTAATTCCCAACCTACCCAATTGAACCACCTCAAAGTAAGGGCACTGATGATGATAGCCCCACCTGCGCACATCCAATATTGGTTGCGGTGGAGGAGGTAGTGATTCCCATTAAAGACAGTGGAAACATCAAAGAAAGATGACAAGGAGAAAATTTTGGAGGAAGCACCGCAAAAGGAGGCAAGGAAGAAAAAATGCAAAAGGGCACCATCATCATAATTGCAACAAAAGAGAATGCAGATTTGTTTGGAGAAGATAACGGGATTCACACTAAAAATCATGGTGATTATGTTGGAGGTGAGTTTTCCAAATTTAATAAAGATGATCGTGTCACTTGTGTTTTGCAGCAACTGTTACTCGCACCACAACAAAGAAACGAAACACAAACTATGTGGCCCTTGGCCACACATGGTTTACCAATGGTGTGAAGGAGGCGAGGACGTCCCTCTCGCTTTGCCGATATGAGGGTTAAATGGAAGCAGAAAAAGACATTGCGGATGCGGTCCAATTACGAACTCGTCAAGGCTAATGTTTGATTGAAAAGTAACACAATGTTGATACTGGGGCACAAATTCCAGTTCCCAATTGAAGCCAATAGTAGATTGAAGGGAAACAAGTGTGTACTGTTTCGACGGACAAAGAACATCAATGTTGGCAGATTGCTCAAGTCCCATTCCCCAGATAAGCCCCTATACATGAATGGAAACTCGTGGACGAGTTTTTTTGGAGTGAGGGAGAAGAATGGACAGTAGAAGGCACAATACCTTCCTTTTAGGATTGATGTGGGCATCATCATGAGATATGGAAAATTATAACATGTGCAATCGCAACCTTGCGAGCCATCTACCAAGCCAATTGGAGATTGTCCACCACCTCTTGAACAACACGTACAGTTGGTTCAAATCACAAAGGCGACAGAGGAATATGGCGAATATCTTTTCAAGAATCAACTTCCAGAGGAACAACCATATTCCCAAGAAAACTCAAGGACGAGTTTTGTGTTAGTGGGGGTGATTGATGTGGAACAAGTATTCCATCTTGTTCCCGAGTGGTCTCGTCTTGACATTGGGATTGTCAACAAATGAGTTTGTTCAGGAACAATCTTACCGTCGAACAAAGAGGTTTACCGAAGGGTTATTAGCAAGTTGAAACGAAAAAGGTTTTATCGTCGGAAGTAAACATTAGGTTCCGACGAGTAAACTACTTTAAGCGAGACGTTTTGTATCATTGGCACCAAGTGGACATAAGGACAACTAATATCTAGCGGTGGAAGTACAAAAGGAAAATGCTACCGGCTGGGTCAATGAAGAGTGAGAAACGACCGAGGGGCATGAGTGAGAAATTACCCGTGGGACTTTTAGTACCGCCGAGAATTAATTAATTGGTTTATGATGTGGCGAAGAGATTGATTCTTTTACATCCATAATAGATATCATATTAGTATCAAATCAATAAGATTTAAGCAAGAAAGGAAAGGGGTCAACTACTAGATGTCGTTTAAGAAGGAAAGAAGAGAGTATTGACGAATTGTGATTTGGAAGATATTCTGCATAATAACTGTTTCTAAATTTCTTAATTCCCCTTTTAGAAGATTCTCATATTTAGATTGACGTAGTCGTCAAGAATTATCTTAATTATTATATTTTCCCTTTGTGTTGTTTATTTCCTTTCTTAGAAGATTTTACTCTTTAATAGCTTTATGGTTCGTTTGGGTATTGAATTTTGAGAATTAGAATTGAATTCTAATTCTATTTACAAATATCGAGGTAAAAAATTGTGTTTGGATGTTGAATTTTGAGATTGAAAAATATTATATTTTAATAGTAAGAAATGATTGGAAGTTTAAAAAGTTGTGTATAATGATTGGTATTTTGAAAAGTTGTGTAAAATAATAATAATTTATTATATATTGATTATTTAATTAAAAAATAAATAAATAATTTTTATTTTAAAAAAAATTAAAAATAAAAAATAAAAAAAAATGATGCAGGGGTGGCTGCTGGTTGGCAGCCAACCCCAAGGGTCGGGGGAGGCCGCGCGGCCACCCCCAAGGGTCGGGGGTGACCGCGCGGCCACCCCCAAGGGTCGGGGGTGACCGCGTGGCCACCCCCAAGGGTCGGGGGTGACCGCGGGGCCACCTCCGCTGGTCGGTGGAGGCCGCGCGGCCACCCCCAGTGGTCGGGGGAGGCCGCGCGGCCACCCCTTGTTTTTTTAATTAATTTCTTTTAATTTTTTTTATTTAAATTTGTATTATTTTGTTATTTATGTGGGACCCACGCGCTTTTTGGGAGACAGCTTGTCCTGCGCGTGGGTCCCAGCCATTACTCAAAATGTCAGCTTAGAATTCAAATGAAATTCGGGTCAAACTCGGGTATTCGGGCGGGTGGGCGGGTTTTAGAAAAAAACCCGAGTGGAATAATTATTCCACTCTGTTGCCAAACACACCATAGTATCTTTCTATATTTCGGCTTATGTAGCCACCAAGTATTTTCATAGTTTGTTTCTTTTGTTTATTTCCATTCCTAGAATATTTTATGGTTTTGTAGTTTTAGGGTTTCATTATAAATTAGGAGTAATTGTAATGGAATAAACAGTTCAGTTTTTGCCATCAATAATATTATCATTTTTCTCTATCAACGTCTGTTGATTTTGTACATTGAGAACATAGTTTCTCTTTCACGTTTATCGCTTCTTGCTTCATCAAATCCACTTCCGGTGACCAAAATGTGCATTTAGAAGGTTTAACAAAGAATTGTTGGTCACTAAGCACTTCAAGAACCTTTTGAAGACGGATTTTTACTTCTTGGATGGGCCTTGCTGGCTTGGCAGTGAGGGTAGCACATTGGTTCTCCCATTTGAAACACATGGTCATGCTCTTCCAATCACAAGTTATTGGGCCAAGGGTCTCTAACCATTGGACTCCCAATACTATGTCTAAACCATGCAGGGGTAAAGCATATAGAGTAGTAAGGAATTGAAAACCTTGGATAGAGATTGGAACCTTTTCATAGCTTTCTCTACATCAGAGTTTCTCCCCGTTCGCCACTTTGACTGTAAATTCCTCCACTAGAATTATTGCCAACTGCAGATCTTGTGCCAGCTTCCGGTCCACAAAATTGTGGGCTGACCCGCTATTGATCAGTATCACCAATTGCCTTGTCCCAATGATGCATGTGACCTGCATGGTTTTGGGCCCATCACAGCCAGCAAGGGCATGGAGGGAAATGAGTGGCCCTTCCTCGCCAAACTGTGCGGCTTTCCCCTTGGATTCTGCCACTAGGACTTCCACTTCCTTGTACACTTCCGCGGGCATGAAGGATTCGATCTAGAAAGCTTTTGGTTTTTGACATCGATAACCCGGGGTAAATTTCTCATTGCACCCGAAGCATAATCCTTGAGCCCTTCTCTTCTACATTTCTTCCCAGGATAATTTTTTTGCGATCCCTGATGAGTAGGTTCTTGTAGCTGGTACACTGGTCGTGGTTGGGTGTTTCAGCAGAATATGGTGGTTTTGGCAATGGTCTGGATTGGTGTATAAATTTCTGACCATCCGACCTCCCGTGTTTCTCTCCTGTGCGAGAGTATATCATCCCGCATCCTGGCCAATTCAATGGCATCACGAAGAGTTCTGGGTTTGAACATCCGCACCCCATTCATGATCTCTAGTTTCAGCCCCCCAAGGAAGGTTCCTACGAGAGCCTTTTGAGTCCACCCGACCACCCGATTTGTTTGGCATTTGAATTCCTGTTGGTATTCCCGTAATGTCCCCTTTTGATGAATTTTAGAGAGGGCCTCATTATAGTCTTCAAATTCGGTAGGTCTGAAACGAATCAGCAGTTCTTTCTCAAACGTGTCTCATGTTATGGGAAGCTGGTCCTCCCGATACACCTTTTGTAGCCATTGCCACCATTGGTTGGCCTCACTTTCTAAGTGAAAGGCAGCCAACGACACCTTTTGGTCATCTAGAATATGTGGGTAGGCAAAGTATTGCACCACACGATTCAGCCACACGGTGGGATCATCCCCTGCATATCGGGGGAAGTCCATCTTTGTAGGTCTAAGGCCATGCGGTTGGTGCTCCCATCCATTTGACTTGATCTCTCATGAGTTGTCCTCAGGGTTAGGAACCTGGTCCTTGCCCTTGAAATTCCTCTTGGTCGACGATTCACCCTTGTCAAGGGATTGAGCAATCATTTCTTTCAGTTCATGAAATTGGGATTTAGACGTCCCACAAAGCTTCTGGATCTCGTTACACAACGTCTGCTTCAAATCGTCAAAATCGAGTTCAAGTTTCTCAATGCGGTCCTTGTTGGTCGTCATGCTTTGATACCAAATTGATAGGAACCTACTGCTAATAAAAGAAATACTGCAGCTTTATTAAGATAAACAACTCCTTTCGGGTAGGAGAGACCACAAAGAATCCAACTGAGGTTTGGAAATGAACCACAAGATATAATAATTCTCAATACCTCATTGCTAATCAATGTCCCCTCTTATACTATGACTACTACGAATAAAGATAACAACAGAATATCTAAGATAATGATAACATAACATAGTTGGTAGTAGATAGATGACTACTCTTTATTGACTTCCTGTGAGACTACTCTTCACTTAGACTCGTCTTCATGTAACTTGCATTGGCCTTGATCTTTATCTCCTTTCTCACTTATCTCCTTATCTTCAGCTACCCTTGTGCTTGTGTAATGTTTGTTGGGATGAGTTATCCTTTGGCTCCTACGTGGATTCCTATCACTTTGGTTTATCTATTGTTGTTGATGAAGTGAATTTGTTGCCTTGGTTATTCTGGGATGAGTTTCTTGCCAATTTTCAATGGCTTAAGCGGGTAGTAATATTCTTAATGGAATTTGTTAGGAAAAGCTCCAAAAGGGGGGTAAATCAGTCGAAAAGTGGCTCCAGATGCTACAGGAGAGAGGATTTTTCTGAAATTGCAATGATCTGAACATTTAGAGGGGGTTCATGTGGCCGGCCCTTAGTTGTGGGATCTAGGACTTCATTGACTTGAGTTGCTTATTGGTTATTTATTAGAAAATAGCTTCTTGTTTGATTTGAATTTGTATATGTTGGAAAATGGATCTCAACAGAAATGGGTGAAAAATTAAAAGGAAAATGAGAAGAAAAAGAAGTTAGCTCTAGGCATCACACCTAGTTTTTCTTAAGTATCACGCATAGGATTTCTTCGGCATCACACTTCAGATAGGGTTGTAACACAATTCTCAAGAGTATTTTTTTACCAAAAATTCTCAGACTAGTTATAATTGAAAGTGTTACATCAGTATTTATAAAAAAACTAAACTTAACTCTAATGATTCTTGGACTCTATGGGCTTTGACTACTAAGTTCAAATTAAGTAACAAATAAAACATATAGTATGAAACCCACCATTAGAATTGCGGACCATTAAAGTATAGCTCGTAGCTGGAAATTCTACACTACCATTGACTCGTAAGTATCATAAGGAGGGTATTGGTTAATGCCTGTATCAAATTTAGTCGGTAATTTGAAACAATTTTGGTAGTTAAGTTTGCTTTTATGTGAGATTTTACCTGCCTGCATCAAAATATGATGCTAAAACCAGTTCTTTTGGATAGTGAACTGATTAAACATTCTCCTTGAGGTGGCTATTATGTTGGGAAGTATAGGGTCCTGATCTCCTTCTGTGTCTGGTCTGTATCTTTCATGTGTAATAACTTATCTGTATATTCCTCTCGATTTTGAAATTTGTATATCTATTATCATTTTCTGATGCTTTTATAGATAATTTAATGCTTTATGATGCTTAATGGTGGCATTTTCCTTTTCTGTTGAGCAGGCACCAAAAGTGCTTCCATACGACAATCTACGAGTGGAGCTTGGTGGTGAACCGTAGTTAGAGCTATGGGCAACTAATTGAACAGTTATTGTTGTTCAGTTATGTGTCTCCTTTTGTTTATTGGCATGCTAGGTGTGAACGGTGAAAATAATGCACCATGTTTATGTGTCGGCAAAACAAACATCTTCAAACAAATAGCAAAACATGGTTTTGTTTGTTTCCCTTCTATGTTGATTCTGATGACAAGATGCATAAATTCATGTTTTGTTTTGTGTTTATTGCTTAATGTAAATGTGTGCTGTGTTGCAGTATGATAGAGTTCTACATAGAGGTTAGAACTCCACGTAGGACCACAAGTCCAAGGTCTCCAACGTGCAATAGAAGACCTCCAACGTACAGTAGAAGTCCTAGAAGCAGTGGAAGTCCTAATCGTTTCTATCGACGTATTTATCTTCTTGTAGTCTAATTCTATCTTTTACGTTATTATCTAGTTGTAGTAGTAGTATTACTTTATGTTATTTGGTTGTCTAGTTGTAGTAGTATTACTTTACGTGTTGTATTAGTCTTTTACGTATTGGCTTAGTAGTTAAGGAATAGTATAAATAGGGGACAAGTGTAATGATCAGAAGCTAGAGAATTATTAAGAAAAAGCTTGTCTTGTGATTTGTCTTCAGTCCTAATTGAGTTCATTTGTGGTCTCTCCTACCCAAAAGGAATTTATTATCTCATATCATATTTCTATTATTAGTTGTGGGGTACAACTAATCGTAAAATTGAGGTTCTTAATTGGCCTTAAGCGAATTTGACCCATACACTAATTGGGTTGATTGGGAAAGATGGACTTTTGGAGAAAATGTGATTAGGGATTTGCAATTTGATTTCTAGGTATTAATGTTTGATTCAAATTTGATTAGGTTCTAGTTGCATTAGTTGTGGAATGTGAAACAAATTCTTGAAAATCCTGGGCGTAGCCGCGTAGGTGGCATGTCAATTGTCACGTCCCAAGCAATGGTTAATGATAATTTTTTTCTTTTTGGAGAAATTATATTTATCCTTTATAACTACCATCCTATCATATATATATATATATAAAAGCCAAGTTCTTCATTAGAATGGGATAGAATGGTGACACGTGGTATGAACCCATACTTTTTAGTAACTAAACCAGTCCTTTAAGTATTGAATCGGTCTTTTAAATAAAATTGAATCGGTCTATTTAATCTCTCTCTCAATTAATGATACAATTAAAGTTTTTTTTTTTTAGTATTTTATATTTTTGATTGAAATTTAAATGTTTCCATTTTGTTTGTGAAATTTTTGATTGAGCAATTCTTCATTTGAATGTTTATGGGATTTTTTTTTTTTTTTTTTTTTCATTTGCTTTTTCAAATGTTCAGAATTATATAGGATTGAAATATAATCTCTCTCTCTCTCTCTCTCTCTCTCTCTCTCTCTCTCTCTTATATAAAATATAAAATTAAGTGTTTCTTTAGTATTTTATATTTTTGCTTGAAATCTAAATTTGTTTCTATTTTGTTTGTGAAATTTTTGGTTGAGCAATTCTTCATTTGAATGTTTATGAGATCATCTTTTTTTTTTTTTTTTTTTTTTTTATTTGCTTTTTCGAATGTTCAGAATTATATAAGATTGAAATATAATAGGTATCACATCGACAATAAAAAAAATTCTTACTAATTTTCTATTTTATGCTTTGATAATCAAAATCATGGTTTCCTTCTTGCTATTTTTCTTCTTCATACTTATTTTCATTCTAAACTACACATATGGGAATAAAGATTTTAACATGTTTTAATTTATATGAATTAAACTAAAAATAAGGGTCTTATGTTTTAATTCGTTTGAATGTTTTCTGGGATATTTTATTTTTTATGTGATTTACATGATTTTCACTTATTTTTTGGAAGAGCTATTCTTCTTTTGAAAGCAAAAAAATGCAAAATTTTATTTGATTATTGTGCACATAAGGAATAGAAATGCTTTTTTTTTTTTTTTGAACAAAAACAGTAACACTCATATATCATTACTCAGAAAATAAGAATTGACCCTACAAGAGGATCTAGGGACCATGTTGTACCCTAGTTACAATCCTCCTAATACTCAAAGGAAAATCTTCTATCCAGTTCATCTCTATCTTCTGTCTTGTGGCTTCCTTTACAAGTGTGTGCTCAGCAGTATTAGATTCTCTAGGAATAAAAGATAACACCACATATCTGAACCAAGACATCTCTAAATGAATGCATTCAATAAAGTGGCCTATCTTGGATAAAAATGGGGGAGCTGAGTTAATCTCCTTAATTACTTGGGCTGCATCCCCTTCAAATATGACCTCAAAGAATCCTGCTTCCTTACAAAATTGCATAGCACATAGAGCTGCCATCACTTCTGCTGTACTTGGATCCGCCATCGGCTCCTTTGTTACACTCCTAGCTCCCAAGACCTCTCCATTGCTATCTCTAGCAACCATGCCCAATCCATTCCAACCCTTCTTAGAATTTATAGAGGCATCCCAATTGAGTTTTATGACCCCATTTTGAGGGGGGGTCCACTGGTTGTGCCGATTACAAGGAGGGATCCCCCCTTCCAACAGTAAGCTTTGTTCCTGTTTATTACATCTTCTATACTCAACCTGGGCCGAGACTGCATCCTTTAGGACACTGTCAGGATGTGCAAATGTGCCTTCAAAAACCAAGGAATTACGCCTCAGCCAGATCCTTCTGGAGACAACTGCCATCAAAGCTAATTCTTTCTTATTAAACTTGCCCATACAATAAGCAAACACGTTTTTAAAATCTGTTCCAGCACAATGACATTTTTGAAAACAAGATGCTTCTCCCCCCCCCCCCCCCCCTCCCCCGCCCCACACACACATCTCTAGCTGCCGGACACTCCCACAAAGCATGAAAAATGGTCTCATCCTCTATTCCACAGCGAGGGCATAGCTTTGTGTCAACTACCCTTTTGTGGAACAGATTTACTTTTGTTGGTAGGAGATTGTTGCATGCTCGCCATGTAAATAGTTTCACCATATTAGGGACCTTTAAAGCCCAAATGGCTTTCCAAAAATCCTCACCCTTCTCCACTTTAGAACATTGCCCCTCTTCCCTTTCTTGCAACTCTTTGCCTAAATGATAGGCACTTCTCATGGTAAAACCATCATGTTTAGTCCCCATCCAAATCAACCTGTCATTAGGCAAGCATGGACTCAAAGGGATATTAATTATGACTTTTGCTTCTTCCTCTACAAACACTGCCTTTATTAGATCAATGTTCCAGTCCTTCAAATCTGAATCTATGAGATCTGCCACTTTGGCATTAGCAGGGAGGATTTGAGGAGAAGATTGGACTGCAAAAGTTGTTGGAGTAAGTAGCCATTTATCTTCCCAAATCCTGATTGATTGTCCATTTCCCACCCTCCAAATTAGTCCTTTTAAAAGGAGATCCCTAGAGTTAAATAAACTCCTCCAAACAAAGGAAGGCTTTGATCCCAACTAAGCCTCCAGGAAAGAAGAATTAGGATAGTATTTTGCCCTTAGAATCTGTGCCACCATGGATGAAGGGTTTTGTAAGATTCTCCACCCTTGCTTAGCTAATACAGCCTTGTTAAAAAGGGTTAAATCTCTAAAACCAAGCCCTCCTACTGATTTAGACCGCCCCATTTTTTTTCCAACTCATCCAATGGATGTGAGATCTCTTAGACATATGGGTCCACCAAAAATTTTGCATCATCTTGTTTAACTCCTTACACAAAGATATTGGCAATTGAAAAACTCCCATTCTATATGTTGGTATGGTTTGTACCATCGCCTTCAAGAGCACCTCCTTCCCCGCTTGGGAGAGAAACTTCACCTTCCAATTACTAAGCCTCTTGGATACCCTCTCAACAATATCATTGAAAGCCAGTCTTTTAGATTTCCCAACAACAATAGGCAACCCCAAATATGAATCAATTCTAGTAGCCTCAGACAACCCCGATTGCAATAGAATTTCCTGCTTTCTCTCATTGTTGGTATTTCTACTAAAAAATATGGATGTCTTATTCAAATTGAGTTTCTGCCTCGATCTTGCTTCATAAACTTCTAATATTTTCATTAACCGTCTCTACTCCACCGAATTAGCCTTACAAAACAATAGGCTATCATCTGCCAAAAAGAGATGGCTTAAACGTGGACCCTTAGGGGAGGTAGGGACCCCGGTTATGACCCTTCTTTGCTCCGCCTTATGAAGTAAAGTGCTGAAAACTTCCGCGCAAAGGAGAAATAGGTAGGGGGAGATAGGATCCCCTTGCCTTATTCCCCTCGTCGGTTGGATATTACCCACTGGGTTTCCATTCACTACAACCGAATAGGTCACAGACCTAAAGCAGGTCATGATTAATTGCACCCACCTCATTTCAAATCCCAACTTGATCATGACTTCTAAAAAATTCCACTTAACTCGATCATAAGCCTTGCACTGTCGAGTTTAATTCCCATAAATCCTACTTTGCTCCACATCCTTGTTTGCATAGAATACATAGTTTTCATATGTGGCAATAACATTATCAATGATCAATCTACCAGGTATAAAAGCACTTTGGTAGCAGGAAATGATATCTGGTAGCACTAATTTCAGCCTATTGGCCAACACCTTGGAAATCAATTTATATACAACATTGCACAATGAAATTGGACGGAAATCCGTGACAGAACCCGGAGAAGCAACTTTTGGTATGAGGGCAATATGTGTTATGTTAATGCTAGGATCCATGCAACCCGAGTTCAAGAAATGTAAAATTGCAAAACATACCTCAGGGTGCATAGTGGTCCAATTATCTTGATAGAAGCATGCAAGAAAACCGTCTGGCTCCGGTGCCTTCAGAGGTGACATTTGATTTAAAGCAGTTGTAATCTCCTCGATGGTGAATTCAACCAAAAGTTTTTGGTTCATAGCTGCAGTAACCTTTCTTTCCAATACCTCCACACAGGCTTCCACCACCAGAGATTCTCCAGCCTTGAACAGGTCACTGAAATAATCCACAAAGGCCTCTTCAATTTCTTCCTTTGATGAACACATCCTGCCCTCTTTATCCTTGATCTGCTTCATTCTGCTTCGGTTGTGCTTCTGGTTGGCATAGGCATGGAAAATTTTTTGAATTGCGATCACCGTGCATCAACCAGTTTTCCTTAGCTCTCTGCCTCCACTTCAGCTCCTCTTACTCGAGTAATGAATCCAATTCTGATTTTAATTGGCCTTCTAGTTCTGGCAAATCAAAATGATCTTGCATTTGAAGCACCTTGAGATCCTATTCTTTTTGCTGAATTTTTCCCTCCACTGTATTAATCTGTTTTCTCACCCACTGTTTCAGAGACCTTCTGCACCCAGATAATTTTCCTTGGATATTATTCCAGGGATCAGGATGTTTAACTTTTTTCCTCCATACCTGCTTAATGACTTCCTTATGGCCTATTTGCTTGGACCAACTGGCCTCATATCTGAAACGTCTACATTTACTCCACTGTATATCCTTAGTGCTAGAGAAGTCCACCATAATTGGATGATGGTCAGACTAACTTCGGGCTAGAACAAACACTTCCACCACATCAAACAACTCATTCCACCCCATAGTTGCTACAGCCCTATCCAATCTTTCCCTCGTGAAATCTCCGCCACTTCTCCCATTGCACCAAGAAAAATTCCGGCCCTGTGAATCCCAAATCAACCAGGCCACTGTCCTCCAGAGGTTGATGAAAGGCTTTCTGATGTAAATTTTAATTGTACTCGCAAGTGCACGAATCGTTTGCAATAAAGGGTTTTGCAAGTGCGAGGTCGATCCCACAGGGAATTGTGTTCTTGAAAACAAATTTATGACTAAATTAATTAAATCTTAACCTAGTTCCAAAAAAAAGTTTGATTTTAATAAATAAAACAAAAAAAACATAAATAGAATAAAACAAAATAAAACAAAAGAAAAGATACTAAGGTTTTGGAATCCACACTCACCAAATCATAGCAACATATTCTCATGTTCATCAACATACATCCAAAGTTCTCACCATACAAATCTTATGTATGTTCTACTATGCTTCAAAAAATCATTAAATCATTCAATGAATCCGTTCTTTGCACAAATTACAAAAGATATCCGGTTTTAACCAAATCATCAAATGTATCCGTAGAACGAAACATAATGAATATCCAACGTTTTGATAAATAAAAACCCAAGCAATCAATTATGTGAAATTATCTCAAATCATCAAATGTATCCTTGAATCACAAAAGATATCCAAGAATCATTCCACAAATTGAAAAGAAGTAAAACATAGGAAAAATTAAACCAAATAAAATCGGATAGTATAAACTTACATGAAAATATTGTTGCTCTTCAATGGTGAGGCTTCATCCTCAACCTTAGTTGAAAAATTAGCTACGCATGGCTATGAAAAATAAATCCTAAACTAAAGAAAAACTAAACTAAAAAGAAAAGAATATATTTGGTCTCTAGCTTCCTACCCTCTTTTTCATGAGGTTTAGAGGTCTATTTATAGGGAGAAAACAAATCCTAGAAGCCCTAGAATTTCTAGAAAAATCGGATGTTAGTCTTCTAGTTTGAGTAGGAAACTCAAAACACAATCCAAGAAGGAAAAGGACTCCAAATTCGTCCAGATTTGCGGCCTTCTATTGCGGGGCACTTTTGGCATAGCAGACGTCCGAATTAGGAAAATCATATTTCATAAGGATTTGTAGAAAATTGAGTTAGCTTTCCAAAGCCACTTGATTCACCTTAATCGAATACTTGAGCTAAAAGTTATGGCCAAAATACTGTAACATGTGCAGAATCTGAATTCTAATCCAATTTTGACTTCAATTAGAGAAATTCCGATTTAATCCTCTCCTTGATTTGATTGAACATACCCACATCCTCTAGGTCTTCTCAACGTGTGCTTTCTTTCACCTTAAAGCTATTGTGTTTCTCTCAATGACCTGCAAAATAATAAAATACCAAAACTAACCAAAAACATTAGAAAATAACAAAACTAAAGGTTTAGTAAATGCAAATTAAGGGGTCCACATATGCAATATTTGACACTCATCACTTGCATTTGACCCTGGGGCCAATGTAGCAAGATGTCTGAGAAGGGACCATGAACCTGGTCTCTTAGCCACTTTAGGGTGGCCATAGAAGCCTGTAAATTTACACTCTTTTGCAGTGCTATCCAACTATAACATAGCATGAATATGCTGTCTACTGTAATTCTGTATTGTAATCAAAATGTCCGACTTCCACATTAGTGCCAGACCTCCACTTTTCCCATGGCTATCCACCACGAAAATTCCATCATAGCCAAGCCTAGTTTTAATAGACTCCATTTTCTTCCTGTTTAGTTTGGTTTCCATAAGGAAGATCAAACTGGGTCTCTTTTCCTTCACCATTCAATGAAGGACTCGAACTGTCCAGGGGTTCCCAAGCCCTCGACAGTTCCAGCTCAATACAATCATTGGGAAAGGCGGGGCTGTGCAACAGCCCCCGCCTGAATTGTTGGATCATGTATGAGGTTAACATCATTGTTCCTACCTTTTTTGTTTGAGCCCGCTTATACCTCCTCAATCATCTTCTCCCCCTTCCTTTTTCCAGCCTTCTCTTCCTCGTGAATCTCCAGACCCGCTTCATGGTGAGTCAGCCATGCTCTCTTCTTCCAGGTAGGACACGAGACATACCCCACCTTGGCTTGAGTGGCTGCATCCCTTTCTTGTTGGGCATGAATGTCAGTGTTTCTTGCCCTCTTTGTCACATTGGGAAGATGACAACTAGCTGCTTCCTTCAAACTTACTCCTTGCGATGCAGTGCTAGAATTTTCTGGAGAGTGTCCTTGCAGAGGAACAGAGCACCCCTCATGCACTGTTTTAGATAAACTGTATTGTGGTTTACTTGAGGGACACGTGTTTTCCATAATAGGGCTTCTAGATGCAACTTTGGGAAAATAGGACGTGGCTGTAGGATCCCAAGCCAGTTGGACTTCGTGCAACCCATCTCCAACCTCTTGCCACCTGATCCGACCCAACTTGGAGTCCCAACTTCCCACATAGCGTGAAGATGGCCCATGAGCCTGACTGTTTTCCAAAATAGCCCCTTGCTTTCCTCCAGCTGGATTATTCTTCATTTATCTCCCCCTCCAGTTGTAACGCCTCTTTCCCCTTCAAGTTGGTAATTTTCATTATGGTCTTCCACTACTTCCGCAACAATCATATTTTCCTCCATAACGGTTCTCTTGTGAATCTCCACTTAAATGAGTTGAGCTGTTTATGGAATCCTCATTACATCTCCGGCTCATCACTCGCCTAGATTTCTTCCCCCATGACTCATGCCCTTTCCGATCAGTTAATGAAGAATCCGGACTTTCCAAAAAAGTACTCCGCCTAGCATGCAGAGTAGGGTTGGGACTGCATTGAACGTTGCCGTCACCGTATCGATCAACGTCTGCAGTGCGATCCTCGGTATTCCCTTCATGTCTTCGTTGATGCCTATGTTCTTGATATGAACTCCACCAACAATTGTGATGAAACCCGATAACAATGATGGTTTGAAACCCCAAGATCGTGTAGACAAGATTTGTTGAGCCTTGACCCGTCACCTAACTAGATGAGAAACCAAGACTATGAAGTATTGAAACGCCATACCAAGAAACCTAAGAATCTCTCAAGAATCAAGGTGATAAGTTTGGTTGTTTGAATGCCACAAGATTAACTTGATAAGTTCAAAAAGTTCTTTCAAGAACGAAGAGGAACACAAGACCTCACAATAATATTAATTTTCTGAAAACAATCTCTACCTACAAAAGTCGTAATGCCCATCTATATACTTGGAACAACCCTCCAAGAATAGGAAAATTCAGAACTACAGCTTTTAAAAACAACACAAACATCAACATAAACAAGTCCCCACATTTTAGGTCTCTTGGACTTCTAGAGGCAGCCAAAATAACTAAATGACTAAATTTAATGTATTTAACATAACTAATCAAGACCAAGTTCATTCCCCTATTTAATATTCTTGAAACTCAACAAGTTCACACCCTTTAATGGTCAGACCAAGCTGGTCATGTTTTTGCATGCTAATTATCCTCTTCAATTGCTTTGATGACATGGACTAAGCCTTGATTATTATTTGAGCCCATCTTAGTCTTTTTAGAATCAGCTCAATTCTCTTGGATTAGCCCATTTAGTGCTTCCTTGAAACGTTTGGCTCTAAGTCTTGTAATTGGGCCACTAGGAAATGACAAAAGGTCTTGTGTAACTTCAGCTCCATTCCCACGTGTATAATCAGCATGTCCAGCTCCTTGGTTTGCATCAGTTCTGCTCTCGATCGCTCCTTAGAATCTTCTCCACCTCGCCATTTACGGAAAACAGGGGGTACCTTAAGCCATGGGCCAAACGGGGTATCTCCCGGTAAGCCTCCATTACTCTGAACTCCTTGAGCTCTACAACCATCTCTACCATGACGAACCACTCCACATTGGTAGCAGAAGTTTGGAAGCTTTTCGTACTTGAACGTAACCTAGATAGATTTATTCTTGATATTGATCTTCTGCCCCTTGTCTAGGGATTCGGTGAGATCAATGACAATATGAACCTGGAGGTACTCCCCCCATGCTTCCTCCCCCTTCACTGACTTCAACTTCTTCCACCGTTCCAACCGTGGCACCAATTTGATGCCCTATTGTCGATCCTATGCAAGCCAGTGGGAGATTATACATCCTAACCCAAAATGTAGCCTTCTGAAAAACCATCTGAGTAGGGGGTGTAAACCCATCAAATTCTGCAATGGCCACAAGGTTCCCATCGAATAACCATGGTCTCCCTTCCATAACATGGAGTTTTTCCCACTCCTGTTCAAATTGTATCAGAAACAGATTTTCTCCAAGCACCTTGAACGAAACCGATCCCAGTATCTTCCATGGACGCAGCATATGGACCCGAATAAGCTCCTTCGGCACCACTCGATCAGCCAGCAATTTACCAACCAGACAGAATTGACCCCTGTTGGCTAGTGGATCTGCACTTTCCTCCCCTATTTGCACTTCCACGTCCTCCTTCTCAGAAAGGGTAAATTTACCCCACATGGTTTGATAAAGCGTCCATGAAGAGTGAAATCTCATCCAGTCAAGAGGTACAGCAACACCAAGAGAAAACAAGAAACAAGACAATGAAAAGTTGATTATACTCTAGACCCAGTGGGGGCTAGATGAAAAGACTTCTACTCTATTTTCCGCAGAGAGCAAAAACAGAGAGAAGGAATTTGAGAATCTAGAAATATCGAAATGCTTTTACAACACTAAAGAGTTAATTAAGTATTAAATTTGAAATGCTTTTTTTTTTTTTTTTTATATGTTCAAAATTATGTGGATTTTTATTTTTATTGAAACATAATAGAAACGTATCACACTAACAATATTATAGATTCCTACTATTAATCCTACTATTAATGCTTTGAAAGGAATAACAAGAATTGAAAAAGTACCTGGATAGAAAAGAGATATGCACAAGAGGACAAAATATGGCGAGATAATACAGTAACCCACAAAAAAATCGCTCAAAAGGACAAAAACGCACAAAAAAAAAAAAAAAAAAAAAAAGAGTGGTGACAAGGATATGCAGCGGCTAGGGTTAAAAATTCGATTTATAACTTGTGGGGTCCCCGTCCGGACGCGCGTTGCCACATAAGCAAGTGGTAAGCCACGCGCGTCCGGACGTGTAACCTTATCGTCCGGCCGTTTGAGCCGAATCAGTTCGGACGCATGGAGAGACCGTCCGGATGCTTCACACTGAAACACAAAAATTGAAGCAAAAATTGCTAAGAATTATTTTTCCTAAAGTTAGCTTCAGAATACACATGTATAATCAACTGATAAGACAATCAAATAGAATCTCAAAACTATACAGAGATATAAAAAAGAGAGTTCAGAGTTCAATCAGAATAAAATTTTCCTGTAGACAGAAAATTTAAATAGATTTCTCAACTCTTGCAATGCATGTGTGTGTGTGAAGACTTTCCAAAATGTATGAATTTCACTGATATGACAAATAGCAACCATATTTTCTAGACAAGAGAGAAAATCAATGAAAGATCAGTAAAAAATCAAACCTTATAAAGTACTAGGGCCTAGCCATCCCCCTTCTGATACGCTCCCCCTAAGATGCAGCACCTAATTGTTTTACTTGTACCATGAAGGACAAGGTAAAGTTTTTACTTACACCATGAAGGACAAGATATAAAGCTAATTCAGCACAGAAGCAGTGAATATAAGAAGCATATAGTACAGAAATCAGAAGAATTACTGCTTGTTTCTTGTTGGTGATGCAACCTAGAAAGAATGCTAGAATTTTTAGGCTCTACGTTTAACTAGCATGTTGGTCAATTTGGCCATCTTATCGAAAACATCTCTCTTATTTAGAATTTCTAGAAGCAAGAAGTCAGAGAAGAAACGATGTACCTTAGGGGAGTCTTAGATAGTGCACATTTTCATCGCATGAGGAAAATAACTATCCACCTTTTACAATCATGGGAAAAACTTGGTAGATATACAGTCATAAACTCTCAATCATATATCAGCAAAATCAATTAATGCACAATGAATTGAGATATTAGGCAAAAATACAAGCAATATCTAACATGCCAAGAAAAGAAAAAAAAAATAAAATTCCCTTCCATTTTCTCCCCCAAGATATATATATATATATATATATATATATATATATGGAAATAACATCATGCTATATGGAAATAACATCATAAAATAAGCATGCAAGGCAAGATCAAATATGTGAAGGATCAAAGTTGCCAATACAAAAAAAAAAACAGTTGCCCGACATGCTTTTTCTGCCTTCCCCAGATAGTACCTGCAATATTCTCTCAAGAAAAGTAGGGGGCAAATAATAGTGATTCCTAATTGCAGAGCAACCCAAGGTATAGCAGTAGAAGAATAAGCAATGCAATCAAACCTGATGCCTTAGGATTAGGAACCAAACCCTAGGCATGAATACCTTCACTGACTAGGTGAGTCCATTCCCCCTCATGGGGTGAATGTCTTCCTTCTTCTTGAACCAAGCTTGCCTTCCTTTGGGTGGTTGTTGGCAGGACTTCATCTGCTGATCCATCCACTGCATCATGTTTTGCATCCAAATAGGTGGCTCCTTGCAGTATAGATCATCCTCCACCTTTTGCGGCTTTTTGAAGTGCTTGGATTTGTTGATCTTGGATTTGCCACTATGATTGGTAGGTACAAATCGCTGCTGAGGCCGTTGATGCTGAAGAGCTTGGCGCCGTGGTGCATTATGCCAAGGGGCTTGATATTGGGAAGCCTGATGCCTTGGTGCTTGATTCTATGGAGCATGATAAGGAGCCTGATGCCATGGAGTCTGATATTGGGTCAGAGGTCTGGTGCCATAATTTGCTTGTCTGGGCACTTCTTTCTTGACCTTTGCTCTCTTAGCTTTGAGGAAGGAGCACTGGGGTTGGATATGCCTACTTAGTCTGCCGTGGTGACATATGGGAGATCTTCTGATGGTTGGTAACTTCTGAGAAGCCGGAACATCTCCATTGATTTTGTCTTTCCCTTTATCCTCAATTGTGGGTGGAGGCTCGGGGACAGGCTTAACAAATACAGTCTTGGAAGTATAGGGAATATCAGAAGGAGGAGCTACATACCCGAGGCCAGTTTTGTCAATCAGGCTCTTCTGAATTGATAGCATGTGAGTAAGCTTTTCATCGGTGACTCTCTCCAATTGTAGTTGTCTCTAGTAGCTTCTCCTCTAGCCCCTGTACCTTGAGCAGTAACGAACTCTTCTCAGTCTGTAAACTGTTCAGATCATGAATGTGCTGCTTGCGAGCTTTCCTCAGCTTTTCAAACTCTACATAGAGGGTTTTATAAGCCTTCTTGAGTTCTTCCCCATCATCACTGTGCTCTGAGTAAGAATCTTCATCTTCTACATGTGGAGCCACAAAGGCTAGAAATTTCTCTTGCTCAGGAACTTCTTCTTCTTCGGACTCATCACTGAGTCGCATTATATGCCTTCCCCTCTTCCTGCTTGAGGTTCCCATAGTCAACTCGGATATGCCCAAACCCTGAGCATTCAAAACATCTTGGGCCACTGGGATCTTTCTTCTCAGCTTCCTCAGGTTCAGATTCTCTAGGGGCCTTCTTAATCTTTTCGGAAAATTTCTTCTCGAATCCCTCATTTCTCATTAATCTTTCGAATTTTTTGGCCAACATAGCCACAACTTTTTCTTCATCCTCAGAGTCGTCTCTAGATGAGACTTCTACTTTGATGCAAACCAAGGAGCTGGACATGTTGATCATACACGTGGGAATGGAGCTGAAGTTGCGCAAGACCCTTTGTCACTTCCTAGTGGCCCAATTACAAGACTTAGAGCCAAACGTTTCAAGGAAGCACTAAATGGGCTAATCCAAGAGAATTGGGCTGATTCTAAAAAGACCAAGATGGGCTCAAATAATAATAAAGGCTTAGTCCATGTCATCAAAACAATTGAAGAGGCTAATTAGCATGCAAAAACATGACCAGCATGGTTTGACCATTAAAGGGTGTGAACTTGTTGAGTTTCAAGGATATTAAATAAGGGAATGAACTTGGTCTTGGCTGGTTATGTTAAATACATTGAACTTAGTCATTTAGTTATTTAACAATACAATCACTTGACCGGTTAAAAATACAATCCCGATCCAAATCAAAAAATTACTCCCACTTTTTGTCACAAAAGGACAAAGGGTAAAACAGAGTAAGGATAAAAGCCATATAGAATTACTCCTCCTAAATGTCTCAGAAGGACAAGGGTAAACAGAGTAATAATATCCAATAGTTAAAATGTTTTAACAACTCATCCACAAAACAGTGTCCCAACAATACCAAAAAAAGAAAAAAAGAAAAAAATTGATACAAAGAAAATCAAGATGCATCAGCCATAGGTGCTGATGTGGTCTATTGTTTACCAAAATATATCAATAATAAAATTAACCACTCGCAATAGAACGAATCCTTGTAGGATAAGGCTATAGAGAGGGTGTCGAACCTCAAGGACTGCGTAGGTATTATTATCAAGCTTTTCGAGATTAAATATAACTTAATTAAAAAGATGTTTGATTTGGTTTTTGTTTTATAAAAAAGAAATACATAAAAGTAAAAGACATAAATTAAAAGATAATAGGGATGAGATAAAGAATAGGAGATTGATTTCACTACTCACCGCATAACAATGGTCAATCATAAATTAACAAGGAAAATTCATACTATGCATGATATAGGACTCGTCTCACTCGAGTAGTCAAGAAATTACCTCTAAAGAATAAGTATAATCCATCTTCAGTTGGCACGGACCGTCCACCTAACCACTAAGATGCGGTACGACCCGTCTTCCCTAGGCATGGACTAGCTACGTCTTTAATAAGATATACACACAATTAATGGAATAGTATAACCCATCTTCGATTGGCACAGACTGTCTACCTAAATTACACTAAACTAGGGTGTAGTACAATCCGTCTTTCCTAGGCATGGTCTATCTAATCCTCTTGATCATATATCAATTAAAACCGTTGTATAACAATCATTCACATAATCATAGAAAATATGAAGGATTGAGTTCAATCAATATAAAAGACTTTCTAAGACAAGATAAGAAATTCATAATGATTGAATATAAACATTAAAATCAATTCTCACAGTTATACAATCATCATGCATAGTGAAAATCTCAAACTCAAATACAATTAAACCATTATTACTTGGAAAGGGCTACATCAACACCCTATTAGGAATTTAGCCGCTCATCATAGTGCTAGGATGACCACCTGCCATGTTCTTCTCCTCTTCAACTTGTCAGGCCTCCAAGAAGAATTTCTGTCTAAATCTAATTAAGCATAAGCCCAAGCACCAAGCACCAAGCACACCTTCTCTTGAAGCTTAGGGGTCTATTTATAGGGAGCACACAAGTCCTAGAAGCCCATGGAATTCCAGAAAAATTGTCTCTTGAGTCTTCTTGTCCAAGTAGGAGATTGAAACTTCAATCCAAGTAGGAAAAGGATTCCAAATTCGGCAAGAATTGCTGTCTTTTATTGTGAGGCAATTTTAGCATAGTAAACGTTCGAATTAGAGAAAAGCTATTTCTGACATATTTGTTGAATATTTTATTAGCTTTCCAACGCCAGTAATTTAATTGCAATCTGATATTTGACGCAAAAGTTATGATCCAAACACTGAGACATATGCAGAATCCAAATTTGAATCAAATCCGATTTTGACTCTTAGTGGAGAAATTCCGATTTAATCCTTCACTTGATTTGATTAAACTTAACCACATCATATAGGTATTCTATTATGATTGGTTAAGCTTAAACATATATCTTCTAGGTCTTCTCAAAGTGTGCTTTAAGCCCAAAATCAATGAAATTAATTGCATCTTTATTTAAAACCTGAAAACAATAAAACAACACAAAATCAAACAAATTACAATGCTAAGGAATTAACATATAGAAGTTAAGGGGCTTGAATGTGCAACATTCAACACTTATCAGGTGCATTGTCCTCATCATCACTGCTGGACGGATGATGATGCCTGATACACTCTTGGATGTCCAGCTGGTTCTGCTCCACACGGAGGTTGATCGAGTGAACCTCCAGCTATAAAGAAGAAAGTGCCAATTGCATAGATCTCATGCCGCTCTGAAGTGCAGCCAAAGCCTCTAATATCTAAGCATGGCCAGCATCCTGCTGTGGAGGTGGAGGAGCAGTTTGAGAAGAGGATTCTGTGGAACATCATCCAGATCATCATGTCTCAATTGGGCTAACGACTTCATCAGCCTCTGCTTGCAGATGTGATCCTGAATCTTCATATTCAGCTCTCTAATGACACAGATGTGATCCTCAATTGGGCTAACGACTTCATCAGCCTCCAAAATAACTCCTAAAATATGCTTGCACAGGCAGAAAGGCAAGCAAAGACAGAAGGCATATACGAACTAAGCCCTCTTCAATATCAGATCACTGTGCCTAGCAACGGCCAGAGGTTGTGCTGGACAATCTTGGCAAGCATGCGGTGTGGGGCAGATAGGGCACCAATCCTGATGGTAGTGGCACGCTCCTCTCCCTGTGGGACATCATGAAAAAAATTCTCTGAGATCGTCCAGAGAAGGAGGTAATACCACCTCATTATATGGACTGCCAGAGATCTGGAGCACATGCACCCTGATCAATTGACTGATAATCTGAGGATCAACAATGATAGTATGCCCATCCACAGAGGACTGAAGAATCAACCCGCGATCATCATGTTTGTGCTAACAAACATGCACCTTCTTGACCCCAGGACTATAGAGCAATCCACCCATAGTTTCCTTTGGTTACCAAAAAAAAAAACATACATTTGCCTTCGATTCTAGCTTACTTTCCTCTCAGCACATGTGATGGACTACCCCAAATGTCAAGGTATTTCATACTGGGCTTTCGCCCCAACCACAATTCGACAAGTGTGTTTAGAACAAATTTGGAAGAATCCAAATTCAACAAATATATTGCAATATCCGGGGAATATCCCAAAAAGAATATAGATAGAGTAGCATAATTCACCATTGCCCTTATCATCTCCAAAAGTGTCATAGTCCTTCTCTTTGCCGCAACTTTTTGCTGGTGTGTCTCTGAATAGGTCAATTGTGATATATTCCCATTAGCTGACAAGTAATCCACTGTCCTTTTATGTTCAAGGGTTCCTAGTTTTTCGCATGGTTCTGCCAGGTGTCCCCCTCTTGGTAGTTCCCTAATTAGGAGGGGAAATGCTAGAATTACAACAAGTGCACAACTCCAAGGCACATTGGGGGGACCTACATGTGTGGGCCCCACCTCAATGTGTCGTGGAGTTGTGCACTTGTAATGCACTTGTAATGCATGTATCACTACTCAATTGGGAGTGTCATTTGTTCACTAACCCTCAGATGCGCACACCTTTTGCCAAGTGTCCCTCATCTGCAGGCTCGCTTTTGGCAGGATTATGGGTGTTCACTACTTCATTAACGATTGCCACCTACAATTGTGTAAGGGACGTAGGGCAGCACACATGTCTTCAGTGTGGCTAAGTCCCATAATTCATTGAAAATATGGGAAATAATTGAGATGACTCGGAGGGGAGTGGTCCTCTGCAATCACCTTTGTTAGGTTTTTAGTGTTCGCAAATTCGGTGTTAAAATTTACTTGATTGTAAGTTTTAGTCTAGTGATAAAGTACGTGACATTACGACATCATCAGAGTTATAAATTGGCAGTGGAATATATTTTTTAATGATAACATATCATAGCTTCTAACAAAAATACTTCAAAATGTATATAAAGAGTGTAATTGAATAATTACACATTAAAATAGTATTTGTGCCACATATGGCACGGATAATTTACAAATATTACAATCATAGCATCATTAATACATATCAACAGAAATATAAATATTGTTCACCGAATATTATATTAATGGACTAAACATAGTAGTCCACAAAAATGAGAGGCATCCAAGCCTCAGACACTGCTACCGAGATCACCTAAAGGTCTAGACAATCCTGATACTCATCTTCTTCATAACCTGTATTAATATATAATATAGAGAGAAATAATAATACAAAAATACCTAGTGAGTCAACTGTTTTCAATAATGATATGATTGCTGATTTATTTAGAAATAAAAAACACAATGCAATGGCAGTTTTATATGCAGAGTCTTATTTATTTAAATAACCATTTTCTTCTAGCATTCACCTTATAGAGGCGTCACTCCAGTATATAAAATCTAGGAAACGTAATTCCTGTCTAACGTGTTATAGGAGATGTTACTCTCGTTTAGCGAATGATAGGAGACGTTACTCCCGTTTAGCGAGTTCTAAGGAGACGTTACTCCTCTAATAATTTATTATCTTTTTGGCACAGGCAGACGTCACTCCCTGGTCCGTAGGCAGACGTCACTCCCTGGTCCGTTGGCAGTCGTCACTCCCAACTCTTTTATAATTAAATTCATTAATTAAATAACAAAATATGCAAATTCTACATGTGCAACCAATTAAATAAAGCAGAAATCATAACATTATGGAAATTCAGCATCACCCTCAGTGAGTAAGAAATACTCAAAGAAGTTCTTTCCTTGTTTCAGAAAAGTGTCTACACAAATATTAGCTGCAATATAATTTAACACCAATAATAGTGAATTAGTACAATCCACTAATTAAACTCATATTAATACTATTTTTATTTTTAACCTTTAAACCTTAACATAATCTCTAACATCATTTAAACATAATAACAGCATATAAAATGATTTAATTATAATGCCACATATTTCATGTGGGCATTATAACAACATTTATTATTAAATAATCAAAATACCCTTTTACATTTAAAAATGTCATTTTCATAAGGATTGTTTTGAAAACACCTTTAATCATAACGGCTATGTATTTATATAACAGTTATATAACTGAGTTTCCTCTAACTGAGTTTTCTTTCGTTTTAATTTTATAGCTACTGGGTTGGGCTCTTGTACATGCAGAAAAATGGAAGAACAACAGGCATAAGGTCCGTGACTTGCGTGGACTGGGCTGGGAACTGAACGTGTGGGCTGAGTCTATCATTCCATATGGGCTGGGTTTTATGAGCTGGGTCCATAAAGAAATAAAATGGGCCCACAAATGTTAGATATCAATTTTCGTCCAAATTAGGGTACTATTTTTCACAAGTGTTTTCATACCCTAAATGGAGTCCAAAAATTATGAAATTTGGAGGGTAGCTAGAGGACTTCGAGACAAGCGTTCTGGCTTTTGAATCAACCAAAATGGTGTTCGTTTGACCCTAATCCCGTTGTTCCAAAGTTTAAGGTCCGTTTGAGTTTTTATTAAATTAAAACTATAAATGCCTCTAAATGAATATTTATCTTCATAAATATTCATATTTATTCTTTTACCTTATTATTAGATCTTAAATCATATTTTAAGATATTTTATTCAATATATTAAAATACGGGTTATTACAGTAGGTGATGGGTCCCATGGTAGGCCGAATCTTAAAGATCCCTTGCAAGTTCCAGATGGGCTAATCACAAGGTCAAGAGCGAAGAAGATCAAGGAAGCAATGCAAGGATTGGTGCAATCCACTTGGGCCGAGTTTGCAAATTTATCGAGTAAGACCCCAACATTCAAGATGGGCTTGAAAGAAGAAGAACTAACTTTAATCCATGTGATACAAGCGACAGATGGGGGCGGCATAGCCTAGTGCTTTAGTGCAAACTCTTTATTTCACTAAGTAAATGGCGTGTGGGCCTATTTTTATGTTTCTATGGTTGTAGGCTTTTGGGCCTATTTATTTAATTAAGAGGACTACTTTTATTAGTTATAGAAGTGTAGTTTAGGATGTTTTGGGCTTGAAGATGTTCAGTCCATGTCTTTTAATTGATTTTTCTTAGTGGGTTTAGGGTTTGATGGAGAGGTTTTAAAAAGACTTGTAGCTGCATTTGTTAGACAAGTTGCATTTTGAATGAAGATTTTGTTCTTCATAGAAAACTTTTCAGTTTTCTCTACTTGTTCTTGATTGGACTAAGAACTTATCAAAGGTAAACCCTTTGTGGCATTCTAACCAAATCTAGGTTCTTGAAACAAGATTTCAACGGGTCTAGATCTTCTTGACTTGATTCTTGGCTTTCTTTGGTAGGTTTCAATTTGATTGTGGGTTCAAGGGAGTTTGATTCCACGGGTTCACATCAGTTGGTATCAGAGCTCAGTTCCAAATCAGGTCTGATTTATCCTTTTTAATTCTTCCATTTGTTTTTTTTTTTTTTTTTTTTTTTTTTCTCTCTCTCTCTTTTTCTTGTCTTAGGCGTGTTCTAAGGTTCTCTAGTCTCAGCTGCGATTCCTTCTTCATTCTTGTTAATTTCGTGTGTTGAATTCAAATATGTGATTTTTACAATTGATTATTCATGTACTTGATTCAAGAATTCAAATTTGCGAATTCTTTAATTGAGTATACAAATCTTTGCTTAAATTTTTCAGTCTTAATTTTTCAGATTTGGATCTTTGCCTTAATTTCCAAATTTGAATCTTCGCTTTAATTTTCTAGATTTGAATCTTTGCCTTAGTTTTCAGATTTGAATCTTTGCTTTAATTTTCCAGATTTGAATCTTTGTTTCGATTTTCCAGATTTGAATCCTTGCTTTAATTTCTATATCTGTAATTTCCCAAATTTGAATTCCCTTTTTCATTAGCGTTTGTCCTTTGTCTACTTCCTGTTCTATAGTTAGCGTATTCAAAGGTTGTTACATATTTATTCTAAAAAAAATTCTGAAAATAGCTGTTTGATATACTTTGCAATCCGAAAATTGAAGTGATTTGGTGTTGATTGATCTTTACCTTCAAAGGAATCAACTGTATCATCTTTAGTATCTTGTTTCCTAATTGCTATTTCCTCGTACAAATTCTTTTAGATCCGTTTCATTTTATTCATTTCTTATTTTTAGAATCTATTGCTGGTTGGAATACAAGGTCGTGTCTTGATTTAATCCAACTAGTTCTTAAAGAACTTGAAAGGGAAAAACAGGTGAGGTGAAAGACCAAAAAAGTGAAAACACAAGTGGAGTGACAATATTTGAGTGTAAACACGTAAGGGAGTGTGTGAGGTTTTACCACTAACATTTTTTGTTTTGTAGTGCATTGAAAATGTCTCATAAGAGTGACTCAACACCTAAGGAGGAGGTGGATAATTCATTCTTTGTATTGCGGGCCATGCAAACAACAATTTGAACGGTTGAACTTGGTGTTGGAGGAGGTGAAGGATAGGATGGATCAGCAAGAAGTAGTGATTAGAAATCTGCAAGGTGAGCGAGATAGGAGGAGACGTGCGCCTAGCATTGAAAATGAGTTTGAGAACAAAGGAGATGATGATGATGAGGAAGACATAGCATTTGAAGTTGGAATGGGTGGAGTTGATAGACCTAGAGGAGGTAGGCGTGGAAGAGGACATGGGAGCATCAAAATGAAAATACTATCTTTCTAAGGTAGGACTGACCCTAAAGCCTATTTAGAGTGGGAGAAGAAAATAGAGTTGATTTTTTATTGTCACAATTATTCAGAGGAGAAGAAGGTGAAGTTGGCAGTAATTGAGTTCACTGATTATGCAATTACTTGGTGGGATAAATTAGTGACCAATAGGAGGAGGAATCATGAGAGACCTATAGAAACATGGGGTGAGTTGAAAGCCCTCATGAGGCGAAGATTTGTACCTAGCCACTACTATAGAGACCTTTACCAAAAATTACAAAACCTTACACAAGGGTTTAGGAGTGTAGAGGATTACTATAAGGAGATGGAGGTGGCTATGATTCGGGCTAATGTAGAGGAGGATCGGGAGGTAGCAATGGCCAGATTTTTAAGTGGTTTGAATAGCGACATGGCCAATGTAGTTGAGTTGTAACATTATGTGGAGGTAGAAGACATGGTGCCCATGGCTATGAAGGTGGAGAGGCAGATAAAGAGAAAGGGGGGCAGCAAGATATACTTCAGTTTCTAGCACTCATTGGAAACCAAAGTGGGATAGAAATGATCAAGCTGTAGTAAAGGGGAAGGCCGAACCACCAAAGGGAAAAGATGAGGGAACTAGCAAGAACAAACCCAAGGTAGATTTCCAACCTTCCAGGAATAGAGATATTAAATATTTTAAATGTTTGGGTTCAGGGCACATCGCGTCTCAATGTCCAAACAAGCGGGTGATGGTTATGCGAGACAATGGGGAGGTGATGACTGATAGTGAAGATGGTAGTGATGAGATACCTGAGTTGGTCGATGGTAGTGATGATGATGGAGTGGAATACCCCGTAGAAGGTGAGTCTCTTGTTGCCAGGCGTGCTCTCAACACGCAAATTAAGATAGACGATATGGAGCAGCAAAGAGAGAACATATTTCATACTAGATGTTATGTAAACAACAAGGTGTGTAGTATGATTATAGACGGGGAAGTTGCACCAATGTAGCTAGTACACCCTAGTTGAAAAGTTGAGCTTACCTTTACTAAAGCATCCTAGACCTTATAAGTTGCAATGGTTGAATGAATGTGGGGAGGTCAAGGTCAATAAGCAAGTTTTGGTGGCTTTTACCATTGGGATGTATAGTGATGAAGTGCTTTGTGATGTAGTTCCTATGCATGCTGACCATATTTTGTTGGGGAGGCCATGGCAGTATGATAAGAGGGTGATTCATGACGGGTTTACGAACAGGTACAACTTTGTAAAGGATGAAAAAACATTCAAGCTTGCTCCTTTAATCCCAAAACAGGTTTATGAGGACCAACTAAAGTTGAAGAGTGAGATTGAGCAAAAAAGAAAGAGTGAAAAAGAAAATAGAGAGGTGCCTGAGAATAAAGAAAAGAGAGTGGAGCCACGAGAGAAAAAAGAAAGAGAACTTGCAGAGAGAAAAGGAAAGGCCATGAGTTTTTATGCAAAGGAGAGTGAGGTTAAGAGGGCCTTCTTAGCAGATCAGCCTATGATTTTTCATGTTTACAAAGAATCTTAACTTAATCTTGATGAAACTAACCAATCTCTTCATAGTTTGGTTGTTTCTTCGTTGTAGGAGTTTGAGGATGTATTTCCGGAGGAGATGCCGAGTGGGTTGCCACCCATTAGAGGTATTGAGCACCAAATTGATTTCATACCCGGAGTAGTTATTCCAAATCGACCAGCCTATAGGAGTAATCCGGACGAGACCAAGGAGCTTCAAAGGCAAGTTGAAGATTTGTTGAGCAAGGGGTACGTGAGAGAGAGCATGAGCTCATGTGCAGTACCAGTGCTACTAATGCCAAAAAAGGATGGGACTTGGAGGATGTGCGTTGATTGCAGAGCGGTCAACAATATTACGGTAAAGTACCGTCATCCCATTCCTAGATTAGATGATATGCTTGATGAATTGCATGGCTCATGTATTTTTAGTAAAATAGATCTTAAAAGTGGATACCATCAAATTAGAATGAAAGAGGGAGATGAATGGAAAACTGCTTTTAAGACTAAACATGGACTTTATAAATGGTTGGTTATGCCATTTGGACTTACAAATGCACCTAATACTTTCATGAGATTAATGAACCATGTATTACGTGCGTTCATAGGCAAATTTGTAGTCATGTACTTTGATGATATCCTAGTGTACAACACAAACTTAGATGAACATATTGAGCATTTGAGATGTGTGTTAGATGTGTTGAGATGTGAAAAGTTGTATGCTAATTTTAAGAAATGTGCCTTTTGCATGGAAAAAAGTTGTTTTTCTTGGTTATGTTGTTAGTACAAAAGGTATTGAGGTGGATAAAGAAAAAGTCAAGGCTATCAAGGAGTGGCCAACACCTAAAAGCATCACTGAGGTAAGAAACTTTCATGGTTTAGCTAGCTTTTATTGGCGTTTTGTTAAGGATTTTAGCACCATTACTGCACCACTCACTGAAATAATTAAAAAGAATGTTGGATTCCATTGGGAGAGTGATCAAGCGAATGCATTTGCTACTATCAAAGAAAGGTTATGTTCTACACCTGTGTTAGCATTACCTGACTTTAACAAAACTTTTGAAATTGAATGTGATGCCTCAGGAATAGGAATTGGAGCCGTTTTAATGCAGGATAGGAGGCCCAAAGTGAGAAACTAAGTGGGGCGGCCTTGAATTACCCTATTTATGACAAAGAACTTTATGCTCTTGTTCGCGCTCTAGAGACGTGGCAGCACTATCTTTGGCCTAAGGAATTTGTGATCCACACCGATCATGAATCATTAAAGCATCTCAAGAGTCAAAGTAAATTAAATAAGCGACATGTTAGATGGATTGAATACATCGAGACCTTTCCCTATGTCATCCGTTACAAGCAAGGTAAGGAGAACATTGTCGCTGATGCTTTATCACGAAGGTATGTACTTCTTACTTCTCTGGGTGCTAAAATGCTTGGGTTTGAATATGTGAAGGACATGTATGCCAATGATGCTGATTTTTCTAATGTGTATATAGTGTGTGATAAAGCGGCATTTGGTAAGTTTTACAAGCATGATGGTTATTTGTTTAAAGAAAGCAAATTGTGTGTGCCAAATTGTTCAATGCGTGAATTATTGGTGCATGAGGCACATGGTGGGGGATTAATGGGACATTTTGGTGTGAGAAAAACCTTAGAAATTTTACATGAACATTTCTTTTGGCCTAGGATGAGAAGAGACGTCACCCGAATATGTGGTAGGTGCATTACATGTCGCAAGGCCAAATCTAAGGTTTTACCACACAGGTTGTATACACCCTTACCCATTACAAGTGAGCCATGGGTAGACATATCTATGGACTTTGTTTTGGGGCTGCCTAGGACAAAAAAAAGGTAGTGATCTATTTTTGTGATAGTGGACAGATTTAGTAAAATGGCACATTTCATTCCTTGCCATAAAACAGATGATGCTACCAACATAGCCGATTTATTTTTGATGGAAACCAAGGAGCTGGACATGCTGATCATACACATGGGAATGGGGCTGAAGTTGTGCAAGACCCTTTGTCACTTCCTAGTGGCCCAATTACAAGACTTAGAGCCAAACGTTTCAAGGAAGCACTAAATGGGCTAATCCAAGAGAATTGGGCTGATTCTAAAAAGACCAAGATGGGCTCAAATAATAATCAAGGCTTAGTCCATGTCATCAAAGCAGTTGAAGAGGATAATTAGCATGCAAAAACGTGACCAGCTTGGTTTGACCATTAAAGGGTGTGAACTCGTTGAGTTTCAAGGATATTAAATAGGGGAATGAACTTGGTCTTGGCTGGTTATGAATTTAGTCATTTAGTTATTTTGGTTGCCTCTAGAAGTCCAAAGAGACCTAAAAATATTGGGACTTGTTTATGTTGGCACTTGTGTTGCTTTTAAAGCTATAATTAAGACTTTTCCTATTCTTGGAGGGTTGTTCCAAGTATATATATGGGCATAACGAATTTTGTAAGGGATATAGAATTTTGTTTTCAGAAAATTATTATTGTGAGGTCTTGTGTTCCTCTTTGTTCTTGAAAGAACTTTTTGAGCTTATCAAGTTAATCTTGTGGCGTTCAAACAACCAAACTTATCACCTTGATTCTTGAAGAGATTCAAATTCTTGGTGTGGCGTTTCAATCCTTCGTAGTCTTGGTTTCTCATCTAGTTAGGTGACGGGTCAAGCCTCAACAATTCTTGTCTACACGATCTTGGGGTTTCAAACCATCATTGCTATCGGGTTTCATCACATTTGTTGGTGGAGTTCATATCATTTTGGTATCAGAGCCTTGGTTCTAAGGCAAGTTTGACTATCTTTTATTATTGTTTCTATTTTTTTTTAATCTCCTGTTCCCTGCTGTGAAAAAAAAAAAAAAAAAAAAAAAAAAAAAAAAAAAAAGAAGAAGAAGAAGAAGAAAAGAAAAAGTACTCGACTCCAGTAAGAAAATTTCTTACTTTCTATCTTGTTTCTCACCTTATTCAAGTTCTTGACCTTTCTGAGTAAGAAAATTTCTTCCTTTCTATCTTGTTTCTCACATTATTCAAGTTCTTGACCTTTTTGATGAGTTTTGGTTATTTCTCAATTGCTGCTGGATTATTTTGAATTAGTTTCTTGAAGTTCGATTAAGAACTAAGAAGACACAAAAGAGTGGAAAAAGGCAAGAGTGTGTGAGACCAAAAGAGGGTAAAAGCCGTTTAGAGTGAAAACACGAGTGTAAGTGTATTAATTCTTGAGTGAAACACGTGAGGGAGTGCTTGTGAGGATTCTAACCTTGTTTTGCAGATTCTAAACATGTCCAATAATCAAGAAGAAGACACAACCGAAGAATTTCGACAACCCGCAGCTTCGAACCTCCAAATGCAAGCGTTGTTAGGGGAGATGAGGCGTATGTTGAGGGCTGAATTAGAACCTATTCACGAGAGGTTGGACAGGGTAGAAGCAGAAACTCCTAGGGGACAGCAACAAGACAATCCCAATAGGCAACAAGGTGGGCGTGTTCCGTGGCGGAATGTTGAGGAAGAGGCGGAGTTGGAGGAATTTGATGAGCCATATTTGAACCGAGGCAGGTTTGAGCGTGGGTATGGGAATAGAGAAGCTAGGATGGGTAGGCCTAGGAGGGATAATGATTTAGGAAACATAAAGATTAAAATTCCGTCTTTTCAAGGTAAAAATGATCCTGAAGCTTATTTGGAGTGGGAAACTAAAATGGAGATGGTGTTTGATTGTCACAACTACTCGGAGATAAAGAAGGTTAAGTTGGCTGCAATTGAATTCACAGATTATGCCATTGTTTGGTGGGATCAATTACTGATTAATAGGAGGAGAAATAGAGAGCCACCCGTGGACACTTGGGAGGAGATGAAAATGCTTATGAGGAGGCGTTTTGTACCCAACCATTATTATAGGGAATTGTATCAAAAGTTGCAGAGGTTAACTCAAGGTTCCAAGAGTGTGGATGAGTATTACAAGGAGATGGAGGTAGCAATGATCCGGGCTAATGTAGAAGAGGACCGAGAAGCCACCATGGCTAGGTTTTTGCACGGTTTAAATCGTGAGATTGCAGATATAGTCGAGTTGCAGCACTATGTTGAGTTAACAGATATGGTGCATCAAGCCATAAAAGTGGAGGAACAATTCAAACGAAAGGGATTGGCTAGGAGGGGACAACCTATGGCTACCACCAGCCCATGGAAGACAGCTCCAAAAAGGGACGAGCAGCTTCAAAATAAGCAAAAATTTGAACCCTCTAAGAATGCCAAACCAACAACCACCACTACTTCAGGTAACACCGAGGCTTCTATTTCTAAAACACGTGATATTAAGTGTTTTAAATGTCAGGGGCGGGGACACATAGCCAGCCAGTGTGTAAACAAAAGGGTGATGGTGATAAACGCCCAAGGAGAGCTTGAGTCGGAGAATGAGGAAGAAGTAGATGATGATGACATGCCACCTTTGGAGGATGCCGATGATGAGCAAAATGCTATGGTTGGAGATTTATTGGTAGCAAGGCGAGTTCTCAATGTGCAAGTTAAGGAGGAAGAAGGTAACCAAAGGGAAAACTTGTTTCATACTCGGTGCTTTGTAAATAACAAAGTTTGCAGCGTCATTATTGATGGTGGGAGTTGCACAAACGTAGCCAGCACTTATTTGGTGGAGAAATTGGCCTTAACCACCTTGAAACATCCTCACCCTTACCGGCTTCAGTGGCTGAATGAATGTGGCGAAATCAAGGTGACAAGGCAAGTGTTGGTGGCATTATCCATTGGCAAATATGAGGATGAGGTGCTTTGTGATGTGGTTCCTATGCATGCATGCCATTTATTGTTGGGAAGACCATGGCAGTATGATCGGAGGGTTACGCATGATGGATTCACAAATAGGTATTCTTTCACTCTTAAAAGGCAACCCATTACTCTTGTGCCATTAACTCCAAAACAGGTCATGGAGGACCAACTAAAGTTACAAAGATCAAATGAAAAGAAAAAAGAAAAAGAAAGGAAGGCCGAAAGTGGAAAAAAAGAGTTGAAAAAAAAAGAAAGAGAGAAAAACATTGATCAGAGTGAAAAAGAAAGAGAGAGGATTTCGGCCATAGTGAGAGCAAGAGAGGAAAAATTCAGTTACATTGCAAAAAAAAAGTGAGATCAAGAGAGCATTATTTTCACACCAGCCCCTTATTGTACTCATGTACAAGGAGGCTCTTTTATGTACTAATGATCTCGTCGGTACTTTGCCGAGCAATATTGTTTCTCTTTTGCAGAAGTTTGAAGATGTCTTTCCCGAAGAGGTACCTAGTGGCTTACCTCCAATCCGAGGGATTGAACATCAAATTGATTTCATACCCGGTGCATCAATTCCTAACCAACCTGCTTATAGGAGCAATCCTGAGGAGACCAAGGAACTTCAGAGGCAAGTAGGTGAATTATTGGAGAAGGGGTATGTGCGTGAAAGCATGAGTCCTTGTGCGGTCCCGGTGCTATTAGTTCCTAAGAAGGATGGAACATGGAGAATGTGTGTTGACTGCCGGGCCATCAACAACATAACGATAAAGTATCGTCATCCTATTCCTAGGTTAGATGATATGCTGGATGAATTGCATGGTTCTTGTGTCTTTACAAAAATTGATCTTAAGAGTGGATATCATCAAATTAGGATGAAGGAAGGTGATGAATGGAAAACTGCTTTTAAAACTAAATATGGTTTGTATGAATGGTTAGTGATGCCTTTCGGCTTAACTAATGCGCCAAGCACATTTATGCGTTTGATGAACCATGTTTTGCGTGCATTTATTGGCAGATTTGTAGTTGTGTATTTTGATGATATCCTAATTTATAGCAAAAACTTGGAAGAACATGTGATGCATTTAAAATCTGTTTTGGAAATCTTGAGGAAAGAAAAGTTGTTTGCTAATCTCAAGAAGTGCACCTTTTGCACGGATAAGCTTGTGTTTCTTGGTTTTGTTGTTAGTAAGAGAGGAATTGGGGTGGACGAGGAAAAGGTGAAGGCAATCCAAGAGTGGCCAACGCCTACAACAATCAGCCAAGTGAGGAGTTTCCACGGCTTAGCTAGCTTCTATAGACGGTTTGTGCGTGATTTTAGTAGCTTAGCCGCCCCTCTTACTGAAGTCATCAAGAAAAATGTGCCGTTTAAGTGGGGAAAAGAACAAGAAAATGCATTTAATCTGATCAAAGAAAAGTTAACTAATGCACCTTTGCTTGTTTTACCTAACTTTGCTAAAACTTTTGAAATTGAGTGTGATGCTTCAGGAATAGGTATTGGAGCTGTTTTGATGCAAGGTGGTCATCCAGTTGCTTATTTCAGTGAAAAGTTGAGTGGTGCAGCCCTAAATTACCCCACTTATGATAAGGAAATGTATGCCTTGGTAAGGGCTTTGGAAAATTGGCAGCACTATCTATGGCCAAAGGAATTTGTGATTCACACAGATCATGAATCTTTGAAGCATTTGAAAGGACAGCAAAGGTTGAACAAACGCCATGCCAAGTGGGTGGAATTCATTGAAACATTTCCTTATGTGATCAGATACAAGGAAGGTAAGGAAAATGTGGTGGCTGATGCATTGTCCCGAAGGTATGCTTTACTTTCCATTTTAGATACAAAATTGCTTGGCTTTGAATATATTAAGGATTTGTATGCACAAGATTCTGATTTTGCTGATGTGTTCAATGCATGTGAAAAAGTGGCGTTTGATAAGTTTTATAGGCAAGATGGATTTTTGTTTCGGGAAAATAAACTGTGTGTGCCTATGTGTTCTTTGCGTGAATTGCTTGTGAGAGAAGCTCATGGTGGTGGTTTGATGGGTCATTTTGGTGTAGCTAAGACTTTAGGAATTTTGCATGATCATTTTTTTTGGCCTCATATGAAACGTGATGTGGAAAGAATCTGTGAGAAGTGTATCACGTGTAAACATGCTAAGTCTAAGTTGAAACCCCATGGTTTGTACACCCCTTTGCCAATACCTAGTGAACCTTGGACTGATATTTCTATGGATTTTGTTTTAGGTTTACCTAGGACTAAGAGGGGGAGAGATTCAATTTTTTTGGTGGTAGATAGATTTTCCAAGATGGCACACTTCATTGCTTGTCATAAAACTGATGATGCATCACATATAGCTGATTTGTTCTTCAAAGAAATTGTTAAGTTACATGGCATGCCTAGGACCATTGTTTCTGATAGGGATGCAAAGTTTTTGAGTTACTTTTGGAAGACTTTGTGGGGAAAGTTGGGAACCAAATTGTTGTTTTCTACTGCTTGTCATCCACAAACGGATGGTCAAACTGAAGTAGTAAATAGAACTTTGTCTTCTTTGTTGCGTGCTATCATTAAAAAGAATTTGAAAACATGGGAAGATTGTTTGCCACATGTTGAATTTGCTTACAATAGAAGTATACATTCTGCAACTAAGTTTTCACCATTTGAAATTGTTTATGGCTTTAACCCATTGTCACCTTTGGATTTAACTCCTTTACCTTTGAGTGAACGTGTGAACTTAGATGGCAAAAAGAAGGCAGAATTTGTAAAGATGATTCATGAAAAGGCACGGCTGAACATTGAAAGGAGGACTCAACAATATGTCCATCAAGCCAACAAGGGACGCAAGAAGGTAGTATTTGAACCAGGAGATTGGGTTTGGTTACACTTAAGGAAGGAACGTTTTCCAGAGAAACGGCGTTCAAAACTCCTACCTCGGGGTGACGGACCATTCCAAGTAGTGGAGCGCATCAATGATAATGCCTACAAGCTTGACTTACCGAGTGAGTATGGTGTTAGTGCAAGCTTTAATGTTGCTGATTTGTCTCCATTTGATGTAGGTGATGATTTGAGGACAAATCCTTCTCAAGAGGGGGAGAATGATGGAAACCAAGGAGCTGGACATGCTGATCATACACATGGGAATGGGGCTGAAGTTGTGCAAGACCCTTTGTCACTTCCTAGTGGCCCAATTACAAGACTTAGAGCCAAACGTTTCAAGGAAGCACTAAATGGGCTAATCCAAGAGAATTGGGCTGATTCTAAAAAGACCAAGATGGGCTCAAATAATAATCAAGGCTTAGTCCATGTCATCAAAGCAGTTGAAGAGGATAATTAGCATGCAAAAACGTGACCAGCTTGGTTTGACCATTAAAGGGTGTGAACTCGTTGAGTTTCAAGGATATTAAATAGGGGAATGAACTTGGTCTTGGCTGGTTATGAATTTAGTCATTTAGTTATTTTGGTTGCCTCTAGAAGTCCAAAGAGACCTAAAAATATTGGGACTTGTTTATGTTGGTACTTGTGTTGCTTTTAAAGCTATAATTAAGACTTTTCCTATTCTTGGAGGGTTGTTCCAAGTATATATATGGGCATAACGAATTTTGTAAGGGATATAGAATTTTGTTTTCAGAAAATTATTATTGTGAGGTCTTGTGTTCCTCTTTGTTCTTGAAAGAACTTTTTGAGCTTATCAAGTTAATCTTGTGGCGTTCAAACAACCAAACTTATCACCTTGATTCTTGAAGAGATTCAAATTCTTGGTGTGGCGTTTCAATCCTTCGTAGTCTTGGTTTCTCATCTAGTTAGGTGACGGGTCAAGCCTCAACAATTCTTGTCTACACGATCTTGGGGTTTCAAACCATCATTGCTATCGGGTTTCATCACATTTGTTGGTGGAGTTCATATCAGTTTTTCAAGGAAATAGTGCGGCTCCATGGTGTCCCTAGGAGTATTGTTTCTGATAGGGATGTTAAATTCCTTATAATAGGTACCAAACTTTTATTTTCCATTACTTGTCATCCACAGACTGACGGACAGACTGAAGTAGTCAACAGGACTTTAACTCAACTCTTACGCACTGTCATTCAAAAGAATTTGAAAACTTGGGAGGACTGTTTACCATTTATAGAGTTTGCATATAATAGGACTATGCATACTACTACTTCGTATTCTCCCTTTGAAATTGTTTATGGTTTTAATCCACTTACTCCTTTAGATTTGATACATTTACCTATTGATGAAAAGAGTAGTTTGGATGGAAACAGGAAGGCTGAATTGGTGAAGTCAATTCATGAGAGGATACGGCTTCAAATTGCGCAGAAAAATGAAAAGTTTGCTTCCCAAGCCAATAAAGGGCGAAGGCATGTCATCTTTGAACCAGGAGATTGGGTTTGAGTTCACATGCGCAAAGAAAGATTCACAGCCTATAAAAAGACTAAATTGAATCCTTGAGGTGATGGACCTTTCCAAATCCTTGAGAAAATTAATGATAATGCTTATAAAGTGGATCTTCCCTGTGAGTATAATGTCTCTGCTACTTTCAACGTTTTTGATCTTTCTCCCTATGATGCAGGTGACGATTCGAGGTCGAATCCTTTTAAGGAAAGTGTAACGCCCAGTAATTTCAAGCTCTTAAAAAATCATTGATATTGTTGAGGAGACAATATCCACATGTTTTTATAAGCAAACCTAAAGTTGTTTTGAAAACTTAAAAGATCAAAACCTAAAAACCCTTAAAAACCTAAAAGTAACATTTAAGCTTTTAACTTTGATTGAACCGAAAAACAGGTCAAACAGACTCAGATTTAGTTAAATCAAAGACCGTGGTGCTCACAATAGAAATATCTATCACATGGTAAAATTTTGTGAAAAGTCCACATGTTGACTTTTTAGATTTGTAGTTGACTATTTAGGTGCCAAGTGGCACTTGTGGTTAAAATTTGACCTTTAAATTTAGGCTTGATAAAAATGTTTTTATGGCTTATAATTACTCAATATAGTATATATATAGTTTATACTTGAATCCTGTGAAGTCAGAATTCAATTTAGTAATAGTTGACTTTTTATCCAAAACCGGTGCCTAAATAACCTAACTGTCGATATTAAACGAAAAACTGTCAAAGAAAAATATCTCCATACTTCTAGAAACATTTATGTATAAAAAACAAGAGTAATGATGAAATGATAGAATATCTCAAGAGTAATCATGACAAGAAAGAAAAATCAATAAAGCAAGTGTGAACACAAAAAGTGGATAAAAGATATTTTGGCTTTATGGACAGAGACTTTGACTTGACCGGAACTAAGTCAAAAAGAACTCGAAATGAGCCGAACGAAAAAGAGAAAGTGTTTGTCTTAAAGTCCTCTATCTACCCTCAAAATTTCACGTTAATCGGAGTAGGTTTGACCATCGAAATAATTCTCGGAGTAGGTTGCCCTCTAGTTGGACGAAAATTCTAAAATTCAAATAAATAATAAAGTAAGGACTAGTTTGCAAGACATTATCCAATAAGCTAATTCTTTTATTACATTTTGCACCTTGATACCCCTACTTTCCTCCTAATAAATAAGCATGCAAGGGTCTTAGTCTTTCTACACAAATCATAGACAACTTTCAAGAAAGCTTTTGCTTTGGTTTTCTCTCCTTCTACCACACAACCACTTTGGTGTTCTTGAAGTTATTTTTCTCTCCAAATCAAATTGGTAAGTAAATCTTGACACCTCTTCCTTACTATTTGATTTCATTACTTGTGTATCATTACTACGGAGTTGGTTTAATCCCCCGTATTTATTTTATCATTACTACAGAGTTGGTTTGATCCCTTGTATTTATTTTATCATTTATTGCATTACTACGGAGTTGGTTTGATCCCCCGTATTTATTTTATCTTTACTACAGAGTTGGTTTAATCCCCCCGTATTTATTTTATAATTTATTGTATTCCTACAAAGTGGCTATGCCGCTAATTTCTCTATTCATTCGTATATTTATTTTATCATTTATTGTATTCCTACAAAGTGGCTATGCCGCTAATTTCCCTATTCCTTCGTATATTTATTTTATCATTTATTGTATTCCTACAAAGTGGCTATGTCGCTAATTTCCCTATCCCTTTACATAAAAAATATTATCCTGTTAGGATTCATGTTTAAGTGTTATGTTACCAAGAGCATTATGTTGTGTTTCGGTGCTTAAACATGAAACGTTGTAATATTTTCTCATGAATCGTTGTGGGATTCATGTTGAAGTAATTACCTTTTAATTGATAACTAAAAACGATGAGTAAAGTGATGTAAAAATATACACATTTTTAATATTGGAAAAAGGATTGATGTATATATCATCTTCTTTGTATATATTTGTTACAGAAAAGGAGCTAAGAAACTACACTAAGAAGAGTAAGTATGGATGTACTTACTGAGGAATGATTCTATGTTTCATTAGGACTGTGTGGTGTGTGTTCATTGCATGTGGTTATTCATGCATTTCATATTGTGTTCAATTAATATAACGGCTGATGAGATAGCCATCAACAAGCTGATGTAGTAGCAAGTGGAAGAAAGGCTAGTCAATGGATCCAGGGGGTTCATAGTGACCCAGGGTGAGTCCAAAGTCCTAATATATAACTAATGCTGGGACCGGTAGTATTCCAGTGCAAACATGTAAGACATTAAGTGTGAGGCAAAGGACATGAACGGGTTTGGATACCTAAGAACAAGAGGTCTGAAGTAAGATAATCATAAAACACAAACTAAATGGTTACTACGATGCATATTCATACAACTCTTGCATTTATATTATTTATGGACTGTTATTAATCTGATGGTAACTTAGTTATGAAAATGGATGACTCACTTGTTTGTCTATGTAAATATGATGACATCATATTTGCATAGTTATTGATGCAGATCTGGAGAATGAAGGCATGGATCCATATGCCAGTTTTGATGGTTTTTGAAACCATCAACGAACTATTATGTGCTAGCTTAGAAATTGCTAGTTGTGCTTATATGTGTTTTGTTTTATGGCAAGTAAATATTTATAACAATGTCATGTTTGGCATGTTTTATGTTATATGCTTATGTGCCGTCTGTGACACTAATTTTGATGCACCTAGTGTGCATATGGCATGTAAAGATAAACCTAAGTAACTTTTAATAAATTACCGAAGTATTTCAGTCAGCTCTAATGTGTTATGCTATCAATTCCTAAGACTATAGAAAAAAATATATATATTCCGTTGCGAGAGTTTATCTATGATGTAGTAATGTCACGTGGAAACCGGAGGTTTCTGTTACGAATTTGCAGGCTCAAATTTGGGGCGTTACAGAAAGGGGGAATGATGGGTCCCATGGTAGGCCGAATCTTAAAGATCCCTTGTAAGTTCCAAATGGGCTAATCATAAGGTCAAGAGCGAAGAAGATCAAGGAAGCAATGCAAGGATTGGTGCAATCCACTTGGCCCGAGTTTGCAAATTTATCTAGCATGACCCCAACATTCAAGATGGGCTTGAAAGAAGAAGAACCAACTTTAATCCATGTGATATAAGCCACGGATGGGGGCGGCATAGCCTAGTGCTTTAGTGCAAACTCTTTATTTCACTAAGTAAATGGCGTGTGGGCCTATTTTTATGTTTCTATGGTTGTAGGCTTTTGAACCTATTTATTTAATTAAGATGACTACTTTTATTAGTTATAGAAATGTAGTTTAGGATGTTTTGGGCTTGAAGATGTTCAGTCCATGTCTTTTAATTGATGTAAGCCTTAGTAGGTTTAGGGTTTGATGGAGAGGTTTTAAAAAGACTTGTAGCCGCATTTGTTAGACAAGTTGAATTTGAATGAAGATTTTGTTCTTCATAGAAAACTTTTTAGTTTTCTCTACTTGTTCTTGATTGAACTAAGAACCTAACCAAATCTAGATTCTTGAAACAAGATTTCAACGGGCTAGATCTTCTTGACTTGATTCTTGGCTTTCTTGGGTAGGTTTCAATTTGATTGTGGGTTCAAGGGAGTTCGATCCCACGGGTTCACATCAGTAGGTGAAGAAATTTATCCAAGAGATTATTATGGACTTAAATTCAAGTGGGCTGAATCCAACTCAAATTAGAATACCTATAAGATGTGGTTAAGCTTAATCAATCAAAGAATATAAGACCTATATGATATGTTTAAGTCTAATCAATATAGGGAATGAGCAAATCGCAATTTCATTAAGTGGAGTTAAAAACGTATTTGTCAATTCCAGATTGAGCATGTCTTAGTGTTTTATCTATATATAACTTTCTGCTCAAATATCAGATTGAGGTTGAATCAACAACATGAGAAAGTTAACTCAAAAGGAAACAATGTGGGTGAGGATGAAATCAGTGGACATTTACTATGCCAAAATCGCCTAGCACTATAAGACCAAAAATGTGAGCAAATTTTGCTGAAATCCTATTCCAACTAGAACTACGTTTTCTTCAGAAGTCTATTTAAATGGACTTCCAGGCACAAATTTATTAAGGATTCTTCTATAGAATTCAATGTACTATGAGAGGGTTTTAGACCTAGATTAGTTTTAACGTGATATCTCTCTTAGAGTTTTGGTTATTGTTTAACCATCAACCTTGAACAACAGAAGCCTCTCAGAGTTCTCGTAAAGGAGATCAAGTAGAAGAGTTTTCCAGAGGTTCTGGAGGGTTACTGTGGTAGAAGTCAAGTGGGTTGCTTGTCTTATGCAAGAGAGTGTCAACTTTAAAAGTTTTGTAAGTGTGAACTTCTTGTAACCTTTATTCTTCTGTAGTGGATTGATGTCTGCGTTGGATACCCCAGAGTAGTTTTTCTCTTTGAGTTCAAAGAGTTTCTACTTCGTCATCAAATATTTGTGTCAATTGCTTTATTGCTTTTTATATTTTGGTGATTGTTTTTAGTTGATTCAATTTTTAATTCGAGATTATATTGGCATACATCTATTCATTCTCCCTTCTAGGTGTTGTTTGGAAACTGGCTATTATTTTTTAACCTTATTTAGACCTATTGCGGGCCTGGTTCTTGGATTTATCGTGGGTTTGGCCGGGCTAGCAAATAGTTCCATGGGCCTAAGGGGATATAAATTGGTACACCTAATTGACAGAATAATGGGCTCATTTTTAGAATATAACTTTTACATTATATTTATTTATTTACTCATTTTTACAAAAAAAAAAAAAAAAAAAAAAAAAAAGAAAAAAAAAAAAAAAAGAAGAAGACTTTTACTGTTTGCTAATTAAGATGATTTGCCTTAAGTACTCTACTCTCAAACTAATCAAGTTTATATTGTTTCGTAACGTATACATCTATGGGATTATATATCCCATATCGATCACATGAGATGAGATTCATCCTGTTCAGCCGTTTATGATGAAAAAGTTCAGAAAACTTAAGTATCTTGTAATTATTCCCTAGATTATTTACCGACTCAATGTTGCAGGCATGCATACTAGTAGTTTCTGTCCATTCATATATATAAAGGATAATTGTACCATTGGTCCCAAGGGTATGCCATAATTACGAATCACTCCCTATGGTTTAAAAAGTTCATGAATAGTCATTGTGGTAAATTATAATTACAAATCGATCATTGAAGTCAAATTCTGTTAAAAAATTTGACAGATTTTGTTAAATGCTACGTCAGCGCCACGTCAAATCAATAAGATGGCGACACGTGTCCATTTGAATAAAAATAAATAAATTTATTAAAAAATAAATAAATAAACTTATTATTAATTTTTATTTTTTACTTTTTAAAAAAAAAAAAGAAGAAAAAAGGGAAGGGTTGGCTGGGCCACCCCCGATGGCCCCCCCAGAGGTGGCCGGGGGTGGCGCGCAGCCACCCCTTCCTTTTTTTTTTTTTTTTTAAAAAAATGTTTATTTATTTATTTTTTAATAAACTTATATTTTTTTTATTAAGATGGTCATGTGTCACCATTTTATTGGTTTGATGTGGTGCTGATGTGACATTTAGCAGAATTTATCAAAAAATTTAACAGAATTTGACTCCAGGGATCGATTTGTAATTATAGTTTACCACAAGAACCTCCCATGAACTTTTTAAACCATAGAGTAATTATGGCATACCTTAGGGACCAGCTTAAAAAGTCATTGAGCTATCATGTTCTATTTGTCATAATATGAGCTTGTGGACAAATATGGTTCACGGGAGGGAAACGGAGGTTATTGAGGACCATCTAACTCATCTAGATTCAACAATATTTGCCGAAATTAGAATTCTGAAATTAGAAAGGGAGGTTCTAGATCCTGACTTTTGCCACATAAAATGCGTTGTCGGTATACGATACATTAAATTAAAAGAACAAAAAAAAAAAAATGGAAAAACTTAGGAGAATCATTAATTAGTTGTGGAAGTCCTCAGATCAGGTTTTTGTTTCCCTTAAGTTTTTGTTTCCAGGTTAAATAGCTTGAAGGTTCTTCTAATCTCCCTACCATCTTAATCGTTTTTATTTGTGCTTTGTATATTGTTTGAGGAATTCTCCTCCAATATATTAATGAATGCAATTAAATTCTTTCTAAATAATTGCTCACTTACGCAAAGAGAATATCATAATCACGGTGAATCATCAAGCTTAATGCATATATGACATAGTAAATTTCCTTTCTCCCCCCCCCCCCCCCCCCCCCCCCCCCCTAATTTTTTAGTCTGATGATTTTGCGGATTAGAAGACCACCTTTGATGTTATGGCTATTGTTTTTATTCAAACATTGTGCGTTAAGTAGCGTCTTCGTGATTGCATAAGACCTCTTCCTACACAAATTGGTGAGCCAGCGTTGCCAACATCTCTCCTGTTGCTTCCCCACACACTCGTGACTTGCCTTTCAGGTATCATTGCGTCCTCCAAACCACAAGCAAGAGTTTCAATTTGAGAATATTGTGTTGGTCAAAATCAAATAATGGGGCATGGATTCCTTCTTTGGCACACGCTAAGTGAAATGATATTATTTTTTCTCCTATTTTCTTTTCTTTAATGTGAAATTAACGGTTGCATTTTGCTCACCAAATTTTCAGTCACGGGGAGAACAGTTGCAGTGGTTGCCAATTGCCATAAACTTTATTAAAGTTCCATCATGACCAATAAATGGTGGACCAGTGTATATATATAATTCTATAGTACTCCAAAGAATAAACGACATCCTAGAACAACCTTGCCGTGTTTTGATGATCCTACCATCCACTTTTTGGGCCATATCCTGGATTAGTGTCCACCAATCGAATGATCATCTCTTCAACTTTAATGTATGAGCATGTACGTATACAGATATGGAATGCACGTATTTTCCCCATCATGGATGTAACTAAATCAAATGTGATTAGATCAATTAGCTAGATTGTTAAGAGGCTCGATTATGTCGTGAATGTGTTGTCAATCCAGCTTTTTAAGTCAAACATTAAATCATGATGCCTTATCCCTAACTTATTTTGCTGTACCACATCTATGCTTGATGTAGTTAAAATGTAAGAGAAATGTTACATGTACTTTTAAATGCTTATTCTTTAATGTAGCAGTGAAAATTATTATTAGATTTTAAACTGGACAATTTGTATATGAAATATTAATGGTAATATATACTTCCACTGGCACGTTTGATGGTACATGCATGTAGTATTTTTCCTGCATTTTAGGCCCGGGAATTCAGTGGCAAAGCATATAAGTCATATTTTTGTCTCTGATATAGGCATGCATATTGAATAACAGATCGAGAATAAGCTCTGCAGTAGGAAGCGACAGTGCTATCACTTCCCTAGCTCTATTGTAATCGTTACTTGAGAATTAATCAGACCAAGAAAAGTTTTCATGGTAAGCATGGACAGCTGAGCTTCTGTGGCATGCGATCAGTATCGGTGCATGTATTACTGCCACAGTTTTACTTCAAACGATGACGAATATTGAATATATTTCTCAATTAAAAACAAAAAAAAAATAAAAATAAAAAGTAAAAAGAGGAAAGAAAACAATATAATTTTCCATTTAATTTCCAATAAAAGTACATAAGCGAACCTGATATTTAGGAAACTTATTTGCAATAATCCTTCAAATCTGAAAATGAGCAACTCCCACTTACACCACACACTTGCAATAGAAAATTAAAATTGCAAAACAAGCGAAGCCATATATATATATATATTGTAGGAAAATAAACGAAATTTGTTGTAGTACTTCTACGCACACTGGAACCCAGATGGAACGTTCCTTGAACAAACATTGAGAAGCAAGCTGAGGGAAAGCGGGATGTTGAGGTTGATGCCCAAAATATTAGCTCTGATGGCAGTGCAAAGGCAGACAGCAGCCTCAAGGTCGACAAGGCCTTGGATGAGGCTGCAGCAAGGAGTCACCGGAGGGGTGCCTATGGTCACGTTGAGCAAACCGCCGAGCAAATCAGCACATACGCCTAGTTTGAGAGCATCCCTAGGGCATGAGCCTCGCGAAGGGTTGGGGTTGGGGTTGGGGTTGGGGTTTGGGCATTTGCGACTGCCACATGCAGTGACAAGTGCAAAGAAGAGAAGATTGAGAGAGAAGAAGAGAGCAAGTGAGGCAGAGCTTCTGGAAGCCATCTCCCAAACCCTAGTAGTACTATAGTTTTATAGACGCTAGAAACTTAAGTATTTGTGACGATATATAGAGGATTTGAAGTGAAGGGGGGGTTTTTATAGGGTTCAAGTAGGGTGAGGTGTTTAGTTTGATGTTATCAGAAATAATTAGAATATCGTAAAAGAAATCCACACACCCATGTGTCGTCTTTGGGATTTTAGCTGGCAAAGCAATCAAATTTTGGCAAACATTTGGATGCTTGTGAGGTGGGGCTTAGCAAGTTGCCATGTTCCTGCGGCCTTGCCCTAGCATCGATATATGTGGATCTATCCATCAACTGTTACGATCTTCTCTTGATTTTTGGGAAAATAATTTTTATTAAGGTAGTAATTATTTTATGTGAGCATTATTTTTTTTTTTTTTTTGATAGTTGTTATTTTCACGTTAAGGAGTATAAGTTAATTTTAATCATATTAAATATTTATTTTTATAAGAGTATTTATATAAGAATCATTTGATTGAAGTCTCGGCCTTAATTTTATTAAGAGAAAGTATTGTAATAACTTATCTATTTAAAGGTTATGTTATGAATAAAAAAAGAAATAAATAATCCTTCTAAGAATCTAATTTATCTATTTACAGACTTAGGTTCGTAACAACTTTCAACTTGTTTGATCCATCTGATCAAGATGACTAAATTTGTACCCCTCATGGCAGGACAAAGGTGCATGAGGCCAATGTAGTCACATGTTTTGGTAGCATGTAAACTTTGTCCTATATATATATATATTTATATCAGCCATCTTGTTTGCATATCAGCTCGATGAAGGATTCGAGATTGTAATAAAAAAGCAAAAAAAACTTATGGTATTAGTGACAAGGGACACTAGATCATTTCCCCACTTCCTTCCGGAGAAAGCCATTTTCTTCTAACGGTTCCTTTCAAATCAGGCTAAATCTTACATTTCTTCATTGATTTCACTTCACACACGTTTTAACAAATCTCTCTCTCTCTCTCTCTCTCTCTCTCTCTCTTCTTTTTATATTTCAATTTAATTGTCAATCTTTATGCTCCGTTTGTTTCGGCGTAAAATGATTTCTGAAAAATGATTTCGACATTTTCCGGTGTTTGGTAGGGGCGAAAAAAATAGTCAACCAGAAAATGATTTATGTTTGACAAAAAATGCTTAGTAAATTTCGGAAAATGATTTTCGCTTTTTAAAAGCGTAAATCATTTTTCGAAGACGCCAGACGCATTCGATCCCTATTAAACGACATAGTCGACCTCACTTTAAGCAATCAACCATCATCAAAATCTTGCCAGTACTGAAATCCGACAGCATCCGGTCAATATTGTCAGAATTTGGCGACGGAATCTGGCCATCGTCGCCGGAATCCGGTAACCACAGATTCCAGCGACCGTATTCCGGCCGGACAGATCAGGCCAAAACGGCCGGCCGGCCTGATCTGGCCAGAACATTCCGGCTAGAACGGCCAGCTGGCCAGACAGATCAGCCCAGAACGGCCGGATTCCAGTGGTTCTGGCAGATTCCGGCCAGTATGCCAGAATCAGGCAGTTTTGGCCGGAATTCGGCCACTTTCGCCGGAATCCGGCCAACGCAGATTCCGACGAAACTGTTCGGATTCTGGCCTTTATCTTGAATTATGGCTATAGTAGCCGGAATAGCGGAATCCGATAAAAGTTGCCGAAATCTCGTCTTCGGTAATTTTTATATTATTTTACATTAACATTTATATGTTTTGAATAAAAATTGATTTTTATAGGTTAATATGATTGAATAAAAATATTAAAAATATTTGTGATTTTCCGTAAGCGCCAAACATCGAAAAATATTTTCGGCGAAAATATTTTCCAGAAAAATGGCTTTCCTGAAATCATTTTACGACGGAAATCATTTTACGTCGAAACAAACGGAACATTAGTACTTTATATAACGAAAATTTAGGTCAAGAAAATTTATTACATTATCATCATCGATACAAAAGCTGATAGTCATTTCTGTCTTGTTAAGTATGAAATTAACCAAGTGTGAATAAGTATGATCTGTTTGGATTCAGAATAGAATTTAAATTCTATTCTGAATCCAATTCTACCTTCAATGATCACTGGGACCCATGCACAGTGCGTGGGTCCCGCATTTACTTAATAAAATAATAATAAATTATTTTTTTAAAAAAAAATAATAATAATTTTTTTAAAATTTTTTTAAAAAAAATAATAATTTTTTTTAAAAAAATAATAACTTTTTTTTAAAAAAAAATAAAAAAAAGGCAGGGTGGCTGCCGATTGGTAGCCACCCCTCAAAGGGGGTGGCGCACTGCCACCACCATAGGTGGCTGGGGGCGCCACCCCCGACACTTGGGGAAGGCCGCGCGGCCTCCCCCGACCACTGGGGGTGGCCGCGCGGCCATCCCCGACAACTGGGGGTGGCCGCGCGGCCTCCCTCGACCACTGGGGGTGGCCGCGCGGCCTCCCCCGACCACTAAGGGTGGCCGCGCGGCCAACCCCAAAGGGGAGGCTGCCAACCGGCAGCCACCCCTTGCTTCTATTTTTTTTTTTTTAATTTTAATTTTAATTTTGTTTTTTCTTTTAAAAAGAAAAAATATTTATTTTTTAATTAAATAATTATTATTTAAATCATTATTTCACATAACTTTTCACAAATACCAATCATTATACACAACTTTTCAAACTTCCAATCATTTCTTACTATTAAAAATAATATTTTTTAATCTAAAAATTCAACACCTAAACACAACTTTTTGCCTCGAACTTCGCAATTAGAATAAGAATTCAATTCTAATTCTAAAAATTCAATACCCAAACGCACCAGTAGAATTTCTTCTTATAGCTGCTGTTTTGAGTAGTCTAATCTTGGCAGTTTTAGGCGGAAACTTTCTGCTTGAAGGGAGTATCACGGGCAGCCTAGAACCATTATGGGCTCCACTGGAGCTTTACATCAAATTCTGCATCTGGCCGAAAATCCCTTTCAAACGTACCCTGTCTGGATTTATATATATATATATATATATATATATATATATATATATATATATATATATATATATATATATATATATATATATAATATATATATGTCATATTTTTTCTTCTATTCACACCATGTGGAGCCATTCTTAATTCTACTGTACGAAATAGTTTTGGCATTAACACCCTGTGATGCCAAGAATACGTCCTCGTCCTTTCAAGGAATTGAATATAATATAATTCAATATTGTTCTGTTTGGTGCCCTGGGAAATTGGAATATTAACCTAAAGTTGATAATAAATTTGTACGTCTCTTCACGATCGAGAAGTTCAAGACAACCATTGTCCCAACCTGTGGGCCGGACGGAAGGTTGGATTGCCTCCATGGTTTTTGTAAACTTAGGGACCCCCAAGTACCAGCTTTCTTTGCCTTGGAAAACACGCGTAGCCCTCTGTAGTTCAAAGACACATTCAAAAAGACCATCCAAATTTAATTGCCTTTCTCGTTTAATGTAAGTTGACGCCTAGGAGAAAAAATAAAAATTGAGTTAATTTTAATTTTAATATAATTATTTTATACAATTTTTTATTATATATAAAATATTAAAAAAATTTATTTAAAAATTGTGAGCTTTGAATTCCCCCTACTGTTCATGGGAGTATGATGTGTATATTATATAAGGTACAAAAACTATTTACAAAAGAATAGAAATTTCCTACAACTCATATATAAAAAGGATATGTGTCATTTAAATATGTAAAAAACATATATTTTTTATTATTAATGCTATTAAAAAAGCATGTAAGAAGCACATGCTGTTTAAATAACATGTACAAATGGACACAAGTCAATCTTATATATATGTGGGTTGTAAGAAATTTTCTACAAACCGGTTTGTAGAAAATTTCTGTCCATTACAAAATGCAAGCCGTTTATGAGCTACAATAACATTTAAGGAATGACTTGCATCAACAATAAGGGGATAACAATCAACTTATTATGAAAGCAATCAATCGGTTGTGGAAAGTATCATCAATTATTATCGAAGGTTGCTGCAAAGAAGGAATCAATATTTATGGAAAATTTGCCGCAAAGAAGGAAACTGGCTGGACGAGGTGAACCAATCCATAGAATTTGAATTAGATGGTGCCATCTTCATTGTCGTCTAACACCCTCTGCAAGCTAAAGTGGGGGTTTGTTACACACAGAACTTGATAACTGATGCAAGGTGACGTAATGGGTTCGCAATATCAAGCAACAATAGAATCAGAACTCTTCTCAAACCAAGATTCTATCAATGAATAATTGAGACAAAAGGGATAGAAAATTACTCACGAGTGTCATATTGATAAACTAATCAAAATATATAAGCTAGAGGCTAAAACCATCTTACTAAGCATATATAGAGTATAAATTTGAAACCCTAAATAATAATAATAATAATAAAACGAAATAAACACTTTACAGTAAAATTAAAACAAAACGACGACTTTTGCCTAGTAAATGTTGGAATAACGAAAGTTTCATGAAATACAAAATTATAGCCCGTTGAATGAGCTTTCCAACGCCACCAAGTTTGTCTCATTCTAATGTCAGAATAAGAAGATATGATTTTTTTAAGTAAAACAAGTCTCACAAAAAATGGGTAAAATTGGCTTGCTTCATTCTTACCAAGTTGGAGAAAATTCGTCATCAAATTCAAATGGTTCTTACCTTGATCATTCGGATTCCCAACCAATCTCTTCCATCACTTTCTATTCAATAGCAAAACAATGTAACATCCCACAAGAAATAATATTTCCCTAAGAGAAATGATTGTTGTACAACTCTTGTACAACTCCAATAATTTTTTTCCAAACTAACCATTAGACCCGTTCGTTTTCTTACATATGAGTCCTACATATCCAATGAGTGAATTTTAAAAAAAAGTTGTTGGAGTTGTACAAGTGTTGTATAGAAGTTGTAAACCTATCATATCTAAGCTTTCCTTAATCACAACAAGATTGTTGTTAGCTAGGATATATGGAAAATATATTTTGTATATTCCATATTTGGTTGATATTGTAATATTCTCTATTTACGGGTTAATTGTTATCAAATACTAAGATTGAAATCGAATCATAGGGATTTGGTTACCAAACAAAAATTTACTCTAAACTTTATAAATAGTGACCTTTGTACTGTAGACAAACAAGTCAATGAGCACAATGTAGTCCTTATCGCTAATTCGTAGTGGTGGACGTAAGTGTCTAACGCCGAACCACCAGATTTTAATTGCTAGTTTCCGTTCTCTGACCATCATTGTTAGTTGTGGCTTGGCACCTTACGGAATTCTTTTAACGGATAGTCTCCATTCTCCGGCCATCACTTTAAGTCTTTCTCGCCAGCACCATTTTGATCGAACCATCAACTTCAATTGCATTTAAATCTGTTTCCTATTTTCAATCTTAAGCTTCCAGAATCTTCTAACTTGAGTTTGAGGGAGGATGTTAGAATATATGGAAAATATATTATATTTTCTGTATATTCCATATTTGGTTGATATTATAATATTCTCTATTTACGAGTTAATTGTAATCAAAATATTGAGATTGTAATCAAAATCGTGGGGATTTTGATTACCATACTTTGTATTTACTCTAAACCCTATAAATATGGACTTTTGTATTGTAGACAAACAAGTCAATGAGCACAATATAGTCCTTAAGGCTAATTCGTAGTGGTGGACGTAGGTGTCTAACACCGAACCACCCGTAATTTCTTGTGTTCTTTTTTCTCTCTTGTTTTCGCCTTTATTATTCTATTTTAGATTTTTACAACTGTGATGATCAATTTGAAAACTTTTTGCACTAGATTTATTCATGCGCCATGAATATTTCCCAAAAGAGATCAACGATCTGTTCCTTTTTAAACATAAGATTATTTCCCAATGGTTCCTCTTTCATAGGATAGATTTCGTAGATTAGTGGATAGACTCAATCTACTATAGATTCTTCCTCTTGATCATATGACAAAGAACCTCCCACAAGATCTTTATCATTGATATCGGTATCATAGGTTGGTGGAGAATCCCAATCCATGAATCCTTGTGAAGGATTTTCAACATCTTCATGAACATCTCCATGTTTGAACTCATCATCAATGAACTCGTCTTCTTGGAACTTTTCATCAACAAATTCATCTTCCTACTTCACGTAAGATGGATTTGAGGCTCGTGAATAATGGTCAATGTGACCTACTGCGGGATCCGCGCGTCAAACCATACCTTCCTCCATTGAGATCGCACTTCACTAACGACATCCACATCATCATCATCTGTGAAATATGGAGATGGTTGACAACGACGACCATTAGCAACATCTATGGCGGCAATTTGATCGAATAATGCTCTGATTTGCTCCATCAGTTGCCTAGATTGCGCAACAAATTGCTGATCCATGCACTGTAAACGAACCGCCAGTTGTTCGTCACGTGTTGCTTCTTTGAACTTGTTTACAATACCAAGGCTTGCATATCTGTTTCCTCTGTTTCACCTTCCTTGCGCCATGGTAGGAAAGTTGTTGGGCTCTAAAACCAACTGACGCGGGATAGAACTAAGATTATTCTGATAGCAGTAGAAACTAAGAATTAAAGATTGATAACGGAATTCAGGGAATCACAAATAGTAAAAAGCAACAAAATCACAACTCTTCTCCGACCAAGATTCTATCAAGGAATTGAGGCTAAAATGATAGAAAATCACTAATCGAGTGTTTCATATTGAGAAGCTAATCAAAATACATAAGCTAGAGGCTAAAGCCATCTTAATAGGCTTATATGGAGCCTAAATTCAAAACCCTGAAAAATAATATTAATAAAAATAGTTTGTGGTAAAAATAATTCAAAATGACAACGTTTGCCAAGTAAACGTTGGAAATACAAAAGTTTCATGAAAAAAATAAAAATAAAATTGTAGCCCTATGAATAAGTTTTCCAATGTCGGAATCAGAATATATTATTAATGTAACACCCAAGAAAATAATTAAGGAGTTTAGTATTAATAATTTATATTTATAAAATAAAATGGAACTAATATTATACTTTACGTGATTATATTATATAATTGAGATAAAAAGGGTTCAAGGTAAGGTAATACGATTAGAATAATAAACTAGTAATTATAAGTCTTAATGTGTTAAATAATTAATTGTATGGGGTGAACTGTAGTTTGATTAAATAAGGGGTCACATATTAATTAAAAAAGATTGAATTAAAATGAGGTGGGGTAATATAGTAATTTATAAAAGATTGGCTTTAAAATAAAAACATAATCTTATCCATACTCATGTATCAAGCTATGGTCCACTCTTGAGATATCTTATCCCTTAGCCTTAGTAAAGAAAACATAAAATAATAAGGGCAAAAGACTTATTTGGTCAGCACAACCCCCATGTCTTTCATGCAGCGCACACTCCCTTCCCCCTTTCTTTCCTGTAACGACCCACCTTTTACAAAAAGGTGTAAGTGAAAATTTCGATTTTGCACGTAACGTTACAACGTCATCAGAGTTATAAAATAGCAGCGGAATATAATTTTTTACATAAAGACTTGGGAAATATAACACAATACATTGAGCCGACTGAAACTCCTCTAGACATTCATTAAAAGTCCTTTACAATAATTACAATGAAACACGTGTCATATATGACATGAAAGCATACATGGAAACTTACTACATACAAGTAAATCACTAAACATATTACATACAAATTAGTACAAACATTGATAATGACGAAGCACTAAAACCTAACTACATTAGCTTTATAACTCTTAAGCTCGCAGTTAATCCAATCCATAATCTTCAAAACTTGCGCAATCATCTATGAGATGGTGGTTATTACCACAACCCCATAGTTACATAAGCGAGCTAACTATTATTCAACAATATCATGTATTATGCGTTATTTAAGGACATATATAACATAATGATGGGATGACAGTTTTATATGCAGAGTCTTAAGCAGTTCAATTTAGTTTTTTCACTCCACTCGCATGGGCCGTTCCTCGATTAGCGGCTATCATCGGGGCACGTTCCCCCTATATTACTTTTTATTAACATATTTTCGTACTATCAGAGACCTCCCTCCTCTAGTTCTTTGAGAGCCGTTCCATTCAATATGATTATTATGGTTTCTGGTTCAGGAATTTCCTCATCTGAACCCTTGGGATCGGTCCATTCCCGATATTAATAAGTTCATTATTCACAGTATGCAATAATCATTCACACGCATCCAATCAAAATAAAACATTAACATAACACTATTGAAATCCAGTACTACCCTCAGTAAGTATTTTATACTTACAACCCTTTTGTGCAGTCTTAGTTCATCATCTGCAACAAATACATACATATGTGTATAAAAGGTCAGTATCATTACTTTTTTAGAAATTCATGCCTAAACATGAACTTAATCACACATAAATATATTTTCCATAAATCATAAAACTCTTCCAAATAATATTCAACCAATTTCCATAAAACACCAAAGTTTAGTTCTTTTAAAAATACCAATTTTGACATTGCACTTCCACTTTTGATTTACAACATAAAATCAATACTTAGTCCAAAAACCCAACATATAATAACTAAACCCTTTTACAAAGACTAAGCACCAACTTTAAGATAAACAACAGCATTTGAGTATCATCACAACTAACCAAAACATTATTTAATATCATTAATCATTAGTAATAAGACACAAGCCCAATACAAACCCAACAACACATTTGTTATAATAGACGCGTACCCGAAATACAAACCTCAAACCGGTTGTTACCTTAAACATGAGGATAATAGCCCATTTAATTAAAATAGGGAATTCTTACTAAAAATCAGTTTAAATCAAACATCAAACACCAAGAGGTTAAGAATCTAATATTCATTCAGCCCTATAAACACCACAAATCATTCGTCCATTCACAAGTACCCCAAGAGAAAACAACTCAATCCTTTTACCAAACACTACAAATCACACGGATCCAACAAGGAAACCCTCACCATCACAATATCACAATAAATACACACACATACCGGGCCAAAGAACCACAAAACAGAGGCATCACTAACACACAACTCTGCTCACACTTAAAACATAGAGCTTGATCCAACATTTTAGTAAATCTATTGTTAACATACATACCCAAATCCTAAAACATAGACCCATAAGCCAAAACAGAGAATCGCAAGTCATCTCAAGGCATATTTAATCGAAGGATTAAACTCCAAAACCACAGGGATTCAGCCAAACAGAAAAATACCCACAGCCAGTTAACATGCCCACTTAGCAAGAACAATCTATAATCAAAATATCAACTTCTCAAAATACCCATAAATCAATCGGTTAACATAACTAAACAGGGAATCCAAATCCACAATTTATCAACTAAAAATCAACACACAAATAAGCTAACCGAAACAGCACATATACACGGGTTCTACCCAAAAATTCTATCAACGATTGATTATACCCCAAATCAAAATTCCCATCAATAATGGACACAAACCTAACCCATAAATCCAAGAACATATATTCACGGCCAACACTCATATACACTGTCGGCCGACTACTAAAACAGGGGTAAAACACTCACTGGATAGAGGATCGATGAACCTAATTCCCAAATTCATCAAACAAGAACAAAACCCCAATCCCAGTATATGGCCAAAGCACAAAATACCAACAAGAAATTCACAATAATTACATATCTATAAATCCATAATCAATCAACACAAAAATACTCCAGAATTTGTCTCCCAATCAATTACAAGAAATTACCCTTGAGAGTTTCCTCAGAAAATCCACCGGGAAAAACGTGTTGAACGGGTCTCTTGGGTGCATCGGTTTACTGGGTCACGGGTCTTCGTAGATCGAATGTCAATTCTAGACTTGTCTATTTTACACAGTCTTAAATTCTAATTTAAGACATTTTATTTTATGACTTAAAATATGGGGCGCTACATTTCCCCTTCCTCTCATCTCCCACTCCTTTTTCTCCTTCTTGTCACACATGCACATCCGAAGAGACAGAGAGAGAGAATGATGCTGAGTGAGCGACGATGCATAGAGATGCAGTCAAGAGAGAGAGAGAGAGAGAGAGAGAGAGAGAGAGAGAGAGACAATGCAGATCAGAGAGAGATTGTGTCTGAGAGAGATGATGCTGAGAGTGAGAGAGACCGAGATGCAGAAGAAAATTGAAGGTGATTTTCCACTTTCTCCTTGTCTAGCTTTGATTTTTCTTGGATCTTTCCTTTGATTTTCTCTTAGAACCTAATGGGTTGTCTTTTGGGTTGAAAATTCTCAGTTCTCTCTTGTTTAGATTATTTTGGTAGTTTTTGATTTAGGTCTTTCTCATTGGGTTTGGGTAGCAGGCGATTGTTGGATGAGTCCTATGGGTTTTTTGTTGTTGTTTAGGTTTGCTTAGTTGGGGCTTTGGTTTCTTGTGAACAAGCTTGGATCTTTGGGTAAGGATGAGTGTTGTTATCTGTAGTGAATTGGATGCTATCCCTTTGGTTGGCCGTGTGAGGAGGTGTTTTTGAAGTGGTGTTTTGCTAGGTTATGTTGGTTTGTTAGAGAAGGGTTGAAGTTTCTGTTAGTTTTTGATTGGCAGCATTCTGTTGACAAAATCACTATTATGTAATGTTGCTGCTTTCACAGGGATGCCGTATATTTCAGAGTCTTCAGATATTCAGAGTTTATTTCTCTGATGTGGAAAGAGTCGTATTATGACAAGTTGCAATTGTGACAAGCTTCATGAAGGCTATTTCAGTGTTTAAGGAAAATTCTGTGCAGATTCCAACTCAGAGAAGTCGGATCCCAAGCAACCCTCCGGAGGATGTGGTGTTTCCGTCCGGGCACTCATCAGTTAGCAACATCCGTTCGAACACCCATTAGTGTCTAGAAACTTCGAACTGTCAAGATTGCATCCATCCGGACGTAATTGCAAATCGTCCGGCCGCTATTAAGAGTTCGAGAAGAATCAAGTGCTCAAGTGCATCCGTCCGGACAACGTGGCAATACCGTCCAGACGATGTGGTGTTCCCGTCTGGACGCTATCCTTGGTAAGGCAAGTCATGTAGCAGAAGTGCAACCGTCCAGACGTGGCCTTGTTATGGAAGCTTTCAGTGCTATTTTGGAAACGCGGTTGCAGTTGACCGTCTGGACGCCCTCCAGTATTTTGATCATAACTTTATGTTCAAATATTGGATTGGGATGAAATTGGTGTCATTGGAAAGCTAACAAAAAATGCTACAACTTCACAATCTAGACGGCCAAGAGAAACATCCAAATGCGCGCCCAGAGTCCGAATCCTTGTTGGTATAGGCCTCTTTATTTGAGTTGAAATAGGATTTGTAAAGCCTATATAAAGAGGGCTCTAGGCATGTATATTGTATAGAATTCAGTATTGAATTCTCTTAGCTTTGAGAGGGTGTTTAGAGAGAATCAAAGATCCGCTAGCTCTCAAGCCGCTGCCGGTGTGTGCTATTTGTTCGTGTGAAGTCTATCTAAGGTAAAGGAATCCATCAAAAACCTATTCAAGTAGGAGACTTGGTTGGGAAGCGTTCACGATGGGCTTCGTGTCAGAGTTAAAGGTATGACTACTGCATAAGGGTATGTGAGTACGGGTGTCTTGTAACTAGCTTTGTTTTTGGATAGTGGATTTCCTAGGTTTGGCTGCCCTATAGTGGTTTTTCTCTTCACAGAGTTTCCACTTCGTAACAAATATCTTGTCTTATTTAAATTCCGCATATAAGATATTTTCTTTCACACAAACACACACACTTGGTTAAATTAGAAGTCAATATTTTATTAACAATTGGTATCAGAGCAGGTTACACTTTTGTTTTAGATTTATTTCTAGAGTGTGATCCATGATTTCTTCTAACATAAATCTTCCTGAGTTCCCTGAAGATGATTTTTATGATTTCTCTAAAGATACCCTTTTGATAGGTAAACTCTTTAAGAAATCCAATAAAGAATTCAAGAAGATTAAGCAAGAAAAAGAGTCTTTGATTTTACAATTATTTGAATCACATGTTTTGATTGACTCTTTGAAATCTGAGAATACCATACTTTTTGATACTGTTGATGCACTAGAGAATAAATTAAAAGAATCAGAGGATCTCTTGGAAAAATTCTCCAGTAATAATTTGAAAAGCATGCTTTGTATTCATACAGATATTTCTAACAAGCCTAATTTAATTATTAATGATTTAAGTACTTTTACTTCACATGCTTCTGATTCTGAATTAGATTCTATTGATATTAAGCTTGTGATAGAAGATACAGCTTGTTTAAATAATTTTTGCTTAACTAATCATGTGATGCATAACTCCAAGGAATCAGGAATACAAGGTAAGTTTATTCCTAAGTGTCATAATTGTGGGAAGATTGGTCATATTAGGCCAAATTGTTATTTGTTGAAATCCCACAGGCCTTGGATTAAGCAGGATGCTCTGAGGATAAATGAAGTTGAAGATTCTTCCTCATCAAAATATGTCCCTCCGCATAGGAGACATATAAAAGGTAAGGGTAATATTATTTGTAAGAATGCTAACCATATTTCTGCAGAGAAAGTCAAGCAGCATTCCAACAAAAGAAGCTTGCCCACCTGTCATCACTGCGGCATCACCGATCACATTCGACCCAAATGTCCATAGCTCCAAGCTCAGAAGAAGAAGGTTCAGAGGAAGTTGCCTACTAATCCCACATTAGGTACTCTACCTTCGGTGGGACATCAGGTTCCATGGCATCAGCAGCAACAACAGCGGTTTGTTCCGAAGAACACATCAAGACATTACAAGAAAAAGCCGCAAAAGCCCGATAGCAACCATGCCTATGAAAGGCTGCTGAGCTTGTTACAAGGGATGTTGACGAGAATGGACAGTATGAGCAATACCTGATCACATCTACCACAGGTACACTAGGGTTGGGTAAGAAAGGATGAGACCATTTACCCCTTGAGGGGGAGTGGACTCACCTAGTATAGGTGCAATCTCACCATGTCTAGGATTTTGGTTCCTAAATCCTATTGCATACCAGGTATGTTTGCATTGCATTGATTGTCATATCTTATATATCATATTTTTGTCGTGCATTTTGTTTAAGGAACCACCTTTTCTATCCCTAGATTTTCTCTTGGTTGCTTTGAGAATTTTCTGCAGGAACATTCTAGGGATGACAGAGAAAGCATGTCACTGCTTTTCTGTCTTGGTATAGTCAAACCTCTCTCCCTGAGGTCAGGTTTGCTCTTACCTACATGCTGGGACTATATGTTATTTCCTTTTCCATAAGCATGTCCTTGTTGTTTTTCTATTTTATTGTTTTCAACAAAAAATAAAAAAATTGGGGGAGAAGATGCAGAATTATTTATTTTTTTTGTTAGAGTTGCTTTTCAGATATTGTATGTGTTTTTGCTTGATATCTCAGTTCATTATGCATTAATTGAGTATGCTTATATATGATTGAGAGTTTATGTTTGATATCTGCTAAGTTTTCCTGTGCATCTTAATACTAGATAGTTGCTTTTCTCATGCGATGAAAAATTGTGCACTATCCAAAGCTCCCCTAAGGTACTTTTTTGCTCTGACTTTTAGCTTCTGGAAATTCTAATGAGAGAGATTTTTTTGCTAAGATGGTCAAATTGACCAACTCGCTAGTTGAACCTAGAACCCATAAATTCTAGCATTCTTTCTAAGTTGCAGCACCAAGTGATAAAAAGTATTCAAAACTAAATATATGTGGATAAATAAAAAGATCCACTGCTTATGCTAAATCTGTTTTTGATCTTGTCCCTAATGAAACAGTCATGAATAGACGGTCACTAAAGGACGAAGTAAAAGAAAAGTGCTGCAGCTTAGGGGAAGTGTATCAGATGAGGGTGGCTAGGACCTAGTAAAATAAGGTTTGACTTTTGACTGATCTAACATTGATTTTCTCTCTTATTTAGAAAATTCGGTTGCTTTAAGTCATATCAGTAAACTTCATACCTTATTGAGAAAGCTTTCACACACACATGCATTGCATGGTTTAAGTTTACTATTGAAAAATTTCTATCTGCAGGGAAATTTTTGTTGACTCTTAACTCTCAATTATATCTTGGTATATTTTTGAAATGCTATTTGAATGTTTTTTCAGTTATTTGTACATGCGTGTTCTGAAGCTAACGTTAGGAAAAAAAATGTTCTACATATTTCCCTCTGTATTTCAGCTTCTAGTGTGAAGCGTTCGGACGGACATGTTCTTGCGTCCGGATGTGCTCGACTCTGTCGATCTCTTATCTGACAACATGCCGTTTGGAAGAGTATGTACCACCTTCGGACGCGAGTTTTTTGCTTTCTCTGCCAAACACACATACTACTTTTTTTTTTTTTTTTTTTTTTTTTTTTCTGTTCTATCATGTTGTGTTGTGTGTTTTATCTTGGACTAATCCTGAGATTTTGGCATTCTTTGCACATCTTTTCTCATCCCCAGGTATTTCCTTTGACTTTCTTTATTCTCTTAAGCTTTGGTTCTTTTTAGAATATTGGAATCTTTAATTGATTATGATTTGAGAGATTGTGCATGAATATCTATTTCTGTCTTTATGCTAGATGGATATTACTAATTTGTGTCTTTTGGATTGCTATATCTGCTTTTGTATTTCTTTATGCATCCAATTGATAGCCATCATAATACCACATTATTTTTGAAACTAACAGGATCTAATATTTCATTGTGGTGTTATTTTTGGATAGATTTCTGTTTAAATATTTTCATGAATATGTTGTCTAGCGGCTTCCAGCATAGTGTCAGACAGAGGGCTCTTTGGAAAACAGACCAGTGTTGAAATCATATGTTCTAGAGATCTCAAATTTTAGATGAGCTCATTCCCCCTGCTCATACAGAGTCTTCCGTAACCTTTTCCTCTAGATCTGCACCAGCTAGAGATTCAGGAGGTGAATCTTCTTTATCATCTTGTAGACCACTTGTCTAGAGGATTTCTTTCTGTGGATGATCAGTTTCGGGCAAAAAGACTCAAGTGACTGAAACTTTTTCAGTCTGTGGTTTCCCGGCTTCAGGAGCTAGAAGCCGAAGTAGTTCAAATCCAGCTTTTTATACCGTTTTCTCTCCGTTACTTGATTTCAGTGGATCAGCAGGATTTGGTACTTAGAGGATTTTTGTTCCTCTCTTTTGGGTCACTTACAGACTCTTCTCTAGTTTCCTATTGTTTTGGATTTTAGAACGTTTTTGTTTGTGGATTTTATATACTCTGTTTACCCTTGTTCTGTTGAGACATCAAAGGGGAGTATTTTAATACTGTGGTATTTCTATACTCTATTTACCCTTTGTCCCTTTTAGACAAAAATGGGGAGTATATGTTAGTTTTTGATTGGCAGCATTATGTTGACAAAATCACTATTATGCAATGTTGCTGCTTTCACAGGGATACCAGTATATTTCAGAGTCTTGAGATATTCAGAGTTTATTTCTCTGATGTGGAAAGAGCCACATTATGACAAGTTGCAAGTGTCACAAGCTTCATGAAGGCTATTTCAGTGTTCAAGGAAGTTTCTGTGCAGATTCCAACTCAGAGAAGTCGGATCCCAAGCAACAGTCTGGACGATGTGGTGTTCCCATCCAGATACTCATCCGTTAGCAACATCCGTTCGGACGACGAGAACTTTCTGTCCGGACGCCCATCTGTGTCTAGAAACTTCGAACTGTCAAGATTGCATTCGTCCGGACATAATGGCAAATCGTCCAGCCACTATTAAGAGTTCGAGAAGAATCTAGTGTTCAAGTGCATCCGTCTGGACGACGTGGCAATACCGTCCGGACGCCATTCAGTGTTCGACAAGTAATAGGTTTTCTGTCTCAGACATAGATATGGGTAGACAGCTATAAACCGTCCGGACGATGTGGTGTTCCCGTCCGAATGCTATCCTTGGTAAGGCAAGTCGTGCAGCAGAAGTGCAACCGTTTGGATGCTAAGGCAATACTGTCCGGACGCGGCCTTGTTATGGAACCTTTCAGCGCTATTTTGGAAAGGCGGTTGTAGTTGACCGTCCAGATGCTCAGTCAAGCCGTTCGGACGCCTTCCAATATTTTGATCATAACTTTCTGCTCAAATATCGGATTGGGATGAAATTGGTGTCATTGGAGAAAGCTAACAAAAAATGTTACAACTTAATCATCCGGACGGCCAAGATAAATGTCCGGACACGCGCCCAGAGTCCGAATCCTTGTTGGAATAGGCCTCCTTATTTGAGTTGAAATAGGATTTGTAAAGCCGGTATAAAGAGGGCTCTAAGCATGTAAATTGTATAGAATTCGGTATTGAATTCTCTTAGCTTTGAGAAGGTGTTTAGGGAGAATCGAAGATCTGCTAGCTCTCAAACCGTTGCCGGTGTGTGCTCCTTGTTCGTGTGAAGTCTATCTTAGGGGTTGACCCTAAGGTAAAGAAATCCATCAAAGACCCCTTTAAGTAGGAGACTTGGTTGGGAAGCGTTCACGATGGGCTTCGTGTCAGAGTTAAAGGTATGACTACTGCATAAGGGTATGTGAGTACGGGTGTCTTGTAACTAGCTTTGTTTTTGGATAGTGGATTTCCTGGGTTTGGCTGCCCCGGAGTGGTTTTTCTCTTTACAGAGTTTTCACTTCGTAACAAATATCTTGTCTTATTTAAATTCTGCATATAAGATATTTTGTTGCATACAAACACACACACACACACACTTGGTTAAATTAGAAGTCAATATTTTATTAACAGTTTCGATGTTGAAGTTAATGTATTTAGGTCTTTTGTCATACAACCAACTATGGGTAGAAGTTCAAATTGGGGTTTTATGACATTGGAAAGACCGAATGAGATGAGGTCTAAAATGAAATAAATAGATTCATAAATTACAATACGGAATGATTAAATAAAGAGAAAGAAAAGAAGAATGATACACAGACAATAGACACTTACAACCATTTTGTAATGGTAAGACACTCTATGTGGAGATGAGCTCCTCACTCATCTCCTCCACTCCTTAATAGGCTCCGGTTCCATATAAGCAACCTCCTGAGGTGCTCTTCCTATCATCAGCAATTCTAGCCCAGTCTGCATTAGAGTATCCTGCAATAACAAGATTTGTTTCCCTGGAATACCATATGCCATAAAGAAGAGTATCATTTACATACCTGATGATACGCTTGACTGCAGTGAGGAGAGATTCCTTAGGATTTGCCTGAAAACGAACACAAACTCCCACACTGAAGGCAATATTTGGTTGGCTGGCTGTATGATATAGGAGACTCCCTATCATACTCCTGTATAGAGATGGATCAATTGGTTTCCCCTACAAGGTCACTACTTATCTTGACACTAGTGCTCATGGGAGTTCGGGCACGACTCTTCCCATCTAGGCTGAAATGTCTAACCAGATCCTTAGCATACATGGATTGGGAGATGAAAATGCCTTTAGCAATTTGTTTGACGTGAAGACCAAGAAAGTAGTTCAACTCACCAATCATGCTCTTCTCAAATTCCTGCTTCATCTCCTCAGAAAAATCATGGGCAAGGGAATCTAAAGTAGCTCCAAAAATAATGTCATTAACATAGATTTGAGCAATGAGCTTGTGAATACCTTCATTTCTGATGAACAAGGTTCGATCAGCCTGTCCCCTCGTAAACCCTTTGGCCAAAAGATATGTGGTGAGACGCGCGTACCATGCCGGAGGGGCCTACTTAAGACCATATAGAGCTTTTTTCATCTTGTACACATGATGGGGATGATGAGGATCTTGAAATCCTTTCGACTGTTCAACATAAACCTCTTCTTGAAGAATAACGTTCAAAAACACACTCTTTACATCCATTTGATACAGCTTGAAACTAAGATGGCAAGTGATAGATAGAAGAATTCTGATGAATTCTAACCTGGCAACCAGAGCAAAGGTTTCATCAAAGTCTATTCCCTCAATCTGAGTATATCACTGGGCGACAAGACGTGCTTTATTCCTGACCACTGTACCATGCTCATCTGTCTTGTTCTTGAAAATCCACTTGGTGCCAATGATATTATGTCCAAACATCATTTCTGGTAAACTGATAGAGCTCATCATGCAAGGCAGACACTGATGGAAACCAAGGAGCTGGACATGCTGATCATACACATGGGAATGGGGCTGAAGTTGTGCAAGACCCTTTGTCACTTCCTAGTGGCCCAATTACAAGACTTAGAGCCAAACGTTTCAAGGAAGCACTAAATGGGCTAATCCAAGAGAATTGGGCTGATTCTAAAAAGACCAAGATGGGCTCAAATAATAATCAAGGCTTAGTCCATGTCATCAAAGCAGTTGAAGAGGATAATTAGCATGCAAAAACGTGACCAGCTTGGTTTGACCATTAAAGGGTGTGAACTCGTTGAGTTTCAAGGATATTAAATAGGGGAATGAACTTGGTCTTGGCTGGTTATGAATTTAGTCATTTAGTTATTTTGGTTGCCTTTAGAAGTCCAAAGAGACCTAAAAATATTGGGACTTGTTTATGTTGGCACTTGTGTTGCTTTTAAAGCTATAATTAAGACTTTTCCTATTCTTGGAGGGTTGTTCCAAGTATATATATGGGCATAACGAATTTTGTAAGGGATATAGAATTTTGTTTTCAGAAAATTATTATTGTGAGGTCTTGTGTTCCTCTTTGTTCTTGAAAGAACTTTTTGAGCTTATCAAGTTAATCTTGTGGCGTTCAAACAACCAAACTTATCACCTTGATTCTTGAAGAGATTCAGATTCTTGGTGTGGCGTTTCAATCCTTCGTAGTCTTGGTTTCTCATCTAGTTAGGTGACGGGTCAAGCCTCAACAATTCTTGTCTACACGATCTTGGGGTTTCAAACCATCATTGCTATCGGGTTTCATCACATTTGTTGGTGGAGTTCATATCAGACACCTAGCTTTCATCTTGTAGGGCTTCGTCAACTTTCTTGGGCTCTGTTTGTGCAAGGTAGCAACTGTAGGACACTTGATTAGCTACTCCACTGATCCGTTGAAAGACTATTTCTTAGCTGACGCCCTTCTTCAACGGTCCCAAGAAGCTGCTGAGGAGGATGATTGAGCTTTACCCATGACCGCTTAGGAGGATTTGCAGGAGTATCCTCATCTTCAGAAGCACTGGCAATGGTATCCGAAGTTGTGGGAGTAGAAAGAGATTCAGCTGGAGACACACTTGGAGAAGTCTTGACAATGTCAGCTGAAGTCACTGGCAGTTCAGCTGAATTGAGCTGATTTTCCTCCCCACTGCTTGGTGCCTCAACTTCATCATCATCAATAACAACATTGATAGATTCCATCACAGTCTTTGTTCTTTTATTGAAAACCTTGTAAGCACGACTATTTGTGGAATACCCTAAGAATATACCTTCATCACTTTTGGGATCAAATTTCCCAAGATTCTCCTTGTCACAAAGGATGTAGCATTTACTTCCAAAAGTTCTAAAGTACTTAACTGTCGGCTTTTTATCTTGCCAAATCTCGTAGGGAATCTTGTTTGTTTCAGGCCTTAGGTAGACTCTGTTAATAATATGGCATGCAGTATTAACAGCTTCTCCCCAAAAATGTTGAGTGAGATTCTTTGAGTGGATCATCACACGAGCCATCTCTTGAATCACCCTGTTCTTTCTTTCTACTACTCCATTTTGCTGATGAGTGATAGGAGAAGAAAATTCCTGTTTGATTCCATATGAAAGGCAGAATTCTTCAAATTTGGTATTTTTGAATTCCCTTCCATGATTACTGTGGATTCTCATAATCTAACAGTTTTGCACAACCTGAATCTTCTTAAATAAATGTTGAGCTGCATCAAAAGCATCAGATTTTTCCCGAAGAGGAATAGCCCATGTATATAGAGAGAAATCATCCACAATTACCAGTATATACCTTCTCACACCTAGACTAGCAGTTCTAGTGAGACCCATGAGATCCATATGTAGCAATTCTAAATTCCTGGAAGTTAGAATACCTGAGGTCTTTTTATGAGTTGCTCAAGTTTGTTTCCCTAGTTGGTAAGAACCACATATTCCTTTCCCAGTCTTCTCCATTTTGGGCAGATCTTTGACAATATCTTTGCTTGCAATCTACAACATATTTGTGAAATTCAGATGCCCAACCTTTGATGCCAAAGTTTACTGTCATCTATGGACTATGGTTGCCTTATTGCAGAAAATTTGAGGGTCTGCAGTGAGACCAAGAAGACCATAGCAGTTGTCAGCAGTTCTTTCTCCCCCCATAAGCCACTTGCCACTGCTGTCAAAGATATTATATTCCTTTTTGGAAATTGCACCACCAAATCATTGTCACAAAATTGGCTGATGCTGAGGAGATTTGCCTTGAGCCCCTCCAAATACAAAGCTTTCTGAGATGCCCCGAGACCTCGAATGTCGATGATTCCCTTTCCAATAATCTTGGATTGGCTCCCATCTCCATAGGTGATCCTTCCTCCTTTGCCCATCTGAACTTCTTTCAGTAGAGTCTAATCACCCGTCATGTGTTTAGAACAACCACTATCCAAATACCACAAACAAGTATCAAGAATTTTTAGGGCAATATGAGCAACTAAACACATCTATCTTCCTTTTTAACCAAGAATTGTTTGGAAGCTTTCTTTTTATTATTAATCAAGAAAGATCTTTGTTCATTAGGGGTGAGGTATGCTAACTTCTCACTAATGAGCTTAACTTGATCACTTAACTTCTTGACTTGTTCTTCAAAACCTAGTTCATCTTTTCTAGGCACATGTGATTTATTCCAAGGTTTTTGTGAACGAATCTGGAAGCAATGTGGGTATCGGATGACTGGCCCTTTTATCACCATAATTAAATTGAGTATGATTATTAGACATGCTAGGTTTAACAAACATAGTTCTATGGACAAACATAACATGTGAAATAGAAGCAATTTTATCAATACTCAAATCAAACATGATACATGCAATAGAAGTCAAACAGAATAACACTCAAGAATTTAATCTTCTCAGAGTGTACCAAGCTCTGATACCAATTGAAAAATTAAATGACTTCTAATATAAACAAGTGTGTGAAAAAAAGTGTGCAACAAAATATCAAAATGTGAAATTAAGAAGACAAATATTTTGTTGACGAAGTAGAAACTCAGTTAAGAGAAAAACCACTCCGGGGCTGCCAAACCCAGGATATCCACTATTCAAAAGACAAGACTAGTTACAAAGCAGTAGCACTCACATAACCTTATGCAGTGGTTGTACCTTGAACTCCAATGTGTAACCCAACACGAACGCCTCCCAACCAAGTCTCCTACTTGAAGGGGTCTTTGTTAGTATTTTGGCCTCATTCTGTGTTTGGACAAAATCACTTATGTGTAAAAATGTTGTAAACAGGGATTCCACTTGTCAGAGCATTTTCAAAAGACTCTGCACTGCGAAAAAGATAGAAGATTTCAGACTCCCTGTCAGCCGTCCGGACGACGTGTTATCCCATCCGGACGCCCATCTGTCCACTACTTAATCCGTCCGGACGACGTGTCATCCCGTTTGGACGCCAGACAGACCAGCATCATCCGTCCGGACGACGTATCTTTCCGTCCGGACCCTCAACTATATTGAGAAATTTCTGTTCCAACTTGCATCCGTCCGGACCTCTCAGCAGCCCGCCCGGACGTCCATCAGTGATCGATTAGCTTCTGATTCTTTCCAAGTTCAGATATGGGAAGATTGATACACCGTCTGGACGACGTGGTTTCTCGTCCGGACGCACTCATACATAAGGCAAGAATCACAATTCAAATATCACAGTCCGGACGTCAGTCAGCATTGGTCCGGACGCGAGCTCATCAGTTAAGGAAAATGCCAATTCGACTTCAACCGTCCGGACTCTGCCTCCCATGGTCCAGACGCATGTATAGCAGATATGGAAATTGCGTGTTGCAGAATTGCCGTCGCACTTGCAGCGGACGTGCGACCGTCCGGACGCGGATCCGAAACAGGAAAGATTTTCAGCAAAATTTTCGAAAAATCCTGTCGTACAGTTGTCCGTTCAGACGGTGAACGGTTCGTCGTCCGGACGGCGTCCGCACATATTACAGCAGTCGCCCATTCTGCACCTCAGCCTATAAATAGAGGCCCCTGGGCATTGAGAACTGCAAGAATTCGGTATTGAATTCCACAAGAGTTTAGAGAAGTTCAAGATCCCTCTGAAGCCGTTACAAGTGTGCTGCGCTACATTTGAAGTCTATCTTAGGGGTTGGCCCTAAGGTAAAGGATTCCATTGAACTTGGAAAGAATCTGAAGCTAAGATAGACTTCAAATCAGCACAGCAACAGCACACAACGGCAATGGCTTGAGAAAGACTAACTCATCACAGCAACTGTAAAATATAACTCTCTAGGCATTAAGGAATTCAATATCGAATTCTTGCAGTTCTCAAGCTTAAGGACCTCTATTTATAGGTTGCAGGTTCAAATGAGCGTCTGGCTTGAAAAACCTAGGCACCGTCTGGACGGTAGACATAAGGGGTCCGAACAGGCAACTGTACGATCGGCTTTACAAAATTTAGATGAAATTCTTTCCTAATTTAAGCTGCGTCTAGACAGTGTTGCCCTGTCATCCGGACAGTCGCACCTTTGCTACATGCAATTTCCATATTAAGGCTTCGCGCATCCGAACCATAGGAATGATCATTCGGACGGTTGATTTGATGCACGCAGTTTCCATATATCTAGCTCGCACGTCTGGACCATAAAGACTGGTGTCCGGACATCTGATTTTTGAATGCGCGACTTGCCTTATGGATGAGCGTGTTTGGATGAGAATACACATCGTCTGAACGGTTGCAGCTGTCTTCCCATATCTATTTTTTGGAAAGAAATCCATAGTTGGTTGACCATTGAGTGGCGTCCGGACGTGCTGCTGAAATGTCCGGACAGATGCAAGACGGAGTAGTTCGAAGCTTCTCGACACAGAGGAATGTCCAAACGGAAAGTTCTCATCATCCGGATGGATGATGCTTTGGACAGTTGGGAGTCCGGACGGCATATCACATCATCCGGACAGCTGCAAGGGATCCGATTTCTCTAACTTGTAGACCGTACAGAATCTTCTAGAAGACCTCTGAATAGCTGAATCCCTGTTTAAATGCATCATCTAGAATGAGGACAGGGTTACAAAGCAAGCTATTACCAAGCTAGAAGGACAAATTGGCCAATTGGCCAATCAAGTGGGGGAAAGAGAAAGAGGAAAGTTCCCAAGTCAACCAATGCCCAATCCAAAAGGGCAATTTGTTATTGGAACTACTTCCTCCCCTCGTCATGGGTTGGAGCTTGTGCAAGCCATCACGACTTTGAGGTCAGGAAGGCAGGTGGATAATCAAGTGGCTACGCCTAAAGAGGCCAATGAAGCAGAAAGAGAGGAGGAGAGTCATGACAAGCTTGACAGAGATCCTGGGCCAAACAGTCATTTCAAATGCTCAAGATTGTCCTAAGAAATTTGTTCCCACAGCTCCGTTTCCAAACAGACTGGCGGCTCCCAAGAAAGGCTCCAAGTTCAATGTCATTTTGGAAGTGTATAAACAAGTGCAGATCAACATTCCATTCCTAAATGCTATCCAGCAAGTGCCTTCATATGCCAAATTTCTGAAAGATTTGGTCACCATCAAGAGAAGGACAAATGTTCCCAAGAAAGATTTCCTTACTAAGCTGGTCAATTCTATTCTTTAGTGTAAGATCCCTGTCAAGTATAAAGACCCTAGCTGTCCTACAATTGCATGCATGACAGGTGACAACAAAGTTGAAAGAGCTTTGTTAGATTTAGGGGCCAATGTGAATCTCTTGCCATATTCAGTTTATGTCCAATTGGGATTAGGTGAGCTCAAACCCACTTCAGTAACACTTCAGCTGGCCGACAGATTTGTAAAATTCCCAAGAGGAATCATTGAAGATGTTTTGATCAAAGTTAATCAGTTCTACTACCCGGTGGACTTCATCGTCTTAAACACAGAACCGGTTATAAATGTAGAGATTTATATTCCAGCAATTTTGGGGCGGCCCTTTTTAGCCACAACTAATGCCCTAATCAACTGTAGGATTGAAGTGATGAAGGTATCCTTTGGGAACATGACCCTGGAGTTGAATATTTTTGATATCAGTCGGCAGCCATTTGAATATGAAGGAGACAGGAGTGTTTGCAGCATCGAGGAGTTAGTAGAGGAGACTGTCCATGAATCCAGTTGTGAAAACCCGTTGGGAAAATGCCTTGCTGCATGTGGAGGTGACATGGACTTGGATACTTTACTTGTGCACGTTGACGCCTTGTTGGACTCAGCTCCTAAGATAGAAGCTGATATTGGGGAAACCACTGAGACATCCTCCCCTGATCCATCTCCATCTACTGCTAAGCCTGTCAAGCGAGAACTGAAACTGTTACCAGACACCTTGAAGTACAGATATCTTGACCTCAGTGAATTTTTGCCGGTAATCATAGCTGCTGACCTAAATGAGACTCAAGAACAAAAATTGTTGGATGTGTTGAAAGAACATAAAGAATCCATCGGTTGGTCCATTGGAGACATAAAAGGAATCAGCCCTATAGTGGTGATGCACAAGATTCACTTGGAAGAAAATGCTAAACCCTTTCGTGAGCCACAGAGATGGTTGAATCCAGCCATGCAAGAGGTAGTTCGAGCTGAGGTAATCAAGCTTCTAGATGTATGATGGAGATCAAGGCACCGCTTCGAAGGATCTCGTTCAAGTACCAATTGGGCCGGTTACGAGAGCACGAGCAAAGAAGTTCAAGGATGTACTCAACGGACTCATTCAAGAGTTATGGGCTCAAGCAAATTCGTGGAGGCCCAATGAGCATGATCCACGTGGGCAACAAAGAATCGTCACCTTGATTCAAGTTCTAGAAGGATCCGGTCAAGGCTAAGAATTGGCAAGAAATATTTTGGGTCTATTCTAGAAGGATTGCATTGCATGGCTATTCTAGGCACCACTTTCTTTCCTTTTATGTTGTCTTTTGTTTCCTTCTATATGACTCTAGGCGTCCAGCTCTTCCTTCTTATTTTAGCGTCTTTTTTTTTAGGCAAGTAGGGATTTATTTTAGCTTTGATTAGGAGGGTGGGCGTCCAGCCTTTATTGCCTTATATGTCTTGTGTGTTTTAGGAAGGTAAGGATTTCTTTCCTTACCCATTTTCGGCTTTAATTAGGTTTTCTATGTTAGGTTTTTTCCTTGTAATGTTCAGCCCTTTAAATAGGTGCATAAGCAATGGAAAAGGAGACATTGATTATTCATAAAACTTGTGAGGTTTATTCTCTTTGGTTCTTTGAAGAACAACGCGAACTTATTGGGATTTCCCGTGGCGTTCATCTCGACTTATCAAACGGAGTTTCCACCGCCGTTTGTGGCGTCTTCCTTATACTGAGGTTCTTGTTTGTCATAAACAACGGGTCGAGGTCTTCCATAGAACGATCTTGGGTTCCCTTTCGTTGTTGGGTCTCGTTATTCTTGACGAGGTTCACATCATTTGGTATCAGAGCACGGTTTCTAGTTCAAGTTTGCCTATCCTTTAACTTCTTTCATTCCTGTGTTTCTTCTTTAGCAGTCCACATCATTTATCTCTTCTTAGCTGAATTTCCTTTACCCTATCTGTTCAATCTTTGTTTGTCTTGTTGATGTCTAAACTATTGGTCTGGTCTCACATCTCTTAGTTATTTCGAAATCTTATTTCAATATTCTCAAAAGCTAGTTGCTGATCATCAAAAAAAAAAAAAACAAAAGAAAAGAAAAGAAAAGAGAGAGAGACTCGAAGAAAAAGACAGGAAGGAGTCCGAAGAAAAAAAAAAAAAAAATTCACTATTTTGTGCTTCCAAATTGCCATATTCCTTCTAATTCTAATATGAAAATTTCCATATTCCTTGTGTTCAAATCTGAGATTCCTTGATTAGTTATGGGTAAATTGTTACTGGAAATTTTGAGTGGTTTGTTCAGTTCTTTTAAAGAACTGAAAGAGAATTATCGAGTGGAAAAAGGCAAGAGTGGTGAGAACATCAGAGGGTAAAAGCCATATTCTTTTGAGTGAAACACGAGTGGAAAGTGATCCACTTTCTTGAGTGTAAACACGTAAGGGAGTGATTCGTGAGGTTCTTTTTCTTTTTTTTCTAACCTTTGTTTTGCAACAATCATGTCTCACGATAGTGGTAAGAGCATTGCCGAAGGTGATACAAAATTGGCTGATCTGAAAGTGTTTATGGAGGCCATGATGAGTGAGATGAGGCGTGTGATGAAGATGGAGATGGAGCAGGTTCACGAACAGATAGATCAGATGGAGAATAGACGTGAGGAGCAACCACAAAAATGGTCGTAATTTGCGTAGAAGGGAAAGAGTTCCACCGAGGGAGGAGGATGAAGAGCGTAATGGGTCTAGTTTTGATGAAGAAGAAGATCGGGATTCCATTGTTAACAATAGGAGACCTGGAGGAGGATTTAGAGAAGCTAGGAATCGCGAAGATAACAACTTGGGTGGTATTAAGATGAAGATTCCGTCCTTTCAAGGTAGATCTGATCCTGAGGCATATCTTGAGTGGGAGAAGAAGATAGAGTTCGTGTTTGATTGCCATAACTACTCCGAGACAAAGAAGGTAAAATTAGCCGTGATTGAATTTTTTGAATATGCTATTACTTGGTGGGATCAGCTTGTGATAAACAGGAGGCGGAATAGAGAACGACCAATAGACACATGGGAGGAGATGAAAGTAGTGATGAGAAAGCTATTCGTTCCAAGTTACTACTACCGAGAGTTGTACAAAAAGCTACAAGGTCTTAGACAAGGGAGTCGAAGCGTAGAGGATTACTACAAGGAGATGGAGATTGCTATGATCCGCGCTAATGTAGAGGAGGATCGGGAGGATACAATGGCTAGATTTTTACTTGGCTTAAACCGGGAGATCCATGATAAGGTAGAGATGTAGCATTATGTGGAATTGGAAGATATGGTGCATATGGCTATCAAAGTGGAACAACAAGTCAAGAGAGGGATTGGGACACGTGCAGGCCATAACTCTAGTTCTACCTCTTGGAAATCGAGTCATGCCAAGCCGCTGGACAAGTCACAAACGCCCAAACCCGAGCCCAAGTCCGCGACCACCAGCCACGTTCCTCAAGGTAAAACCGAAGCCTCTACCTCTAGGAATCGTGATATTAAATGTTTTAGATGTCAAGGCAGGGGCCACATAGCAAGTCAATGTCCAAACAAGCAAGTCATGGTGTTGCAAGCCAATGGTGAAATTGTGACCGATGATGAAGATTCCAACACCAACGACATGCCGCCATTGGAGGATGTTTCCGAGGAGAGCATTGAGCTTGCAAGCAAAAGGAGTTGATGAAGTACAGCGGGAGAATATCTTTCACACTAGGTGCTACATTAAAGACAAGGTATGTAGTGTGATTATTGATAGCGGTAGTTGTACTAATGTTGCAAGCACAATTATGGTGGAGAAATTGGGATTGCCCATGGTAAAGCGCCCTAGACCGTACAAGTTACAATGGCTAAATGATAGTGGTGAGATAAGGGTGAACAAGCAAGTGTTAGTTGCATTTCGAATGGGTATATATGAAGATGATGTGTTGCGTGATGTAGTACCGATGCAGGCGGGACACTTATTGCTAGGGCGTACATGGCAGTTCGATAGGCAAGTGAAGCATGATGGCTTTACGAACAAGTACTCTTTTGTACTTAATCAACGGTCAATCACTCTTGTACCATTGACACCGCAACAAGTACACCCATCAAGTAAGATTACAATAGGAGAGTGATCAAAAGAAAGAGAGTGAGCAAAAGAAAAAGAATGAAAATTAGAGAAAGGCCGAGAAAAATGAGAGAGAAAAAGGAAATCAAAGTTCGGCCCTTGAGAGAAAATCAGAGAGAAAACAAAAGAATTTCTATGCAAAAGTGAGTGAGATCAAGCGGGCAATGTTTTCAAAACAGCCGATGATTGTACTTTTGTACAAAGAGGCACTTTTAAACAATAACGAACTTGACCTTGCTTTGCCTAGTTCTATTGTTTCTCTTTTGCAGGAGTACGAGGATGTCTTCCCCGAGGAAACACCATATGGGTTACCTCCAATCCGAGGGATTGAACATCAAATTGATTTAGTTCCCGGTGCAACCATCCCAAACCGACCAGCTTATAGGAGCAATCCCGAGGAGACAAAGGAGCTTCAACGGCAGGTAAGTGAATTGTTGGAGAAAAGGCACGTGAGGGAGAGCATGAGCCCATGTGCGGTTCCGGTCTTACTTGTACCTAAGAAGGATGGGACTTGGAGAATGTGCGTTGATTGCCGAGCCATCAACAACATAACGGTAAAGTATCGTCATCCTATCCCACGCTTAGATGATATGTTAGATGAGCTGCATGGTTCTTGCATATTTTCTAAGATTGATTTAAAAAGTGGTTATCATCAAATTAGGATAAAAGAAGGAGATGAATGGAAAACTGCCTTTAAAACAAAATATGGTTTGTATGAATGGTTAGTTATGCCTTTTGGTTTGACTAATGCTTCGAGCACCTTTATGAGACTTATGAACCATGTTTTGCGTGCATTTATAGGCAGATTTGTTGTTGTCTATTTTGATGATATACTCATTTATAGCAAAAACATAGACGATCATGTAGTACATTTGAAATCCGTTTTAGATGTGCTAAGGAAAGAAAAGTTGTTTGCTAATTTAAAGAAGTGCACTTTTTACACCGATAAGCTTGTATTTTTGGGATTTGTTGTTAGTGCACAAGGTATACAGGTTGATGAGGAGAAGGTACGTGCAATCCAAGATTGGCCAAGCCCCACAAGTGTAGGTAATGTTCGTAGTTTTCATGGACTTACTAGTTTCTACTGGCGGTTCGTGAAGGACTTCAGTAGCTTAGCCGCACCGCTTACCGAAGTGATCAAGAAGAACGTTGGATTTCGGTGGGGAGAAGAACAAGAGAGAGCATTTCAATTAATCAAAGAGAAGCTGATAACGAACCTTTGTTGTCTTTACCTAACTTTTCTAAAACGTTTGAAATTGAATGTGATGCTTCAGGAATTGGTATAGCCCCCGTTCTTATGCAAGAAGGATGACCAATTGCTTACTTCAGCGAGAAACTCAGCGGGGCAGCCTTAAACTACCCAACTTATGACAAGTTGTATGTATTGGTTCGGGCTTTAGAGACATGGCAACACTATCTATGGCCTAAGGAGTTCGTGATTCACACCGATCATGAGTCCTTGAAACACTTGAAGGGCCAACACAAGCTAAACAAATGGCATGCACAATGGGTGGAGTTCATAGAGACGTTTCCATATACCCAATGTAGGTATCATATACCCAATCTTTGACAGCAAATGGGTGAGTCCAATTCATGTGTCCAAGAAGGCTAGAATTACAGTAATCAGGAACAAGGAGAATGAGTTGGCCCCAACTCGTGTTCTGTCGGGATGGCGGGGGTGCATCGACTACAGAAAGCTAAATTCTGCCACAAGGAAAGACCACTTTCCTTTCCCTTTCATAGATCAAATGGTGGAGAGACTAGCTGGACATGCTTATTATTGTTTCCTTGATGGCTACTCTGGCTACAATTAAGTTCCAATGGACCCAGAAGATCAAAAGAAGACCACTTTTACTTGTCCCTTCGGTACGCTTGCCTATTGCCGTATGCCTTTTGGTTTGTGCAATGCACTTGCTACTCAGATATGGTTGAATGTCACCTTGAGGTATTTATGGATGACTTCTCTGTTTTTGGATCTTCATTTGAGGAGTGCCTGCACCATCTTACCTTGGTGTTGGTACGGTGAAAGGAGAAGAACTTGGTTTTGAATTGGGAAAAATGCCATTTCATGATAAAACAGGGGATTGTTTTGGAGCATGTTGTTTCCTACAAAGGTATTGAGGTTGACAAAGCCAAGGTAGGTCTGATCTCCAACCTTTCGCCCCTGTGGACAGTGAAAGAGACTCTTTTCTAGGCCATGCTGGGTTCTACAGAAGATTCATCAAGGACTTCAGTAAGATAGCAAGACCTCTGTGCAGCTTGCTTGCCAAGGATGCTCCCTTCAATTTCAATGAGTGCCATGTAGCCTTTGAAAGTCTAAAGAAGACCTTAACTTCCACACCAATCATTCAGCCACGTAATTGGACTGTGCCATCGAGATAATGTGTGATGCCTCTGATTATGCTGTGGGAGCTGTGTTGGGGCAGAGAGTGGAGAAGATTCCTCATTGTCATCTACTATGCCATCAAGACCCTGAATGATGCACAACTCAACTATTCTACCACTGAAAAAGAGTTGTTGGCTGCTATTTTTGCTCTAGATAAACTTCGATCTTACTTGCTCGGGTCTAAAGTAGTGGTCTACTTGGATCATGCTGCTTTGAAGTATCTGTTGTCTAAGAAAGATGCTAAATCTCGTCTCATCCAGTGGATCCTGCTGCTGGAGGAATTTGACATTGAGATTGGGGATAAGATGGGTTCCGAGAATGTGGTAGCAGACCACCTATCTAGGTTGACTGTGGACTTCAATGAAAATGCTGTGCCAATTGCTGAGACGTTCCCTGATGAACAACTAATGCACAACTCTCTGACTCCTGCGCCTTGGTTTGCGGATATCGTGACCTATCTTGTCACCGGTCAGATGCCCTCCCATTGGCCCAAGCACTAGATGTCAAAATTCTTGGCAGAGGTAAGACAATTTTTTTTGGGATGATCCCTACTTGTTTAAATATTGCCAAGATCAGATTATAAGGAGATGTATTCCTAAGAGTGACCAAAAAAATGTCCTCTCCTTTTGCCATGATCATGCATGTGGAGGCTACTTCATTTCTAAAAAGACAGCTGCGAAGATTCTTCAAAGTGGATTCTATTGGCCATCCATTTTTCGTGATGCCCATGCTTACTGTTCAGCTTGCGAGTGACGCTAGAAATTGGGGAGTATTGGAAGAAGGAATATGATGACGTTGAACCTGATCCTGATTGTGGAGCTATTTGATGTTTAGGGCATTGACTTCATGGGACCCATGATGTGAACCCCGTCAAGAATAACGAGACCCAACAACGAAAGGGAACCCAAGACCGTTCTAAGGACAGATTCGAATGGAAAAAAACCTCAACCCGTTGTTTATAATAAACAAGAACCTCGGTATAAGGAAGACGCCACAAACGGTGGTGGAAGTCCGTTTGATAAGTCGAGATGAACGCCACGGGAAATCCCGATAAGTTCGAGTAGTTCTTCAAAGAACCAAAGAGAATAAAACCTCACAAGTTTTATGAATCATCCATGTCCCCATTACATGGTAGGTACACCTATTTATACAAGAAAATTACTTGCGGAGAAAGTAGTTCTAATCCTAAAATAAAACAAATCAATTCCTAGCAAGGAAAGAAAATAAGGTCCTAATCCAAAAAGTAAACAAATCAAAATATACTTAAATATCTAACTTAAATAAGGCTTGAAATCATTCTAAATATGGTACTCTTCATATTTCCATGCCGGTTCACCATCAATTGTCTTTGTGGTCCAACGTATTTCCATATAGCCCACCATCAATTATTCCGCATCAATTTGGTTTAGATTTTCTGCGATTGTTTTCTTGCCAATTCTTGGCCTTGACCGGATTCTTCTAGAACTTAAATCAAGGTGACAATTCTTTATTGGCCACGTGGATCATGCTCAATGGGCCTCCACAAATTTACTTGAGCCCATAACTCTTGGATGAGTCCGTTGAGCACATCCTTAAACTTCTTTGCTCGTGCTCTCGTAACCGGCCCAATTGGTACTTGAACGAGATACTTCAAAGCGGTGCCTTGATTTCCATCAACCCATCCCAAATTCTTATGGGTACTTCTACATCCTAGTGGCTGCTGACTATGTTTCGAAGTGGGTGGAGGCCATTACTTGCAATTCCAATGATCATGAAGTTGTGTTGCAATTTCTGAAGGATAATGTATGTGCACGTTTTGGGACACCACGATCCATTATCAATGATGGAGGGAAACACTTCTGCAATAGATTTTTTGAACAACTCATGAAGAAATATGGCATCACTCATAAAATTGCAACTCCCTATCATACTCAAACTAGTGGTCAACTTGAGCTTTCCAACAAAGAAATCAAGCGGATACTAGAGAAGATGGTGAACCCGACAAGAAATGACTGGTTTCTACAACTCAATGATGCACTGTGGGCATACCGAACAACATTCAAGACTTCTATTGGCATGTCTCCCTACTGGCTTGTATATGGAAAGGCTTGCCATCTTCCCATAGAATTGGAGCATCGAGCTTGTTGGGCCATCAAGCAACTGAATTTTAATCTCACCACAGCCTGCTCTCAAAGGAAGCTCCAACTCAATGAATTAGAGGACTTGAGAAATGATGCTTATGACTCCAAGCTATACAAAACTCACATGAAGAAGATCCACAACTAGCACATTCTATGCAGATCTTTTAAAGTTAGTCAAAAAGTCCTTCTATACAATTCCCGTCTGCATCTATTCCCAGGCAAGCTTAAATCTTGATGGATTGGTCCATTCACAGTTCGTGCAGTTTCCACTCATGGAGCCATTGAGATAGAGGACCCAAAGAATGGCAATACTTTCAAGGTAAATGGTCAACTGTTGAAACCGTTTCTAGAGTTGTAGATCCCTAAGATTGAAGAACTATCCTTAGAGGACCCCACTTATCCGCCATAATTCTTGCCTGTTGTGGTGCGTCTGGCTGAAGACGGTAAACTTAGTGCTGCTTGTGGGAGGCAACCCTCATTATCATCTTCATCATTTGTTTTTGTTTGTTTGTTTTGCTTTTGTTGTGTTTTTCAAGACAAGTGTCTGCCATTCAAGTTTGGGGGTGCGTTCTTCTACAGTACACCCGACTTGCATCACCCATTCGATATTGTATTTCTAGTCACATTGGGGACAATGTGTCATTTTAGTTTGGGGGTGGGATAGACATTTTTGTTGTTGATTGAGCATGATTACATCGTAACTTTAGTTTGCATATCATGGGTTTGCTTAACATGTTGAACACATCATGTCATTAGAAATATGAATCTTTTGACTCGTCTATTGGATGTGAGAGACATCACATGTTTGAATTGATTATCACAAGCACATTAGTATTGATTTTGTGAGGTATGAGGTTTGAATTGAGGAAGGTTTGTCTTGAGATTTGTAAGATGATTTGTTGATGAAACCTTGGCTTAAATTCAAAAAAAAAAATGATAATATCATCAGTTTGAGTTCTCATTGAGTAACCGAGCCTCTTGCCTCATTTAGCATTGAGTGTTCGCGTAAAAAAATGAGAAAATTCAATTTGGTTGATTGTATGGCTAGTTTGACTTCACTTGTCCACTAGGGAGTCCTAAGGGTTTAAAAGGCTTGTTGCATACACTAAATGTAATCGTTTCTCCCATGATAGTGGACTTATGTTTTATGCTTTGATTTTGTTTTTTATTTTGTTTTATTAAGGGACTAGCAAAATGTAAGTTTGGGGGTATTTAATGAGTGCAAAATACTGTATAATTAGACCCCCTAATTTGCATATGCTAAGCCTTTAGCCTTGTTATTTTCTAATATTTTTGGTTAGCTTTAGTATTCTAGTGTTTTGAAAAATATAAAGTTTGGAAGAAAGCACACCTTGAGAAGACCTAAATGATGTGGTTATGTTTAACCACATCAATGAAAGGATTAAATCGTAATTTCTCTAATTGGAGTCAAAATCATATTAGAAATAAGATTTTGCACATGTCATAGTATTTTGATCATAACTTTCAGTTCGAGTATCGGATTAAGGTGAAATTAGTGGTGTTGAAAAGCTAACTCAAAATAATACAAATAATTATGAATTAGAATTTTCCCGATTCGGATGTTTGCTATGTCAAAAGTGTCTCAAAATATAAGACCGTAAATCTGGGCGAATCCTATTCCGATTTGTACTAAAATTGCTTCTTAATTTGACTAGGACATTGAAGTACGATTTTTCTAAAATCTTTAGGGCTTCTAGGGTTTGTTTGCTCCCTATTGATATGAACTCCACCAACAATTGTGATGAAACCCGATAACAATGATGGTTAGAAACCCCAAGATTGTGTAGACAAGATTTATTGAGCCTTGACCCATCACCTAACTAGATGAGAAACCAAGACTACGAATGATTGAAACGCCACACCAAGAAACCTAAGAATCTCTCAAGAATCAAGGTGATAAGTTTGGTTGTTTGAACGCCACAAGATTAACTTCATAAGTTCAAAGAGTTCTTTCAAGAACGAAGAGGAACATAAGAGACCTCACAATAATAATAATTTTCTGAAAACAATTTCTGCCTACGAAATTCGTAATGCCCATCTATATACTTGGAACAACCCTCCAAGAATAGGAAAAGTCATAACTACAGCTTTAAAAGCAACACAAACATCAGCATAAACAAGTCCCCACGTTTTTTAGGTCTCTTGGACTTCTAAAGGCAGCCGAAAATAACTAAATGACTAAATTTAATGTATTTAACATAACTAGCCAAGACCAAGTTCATTCCCCTATTTAATATCCTTGAAACCCAACAAGTTCACATCCTTTAATAGTCAGACCATGCTGGTCACGTTTTTGCATGCTAATTATCCTCTTAAATTGCTTTGATGACATGGACTAAGCATTGATTATTATTTGAGCCCATCTTGGTCTTTTTGGAACAAGCCCAATTCTCTTGGATTAGCCCATTTAGTGCTTCCTTGAAACGTTTGGCTCTAAGTCTTGTAATTGGGCCACTAGGAAGTGACAAAGGGTCTTGTGCAATTTCAGCTCCATTCCCACGTGTATGATCAGCATGTCCAACTCCTTGGTTTGCATCATTCTCCCCCTCTTGAGAAGGATTTGTCCTCAAATCATCACTTACATCAAAAGGAGACAAATCAGCAACATTAAAGCTTGCACTAACACCATACTCACCTGGTAAGTCAAGCTTGTAGGCATTATCATTGATGCGTTCCACTACTTGGAATGGTCCGTCACCCCGAGGTAGGAGTTTTGAACGCCGTTTCTCCGGAAAACGGTCATTCCTTAAGTGCAACCAAACCCAATCTCCTGGTTCAAATACTACCTTCTTGCGTCCCTTGTTGGCTTGGTGGACATATTGTTTAGTCTTCATTTCAATGTTCAGTCGTGGCTTTTCATGAATCATCTTTACAAATTATGCCTTCTTTTGCCATCTAAGTTCACACGTTCACTCAAAGGTAAAGGAGTTAAATCGAAAGGTGATAATGGATTAAAGCCATAAACAATTTCAAATGGTGAAAACTTAGTTGCAGAATGTATACTTCTATTGTAAGCAAATTCAACATGTGACAAACAATCTTCCCATGTTTTCAAGTTCGTTTTAATGATAGCACGCAACAAAGTTCTATTTACTACTTCAGTTTGACCATCCGTTTGTGGATGACAAGCAGTAGAAAACAACAACTTGGTTCCCAACTTTCCCCACAGTCTTCCAAAAGTAACTCAAAAACTTTGCATTCCTATCATAAACAATGGTCCTAGGCATGCCATGTAACCTAACAATTTCTTTGAAGAACAAATCAGCTATATGTGATGCACCATTGGTTTTATGACATGCAATGAAGTGTGCCATCTTGGAAAATCTATCTACCGCCACAAAAACTGAATCTCTCCCCCTCTTAGTCCTAGGTAAACCTAAAATAAAATCCATAGAAATGTCAGTCCAAGGTTCAAAGGGGTGTACAAACCATGGGGTTTCAACTTAGACTTAGCATGTTTACACATGATACACTTCTCACAGATTCTTTCCACATCACGTTTCATATGAGGCCAAAAAAAATCATCATGCAAAATTCCTAAAGTCTTAGCTACACCAAAATGACTCATCAAACCACCACCATGAGCTTCTCTGACAAGCAATTCACGCAAAGAGCACATAGGTACACAATTTATATTTCCGAAACAAAAATCCATCATGCCTATAAAACTTACCCAACGCCACTTTTTCACATGCATTGAACACATCACCAAAATCAGAATCTTGTGCATACAAATCCTTAATGTATTCAAAGCCAAGCAATTTTGTATCTAAAATGGAAATTAAAGCATACCTTCGGGACAATGCATCAGCCACCACATTTTCCTTACCTTGCTTGTATCTGATCACATAAGGAAACTTTTCAATGAATTCCACCCACTTGGCATGGCGTTTGTTCAACCTTTGCTGTCCTTTCAATTGCTTCAAAGATTCATGATCAATGAGAATCACAAATTCCTTTGGCCATAGATAGTGCTGCCAATTTTCCAAAGCCCTTACCAAGGGATACATCTCCTTATCATAAGTGGGGTAATTTAGGGCTGCCCCACTCAACTTTTCACTGAAATAAGCAATTGGACGGCCTTCTTGCATCAAAACAGTTCCAATACCTATTCCTGAAGCATCACACTCAATTTCAAAAGTTTTAGAAAAGTTAGGTAAAACAAGCAAAGGTGCATTAGTTAACTTTTCTTTGATCAGATCAAATGCCTTTTCTTGTTCTTTCCCCCACTTAAACAGAACATTTTTCTTGATGACTTCAGTAAGAGGGGCGGCTAAGCTACTAAAATCACGCACAAACCGTCTATAGAAGCTAGCTAAGCCGTAGAAACTCTTTTGGAGAAATAATTTTATCCAATTTAGCAAAAACTTTAGAGAGCTCAATATCATAATTTTCTTCATATAACTAAGAGAAATCCATGATAAAAGGTGTAATAAAAAAAATAGAAGTTACAAAGAGATAAGGATCACACTCATGAATTATAAATCCTTTAAACGGAGTGTATCCGCTCAAAATAAACTTCCAGTGTCATAATAAGGCTCTTTCCATATAAGAGAAATAAACTCTGAATATCTGAAGACTCTGAAATATACGGCATCCCTGTGAAAGCAGCAATATTACATAATAGTGATTTATCAACATAATGCAGCCAATCAAAAACTATCATATAATATTGTAACCAAGGAGCAATAGCTCTTGATTGATTGATTGATTTTATCAATAAAGATTACAATTTTGTTCAAAAAACTAAATAAATAAAAAAATTCATTTTTTTCTTCTTCCAAATTTGCTTGTAATTGCTCGAAATTACTTATTTAGCATCTTTTGAATCAATGTTAGGTTTTTAGTGTTGGTAAATTTGGTGTTAAAACTTATTTAGTTTTAAGTTTTAGTCTATTAGTTAAATCGGTGAAGAATTTTATCTAAGACTGAATCCAACTCAAAGTGGAAGACCTAGAAGATGTGGTTAAGCCTAATCAATTACGGAAAGGAGAAAATTAGAATTTCATTAAGTGGAGTTAAAATTGGATTTGTCAGTTTCAGATTTTGCATGTCTCCATATTTTAACCATAACTTTCGGCTCAAATATCGGATTTCAGTAAAATTAGCGGTGTTGGAATTCTAACACGTAAGGAAAAAAAAAAATTATCTAAAGTAGATTTTCTCTAATTCGAACGTTTACTATGCCAAAAGTGCCTCTAAATATAGGACCTAAAATATGGGTGAATTTTTTTGAAATCCTATTCTAACTCGAACTGGGTTTTCTTCAGAGGTCTATTTAAAGAGACTTCTAGGCATGATTTTATTAAGGATTCTACTATAGAATTCAATATGCTAAGGGAGAGTTTTAGACCTAGATTACTAATGTTAAATCTCTCTTAGAGTTTTGGTTATTGTTTAATCATCAACCTGAACAATTGAAGCCAACCGGAGTTTCGGTTAAGGAGATCAAGAAGAAGAACTCTCCAGAGGTTTTGGGAGAGAAGCAAACAAGTGGGTGACTTGTTGTATATCAAGAGTGTGACGACTACAAAGGTTTTGTGAGTATTAACATCTTGTAATTCACAAATTCCTCGTTATAGGATTGATTTCTTGGGTTGACTACCCCGAAGTGGTTTTTCTCATTGATTTCAAAAAATTTATACTTCGTCACTAAATATCTATGTCAATTGCTTTATTGCTTTTCATATTTTGGTGATTGTTTGCTTGTTGTTGATTAAATTTTTAATTCCAAATTGTATTGTTATACGCCTATTCAACCCCCTTTCTAGATGTTGTTTGGAGTCTGGTTTATATTTCAAAGGTTATGAGTTTTTCAAAATAAAAAATTATCACAAAAAAATATTGAAAGCAAACTTAAATGAGCTTTAATCATGTCGAGCTCATCGAATAAGGCTAAATGGCCTTCTCTCTCTCTCTCTCTCTCTCTCTCTCTCTCTCTCTCTCTCTCTCTCTCTCTCTCTGTTTTGCTATTTTTTTTTTCCCTAAAGGCCATTTGACTCTTTATACAAGTTGCCCAACGTTTTTACTGATATTTCTTTCCCTAATTAGTTCTTCTTTTTTTTTTTTAATTATTATTATTTTTTTCTATTTTGAATTGTGTTTATCATATATATTTTGTATATGGTAGAATATAATATATAAAGAGAACAATTTATATATATATATATATATATATATATATATATATATATATATATATATATATATATATATATATATATATAATCATTACATTTTAGTTCATCCCTCTTAAAAATGAATCCCTAGTTTTGTGATGGAAATCAAGGCACCGCTTTGAAGTATCTCGTTCAAGTACCAATTGGGCCGGTTACGAGAGCACGAGCAAAGAAGTTTAAGGATGTGCTCAACGGACTCATCCAAGAGTTATGGGCTCAAGCAAATTTGTGGAGGCCCATTGATGCGGAATAATTAATGGTGGGCTATATGGAAATATGTTAGACCACAAAGATAATTGATGGTGAACCGGCATGGAAATATGAAGAGTGCCATATTTAGAATGATTTCATGCCTTATTTAAGTTAGATATTTAAGTATATTTTGATTTGTTCACTTTTTAGATTAGGACTTATTTTCTTTCCTTGCTAGGAATTGATTTGTTTTATTTATTAGGATTAGAACTACTTTCTCCGCAAGTAATTTTCTTGTATAAATAGGTGTACCTACCATGTAATGGAGACATTGAATATTGATAAAACTTGTGAGATTTATTCTCTTTGGTTCTTTGAAGAACTATTCGAACTTATCGGGATTTCCCGTGGCGTTCATATCAACTTATCAAACGGACTTCGACCACCGTTTGTGGCGTCTTCCTTATACCGAGGTTCTTGTTTGTTATAAACAATGGGTCGAGGTTTTTGCCATTCGAATCTGTCCTTAGAAACGGTCTTGGGTTCCCTTTCGTTGTTGGGTCTCGTTATTCTTGACGGGGTTCACATCATTTTGTCATTGGATGGCCAAACAACTTCAAAGGCCATTGGTGTAGTTTGGCGACTTTCAAATCCTGTTGGAGTGGGTGGCTGGACAGCTGCTATAGACGATGCCCTTCTTTCTTTCTTTTTTTTTTTTTTTTTTTCTTTTTTTTTTTTTTTTTTTTTTTTTTTTTTTTTATAGTTTTTTGAGGGTGACTGAGTAATTTATAGTGATCCCATACGAAAAAATAAAAGACATTTATAACAAGAGAGTTACTTGTTGTATAGACATACCACAATTGATATGAACTCCACCAACAAATGTGATGAAACCCGATAGCAATGATGGTTTGAAACCCCAAGATCGTGTAGACAAGAATTGTTGAGGCTTGACCCGTCACCTAACTAGATGAGAAACCAAGACTACGAAGGATTGAAACGCCACACCAAGAATCTGAATCTCTTCAAGAATCAAGGTGATAAGTTTGGTTGTTTGAACGCCACAAGATTAACTTGATAAGCTCAAAAAGTTCTTTCAAGAACAAAGAGGAACACAAGACCTCACAATAATAATTTTCTGAAAACAAAATTCTATATCCCTTACAAAATTCGTTATGCCCATATATATACTTGGAACAACCCTCCAAGAATAGGAAAAGTCTTAATTATAGCTTTAAAAGCAACACAAGTGCCAACATAAACAAGTCCCAATATTTTTAGGTCTCTTTGGACTTCTAGAGGCAACCAAAATAACTAAATGACTAAATTCATAACCAGCCAAGACCAAATTCATTCCCCTATTTAATATCCTTGAAACTCAACGAGTTCACACCCTTTAATGGTCAAACCAAGCTGGTCACGTTTTTGCATGCTAATTATCCTCTTCAACTGCTTTGATGACATGGACTAAGCCTTGATTATTATTTGAGCCCATCTTGGTCTTTTTAGAATCAGCCCAATTCTCTTGGATTAGCCCATTTAGTGCTTCCTTGAAACGTTTGGCTCTAAGTCTTGTAATTGGGCCACTAGGAAGTGACAAAGGGTCTTGCACAACTTCAGCCCCATTCCCATGTGTATGATCAGCATGTCCAGCTCCTTGGTTTCCATCATTCTCCCCCTCTTGAGAAGGATTTGTCCTCAAATCATCACCTACATCAAATGGAGACAAATCAGCAACATTAAAGCTTGCACTAACACCATACTCACTCGGTAAGTCAAGCTTGTAGGCATTATCATTGATGCGCTCCACTACTTGGAATGGTCCGTCACCCCGAGGTAGGAGTTTTGAACGCCGTTTCTCTGGAAAACGTTCCTTCCTTAAGTGTAACCAAACCCAATCTCCTGGTTCAAATACTACCTTCTTGCGTCCCTTGTTGGCTTGATGGACATATTGTTGAGTCCTCCTTTCAATGTTCAGCCGTGCCTTTTCATGAATCATCTTTACAAATTCTGCCTTCTTTTTGCCATCTAAGTTCACACGTTCACTCAAAGGTAAAGGAGTTAAATCTAAAGGTGACAATGGGTTAAAGCCATAAACAATTTCAAATGGTGAAAACTTAGTTGCAGAATGTATACTTCTATTGTAAGCAAATTCAACATGTGGCAAACAATCTTCCCATGTTTTCAAATTCTTTTTAATGATAGCACGCAACAAAGAAGACAAAGTTCTATTTACTACTTCAGTTTGACCATCCGTTTGTGGATGACAAGCAGTAGAAAACAACAATTTGGTTCCCAACTTTCCCCACAAAGTCTTCCAAAAGTAACTCAAAAACTTTGCATCCCTATCAGAAACAATGGTCCTAGGCATGCCATGTAACTTAACAATTTCTTTGAAGAACAAATCAGCTATATGTGATGCATCATCAGTTTTATGACAAGCAATGAAGTGTGCCATCTTGGAAAATCTATCTACCACCACAAAAATTGAATCTCTCCCCCTCTTAGTCCTAGGTAAACCTAAAACAAAATCCATAGAAATATCAGTCCAAGGTTCACTAGGTATTGGCAAAGAGGTGTACAAACCATGGGGTTTCAACTTAGACTTAGCATGTTTACACGTGATACACTTCTCACAGATTCTTTCCACATCACGTTTCATATGAGGCCAAAAAAAATGATCATGCAAAATTCCTAAAGTCTTAGCTACACCAAAATGACCCATCAAACCACCACCATGAGCTTCTCTCACAAGCAATTCACGCAAAGAACACATAGGCACACACAGTTTATTTTCCCGAAACAAAAATCCATCTTGCCTATAAAACTTATCAAACGCCACTTTTTCACATGCATTGAACACATCAGCAAAATCAGAATCTTGTGCATACAAATCCTTAATATATTCAAAGCCAAGCAATTTTGTATCTAAAATGGAAAGTAAAGCATACCTTCGGGACAATGCATCAGCCACCACATTTTCCTTACCTTGCTTGTATCTGATCACATAAGGAAATGTTTCAATGAATTCCACCCACTTGGCATGGCGTTTGTTCAACCTTTGCTGTCCTTTCAAATGCTTCAAAGATTCATGATCTGTGTGAATCACAAATTCCTTTGGCCATAGATAGTGCTGCCAATTTTCCAAAGCCCTTACCAAGGCATACATTTCCTTATCATAAGTGGGGTAATTTAGGGCTGCCCCACTCAACTTTTCACTGAAATAAGCAACTGGATGACCACCTTGCATCAAAACAGCTCCAATACCTATTCCTGAAGCATCACACTCAATTTCAAAAGTTTTAGCAAAGTTAGGTAAAACAAGCAAAGGTGCATTAGTTAACTTTTCTTTGATCAGATTAAATGCATTTTCTTGTTCTTTTCCCCACTTAAACGGCACATTTTTCTTGATGACTTCAGTAAGAGGGGCGGCTAAGCTACTAAAATCACTCACAAACCGTCTATAGAAGCTAGCTAAGCCGTGGAAACTCCTCACTTGGCTGATTGTTGTAGGCGTTGGCCACTCTTGGATTGCCTTCACCTTTTCCTCGTCCACCCCAATTCCTCTCTTACTAACAACAAAACCAAGAAACACAAGCTTATCCGTGCAAAAGGTGCACTTCTTGAGATTAGCAAACAACTTTTCTTTCCTCAAGATTTCCAAAACAGATTTTAAATGCATCACATGTTCTTCCAAGTTTTTGCTATAAATTAGGATATCATCAAAATACACAACTACAAATCTGCCAATAAATGCACGCAAAACATGGTTCATCAAACGCATAAATGTGCTTGGCGCATTAGTTAAGCCGAAAGGCATCACTAACCATTCATACAAACCATATTTAGTTTTAAAAGCAGTTTTCCATTCATCACCTTCCTTCATCCTAATTTGATGATATCCACTCTTAAGATCAATTTTTGTAAAGACACAAGAACCATGCAATTCATCCAGCATATCATCTAACCTAGGAATAGGATGACGATACTTTACCGTTATGTTGTTGATGGCCCGGCAGTCAACACACATTCTCCATGTTCCATCCTTCTTAGGAACTAATAGCACCGGGACCGCACAAGGACTCATGCTTTCACGCACATACCCCTTCTCCAATAATTCACCTACTTGCCTCTGAAGTTCCTTGGTCTCCTCAGGATTGCTCCTATAAGCAGGTCGGTTAGGAATTGATGCACCGGGTATGAAATCAATTTGATGTTCAATCCCTCGGATTGGAGGTAAGCCACTAGGTACCTCTTCGGGAAAGACATCTTCAAACTTCTGCAAAAGAGAAACAATATTGCTCGGCAAAGTACCGACGAGATCATTAGTACATAAAAGAGCCTCCTTGTACATGAGTACAATAAGGAGCTGGTGTGAAAATAATGCTCTCTTGATCTCACTTTTTTTTGCAATGTAACTGAATTTTTCCTCTCTTGCTCTCACTATGGCCGAAATCCTCTCTCTTTCTTTTTCACTCTGATCAATGTTTTTCTCTCTTTCTTTTTTTTTCAACTCTTTTTTTCCACTTTCGGCCTTCCTTTCTTTTTCTTTTTTCTTTTCATTTGATCTTTGTAACTTTAGTTGGTCCTCCATGACCTGTTTTGGAGTTAATGGCACAAGAGTAATGGGTTGCCTTTTAAGAGTGAAAGAATACCTATTTGTGAATCCATCATGCGTAACCCTCCGATCATACTGCCATGGTCTTCCCTACAATAAATGGCATGCATGCATAGGAACCACATCACAAAGCACCTCATCCTCATATTTGCCAATGGATAATGCCACCAACACTTGCCTTGTCACCTTGATTTCGCCACATTCATTCAGCCACTGAAGCCGGTAAGGGTGAGGATGTTTCAAGGTGGTTAAGGCCAATTTCTCCACCAAATAAGTGCTGGCTACGTTTGTGCAACTCCCACCATCAATAATGACGCTGCAAACTTTGTTATTTACAAAGCACCGAGTATGAAACAAGTTTTCCCTTTGGTTACTTTCTTCCTCCTTAACTTGCACATTGAGAACTCGCCTTGCTACCAATAAATCTCCAACCACAGCATTTTGCTCATCATCGGCATCCTCCAAAGGTGGCATGTCATCATCATCTACTTCTTCCTCATTCTCCGACTCAAGCTCTCCTTGGGCGTTTATCACCATCACCCTTTTGTTTACACACTGGCTGGCTATGTGTCCCCCGCCCCTGACATTTAAAACACTTAATATCACGTGTTTTAGAAATAGAAGCCTCGGTGTTACCTGAAGTAGTGGTGGTTGTTGGTTTGGCATTCTTAGAGGGTTCAAATTTTTGCTTATTTTGAAGCTGCTCGTCCCTTTTTGGAGCTGTCTTCCATGGGCTGGTGGTAGCCATAGGTTGTCCCCTCCTAGCCAATCCCTTTCGTTTGAATTGTTCCTCCACTTTTATGGCTTGATGCACCATATCTGTTAACTCAACATAGTGCTGCAACTCGACTATATCTGCAATCTCACGATTTAAACCGTGCAAAAACCTAGCCATGGTGGCTTCTCGGTCCTCTTCTACATTAGCCCGGATCATTGCTACCTCCATCTCCTTGTAATACTCATCCACACTCTTGGAACCTTGAGTTAACCTCTGCAACTTTTGATACAATCCCCTATAATAATGGTTGGGTACAAAACGCCTCCTCATAAGCATTTTCATCTCCTCCCAAGTGTCCACGGGTGGCTCTCTATTTCTCCTCCTATTAATCAGTAATTGATCCCACCAAACAATGGCATAATCTGTGAATTCAATTGCAGCCAACTTAACCTTCTTTATCTCCGAGTAGTTGTGACAATCAAACACCATCTCCATTTTAGTTTCCCACTCCAAATAAGCTTCAGGATCATTTTTACCTTGAAAAGACGGAATTTTAATCTTTATGTTTCCTAAATCATTATCCCTCCTAGGCCTACCCATCCTAGCTTCTCTATTCCCATACCCACGCTCAAACCTGCCTCGGTTCAAATATGGCTCATCAAATTCCTCCAACTCCGCCTCTTCCTCAACATTCCGCCACGGAACACGCCCACCTTGTTGCCTATTGGGATTGTCTTGTTGCTGTCCCCTAGGAGTTTCTGCTTCTACCCTGTCCAACCTCTCGTGAATAGGTTCTAATTCAGCCCTCAACATACGCCTCATCTCCCCTAACAACGCTTGCATTTGGAGGTTCGAAGCTGCGGGTTGTCGAAATTCTTCGGTTGTGTCTTCTTCTTGATTATTGGACATGTTTAGAATCTGCAAAACAAGGTTAGAATCCTCACAAGCACTCCCTCACGTGTTTCACTCAAGAATTAATACACTTACACTCGTGTTTTCACTCTAAACGACTTTTACCCTCTTTTGGTCTCACACACTCTTGCCTTTTTCCACTCTTTTGTGTCTTCTTAGTTCTTAATCGAACTTCAAGAAACTAATTCAAAATAATCCAGCAGCAATTGAGAAATAACCAAAACTCATCAAAAAGGTCAAGAACTTGAATAATGTGAGAAACAAGATAGAAAGGAAGAAATTTTCTTACTCAGAAAGGTCAAGAACTTGAATAAGGTGAGAAACAAGATAGAAAGGAAGAAATTTTCTTACTCAGAAAGGTCAAGAACTTGAATAAGGTGAGAAACAAGATAGAAAGTAAGAAATTTTCTTACTGGAATCGAGTACTTTTTCTTTTCTTTTCTTTTTTTTTTTTTTTTTTTTTTTTTCACAGCAGGGAACAGGAGATTAAAAAAAAATAGAAACAATAATAAAAGATAGTCAAACTTGCCTTAGAACCAAGGCTCTGATACCAAAATGATATGAACTCCACCAACAAATGTGATGAAACCCGATAGCAATGATGGTTTGAAACCCCAAGATCGTGTAGACAAGAATTGTTGAGGCTTGACCCGTCACCTAACTAGATGAGAAACCAAGACTACGAAGGATTGAAACGCCACACCAAGAATCTGAATCTCTTCAAGAATCAAGGTGATAAGTTTGGTTGTTTGAACGCCACAAGATTAACTTGATAAGCTCAAAAAGTTCTTTCAAGAACAAAGAGGAACACAAGACCTCACAATAATAATTTTCTGAAAACAAAATTCTATATCCCTTACAAAATTCGTTATGCCCATATATATACTTGGAACAACCCTCCAAGAATAGGAAAAGTCTTAATTATAGCTTTAAAAGCAACACAAGTGCCAACATAAACAAGTCCCAATATTTTTAGGTCTCTTTGGACTTCTAGAGGCAACCAAAATAACTAAATGACTAAATTCATAACCAGCCAAGACCAAATTCATTCCCCTATTTAATATCCTTGAAACTCAACGAGTTCACACCCTTTAATGGTCAAACCAAGCTGGTCACGTTTTTGCATGCTAATTATCCTCTTCAACTGCTTTGATGACATGGACTAAGCCTTGATTATTATTTGAGCCCATCTTGGTCTTTTTAGAATCAGCCCAATTCTCTTGGATTAGCCCATTTAGTGCTTCCTTGAAACGTTTGGCTCTAAGTCTTGTAATTGGGCCACTAGGAAGTGACAAAGGGTCTTGCACAACTTCAGCCCCATTCCCATGTGTATGATCAGCATGTCCAACTCCTTGGTTTCCATCAACAATGAGTTATTTCTAACCACTACAAAAAAAAAAAGAAAAAAAAAAGAAAAAAAAAAAAGGGCTTTTTGAGCCCTTTTTTTGGAGCCGTTTTAAGGCCTTAAAATGGCTCAAAATGTTTTGTGCCATTTTCAAAATGGCTCAAAATGTTTTGTGCCATTTTCAAAATGGCTCAACACTAGCGTATTAAAATCTCAGTTTTAGCCGTTTTGGACTAAAACGGCTCTAATTTGAGCCGTTTTAAAGAACCTAAAACGGCTCTAATAAGAGACAAAAAAAATAATATATATATATATATATATATATATATATATATATATATATATATATATATATATATATATATATATATATATATATATATATATATATATATATATATATATATATATATATATATAATTTCTTTAGAGTTGTTTTAGGGACCCTAAAATGACTCTAAATAAAAAAAAAAATTAAAAAAATATTTTTTTAGAGTCGTTTTAAAGACCCTAAAACGGCTCTTAAAAAAAATTATTAAAAAAATTTACAATCATTGTAGGCCCAAAAACGGCTTTAAATAAAAAATTTTACAAAAAAAAAATATTTTTTTAGAGTCGTTTTAAGAACTCTAAAACGACTCTAAATTAAAAATATATAAAAAAAAATTCCTTTCCAGTACACCATATACATCCGATCAAAATAACTCCAAATCAAAATACCCATCAACAAAGGCCACAAAGCAAATACTCATCTAAATTTATCACAGCATCAAGACCATTTAGGTTACTAACATTACCACAACCCACAATACACAACTTGCCAGAACACCACACCACTAGAAAACCATCAAAGCATATCACATTCACGGCTCAGTCCATCAAGAACACCAAAACAGAGAAACATCCAATTAATACCAAGAATAGTGCAAGCAAACCTGCATTGGCAACATTGTTTATTGCAACTAAGATCACAACTAAAGCAACATATTTTACAAGAGTTATTTACCTAGAGGATTTTTGTAGAAAATCAACCAAAAATCATGTCTTAGGCCACCAGAAATTTCACCGGAAGCCTCTCCTGGTTCTGTCGTCGTTGATCCCTTCTCCAGTCGCCTGGAATCGCTCCTAATCACCGAAAATCAGCTTCTGACTGGGTGTCTTGAGAGCCACGACGTGGGTCTCCAGGAGACCAACAGTGGGTCTCCAGGAGATGCGTGAGAGAGAGAGAGAGAGAGAGAGAGAGAGAGAGAGAGAGAGGAAGGAAGAAGAAGAAAGAAGAAAGAAGAAAGAAAGGAAAAAAGGAAAATATGGAGAGAATGAGAGATGAGAGTGACGGGAGAGTGAAGAGATATTTTATTGGGGTGCGAAAGAAAAAATAAATTAAAATTTGAATTTTGAATTTCATCATTATTACTGTGCGCGCGGGACTCGAAAATTTCGTGTCCCACCTAAACTTTTGAGCCGTTTTTGGCAGAAAACGACTGGAGTCGTTTTCTGCCAAAAACGGCTCCAACTAAGAAAAAACATATAAAAAGTATTTTTTTTTAAAAAAAAAAAAGGTAAAGAAAAACAAATAAAAAAACAAATTTTTGTTTAAAAAAAAAACTGAAAATTATAAAAATAATTAAATAAACAAATGAAAAAAAAATTAAAACCAGTTTTTTTTTTTTTTTTCTAGAATTTTTTGTTATTTTATATATTTTTTTAATTTTAAAAATTTTATTAAGGGTATTTTTGTCATTAGGGGAAACATTGACATTTTTTGGTAGTTTGAGTGGGGACATTGACATAATTGGTAGTTTGGAGGGACATTAACAATTAAATGGTAGTTTGAGGGGGATATATAGATCGTGCCACGATCAATCACATGATCGATCGAAGTACGATCATGTGATCGATCGTGGTACGATCAATGTGATTGGTCGTGTACAATCTATGTGATCGATCGTGGTACAATCAATGTGATGGATCGTAGTACGATCTATGTGATCTATTATGGTACGATCATGTGATAGGTTGTGGTACGATCAATGTGATCAGTCGTGGTACGATCTATGAGATCGGTCGTGGTTCGATCATGTGATCAGTCGTGGTACGATCATGTGATCGGTCGTGGTACGATCATGTGATCGATCGTGGTACTGCCAATGTGATCGATTGTGATACGATCTATGTAATCGATCGTGGTACGATCAATGTGATCGGTCGTGGTACGATCAATGTGATGGATCGTCGATCATGTGATGGTTCGTTGTACGATCATGTGACCGATTGTGGTACAACCAATGTGATCAATCGTGGTACGATCTATGTAATTGATCGTGGTAAGATCTATGTGATCGATAGGTTGTGGTACGATCATGTGATAGGTTGTGGTACGATCTATGTGATCAGTTGTGGTACGATCATGTGATCGATCGTGGTACTGCCAATGTGATCGATCGTGGTACGATCTATGTGATCGATCGTGGTACGATCTATGTGATCGGTCATGGTACAATCAATGTGATGAACCGTGGTATGATCAATGTGATAAATCGTGGTACGATTATGTGATCGATCGTGGTACAACCAATGTGATCAATCGTGGTACGATCAATGTGATCGATCGTGGTATGATCAATGTGATCGGTTGTGGTACGATCAATGTGATGAATCGTGGTACGAACAATGTTATGGTTCGTGGTATGATCATGTGATCGATTGTGGTACAGCCAATGTGATCGATCATGGTATGATCAATGTCATCGATCGAGTACAATCTATGTGATGGTTCGTGGTACGATCATGTTATCGATCGTGGTACAATCATGGTACGATCATGTGATCGGTTGTGGTACGATCTATGTGAGACTTTTTTTTTTTTTTTTTTTTTTTTTTTTTTTTTTTTAAATGGCTCTAATTTTAGACATTTTTTTTGTTTAAACGGCTGCAGTTAGAGAGCTGTTTTGATCAAAATGGCTCTACTTCGAACCGTTTTTTGTTAAGGCGGCTCTAATTAGAGCCGTTTTAGTAAAAATAGCTTGAAATTAATTAGAGCCGTTTTAAAAAAGCGGCTCTAATTAGAGCCATTTTTATTAAAACGGCTCTAATTAGAACTGTTTTAGTAATAGCGGCTCGAAATTAATTAGAGCCGTTTTAATAAAAATGGCTCTAATTAGAGCCACTTTTTTAAAACGGCTCTAATTAGAGTCGTTTTAGTAAAAGCGGTTCGAAATTAATTAGAGTCGCTTTTTTAAAACGGCTCAAATTAGAGCCGTTTTATTAAAATGGCTCAAATAAAAACGGCTCAAAAAGCCGTTTTTTTTTGTAGTGAACTTTTTAAACCCTAAGAAGTTATTTTTCTCAACTTCAAACCTTATCGACTAATTGTACAATTTTTCAAAAAATTAATAAACAAAATGGGTAAAATAAGATAATTCATTATTGGTGTTTAACTAAATATAATGGCATTTTCCATTTTTAAAATAAGATAGGTCAGTTGTGTGTTACTTACGCCATCTTGATCTATAGGAGAAACAAATTATTCAGCCCTTTTTGCTTGTTGTAAGCCTGATTTCTCCTTCCTTAAGAAATGGAATAGCATATGGTTATTCAAGATGGATGATGTTCACGGGGGTGCCTAAGCCTAACAATTGGTCAACTTGGTGATCTAAAGAATCAAAAGTACTTAATTCAAATATATAAAATATTACCTCGATCCTGTTACGTCGTAGAATCTCTTGCATTTGCCAGCTGCTAAATTCTAGGCCAGCATTGCAATTCACATGTCTACTCTCTCTGTTGTCTAAACTATCTCAAGCAAAACCAGAGACGTTCTTTTTCTAACGCTCTCTATAAATAGCAGGCCAAATGCTATTCTCTGCACCATTGCAAACAGAATCACTAAATATTAATATTATCAGTTACAGCGAAGTTTGAGAGATGGATTGTAAGAGATCTTTGTCAGCTTCTCTATTCATCTCAATCAACCTTCTCTTCTTTTCCCTCGGAAGCGGTTGCTACACTTGTCCCAAGCCAAACCCTAACCCAAGCCCCACCACTCCTGCCAGGCTGAGTTGCCCGAGAGACGCCCTAAAGCTGGGGGTTTGTGCAAATTTGCTTAATGGAGCCGTTGGCGCTGTCGTTGGGACCCCTCCAGACATCCCGTGCTGCTCATTACTCCAAGGGCTTGTCGATCTTGAAGTTGCTGTCTGTCTTTGCACTGCCATTAAAGCAAACATTCTTGGCATCAACCTTAACATCCCCATTTCACTGAGCTTGCTCATCAATACTTGTGGGAAGAATGTCCCCTCTGACTTCCAATGTGCCTAGTCAGGCACTTCTTTATAAGATCCATCAGTGTTGCAACAATAGTAGTACGTACTACTGGGATTTGTCTTTTTTTTTTTTTTTGTTAAGTCGTTTTCTAGCAAGTGTTCAATAACACTGACCTTAAGATTACAACTCTGATTGTAACAGTGGTCTTGCACTGATTCTTATTCTGTAGTTGCAATTATATATATGTGATTTCTACTTTTTGAAAATGGTCATGGCTGGTCCTATATATTAAGTCAAATTAGAATGATGAGTAATATTATTTAGTAGACTGTTTTAAATATATGATTGTCATACAATTGGAATGGATGATGTAGCAGTGAAAATTAATCAACTTTTAAATCAATAAAGACTAATATTATAATCGCATAAAAGTGTACTAAATAATATTTTATCTAAAATGATATAAAAGAATCCAAGATAATCAACATGAAGGATTGAGACAAAGGACAGGAACCCAAAACATATTGGATTATATATATGGGCGTTGTACCCGCATGGCTTAAATGCAATCCTAACCATATGTATACAAGTTTAATGATGTGATCATAATTATTTAGTATTTGTGTTAGAGTTCAATAACTAGTAATCTCTGATAAGGAGTTTGATTCTAATTATTTTTAGTAGAGTTAGAGTCATAGTTTAGAATAAATAGAGTCCGGCTTAATCCTAGTCGGTCACTTAGATAGTTTAAGAGTCTTATTTTGATTACTAGTTATCTTTGTAACCGATCAATATTGTTCATCTATTTAAAGGGGATTATTAATGAAGAAGATGCATGTTGAATATTATTAAGTCAAATACAGTCTTCTGTGTTTTTAGGAGTTCATGGCTCACTTGAAACAACCAACTTTTCTTGTGTATTGTGTCAGTTGGTTCATATCAATTGGTATCAGAGCCAAATTTTCTCTTGAGTAGCAAGTAAATTGTTAACCCAATAGGCCTGGTTTCCCTCAAATTAAAGAAACCAGAAAATCGAAGAGTAAGAGTTGGGTGAATCGAGATTTTCCACTACAAACCCGACCAACAACACGCTTGGTGACACAAGAAAGACAATAAGATAATTACTTATTTAGAGGATTGATTGTAATTAAATTAAAAATCTAAATAATTAGATTACCAAACTTATTTTTATTTTCACCTTTACGGTTGTAATATTTTCTATTTAAGCATGATGAAATAATGATTGGTATACAGAAAATTAATCTAAAATCCTGTGTTTGAAAAAATTTAGGTTATCTTTAACAAATCTAAAGGGTCTAGGTTCCCTCAAAACCTAAAAAATTATCCCTTTACGTGTTTATAAAGTCATTGACACAGAGTTCAAGGGAAACCCAACAATAGTGTGTTTGTTAGAGGAGAGAAATGATCAATGGTTGCAAACAATGTGGATTGCATACTAAAAAGAAATAGAAGGGAAAAATATATATATATATATATATAAAAAAAAAAAATCCCTGAACTAACAGTTGATTTTAGAATAACCCCTGAATTTCTAAGTGCACTAATGTGACCCATCAAACTTTAAAGTGTGCCAAAAACGTCATTTTTGCCGAAATATTCTTATAATACCCTTATTCTCTTAAAATCTCAAATAAAAAATTAATTAAAAAACTATTTTTTTTTAAAATATTAATAAAAAAATAAAAAGTTAAAGAAATTAAAAAATTAAAATTTTAAATTAAAAAAAAAACATCAAACAAGAAGAAAAGGGGTGGCTCGGCAGCCACCCCAATTAAAATTTTTAAATTTTTTAAGTTTTTAATTTAATTTAATATATATATATATATATACAATTAACACTTGTTACACGTGTTGTCATTTTATTGATGCTAACATGGCAAACTAACAGAATCCGTCAAGTGCTTTATATATATACAATTAACACTTGTTACACGTGTTGTCATTTTATTGATGCTAACGTGGCAAACTAACAGAATCCGTCAAGTGCTTTGACAGAATTTGACTGCAAGGAGTAATTTAGTTATGTAAATGTATATTTTTAATATATTGATTTTTTTTTTAATAAGAGTGACACATGTCATCATTTTGTTGGTGTTGACGTTGACATTAATAGAATCCGTCAAGTATTTTGACTACAATGACTAAATTGTTAGTTTTTGCCTACCTTGAAAACCTTTGATTTTTGATTTTTGATTTTTGATTTTTATTCCGCATTGAGTAATTTGTAATTTAGGCCAACCACATAGATTGATTTTGAATTTATCCTTCTTTTTTTCTTTTTCTTTTTTTTTTTTCTTTTTTTTTTTTTTTTAAGATAATTGGGGTATTATAGGAATGTTTCGACAAAAGTAGCATTTTCGACACACTTTCATAGTTTGATGGGTCACATTAATACTTGAAAATTCAAGGGACTATTTGACAATCGGCTGTTAGTTCATGGGGCTTTGTTGTATTTTTTCTAAAAAAAAACCAAAAAAGATTCTGGCCGAAACAAAGAAGAGTGATCAACGTTTATGCCAAAGTCCGGAAGGAAGGAGAAGGTGCATGTGTTCAAGATTTCGGTGAAATTGGAAAAAGGTTGAGTGTGAAAAAAAAGGGGGGGGGAGGGGGGGGGGGGGGGTTCACATGAGAGTATTAAAGGGTGCAAAGCCTTGGTCGTTGGAAGTTTTAATATTTATTATTTTCATAATTGTTAAGTGTTACTAATCTGCAGATGTGATTTTTAGGACTTGGAGTCCTTTCCCGGGGGAAGGAATGTTATGAAAATGAAATTCTACGCGGAGCGGATATTAATATTAGAATATATATAGTATGGTAGGATATTTTACTTAAGTTAGAATATATGTTATCATTTGATACTTATTTTTATTTCCACCTCTGTGGTGATCATATTTTCTATTTAAGCATGATGAAATAATGAGAATGTATGCAGAAAATTAATTTGAAACCTTATGTTTGAAAAAGGTTTACGTTTTATTTAACGAATCTAAAGGATATAGGGGTTGTTTGTTAAGGGACGGTACAATACCGAATAGTGGGGGTATTGTACATATAATTATTTTTTTATATTTTTTTAATACCAATCAACATCAAAACATTCCCACTTTTTCACTTTTTATATTACATCAATAATTTTTTATTCACTACAATCCAAAACTTTTTCACTTTTCTATACATTTTTTTAAACTTTTATATCTCATCATCACTTTTTACTAATTCCAAAATTAACAACCCACTATTCTGTTCTGTTCTGTACATGTCTTTGCCAAACAAGCCCATAAGTTCCCTCAAAACCTAACAATTTAGAGAAATAATTGTTGTACAATTATTGACACAACTCTAATAACTTTTTTTTAAAAAACTTACGATTGGATCTTTTTTTTATATATAGGTTTTACATATCCAACTGTTAATTTTCAAAAAAGTTGTTGAAGTTGTACAAAAGTTGAATCGAATATAACTTTTGTCAAAACATTCACGTAACAAACAACTAAGAAAAAATATAGTAAAATCTCATAATTAGAATCATTCGAGTTAGTTGGTCAAATATAAAAAATATTAGAATTCGATCATACAATGGAAATTCAAGTGGAACTCTTTGATTTTGACAAAACTCAATCTTAAATGATTCAGATGACAGCGTTAATTAGCAGCTGCTTCGATTTTGCTTCATGAAAAGATTATTCCAAACCAATAAAGATATTTTTACATGTAACAGGCTTGCAGCTCATGAAATTATTGTTACAAGAAAACACAATATGAAGCCGACAAAACTTTCCCGCATGAATAAGCAACACTTCAATTATAAGAAACCGAATCAAAAGTTAATGTGGACTTAATCACGAGTTTATATTGAAAATCGGGTAGAGAGAGAGAGAGAGAGAGAGAGAGAGAGAGAGAGAGAGAGAGAGAGAGAGAGAGAGAGTAACTACTGATCATTAAGTTTTATTCAACACGTGAATCAACAGTACTACTGTGAGGGTGGGAAAAGGATCAACTTTTTCAAATCTAAATGCGTTATGGATTTTGAGACCACTTAAAATCAAGATTTGGATTTACAGGGACGGAGTATCTGATACCCACCCATGCACATGGGGTTCACGGAGAAAACAATCAGACAAATCTTTCGCTTTCCTAAAGCTTTAGCCGTATTTCCTATGTTGATGCTAATTCCGGCCGGTGAAGCAGGAGCTGCCGCAGGTGGACTTGACCGACTGACCTGCAAAGACAAAGGACACGCGATGGGTTTCCCCAGCGGTCCTCCTCTGACGCCCAAATTAGATGAAGTATATTTTTAGTGAGAGAGCAAGAGTGAGAGGGAGAGTTCAGAACTTGTATCCAAAAAAACTTAATACCTGGATTTTGCTATTTATAGGCAGCTGCCCTCAAGGTTAGGTAGGAATATCCCGGTTTTTAGGGAACAGTGACTTCCTGTGTGTGAACAGGTCCTAAGTACACTCTTGACAGCGATGGGCAGGTGGGCTCTTTAATGACGAAGTATGAGACTTCGGGAAATCCCAGATCTTCGGGGATTCAGCCACCTAATCGCTCTCCTTTATCGGTATCGTCATTATTACCACTGGTCGGTTAACGGAGCACCCGACACCTCTTGCTCGGACTGCCCCGGTCGGGGCCTCACCATCCTAAAAAGGAGGCCTCATCGGCAGCGATGTATCCGACACCTCCCGCTCAGTCGGAACCCCCCCTCTCGGGAAGGTTATTTTATCAACAGTTACCCCCCCAAGTCTTTTGTCTCATGCCATGAGACGAAAGAGTTTAGGCCCCTCCCCCATTTTTTATGATGACTTCGTCCACCGACACCGAGAGGCTGAACGCCCCGGCCTTGTTGAAGCATGCTCACCGAGGAAGGAGGGCGCGCGCTATCATTACTTTTGAATTTGAATTTTAGACGTTTGCCGCCACGCCGTCAGCATTTAAAGCGCCTGACGCGTCGACTGCCGCGTCTGAAAGGGTAATTATTGCTGTCGCCTTGAAACCCAAACGAAATCTAGTAACCGAGTCGATTGGATTTCCGGTTGCGGGAACTGTTTCCCCACTATGGTCCGCTTGGGCTTCCAGGTTGCGGGCACCGGCAATTCCCGGTCACTGCGAGTCCTATAAAAAGCCTTTCCCTCTCCTTCATTTTTCATTTCACTCGTTGTTTCCGTTCTTTTTACCTTTCTCCTTCCCCTTTTTTGTTCTTCCCGTTCCTTCACCGGCGTTCTAAACACCTCTCCAGTATGACTCGTAAGAGCAAAGCTAGCACCTCATCGGCGCCTGTCCGTGCGGCCGCCGAGAACGTAGCTGAGCAACACGAAGAGGTCGCTCTCGGGGACCTCCCCGCAGTGCTCACCCCTCTCGAGAACCGTCATGTCTCCCTCTTCTCCGTGCAGAGCGAATGGATCTTGCGTACAAACTATGATATCGGCAACTCGGTCCGTCTGCATTTCCAGGAACCGTCGGCGTTGGGTATCCCGGGCGGTGACATTACCCTCTTTGAGAGGATGTTCATGGCGGGTTTGAGGCTCCCATTTCCCGACATTGCCCGAGAATTTCTGCTCCACTTGAAAGTTGCTCCGAGTCAGATTTTTTCGAATTCGTGGAGGTATCTCTTCGCGTCATTCATACTTTGGAGAACTGTGATTGGGTCTCGGATGTCGATTCCGTAGTTTTTGAATGTATACCGGCCGGCTATGGATGCCGAGGGGGTCGTAAAGCTGTGGACCCGACAAGGTCCATCATTCATTTTCCTGAAACCCATCTATTCTAATAACAAAGACTGGGAGAAGCAAATTTTCCGGGTGTCCGGCGAGTGGGAATGCCCTTGGTCAATGGAGGTCACTGGGTCTCAAAGGATTAGCCGGGAATGGAGGGCTCTGGATGGTAATCTGGCGAACCCACCCGAGATCTCCGATGCTGAACAGGAGGAGGTTGCCCGGATGATCGACTTTTGTAACCGGCACCACAAAGTGGAGAATGATTTCGACGTGATCGTCACCGCCAAGTCATTGAACGACCACTTGGGCTACAAGATTCCCGAGAATAAGGTCCCGCTAGATCGGGCCGGGAGGCCCAAGTTCACGAAGAGCAAGGCCCCAACGGCACCCATCCCGCCAGTTGCTCAGAGAGGGGCACCGCAGGCTCGGGAACCCCCTTTCGCGGGCCACCGGCGTTGAAGGCACCCGTGCAGCCGCACGTGCCGCTTCTCCCCCTCGGGAAAAGAGGACGCGCGAAACTCCCCAGACTCGGGGGCACGATGCCCCAATTGTTGTCGACGCCGAGGTTCCCTTATTTCGAGAGGCTGGGGGAGTGGTGATAGAAATGGGCATACCGGATTCCCCTTCAGCACCGAGGATAGACTCGGCGGGGGGAGCAAATGAGGGATGCCAAGAGGAAGCACCGGGTGCCGAGGTTCAAAGGGATGCCACCCTGCCAGAGGTCCCCGACCGGAGTTCTGGCCCCGAGGCCCGTCCAACCACCCACCTTGGTACAACATGCTCTCGCAAGGGTGTCGGGACCAAGCGCAAGGCCGACCATCTTCGGGAAGGCGGGGCCTCCAAGAGACCCAATGTGGAAGAGGGGGATGACTTCTTACTCAACGAGATCTCCCTCTCAGCCCAAGACTTCGGTCTCCCGGAGTTTACCTGGCCGGGTGTGCCCCTTTCTCCCCTAAGCCCGACTGGTGAGACTCGACTGGGGAGCGAGCCCTCCCAAGAATCTCCGCCCACACTCGATGCCAGGGAGGAGACCGCCGAGGAGCTCGAGGTCCTCTCCCCTGACATCCGAGCGGAAGACGTAACCTCGGGTGCTGAGGTTGATCCCGAAGGTGAAGGGCCTGAGCAACGCACGTCCCTTGATCCGAGTGCAAGTGCTGCTACGGACGGGCCTTCGAGAGAAGCTCCTGTCCCGAGCACTTCGGAGGCCGGGTTTGACTTCTTAGGCACCCGTCTGCTCTGCGACCCTCTGGAAGCGTTGGCCTCTGTTCTTCCCGACGGTCTCTTTCAAGACGTCGGTAGGACCACGCCTTTCAAGTTCGCCCAGGGCATGATTGAGTCCCAAATAGCGGTACCCTCCTTTTGTTGTCTTTCTTCTTTTCTTACTTCTTTTTTCTTGGCCGTTTCTCACCTTTTTCTTCAATCCAAGATTCTCTTCGATCCGTCGCAGCCTGCTCTAACTTTCTGGAGCACATGCGAGCCAACCCCGACATAGAAACCGTTTTACGTCCCAAGATCAGCCGGCTCGAGCGCACTGTGGTGTCTCAGGACGAGGTCATTGCCGGCCTGACCCAAGAACTAGCAGACTTGAAGGAGAGATACCGGGTTCTTCAGGCCAGGGCCAGAGTTCCCGAGGCTAGCACCGCCCGTGTTCCCGACTTTAACCCCGAGGCCGGGGGGGACGAGATAGATCCCAACGCCGGTTGGGCACCATCACCCACCGAGCCAGTCAGCGCCCATCCCGAAGTGGAGCGCCTTTCTAGGGAACTGAGTTCTATGAGGGACGAGAAGTTGACCCTTGTCGCGGACCTTAACTCGGCGGTCCTTGCTAAGGAAGCCTTAGTCGTCGAGAAGGATGCGGCTTTGGCTGAGAGGGATGCGGCCCTTGATGTGAACCCGTCAAGAATAACGAGACCCAACAACGAAAGGGAACCCAAGACCGTTCTAAGGACAAATTCGAATGGAAAAACCTCGACCCGTTGTTTATGACAAACAAGAACCTCGGTATAAGGAAGACGCCACAAACGGTGGTGGAAATTCCGTTTGATAAGTCGAGATGAACGCCACGGGAAATCTCGATAAGTTCGAGTAGTTCTTCAAAGAACCAAAGAGAATAAAACCTCACAAGTTTTATGAATCATCAATGTCTCCTCGATTACATGGTAGATACACCTATTTATACAAGAAAATTACTTGCGGAGAAAGTAGTTCTAATCCTAATAAGTAAACAAATCAATTCCTAGCAAGGAAAGAAAATAAAGTCCAAATCAATTCCTAGCAAGGAAAGAAAATAATAAAGATCTTAGGTAGGTAAAGAAAATAAGTCTTGCAATCCGATCCTTCTAAATTAACGAACAATCTCAGCAGTTCTTAGCCTTGACCGGATCCTTCTAGAACTTGAATCAAGGTGACAATTCTTTGTTGCCCACGTGGATCATGCTCAATGGGCCTCCCCGAATTTGCTTGAGCCCATAACTCTTGGATGAGTCCGTTGAGCACATCCTTGAACTTCTTTGCTCGTGCTCTCGTAACCGGCCCAATTGGTACTTGAACGAGATCCTTCAAAGCGGTGCCTTGATCTCCATCATTCCCCTCCTCTTGAAAAGGATTTGCTCTCAAATCATCACCTACATCAAAAGGACTCAAATCAGTAACATTAAAAGTGGTACTGACATTGTACTCACCAGGTAAATTTAGCTTGTAAGCGTTGTCATTAATACGCTCGAGGACTTGAAAAGGGCCATCTCCTCTTGGGAGCAATTTGGAATGTCTTTTCACCGGGAATCTTTCTTTTCTCATATGCAGCCAAACCCAATCGCCGGGTTCAAAAACCAGGTTGCGACGTCCCTTGTTGGCTTGTGTGGCATATTGTTCCGTTCTTCGCTCAATGTTGAGTCTTGCTTTCTCTTGTTCTTCTCCCCACCGAAATCCAATGTTCTTGTTGATCACTTCGGTAAGCGGTGCGGCTAAGCTACTGAAGTCCTTCACGAACTGCCAGTAGAAACTAGTAAGTCCATGAAAACTACGAACATTACCTACACTTGTGGGGCTCGGCCAATCTTGGATTGCACGTACCTTCTCCTCATCAACCTGTATACCTTGTGCACTAACAACAAATCCCAAAAATACAAGCTTATCGGTGTAAAAAGTGCACTTCTTTAAATTAGCAAACAACTTTTCTTTCCTTAGCACATCTAAAACGGATTTCAAATGTACTACATGATCGTCTATGTTTTTGCTATAAATGAGTATATCATCAAAATAGACAACAACAAATCTGCCTATAAATGCACGCAAAACATGGTTCATAAGTCTCATAAAGGTGCTCGAAGCATTAGTCAAACCAAAAGGCATAACTAACCATTCATACAAACCATATTTTGCTTTAAAGGCAGTTTTCCATTCATCTCCTTCTTTTATCCTAATTTGATGATAACCACTTTTTAAATCAATCTTAGAAAATATGCAAGAACCATGCAGCTCATCTAACATATCATCTAAGCGTGGGATAGGATGACGATACTTTACCGTTATGTTGTTGATGGCTCGGCAATCAACGCACATTCTCCACGTCCCATCCTTCTTAGGTACAAGTAAGACCGGAACCGCACATGGGCTCATGCTCTCCCTCACGTGCCCTTTCTCCAACAATTCACTTACCTGCCGTTGAAGCTCCTTTGTCTCATTGGGATTGCTCCTATAAGCTGGTCGGTTTGGGATGGTTGCACCGGGAACTAAATCAATTTGATGTTCAATCCCTCGGATTGGAGGTAACCCATATGGTGTTTCCTCGAGGAAGACATCCTCGTACTCCTGCAAAAGATTCGTTATTGTTTAAAAGTGCCTCTTTGTACAAAAGTACAATCATCGGCTGTTTTGAAAACATTGCCCGCTTGATCTCACTCACTTTTGCATAAAAATTCTTTTGTTCTCTCTGATTTTCTCTCAAGGGCCGAACTTTGATTTTCTTTCTCTCTCTCATTTTTCTCGGCCTCTCTCTGTTTTTCACTCTTTTTCTTTTGCTCATTCTCTTTCTTTTGATCACTCTCCTTTGGTAATCTCACTTGATCCTCGTATACTTGCTGCGGTGTCAATGGTACAAAGTGATTGATCGTTGATTAAGTACAAAAGAGTACTTGTTCGTAAAGCCATCATGCTTCACTTGCCTATCGAATTGCCATGGACGCCCTCGCAATAAGTGTCCTGCCTGCATCGGTACTACATCACACAACACTTCATCTTCGTATTTACCGATTCGAAATGCAACTAACACTTGCTTGTTCACCCTTATCTCACCACTATCATTTAGCCATTGCAACTTGTACGGTCTAGGGTGCTTTATCATGGGCAATCCCAATTTCTCCACCATAATTGTGCTTGCAACATTAGTACAACTACCACCATCAATAATCACACTACATACCTTGTCTTTAACGTAGCACCTTGTGTGAAAGATGTTCTCCCGCTGTACTTCATCAACTCCTTTTGCTTGCAAGCTCAATGCTCTTCTCGCCACCAATGTCAATGCGTCAGGGGCTAAATACTCCTCATCGGAAACATCCTCCAATGGCGGCATGTTGTCGGTGTCGGAATCTTCATTATCGGTCACAATTTCTCCATTGGCTTGCAACACCATGGCTTGCTTGTTTGGACATTGACTTGCTATGTGGCCCCTGCCTTGACATCTAAAACACTTAATATCACAATTCCTAGAGGTAGAGGCTTCGGTTTTACCTTGAGGAACGTGGTTGGTGGTCACGGACTTGGGCTCGGGTTTGGGCGTTTGTGACTTGTCCAGCGGCTTGGCTTGACTCAATTTCCAAGAGGTAGAACTAGAGTTATGGCCTGCACGTGTCCCACTCCCTCTCTTGAGTTGTTGTTCCACTTTGATAGCCATATGCACCATATCTTCCAATTCCACATAATGCTGCATCTCTACCTTATCATGGATCTCCTGGTTTAAGCCAAGTAAAAATCTAGCCATTGTAGCCTCCCGATCTTCCTCTACATTAGCGCGGATCATAGCAATCTCCATCTCCTTGTAGTAATCCTCTACGCTTCGACTCCCTTGTCTAAGACCTTGTAGCCTTTTGTACAACTCTCGGTAGTAGTAACTTGGAACGAACCGTTTTCTCATCACTACTTTCATCTCCTCCCATGTGTCTATTGGGCGTTCTCTATTCCGCCTCCTGTTTATCACAAGCTGATCCCACCAAGTAATAGCATATTCAGAAAATTCAATCACAGCTAATTTTACCTTCTTTGTCTCGGAGTAGTTGTGACAATCAAACACGAACTCCATCTTCTTCTCCCATTCAAGATATGCCTCAGGATCAGATCTACCTTGAAAGGACGGAATCTTCATCTTAATACCACCCAAGTTGTTATCTTCACGATTCCTAGCTTCTCTAAATCTTCCTCCAGGTCTCCTATTGTTAACAATGGAACCCCGATCTTCTTCTTCATCAAAACCAGACCCATAACGCTCTTCATCCTCCTCCCTCGGTGGAACTCTTTCCCTTCTACGAAAATTACGACCGTTTTGTAGTTGCTCCTCACGTCTATTCTCCATCTGATCTATTCGTTCGTGACCCTGCTCCATCTCCATCTTCATCACTCGCCTCATCTCACTCATCATGGCCTCCATAAACATTTTCGGATCGGCCAATTTTGTATCACCTTCGACAATGCTCTTACCACTATCGTGAGACATGATTGCTGCAAAACAAAGGTTAGAAAGAAAAAAAGATCCTCACGAATCACTCCCTTACGTGTTTACACTCAAGAAGGTGGATCACTCTCCACTCGTGTTTCACTCAAAATAATATGGCTTTTACCCTCTGATGTTCTCACCACTCTTGCCTTTTTCCACTCGATAATTCTCTCTTAGTTCTTTTGAAACTAAACAAACAACTCAAAATTTTCAGCAACAATTCACCCAGAACTACTCAAGGAATTTCATATTTGAACACAAGGAATATGGAAATTTTCAGATTAGAAATAGAAGGAATATGACAGTTTGGAATTTTGGAAGCACAGAATAATGAATTTTTTTTTTTTTTGGACTTTTTTTTTTTTTTTTTTTTTTGTCCGCAACCTTTTTTTTTTTTTTAGTCACAAGCAGCAATAATAATTGTAATTGCCAAAAACGATTGATCAGATTTCAACAAGCACATGAAATTATACAAAGGACAATTGAAAGCGACGTGTAAATCAAATTTGGAAATTGTAGATATGGAAAGAAAAATCCAAATCTTGAAATTATTGATCAGATTTCGACAAGGACATGGAAATAGACAAAAGTACAATTGATAACGACATGTAATTCAAAGATGGAAGTTGCAGATATGGAAAGAAAATCCAAATCTTGAAATTATTGATCTGAAAATTAAAGCAAAGATTCACGTAATCAATTAAGAATGGAATTTAAATCTGAAAATTTCAAATCTGAAAAATTAAAGCAAAGATTCGCGAAAATCACAAATCTGAATTTTGACACGATTTTTTTTTTTTTTTGATGATTAGCAACTGGCTTTTAAGAATAATGAAATAAAATTTCAAAATAGTGATGTGAAGGGATATGCAAACCTGAACTAGAAACTAAGCTCTGATACCAAATGATGTGAACCCCGTCAAGAATAACGAGACCCAACAACGAAAGGGAACCCAAGACCGTTCTAAGGACAGATTCGAATGGAAAAACCTCGACCCGTTGTTTATGACAAACAAGAACCTCGGTATAAGGAAGACGCCACAAACGGTGGTGGAAATTCTATTTGATAAGTCGAGATGAACGCCACAGGAAATCCCGATAAGTTCGAGTAGTTCTTCAAAGAACCAAAGAGAATAAAACCTCACACTAGGAGCACTGCTCTTGCCGAGAGAGATGCGGCCCTAGCTCAAAGGGATGCGGCTCTTGTGGCAAAGAACGCAGCTTTCATTGAGAGGGACGCGGCCTTAGCTGACAAAGACCAAGCTATGAGCGATAACGGCCGCATATCGGCTGAGAAAGCAAAAGTGTCAGAAGCTTTGGGGAAAGCCGTTTCCGAGAGAGAGCTTGCCGAGGCCGATAGAGATCAAGCTGTTGCCTAGAGAGAATCCGCTCTCGAGAAACTGGAGGGAACGGAAAGTCGGTACCAACGGATTCGGAGGAAGTACCGTCATTACAAAGCCAGAGTCAGGAGACTCACCGAGCAGTTGTCTTTCGTCCCTTGGCTTCGGACCAAAGCCTGGGCATTCGGCTTTCACATTGGGTTCGAGAACTTTCGAGCTCTAGTTCTCCGCTCAGGTCTGCTGCAAGTGTCTTATGAGAGCGTGAGTTCCGACTTCTTGTCGCTTCCGAGTTCCTGTTATTCCAAGCTGATGGATCTCGGCATCGAGTATTTCCCCGACGTTGCCGACTGGAGCAAAGACGCTCCAAATCCAGAGGATGTCCCGGTCGGAGAACCTAGCCAGGATGACGACTCGGGAAACGACCATCCCAGCGGCGTGTAGACGTGCATTTTGTTTTTTGTTTTTTTTTTTTTTTTTTTGCTTTGTATTATTTTCTTTTGAGCAAATTAAATTCATAGATTTCATTGCCTCCCTTCATAAATTTCATTGCCTCCCTTTATTCTGAGATTGCTGAGAACAAAGAAGTTTCTTTCCTTTATCTCTTCTTTTTTTTTTACTGCCGAGAACAGGGAAGTATTTTAGTGCTGGCTTCATTGCATTACCTGGGTTACTGGTTGATGCCGGTTCCTACCAGGGGTCTTACCACCCATCTTCCCCCCTAAAGAACTAAGGCAATAGCTGTTGTATTGCCTTAGTTTTTTCTTTTACAGTAAGCTACCCCCTTTTTGAGTGAGGGTAACCGAAAAGTTTTTAACTTACCCCCTATCCGAGGGAGGATAAGAAATTTTTTTTATGCCAAGTTACCCCCCTTTTTGAGTGAGGGTAACCGAAAAGCTTTTAACTTACCCCCCCTATCCGAGGGAGGATAAGAAAAAAATTTATGCTAAGTTACCCCCTATCTGAGTGAGGGTAACCGAAAAGCTTTAAACTTACCCCCCTATTCGAGGGAGGATAAGAAAAAATTTTATGCCAAGTTACCCCCCTATCCGAGTGAGGGCAACTGAAAAGCTTTTAACTTACCCCTCTATTCGAGGGAGGATAAGAAAAAAAATTTATGCCAAGTTACCCCCATCCGAGTGAGGGTAACCGAAAAGCTTTTAACTTACCCCCCTATCCGAGGGAGGATAAGAAAAAAAATTTATGCCAAGTTACCCCCCTATCCGAGTGAGGGTAACCGAAAAGCTTTTAAATTTATTCGTACTTGATTTTTTGTATCTTTAGACATTCCATTCAAAACATCTGTGCTTACAAAAAGAAAACAAAGGGAATTCAACTGGAATTACATGTAGTATTTCTTCAAGTGTTCTGCATTCCACGCCCTTGGGACTGGCTTGCCCTCCCTGGACTCCAAGTGATAGGCTCCTCTGCTGTGGCATTTGACTACTCGGTACGGTCCCTCCCACTTGGCGTTGAACTTCCCTTCGACCGGATCTCTCGTTATTATGTTCAGCTTCCTCAGCACCCAATCCCCGACTTTGAACTTCCTAGGATCAACCGTCTTGTTGTAGTATCTGGCCACCCGAGCTCGATAAGCTTCGTGCACCGCCTGCGCATTGTCCCTCCGTTCCTGCAACAAATCCAGGCATGCGCTAATCCCTTCACCGTTTTGGGTCGGATCGTAGTGTTGGACTCTGTGGCTCGAGGACCCAATCTCCACCGGTATCACTGCTTCGGTTCCGTATGCCAGTGAGAATGGGGTTTCTCCGGTCGGGGTTCTAGCTGTGGTGCGATATGACCATAAAACTTCAGGGACATACTCAACCCATAGCCCCTTCCGCCTATCCAACTTCTTCTTCAATGTGGCCAACAGGGTCTTGTTGGTAGCCTCCACCTGGCCATTGGACTTGGGGTACATAGGCGTCGAGTAATGGTTCCGGATGCCGAGTTCGGTGCACCAGCTACGAAACGGTTTTCCATCAAATTGGGCACCATTATCCGACACGATAGACTAAGGAATTCCGAATCGACAGATGACCGACCTCCAGAGGAAACTTATGACATTGTTGGCGGTGACGGTTGCTAGGGCTTCAGCTTCCGCCCACTTTGTGAAGTAGTCGACGGCCACCACCAAAAACCACTTTTTCCCCTTCCCGCAAGGCATCGGACCGACCAAGTCCACCCCCCACTTAGAGAACGGCCAAGGTGACAAGACCGACGTGAGTCTCTCGGGCGGGTTCTTCATTACCCGGGCAAACCGCTGACATTTATCACAACTCCGGACGAACTCCATCGAGTCCTGCGTCATCGTGGGCCAGTAATACCCGGCTCTCACCGCCTTGATGGCCAGCATTCTTCCCCCCGAGTGGTTCCCGCAAACTCCTTCATGAATTTCCCTTAGCACATAGTTGGCCTCCGGAGCCGAGAGACACTTTAGTAGTGGGTGTGAGTATCCCCTTCTATACAGCATGTCGTCCACCATCGTGTAGCGTGCAGCCTGTAGTTTCACTTTATGGGCCTGCTCTTTATGACTGGGTAGCTCCCCACTTCTTAGGTATCTAATTACGTCCGAGGCCCATTCGGGTTCCGGTTCCCTCTCTCGGGCCACCTGCAACACACATTGACTCTTGTCAATCGATGGGTTGGGTTGAACCAGCACTTGCCGCTTCATTTTTGCGATTTCTTGGTCAGTCGTGGAACCAGCCCTAGCCAGGGCATCCGCTTGAACATTTCTTTCGCGAGGGATCTTTGTGACCGTCATAGTCCTGAAACTAGATTGTAGGTCATGCACCTTTTCCAAGTATTTGGCCAGTCGGTCTCCTTTGTGGCAAATTCTCCCGAGATCTTGCCAACGACCACTTGTGAATCGCTCCGGATTTCGACATCGAGGGCCCCTACTTCCCGCGCAATTGCTAGGCCCGCCAGTACCAATTTGATGGCATACTGGAACTTCTGCTTCTGCGGGCTCTCCAGTATCACTCCCACACCGCTTCGTTGGCACTGAGAGGAGCCGTCCACGTAAACTACCCATAGTGGATGCTGCGCTGGGTCTCGGGGCTCCGGAGTATTGCAAAATTCAAGGAAAGAATCGGCCAGTGCCTGACCCTTGATCGCCGTTCGCGGATGGAACTCAATGTCGAATTGCCCGAGTTCCACTGCCCAGTTGACCAGCCTACCCGACAGGTCTGGTTTCTGGAGGACCTTCCTCAAGGGGTACTCAGTTAGTACCCGGATGGCGTGCGCCTGGAAGTAAGGCCTCAGTTTCCGGGCGGACACAATCAGGGCAAATGCCAACTTTTCTATCCTCGGGTATCTCTCTTCCGCCCCGCGGAGTGCTCTGCTCGTGAAGTACACTGGCTTCTGTATACCCTTCTCTTCCCGGACGAGAGCTGAGGAGACCGCCGAGGATGATACAGCCAAGTACATATAGAGGACTTCTCCTTCCACTGGTCGACTCAAGAGAGGAGGGTTCATCAAATACTCTTTCAGATTCCCAAAAGCCTCTTCGCACTTCGAATCCCACACAAATGCCTTCTTCAGGATTCTAAAGAAGGGAAGGCACTTGTCGGTAGACCTCGAAATGAATCGGTTCAAGGCCGCTATCCGTCCGGTCAGTTGCTGTAATTGTTTCGTGGTCCTCGGTGGTTGCATTTCCAGCACCGCTTTGACTTTTTCGGGGTTCGCCTCTATGCCCCTCTGGGACACCAAATATCCCAAGAATTTACCGGACGAGACCCCGAAGGCGCACTTAGCCGGGTTTAACCTCATTCGGTAACGCCTTATCGTATCGAACGTCTCCCTCAGATCGGAGACGTGATCCAGGGCCTTCACACTTTTCACGAGCATGTCATCAACGTACACTTCCACATTCCGGCCCATTTGTTTCTCAAACATCTTGTTCACCAACCTCTGATATGTAGCACTCGCGTTCTTCAGTCCGAACGGCATCACCTTGTAATAATACAGGCCCCGATCGGTAATGAAAGAGGTCTTCTCCTGATGAAGCCGCCATCTGTATTTGGTTGTATCCCGAGAACGCATCCATGAAACTCAGGAGTTGGTGCCCAGAAGTTGAATCGACAAGGAGGTCTATGCGGGGCAGTGGAAAGCTATCTTTTGGGCAGGCCTTGTTCAAGTCGGTGAAGTCCACGCACATTCTCCACTTGTTATTGGACTTCTTCACTAACACGACATTGGCGAGCCATTCAGGATAGTCAACCTCTCGGATGAACCCCGCCGCCAGCAACTTCGAGACTTCATCGGCCACCGCCTGGTTTCTCTCGGGGGCGAAAGTCCTCTTCTGCCTCACGGGTCTAAAGCTGGGATCCGCGTTCAGCCTGTGCACAATAATCGAGGGATCGATGCCGGGCATGTTTTCATGGTTTCACGCAAATACGTCTCTGTTACCTTTGAGGAACGAGACTATCTCCTCCTTTAGCCCCTCGGGAAGTTGGGAGCCAATCTTCACTCTCTCACCCGGACCTCCAACTTCGAACTCTTACAAGTCCTCTGTCGGTTCCAGGGACTGTAATTGCTATTTCTCCTCTTCCCCGGCATCTTCCGTGTGGCCGGCCTTCAGGGTGGTGATATAGCACATGCGGGCAGCCCTCTGGTCGCCCCTGACCACACCAACTCCTGAGTTAGTCGGGAACTTCATGCACAGATGGGGGGCTGAGGTTACGGCCCCCAAATCATTCAGGGCTGGCCTCCCCAGGATAACGTTGTAAGCCGACCGCCCTTCCACAACTAAGAATTTCACCATAACCGTTTTCTCCTGGGGGCTAGTTCCCGCCATAACCGGTAGGACAATAGACCCGATCGGGAGGACCTGTTCTCCGGAAAAACCGACCAAGGGACCCTTCACCGGGACCAACTTCCCTTGACCTATGCTCATCAACTCGAAGGCTGACTTATATATTATGTCGGCCGAACTCCCAGTGTCGACAAGGACCCTGTGTATCTTATGATTGGCGATCGCTAAAGTCACCACCAGAGCGTCCGAGTGGGGGAGCGAGACCCCAACAAAATCTTCATTTGAGAAACCAATGAGTAAGTCCTCATACTCTCTCATTTTCGGCGGTCTCTGGACCGAGTATATCTCGAACTCCTTGAGGTGCCTCGCATATGCTTTACGTGCCGCACTTGAGTCTCCTCCACCTCCAAAACCGCCGGATATTGTATGAATTTCGCAGAGGTTTTCCCGACCAGGCAGCCGCGCTTGGCTCTTGCTTCTCTCTCGCCTGTCCCGGTCGGCAGGTCGGTTGTTAGGCTCTCTATCACGATCCCGAGGACGTTCCATCCTTTCTCTGGGCTCTTCCCGATATCTCTGCGGCTGATTCCTCCGTTCCTCGGGCTGGGGGTTCCGATCAAACCCAGGCGGACCCCGTTGACCTTCCAGGAAACGGACAAGCTTCCCGTTCCGGATAAACTTCTCGATTAAGGCCCGCAAGGACCTGCAATCCTCTGTACTATGCCCCTTTCACTCATGGAAAGCGCAATAGTGGTCAGCGGTCCTCGGGTGGGGAGTTCCCACTATCTCCGCAGGTTTCTCGTACATGGGATCCACTTTAATCGCCGCCAGGACCTCTTCGATGGGCGTGTTGAGGGGGGTCCAGTTGTAATCCTGGAATTTCTTCTTAATCCCGGGCTCCGTTGTATCCTGCTTCTTGTGGAATTCCTTCTTTTTCTTAGGCTTATCCCCCTGATTAGAGGTTTGGGCGATTCCTTTCCTGAGCAACGCTCGAAGAGTCTCTTCTTGGTTGATAAACTCGTCTGCCCTCTCCATGAACTCATGCAGATAACGAGTCGGCTTTCGGGCGAGGTCAGCCATCAGCGGCCCATCTTTCCTGATCCCCTGATAAAGTGCCGAATGCACGAACTCTTCGGTGGGGCTCTCAGTAGTGAGCCTTGCTTGATTGAAGCGCTGGAGGAACTCCTTAAGGGACTCATCTCGCCCTTGTTGTATCGACATTAAAGTGCCTGCCGGTTTCCTTCTTACAACTCCAGCCATGAATTGAGTTACGAACATTTTTCCGAATTCGTCAAAGTTTTGTATAGACTTCGGGGGAAGCCTTCTATACCAATCTCTGGCATTTCCTGACAAGGTCAGCGGGAAGGCGCGGCATGCCACCTCATCAGGGGTCCCCTGCTATTCGAGGTGAGCGCGGTAGTTATCCAAGTGCTCAATCGGGTCCTCCTGCCCGGTGTAGGTCTTGATATTGGGGACTTTGAACTTCTCGGGGAGGCGGAACGAGGCCACCAGGTCAGCAAATGGGGAAGCCGACTTCTGGAGCAGATCTCCGGCTCTAGACGTGCTCCTGTTGTGCTGGTGCTGTGCCGCTTCCGTCAGTAGGTCACACCTCTGCTCCAGTTTCTCAATAATCTCCTTGAGCTTTTTGTCCATCCTTTTCAACGTCTTGTTCTTCCGGGGTTTTTGATCCACGGCATTTTGGTTCTTCTTTCTTTCTCTCCGTCCTCCTCGACTGCTCGGTTGCATTTCTTCGTCCTGCTCTTCTCCCCCGACAGGCTGTGGGGTCGCCGAGTTCGAATCTTCCGCATGGTGTCGCTGCAGTTCGGCATTCTTTTTTTTCCAACTCATACATCTCCTTTTCCATCTGAGCTATTCTCTCATTAAGGATTTCCAGTGTGGGAGACGGTCTTGAGGAAGACTCTCCTCCCTGGGGGCGTTCTCTCATGCGATCCCCCCACAGGCCCCTCAGCGCCTCCGACCTCGTAGTCACCATACCGGATGCACAGGTAAGCTTCGCAAGAGCAACGTGCGTTCCCAAAGATGGCACCAAACCGTTGATGCTAATTCCGGCCGGTGAAGCAGGAGCTGCCGCAGGTGGACTTGACCGACTGACCTGCAAAGACAAAGGACACGCGATGGGTTTCCCCAGCGGTCCTCCTCCGACGCCCAAATTAGATGAAGTATATTTTTAGTGAGAGAGAGCAAGAGTGAGAGGGAGAGTTCAGAACTTGTATCCAAAAAAACTTAATACCTGGATTTTGCTATTTATAGGCAGCTGCCCTCAAGGTTAGGTAGGAATATCCCGGTTTTTAGGGAACAGTGACTTCCTGTGTGTGAACAGGTCCTAAGTACACTCTTGACAGCGATGGGCAGGTGGGCTCTTTAATGACGAAGCATGAGACTTCGGGAAATCCCAGATCTTCGGGGATTCAGCCACCTAATCGCTCTCCTTTATCGGTATCGTCATTATTACCACTGGTCGGTTAACGGAGCACCCGACACCTCCTACTCGGACTGCCCCGGTCGGGGCCTCACCATCCTAAAAAGGAGGCCTCATCGGCAGCGATGTATCCGACACCTCCCGCTCGGTCGGAACCCCCCCTCTCGGGAAGGTTATTTTATCAACATCCTACACTGATGGATACAATTTCTTTTCTAAAAAAAAAAAAATCATCAATAAAACTTCTATCAAAGTTTTCATCCGATTTCAAATTGCTCGTATTTTTTTAATTTTAACAATTGAAAACGTGAGTTTTATCCAAATCCTGAACACATCATATTCTGTTCATTTTGCTAATTACTTACACATTGCCATGTAATCTAAATATTAAATCATACGGGTATGGATATAAATCACAGATGGTCCACTCAAACACCCCCATTATGATGTGATCATAATTATTTAGTATTTGTTTTAATCCTAGTTGGTCAGTTAGATAATTAAGAGTCTTATTTTGATTAATAGTTATCTTTGTACCCGATCAGTATTGCTCTTCTATTTAAAGTAGATTATCAATGAAGAAGATGCATGTTGAATATTTTTAAGTCAAATACAGTCTTCTGTGTTTTTGGGAATTTCTAGCTCACTTGAAACAGGTAATCTATCTTTTCCTTGTGTATTGTGTCAATTGGTTAACATTAATTATAGTATCAAAGCCAAGTTTTTCTCTTGATTACCAAGTAAATTGTTAACCCAAGAGGCCCGGTTTCCCTCAAAAGAAACCAGAAAATCTAAGAGCAAGAGTTGGGTGGATCGAGATTTTCCACCTACAAACTCGACAACCAACACACTCAATGACACAAGAAAGACAATAAGGAGCAATGGACCAACAAATGGGAAATATGGAGCAGTCAGTGAAGACCTTAACTGATCTTAACTGATGGTGATGTGAACCCGTGGGATCGAACTCCCTTGAACCCACAATCAAATTGAAACCTACCCAAGAAAGCCAAGAATCAAGTCAAGAAAATGGTCTAGACCCGTTGAATTCTCGTTTCAAGAACCTAGACTTGGTTAGAACGCCACAAAGGGTTTGCCTTTGATAAGTTCTTAGTTCAATCAAGAACAAGTAGAGAAAACTGAAAAGTTTTCTATGAAGAAAAAACTTCATTCAAATTCAACCTGCCTAGCAAATGCGGCTACAAGTCTTTTTAAAACCTCTCCATGAAACCCTAAACCTACTAAGGCCTACATTAATTAAAAGACATGGACTAAACATATTCAAGCCCAAAACATTCATAAACTACACTTTTATAACTAATAAAAGAAGTCCACTTAATGAAATAAATAGGCCCAAAAGCCTATAACCATAGAAACATAAAAATAGTCCCACACGCCTATACTTAGTGAAATAAAGAGTTTGCACTAAAGCGCTAGGCTATGCCGCCTCCATCTGTCGCTTGTATCACATGGATTAAAGTTGGTTCTTTTTCTTTCAAGCCCATTTTGAATGTTGGGGTCTTCCTCGATAAATTTGCAAACTCGGCCCAAGTGGATTGCACCAATCCTTGCATTGCTTCCTTGATCTTCTTTGCTCTTGACCTTGTGATTGGCCCATCTGAAACTTGCAAGGGATCTTTAAGATTTGGCCTACCATGGGACCCATCATTCCCCCTCTCCTTAAAAGGATTCGACCTTGAATCGTCACCTGCATCATAGGGAGAAAGATCATAAACATTGAAAGTAGCAGAGACATTATACTCACCGGGAAGATCCACTTTATAAGCATTATCATTAATTTTCTCAAGGATTTGGAAAGGTCCGTCGCCTCGATGATGCAATTTAGTCCTTCTATGGATTGGGAATCTTTCTTTGTGCATGTGAACCCAAACCCAATCTCCTGGTTCAAAGATGACACGCCTTCGCCTTTTATTGGCTTGGGAAGCAAACTTTCATTCTTCTGCCCAATTTGAAGCCGTACCCTTTCATGAATTGACTTCACCAATTCGGCCTTCCTGTGTCCATCCAAACTACTCATTTCATCAATAGGTAAAGGCATCAAGTCTAAAGGCATCAAATCTAAAGGCATAAACAATTTCAAAGGGAGAATACGAAATAGTAGTAAGCATAGTCCTATTATATGCAAACTCTATAAATGGTAAACAGTCCTCCCATGTTTTCAAATTCTTTTGAATGACAGTGCGTAAGAGTTGAGTTAAAGTCCTGTTGACTAATTCAGTCTGTCCATCAGTCTGTGGATGACAAGTAGTGGAAGATAAAAGTTTGGTACCTAATTTTCCCTACAAAACCTTCCAAAAGTAGCTAAGGAATTTAACATCCCTATCAGAAACAATACTCCTAGGGACACCACGGAGCCGCACTATTTCCTTGAAAAGCAAATTAGCTATGTTGGTAGCATCATCTGTTTTATGGCAAGGAATGAAATGTGCCATTTTACTAAATCTGTCCGCTATCACAAAAATAGAATCACTAACTTTTTTTGTCCTAGGCAGCCCCAAAACAAAGTCCATAGATGTGTCTACCCATGGCTCACTAGGAATGGGTAAGGGTGTATACAACCCGTGTGGTAAAACCTTAGATTTGGCCTTGCGACATGTAATGCACCTACCACATGTAAAATTTCTAAGGTTTTCCTCACACCAAAATGTCCCATTAATCCCCCACCATGTGCCTCACGCACCAATAATTCACGCATTGAATAATTTGACACACACAATTTGCCTTCTTTAAACAAATAACCATCATGCTTGTAAAACTTACCAAATGCCGCTTTATCACACGCTATATACACATCAGAAAAATCAGCGTCATTGGCATACATGTCATTCACATATTGAAACCCAAGCATTTTAGTACTCAGAGAAGTAAGAAGTACATATCTTCGTGATAAAGCATTAGCGACAATGTTCTCCTTACCTTGCTTGTAACGGATGACATAGGGAAAGGTCTCAATGTATTCAATCCATCTAGCATGTCGCTTATTTAATTTACCTTGACTCTTGAGATGCTTTAATGATTCATGATCGGCGTGGATCACAAATTCCTTAGGCGAAAGGTAGTTTTGCCATGTCTCTAGAGCGCGAACAAGAGCATAAAGTTCTTTGTCATAAGTGGGGTAATTCAAGGCAGCCCCACTTAGCTTCTCACTGAAGAAGACTATGGGCTGCCTATCCTGCATTAAAACGGCTCCAATTTCTATTCCTGAGGCTTCACATTCAATCTCAAAAGTTTTGTTAAAGTCAGGTAATGCTAACACAGGTGTAGAACATAACCTTTCTTTGATAGTAGCAAATGCATTCGCTTGATCACTCCCCCAATGAAATCCAACATTCTTTTTAATTATTTCATTGAGTGGTGAAGCAATGGTGCTAAAATCCTTAACAAAACGCCTATAAAAGCTAGATAAACCATGAAAGCTTCTTACCTCAGTGATGCTTTTAGGCGTTGGCCACTCCTTGATAGCCTTGACTTTTTCTTCATCCACCTCAATACCTTTTGTACTAACAACATAACCAAGAAAAACAACTTTTTCCATGCAAAAGGTACATTTCTTAAAATTAGCATACAACTTTTCACATCTTAACACCTCTAACACACATCTCAAATGCTCAATATGTTCATCTAAGTTCGTGCTGTACACTAGGATATCATCAAAGTACACGACTACAAATTTGCCTATGAACGCCTAATACATGGTTCATTAATCTCATGAAAGTACTAGGTGCATTTGTAAGTCCAAATGGCATAACCAACCATTCATAAAGTCCATGTTTAGTCTTAAAAGCAGTTTTCCATTCATCTCCCTCTTTCATTCTAATTTGATGGTGTCCACTTTTAAGATCTATTTTTAATGAAAATACATAAGCCATGCAATTCATCAAGCATATCATCTAATCTAGGAATGGGATGACGGTACTTTACCGTAATATTATTGACTGCTCTACAATCAACCGACATCCTCCAAGTCCCATCCTTCTTTGGCACTAGTAGCACTAGTACTGCACATCGGCTCATGCTCTCTCTCATGTACCCCTTGTTCAACAAATCTTCAACTTGCCTTTGAAGCTCCCTGGTCTCCTCTGAATTTCTCCTATAGGCTGGTCGAATAACTACTCCAGGTATGAAATCAATTTGGTGCTCAATGCCTCTAATGGGTGGCAACCCACTCGGCATCTCCTCCGAAAATACATCCTTGAACTCCTGCAACAAAGAAATAGCAAAACTAGGAAGAGATTGGTTTGTTTCATCAAGATTAAGATAAGATTCTTTGTAAACAAGAAAAATTATAGGCTGATATGCTAAGAAGGCCTTCTTAACCTCACTCTCCTTTGCATAAAAACTCATCTTTGCCTTTCCTTTTCTCTCTACAGGTTCTCTTTCTTTTTTCTCTCATGGCTCCACTCTCTTTTCTTTATTCTCAGGCATCTCTCTATTTTCTTTTTCACTCTTTCTTTTTTGCTCAATTTTCACTCTTCAGCTTTAGTTGGTCCTCATAGACCTGTTTTGGGGTTAAAGGAGCAAGCTTGAATGTTTTTCCATCCTTTACAAAGTTGTGATTGTTCGTAAACCCGTCATGAATCACCCTCCTATCATACAACCATGGTCTCCCCAACAAAATATGACCAGCATGCATAGGAACTACATCACAAAGCACCTCATCACTATACCTCCCAATGGTAAAAGCCACCAAAACTTGCTTATTGACCTTGACCTCCACACATTCATTCAACCATTGCAACTTATAAGGTCTAGGATGCTTCAGTAAAGGTAAGCTCAACTTTTCAACTAGGGTGGTACTAGCTACATTGGTGCAACTTCCCCCCCTCTATAATCATACTACACACCTTGTTGTTTACATAACATCTAGTATGAAATATGTTCTCTCTCTGCTGCTCCATATCGTTTATCTTAATTTGCGTATTGAGAGCACGCCTGGCAACAAGAGACTCACCTTGTACAGGGTATTCCACTCCATCATCATCATTAGCATCGACCAACTCGGGCATCTCATCACTACCATCTTCACTATCAATCATCACCTCCCCATTGTCTCGCATAACCATCACCCGCTTGTTTGGACATTGAGACGCGATGTGCCTTGAACCCAAACATTTAAAACATTTAATATCTCTATTCCTGGAAGGTTGGAAATCTACCTTGGGTTTGTTCTTGCTAGTTCCCTCATCTTTTCCCTTAGGTGGTTCGACCTTCCCCTTTATTACAGCTTGATCATTTCTATCCCACTTTGGTTTCCAATGAGTGCTGGAAACTGAAATATACCTTGCTGCCCCCTTTCTCTTTAACTGCCTCTCCACCTTCATAGCCATGTGCACCATGTCTTCTACCTCCACATAATGTTGTAACTCAATTACATTGGCTATGTCCCTATTCAAACCACTTAAAAATATGGCCATTGTTGCCTCCCAATCCTCCTCTACATTAGCCCGAATCATAGTCACTTCCATCTCCTTATGGTAATTCTCTACACTCCTAGACCCTTGTGTAAGGTTTTGTAATTTTTGGTAGAGGTCTCTATAGTAGTGGCTAGGTACAAATCTTCGCCTCATAAGGGCTTTCAACTCACCCCATATTTCTATAGGTCTCTCATGATTCCTCCTCCTATTGGTCACTAATTGATCCCACCAAATAATTGCGTAATCTGTGAACTCAATTACTGCCAACTTGACCTTCTTCTCCTCTGAATAATTGTGACAATCAAAAATCAACTCTATTTTCTTCTCCCACTCTATTTTCTTCAAGGTCAGTCCTACCTTGGAATGATGGTATTTTCATTTTGATGCTCTCAAGGTTCCTATCTACCCCATCTCGACCCATTAGATTTCTCCCATGTCCTCTTCCTCCTTGCCTACCTCTTTTAGGTCTATCAACTCCACCCATTCCAACTTCAGATGCTATGTCTTCCTCATCATCATCATCTCCTTCGTTCTCAAACTCATTTTCAACGCTAGGTGCACGTCTCCTCCTATCTCGTCCACCTTACAAATTTCTAATCACTACCTTTTGCTGATCCATCCTATCCTTCACCTCCTCCAACACTAAGTTCAACCGTTCAAATTGTTGTTGCATGGCCCGCAATACAAAGAATGAATTATCCACCTCCTCCTTAGGTGTTGAGTCACTCTTATGAGACATTTTCAATGCACTACAAAAATAAAATAAAATAAAATAAAATGTTAGTAGTAAAACCTCACATACTCCCTTACATGTTTACACTCAAATATTGTCACTCCACTCGTGTTTTCACTCTTTTGGTCTTTTACCTCACTTGTTTTCCCTTTCAAGTTCTTTAAGAACTAGTTGAACTAAATTAAGACACCACCTCGTATTATTCCAACCAGCAATAGATTCTAAAAACAAGAAAAGAATAAAATGATACGGATCTAAAAGCATTTGTACGAGGAAAGAGCAATTAGCAAACAAGATACTAAAGATGATACATTCGATTCCTTTGAAGATAAAGATCAATCAATGAAAATATTTATTGACTTCTAATTTAAACCAAGTGTGTGTGTTTGTGTGCAAACAAATATCTTAAATGCGGAATTTAAATAATACAAGATATTTGTTACGAAGTGGAAACTCTATGAAGAGAAAAAACCACTCTGGGGTAGTCAAACCTAGGAAATCCACTATCCAAAAATAAAGCTAGTTACAAGACACTCGTACTCACATAACCCTATGAAGTAGTCATACCTTTAACTCTGACGTGTAACCCAACACAAACGCTTCCCAACCAGATCTTCCACTTGAAGGGGTTTTTGATGGATTCCTTTACCCTAGGGCCGACCCCTAAGATAGACTTCAAACGAACACTTGAGCATACACTGGCACCAGCTTGAGAGTTAGTGGATCTTCGATTCTCCCTAAACACCCTCTCAAAGCACTATGGAATTCACCACCGAATTCTGTAGGCTTCAAGAGACCTAAAAAACTGCATAGATTCGGACTCTGGCTGGCGAGCATCTGGAAGGAAGTTAGCCACGTCGAATGGTTTTCTGCTATATCCTTCAGAAACAGTGTAATTCTATCTTTATCAGGTTCACGTCCTGACGACTTGACCGAATGTTCGGACAATCATCGCTAAAATCCTTTCTGAATTCGAACGGAACTTTAGAATATTCTAAACTACTGGATATCGTCCGAACATGTCGCCACGGCGTCCAGACGGCTAGCAGAGACTTCCCAAACAGTATCGACTTCTGAAGACAGACTCCTTGTTGAATAGTTGAATATTGATTGACCTAGCGTCCGGACGGTGTTGCTCTGACGTCCGGATGTCTTCAATGTTTATCTGTGAGACAATGCGGGGTGTCCGGACGCCTTCAAAGACTCTTTCGGACGGTTGCACAGGAACCGGCTGTTTTGTCTTAGATTTTTTGTATGGACTCTTCATGGACATTTTGTAGAAGCTTGTGATCAGTTATAATCTTTGAATTGATCATTGTTTGGATACATGACGATTCTGAATTGAAAACCAACTATCCTATTAAAACGCAACAATTACATAAAGAGTTTTTGTTTTATCCAGAATGTAGCCAATAAAAATACTAATCAACTGATAAATCAGTCAAATAGCATTGTAAAAATATGCAAAGATATAAATGAGAGTTAAGTATTCAATAAGCACAAATTTTCCTGTAGATAAAAATTTTAAATAGATTGCTCAACTCATGCAATGCGTGTGTGTGTGTGAAGACTTTCTCAATAAGGTATGAAATTCACTGATATGACAATAAGCAACCAGATTTTCCAAACAAGAGAGAAAATCAATGAAAGATCAGCCAAAAGTCAAACCTTATCTTACTAGGGCCTAGCCACCCTCATCTGATACACTCCCCCTAAGATGCAGCACCTAATTGTTTTACTTATACCATGAAGGACAAAGTAAAATTTTTTACTTGCACGTAGAGGGCAAGGCATAGAGCAAACTCAGCACATAAGCAGTGAATATACAATTTAAAAGCTCATATTGCATTTGATTTACTGCTTGATTCTTATAGTGCTGCAATCCTAGAGAGTGCCAGAATTTTTAGGCTCTAGGTTCAACTAGCATGTGGTCAATTTGACCATCTTAATCAAAGACCTCTTCTCTTATCTAGAATTTCTAGAAGCAAAAAGTCAGAGAAGGAAAAGATGTACCTTAGGGGAGTCTTAGATAGTGCACATTTTCATCGCATGAGAAAAGTAACTATCTATCATTAAGATGCAACAGGAAAACTTAGCATATATCATGCATAAACTCTTAATCATATATAAGCATATTTAATCAATGCACAATGAACTGGGATATCAGGCAAAAACACATGCAAAATCTGAAAAGCTATCAAAAGAAAGAAATAAAGTTCCGCATCTTCTCCCCCATTTTTTTTTTTGTTGAAAAACAACAAAGACATGCTTATGGAAAAGGAAATGACATCTAATCCCAGCATTTAAGGTAAACCAAACCTGTCCTCATGGAAAGAGGTTTAAGAAATACTAAGACAGAAAAGCAGCCGCCCGACGTGCTTCAACTGTCTTCCCCAAAAGAGAATATCTGCAGATGTTTCTCAAGACAACAAGAGAAAATATGGGGTTAAAATAAACGGTTCCTCAAACAGAATGCAAGGCATGAGTACAATATGACAAGATAAACAATGCAATGCAAACATACCTGACATGTACTAGGATTTAGGAACCAAAATCCTAGGCATGGGAGACCTCACCTACTAGGTGAGTCCACTCCCTCTTAAGGGGTGAATTTTCTCATCCTTCCTTACCCATACCTTCTTTACCTGTGAGGCAGGGGTGTGAGCCATGTCCCAATTGATCAGTCAGACTAGGACTTTCTTCATCATGTTGACAAGCCCTTCATTGTTCTGATTCTTCTTGGGCTTGTGAGGCTTCACTTTGAAGCATTCGGCTTTGATGTGGCCATACTTACCACAGTGATAGCATGAGGGAGAATCCCTTTGAGGATAATGCCGTTGTTGCCGAAAAACATTATGAGGCTTAGAAGGTTTAGAGCTAGACTTACCTGTCTTTTGCTCTGTTTTCCTGATCTGAGGCTGCTGATGTCGGATTTGAGGACAGTGTGGCCTGATGTGTCCAGAGACACCACAATGATAGCAGGTAGGCTGACTTCGTTTGCTAAAATGCTTCTTGAAGGGCTCTGCAAATTTTAGATTAGCATTTTCACAAACAACAAAATCCTTACCTCTTTGAGATATATGCCTCCTATGGGGCGGGACATATTTATTTGAAGAGGTTTTCTCAATAACGCCCTTTTTGGAGTCCTCTTGCTTCTTCCAAGGTTTGTGAGATTTTAACACAACACAATTTGGTCTAATATGACCAATTTTCCCACAATTATGACAAATAGGAACAAACTTATCTTGTGTTTCTGAATCATTGGAGTTAGGCATCACACATTTATCTAAGCAAGAATTTTTAGAACAAGCTGCATCTACTATCACATGCTTAATACCAACATAGTCTAATTCAGAATTAGAAGCATGTGAAGTATCTGAATGAATACACAGCATGCTTTTCAAACTATCACTTGAGAATTTTTTCAGGAGATCTTCAGATTGTTTTAATTTATTCTTAAGTGTATCAATAATGTCAAACAACATGGTATTCTCAAATCTCAAAGAGACAATCAAAGCATGAGATTCAGATAACTGAACAATCAAAGACTTTTTTTTCTTGCTTCACCTTTTTAAGCTCTTTAGAATGTTGAGCATTCTTCAATTTATTAAAAACCTTAAAGAGCTTAATATCAGAATCTTCATTAGAAAACTGAGAAGAATTCATGATAAAAGGTGTAATAAAAAAAAAATAGAAGTCACAAGAGATGAGGATCACACTCGGGAAATAAATCCTAAACAGTGTGTACCTGCTCTGATACCAATTGAAAAATAAATGGACTTCTAAATTTAACAGTGTGTGTGAACAGTGTGCAACAAAATATTAAATGCGGAATTTAAGGAGACAAATATTTTGTTGACGAAGTGGAAACTCAGTTAAGACAAAAACTACTCCGGAGCAGCCAAACCCAAGATATCCACTATTCAGAAGACAAAGCTAGAAACAAAGCAGAAACACTCACATACCCCTGATGCAGTGGTCGTACCTTGCTCTCTAACGTGTAACCCAACACGAACGCTTCCCAATCAGGTCTCCTACTTGAATGGGTCTTCAATGGATTCCTTTACCTTAGGGCCAACCCCTAAGATAGACTTCACAGCTGATCCAAATCACACACTTGGCAAGGCTTTAGAGGAAATATCACGTCTCTAAGCTGTAGAGAATTCACCACCGAATTCTTGCAGTTCTCAGTGCCCAGGGGCCTCTATTTATAGGCTGGAGGCTCAAATGAGCGACAAGATTTTCTGAAAAATTCACGGGGAAATCTTTCCTATTTAAGGACATCGTCTGGAGGGGATGGCACATCGTCCAGACAGTCGCACATCCGTTGCAAGTAATTTCCTTATAAGGCTCTCGAGCGTCCGGACCATGGGGGATGAGTGTCCGGACGGCTATTCTTCAACACGCAATTTCAATATCGGTAATGCGCACGTCCAGACCATGATAGTCAGACGTCCGGACGGTCATATTTGAATTGCGATTCTTGCCTTACGAAGACGCTCGTTCGGACGGGATACCACATCGTCCGGACGGTTGATTGATCTTCCCTTTCTTGGAACTTGGAAAGAACTCAGAAACTGATCGAGTACTGGGAGGCGTCCGGACATGCTGCTGAAACGTCCCGACGGATGCAAGCTGGTACAGAAACTTCTCGATACAGTATGGGGTCCGGACAGAATGAACACTTCGTCCGGATGGATGATGTTGTTCTGTCTAGCGTCCGGGCGGGATGACACGTCGTCTGGACGGATGGAACAGTGGACAGATAGGCATCCGAACAGGATGGCTCGATCGTCCGGATGGCTGACAGGGAACTTGAATTCTTCTGACTTGCAGACTCTGAATAGTGGAATCCCTGTTTACAACATCTTTACACTTAAGTGATTTTGTCCAAACACAGAATGAGGCCAAAATACTAACACTTTTCAAATTATTACTAGAGAATTTCTCCAAGAGATCTTCTGATTCTTTTAATTTATTCTCTAGTGCATCAACAATATCAAAAAGCATAGTATTCTCATATTTCAAAGAGTCAATCAAAACATGTGATTTAGATAATTGTAAAAACAAAGATTCTTTTTTCTTGCTTAATCTTCTTGTTCTTTATTGGATTTCTTAAAGAGTTTACCTATCAAAAGGATATCTTTAGAGAAATCATAAAATTCATCTTCAGAGAACTGAAAAAGATTTATGTTAGAAGAAGTCATGGATCACACTCAAGAAATAAATCTTTAGAAGAAGTGTAACCTGCTGTGTTTGTGTGCAAATAAATATTTTAAATGTGAAATTTAAATAAGACAAGATATTTGTTACGAAGTAAAAATTCTATGAATAGAAAAAACCACTCCAGGGCAATCAAACCTAGGAAATCCACTATCCAAAAACAAAGCTAGTTACAAGACACTTGTACTCACATAACCCTATGAAGTAAGTAGTCATACATTTAACTCTAACGTGTAACCCAACATGAACGGTTCCCAACCAGATCTTGCACCTGAAGGGGTTTTTGATGGATTCTTTTACCCTAGGGCCGACCCCTAAGATAGACTTCACACGAACACTTGAGCACACACTGGCACCGACTTGAGAGCTAGCGGATCTTCGATTCTCTCTAAACACCCTCTCAAAGCACTATTGAATTCACCACCGAATTTTTGTACAAAACACTAGCCTAGAGCCCCCTATTTATAGGCTTCAAGAGACCTCGAAAACTGCTGAGATTCGGACTCTGGCTGGCTACCGTCCAGACGGAAGTTAGCCACGTCCGGACGGTTTTTTGCGATATCCTTTCAGAAACAGCGTAATTCTATCTTTATCAGGTTCATGTCTGGACGACTTGCAGAGATTTCCCAAACAATGTCGACTTCTGAAAACAAACACCTTGTTGAATACTGATTGACCTAGCATTCGGACAGTGTTGCTCTGACGTCCGGGCGCCTTCAAAGGCTCGTCCGGACGGTTACACAGGAACTGGCTGTTTTGCCTTGGATTTTGCAAGGACTCTTCATGGACATTTTGTAGAAGCTTGTGATCGGTTATAATCTTTGAATTGATCATTGTCTGGATACATGATGATTCTGAATTGAAAACCGACTATCCTGTTCAAACGCAACCATTACATAAAGTGTTTTTATTTTATCCATAATGTAGCCAATAAAAATACTAACCAATCAACACCAAATCACTTCAATTTTTTGGATTGCAAAGTATATCAAATAGCTATTTTCGAAATTTCTTTTTTTTTTTTTCTCTTTTTTTTTTTTTTAAATAACTACGCAGCAACTTTTGAATATGTTATATACAACAAAAAACGGAAGTAGACAAAGGACAAACACTAACTAAAATGGAATTAAAATTTTGAAAATTACAGATATGGAAGTTAAAGCAAGGATTCAAATCTGGAAAATTAAAGCAAAGATTTAAAATCTGGAAACTAAGGCAAAGATTCAAATCTAGAAATTAAGGCAAAGATTCAAATCTGGAAAATTAAGGCAAGATTCAAATCTAAAAATTAAAGACAAGATTCAAATCTGGAAAATAAAGCGATGATTCAAATCTTGGAATTAAAGCAAAGAGTCAAATCTGGAAATTAAAGTAATGATTCAAATCTGAAAATTTAAGCCAAGATTTGTATACTTAATTAAAGAATTCGCAAATTTGAATTCTTAAATCAAGTACACAAATAATCAATTGTAAAAAATCACAAATCTGAATTCAAACACACGAAATTAACAAGAATGAAGAAGGAATCGCAGTTGAGACCAGAGAACCTTAGAACAGGCCTAAGACAAGAAAAAAAGAGAGAAAAAAAAAAAAAAAAAAAACAAAATCAACTAGAAGAATTAAAAAGGATAAATTAGACCTGATTTGGAACTGAGCTTTGATACCAAATGATGTGAACCCATGGGATCGAACTCTCTTGAACTCACAATCAAATTGAAACCTACCCAAGAAAGTCAAGAAAAAGGTCTAGACCCGTTGAATTCTCGTTTCAAGAACCTAGACTTGGTTAGAACGCCACAAAGGGTTTTTGCCTTTGATAAGTTCTTAGTTCAATCAAGAACAAGTAGAGAAAACTAAAAAGTTTTCTATGAAGAAAAAAAACTTCATTGAAATTCAACTTGCCTAGCAATTGCGGCTACAAGTCTTTTTAAAACCTCTCCATGAAACCCTAAACCTACTAAGGCCTACATCAATTAAAAGACATGGGTTGAACATCTTCAAGCCCAAAACATCCTAAACTACATTTCTATAACTAATAAAAGAAGTCTACTTAATGAAATAAATAGGCTCAAAAGACTATAACCATAGAAACATAAAAATAGGCCCACACGCCTATACTTAGTGAAATAAAGAGTTTGCACTAAAGCACTAGGCTATGCTGCCCCCATTTGTCGCTTGTATCACATGGATTAAAGTTGGTTCTTCTTCTTTCAAGCCCAAGTGGATTGCACCAATCCTTGCATTGCTTCCTTGATCTTCTTTACTCTTGACCTTGTGATTGGCCCATCTGGAACTTGCAAGGGATCTTTAAGATTCGGCCTACCATGGGACCCATCAAATGGGCAACACAAAATTCGTGATATTCAATGATGGAGATCAAGGCACTGCTTCAAGGATGTACTCAACAGACTCATCCAAGAGTTATGGGCTCAAGCAAATTCGTGGAGGCCCATTGAGCATGATCCACGTGGGCAACAAAGAATCGTCACCTTGATTCAAGTTCTAGAAGGATCCGGTCAAGGCTAAGAATTGGCAAGAAATATTTTGAGTCTATTCTAGAAGGATCGGATTGCATGGCTATTCTAGGCGCCACTTTCTTTCCTTTTATGTTGTCTTTTGTTTCCTTCTATATGACTTTAGGCGTCCAACTCTTCTTTCCTATTCCAGGTCTTTTTTTTAGGCAAGTAGGGATTTATTTTAGCTTTGATTAGGAGGGTGGGCGTCCAACCCTTATTGCCTTATATGTCTTGTGTGTTTTAGGAAGGTAAGGATTTCTTTCCTTATCCATTTTCGGCTTTAATTAGTGTTAGTATTTTGGCCTCATTTTGTGTTTGGACAAAATCATTTGTGTAAAGATGCTGTAAATAGGGATTCCACTTGTCAGAGCATTTTCAGAAGACTCTGCACTGCGAAAAAGATAGAAGATTTCAGACTCCCTGTTAGCCGTCCGGACGACGTGTTATCCCGTCCGGACGCCCATCTGTCCACTGCTTAATCCATCTGGACGACGTGTCATCCCGTCCGGATGCCAGACAGACAAGCATCATCCATCCGGACGACGTATCTTTCCGTTCGGACCCTCCACTGTATCGAGAAGCTTCTGTTCCAGCTTGCATCCGTCCGGACATCTCAGCAGCCCGTCCGGACGTCCATCAGTGATCGACCAGCTTCAGATTCTTTCCAAGTTCAGAATATGGGAAGATTGATACACCTTCCAGACGACGTGGTTTCCCGTCCTGACGCGCTCATAAATAAGGCAAGAATCGCATTGGTCCGGACGTTCATCAGTTAAGGAAGTTTCCGATTCGACTTCAACCGTCCAGACGTCTGCATCTCATGGTCCGGACGCACGCATAGCAGATATGGAAATTGTGTGTTGATGAATTGCCGTCCGGACGTTCATCCCCCTTGGTCCGGACACGCGAAGCCTTATATGGAAATTAGTTGCAGCGGACATGCGACCGTCCGGACGTCAGTGTCTCACCGTCCGGACACGGCTCTTAAACAGGAAAGATTTTCAGCAAAATTTTCAGAAAATCCTGTCGCACAATTGTCCATCCGGACGGCTCAGGTTCATCGTCCAGACGGCGTCCGTACATATTACAGCAGTCGCCCATTCTGCACCTCAGCCTATAAATAGAGACCCCTGGGCATTGAGAACTGCAAGAATTTGGTATTGAATTCCACAATAGCTCAGAGAAGTTCAAGATCCCTCTGAAGTCGTTACAAGTGTGTTGCGCTACATCTGAAGTCTATCTTAGAGGTCGGCTATAAGGTAAAGGATTCCATTGAAAACCCTTCAGGTTGGAGACTTGGTTGGGAAGCATTCGTGTTGGGTTACACGTCAGAGAGCAAGGTACGACCACTGCATTAGGTATATGTGAGTGTTACTATCTTGTATCTAGCTTTGTCTTCTGAATAGTGGATATTCTGGGTTTGGCTGCCCCGGAGTGGTTTTTCTCTTAATTGAGTTTCCACTTCATCAACAAAAATCTGTGTCTTTTATTTTCCGCTGTGCTTAATTTTTGTTGACACTTGTGCACCCACTTTACTTTTAGAAGTCAATTTCGATTTTCAATTAGGTTTTCTATGTTAGGGATTTTTTTTTTTTTTTTTTTTTTTTCTCTTGTAATGTTCAACCCTTTAAATAGAAAAGCAATGGAAAAGGCAAACATTGATTATTCATAAAACTTACGAGGTTTATTCTCTTTGGTTCTTTGAAGAACTACGCGAACTTATCGGGATTTCCTGTGGCGTTCATTTCGACTTATCAAACGACGTTTCCACCAACGTTTGTGGCGTCTTCCTTATACCGAGGTTCTTGTTTGTCATAAACAACAAGAACCTCGACCCGTTGTTTATGACAAACAAGAACCTCGGTATAAGGAAGACGCCACAAACGGTGGTGGAAATTCCGTTTGATAAGTCGAGATGAACGCCACGGGAAATCCCGATAAGTTCGAGTAGTTCTTCAAAGAACCAAAGAGAATAAACCTCACAAGTTTTATGAATCATCAATGTCCATCGATTACATGGTAGGTACACCTATTTATACAAGAAAATTACTTGCGGAGAAAGTAGTTCTAATCCTAAAAAAATAAAACAAATCAATTCCTAGCAAGGAAAGAAAATAAGGTCCTAATCCAAAAAGTAAACAAATCAAAATATACTTAAATATCTAACTTAAATAAGGCTTGAAATCATTCTAAATATGGTACTCTTCATATTTCCATGCCGGTTCACCATCAATTGTCTTTGTGGTCCAACGTATTTCCATATAGCCCACCATCAATTATTCCGCATCAATTTGGTTTAGATTTTCTGCGATTGTTTTCTTGCCAATTCTTGGCCTTGACTGGATTCTTCTAGAACTTAAATCAAGGTGACAATTCTTTGTTGGCCACGTGGATCATGCTCAATGGGCCTCCACAAATTTGCTTGAGCCCATAACTCTTGGATGAGTCCGTTGAGCACATCCTTAAACTTCTTTGCTCGTGCTCTCGTAACCGGCCCAATTGATACTTGAACGAGATACTTCAAAGCGGTGCCTTGATTTCCATCAGTCTGGATGCTACTCAGTGTTCGAGAAGATTCCGAATAGCTCAGCATAAACAGCATGAACCGTCTGGACGATAGGGCAACACCGTCCGGACGCTACTCAGTGTTTGAGAAGATTCTGAACTACGCAGCTGACACGTTTGGTGAAGATAGCTAGCAACCGTCCGGATGCTAGGGCAACACTATCTAGACGCGAAAGACTGATCCTTAATAAGGAAACACAAAAAACGTGTTATGGAAGTCGATTGCAGCTTACCGTCTAGATGCCCTTAGTTTACGTCCGAACGCCGCCCAGAGAACTTTGAATTATTGTTGTATTAGGTTTTCAAAAGCCTATAAATAGAGGTCTTTAGGCTTTTATTATTTAATGAATTCAGTACTGAATTCCTTTGTACTAAGAGAGGGTGTTTGGGCAGAGATTGTGATATGTGCTAGCTCTTTTCAAATGGTTACTATGTGATTTGATCGACCTGTGAAGTCTAGCTTAGGGAGAAGCCCTAAGCAAACAGATTCCATTGGAGACCCCTTTCAGGTAGGAGACCTGGTTGGGAGGCATTCACGTTGGGTTACATGTTAAAGTTCAAGGTATGACAACTGCATCAGGGGTATGTGAGTCCTACTTTTTTGTAACTAGCTATGTCTTCTGAGTAGTGGATATCTTAGGTTTGGCTGCCTCGGAATTGTTTTTCTCTAAATTGAGTTTCCAACTTCGTTAACAAAATATCTGTCTTCTTTAAATTTCACATTTAGATATTTTGTTACAAATTGATCACACACAGAGAAAATTAGGAGTCTTTTATTTTTCAATTGGTATCAAAGCAGGTACACTCGTGTTTGGATTAATTTCTTGAGTGAGATCCATATTTTTGGTGATAATGAGCTATTTGAGGATTTTCTTAAATTGAGTAAAAATTCTAAAAATTTCAATAAAGAGCTCAAAAAGGTTAATCAAGAAAAAGAGTCTTTAATCATTCAATTGTTTGAATCACATGCTTTGATCAACTCTTTGAAATCTGAGAATACCATGTTGTTTAACACTATTGATACACTTGAGAATAAATTAAAAGAATCTGAAAATCTCTTGAAAATAATTTTCTAGTGATAATTTAAAAAGCATACTTTGTATTCATACAGATAATTCTAACAAGCCTAACACAATTGTTCATCTGGATGCTTCTACCTCACATGCTTCTGATTCTAAAATAAATTCTCTGGTTATTAAGCCTGTGATAGTAGATACAGCTTGTTTAGATAATTCTGAAATTCTTGCTTAAATAATTATATGAAGCCTTAATCCAAAGATTCAGGACACATGCTTATGGTAAATTTTTCCTACTTGTCATAATTATGGGAAGGTTGGTCACATTAGACCAAATTGTTTTCTGTTAAAAACCCACAAATCTTGGATTAAGAAGGATGCTCCGAAAAAAGGTAAAGTTGAAAAACCTTCGTCATCAAAATATGTCCCTCCGCTAGACATATAAAAGGTAACGACAGTGTTATTTGTAAGAATGCTAACCTTAATTCTACAAAGACTATCAAGAAGCATTCAAATAAAAGAAACCTGCCCACCTGTCATCACTGTGGCATAATCGGTCACATCTGACCCAAATGTCCACAACTCCAGGCTCAGAAGTCAAAGGTTCAAAGGAAGATGCCAACAAAAGCTACATCAGGCACTCTACCTCCGACGGCACATCAGGCTCCACAGCATCAACGGCAACAGCAGAAGTTTGTTCCTGCCAATCAGAGTGGGTTCCTGCCAATTAGAGTGGCAAACCAAAGAAGAGCAAATCAAGGCGCTTCTAGAGAAAGCCGCAGAAGCCAAATAGCAACCATGGGTATGAGGGGTTGCTAAGCCTAATGCAAGGTATACTAAGGAGAATGGATAACATGGAAAAGACCCGCAAACCACCTCCACGGGTCTAGCAGGTATGGGAAGGGAATGATGAGACCATTCACCCCGTGAGGGGGAGTGGACTCATCTAGTAAAGGTGATGTCACACAATGCCTGGTGTTAGTATTTTATGTTGTCTATTTTGCAAATTAATTGATCACAAGCTTCTAGAAGATGTCCATGAAGAGTCCTTGCATATTCCAAGCCAAATCAGCCGGTTCCTGTGCAACTGTTCAGACGAGCCTTTGAAGTCCGAACGCTCTGAAGTGTCTAGCAGATTATGTTGAAGACGTCCGGATAACAGAGCAACACCGTGCGGACGCTAGGTCAATCACTATTCTACACTGAGTTGGATTTCAGAAGGCGACACTATTAGGGAAGTCTCTGCAAGCCGTCCGGACGCTGTCCAGCATTTCAGAATATTCCAGTGTTTCCTTCGAATGCAGAAAGGAGTTAAAGCGAAGACCGTCTGGACGTGGACCTGATAAGGATAGAATTGCATTGTTTATAAAAGGCAATCCCAGAAGACCGTCCGGACGTGGCTAACTTCCATCCGGACGCTCGACAGCCAGAGTCCGAATCTCAGCAGATTTAGGTTTTCTATAAGCCTATAAATAGAGGGCCCTAGGCTTGTCAATTGTACAGAGTTCGGTATTGAATTCTCTTAGCTTTGAAAGGGTGTTTAGAGGGCCCTAGGCCCTGAGCTCAATAGTTCATGTGAAGCCTATCTTAGGGGCCGGCCCTAAGGTAAAGGAATCCATCAAAAACCTCTTCAGGTAGGAGATCTGGTTGGGAAGCATTCACGATAGGCTTCGTGTCAAAGTTAAAGGTATGACTACTGCATAAAGGTATGTGAGTACGAGTGTCTTGTAACTAGCTTTGTTTTTGGATAGTGGAGTTCTTAGGTATGGTTGCCCTGGAGTGATTTTTCTCTTCACAGAGTTTTAACTTTGTAACAAATATCTTGTCTTATTTAAATTCCGTATTCAGATATTTTGTTGCACACAAACACACACACTTGGTTAAATTAGAAGTCAATATTTATTTTCAATTGGTATAAGAGCTTGGTACACTCAGTTTTAGATTTATTTCTTGAGTGTGATCTCTTGACTTCTATTTTGTTTATTTTTATGAATGTATCAAAATCTTAATTCAGTTCCGCCCTTTGATGGGACGAACTATGGCTATTGGAAAGCCTGCATGCGCTTCATTTTAAAATTAATTGACGTCTAGAAAATTGTTAAAACTGGTTGGATTAAACCAAAAGAAACAGACGAAATTACTGTTACTCAAACAAGTGCACGGCTCTCCAATGATAAAGCCCTCCATGCACTATGTCAAGCACTTTCACTATCTGAATTCGCAAGAATTTCAAATTGTGAAGTTGCTAAAGAAACAAAACTAGTGAAATCTGCCAAGCTTCAAATGTTAATTTCTAAATTTGAAGAGATTAAGATGCTAGAAGAAGAGACCTTCGGAGAGTTTTACACTAAGATTAGCGACCTAAGAAACTCGATGGTGAGTCTTGGGAAGCAAATCTAGGATGTAAAACTCATCTGAAAGATACTAAAATCTTTCCCTGAGCGTTTTAGGATTAAGGTGACAACTATGGAAGAAAGCAAAGATCTGGAGGAGAGATGAAGATTGAAGAGCTGGTAGGATCTCTTCAGACATATGAATATACTCCTTACCTCCAGTCAGAAAGGTAAAGACTATTGCCCTCAAAGCATCTAAGGCACCTAAGAAGAAATCCAAAGTCTCATCTTTCGAAGACTCTGATGTTGATCTTGCAGTGGCAATGTTAGCCAAGAACTTCGAGCAATTCATGAAAAATAATAAATTCAAGATGAAGTTCTCTGGTAGACTAAGAAAGGCTCCCCACACAACTAAGTCAGAAGAAGCAGAGAAGAAAGATCCGAGGGGTCCCCAATGCTTCGAATGTTTAGGTTTCGGGCACATCAGGACTGAATGTGCAAATCTGAAGAAATTAAAAGGGGAAGCCTTTAATGCAACTCTAAGCTATGAGTCTGAGAAGGAAGAAGAAACTCCTGAGGAAGAAAAATTCCTGGCCTCCGTGTAATATATAATCTATCTATATTATATGTAAATGTAATATAGATAGATTGACACCTCAGAGCTACTACTGAAATACCTCAAAATATATATATTAAGTCAGTAAGTATAATTATACAAACAGTGATAACAGTCATGCCTCACAGGGCAAGATAGTCATACAAGCCAAATATATACATATGACTGAAGGATCATAAGTAATGTCTTGAGCTAAGTAGGGTGAACTACAATAGGGTAGTCGCAAAAAGAAAGGCTATCCAGCCTTGCAAAAAGACTGAACCAGAGACCATCTATGAGTCGGGATAGTCCTGATATTCTTCTTCCTTTTCATAGCCTGAATCATTACATGATACCATACAAAGAGAAGACAACAACATAAACACAAAAGTGAGTCCACTGTTTCCAATAATAATATGAGTGCTGATTTATTTAATTAATGCAACACAATGCAATGCCCATATAATCACATGTATATGCAAAATATAATCTATGATCGCGAATCATAGACATAAAATGAACATAAACATAATCATAAAGCAATGACAGTTTTAAGTTGAAAAATTGAAATGACTTCTAAAAGTAAAGTGTGTGCATAAGTGTCAACAAAAATTAAAGCACAGCGGAAAGTAAATGACATAGAGATTTTTGTTGGCGAAGTGGAAACTCAGTTAAGAGAAAAACCACTATGGGGCAGCCAAACCCAGGAATTCCACTATTCAGAAGACATAGCTAGATACAAGACAGTAACACTCGTTTGTACTGATGCAGCGGTCGTACCTTGATCTCTGACGTGTAACCCAACACGAACGCTTCCCAACTAGGTTCACCTACCTGAAGGGGTCTTCAATGGAACTCCTTACCTTAGAGCCGACCTCTAAGATAGACTTCGGTTTACAGCACAGCACACTTGTACAACGACTTCAGAGGGATTGATGACTTCTCTGAGCTCTAATGGAATTCACACCCTTGGCAAAGTTTTAGAGGAAATATCACGTCTCTAAGCTGTAGAGAATTCACCACCGAATTCTATGTTGAAAGCATGCCTCAAGCCTCTTATTTATAGGTTTTGGAAATCCAAAATCGACTCAAAAACGGAGTCTGAAACACGCGCGTCCGGACGGGTCAAGTTTTTCTTGTCCGGAAAATAATTTTGGAATTTTCTGCAGGGCCATCCGGACGGGCAAATCTTTCCGTCTGGACGGAGACCGTCCGGACGCTTCCAGGGTCTATCCGGCCACTCAAATTACAGGATTTTTTCTAAGCTTTCCAATGAAGCCAATTTTGTCCCAATCCGATATATGAGTAAAACGTTATGACCAAAATACCCGAGGGTGTCCGGACGGCTTGACCGAGCGTCCGGACGGTCAACTGCAACCGCCTTTCCAAAGTAGCACTGAAAGCTTCCATACAAGGCCGCGTCCGGACGGTGTTACCCTAGCGTCCGGACGGTTGCATTTCGGCTGCATGAAATTACCATAATAAGGCTTGGAGCGTCCGGACCTTGAAGGCTAACGTCCGGACGGTTGAACTGGTGCACGCAATTTCCATATATGAAGCTTGATTGTCCGGACGGTTGAAATTGGTATGCACGTTCTTGCCTTATAGAGGACATCGTCCGGACGGGATCACACATCATCTGGACAGTAGCAGCCGTCTTCCCATAACTGTGTCTTGAGGCAGAAACCCTAATGCTTGTCAAACCCTTAATGGCGTCCGGACGGTATAACCACGTCGTCCGGACGGATGCGCTGGAACACTGGGATTTTCTCGAACTCTGAAGAGCGTCTGGACGATTTGCCATTACGTCCGGACGGATGCAATCTTGAACTGTTCGAAGCCTCTAAGACACTAATGGATGTCCGGGCGGAAAGATCTCGTCGTCCGGACGGAATACCACGTCGTTCGGACGGCTGACAGGGAACCGAAATAAATCTTTGAAAACTTCACAGAATCTTCTCGAAGAACATTGCTCAAGAGTAGACTCTGGATAAAGCAGCATCCCTGTGAAAGCAGCAACATTACATAGAAGTGATTTTATCCAACAGAATGTAGCCAACACAAAAACTAACAAACTCCCCCTTTGGCCATTCTGGGACAAAAATCACTTGACCGGTTCAAAATACAATCCCGGTCCAAATTACTCCCCCTTTTTGTTACAAAGGGACAAAGGGTAAAACAGAGTAATGAGAAAAAGTACACAACAATTACTCCCCCTTAATGTCTCAGAAGGACAAGGGTAAACGGAGTAATAATATCCACAGACAAAAACGTTCTAAAATCCAAAACAATAGGAAAGTAGAGAAACATCTGCAAATGGCCCAAAAGAGAGGAACAGAAATCCTCCAAGTATCAAATCCCAAGAACTTTGGAAATTGAACATCCGATTTCAACAATAGTCAGTTTTCCAAAGGATGCATTTGTCAATCACTGTACTGGGAGCCGCTGGATGTCGTATTCCTGAAAAACCAATCAGAAATATCTCCAAAAATACCATTAGATCCTGTTAGTTCCAAACATAATGTGGTATTTAACACGGCTGTCAAATGGATGCCAAAGAGAAATATAAGCAATGCAGCTACTCATAAGGCATAAATATATCATGATAAGCCCAACACACAGACAGAAAAGGATTTTCATGCACAATATCTCAAGAAAATATCCCAACAAATATTCCAATATTCTAAAAGCACAAAGACTTAAAAGAATAACAGAAGACACAAAGAAGATCATGGGATGAGAATAGATGTGCAACAAATGCGAAAATCTCGAGAGAAATCCACTAGAAAAACACACAAGATGCCATGATAAATCAATAAAAATGCAAAGATGTGTGTATGGCAGAGAAAGAGAAGCAAGTCTTAAACCTATAGAGATCCTGAACGGATGAGCAATTGCTAGGTCAGCATATGGTAAGACTGCTCTCGTTTTGGACGTAAGAATAAGTCCGTCCACACACAACACATTGAAAATTTTGAAACTTGAGGAAAATTTGAAGACAAATAATTTTTTTAAAGGCAATTTCAGAACACGCATGTATAATCAACTGATAACACAATCAGAGAGCATCTCAAAACTAAGCAGAGATAAAAAAGAGAGTTGAGATTTCAATAAGCACAAATAACTTTTCCTGATCATAGAAAATTCAAATAGGCAACTCAACTCAAGCAATGCGTGTGTGTGTGTGGAGACCCTTTTCCCACAAGGTATGACTTTCCAAGACATGACAAAGAGCAACTAGATTTTCTAGGCACGAGAGAAAATCAGAGACAGATAAGCCAAAAGTCAAACCTTATAACTTACTAGGGCCTAGCCACCCTCATCTGATACACTCCCCCAAAGAAACAGCACATATTCTGTTTTACTTGTACCATGTAAATTTTTACTTGCTCATAGAGGGCAAGGTAAATTTAAGCACATAAGCAGTGATTAAACAAATTTAAAGCACATAACTTTTTATGAATTACTGCTCGAATCCTTATGGTACTGCAAACTGAAGGGAGTGCCAGAATTTATAGATGCTAGGTTCAACTAGCCTGTGGTCAATTTGGCCATCTAATCAAGGACTTCTACTCATATCCAAAATCTCCAAAAGCAACTAGCCTGTGGTCAATTTGGCCATCTAATCAAGGACTTCTTCTACTCATATCCAAAATCTCCAAAAGCAACGAGTCAGAGAAGGAAAGAAGTACCTTAGGGGAGCCCAGGATAGTGCACTTTTTCCATCACATGAGGAAAGAAGCTATCCTACTTTTGCATAAACAGGAAAAACACTTGGCTAATATAGTCAAAACTCTCGAATATATCTAAGCATAGTAAATTAATGCTCACAGAGGAGAGATATCAGTTAAGGATACATACAGTACCTAATAAGCCAAGAGAAAGAAAATCCTGCAAATTCTCCCCAATTTTTTTTTGTTGAAAACCGATAAACAGAAAAACAACAAACACATGCTCAGAAAAGGAAATGACATCTAATCCCAGCATGTAAGGTAAAACCAAACCTATCCACATGGAGAGTGATATGAACTCCACCAACAAATGTGATGAAACCCGATAGCAATGATGGTTTGAAACCCCAAGATCGTGTAGACAAGAATTGTTGAGGCTTGACCCGTCACCTAACTAGATGAGAAACCAAGACTACGAAGGATTGAAACGCCACACCAAGAATCTGAATCTCTTCAAGAATCAAGGTGATAAGTTTGGTTGTTTGAACGCCACAAGATTAACTTGATAAGCTCAAAAAGTTCTTTCAAGAACAAAGAGGAACACAAGACCTCACAATAATAATTTTCTGAAAACAAAATTCTATATTCCTTACAAAATTCGTTATGCCCATATATATACTTGGAACAACCCTCCAAGAATAGGAAAAGTCTTAATTATAGCTTTAAAAGCAACACAAGTGCCAACATAAACAAGTCCCAATATTTTTAGGTCTCTTTGGACTTCTAGAGGCAACCAAAATAACTAAATGACTAAATTCATAACCAGCCAAGACCAAGTTCATTCCCCTATTTAATATCCTTGAAACTCAATGAGTTCACACCCTTTAATGGTCAAACCAAGCTGGTCACGTTTTTGCATGCTAATTATCCTCTTCAACTGCTTTGATGACATGGACTAAGCCTTGATTATTATTTGAGCCCATCTTGGTCTTTTTAGAATCAGCCCAATTCTCTTGGATTAGCCCATTTAGTGCTTCCTTCAAACGTTTGGCTCTAAGTCTTGTAATTGGGCCACTAGGAAGTGACAAAGGGTCTTGCACAACTTCAGCCCCATTCCCATGTGTATGATCAGCATGTCCAGCTCCTTGGTTTCCATCATTCTCCCCCTCTTGAGAAGGATTTGTCCTCAAATCATCACCTACATCAAATGGAGACAAATCAGCAACATTAAAGCTTGCACTAACACCATACTCACTCGGTAAGTCAAGCTTGTAGGCATTATCATTGATGCGCTCCACTACTTGGAATGGTCCGTCACCCCGAGGTAGGAGTTTTGAACGCCGTTTCTCTGGAAAACGTTCCTTCCTTAAGTGTAACCAAACCCAATCTCCTGGTTCAAATACTACCTTCTTGCGTCCCTTGTTGGCTTGATGGACATATTGTTGAGTCCTCCTTTCAATGTTCAGCCGTGCCTTTTCATGAATCATCTTTACAAATTCTGCATTCTTTTTGCCATCTAAGTTCACACGTTCACTCAAAGGTAAAGGAGTTAAATCCAAAGGTGACAATGGGTTAAAGCCATAAACAATTTCAAATGGTGAAAACTTAGTTGCAGAATGTATACTTCTATTGTAAGCAAATTCAACATGTGGCAAACAATCTTCCCATGTTTTCAAATTCTTTTTAATGATAGCACGCAACAAAGAAGACAAAGTTCTATTTACTACTTCAGTTTGACCATCCGTTTGTGGATGACAAGCAGTAGAAAACAACAATTTGGTTCCCAACTTTCCCCACAAAGTCTTCCAAAAGTAACTCAAAAACTTTGCATCCCTATCAGAAACAATGGTCCTAGGCATGCCATGTAACTTAACAATTTCTTTGAAGAACAAATCAGCTATATGTGATGCATCATCAGTTTTATGACAAGCAATGAAGTGTGCCATCTTGGAAAATCTATCTACCACCACAAAAATTGAATCTCTCCCCCTCTTAGTCCTAGGTAAACCTAAAACAAAATCTATAGAAATATCAGTCCAAGGTTCACTAGGTATTGGCAAAGGGGTGTACAAACCATGGGGTTTCAACTTAGACTTAGCATGTTTACACGTGATACACTTCTCACAGATTCTTTCCACATCACGTTTCATATGAGGCCAAAAAAAATGATCATGCAAAATTCCTAAAGTCTTAGCTACACCAAAATGACCCATCAAACCACCACCATGAGCTTCTCTCACAAGCAATTCACGCAAAGAACACATAGGCACACACAGTTTATTTTCCCGAAACAAAAATCCATCTTGCCTATAAAACTTATCAAACGCCACTTTTTCACATGCATTGAACACATCAGCAAAATCAGAATCTTGTGCATACAAATCCTTAATATATTCAAAGCCAAGCAATTTTGTATCTAAAATGGAAAGTAAAGCATACCTTCGGGACAATGCATCAGCCACCACATTTTCCTTACCTTGCTTGTATCTGATCACATAAGGAAATGTTTCAATGAATTCCACCCACTTGGCATGGCGTTTGTTCAACCTTTGCTGTCCTTTCAAATGCTTCAAAGATTCATGATCTGTGTGAATCACAAATTCCTTTGGCCATAGATAGTGCTGCCAATTTTCCAAAGCCCTTACCAAGGCATACATTTCCTTATCATAAGTGGGGTAATTTAGGGCTGCCCCACTCAACTTTTCACTGAAATAAGCAACTGGATGACCACCTTGCATCAAAACAGCTCCAATACCTATTCCTGAAGCATCATACTCAATTTCAAAAGTTTTAGCAAAGTTAGGTAAAACAAGCAAAGGTGCATTAGTTAACTTTTCTTTGATCAGATTAAATGCATTTTCTTGTTCTTTTCCCCACTTAAACGGCACATTTTTCTTGATGACTTCAGTAAGAGGGGCGGCTAAGCTACTAAAATCACGCACAAACCGTCTATAGAAGCTAGCTAAGCCGTGGAAACTCCTCACTTGGCTGATTGTTGTAGGCGTTGGCCACTCTTGGATTGCCTTCACCTTTTCCTCGTCCACCCCAATTCCTCTCTTACTAACAACAAAACCAAGAAACACAAGCTTATCCGTGCAAAAGGTGCACTTCTTGAGATTAGCAAACAACTTTTCTTTCCTCAAGATTTCCAAAACAGATTTTAAATGCATCACATGTTCTTCCAAGTTTTTGCTATAAATTAGGATATCATCAAAATACACAGCTACAAATCTGCCAATAAATGCACGCAAAACATGGTTCATCAAACGCATAAATGTGCTTGGCGCATTAGTTAAGCCGAAAGGCATCACTAACCATTCATACAAACCATATTTAGTTTTAAAAGCAGTTTTCCATTCATCACCTTCCTTCATCCTAATTTGATGATATCCACTCTTAAGATCAATTTTTGTAAAGACACAAGAACCATGCAATTCATCCAGCATATCATCTAACCTAGGAATAGGATGACGATACTTTACCGTTATGTTGTTGATGGCCCGGCAGTCAACACACATTCTCCATGTTCCATCCTTCTTAGGAACTAATAGCACCGGGACCGCACAAGGACTCATGCTTTCACGCACATATCCCTTCTCCAATAATTCACCTACTTGCCTCTGAAGTTCCTTGGTCTCCTCAGGATTGCTCCTATAAGCAGGTCGGTTAGGAATTGATGCACCGGGTATGAAATCAATTTGATGTTCAATCCCTCGGATTGGAGGTAAGCCACTAGGTACCTCTTCGGGAAAGACATCTTCAAACTTCTGCAAAAGAGAAACAATATTGCTCGGCAAAGTACCGACGAGATCATTAGTACATAAAAGAGCCTCCTTGTACATGAGTACAATAAGGGGCTGGTGTGAAAATAATGCTCTCTTGATCTCACTTTTTTTTGCAATGTAACTGAATTTTTCCTCTCTTGCTCTCACTATGGCCGAAATCCTTTCTCTTTCTTTTTCACTCTGATCAATGTTTTTCTCTCTTTCTTTTTTTTTCAACTCTTTTTTTCCACTTTCGGCCTTCCTTTCTTTTTCTTTTTTCTTTTCATTTGATCTTTGTAACTTTAGTTGGTCCTCCATGACCTGTTTTGGAGTTAATGACACAAGAGTAATGGGTTGCCTTTTAAGAGTGAAAGAATACCTATTTGTGAATCCATCATGCGTAACCCTCCGATCATACTGCCATGGTCTTCCCAACAATAAATGGCATGCATGCATAGGAACCACATCACAAAGCACCTCATCCTCATATTTGCCAATGGATAATGCCACCAACACTTGCCTTGTCACCTTGATTTCGCCACATTCATTCAGCCACTGAAGCCGGTAAGGGTGAGGATGTTTCAAGGTGGTTAAGGCCAATTTCTCCACCAAATAAGTGCTGGCTACGTTTGTGCAACTCCCACCATCAATAATGACGCTGTAAACTTTGTTATTTACAAAGCACCGAGTATGAAACAAGTTTTCCCTTTGGTTACTTTCTTCCTCCTTAACTTGCACATTGAGAACTCGCCTTGCTACCAATAAATCTCCAACCACAGCATTTTGCTCATCATCGGCATCCTCCAAAGGTGGCATGTCATCATCATCTACTTCTTCCTCATTCTCCGACTCAAGCTCTCCTTGGGCGTTTATCACCATCACCCTTTTGTTTACACACTGGCTGGCTATGTGTCCCCGCCCCTGACATTTAAAACACTTAATATCACGTGTTTTAGAAATAGAAGCCTCGGTGTTACCTGAAGTAGTGGTGGTTGTTGGTTTGGCATTCTTAGAGGGTTCAAATTTTTGCTTATTTTGAAGCTGCTCGTCCCTTTTTGGAGCTGTCTTCCATGGGCTGGTGGTAGCCATAGGTTGTCCCCTCCTAGCCAATCCCTTTCGTTTGAATTGTTCCTCCACTTTTATGGCTTGATGCACCATATCTGTTAACTCAACATAGTGCTGCAACTCGACTATATCTGCAATCTCACGATTTAAACCGTGCAAAAACCTAGCCATGGTGGCTTCTCGGTCCTCTTCTACATTAGCCCGGATCATTGCTACCTCCATCTCCTTGTAATACTCATCCACACTCTTGGAACCTTGAGTTAACCTCTGCAACTTTTGATACAATCCCCTATAATAATGGTTGGGTACAAAACGCCTCCTCATAAGCATTTTCATCTCCTCCCAAGTGTCCACGAGTGGCTCTCTATTTCTCCTCCTATTAATCAGTAATTGATCCCACCAAACAATGGCATAATCTGTGAATTCAATTGCAGCCAACTTAACCTTCTTTATCTTCGAGTAGTTGTGACAATCAAACACCATCTCCATTTTAGTTTTCCACTCCAAATAAGCTTCAGGATCATTTTTACCTTGAAAAGACGGAATTTTAATCTTTATGTTTCCTAAATCATTATTCCTCCTAGGCCTACCCATCCTAGCTTCTCTATTCCCATACCCACGCTCAAACCTGCCTCGGTTCAAATATGGCTCATCAAATTCCTCCAACTCCGCCTCTTCCTCAACATTCCGCCACGGAACACGCCCACCTTGTTGCCTATTGGGATTGTCTTGTTGCTGTCCCCTAGGAGTTTCTGCTTCTACCCTGTCCAACCTCTCGTGAATAGGTTCTAATTCAGCCCTCAACATACGCCTCATCTCCCCTAACAACGCTTGCATTTGGAGGTTCGAAGCTGCGGGTTGTCGAAATTCTTCGGTTGTGTCTTCTTCTTGATTATTGGACATGTTTAGAATCTGCAAAACAAGGTTAGAATCCTCACAAGCACTCCCTCACGTGTTTCACTCAAGAATTAATACACTTACACTCATGTTTTCACTCTAAACGGCTTTTACCCTCTTTTGGTCTCACACACTCTTGCCTTTTTTCCACTCTTTTGTGTCTTCTTAGTTCTTAATCGAACTTCAAGAAACTAATTCAAAATAATCCAGCAGCAATTGAGAAATAACCAAAACTCATCAAAAAGGTCAAGAACTTGAATAATGTGAGAAACAAGATAGAAAGGAAGAAATTTTCTTACTCAGAAAGGTCAAGAACTTGAATAAGGTGAGAAACAAGATAGAAAGTAAGAAATTTTCTTACTGGAGTCGAGTACTTTTTCTTTTCTTCTTTTTTTTTTTTTTTTTTTTTTTTTTTTTTTTTTGCTCTTTTTTTTTTTTTTTTTCTTTTTTTTTTTTCACAGCAGGGAACAGGAGATTAAAAAAAATAGAAACAATAATAAAAGATAGTCAAACTTGCCTTAGAACCAAGGCTCTGATACCAAAATGATATGAACTCCACCAACAAATGTGATGAAACCCGATAGCAATGATGGTTTGAAACCCCAAGATCGTGTAGACAAGAATTGTTGAGGCTTGACCCGTCACCTAACTAGATGAGAAACCAAGACTACGAAGGATTGAAACGCCACACCAAGAATCTGAATCTCTTCAAGAATCAAGGTGATAAGTTTGGTTGTTTGAACGCCACAAGATTAACTTGATAAGCTCAAAAAGTTCTTTCAAGAACAAAGAGGAACACAAGACCTCACAATAATAATTTTCTGAAAACAAAATTCTATATTCCTTACAAAATTCGTTATGCCCATATATATACTTGGAACAACCCTCCAAGAATAGGAAAAGTCTTAATTATAGCTTTAAAAGCAACACAAGTGCCAACATAAACAAGTCCCAATATTTTTAGGTCTCTTTGGACTTCTAGAGGCAACCAAAATAACTAAATGACTAAATTCATAACCAGCCAAGACCAAGTTCATTCCCCTATTTAATATCCTTGAAACTCAATGAGTTCACACCCTTTAATGGTCAAACCAAGCTGGTCACGTTTTTGCATGCTAATTATCCTCTTCAACTGCTTTGATGACATGGACTAAGCCTTGATTATTATTTGAGCCCATCTTGGTCTTTTTAGAATCAGCCCAATTCTCTTGGATTAGCCCATTTAGTGCTTCCTTCAAACGTTTGGCTCTAAGTCTTGTAATTGGGCCACTAGGAAGTGACAAAGGGTCTTGCACAACTTCAGCCCCATTCCCATGTGTATGATCAGCATGTCCAGCTCCTTGGTTTCCATCATTCTCCCCCTCTTGAGAAGGATTTGTCCTCAAATCATCACCTACATCAAATGGAGACAAATCAGCAACATTAAAGCTTGCACTAACACCATACTCACTCGGTAAGTCAAGCTTGTAGGCATTATCATTGATGCGCTCCACTACTTGGAATGGTCCGTCACCCCGAGGTAGGAGTTTTGAACGCCGTTTCTCTGGAAAACGTTCCTTCCTTAAGTGTAACCAAACCCAATCTCCTGGTTCAAATACTACCTTCTTGCGTCCCTTGTTGGCTTGATGGACATATTGTTGAGTCCTCCTTTCAATGTTCAGCCGTGCCTTTTCATGAATCATCTTTACAAATTCTGCATTCTTTTTGCCATCTAAGTTCACACGTCACTCAAAGGTAAAGGAGTTAAATCCAAAGGTGACAATGGGTTAAAGCCATAAACAATTTCAAATGGTGAAAACTTAGTTGCAGAATGTATACTTCTATTGTAAGCAAATTCAACATGTGGCAAACAATCTTCCCATGTTTTCAAATTCTTTTTAATGATAGCACGCAACAAAGAAGACAAAGTTCTATTTACTACTTCAGTTTGACCATCCGTTTGTGGATGACAAGCAGTAGAAAACAACAATTTGGTTCCCAACTTTCCCCACAAAGTCTTCCAAAAGTAACTCAAAAACTTTGCATCCCTATCAGAAACAATGGTCCTAGGCATGCCATGTAACTTAACAATTTCTTTGAAGAACAAATCAGCTATATGTGATGCATCATCAGTTTTATGACAAGCAATGAAGTGTGCCATCTTGGAAAATCTATCTACCACCACAAAAATTGAATCTCTCCCCCTCTTAGTCCTAGGTAAACCTAAAACAAAATCTATAGAAATATCAGTCCAAGGTTCACTAGGTATTGGCAAAGGGGTGTACAAACCATGGGGTTTCAACTTAGACTTAGCATGTTTACACGTGATACACTTCTCACAGATTCTTTCCACATCACGTTTCATATGAGGCCAAAAAAAATGATCATGCAAAATTCCTAAAGTCTTAGCTACACCAAAATGACCCATCAAACCACCACCATGAGCTTCTCTCACAAGCAATTCACGCAAAGAACACATAGGCACACACAGTTTATTTTCCCGAAACAAAAATCCATCTTGCCTATAAAACTTATCAAACGCCACTTTTTCACATGCATTGAACACATCAGCAAAATCAGAATCTTGTGCATACAAATCCTTAATATATTCAAAGCCAAGCAATTTTGTATCTAAAATGGAAAGTAAAGCATACCTTCGGGACAATGCATCAGCCACCACATTTTCCTTACCTTGCTTGTATCTGATCACATAAGGAAATGTTTCAATGAATTCCACCCACTTGGCATGGCGTTTGTTCAACCTTTGCTGTCCTTTCAAATGCTTCAAAGATTCATGATCTGTGTGAATCACAAATTCCTTTGGCCATAGATAGTGCTGCCAATTTTCCAAAGCCCTTACCAAGGCATACATTTCCTTATCATAAGTGGGGTAATTTAGGGCTGCCCCACTCAACTTTTCACTGAAATAAGCAACTGGATGACCACCTTGCATCAAAACAGCTCCAATACCTATTCCTGAAGCATCATACTCAATTTCAAAAGTTTTAGCAAAGTTAGGTAAAACAAGCAAAGGTGCATTAGTTAACTTTTCTTTGATCAGATTAAATGCATTTTCTTGTTCTTTTCCCCACTTAAACGGCACATTTTTCTTGATGACTTCAGTAAGAGGGGCGGCTAAGCTACTAAAATCACGCACAAACCGTCTATAGAAGCTAGCTAAGCCGTGGAAACTCCTCACTTGGCTGATTGTTGTAGGCGTTGGCCACTCTTGGATTGCCTTCACCTTTTCCTCGTCCACCCCAATTCCTCTCTTACTAACAACAAAACCAAGAAACACAAGCTTATCCGTGCAAAAGGTGCACTTCTTGAGATTAGCAAACAACTTTTCTTTCCTCAAGATTTCCAAAACAGATTTTAAATGCATCACATGTTCTTCCAAGTTTTTGCTATAAATTAGGATATCATCAAAATACACAGCTACAAATCTGCCAATAAATGCACGCAAAACATGGTTCATCAAACGCATAAATGTGCTTGGCGCATTAGTTAAGCCGAAAGGCATCACTAACCATTCATACAAACCATATTTAGTTTTAAAAGCAGTTTTCCATTCATCACCTTCCTTCATCCTAATTTGATGATATCCACTCTTAAGATCAATTTTTGTAAAGACACAAGAACCATGCAATTCATCCAGCATATCATCTAACCTAGGAATAGGATGACGATACTTTACCGTTATGTTGTTGATGGCCCGGCAGTCAACACACATTCTCCATGTTCCATCCTTCTTAGGAACTAATAGCACCGGGACCGCACAAGGACTCATGCTTTCACGCACATATCCCTTCTCCAATAATTCACCTACTTGCCTCTGAAGTTCCTTGGTCTCCTCAGGATTGCTCCTATAAGCAGGTCGGTTAGGAATTGATGCACCGGGTATGAAATCAATTTGATGTTCAATCCCTCGGATTGGAGGTAAGCCACTAGGTACCTCTTCGGGAAAGACATCTTCAAACTTCTGCAAAAGAGAAACAATATTGCTCGGCAAAGTACCGACGAGATCATTAGTACATAAAAGAGCCTCCTTGTACATGAGTACAATAAGGGGCTGGTGTGAAAATAATGCTCTCTTGATCTCACTTTTTTTTGCAATGTAACTGAATTTTTCCTCTCTTGCTCTCACTATGGCCGAAATCCTTTCTCTTTCTTTTTCACTCTGATCAATGTTTTTCTCTCTTTCTTTTTTTTTCAACTCTTTTTTTCCACTTTCGGCCTTCCTTTCTTTTTCTTTTTTCTTTTCATTTGATCTTTGTAACTTTAGTTGGTCCTCCATGACCTGTTTTGGAGTTAATGACACAAGAGTAATGGGTTGCCTTTTAAGAGTGAAAGAATACCTATTTGTGAATCCATCATGCGTAACCCTCCGATCATACTGCCATGGTCTTCCCAACAATAAATGGCATGCATGCATAGGAACCACATCACAAAGCACCTCATCCTCATATTTGCCAATGGATAATGCCACCAACACTTGCCTTGTCACCTTGATTTCGCCACATTCATTCAGCCACTGAAGCCGGTAAGGGTGAGGATGTTTCAAGGTGGTTAAGGCCAATTTCTCCACCAAATAAGTGCTGGCTACGTTTGTGCAACTCCCACCATCAATAATGACGCTGTAAACTTTGTTATTTACAAAGCACCGAGTATGAAACAAGTTTTCCCTTTGGTTACTTTCTTCCTCCTTAACTTGCACATTGAGAACTCGCCTTGCTACCAATAAATCTCCAACCACAGCATTTTGCTCATCATCGGCATCCTCCAAAGGTGGCATGTCATCATCATCTACTTCTTCCTCATTCTCCGACTCAAGCTCTCCTTGGGCGTTTATCACCATCACCCTTTTGTTTACACACTGGCTGGCTATGTGTCCCCGCCCCTGACATTTAAAACACTTAATATCACGTGTTTTAGAAATAGAAGCCTCGGTGTTACCTGAAGTAGTGGTGGTTGTTGGTTTGGCATTCTTAGAGGGTTCAAATTTTTGCTTATTTTGAAGCTGCTCGTCCCTTTTTGGAGCTGTCTTCCATGGGCTGGTGGTAGCCATAGGTTGTCCCCTCCTAGCCAATCCCTTTCGTTTGAATTGTTCCTCCACTTTTATGGCTTGATGCACCATATCTGTTAACTCAACATAGTGCTGCAACTCGACTATATCTGCAATCTCACGATTTAAACCGTGCAAAAACCTAGCCATGGTGGCTTCTCGGTCCTCTTCTACATTAGCCCGGATCATTGCTACCTCCATCTCCTTGTAATACTCATCCACACTCTTGGAACCTTGAGTTAACCTCTGCAACTTTTGATACAATCCCCTATAATAATGGTTGGGTACAAAACGCCTCCTCATAAGCATTTTCATCTCCTCCCAAGTGTCCACGAGTGGCTCTCTATTTCTCCTCCTATTAATCAGTAATTGATCCCACCAAACAATGGCATAATCTGTGAATTCAATTGCAGCCAACTTAACCTTCTTTATCTTCGAGTAGTTGTGACAATCAAACACCATCTCCATTTTAGTTTTCCACTCCAAATAAGCTTCAGGATCATTTTTACCTTGAAAAGACGGAATTTTAATCTTTATGTTTCCTAAATCATTATTCCTCCTAGGCCTACCCATCCTAGCTTCTCTATTCCCATACCCACGCTCAAACCTGCCTCGGTTCAAATATGGCTCATCAAATTCCTCCAACTCCGCCTCTTCCTCAACATTCCGCCACGGAACACGCCCACCTTGTTGCCTATTGGGATTGTCTTGTTGCTGTCCCCTAGGAGTTTCTGCTTCTACCCTGTCCAACCTCTCGTGAATAGGTTCTAATTCAGCCCTCAACATACGCCTCATCTCCCCTAACAACGCTTGCATTTGGAGGTTCGAAGCTGCGGGTTGTCGAAATTCTTCGGTTGTGTCTTCTTCTTGATTATTGGACATGTTTAGAATCTGCAAAACAAGGTTAGAATCCTCACAAGCACTCCCTCACGTGTTTCACTCAAGAATTAATACACTTACACTCATGTTTTCACTCTAAACGGCTTTTACCCTCTTTTGGTCTCACACACTCTTGCCTTTTTTCCACTCTTTTGTGTCTTCTTAGTTCTTAATCGAACTTCAAGAAACTAATTCAAAATAATCCAGCAGCAATTGAGAAATAACCAAAACTCATCAAAAAGGTCAAGAACTTGAATAATGTGAGAAACAAGATAGAAAGGAAGAAATTTTCTTACTCAGAAAGGTCAAGAACTTGAATAAGGTGAGAAACAAGATAGAAAGTAAGAAATTTTCTTACTGGAGTCGAGTACTTTTTCTTTTCTTCTTTTTTTTTTTTTTTTTTTTTTTTTTTTTTTTTTGCTCTTTTTTTTTTTTTTTTTCTTTTTTTTTTTTCACAGCAGGGAACAGGAGATTAAAAAAAATAGAAACAATAATAAAAGATAGTCAAACTTGCCTTAGAACCAAGGCTCTGATACCAAAATGATATGAACTCCACCAACAAATGTGATGAAACCCGATAGCAATGATGGTTTGAAACCCCAAGATCGTGTAGACAAGAATTGTTGAGGCTTGACCCGTCACCTAACTAGATGAGAAACCAAGACTACGAAGGATTGAAACGCCACACCAAGAATCTGAATCTCTTCAAGAATCAAGGTGATAAGTTTGGTTGTTTGAACGCCACAAGATTAACTTGATAAGCTCAAAAAGTTCTTTCAAGAACAAAGAGGAACACAAGACCTCACAATAATAATTTTCTGAAAACAAAATTCTATATTCCTTACAAAATTCGTTATGCCCATATATATACTTGGAACAACCCTCCAAGAATAGGAAAAGTCTTAATTATAGCTTTAAAAGCAACACAAGTGCCAACATAAACAAGTCCCAATATTTTTAGGTCTCTTTGGACTTCTAGAGGCAACCAAAATAACTAAATGACTAAATTCATAACCAGCCAAGACCAAGTTCATTCCCCTATTTAATATCCTTGAAACTCAATGAGTTCACACCCTTTAATGGTCAAACCAAGCTGGTCACGTTTTTGCATGCTAATTATCCTCTTCAACTGCTTTGATGACATGGACTAAGCCTTGATTATTATTTGAGCCCATCTTGGTCTTTTTAGAATCAGCCCAATTCTCTTGGATTAGCCCATTTAGTGCTTCCTTCAAACGTTTGGCTCTAAGTCTTGTAATTGGGCCACTAGGAAGTGACAAAGGGTCTTGCACAACTTCAGCCCCATTCCCATGTGTATGATCAGCATGTCCAGCTCCTTGGTTTCCATCATTCTCCCCCTCTTGAGAAGGATTTGTCCTCAAATCATCACCTACATCAAATGGAGACAAATCAGCAACATTAAAGCTTGCACTAACACCATACTCACTCGGTAAGTCAAGCTTGTAGGCATTATCATTGATGCGCTCCACTACTTGGAATGGTCCGTCACCCCGAGGTAGGAGTTTTGAACGCCGTTTCTCTGGAAAACGTTCCTTCCTTAAGTGTAACCAAACCCAATCTCCTGGTTCAAATACTACCTTCTTGCGTCCCTTGTTGGCTTGATGGACATATTGTTGAGTCCTCCTTTCAATGTTCAGCCGTGCCTTTTCATGAATCATCTTTACAAATTCTGCATTCTTTTTGCCATCTAAGTTCACACGTTCACTCAAAGGTAAAGGAGTTAAATCCAAAGGTGACAATGGGTTAAAGCCATAAACAATTTCAAATGGTGAAAACTTAGTTGCAGAATGTATACTTCTATTGTAAGCAAATTCAACATGTGGCAAACAATCTTCCCATGTTTTCAAATTCTTTTTAATGATAGCACGCAACAAAGAAGACAAAGTTCTATTTACTACTTCAGTTTGACCATCCGTTTGTGGATGACAAGCAGTAGAAAACAACAATTTGGTTCCCAACTTTCCCCACAAAGTCTTCCAAAAGTAACTCAAAAACTTTGCATCCCTATCAGAAACAATGGTCCTAGGCATGCCATGTAACTTAACAATTTCTTTGAAGAACAAATCAGCTATATGTGATGCATCATCAGTTTTATGACAAGCAATGAAGTGTGCCATCTTGGAAAATCTATCTACCACCACAAAAATTGAATCTCTCCCCCTCTTAGTCCTAGGTAAACCTAAAACAAAATCTATAGAAATATCAGTCCAAGGTTCACTAGGTATTGGCAAAGGGGTGTACAAACCATGGGGTTTCAACTTAGACTTAGCATGTTTACACGTGATACACTTCTCACAGATTCTTTCCACATCACGTTTCATATGAGGCCAAAAAAAATGATCATGCAAAATTCCTAAAGTCTTAGCTACACCAAAATGACCCATCAAACCACCACCATGAGCTTCTCTCACAAGCAATTCACGCAAAGAACACATAGGCACACACAGTTTATTTTCCCGAAACAAAAATCCATCTTGCCTATAAAACTTATCAAACGCCACTTTTTCACATGCATTGAACACATCAGCAAAATCAGAATCTTGTGCATACAAATCCTTAATATATTCAAAGCCAAGCAATTTTGTATCTAAAATGGAAAGTAAAGCATACCTTCGGGACAATGCATCAGCCACCACATTTTCCTTACCTTGCTTGTATCTGATCACATAAGGAAATGTTTCAATGAATTCCACCCACTTGGCATGGCGTTTGTTCAACCTTTGCTGTCCTTTCAAATGCTTCAAAGATTCATGATCTGTGTGAATCACAAATTCCTTTGGCCATAGATAGTGCTGCCAATTTTCCAAAGCCCTTACCAAGGCATACATTTCCTTATCATAAGTGGGGTAATTTAGGGCTGCCCCACTCAACTTTTCACTGAAATAAGCAACTGGATGACCACCTTGCATCAAAACAGCTCCAATACCTATTCCTGAAGCATCATACTCAATTTCAAAAGTTTTAGCAAAGTTAGGTAAAACAAGCAAAGGTGCATTAGTTAACTTTTCTTTGATCAGATTAAATGCATTTTCTTGTTCTTTTCCCCACTTAAACGGCACATTTTTCTTGATGACTTCAGTAAGAGGGGCGGCTAAGCTACTAAAATCACGCACAAACCGTCTATAGAAGCTAGCTAAGCCGTGGAAACTCCTCACTTGGCTGATTGTTGTAGGCGTTGGCCACTCTTGGATTGCCTTCACCTTTTCCTCGTCCACCCCAATTCCTCTCTTACTAACAACAAAACCAAGAAACACAAGCTTATCCGTGCAAAAGGTGCACTTCTTGAGATTAGCAAACAACTTTTCTTTCCTCAAGATTTCCAAAACAGATTTTAAATGCATCACATGTTCTTCCAAGTTTTTGCTATAAATTAGGATATCATCAAAATACACAGCTACAAATCTGCCAATAAATGCACGCAAAACATGGTTCATCAAACGCATAAATGTGCTTGGCGCATTAGTTAAGCCGAAAGGCATCACTAACCATTCATACAAACCATATTTAGTTTTAAAAGCAGTTTTCCATTCATCACCTTCCTTCATCCTAATTTGATGATATCCACTCTTAAGATCAATTTTTGTAAAGACACAAGAACCATGCAATTCATCCAGCATATCATCTAACCTAGGAATAGGATGACGATACTTTACCGTTATGTTGTTGATGGCCCGGCAGTCAACACACATTCTCCATGTTCCATCCTTCTTAGGAACTAATAGCACCGGGACCGCACAAGGACTCATGCTTTCACGCACATATCCCTTCTCCAATAATTCACCTACTTGCCTCTGAAGTTCCTTGGTCTCCTCAGGATTGCTCCTATAAGCAGGTCGGTTAGGAATTGATGCACCGGGTATGAAATCAATTTGATGTTCAATCCCTCGGATTGGAGGTAAGCCACTAGGTACCTCTTCGGGAAAGACATCTTCAAACTTCTGCAAAAGAGAAACAATATTGCTCGGCAAAGTACCGACGAGATCATTAGTACATAAAAGAGCCTCCTTGTACATGAGTACAATAAGGGGCTGGTGTGAAAATAATGCTCTCTTAATCTCACTTTTTTTTGCAATGTAACTGAATTTTTCCTCTCTTGCTCTCACTATGGCCGAAATCCTTTCTCTTTCTTTTTCACTCTGATCAATGTTTTTCTCTCTTTCTTTTTTTTTCAACTCTTTTTTTCCACTTTCGGCCTTCCTTTCTTTTTCTTTTTTCTTTTCATTTGATCTTTGTAACTTTAGTTGGTCCTCCATGACCTGTTTTGGAGTTAATGACACAAGAGTAATGGGTTGCCTTTTAAGAGTGAAAGAATACCTATTTGTGAATCCATCATGCGTAACCCTCCGATCATACTGCCATGGTCTTCCCAACAATAAATGGCATGCATGCATAGGAACCACATCACAAAGCACCTCATCCTCATATTTGCCAATGGATAATGCCACCAACACTTGCCTTGTCACCTTGATTTCGCCACATTCATTCAGCCACTGAAGCCGGTAAGGGTGAGGATGTTTCAAGGTGGTTAAGGCCAATTTCTCCACCAAATAAGTGCTGGCTACGTTTGTGCAACTCCCACCATCAATAATGACGCTGTAAACTTTGTTATTTACAAAGCACCGAGTATGAAACAAGTTTTCCCTTTGGTTACTTTCTTCCTCCTTAACTTGCACATTGAGAACTCGCCTTGCTACCAATAAATCTCCAACCACAGCATTTTGCTCATCATCGGCATCCTCCAAAGGTGGCATGTCATCATCATCTACTTCTTCCTCATTCTCCGACTCAAGCTCTCCTTGGGCGTTTATCACCATCACCCTTTTGTTTACACACTGGCTGGCTATGTGTCCCCGCCCCTGACATTTAAAACACTTAATATCACGTGTTTTAGAAATAGAAGCCTCGGTGTTACCTGAAGTAGTGGTGGTTGTTGGTTTGGCATTCTTAGAGGGTTCAAATTTTTGCTTATTTTGAAGCTGCTCGTCCCTTTTTGGAGCTGTCTTCCATGGGCTGGTGGTAGCCATAGGTTGTCCCCTCCTAGCCAATCCCTTTCGTTTGAATTGTTCCTCCACTTTTATGGCTTGATGCACCATATCTGTTAACTCAACATAGTGCTGCAACTCGACTATATCTGCAATCTCACGATTTAAACCGTGCAAAAACCTAGCCATGGTGGCTTCTCGGTCCTCTTCTACATTAGCCCGGATCATTGCTACCTCCATCTCCTTGTAATACTCATCCACACTCTTGGAACCTTGAGTTAACCTCTGCAACTTTTGATACAATCCCCTATGATAATGGTTGGGTACAAAACGCCTCCTCATAAGCATTTTCATCTCCTCCCAAGTGTCCACGAGTGGCTCTCTATTTCTCCTCCTATTAATCAGTAATTGATCCCACCAAACAATGGCATAATCTGTGAATTCAATTGCAGCCAACTTAACCTTCTTTATCTCCGAGTAGTTGTGACAATCAAACACCATCTCCATTTTAGTTTTCCACTCCAAATAAGCTTCAGGATCATTTTTACCTTGAAAAGACGGAATTTTAATCTTTATGTTTCCTAAATCATTATTCCTCCTAGGCCTACCCATCCTAGCTTCTCTATTCCCATACCCACGCTCAAACCTGCCTCGGTTCAAATATGGCTCATCAAATTCCTCCAACTCCGCCTCTTCCTCAACATTCCGCCACGGAACACGCCCACCTTGTTGCCTATTGGGATTGTCTTGTTGCTGTCCCCTAGGAGTTTCTGCTTCTACCCTGTCCAACCTCTCGTGAATAGGTTCTAATTCAGCCCTCAACATACGCCTCATCTCCCCTAACAACGCTTGCATTTGGAGGTTCGAAGCTGCGGGTTGTCGAAATTCTTCGGTTGTGTCTTCTTCTTGATTATTGGACATGTTTAGAATCTGCAAAACAAGGTTAGAATCCTCACAAGCACTCCCTCACGTGTTTCACTCAAGAATTAATACACTTACACTCATGTTTTCACTCTAAACGGCTTTTACCCTCTTTTGGTCTCACACACTCTTGCCTTTTTTCCACTCTTTTGTGTCTTCTTAGTTCTTAATCGAACTTCAAGAAACTAATTCAAAATAATCCAGCAGCAATTGAGAAATAACCAAAACTCATCAAAAAGGTCAAGAACTTGAATAATGTGAGAAACAAGATAGAAAGGAAGAAATTTTCTTACTCAGAAAGGTCAAGAACTTGAATAAGGTGAGAAACAAGATAGAAAGTAAGAAATTTTCTTACTGGAGTCGAGTACTTTTTCTTTTCTTCTTTTTTTTTTTTTTTTTTTTTTTTTTTTTTTTTGCTCTTTTTTTTTTTTTTTTTTTTTTTTTCACAGCAGGGAACAGGAGATTAAAAAAAATAGAAACAATAATAAAAGATAGTCAAACTTGCCTTAGAACCAAGGCTCTGATACCAAAATGATATGAACTCCACCAACAAATGTGATGAAACCCGATAGCAATGATGGTTTGAAACCCCAAGATCGTGTAGACAAGAATTGTTGAGGCTTGACCCGTCACCTAACTAGATGAGAAACCAAGACTACGAAGGATTGAAACGCCACACCAAGAATCTGAATCTCTTCAAGAATCAAGGTGATAAGTTTGGTTGTTTGAACGCCACAAGATTAACTTGATAAGCTCAAAAAGTTCTTTCAAGAACAAAGAGGAACACAAGACCTCACAATAATAATTTTCTGAAAACAAAATTCTATATTCCTTACAAAATTCGTTATGCCCATATATATACTTGGAACAACCCTCCAAGAATAGGAAAAGTCTTAATTATAGCTTTAAAAGCAACACAAGTGCCAACATAAACAAGTCCCAATATTTTTAGGTCTCTTTGGACTTCTAGAGGCAACCAAAATAACTAAATGACTAAATTCATAACCAGCCAAGACCAAGTTCATTCCCCTATTTAATATCCTTGAAACTCAATGAGTTCACACCCTTTAATGGTCAAACCAAGCTGGTCACGTTTTTGCATGCTAATTATCCTCTTCAACTGCTTTGATGACATGGACTAAGCCTTGATTATTATTTGAGCCCATCTTGGTCTTTTTAGAATCAGCCCAATTCTCTTGGATTAGCCCATTTAGTGCTTCCTTCAAATGTTTGGCTCTAAGTCTTGTAATTGGGCCACTAGGAAGTGACAAAGGGTCTTGCACAACTTCAGCCCCATTCCCATGTGTATGATTAGCATGTCCAGCTCCTTGGTTTCCATTAGAGAGAGGTTTAGAAATACCAAGACAGAGAAGCAGCCGCCCGACGTGCTTTAACTGTTGATGTGAATTTTAAATGTACTCGTAAGTGCACGAATCGTTTGCAGTTAATGGATTGCAAGTGTGAGGTCGATCCCACAGGGAATTGCGTTTTTGCAAACAAAATTTAAATCCAAATTAATTTAATCCTAACCTAGTTCCAAAAATTAAGAGATTGTTTTTGTGAATAAAAATCAAAAGCAGAAACAAAATTAACTAGAGTGAATGTAATCAAATAAAAAAAGGCACTAAGGTATCGGAATCCGCACTCACAAACTCATAGCAACATATTCTCATGTTCATCAATACACATCCGAAGTTCTCACCATTCAACTCTTATGTATGTTCTACTATGCTTAAAAAAATCATTAAATCATTCAATGAATCCATTCTTTACACAAATCACAAAAGATATCCGGTTTAAACCAAATCATCAAATGTATCCGTAGAACGAAACACAATGAATATCCAACATTTTGATAAATAAAAACCGAAGCAATCAATTATGTGAAATTATCTCAAATCATCAAATGTATCCTTGAACCATAAAAGATATCCAAGAATCATCCCACAAATTGAAAAGAAGTAAAACATAGGAAAAATTAAACCAAATAAAATCGGATAGTATAAACTTACATGAAAATATTGTTGCTCTTCAATGGTGAGGCTTCATCCTCAACCTTAGTTGAAAAATTAGCTACACATGGCTATGAAAAATAAATTGTAAACTAAAGAAAAACTAAACTAAAAAGAAAAGAATATTTTGTGGTCTCTAGCTTCTCTCCTTTTTCTTAAGCCTTAGAGGTATATTTATAGGGAAAAAAACAAAATCCTAGAAGCCCTAGAATTCCTAGAAAAATCGGAGGTTAGTCTCCTAGTATGAGTAGGAGACTCAAAATTCAATCCAAGAAGGAAAAGGACTCCAAATTTGTCCAGATTTGTGGCCTTTTATTGCGGGGCACTTTTGGCATAGCAGACGTCCGAATTAGGAAAATCCTATTTCTAAGGATTTGTAGAAAATTGAGTTAGATTTCCAACACCACTTGATTCAACCTAATCGGATATTTGAGCTGAAAGTTATGGTCTACATATGCAATATTTGGCATTCATCAACTGTCATCCCCAAAAATATCTACAGAAGCTTCTCAAGATAACAAGAGAAAATATGGGGATAAAATAAACAGTTCCTCAAACAGAATGCAAGGCATGAGTAAAATATGACAAGATAGACATACCTGACATGCACTAGGATTAAGGAACCACAATCCTAGGCATGGGAGACTTCACCTTTACTAGGTAAGTCCACTCCTCCTCAAAGGGTGAATGGTTACATCCTTCCTGACCCATACCTGCTTCACCCGAGGCGGTAGCTTGCAGGTTTTGCCCATGTTGTCCATTCTCCGTAGCATACCTTGTATTAGGTTCAGCAATCCTTCATGGGCATGGCTGCCATTGGGCTTATGCGACTTTTTCTTGTAGCGCTTTGATTTGCCACTCTGATTAGTAGGAACAAACTTCCGCTGATGCTGTAGAGCCTGAAGAGCCATCGGAGGTGTAGCTCTTATTGGCAGCTTCCTCTGAACCTTCAACTTCTAGAGTTGTGGACATTTGGGTCGGATGTGACTGGTGATGCCGCAGTGATGACAGGTGGGCAAGCTTCTTTTGTTTGAATGCTTCTTGACATTCTCTGCAAAATTATGGTTAGCATTCTTATACATAACAGTGCCCTTACCTTCTATATGTCTCCTATGCGGAGGAACATATTTTGATGAGGAAGAATCTTCAACTTTACATTTCTTCATAGCATCCTGCTTGATCCAAGGCCTGTGGGATTTCAACAAACAACAATTTGGCCTAATATGACCAATCTTCCCCCAATTATGACAAGTAGGGACAAACTTACCATGAGCTTGTGTACCTGTGTCTTTGGATTTTGGCATCACACAATCATTCAAGCAATAATTATCCAAACAAGCAGTGTCTACTATCACAGGCTCAATAATAAAGGAATCTAATTCAGAATCAGAAACATGTGAAGTAGAAGCACTCAAATCATCAACAACTAAATTAGGCTTGTTGAAAATATCTGAATGAATACACATCATGCTTTTCAAATTATCACTAGAGAAAACAGAATCTTTTAATTTAATCTCTAGTGAATCAATAATGTTAAACAGCATGGTATTCTCAGATCTCAAAGAGTCAGTTAAGGCATGTGATTCAGACAATTGAACACTCAAAGACTCTTTTTCTTGCTTCACCTTTTTAAGCTCTTTATGTGAAATTTTAGAATGATGATCATTCTTCAATTTATTAAAAACCTTCAAGAACTTAATATCAGAATCCTCATTTGATAACTGAGAAGAATTCATGATAAAAGGTGTAATAAAAAATAGAAGTCATAAAGAGATGAGGATCACACTCAGGAATTAAATCCTAAACAGAATGTGCCGGCTCTGATACTAATTGAAAAATTGAAATGACTTCTAAAAGTAAAGTGTGTGCATAAGTGTCAACAAAAATTAAAGCACAGCGGAAAGTAAATGACACAGAGATTTTTGTTGACGAAGTGGAAACTCAGTTAAGAGAAAAACCACTCCGGGGCAGCCAAACCCAGGAATTCCACTATTCAGAAGACATAGCTAGATACAAGACAGTAACACTCACATGTACCGATGCAGTGGTCGTACCTTGATCTCTGACGTGAAACCTAACACGAACGCTTCCCAACCAGGTTCACCTACCTGAAGGGGTCTTCAATGGAACTCCTTACCTTAGAGCCGACCTCTAAGATAGACTTCGGTTTACAGCACAGCACACTTGTAAAACGGCTTCAGAGGGATTGATGACTTCTCTGAGCTCTAATGGAATTCACACCCTTGGCAAGGCTTTAGAGAAAATATCACGTCTCTAAGCTGTAGAGAATTCACCACCGAATTCTATGTTGAAAGCATGCCTCAAGCCTCTTATTTATAGGCTTTGGAAATCCAAAATCGACTCAAAAACAGAGTCTGAAACACGCGCGTCCGGACGGGAGCCAGGGCCATCCGGATGGGTCAAGTTTTTCTTGTCCGGAAAGTAATTCTGGAATTTTCTGCAGGGCCGTCCGGACGGGCAAATCTTTCCATCCGGACGGAGACCGTCCAAACGCTTCTAGGGACCGTCCGGACACTCAAATTACAGCATTTTTTCTAAGCTTTCCAATGAAGCCAATTTTGTCCCAATCCGATATTTGAGTAAAAAGTTATGATCATAATACCCGAGGGTGTCCGGACGGCTTGATCGAGCGTCCGGACGCTCAACTGCAACCGCCTTTCCAAAGTAGCACTGAAAGCTTCCATACAAGGCCGCGTCCGGACGGTTGCACTTCGGCTGCACGAAATTACCATAATAAGGCTTGGAGCGTCTGGACCTTGAAGGCTAACGCCCGGACGGTTGAACTGGTGCACGCAATTTCCATATATGAAGCTTGATCGTCCAGACCATGAAGGCTGACGTCCAGACAGTTGAACTTGGTATGTACGTTCTTGCCTTATAGAGGACATTGTCCGAACGGGATCACACATCGTCCGGACGGTAGCAGCCGTCTTCCCATAACTGTGTCTTGAGGCAGAAACCTTAATGCTTGTCAAACCCTGAATGGCGTCCGGACGGTATAACCACGTCGTCCGGACGGATGCGCTGGAACACTGGGATTTTCTCGAACTCTGAAGAGCGTCCGGACGATTTGCCATTACGTCCAAACGGATGCAATCTTGAACTGTTTGAAGCTTCTAGACACTGATGGACGTCCAGACGGAAAGATCTTGTCGTCCAGACGGATATTGTTGACTGATGAGCGTCCGGACGGAATACCACGTCGTTCGGACGGCTGACAGGGAACCGAAATAAATCTTTGAAAACTTCACAGAATCTTCTCGAAGAACATTGCTCAAGAGTAGACTCTGGATAAAGCAGCATCCCTGTGAAAGCAGCAACATTACATAGAAGTGATTTTGTCCAACAGAATGTAGCCAACACAAAAACTAACATAAGTGTAGAGTTTTAGATATTTCCCTTTTTCCACTCCTCTATTGGCCTAGGCACGGTTAGCGTTTTATTTGAAGCCTGGGCTTCCTCCCCTTTAACTTTTAATTATTTTCTTTGGGAGCCTAGGCTCCTGGAAACCTCGGTTTCCCTGGTGACCTAGGTACACCAGTTTTTGTATTTATTATTCTCTTTTCAGGTACCTCCTCATTCACTGATAACCTAGGAACTCATGTGAAGCCTCATGTACCCACTTGTGGATCTAGATCCAACAGCTTGTTATTAGACAGATTATTAAAAATAATAAAATATGAAAAGCCACATGCGCAAACAAGTAAATAAAGCAGTAAGCATATATTATAGGAAATGTTAACCAGCTTCGTCCTCAGTAAGTATAGAGATACTTACTAGTTTCTGCTCCAAATATTTTCCTTTACAACTGCATAATAATCATCATGTGATAATAATAGATTAATAAAGCATTTATGAAAACATTATTATTACCATATCTCTTCCTAGATATTACAACGGCCACAGATTTACACATGATCTCGTATCTATTTATTTATTTTAGAGCTTACTTACCAATTCTTATATTAGTACTACCATAATTATCCATTCTTTATGGCATCATTTAACACACAACATACCTTAAAAACAAGAATACAAATGTCATTTAATCAAGTACACATATGAATTTGTCTTCCTTTAATTCACACATCCTTATAACACACATAAATATTTGGAAACACATTCCTTTCTTTAAATACAAATTCATCTCTTTCCTCTTAATATTTATACTCACATATATCTCTTTCTCTCTCTCTCTCTCTCTCTCTCTCTCTCTCTCTCTCTATATATATATATATATATATATATATATATATCCTACAAAGTTATACACCTATTTCTTATTATATATATATATATATCAAAATCTCAACACATATACTCTCACACTAACATTTCTTGATCCATTTTAGAACACAATTTACCCACTCCAAATTACTAATCTCATGTAGTAAACACTCACCCACATACTTACACATATACCCATATGTCCATAATATAAGTTAACCAACTTTTCATACAACATACATATATGCTCATAATTAAAAGCAAGAGCAACTCATAATTTCAAAATAACAATAGAACTACTTGTTCTATGAGAAGTTTAAGGGAGAAAATACTCACCCAAAGTTTTCTAATGACTTAAAGAGTGGAGGAGAGTTGTTGTCCAAGAGAACTCCACTTGTAAAGCTTGGCTTCTTAGTCTCAAATCAAAGGTGGTTTCTACTCACATTTCACTACTGATTTTGTGGGAGAATGAGGGTGGTTTGGAGCTTAAATTTGGCTTGCTAGGTGCTGGAACGTGAGGTGAAATGGGAGGATTTTCGTGCTATTTCTACAGCACTAGAACAAGAGAGAGTTTAGGCTAAAATTTGGTTTCCTCTTCATGAAAATCAACTCCCCATACATCCTATATATAGTACTCTTGAAGGGCTGAGATCAAACCAACAAATCAAAACCTCAATGGACGGATTTGAGCCAGCCAACACCTCAAATTCATAGCTCAAATCTCATAGGTGACTATTTCATATCTTAGTCTATGATTACATGATATCCAAGGAAATCTAGTTGGGTTTCAACCAAAATGGACTAACTAGGCTAACTAAATATGGGTATGATCATTTGGCATCAAGTACAACGTGTGGGTCCCAAATTATTAGGTAGAAAAATCAATTTTCGCATTTAACGAAAACTGCACTGCACAGGGTGAAGTCGCTCGATCGATAATAAAGTCGCTCTATCGACTTCGACCTATAATCGCTCGATCGACCAGGAAGTCGCTTGATCGATTTTAACTTCACTGATCCAACTCTCTACATGCATAACTATATAATTTTATTAGACTATTAGTAATTCTTAAGCCCTATACTTATGTATGCACATATATCAATAACTTAAGTATGGTGACTTTTCCGGGCATTACACTTCGTGGCCCCATATGAAGAAAATGAGGATTCTCAATCTTACTGCTCTGAGAATAGTGAAGTAGAAGATATGCAGTTATCCTATCAACTTCAATATGTAGAGTTCTTAAAACTGAGGGAGAATACAAGTAGCAGGTACTAGAGCTTAACAGCCTCAGGATTGAGAAGACCGCCATGCTCATAAAGATCAATAATTTAGAAGAGAGGCTTCTGGAGACACAGTTACAGCTAGAGAGAGTCTCAGAAGTGTCCAACCGACAAGACCGGACTCGAGTATGTTCCTCCTTCTACTTCTAATATTCCTTCTACCTCCCAGACTATTTTTGTGAAGCTGGTTATTCCCGAGTCTCCACCCTCAAGCGTGGATAAAGGAAAAACCGTTATGGATGGGGAAGTACCAATCATCCCTCAACCTCTGGCCAAGCTTCCTATCAGAGGAAGGCCTCTCACATGTCATCACTTTGGCGAGACAGGGCACATCAGACCTATATGCCCAAATCGGCAAGTTCAGAGGAAGAAAAAGTGGCAGGCTCCTAAAACTCCCATGTGTCACCAATGTGGAGTTAGTAGTCATATCAGACCTAGGTTTCCTCCACCTAAGCCACCCAGGCATCATAGATCTCTGCCCAGAAATCATGTTCCAAGGCATCAGCAGCTGCAGAAGCCTACTCAAGCAAAAAAGACTTGGGTCCCCAAGAAGCTGTATATGGAGGAATAGAATACTGCAGGAAGGGAAATCTCCTATGAAGGACCATCTTCTGTCAGTTCCTTCATACAAGTTCTGGTCAGGTTTCTGGCACTACAGCTAAAGAAGGAAGGACATGACAAGAAAGAGGACACCCACCCCTCAAGGGGGAGCGAACCTACCCAGTAGGTGGTCACACATGCCTAGGATTTTGGTTCCTAAATCCTAGAGCATGACAGGTACACTTGCATAGCATTTTTATAGCATCTTATGAAATATTTGCATGTTTTTATGGAACCATCTTTTCTATCCCTATATTCCATCTTGTTTGTCTTGAAGAAATTCTGCAGGTATTAAATAGGGATGATAGAAAATGTACGTCGAGCGGCTGTTTCTCTATCTTGGTACTGTCAAACCTCTCTCCCTGAGATCATGGTTTGCTTTTAACTTACATGCTTGTACTAAACTATCCTCTTTATTATGAAACTTATTTTTGTTTTCTTTTTTAAATAAAAAAAAAGGTGGATAAAGGATGCAGAGTTTTGTTGTTCTATTACATAGCTTCCAGATATCTTATGTATGTTTAACTGATGTCTCAGTTTTTGATGCATTTATTCTTTTGTCTTTATATAACTGAGAGTTTTTCTTGATATCTGCAAAGTTTCCCAGTTGCATCCATATTATATAACCGGTCTTGTCGGTTGGGCACTTCTGAATAGAGAGCATGTGAATTAGCTTTTCGCCTAAAACTCTCTCTAGTTGTAACTGTGTCTCTAGAAGCCTCTCTTCTAAATTATTGATCTTTATGAGTATGGAGGTCTTCTCAGTCCTGAGACTATTAAGCTCTAGTACCTACTACTTCTATTTCTCCCTTAGTTTTAAGAACTCTACATATTGAAGTTGATAGGCTGACTATATATCTTCTTCTTCACTATTCTCAGAGTAGTAAGATTGAGAATCCTCCTTTTCTTCATGTGGGGCCACGAAGGCTAGGAATTTTTCTTCCTCATGAGTTTCTTATTCCTTCTTAGACTCATTGCTTAGAGTTGCATTAAAGGCTTTCCTTTTTAATTTCTTCAGATTTGCACATTCAATCCTGATGTGCTTGAAACCTGAACACAGCTGTGTGGGGAGCCTTTCTTAGTCTGTCAGAGAACTTCTTCTTGAATTTATTATTTTTCATGAACCGCTCGAAGTTCTTGGCTAACATTACAACTGCGTCTTCATCAACGTCAGAGTCTTCGTCAGATGAGACTCTAGATTTCTTCTTAGGTGCCTTAGATGCTTTAAGGGTAGTAGTCTTTGCCTTTCTGACTGGAGGTAATGAGTATTCATATGTTTGAAGAGATCCTACCAGCTTTTCAATCTTCATCTCCTCCAGATCTTTGCTTTCTTCTATAGTTGTCACCTTAATCCTGAAACACTCAGGCAAAGATCTTAGTATCTTTTGGATGAGTTTTACATCCGAGATTTGCTTCTCAAGACTCACCATCAAGTTTCTTAGGTCACTAATCTTAGTGTAGAACTCTCCGAAGGTCTCTTCTTCTAGCATCTTAATCTCTTCAAATTTAGAAATCAACATTTGAAGCTTGGCAGATTTCACCAGTTTTGTACCTTCATATGTTGTTTCTAGAATTTGCCATGCATCTTTAGCAAATTTACAATTTGAAATTCTTGCGAACTCAGATGGTGAAAGTGCTTGACATAGTGCATGGAGGGCTTTATCATTGGAGAGCCGTGTAATTTCGTCTGTTTCTTCTGGTTCAATCCAACCAGTTTCAACAATTTCCTTGACATCAATTGATTTTAAAAAGAAGTGCATGCAGGATTTCCCATAGCCATAGTTCGTCCCATCAAAGGGCGGAATTGAATTAAGATTTTGAGACATTTATAAAAATAAACAAAATAGAAGTCAAGAGATTACACTCAAGAAATAAATCTAAATTAGAGTGTACCAAGCTCTGATACCAATTGAAAATAAATATTGACTTCTAATTTAACCAAGTGTGTGTGTGTTTGTGTGCAACAAAATATCTTAAATGCGAAATTTAAATAAGACAAGATATTTGTTACGAAGTGGAAACTCTGGGAAGAAAAAAACCACTCCGGGGCAGCCAAACCCAGGAACTCCACTATCCAAAAACAAAGCTAGTTACAAGACACTTGTACTCACAAACCCTTATGCAATAGTCATACCTTTAACTCTGACACGAATCCTATCGTGAACGCTTTCCAACCAGATCTCCTACCTGAAGGGGGTTTTTGATGGATTCCTTTATTTTAGGACCAACCCCTAAGATAGACTTCACACGAATTGTTGAGCACACACCGGCAACGGCTTGAGAGTTAGCGGATCTTCTATTCTCCCTAAACACCCTCTAAAAGCTAAGAGAATTCAATACTGAATTTTATATAATTGACAAGCCTAGGGACCCCTATTTATAGGCCTACAGAAAACCTAAAACTTCTAAGATTCAGACTCTGGCTATCAAGCGTCTGGACGGAAGTTAGCCACCTCCGGACGGTCTTCTATGACATCTTTTAGAAACAGCGCAATTCTATCCTTATCAGGTCCACGTCTGGACGGCTTGGCCGAGCGTCCAAACGTGATGTGAACCCCGTCAAGAATAACGAGACCCAACAACGAAAGGGAACCCAAGACCGTTCTAAGGACAGATTCGAATGGAAAAACCTCGACCCGTTGTTTATGACAAACAAGAACCTCGGTATAAGGAAGACGCCACAAACGGTGGTGGAAATTCTCCGACTCAAGCTCTCCTTGGGCGTTTATCACCATCACCCTTTTGTTTACACACTGGCTGGCTATGTGTCCCCGCCCCTGACATTTAAAACACTTAATATCACGTGTTTTAGAAATAGAAGCCTCGGTGTTACCTGAAGTAGTGGTGGTTGTTGGTTTGGCATTCTTAGAGGGTTCAAATTTTTGCTTATTTTGAAGCTGCTCGTCCCTTTTTGGAGCTGTCTTCCATGGGCTGGTGGTAGCCATAGGTTGTCCCCTCCTAGCCAATCCCTTTCGTTTGAATTGTTCCTCCACTTTTATGGCTTGATGCACCATATCTGTTAACTCAACATAGTGCTGCAACTCGACTATATCTGCAATCTCACGATTTAAACCGTGCAAAAACCTAGCCATGGTGGCTTCTCGGTCCTCTTCTACATTAGCCCGGATCATTGCTACCTCCATCTCCTTGTAATACTCATCCACACTCTTGGAACCTTGAGTTAACCTCTGCAACTTTTGATACAATCCCCTATAATAATGGTTGGGTACAAAACGCCTCCTCATAAGCATTTTCATCTCCTCCCAAGTGTCCACGGGTGGCTCTCTATTTCTCCTCCTATTAATCAGTAATTGATCCCACCAAACAATGGCATAATCTGTGAATTCAATTGCAGCCAACTTAACCTTCTTTATCTCCGAGTAGTTGTGACAATCAAACACCATCTCCATTTTAGTTTCCCACTCCAAATAAGCTTCAGGATCATTTTTACCTTGAAAAGACGGAATTTTAATCTTTATGTTTCCTAAATCATTATCCCTCCTAGGCCTACCCATCCTAGCTTCTCTATTCCCATACCCACGCTCAAACCTGCCTCGGTTCAAATATGGCTCATCAAATTCCTCCAACTCCGCCTCTTCCTCAACATTCCGCCACGGAACACGCCCACCTTGTTGCCTATTGGGATTGTCTTGTTGCTGTCCCCTAGGAGTTTCTGCTTCTACCCTGTCCAACCTCTCGTGAATAGGTTCTAATTCAGCCCTCAACATACGCCTCATCTCCCCTAACAACGCTTGCATTTGGAGGTTCGAAGCTGCGGGTTGTCGAAATTCTTCGGTTGTGTCTTCTTCTTGATTATTGGACATGTTTAGAATCTGCAAAACAAGGTTAGAATCCTCACAAGCACTCCCTCACGTGTTTCACTCAAGAATTAATACACTTACACTCGTGTTTTCACTCTAAACGGCTTTTACCCTCTTTTGGTCTCACACACTCTTGCCTTTTTCCACTCTTTTGTGTCTTCTTAGTTCTTAATCGAACTTCAAGAAACTAATTCAAAATAATCCAGCAGCAATTGAGAAATAACCAAAACTCATCAAAAAGGTCAAGAACTTGAATAATGTGAGAAACAAGATAGAAAGGAAGAAATTTTCTTACTCAGAAAGGTCAAGAACTTGAATAAGGTGAGAAACAAGATAGAAAGTAAGAAATTTTCTTACTGGAGTCGAGTACTTTTTCTTTTCTTCTTTTTTTTTTTTTTTTTTTTTTTTTTTTTTTTTTTTTTTGCTCTTTTTTTTTTTTTTTTTTTCTTTTTTTTTTCACAGCAGGGAACAGGAGATTAAAAAAAATAGAAACAATAATAAAAGATAGTCAAACTTGCCTTAGAACCAAGGCTCTGATACCAAAATGATATGAACTCCACCAACAAATGTGATGAAACCCGATAGCAATGATGGTTTGAAACCCCAAGATCGTGTAGACAAGAATTGTTGAGGCTTGACCCGTCACCTAACTAGATGAGAAAACCAAGACTACGAAGGATTGAAACGCCACACCAAGAATCTGAATCTTTTCAAGAATCAAGGTGATAAGTTTGGTTGTTTGAACGCCACAAGATTAACTTGATAAGCTCAAAAAGTTCTTTCAAGAACAAAGAGGAACACAAGACCTCACAATAATAATTTTCTGAAAACAAAATTCTATATCCCTTACAAAATTCGTTATGCCCATATATATACTTGGAACAACCCTCCAAGAATAGGAAAAGTCTTAATTATAGCTTTAAAAGCAACACAAGTGCCAACATAAACAAGTCCCAATATTTTTAGGTCTCTTTGGACTTCTAGAGGCAACCAAAATAACTAAATGACTAAATTCATAACCAGCCAAGACCAAGTTCATTCCCCTATTTAATATCCTTGAAACTCAACGAGTTCACACCCTTTAATGGTCAAACCAAGCTGGTCACGTTTTTGCATGCTAATTATCCTCTTCAACTGCTTTGATGACATGGACTAAGCCTTGATTATTATTTGAGCCCATCTTGGTCTTTTTAGAATCAGCCCAATTCTCTTGGATTAGCCCATTTAGTGCTTCCTTGAAACGTTTGGCTCTAAGTCTTGAAATTGGGCCACTAGGAAGTGACAAAGGGTCTTGCACAACTTCAGCCCCATTCCCATGTGTATGATCAGCATGTCCAGCTCCTTGGTTTCCATCATTCTCCCCCTCTTGAGAAGGATTTGTCCTCAAATCATCACCTACATCAAATGGAGACAAATCAGCAACATTAAAGCTTGCACTAACACCATACTCACTCGGTAAGTCAAGCTTGTAGGCATTATCATTGATGCGCTCCACTACTTGGAATGGTCCGTCACCCCGAGGTAGGAGTTTTGAACGCCGTTTCTCTGGAAAACGTTCCTTCCTTAAGTGTAACCAAACCCAATCTCCTGGTTCAAATACTACCTTCTTGCGTCCCTTGTTGGCTTGATGGACATATTGTTGAGTCCTCCTTTCAATCTTTACAAATTCTGCCTTCTTTTTGCCATCTAAGTTCACACGTTCACTCAAAGGTAAAGGAGTTAAATCCAAAGGTGACAATGGGTTAAAGCCATAAACAATTTCAAATGGTGAAAACTTAGTTGCAGAATGTATACTTCTATTGTAAGCAAATTCAACATGTGGCAAACAATCTTCCCATGTTTTCAAATTCTTTTTAATGATAGCACGCAACAAAGAAGACAAAGTTCTATTTACTACTTCAGTTTGACCATCCGTTTGTGGATGACAAGCAGTAGAAAACAACAATTTGGTTCCCAACTTTCCCCACAAAGTCTTCCAAAAGTAACTCAAAAACTTTGCATCCCTATCAGAAACAATGGTCCTAGGCATGCCATGTAACTTAACAATTTCTTTGAAGAACAAATCAGCTATATGTGATGCATCATCAGTTTTATGACAAGCAATGAAGTGTGCCATCTTGGAAAATCTATCTACCACCACAAAAATTGAATCTCTCCCCCTCTTAGTCCTAGGTAAACCTAAAACAAAATCCATAGAAATATCAGTCCAAGGTTCACTAGGTATTGGCAAAGGGGTGTACAAACCATGGGGTTTCAACTTAGACTTAGCATGTTTACACGTGATACACTTCTCACAGATTCTTTCCACATCACGTTTCATATGAGGCCAAAAAAAAATGATCATGCAAAATTCCTAAAGTCTTAGCTACACCAAAATGACCCATCAAACCACCACCATGAGCTTCTCTCACAAGCAATTCACGCAAAGAACACATAGGCACACGCAGTTTATTTTCCCGAAACAAAAATCCATCTTGCCTATAAAACTTATCAAACGCCACTTTTTCACATGCATTGAACACATCAGCAAAATCAGAATCTTGTGCATACAAATCCTTAATATATTCAAAGCCAAGCAATTTTGTATCTAAAATGGAAAGTAAAGCATACCTTCGAGACAATGCATCAGCCACCACATTTTCCTTACCTTGCTTGTATCTGATCACATAAGGAAATGTTTCAATGAATTCCACCCACTTGGCATGGCGTTTGTTCAACCTTTGCTGTCCTTTCAAATGCTTCAAAGATTCATGATCTGTGTGAATCACAAATTCCTTTGGCCATAGATAGTGCTGCCAATTTTCCAAAGCCCTTACCAAGGCATACATTTCCTTATCATAAGTGGGGTAATTTAGGGCTGCCCCACTCAACTTTTCACTGAAATAAGCAACTGGATGACCACCTTGCATCAAAACAGCTCCAATACCTATTCCTGAAGCATCACACTCAATTTCAAAAGTTTTAGCAAAGTTAGGTAAAACAAGCAAAGGTGCATTAGTTAACTTTTCTTTGATCAGATTAAATGCATTTTCTTGTTCTTTTCCCCACTTAAACGGCACATTTTTCTTGATGACTTCAGTAAGAGGGGCGGCTAAGCTACTAAAATCACGCACAAACCGTCTATAGAAGCTAGCTAAGCCGTGGAAACTCCTCACTTGGCTGATTGTTGTAGGCGTTGGCCACTCTTGGATTGCCTTCACCTTTTCCTCGTCCACCCCAATTCCTCTCTTACTAACAACAAAACCAAGAAACACAAGCTTATCCGTGCAAAAGGTGCACTTCTTGAGATTAGCAAACAACTTTTCTTTCCTCAAGATTTCCAAAACAGATTTTAAATGCATCACATGTTCTTCCAAGTTTTTGCTATAAATTAGGATATCATCAAAATACACAACTACAAATCTGCCAATAAATGCACGCAAAACATGGTTCATCAAACGCATAAATGTGCTTGGCGCATTAGTTAAGCCGAAAGGCATCACTAACCATTCATACAAACCATATTTAGTTTTAAAAGCAGTTTTCCATTCATCACCTTCCTTCATCCTAATTTGATGATATCCACTCTTAAGATCAATTTTTGTAAAGACACAAGAACCATGCAATTCATCCAGCATATCATCTAACCTAGGAATAGGATGACGATACTTTACCGTTATGTTGTTGATGGCCCGGCAGTCAACACACATTCTCCATGTTCCATCCTTCTTAGGAACTAATAGCACCGGGACCGCACAAGGACTCATGCTTTCACGCACATACCCCTTCTCCAATAATTCACCTACTTGCCTCTGAAGTTCCTTGGTCTCCTCAGGATTGCTCCTATAAGCAGGTCGGTTAGGAATTGATGCACCGGGTATGAAATCAATTTGATGTTCAATCCCTCGGATTGGAGGTAAGCCACTAGGTACCTCTTCGGGAAAGACATCTTCAAACTTCTGCAAAAGAGAAACAATATTGCTCGGCAAAGTACCGACGAGATCATTAGTACATAAAAGAGCCTCCTTGTACATGAGTACAATAAGGGGCTGGTGTGAAAATAATGCTCTCTTGATCTCACTTTTTTTTGCAATGTAACTGAATTTTTCCTCTCTTGCTCTCACTATGGCCGAAATCCTTTCTCTTTCTTTTTCACTCTGATCAATGTTTTTCTCTCTTTCTTTTTTTTTCAACTCTTTTTTTCCACTTTCGGCCTTCCTTTCTTTTTCTTTTTTCTTTTCATTTGATCTTTGTAACTTTAGTTGGTCCTGACCTGTTTTGGAGTTAATGGCACAAGAGTAATGGGTTGCCTTTTAAGAGTGAAAGAATACCTGTTTGTGAATCCATCATGCGTAACCCTCCGATCATACTGCCATGGTCTTCCCAACAATAAATGGCATGCATGCATAGGAACCACATCACAAAGCACCTCATCCTCATATTTGCCAATGGATAATGCCACCAACACTTGCCTTGTCACATTGATTTCGCCACATTCATTCAGCCACTGAAGCCGGTAAGGGTGAGGATGTTTCAAGGTGGTTAAGGCCAATTTCTCCACCAAATAAGTGCTGGCTACGTTTGTGCAACTCCCACCATCAATAATGACGCTGCAAACTTTGTTATTTACAAAGCACCGAGTATGAAACAAGTTTTCCCTTTGGTTACTTTCTTCCTCCTTAACTTGCACATTGAGAACTCGCCTTGCTACCAATAAATCTCCAACCACAGCATTTTGCTCATCATCGGCATCCTCCAAAGGTGGCATGTCATCATCATCTACTTCTTCCTCATTCTTCGACTCAAGCTCTCCTTGGGCGTTTATCACCATCACCCTTTTGTTTACACACTGGCTGGCTATGTGTCCCCGCCCCTGACATTTAAAACACTTAATATCACGTGTTTTAGAAATAGAAGCCTCGGTGTTACCTGAAGTAGTGGTGGTTGTTGGTTTGGCATTCTTAGAGGGTTCAAATTTTTGCTTATTTTGAAGCTGCTCGTCCCTTTTTGGAGCTGTCTTCCATGGGCTGGTGGTAGCCATAGGTTGTCCCCTCCTAGCCAATCCCTTTCGTTTGAATTGTTCCTCCACTTTTATGGCTTGATGCACCATATCTGTTAACTCAACATAGTGCTGCAACTCGACTATATCTGCAATCTCACAATTTAAACCGTGCAAAAACCTAGCCATGGTGGCTTCTCGGTCCTCTTCTACATTAGCCCGGATCATTGCTACCTCCATCTCCTTGTAATACTCATCCACACTCTTGGAACCTTGAGTTAACCTCTGCAACTTTTGATACAATCCCCTATAATAATGGTTGGGTACAAAACGCCTCCTCATAAGCATTTTCATCTCCTCCCAAGTGTCCACGGGTGGCTCTCTATTTCTCCTCCTATTAATCAGTAATTGATCCCACCAAACAATGGCATAATCTGTGAATTCAATTGCAGCCAACTTAACCTTCTTTATCTCCGAGTAGTTGTGACAATCAAACACCATCTCCATTTTAGTTTCCCACTCCAAATAAGCTTCAGGATCATTTTTACCTTGAAAAGACGGAATTTTAATCTTTATGTTTCCTAAATCATTATCCCTCCTAGGCCTACCCATCCTAGCTTCTCTATTCCCATACCCACGCTCAAACCTGCCTCGGTTCAAATATGGCTCATCAAATTCCTCCAACTCCGCCTCTTCCTCAACATTCCGCCACGGAACACGCCCACCTTGTTGCCTATTGGGATTGTCTTGTTGCTGTCCCCTAGGAGTTTCTGCTTCTACCCTGTAACCTCTCGTGAATAGGTTCTAATTCAGCCCTCAACATACGCCTCATCTCCCCTAACAACGCTTGCATTTGGAGGTTCGAAGCTGCGGGTTGTCGAAATTCTTCGGTTGTGTCTTCTTCTTGATTATTGGACATGTTTAGAATCTGCAAAACAAGGTTAGAATCCTCACAAGCACTCCCTCACGTGTTTCACTCAAGAATTAATACACTTACACTCGTGTTTTCACTCTAAACGGCTTTTACCCTCTTTTGGTCTCACACACTCTTGCCTTTTTCCACTCTTTTGTGTCTTCTTAGTTCTTAATCGAACTTCAAGAAACTAATTCAAAATAATCCAGCAGCAATTGAGAAATAACCAAAACTCATCAAAAAGGTCAAGAACTTGAATAATGTGAGAAACAAGATAGAAAGGAAGAAATTTTCTTACTCAGAAAGGTCAAGAACTTGAATAAGGTGAGAAACAAGATAGAAAGTAAGAAATTTTCTTACTGGAGTCGAGTACTTTTTCTTTTCTTCTTTTTTTTTTTTTTTTTTTTTTTTTGCTCCTTTTTTTTTTTTTTTTTTTTTTTCTTTTTTTTTTTCACAGCAGGGAACAGGAGATTAAAAAAAATAGAAACAATAATAAAAGATAGTCAAACTTGCCTTAGAACCAAGGCTCTGATACCAAAATGATATGAACTCCACCAACAAATGTGATGAAACCCGATAGCAATGATGGTTTGAAACCCCAAGATCGTGTAGACAAGAATTGTTGAGGCTTGACCCGTCACCTAACTAGATGAGAAAACCAAGACTACGAAGGATTGAAACGCCACACCAAGAATCTGAATCTCTTCAAGAATCAAGGTGATAAGTTTGGTTGTTTGAACGCCACAAGATTAACTTGATAAGCTCAAAAAGTTCTTTCAAGAACAAAGAGGAACACAAGACCTCACAATAATAATTTTCTGAAAACAAAATTCTATATCCCTTACAAAATTCGTTATGCCCATATATATACTTGGAACAACCATCCAAGAATAGGAAAAGTCTTAATTATAGCTTTAAAAGCAACACAAGTGCCAACATAAACAAGTCCCAATATTTTTAGGTCTCTTTGGACTTCTAGAGGCAACCAAAATAACTAAATGACTAAATTCATAACCAGCCAAGACCAAGTTCATTCCCCTATTTAATATCCTTGAAACTCAACGAGTTCACACCCTTTAATGGTCAAACCAAGCTGGTCACGTTTTTGCATGCTAATTATCCTCTTCAACTGCTTTGATGACATGGACTAAGCCTTGATTATTATTTGAGCCCATCTTGGTCTTTTTAGAATCAGCCCAATTCTCTTGGATTAGCCCATTTAGTGCTTCCTTGAAACGTTTGGCTCTAAGTCTTGTAATTGGGCCACTAGGAAGTGACAAAGGGTCTTGCACAACTTCAGCCCCATTCCCATGTGTATGATCAGCATGTCCAGCTCCTTGGTTTCCATCAACCAACACTTGTGGGGCTCGGCCAATCTTGGATTGCACGTACCTTCTCTTCATCAACCTGTATACCTTGTGCACTAACAACAAATCCCAAAAATACAAGCTTATCGGTGTAAAAAGTGCACTTCTTCAAATTAGCAATCAACTTTTCTTTCCTTAGCACATCTAAAACGGATTTCAAATGTAGTACATGATCGTCTATGTTTTTGCTATAAATGAGTATATCATCAAAATAGACAACAACAAATCTGCCTATAAATGCACGCAAAACATGGTTCATAAGTCTCATAAAGGTGCTCGGAGCATTAGTCAAACCAAAAGGCATAACTAACCATTCATTCAAACCATATTTTGTTTTAAAGGCGGTTTTCCATTCATCTCCTTCTTTTATCCTAATTTGATGATAACCACTTTTTAAATCAATCTTAGAAAATATGCAAGAACCATGCAGCTCATCTAACATATCATCTAAGCGTGGGATAGGATGACGATACTTTACCGTTATGTTGTTGATGGCTCGGCAATCAACGCACATTCTCCACGTCCCATCCTTCTTAGGTACAAGTAAGACCGGAACCACACATGGGCTCAAGCTCTCCCTCACGTGCCCTTTCTCCAACAATTCACTTACCTGCCGTTGAAGCTCCTTTGTCTCCTCGGGATTGCTCCTATAAGCTGGTCGGTTTGGGATGGTTGCACCGGGAACTAAATCAATTTGATGTTCAATCCCTCGGATTGGAGGTAACCCATGTGGTGTTTCCTCGGGGAAGACATCCTCATACTCTTGCAAAAGAGAAACAATAGAACTAGGCAAAGCAAGGCCAAGTTCGTTATTGTTTAAAAGTGCCTCTTTGTACAAAAGTACAATCATCGGCTGTTTTGAAAACATTGCCCGCTTGATCTCACTCACTTTTGCATAAAAATTCTTTTGTTTTCTCTCTGATTTTCTCTCAAGGGCCGAACTTTGATTTTCTTTCTCTCTCATTTTTCTCGGCCTCTCTCTGTTTTTCACTCTTTTTCTTTTGCTCACTCTCTTTCTTTTGATCACTCTCCTTTTGTAATCTCACTTGATCCTCGTATACTTGCTGCGGTGTCAATGGTACAAGAGTGATTGATCATTGATTAAGTACAAAAGAGTACTTGTTCGTAAAGCCATCATGCTTCACTTGCCTATCGAATTGCCATGGATGCCCTAGCAATAAGTGTCCCGCCTGCATCGGTACTAACACTTCATCTTCATATTTACCGATTCGAAATGCAACTAACACTTGCTTGTTCACCCTTATCTCACCACTATCATTTAGCCATTGCAACTTGTACGGTCTAGGATGTTTTATCATGGGCAATCCCAATTTCTCCACCATAATTGTGCTTGCAACATTAGTACAACTACTACCATCAATAATCACACTACATACCTTGTCTTTAACGTAGCACCTTGTGTGAAAGATGTTCTCCCGCTGTACTTCATCAACTCCTTTTGCTTGCAAGCTCAATGCTCTTCTCGCCACCAATGTCAATGCGTCAGGGGCTAAATACTCCTCATCGGAAACATCCTCCAATGGCGGCATGTTGTCGGTGTCGGAATCTTCATTATCGGTCACAATTTCTCCATTGGCTTGCAACACCATGGCTTGCTTGTTTGGACATTGACTTGCTATGTGGCCCCTGCCTTGACATCTAAAACACTTAATATCACGATTCCTAGAGGTAGAGGCTTCGGTTTTACCTTGAGGAACGTGGCTGGTAGTCACGGACTTGGGCTCGGGTTTGGGCGTTTGTGACTTGTCCAGCGGCTTGGCTTGACTCATATTCCAAGAGGTAGAACTAGAGTTATGGCCTGCACGTGTCCCACTCCCTCTCTTGAGTTGTTGTTCCACTTTGATAGCCATATGCACCATATCTTCCAATTCCACATAATGCTGCATCTCTACCTTATCATGGATCTCCCGGTTTAAGCCAAGTAAAAATCTAGCCATTGTAGCCTCCCGATCCTCCTCTACATTAGCACGGATCATAGCAATCTCCATCTCCTTGTAGTAGTCCTCTACGCTTCGACTCCCTTGTCTAAGACCTTGTAGCCTTTTGTACAACTCTCGGTAGTAGTAACTTGGAACGAACCGCTTTCTCATCACTACTTTCATCTCCTCCCATGTGTCAATTGGGCGTTCTCTATTCCGCCTCCTGTTTATCACAAGCTGATCCCACCAAGTAATAGCATATTCAGAAAATTCAATCACAGCTAATTTTACCTTCTTTTTCTCGGAGTAGTTGTGACAATCAAACACGAACTCCATCTTCTTCTCCCATTCAAGATATGCCTCAGGATCAGATCTACCTTGAAAGGACGGAATCTTCATCTTAATACCACCCAAGTTGTTATCTTCACGATTCCTAGCTTCTCTAAATCTTCCTCCAGGTCTCCTATTGTTAACAATGGAACCCCGATCTTCTTCTTCATCAAAACCAGACCCATAACGCTCTTCATCCTCCTCCCTCGGTGGAACTCTTTCCCTTCTACGAAAATTACGACCGTTTTGTGGTTGCTCCTCACGTCTATTCTCCATCTGATCTATCCGTTCGTGAACCTGCTTCGTCTCCATCTTCATCACTCGCCTCATCTCACTCATCATGGCCTCCATAAACATTTTCGGATCGGCCAATTTTGTATCACCTTCGACAATGCTCTTACCACTATCGTGAGACATGATTGCTGCAAAACAAAGGTTAGAAAGAAAAAAAAATCCTCACGAATCACTCCCTTACGTGTTTACACTCAAGAAGGTGGATCACTCTCCACTCGTGTTTCACTCAAAATAATATGGCTTTTACCCTCTGATGTTCTCACCACTCTTGCCTTTTTCCACTCGATAATTCTCTCTTAGTTCTTTTGAAACTAAACAAACAACTCAAAATTTCCAGCAACAATTCACCCAGAACTACTCAAGGAATTTCAGATTTGAACACAAGGAATATGGAAATTTTCAGATTAGAAATAGAAGGAATATGACAGTTTGGAATTTTGGAAGCACAGAATAATGAATTTTTTTTTTTTTTTTTTTTTTTTTTTCTAGTCACAAGCAGCAATAATAATTGTAATTGCCAAAAACGATTGATCAGATTTCAACAAGCACATGAAACTATACAAAGGACAATTGAAAGCGACGTGTAAATCAAAGATGGAAGTTGCAGATATGGAAAGAAAATCCAAATCTTGAAATTATTGATCTGAAAATTAAAGCAAAGATTCGCGTAATCAATTAAGAATGGAATTCAAATCTGAAAATTTCAAATCTGAAAAATTAAAGCAAAGATTCGCGTAATCAATTAAGAATGGAATTCAAATCTGAAAATTTCAAATTTGAAAAATTAAAGCAAAGATTCGCGAAAATCACAAATCTGAATTTTGACAAGATTTTTTTTTTTTTTTTTTTTTTTTTTTTTTTTTTTGATGATTAGCAACTGGCTTTTAAGAATAATGAAATAAAATTTCAAAATAGTGATGTGAAGGGATATGCAAACCTGAACTAGAAACTGAGCTCTGATACCAAATGATGTGAACCCCGTTAAGAATAACGAGACCCAACAACGAAAGGGAACCCAAGACCGTTCTAAGGACAGATTCGAATGGAAAAACCTCGACCCGTTGTTTATGACAAACAAGAACCTCGGTATAAGGAAGACGCCACAAACAGTGGTGGAAATTCCGTTTGATAAGTCGAGATGAACGCCACGGGAAATCCCGATAAGTTCGAGTAGTTCTTCAAAGAACCAAAGAGAATAAAACCTCACAAGTTTTATGAATCATCAATGTCTCTATTACATGGTAGGTACACCTATTTATACAAGAAAATTAATTGCGGAGAAAGTAGTTCTAATCCTAATAAATAAAACAAATCAATTCCTAGCAAGGAAAGAAAATAAGTCCTAATCTAAAAAGTGAACAAATCAAAATATACTTAAATATCTAACTTAAATAAGGCGTGAAATCATTCTAAATATGGCACTCTTCATATTTCCATGCCGGTTCACCATCAATTATCTTTGTGGTCCAACATATTTCCATATAGCCCACCATCAATTATTCCGCATCAATTTGGTTTAGATTTTCTGCGATTGTTTTCTTGCCAATTCTTGGCCTTGACCGGATTCTTCTAGAACTTGAATCAATGTGACAATTTTTTGTTGGCCACGTGGATCATGCTCAATGGGCCTCCACAAATTTGCTTGAGCCCATAACTCTTGGATGAGTTCGTTGAGCACATCCTTAAACTTCTTTGCTCGTGCTCTCGTAACCGGCCCAATTGGTACTTGAACGAGATACTTCAAAGCGGTGCCTTGATTTCCATCATTCCCTTCCTCTTGAAAAGGATTTATCCTCAAATCACCACGCTCGAGGACTTGGAAAGGGCCATCTCTTTTTTTTTTTTTTTTTTTCGTGGTCCTCTTCTTCTTTGTTTAAGGATCCAGCTTCTTCTTTGCAAGGAACTGCAACTCGCCCCTTTTGTCTCAGCTACAGTTCCTTTCCATTTTCCTTTAACAACAGATTCCCGGTTTACTTCTCTTTTAATGCAAAATCTGGAACTCTCGGGTATTGCCACAGCATGCTTCAATTTTTTTCCAGCAGCAGATTTCCGATTTCCGTCTCCTTCAACCGAAAGTCCGAAAATCTCGAATCCCATATTCATTCTTCCTCCGCCAATCAAACCCAAGTGTGCTCCTCTGTCCACCTCGCTCACAGGAAACTGTCGTTCATCGGCCGGTGCCTCTGCATCCGTCATAGAATCACATGGAGGCTCGCCCCTGTGCTCGATGGAAGATTCTGGGCTGCCGTGGTTCACACCGAAATCGTCGTTCAGTGGGTAATCGCCGTCTGGGGGGCGTTTGGGTGGCCGCAGACGACCGGAGAAATAGCCCGGTGAAGAAGCTTGCTTCGTCGGACCTCCCTCCATTGTTCCAGCTTCTGGGTCTTGTCGCCGGCCAGGGAACGACGCTCTGGGCCACGGCCCAGTTTGGGTCGGCTCCCCGAGCCTCCTCCTTGCCACCCAACGCCGATTCGCCGGCTTCAAGGAGCGCCGGGTGTTGCGCCGAAGCCCCTCTCTCAGCCCCTTCGGATCTCCCCTGCCCGAGCCCTTGTCTCCATCCCCACGACCCGACATCTTCACACCCAAATCAGAAACAGCAGGGAACACGGACAGCTTTCTCTGGGCTTTTGAATCCCTTGTGGCGTCCTTTCTCTCCACGAAATTGCTTGATTTGAACCTTCTCTTTTTCTTCTCCTGAACCAATCACAATGGAAGAGATTGGCTGGGCTTTGAGGTTTCTGTGGTTGGTACTGTGGGTGGTGGATTGGCTTGTTGATGGGTAAACTTGGTGGGATTGTTGGATGGGAATTGAGTGGGAACGTATATGTTTGTGATGATGGTGAGGGTTGGGCTTTCGGTGTTGGCCAAGAGATGTGTTTTTGCTGGGTTTTGGCTGAGATTTCGGGGAGGGGTGGTGATGAGATTTTATGTGGGTTGATGGTGTTGTGTGTTATGGGCGATGGTGCGGCTAACAGATGTGGTTGGGGACTGTCTTGAGGTTCTGCGACGGTGGGTACGGTTAGTGGGGTTGTCTTTTGTGTGGGGTTGGGTTTTGGGTCCTTGCAGGATGGTTCTGCCGGGTTGATTTGTGGTGGGGTTGTGGGTTTTGGCAGTTGTTCGGGTGGGTTTTCTAATGAAACAGATGAGAATCGTACCTGACGTGCCGCAATTTCATCTCTCCATTGCTGGAAAAATTGATCTTTTCCACCGGTTAAGTTCTGCCCATGATTCTTTGGAGAGTGTTATAGACATAGTTGGCTCTGAACTAGAAACTGTGCTCTGATACCAAATGAAGTGAACCCCGTCAAGAATAACGAGACCCAACAACGAAAGGGAACCCAAGACCGTTCTAAGGACAGATTCGAATGGAAAAACCTCGACCCGTTGTTTATGACAAACAAGAACCTCGGTATAAGGAAGACGCCACAAACGGTGGTGGAAATTTCGTTTGATAAGTCGAGATGAACGCCACGGGAAATCCCGATAAGTTCGAGTAGTTCTTCAAAGAACCAAAGAGAATAAAACCTCACAAGTTTTATGAATCATCAATGTCTCCTCGATTACATGGTAGGTACACCTATTTATACAAGAAAATTACTTGCGGAGAAAGTAGTTCTAATCCTAATAAGTAAACAAATCAATTCCTAGCAAGGAAAGAAAATAAAGTCCAAATCAATTCCTAGCAAGGAAAGAAAATAAATAAAGATCTTAGGTAGGTAAAGAAAATAAGTCTTGCAATCCGATCCTTCTAAATTAACGAACAATCTCAGCAGTTCTTAGCCTTGACCGGATCCTTCTAGAACTTGAATCAAGGTGACAATTCTTTGTTGCCCACGTGGATCATGCTCAATGGGCCTCCCCGAATTTACTTGAGCCCATAACTCTTGGATGAGTCCGTTGAGCACATCCTTGAACTTCTTTACTCGTGCTCTCGTAACCGGCCCAATTGGTACTTGAACGAGATCCTTCAAAGCGGTGCCTTGATCTCCATCAAAACGGCCTTCGCTAAAACTCCTTTCTGTGTTCAAACGGAACAATGGAATATTCTGAAATGCTGGACAACGTTTGGACGTGTTGCCACGTCATTCGGGCGACTTGCAAAGACTTCCCAAATAGTGGCGACTTCTGAAATCCAACTCCGTGTTGAATGTTGATTGACCTAGCCGTCCATACAGTGTTGCTCTGTCGTCCGAATGTCTTCAAAGCAAACTGCTGGACACTATGGGGCGTCCGGACGTCTTCAAAGGCTCGTCCGAACGGTTGCACAGGAACCGGTTAATTTAGCTTAGAATTTGCAAGGACTCTTCATGAACATCTTCTAGAAGCTTGTGATCAGTCACATGCTTTGATTTGAACACTGTCTGAATACATGAAGATTTTGAATTAGGAACCGACCATCCTGTTAATTCACAACCAATATATAAAGTGTTTTTTGTTATCCAGAATGTGGCCAATATAAAATACTAACAAATACAAATTTCTTCTCATGACGCTTACTGACACCCTAAACACTAGCAATCTTTTTCTCCTATTACGGTTTTGAGGGGTAGAGATGCCATTTTGAAAATATGGCCCTAAACCCTAGCATTCTTTTTCAGGATAATTGCACCATTGGTTCTGGGGTTGGCCTAAATACAAATCACTCCTTGTGGCACAAAAAGTTCATGGAGGGTCTCTGTGGTAAATTACGAATCACTCCTTGAACCAGTTTTTCGTCCACCAAGTTAGTATTATTGGCCTCATTCCGTTTCGACAAAATAATTTGTATGTAAAAGATGCTGTTTTACAAGGGATTCCACTATTCAGAAGAGTTTCAGAAGATTCTGCCTGCAAGTTAGAAAATCTCCAGTTCCCTGTCAGCCGTCCGGACGATCGTGCCATCCAGTCCGGACGCCCATCTGTCCACTATTCCATCCATCCGGACGCCAGACAGACCAAGCGTCATCCGTCCGGACGATGTGCATTTTTCGTCCGGACCTCTACTATATCGAGAAGCTACTGTTCCAGCATTGCATCCGTCTGGACGTCTCAGCAACCCGTCCGGACGCCTCTCAGTGATCGATCAGCTTCAGATTCTTTCCAAGTTCAATTTAAGGGAAGATTGCTTCAACCATCCGGACGACGTGGATTCCCGTCCGAACACGCTCATACATAAGGCAAGAATCGCAATTCAAATATTACCGTCCGGACGACAGTCAGCCTTGGTCCGGACGCGCGTTCATTAGTTAAGGAAATTTCCGATTCAACTTCAACCGTCCAGACGCGCGCATAGCAGATATGGAAATTGCATGTTGAAGATCAGCCGTCCAGACGCTCATCCCCCATGGTCCGGACGCGCGAAGCCTTATAAGGAAATTACTTGCAGCGGACGTGCGACCGTCTGAACAACAGTGTGTCACCGTCCGGAAACAGCTCTTAAACAGGAAAGATTTTTCAGAGAAATTTTCAGAAAAATCTGTCGCACAGTTGTCCGTCCGGACGACCCATGTTCACCGTCCGGACGATGCCCGCATATATCACTGCAGTCGCCCATTCTACACCTCAGCCTATAAATAGAGTTCCCTGGGCATTGAGAACTGCAAGAATTGGGTATTGAATTCCACAAGTGCTCAGAGAAGTTATTTTGAGAGATCGTTGAGCTGATTAAGTTTCCTCTGAAACCATTGCAAGTGTGTTGTTGTTGCTACGCTACAACTGAAGTCTATGGTAGGGGTTGGCGCTAAGGTAAAGGATTCCATTGAAGACCCCTTCAGGTAGGAGACCTGGTTGGGAAGCGTTCGTGTTGGGTTACACGTTAGAAAGCAAGGTACGACCACTACATCGGGTATATGTGAGTGTTACTGTCTTGTATCTAGCTCTATCTTCTGAATAGTGGATATCCTGGGTTTGGTTGCCCCGGAGTGGTTTTTCTCTTAATTGAGTTTCCACTTCGTCAACAAAAATCTCTGAGTCATTTAATTTCCGCATTATTATTTTTGTTGACACTTTGTGCACACACTTGCTGTTTATTTTAGAAGTCAAATTTCATTTTTTCAGTTAGTTTGTCATGTCATACCCAATAAGAAATCGACATGTGGCCATTACAATAAAAAAAATATAAATAAATAAAACTTAAAAATTATTTTATTCTTTTTAAAAAATAGAAAATAGCAAAAGGGTGGATGCCGGTGGTGGCCCGGCCGTGTCTGGGGGTGGCCCACGGCCTCCCCTATGCTTGGGGTGGCCATGTGTTGATTTCTTATTAGGTATGACCTGACAAACTAATAGAATCTGTTAACTTGAGCCGTTTAAACAAAAAAAGGTCTCACATAGAACGTATCACAATCGATCACATAGATCGTACCACGATCAATCACATAGATCGAACGTGGTACGATCTAAGTGTGATCGATCGTGGTACGATCAATGTGATTGATCGTGGTACGATCATGTGATCGATCGTGGTACTATCTATGTTTTACCTAATGACAAAAATACCTTTCATAAAATTATTAAAATTAAAAAAAAAAAAAAAAAAAAAAAAAAAAAAAGTTATAGAAAAAAATAAATAAGTAAAAACTGGTTTTAATTTTTTTTGATCCAGAGCTAAGTAGTTAGTATATATGCTAACTAATAAACACACTTACAAATATTAAGTAACATATGTGACATATATTAATAAATTGAGTAAAAAATGTATTAAAAATTAAAAACTATTGGAGCCGTATACTATATTTAATTAGCTAGTACACTATATGCTTATTTAGTATATATATATAATTTTTTTTTATCAAAAAATTAAAATTAGTGATTGGAGCCTTTTTGGCCAAAACGACTCTAATTAGAGTCGTTTTTGCCATCAAAACGGCTCCAAGTGGAGCCGTTTTTGGAGACAACAACTCCAACTAGAGTCGTTTTCTCTAAAACGGCTCTAACATCTTTTTTAGGGGGGGGGGGGGGGGCTCGATTTAAAAAATTTCATGTGTTTTTAAACTGTCCGCCACGCCCCCCCCCCCCCCCCCCCCCCCCCCCCCCCCGCCCCCCAAAAAAAAAAATTCATGTGTTTTTGAATTTTGATTTTTTTTTTTTTTATTGTTACCCATAAAATCGATCCTATCTCTCTCTCTCTCTCTCTCTCTCTCTCTCAGAGACACCGCCCGATCTTTGGTGCTCAAGAGACCCAGCCGTGGGTCTCAAGAATTTTTCAATAGATGGGTCTACAGTACTTACTTGTGGTTTTTGTGGTCTATGATGTTTGACAGGAAAGTGGGAGAAAGGTGGACTCGAAGGGGCTCAATTCTGCTCCAGGTTCGTTTTGGTTTTACGGGTTCTTGATTTTGTGTAATGGGCGTGGTTTGATTTTCTTGTATTATGTGAGGATTTGGTTTATGGGTTTCGATTGTTTTATGAAATAATGTTTTTATTTGATGTGGGACTGTTGAATTTGGCTTTTGTTTTGATCAGGGACGCCATCAAATGATCCGTCTAGGGCTCCATTGCTTTTATATGGTTTATGTATTATATTTAACCACCACTGGTGGTCCCCTCATTTGTCACTACCATTTTTCATTTCCATTTGGAGCTCTTTGCTTTCCTAATGGCTCTCTGATCAATATTGAGCAGAAAAAGGCCTGAGGCTAGGGTTCGCTCAGCTCCGCAGTCTGCAGACCTTCTCACTGCCCAACCTTCCGTACGACTACGGGGCGCTGGAGCCGGCTATTAGCAACGAGATCATGCAGCTCCATTACCAACTACAACAAGGCTCTCAAGCAGCTACAAGACGCCGTGGCCAAGGGCAACTCCACCACCGTCGTCAAATTGCATAGCGCCATTAAGTTTAATGGCAAAGGTCAATTTCCATCACTCTCTCGCTTATTCTGTTTGCATTCATCTTAATTTAATCTATGTGCGATTGGAAGTTCTTTTCTTTGTGATATTTCCTAGAACAAAATAGGATTTTGGTATAACATGTTTGGTTCATTTTGTACGATTTATTTTGCTAATTTGAAAGAAGACGCTAGAGTTGATCTTCTTTGGGTTTGGTTTGTGACCTTTGTTGATGGGTATTCTGATTTGGGGTTATTTTTGATCGGATGTATATGATGTACTGAAAAGGTCTAAAGGGGTTATGATATATACATGTATATATATATATATAATTTCTTTTTATTTAGAGTCGTTTTAGAGTCCCTAAAATGACTCCAAAAAATATTATTTTTTTGTAAAATTTTTTATTTAGAGTTGTTTTAGGGACCCTAAAACGGCTCTAAAAAAATTAATGGTTTTTTTTTTAAAAAAAAAAATATATATTTAGAGTCATTTTAGGGTCCTTAAAACAGCTCCAATTAGTTAGAGTTGTTTTGGTCCAAAACGGCTCAAACCGGTTTGAGCTCTTTTTGCCAAAATGACTCCAACATATTTGAGGCGTTTAAAAAAGTGGCTTAAATCGGTGTGAGCCGTTTTTATTTAAAACAGCTCAAATTTGAGCCATTTTAGTCCAAAACGGCTCGAACCGAGATTTTAATATGCGATATGTTGAGCCGTCTTGAAAACGGCTCAAAACATTTAGAACCGTTTTAAGGCCTTAAAACAGCTCCAAAAAAATGGCTCAAAACACCTGTTTTTTTTGTAGTGCCTCCATGAACTTTTTGTACCACAGAGAGTAATTTGTAATTTAGACCAACCCCAAGGACCAATGATGTAATTATCCATTCTTTTTCTCCTATTAGGGGTTTTGAGGGGTAGATGTGTCATTTTGAAAATATAGGGTTTAACCTAAAGTTTTGCTATAAAAGCCCAAACTAGGCACCACTTTGGGGGCATCTCGGTATTCACCTTTGTATTTAGAATTCAGAATTTATATTTATTCAGAGCCTGTTTTTAGCTCTGTTCTTCCTTTTCGCAATTTAATTTCTGTCTTTTTTTTATCTTTTCCATCTCTTTAGTTTCTTTTATTTTATGTTTAATTTAGTTTAATTTTTGTCATTCTACCTTCTCCATGTCTTTTATTTTTTCTTGTGTTAGTTTTACTTCATGTTTTCATTACAAGATTATTTGATGTTTTTAGTCATGAGAAGCTAAAATCCTCATCAATGATAACACCAACATTCTTGTCATGAAATTTATGAATTCGATATTTTATAAAATTCAAGTTCTAATTCAGTTTATTGACTCATGTTTTTAAATTGAATATTTTATTTTCTAGTGGATATTTGATGTGTTTCAACCGATGGATACATTAATTGATTCCAATTAGAATAGATATCTATTGTTATTTGTTTCACAAACGGATACAATGGATGATTTGATCTCAAAGGGATAATCGTTGTGATTTATTTTAGAGTTGGATTCATCAAAGGATTTATGATTTATTAAAGAACTTGAATAGCCAATTCATTTTAATCGGATTTATAATTAGCATGCAAGAGTGTGGTGTTTGATTTGGTTTGGTGGATTCCAAAACCTTAGTGCTTTTCTTTGTATTGAGTTAATCATCTTTTCTTTTGTTCTAAACAAAAATCCAAAAACTTCGGTACTAGGTTAAAATAGGATTAATTTAAGTAGAAATTGATTTTTGCAACGCAATCCTGTGGATTTGACCTCGCACTTGCACACACTATATTGCAAACGATTCGTGCACTTGCGAGTAAATTGAAACTCACAACAATGTATTTATAGCAAGGACTTGAGTCGATTTCCTCCGAACATGGAGGAAATGGATTCTTTGATCGTGGGGTCTCTATGCATCCCAAACGTGGGTCTTCACATTCCGGATCGTGGGTCTTTCGTGTCTCGGGAATGTGGGTTCCGGCATTTCTGAAAAATTTCTAGATTTCTCGGGATCTTAGTTTTTCCATGGCTTTTCGCAAGTTACTCCTGAGTTCTCTGGACATGCGTGTCCCAAGCCTTGGCTGCTTAATACCCATCTCCCGAGATCGGACTATCCCAGGAGTTCTACTGTCAATACTTCTTGGGCCGGTACTGACTCGAAGGTCCCTAATTCTAAGGGTGGGCCAACCTGAGTGGGATTATTCCCAATAGTTACCCCCCAATTCATTTTCCTGAGGCATTTGGATAATGGGACTACTTTATCTTGAAAAGTCCGAGCTTTGACTTCTTCTGAAATTGCCTGATACCTTTGTGGTTGTCTTTCTGTCTCCCGGGATAGAACTACCCAGGATCGTGCTTGCTGAAAAACCTGCAAATCTAAGAGTTAAATCCGACCCCCAATTCTTTCTTGTTTTCTTTCCAGGGTTGTCTCCCTAGCTACCTGTTGAAAACCTGCAAAACCGAGGGTTAAATCTGACCCCCCATTCTTTCTCGTTTTCTCTACAGGGTTATCTCCCTGGCTCCAGGCGAGGACTAATCTAGAAGACGTGTCTTCTTGTTTTCTCTGTAGGGTTGTCTCCCTAACTTCCGGTGAGGACTAATATGGAATACCTGTCTTCTTGTTTTCTCTACAGGGTTATCTCCCTAGCGGATGAGGACTAATCAGGATGACTTGTCTTCGTGTTTTCTCTGTAGGGGTTATCTTGCTGGCTCCAGGTGAGGACTAATCTGGAAGACGTTCCGTTTGCCAGGTGTTTTAATCCGGCCCCCCGTTCTTGCTTTCTCCTGTGAGAAGTGACATCAACGGGTTTTCGGTCTCTAGACTGAGGACGCTCCAATGTTTAAGTCAACTCTATTCTTTTATTCTGAAAAATACTTATTCCCAAAATCTGGGAAAATTTTCTTGTCTTTATTATAACTGAAATAATAACCTTGTTCTTTGAAATATAACACAAAATAAATAAGAGTTTTTCTCGGGACTCCCGACTAGCTTTACTATCTTACTATCCAATCTCGGCTATAATCTGTTGGTTCTCCCTTCCTTCTTCATCCTCCATCATTATCTTGATCCCTCTCTTCCCGCTAATGGTCTTGGGGATAATAATCCCGAGGCTACTTGAAGCCGGACAAAATAGTGATTATTTTGCAGGCTATTCAACAGGCAGCTTGCAAGGAAGAAAACATAAAAAATTATCCCCAAAACATAGAGACAATCTCTAAACTTAAATAAAATTATCAATAATCAATCGTCCCGGAAAAACGCCCACAAGCCAGGCTAATATAGCTGAAAATTCGACCTTTAGTTGGGTTTTACCAAAAATAGCAAAACCCTAATAAAACGAAATACATAAAATAAAATATATTATTCTAAAAATATTCTTCAAATATTTTGTACGATTCTTTCCATTCTCGGGCTGATCTTATTACAGAAATAATCTTCAAATCCTGTGTCTGATTTTCTCCTGCATCAGTCTCACTGGGTTGGAAAGAATTCGTCCTTGAATTCAAATCTTCTTGTCCTCGATCTTTTGGATGGTCGACCAATTCATTCCATCCCGTATTTCTCAATACTAAAGTAATTTGAAACAAGTTGCAACCCATCACAACGACTAGCCTTTCTAAATTGAAATAAATCAATCTTCTCACGTCTTTCATTTATTTTCTCCAATTCACGCTCCATAACAGTATTCAAAGAATTATCAATTCTTTCTTGACCACAAAAATTAAAATTGTCAACTAACACGTCGAAACCAACATCTAATTGATTACTAGGTAAATTTGATAGAAATCTTTCAATCCCAATGAAATCAACATAACTAATTTCCTCATTACTCAACTAAAATCCCTCGTTATGTAGACTTTCATCAAACACATGGCAATCATTATTTTCTTCAACAAATTTTATTGCATTAACCAGAAAACTTACCTCATTCAATAAATCCTCTTCGTCAGGATAGATGTCGTCATAAATTGTTGGAGAGACCCAATCTACTACAGATCCTTTCTCTTGATCATACGACAAAGAATCTCCCACAAGATCTTCATCATTGATATCGGTATCATAAGTTGGTGGAGAATCCCAATCCACGAACCCTTGTGAAGGATCTTCAACATCTTCATGTTCAATATCATCATGAACATCTCCATGTTTGAACTCATCATCAACGAACTCGTCTTCTTGGAATTCTTCATCAACAAATTCTTCATCCCGACCTCGTTGTTCCCGAACCAGAACAGGATTGTGATACGGGTTCTCGAAATTGGATTCTGAATTGCGATCGTCAATATCGCATTTCGTAACCATGTTTTGCGCCGCTAGACGTTGGGTTAACTCTACAACTTGCCTCTGCAAATCCTCAATCATCACATCCTGAACGTTACGATCACGGTGCGGAACTTCCTCGATCGGAACCTGCCCATGACGACCACCATGACCATAACCACTAGCCATCGAAACTGATGAAGAACTTGTCTTAGGAAAGTGCTGAAGATCTGATACCAATTGAAGCTGGACAAAATAGTAATTATTCTGCAAGATATTCAATAGCCAGTTTGCAAGGAAGAAAACTAAAAAAATTATCCCCAAAACATAGAGACAATCTCTGAACTTCAATAAAATTATCAATAATCAATCATCCCCAAAACCCTAATAACCCTAATAAAGCGAAATACAGAAAATAAAATATATTATTCTAAAAATATTCTTCAAATATTTTGTATGATTCTTTCCATGAAATATATTATTCTAAAAATGTTCTTCAAATATTTTGTATGATTCTTTCCATTCTCATGCTGATCTTATTTAAGAAATAATCTTCAAATCCTGTGTCTGATTTTCTCCTGCATCACTATTGACCCTAGGGCTGGTAGTCCCGGTGATTACCATTCTTTATGAGCTCCTTTATCAACAACCTTAGGGTTATGCACCCCTCGGTGAAATGACCTGTCTGTTCATGGAAATCACAATATTTATCTTCATTCCTTTGATGAGGGTTACCTGGTATCCTCGGGGGCCGGTGAAACTCCGGGTCTCTCCTGATTTCCATGAGGACTTCTGATATCTCAGCATTCAGTGGTGTAAAGTTGTAATCTTTGAATTTCTTTACCGGCCTCTAATCTTCATCAACCTTCCTGGATTCTTTTCTTTTTCTTTCGAGGGATCTATCTCGGGATGGCCGTGAACTGGCAATAGCCTTCAGCGTTTCTTCCTTACTGATGTATTCCTCTACTTTATCCATCAGTCTCTACAAGCTGCTCGGCTATTTCCGGGCCAACTTCTTCATTATAGGCTCCACGGGTGAAATGCCTTGGTAGAGAGTGGTGTAAACTATGCCCTCGATTGGCTCCTCAACCACCATCTTCTCCTGATTTAACCGGGTCACAAACTCCTTCAGAGTTTGGCAGATGGGCTGGTGAAATCTTAACAAATATCTAGATGGCTTCTTTCGTGTACGAGAAGCTAGGAATTTTGTCAAGAATGTCTTGCTCAACTTTTTGAATGTGTCAATAGAGTTGGGCGGGAGCCTCCTAAACCAATCCCAAACATTCCCTGAAAGATTCAAAGGGAAAGCCTGGCATGCAACTTCATCGAATGTCCCGTAAAGGTCTCATTGAGCTTGGAAATTCTCCAAGTGGTAAAGAGGATCCCCATCTCCAGCATAACTCATGATCTGAGGGACCTTGAACTTCTCAGGTAGTCGAAAATATGTTACCGTTATGGTGAAGGGTGGGTCGGTACCAGACAAGAGCCTGTCCATAACTATGGACTTATTGTTATCCTTCCTTCCCATCTCCATATTCCTTCGTTCTCAGTGATCATGCTTTTGGAAGTTATCTTCTTGGTGATCGTCCTCTCAACGATCCTCCACCCGAGGAATGTGGATGTGAATATGGCTCTGATGCTCTTCTTCTTCATGCTCATCCCAATTCACCAGGAGGTGGGATTGTTCTGAAATCCTTGGCTGTAACTCTTTCTTCTGCAGTGTCAAGGCTTCAATTCGTGTTTCCATTGCCGTTATGTGATCCCGATCTCCACCGCCCGGTGGAGGCAGCGGGTGATTCTGAGCTCCTGGATTTGTGTTAGGCTGCAAAATATGCTTCGGCTGGGATCTCCTTTGCCGGTTAGCTTCGCTTCCAAAGCGTGTGTTCATCACCGTTGCGGATTTTTTTTTGAGACAAAATATCTTTCCCACAGACGGCGCTAAACTATTACTACAGCTTTCGATATGGCGCGAACATGGTTCTTCCTTCTAGGTTCTTCAAGTTTTTCCAAGATCTTGCAAAACAAATAGAATTAAGAGACCCTTCTAGGGATCTCGCTCAGATGCTTAAGTTAGCTTCTAAGAGAAAAAAAAGTGTGCCTAATTCTCCAAAATATTTGTGCCTTAATCACAATAAATTCCGCTTTTTAATAACTGAGTGTATGCACGTATTTATAGCAAAGACCTAAGTCGGTTTCCCCCGAACATGGAGGGAATTGATACTTTGATCGTGGGTCTCCATGTATCTGGAACGTGGGTCTTTCCTGTCTCAGGAACATTTGCGGATATCTCGGGATCTTAGTTTTTCCATGGGTTTTCACAAGTTGCTCCTGAGTTCCCAGAACATGCATGGCCTGAGCCTTGGCTGCTTAGTATCCATCTCCCGAGATGAGACTATCCCAGGAGTTCTGCTGTCAATCCTTCTTGGGCCGGTACTGACCCGAAGGCCCCTAATTCTAAGGATGGGCGGACCTAAGTGGGATTATCCCAAATAGAGATCTAAAAGATCAAAATTCTTCCATACTACTTGTACCTGTTGGTTTGTAATTGGCCGCATTCTGTTGGACAAAATCACTTCATTGTAATGATGCTTTTTAATAGGGATTCCGCTATTCAGAAGTGTTTCCAAAAGATTCTGCATAGTTTGCAAGTCAGGAAATTCGGTTCCCTGCCAACCATCGACGACGTGTCATACCATCCGGACGCCCAGCTGTCCAAAGCACCAGCCGTCCGGACGATGTGTCATACTGTCCGGATGCATATCAGACTAAAGCATCATCCGTCCGGACGATGTGGATTCCTGTCCGGACCGTCCTCTGTGTCGAGAAGCTTCGAACTGTTCTAGCTTGCATCCGTCCGGACGATTCAGCAGCCCGTCCGGACGATCCTCAGTGTTCGATCAAGCTTTAGGATTTTTTTCCAAAACACAGATATGGGAAGATTGCTGCAACCGTCCGGACGACGTGGATTTCCATCCGAACGCGCTCATCCATAAGGCAAGTATCGCAATTCAAATCCAGACGTCCGGACGTCAGTCATCATGTTCTGGACGCACGTGCATTTGATATGGAAATTGCATGCATCAAATCAGCCATCCGGACGACCATCCTCCTGGTCTGGATGCTCGAAGCCTTTATATGGAAATTACTTGCAGCGGACGTGTGATTGTCCGGACGACAAGGCACCACCGTCCGGACGCGGCTCATTTCAGGAAAGAATTTCAGCGAAATTCTCGGACAATTGATCGCACAGTTGTCCGTCCAGATGGCCTATGACTGCCGTCCGGACGGCGCCCAGTTTTATCAAGCCAGATGCTCATTTGAACTGTCAGCCTATAAATAGAGGCCCCCTAGGCTTGAGAACAGCAAGAATTCGGTATTGAATTCCACTAGTGCTTAGAGAGCTATATTGTGAGTCTATTGAACTGAGTTGATCTCTCTGAAGTCGTTGCTGTGTGTGCTGTTGCTGCGCTTAATCTGAAGTCTATCTTAGGGGTTGGCCTTAATGTAAAGGATTCCATTGAAGATCCCATCAGGTAGGAGACCTGGTTTGGAGGTGTTCGTGTTGGGTTACACGTTAGAGAGCAAGGTACGACCACTACATCAGGGGTATGTGAGTGTTACTACTTTGTATCTAGTCTTGTCTTCTGAATAGTGGATATCCTGGGTTTGGCTACCCCGAAGTGGTTTTTCTCATCTTGAGTTTCCACTTCGTTAACAAAAATCTTGTATTATTTATTTCCGCATTATTTTGTTAACACATTGTGCACACACACACTTGCATTAATATTAGAAGTCAATTTTCATTTTTCAGTACCATTAAACTTAATTTGATGAACTGCCTTCTCTAAATAAACTGAAATTTTAGGTCGACTCTTAAAAATTAATGTTCATGATATTGAAACAGAAGATTCTATATTCATAACCCAATACCTACTTGATTATTGGCATGCTCATTGACAATGGTTCCAATTATATCATAGCGAGAGAAATGGTACACACATTCTCACTCTCACACTTTTAAATGCATATTTTTTGACGTGGCAGTAAAAAAAAAATGATTTTCGATGGATCATTATTGAATTTCGCATCTAATAATAACTTTCACTGTCATGCAAGAAAATGTGCTCTAAATATATTTTGAATAGAATATTATTGATTTATATTTCCTAGTTTAGGTCGATTTGTGTTTCCTTCTATAAGTTGATTTAAGTTTTCTTGTATAAGTCGCCTTATTCAACTATAAATAGGAACCTATATATTGTAAACAATCAAGTTATTGAGCACAATGTAGCCCTTAGGGCTAATTTGTAGTGGTGGACGTAGGTGTCTAACACCGAACCACCTATAATTCCTTGTGTCATTTTCTCTCTCTTTCTTCCGCTTTTATTCTTGTATTTTAGATTTATACACAAATCTCAACATGGTATCAGGGCCATCTTTCCTTGGCCTAAATAGTCCAATCACACCACCACGCACCGTCAAGAGTTTCTGCCTTTGAAACTCTGCCCCTCCGAAGTCGTCTAATGACCTTAGTAGAAGCGCCAATTGATAGATCTAAAGCTGACGTGTCCATCGCCACCGAAATCACCACCATAGTCATCCTTACGCGCCTCCATGCGCTGCCCTAAAATACTGCTCGTTCAGCCACACGTTGCCACAAACACCAATACCTTCAGTGCTCCCTTCGTTTAACAAATCTGACTCTGGTGACTCCATATCTGTCAAAATCATCCCGAACTAACCTGTGACGTGCCCACACGCGTCATACAAATGTTTCTGTCATTTGAGCCTGCACCTTTGCCGGCCACCACGCGCCACCATCTTCAGTCTTTTCCAAAGGAAGATATCAGATTTCTTATTGGAAGCTATCGATCTGTATCCAGCACGCGCCCCAACAAAGTTTTACATGCGGTCACGCGCTGCCTCTACCTCTTTGCGTATACTCCACACGGCACATCTCACCCATCCAGCTCTTGTGCGTTACATTGGATCCCAGCCTACGATTCTACCTGCACCTGCGTTACACCAGATCATAGCTTGCAAGTTCACATGTATGCACCACACTGGATCACAGCCTTGAGGTCCTACTCTACTTTTGATGTACTCACCTACACTAGATCATATGCTTCACCCAAGCTCACAAGCTTAGAGCGCTCCTACATGCACCAGATCCGAGCCCATCAAGTGGGTTTCGAAGAAAAAAAAAAGGAGCGGTTCAAACGGACCACTTCACATGTGCCACACACCATTTCGGGATTGGTGCGCCAACTCAATAACCGCCCACATGGGCTCATCTTTTTATTTTTTTCTTCTTGGCCAAGCAATCTGCCCCTAGTCGGTTCTTGGCCCACAACGCCTACCTATAACCGCCCAAGTGAGCTTTTTTTTTTTTTTTTCTTCTTCTTGGCCTACAGTCGGTCCCTAGTCAGTTCTAGACCCACAATACCTACCGATAACCACCCAATTGGGCTCATCATTTTTTTTCTTCTTCTTGGCCAGCAGTCGGCCCCTAGTTGGTTCTTGGCCTACAGCCTCTATCGATAACAGCCCAAGTTGGCTCTTCATTTTTTTTTTCATGACCCGCAGCCGACCCCTTTTCAAATAAATAAAAAATAAAAAAAATGGATTATTTATTTTTTAGTTTCAGGCCCAAGTCCGCTTCCGTCAGTCTTCACCATTGGCTACCACCTGCTGTCATGACTGGCCTTCCGGCCGCCATTCTCTTGTCTCATTTGGTAGCGTTCGTCAGTCTTCACCATCGGTTGTCATCTACTGCCCACTAGCATCTTGTCTCCTTTGGCAGCGTCTGTCAATCTTCACCACCGGCCTCTGTTTTCTATTTTTAAACTTAAACTTCTAAAAATTTTCACCTTAAGTTTGAAGGGAGATGTTAGAATATATTCAGAATGTATTCTAAATATATTGCGAATATAATATTATTGATTTATATTTCCTAGTCTAGATCGATTCGTATTTCTTTGCATAAGTCGATGTAGGTTTACTAGTATATGTCGACTTATTTAATTATAAATAGAGACATTTGTATTGTAAATAATCAAGTTATTGAGCACAATATAACCTTTAGAGTTAAAGTAATGGACATAGGTGTCTAACATTGAATTACTTACAATTTTTGTGTCATTTTTTCTTTTTTGCTTCCGCCTTTATGATAGTATTTTAGATTTATACACTTAAGAGCGCGGAGGTGGAACGTCCGTAACATTTCTGTTGCCATGGAATCAAACTTATATTACAGCCTTACACGCGTCACTTCATGGAAAACTCAGAATTTTTTTAATGTCTTTGAGCCCTAGCGCGCTACAATAGGCGTCTAGCCCCGCACCTGCTGCGCCGGAGCGAGATTTAATCAATCCTCTTGATAAAGAAATAAAACAAGGGCACATATTGCAGAGCTCAAACAATGAGTGAACTCCCTGGAACACAAGGGAAAACCCTCCCAGATGCCTGGGACTACAAAGGCCGTCCAGCCGAGAGGTCTAAAACCGGTGGCTGGACCGCAGCGGCCATGATTTTAGGTCTCACATCCATCATTTTTATTCATCTACCTTGCTCTTCTACCATACTACTAATCCATTACTCTTTCTTCAATATATATAGGTGGAGAGGCAATGGAAAGGTTAACAACGCTGGGTATTGCCGTCAATCTGGTGACTTATTTGACTGCTACTATGCATTTGGGAAATGTTACCTCTGCCAACACGGTCACCAACTTCCTTGGCACCTCTTTCATGCTCTGTTTACTCGGTGGCTTTATAGCCGACACCTTTCTTGGCAGGTTCAATTGATACTCAAAATTCAGTAATTCACTCTTCGTATTCTTCCCTTCCTAAAACTTGCTCAAAATTAGCTTGATTTGCTTTCCCTTTTCGCAGGTATCTCACAATTTCCATCTTCGCCATTGTACAAGCAACTGTAAGACTTCCATTTTTGGTTTTTTGTTTATATATATATATAGGCATCTGTAGGACTTCTTTTTAATTGGCTATGTGCCATTTTTTTCATACCCTTAACTTTTTGGTGATTAGGGTGTCACAATATTGACAATCTCAACCGTAATCCCCAGCCTTCGTCCACCTAAATGCGCTGCCGACGGCGTTCGGCCCTGCATCCCGGCAACCGGCACGCAGCTAGTAGTTCTTTATTCAGCGCTATACCTGACCGCCCTCGGCACCGGTGGTCTAAAATCAAGCGTGTCAGGGTTGGGGTCGGACCAGTTCGATGATTCGGACAAAGAAGAGAGACTCCAAATGACAAACTTCTTCAACTGGTTCTTCTTCTTCATAAGCATAGGTTCGCTAGGCGCGGTTACAGTTCTTGTGTACATCCAGGACAATCTGGGGAGGGACTGGGGTTACGGAATTTGCGCATGCGCCATTGTGCTCGGCTTGGTTGTGTTCTTGTCAGGTACGAGGAGGTACCGGTTCAAGAAGCTCGTGGGTAGCCCGCTGACGCAGATTGCTGCGGTGTTCGTTGCCGCCTGGAGGAAGAGGAATTTGGAACTTCCTTCGGATTCATCGTTGTTGTTCAACGTTAACGACATTCAAGGTGAGGAACCGTGGAAAAAAGAGCAGAGGTTGCCCCATACCAAGCAATTCCGGTTAGTGGTTAATTACTACACCCTATGTACCTCAACTAACTGCTTTTCCATTTCCCTCTCTCTTTTTTTGTCTTGTTTGACTACTATCAAAAAATTAATCGTGTCTCCTTTTGAAAATATATAAGATTACATTTTCACTGTTTTGTTAATTAATTAGGGATTTGACTTCGGTACTGTAGTTTTGAACTACAGCACATCTGCTATAATAAAATGGGCGGTCAAGATTTAACAAGACAATTTTAACTCAAAAGACGCATATGCCGTTTGTGTCCTTATCTGGCTACATTAACTGTATCAGAAAAGACGTCTACTTTGAAGAAATACCACACACCGGCTTCTTTCTTCTTCCCCACTAAGTAACAAATATTTGTGCATCTCCATGGATTCAAACTCCTTAGAACTCAAACTGTTGTCCTGCAAAGATTTGATAGCATTCAATTTTTTCCAAAAAGTCTTAGCTTATGCACTCGTCTCAATAGCCAGAGATATATGGTCGTTAAAAAAAACTTAAGCGGGAGCAGAATCAGCACCAGAAAACTCTGGCTAACGGAGAAGGAGATGAGAATCCTAAATGGAGTCAATTAAACCTTGATGCCGCATAATTGACAACCTGTGATGTCTGCACTCTGACAAAGAATAAAGAGGCGACGTGTTGTAGAAGAGAAGGCAACGGAGAAACTGCCACGTTTCCCTTAAGAGTCCTAATCAGTTGAGCCATGCCAACCCAAAAAATATGTTTGCTAGTGTGATTTGAGCTTGAAATATGTTCCACCGATATACACTCGATTACAGAGGTGATAGATGCATAAAGCCCAATCTTAAAAAAGCAAAGACCCCCCCCCCAAAAAAAAACTTTTGAGTTAAAAATGTCTTGTTAAATCTTGACCGCCCATTAATTCATTACAGTAGATGTGCTGCTGTAGTTTTGAACTACAGCAAGCCGGATCCATTAATTAGGGAGCTTCATATTAAATATCTTACTTATTGGACCATTAATTGTTTGCTGAGTAGCCTTATCTCTTCTAGTGGGCCATAATCGTAACCGATGGACAAGCACCAGAATTATTATTATTTATTTTTTATTTTTTATTTTGAAATCAACAAGCACTAGAATTATTGATTTGGGTAGGTGACGTCTTTTTAACTTAGTGACCATCCAGAAAGGGACTGCCTAGTTTCATTGGACAACCACCCTCTCTAGAATATCCTCTCTATTCTATACTATACATAATTTTTTTAAAAACCATAATATTAACTTTAATAATTTATATATAAAATTAAATTTAATTGTATTAATTTCAAATTTTAACGGTAAAGTAAATGCTAACTCGATCTTTCTGTTTGATCGACGTCCTTAATTTTAAGTGAAGTCTAATTGATGGGAATAGTTAAGTAAGAATGGTTAAGCGCAAATATATATATATATATATATATAGTAATCTGTTTGTGGTATGAAAAAGATATTATCTAGTTTTCATATTCGAAATCAGAGAACCAATTAATTAAAAAAAAAGAAAAAAAGAAAAAAAGAAGAAATCCATGCATGCCAGCATATCCGGCGCCCTTCACTATGATTAGCTGTAACATGCATGCCCATGCCGTAGTTACAAAGGGTTATCAAAGACAAAAGGGAATCATGGCACGAGGTGCTATATATGCCTATACATGCCAGCAGACAGCAGTGTCTCTCAAATCGATTCTCACGCCTCTTGTCACCCACCCCAGTCCCCAGCTAATGCAGTCACGGACAGATTAGCTTTGTATTCTCTATCTTTCGTTACATCATATTCTATTAATAGAAAAAAAGCACTTTCAGAGAACTGTCCGCCCATAAATGGGGGCTTGATATGAACGGAAAAGTAGTAATCACGTGATCCACCGACTTATCTTCGCCCATCAATCTTTACATAACAATTCTATTTGCTCTCATTCCTAATTTATTGAGCTGCATGAGCAACTACAGGAATGAGAATTTTTTCTTTTTTCTTTTTTTATTTTTTAATTTATATAAGAACAAAGTTGGTAACTTTGGTGCGCCAAAGTCCAAGCTCTCGTTTTGGACTATGGCAGTGGGGAAAGTAAAAAGGTAATATTTTAATGATACAGAAAAAAATAAGAGATGTCGTTATTGTAAAATAAATTTGAATCCAAAAAATAATAATAATTTAATTAGTTTCTTAAATTTAAAGAAAAATAGATGAAAAGCTATTGAAAATGCTCTTATATTTATGCATGACACCGTTGTTAAAAACCATTTAAGATTTTTTTTATATATATATATTTTTTGAACTAGCTAATTAATAATAGTGGCGTATGTATAGCTTATAATTTCTTTTTCTTTGTTAAATTTTCATGGCCGGCTTTCTCGATCCTATGCATGCAGTTTCTTGGACAAGGCAGCAATCAAGGGCCTGGAAATAGGTAGTGGCATGACCGTCGTTAACAAGTGGTATGTATCAACGTTGATGGATGTTGAAGAAGTGAAATTGGTGATTAGAATGATACCCATCTGGGCCACCACTATCATGTTTTGGACAGTCTATGCCCAAATGACCACATTCTCCGTCTCACAAGCCACCACCATGGACCGCCGCATTGGCTCGTTTCACATCCCCGCAGCATCCCTAACAGTCTTCTTCGTAGGCAGCATTCTCTTGACTGTCCCAATTTACGACCGAATCATCGTTCCCATGGCAGCAAAATTCCTCAGAAACCCACAAGGCCTTACCCCACTGCAACGCATAGGGGTTGGCCTTGTCCTTTCAATCTTTGCAATGGTGGCAGCAGCACTCACTGAACTAAAGCGTTTGAGAGCCGCACGATCCCATGCCTTAACGGATGATCCAACAGCTGTGATCCCATTAAGTGTGTTTTGGCTGGTTCCCCAGTTTTTCTTTGTGGGATCCGGGGAGGCCTTTACGTATATAGGGCAGCTTGATTTCTTCCTAAGGGAGTGCCCGAAAGGGATGAAGACTATAAGCACTGGGCTATTTTTGAGCACACTTTCGCTGGGGTTTTTCTTTAGCTCTTTACTGGTTACTATAGTGCACAAGGTGACTGGGAACAAGAAACCGTGGCTAGCAGATAATCTCAACCAGGGGAAACTTTACGATTTTTATTGGCTTTTGGCAATTTTGAGTGCTTTGAATTTGGTGATATATTTGGTTTGTGCAAAGTGGTATGTGTACAAGGACAAGAGGCTTGCTGAAGAGGGAATAGCGTTGGAGGAAGTAGAGCCTAGTTCCCATGCATAAGAGTTTCTCTCGCTTTCATTTTAGTTTTTTATTAAATCAACCCCTTCCTCCTTCATTGTGTTTGCAACCTTTTTTGTACAAAATTAAGAAGAATGGAAAGAATATCCGCTTTTGGGAACACAGCAGATGAACAATGTATATCAAAATTCTGAAATGTTTTTAATTAGAAGTGTTTGACATGAGAGACCGAAAACAGAGTTTGTAAACAAACAAAAACAAAAACTTCAAGCAATGAAGGAACTGTATATTTTCTTGATGATATATGATTGTTCTGCTCACAATGCAGTCTATTTATACATAAAGAATGGGAGACAAATAACAAATCTTGTATCGACACTCATTAACACGATGAAATTGGGTATGGAAAGATTGCACTAAATATGGAATATGTTAAGCGGGAGATTGGACATGTATATATATATATATATATATATTCACAGCTACGTTTAAATAGTGTGTTGTAGATGAGTTTATATGTATATGCTTCCAAGCGGGAGATTGGAACATGTATATATATTCACAGCTACGTAGTACTTGTTTACAAAACACAATTTTTACCTTATCAACTACGAAATGTTTTAAAATGAAGTATTATACTAATGGTAGTTGTTATTGTAAACGTATGATAGAAATAAAGATATGTCGGCTCATTACGAAAACTTAGTGAGTTTTATACTGTTGAGACCGTGGACTCACTATTTCACTTATGCGGACGTGGGTGACACAATAATCATGTAAATGATTTTATGTTGCAGATTTAGGCGTCATGTGCGGTAGATTGTGTGCGAGCTTAGAAGTCGTCGAAACATTTAATAGCTGATAAAGTAAACACTAGTACTCTATAAGCAAATAGAAACATTTCCACGTTGCTATGATCATATATACGCATTCCAATCTACCGCTTGAAAGCACATATATATGAACCCATCTATCTCATGTTATACATCTTCATATCATATGCCATCCAGCCGTAGCTATATACATATGCTCTGTTCTATTCAAACTAATAGGCAAATTGATACGTCTATCATGAAAACTCATTTAAAACATAACTTAAATCATTATCATATAAAACTATGCCATGCATGCTTTTATGTACATTTCATCTTTACATTCTTTCTTTCTCATCACTCTAGGACTTGTTTCGACAGTTTCTAGGATATCCTTTCGTATATATACTTAACATCATGAGGGGCTTGTCCCTAGGTAATGAGAGCTTGCAACTCACTCCTTCGAGGACTTGTCCTTCATAAAATCATCATTACATTTCACTCTAGGACTTGTTTCGACGGTTTCTAGGATATCCTTTCGTATATATACTTAACATCATGAGGGGCTTGTCCCTAGGTAATGAGAGCTTGCAACTCACTACGAGGACTTGTCCTTCATAAAATCATCATTACATTAACAATATCGAAGGCTTGCCCTCATGAACTTGTCCATTAGTGTGATGTTGGAGGCTTGTCCCAATACTTTAATCTCTTATGCACTTTCTCATTCATGTTCATTCTCATGCTTTGTGCTATAAAATCATCTTGCTTTCACTTTCATATACATGCTTTCAACATCATATCACTTTCATACCTCACAAAAACATAACATGAAATCCTTTACACATCATCAAACTTGTAAAACAAATATCTTTACTCAATCTCATAAACATTCCCATAAATCATGTCTCATTCTCATTTCTATAAATCATACTTTAAAGTTCATCAAAACACATCTCAATATCTTTGAAAGCATTGGAAAGATACTCAAAATACATGCTATTATAAAATATCATTGGCTTGAATTAAAGCAAACATATCATTTAGGTGTGACAACCCATTTTTTTTTTTTTATACAACATACAAAAGGAGTGATCACAATTGCCATGTTGCAAAGCCAACATATGGTACATTCCCCATAATATGTACTTGATATACGGAGTCAACGACTATGCAACATAACACATATAAACATGATTTGATTAGCGGAAGGCACGTCTATCAACATAACTATTAATTACACAAAAGAGCCATACATAAGACTATCTATTTAAGGCTTATCAAATATTAATTACATACTCAAAAGATTGGCTCTACAAGTACAAGTGTCACAGGCGACACGAGCCATATAAAAAAAGACTACAAAATGCAGACTACCCTCGAATCCATGACATATGACCGTCGCGATGAGCTTCAATCATAGCAACCCATACACTAGGCAACTCGGTTATCTTATACATCCGCGATACCTGCAGCCAAAACACAAACATCTATATGGTTGTGGTGTTAACCACATCCGTGCATATGAAAGTATGAATTCACCACTTCAGCAGTATAAAACTGTGGTCTCAGTAATATAAAACTCACTAAGTTTTCACATAGAACCGACATTTCATTTTATCATTCATTTACAATAACAGCTTCCAGTTATGGTTATGAAAATCTATCTCTTGGAAACAAATCATATCTGATAAGGTAAACACCGATATTTCAGAAACACGTGAAAGTGTACTATGCAGCTATGAACGTATATAAGCATTCCAATCCAACGCTTGGAAATTGCATATATACAAGCCCTTCTACAACATATTATTTTTATTCTAAGTAGCTCAGCCATACACATATAAAAGCATTTCTATTTGGGAAAAACTAGCATACAAGTACATCTAAGCAAAAAACGAGTGGCATCATCCCTAACTATACAGAGATACAAACATTTCCAAATCTTGGGAAACACGAGAATCTAAGCACAATCTAGCTTGGTGCACATGAAATATCTTATATAGTCTAGCCAAATAGAAATATGCATATATTCTTTGCCATTAAAACTCATATGCATATTAGTACGTCTAGCATGAAATCTATTACATATAGTCATGAAAACATCTTAAACACCACAAACAATGCTATGCATGCTCATGTATATTTGTATTTCACTTTGGGACTTGTCCCGTCGGCTTTAAGGATATCCTTTCGTGTATACTTAGATAACATTATGGGGCTTGTCCCAAGGTAGTGAGAGCTTTCAACTCACTCCTGCTAAGGACTTGTCCTTCATAACGCTATTAAGATTCTATTTACAGCATCGATGGCTTGCCCTCTCTGACTTGTCCGTCTGGAGACTTGCTCGATTCTTATAGTGTCTTATGCATTTCTCTCACACCTATGCTCATGCTTCATGCTCAAACATTGAATACATTTACATTTCATAAAACATTAAAAATGTAATGTCATTTTCTCAATCACAATTTACGTAATTTAAATCCCAACTGCAGCAGGCATCAAAACACATTAAAACCTATCTCAAATCATTCTTTCATATTCATAATCTCAAAACACATAAACATCATCGACATAACTAAACATATTTGAAATTATTGAAGTCATCCAAAACACATAATCAACATATTGTCGGTTTGATATAAAAACCATCATATCATATCATTCTATAAAATACGTAAATCATATCATCTTTTCTCAGTGAGTAGAATACTCACTTTGGCTGCATGGATGTTGGGGCTCACTTATGGATTCCTAGACATCGACTTGCAATGCACAATTGTAATTCAACACATTGAACCACATCTTAGTAATTTGAACTCAAAACGTCTCAAATAGCATTTGAATCGCTCAAGGGCTATACCCATGGAATACCCATATAATTTCTAGGGTTCCAATCACCTACTCAATCACAAATAACACTAACCCATGAGGATAATCTTAGGGTTAGGCACTTAAAATTACAACTTAGACAAATACCCAAAAAGTTAGGGTTCTGAAAAACTTACCGAAATTCACCCAAATGCTACCCGGAGCTTGAGGAACGTTTAGGAAGCTCCAAAACATGCAAAACCTAAAGAATATTGAAGATTAAACTCAAACATATCAAGATTTAACCCAAAATCCGAAAAGACGAGTTTAAAAATTTACCACAAACCAATTGGTTAAAACGTAGATCTCTTCACATAGATCACGTTTCCGAAGTTAGAATTGTGGTATGTGATAAGCTGTAATACCCTGTATTTTAAGATATTTAATAAAATATCTTAAAATATGATTTAAGACCTAATAATAAGGCAAAAGAATAACTATGAATATTTATGAAAACAAATATTCATTTATTAAGAAGTGTTTATAGTTTCAATCTAATAAAAGTTCAAACGGATCTTAAATTTTGAAATGACAGAAATAGGGTCAAACAAACTCCGTTTTGGTCGATTCAAAAGCCAGAACGCTCGTCTCGAAGTCCTCTAGCTGCCCGTAGAATTTCATAATTTTTGGACTTCGTTAAGGATATGAAAACACCTGTAAAACATGGTACCCTTAATTAGGACGAAAGTTTAACATTATAATTTGTGGGCCCATTTTAGTTCTTCATGAACCCAGCCCATACAACTAGCCCATTTCTATTGCTGTGCTGTCCACAAACCCAGCCCAACTCCACGTGATAGGCTAGCCTTCATATACAAGTTGACAAATTTACACATAAAAGCTTCAGTTCATTTGGACAGCACGACACCCATGTGCAGCCCCCTTGCACACTTAGTTCCATTCTCTTTCTTTGCAACTGCTCACCCCCCCTCTAGCAAGCTTGCTACCCAATGTAATACCCGGGAAAAACACTATGCTTAAGATATTGTCGCATAAATAAAAATATGTGCACACGCATGCATAGGTATAAGGCTTAATAATTTTTATTAGTTTAAATAAAATTATATATTTATACATGTAGAGAAATCGGGTTAGTAAATAAATTACTAACCAAAGTCGATCGAGCGACTCTACAGTCGATCGAGAGACTTTGGAAGCGAAGTCGATCGATTGAATGTTAGATCTATCGAGCGACCTAATATTTGTGGGAAAATAGGATCAATCGAGCGACTTTATAGTCGATCAAGCGATTCTGGGTCGAAGTCGATTAAGCGACTTTATAGTCGATCGAGAGACTTAATTATCCAGTGCGGTGCAGTTTACGTTGACACAGCGATGAGCGATTTTCAACCCTTGATTCTTGTACCTACACCGTGTTCTCATTACCTAAAGATATGAAAATCCTATTCTAGAAGATATGGGAGATTTGGGCTGCGATTTGGAGGATTATTTGGCTCAAATCTGGCCATTGAAGTGTTTTCTTGCTGGCTTGATCTCAGCCATTCAAGATTTCTATATATAGCATGCATGGGTGACTAGATTTCAGCAACTCTTCTTCTCTATATCTTACGTAAACCTGCTGTTCATCTTTTCTTTTAATGCAGTAGCTGGAGCATGAAATTCCCCTCATTTCACCTTACTTTCTAACACCTAGTAAGCCAAATTAAAGCCTCATACCACCCTCAATCCATCACAAACCAGTAGGGAATTTAGAGCTCAAACAATCTCTGTTTTGCATCGAAAATAGAGCATCACTCTCTTTGCTAGTACCTTCCCTTTTCTGGACAGCAACTCTTCTCCACCATTTGAGTCACTTTAAAGAAGCTTTGGTAAGTATCTTCTCCCTTAAACTTCTCAAAGAACAAGTAGTCCTATTGCTGTTTTGAAACTATGATTTGTTCTTGCTTTGATTATGTACATATATGTATGTTGTGTGAGAGTTTGCTAATTTATATTATGTATATATGTGTTTATGTGTAAGCATGTGGGTGTGTATGTTTACTACATGAGGAAAGTAAGTTGGAGTGAGTGAATTGTGTTTAAAATGGATCAAGAAAATATTAGTGTAAGAATGTTTGTTGAGGTTTTGATATGTGACATATATAGTAAGGAAATGGGTATGTGACTTTGTAGGAATATATGTGTGTTTGGGTTTATTAACTTATAATGTGTAAATATATATAGAGATATATGTGTGTGCAAATAATAAGTAAGGAGAATGAGATTGGAATAGAGAAGTGGAGTAATAAAAAGAAATATACTTGTGTGGAGAGACAATGAAAATGTGTGATAATTTAGAAGGCTTGAAGAAAATATGTGTACGTGTGTGGGTTATATGTAAATAAATATATACTAGTTGGAATTAAGGGTTAATAAAAGAAGATATTTAAGTTTCATTACTCAATAATTTAAGATGGCGTTCAATATCTTGATTAAGAGAACCAAACATCAATACCGTCAACCAATTTATAAATGGAAATATTAAGATGATTGTTATAATAATTTCTTGAGGATAAGTATAGTAATAATAAATATTGTTATAGTGCTTTTTATTAATCTATTGTTATTACAATGTAATTATGCAGTTGTTGGGAAAATCTTTAGAGGAGAAACTAGTAAGTATCTCTATACTTACTGAGGACGAAGTTGGTTGACTTTTCCTATAATATATGTTTACTGTTTTATGTACCTGATTGCGCATGCGACTTTGCACGTTTTATTATTTTTAATAATCTATCTAATAACAAGCTGCTGGATCCAGATCCACAGTGGGTACATGTGGCTTCACATGAGTTCCTAAGTTCTTAGTGAATGAGGAGGTATCTGAAAGTGAATAATAAATACAAAAACTGGTGTACCTAGGTCACCAGGAAAACCGAGGTTTCCAGGAGCCTAGGCTCCCAAAGAAAATAATTAAAAGTTAAAGGGAAGAAGCCCAGGTTTCAAATAAGACGCTAACCATGCCTAGGCCAACAAAGGAGTGGAAAAAAAGGGAAATACCTAAAACTCGGCATTTAAAACTGTCATATCACTCTTTATGATTATGTTTATATTCAATTTATGGCTATGATTCGCGACCATAGATTATATATTGCACATACATATAATCATGAAGCCATTGCATTATGTAGCATTTATTAAATCAGCATTCACATTGTTATGGGAAACAGTGGACTCACTTTAGTATTTTATATTGTTGTTTTCTTCCTATAATGTGTGATAATTCAGGTTATGAAGAAGAGGAATATCAGGACTGTCCAGACTCTTAGATGGTTCCTGATACTGGTTTTTGTGAGGCTAGATTGCCTTTCTTTTTGGGAACTACCCCGTTATAGTTCATTAACCTAGCTCAAGACAATATTTATAATTTTGCAGTTATGTAGATATTTTACCTTGTATGACTATCTTGCCCTGTGAAGCATTACTACTACTGCTTTGTATAATTATACTAATGAGCTTACTATATCTATTTTGAGGTATTTCAGTAGAAGCTCTAATGTGTCATTTAATTCCCAAGTCTATATTATATCTATTTATAATATGTTGCCAATATTTAACTCTGATAAGTTAGTAATATCACGTGAAAATTCAAAAAATTTCACTTACGCGTTACACCCAAGTTCTAGTTTCAGCCATTAAATGTGATAAAACAAGCAATCAAAGAGAAACCAGCAAGTTGGAAACCAATTTTAGTTAGATAGAGATAAGGAGATATTTTGAGAGTAATCATTATTTTTGATGAGACACCAATACTTGCTCCCCAAGTAGATGTTATCAGCCATTAGATTCAATCAAATTGGTGTTATCCCAGCCGTCCGAAGCTTCTATATAATGAGATGCACCCTTTCTCAGTTTCACGCATCTTCTTCTTCTTCCTTCTTCTCTGTTTCAACAAGGTACTCTTCTCTTCTCTTGCTCAGTTTTTTAGTCACAGCAGAGAAGCCCTCAACCTCTTCCCTGTCCTTCGTTCATTTCAGCAAGGCAGAAAACCCAATTCTCTTCTTCTCCCTTCCTCTCCCTGTGTGTTACGGTCTGTGGCAAAAAAACAGAGCAGAAAACTCTATTTTTCCTCTCTTTGTGTTGCTCTCGGCCAACATGAATTCTAACAACCCAAAACACAAACTCTCCCCTCCTCCTTTCTCGGCTTGTAACAGAATCAGCAAAGAAAATTCTGTCCCTCTCTCTTTCTCATTCAGCCAGTAGCTTAGAAAGGTAGAAATCTCTCTCTAAACTCTGCTTCTCTTTCTCAACATGTGACTCTTTCTTTCTCTCTTTATCACGGCTGCTCAAACACAGCAAGAAGAATTTAGCAAAGAAACAAGAAAATGAATTCTCAAGAACTCCCCACCGTAAGCCTTCCTCTTTCTCCTTTGTGTTTAGTCTTTTAGTAAAACAAAAGAGAATGATAGAAGAGAGGTACCAGGTTCTGATCCTAAAAGGAAAAGATAAGGACAAAAAGAAATTTAGGGATCCTAAAATATGAAAGGAAAAGAAAAAGAACTATAAAAAAGTAATGGAATAAAGAGACATTTTAATATCTCAAAATACCATTTTGAGATATTTGTTGAGGCTTTGATTTATTTTATGTAATTTCGAAGTCATTAACTTTGTTTTAATATTTTGTGATTTTACAGTTTTTATTATTTGAAGTATCTAATGTTTTAAGTTATGTTTTAATATGATATTTCAAATGGCGTATTTAGATAATAAATTACACTGTTGTGGTGCCCGAGTAAAAAGTAAATATTTTATAAAGCGTCGTTACGCTGCCCAAATATTTAAAGTATTTTTAGGCATTATTAATATTAACGTCGTTATTTTGCCCAATTTCATAAAAGAATTAATTATGTAGTTATTCTAAATCCACATATTTTTAAAGTATAAAACCCGTTAATTATATTAATGAAGTTATTAAGTTTATTTGATTTAAAATAAGCCATATGTTGGCTAAAAACTATTTTGGTATCTCACTGTTTCAATTAGAATAACTGAAATTCTATTATGGGTTGCGAAATTTTATTGTAAAAATTGTGAGTTTTAACTATTATACCTATTTTTATAAAATTGGTATTACGAGATCTATTTTGATAAATAAATATTTAAAGGCCTTGATAAATGTCGTAATAAAGTCCGCATAAAATGATTAGTAATAAAATGTAATTGGACTAATTTTATATGCTCTTACCATGTCAGAATAATAATAGGATTAAGAAATCAGAAATGAGAAAATGATTAAAACATATTATTAATGAATTATATTGATTCACTATTGTGTGCATTGAATTATATTGCAGTGTATTCTTGTGTATTCTGTTTACGATGTTAATGAAAGGGAAAAGAATGAAGAAAACAAAAAGAAGAAACACTTTGTTGCTCTCACGGGTTGCATCTCTTTTAAAATGAAAACAGAAAAATTCTTTGTTTCGTGTCCTACAGCAAGGGTGCAGTTTTAGCCCTTTTTCTAAAAGCCTTTGTCACCAATTGTGTGGAAATCCTTTTGGAAGCAGTAGACGGTAAGTATCGTTATACTTACTGACACCATGTTGGTGGACTTTTCCTTAATATTATGAACACTTATTTATTTATTTGTCTGCGCATGTGATTTTACATATTTTCTATTTTAACTAAACTGGTTAATAAAAAAGCTGGTGTGCAAAGGCCATCAGTAGGGCATAAGCCCTGTGGAAGATCTAATAAAAAACAATACTGGGATGCAAAGGCTAACGGTATTAATATAATAAGATTTGAGCATAGGCTCTGGATGAAAGAAGCATAGGCTTCAAATATTAGAAGCATAAGCTTTAATTTGACGGATAAGCTTAGGCCCCTGATAAAAGAAGCATAGTCTTCAATTTGACGAATAAGCATAAGCTCATGATAAAAGAAGCATAGGCTTTAAATATACAAAGCAAGCATAGGCTTCAATTGGAAGGAGCATAGGTTCCTAGAATAAGCCGTTAACCGAGCAAAGGCTACAATTAGAATTAAGTAAGAATAAAGTTGTCGCTTTAATGAATAAAACTCTGCATATAAAACTATCATATCATTGTTTTATTATTATTATTATTATTATTATTATTATTATTATTATTATTATTATTATTATATTCAATTCATGCCTAGAACATGAATTGCATATATATATAATCATAGAGTTATATTTCATTGTGTTGCATTTTATAAATAAATCAACATTCATTATATTATTGGAAACAGCTGACTCACTTAGGTATTTTTGTATTATTATTTCTATCTGTATTATTTATTAATACAGGGTTTGAGGACAAACAGTATCAGGACTATTCAGATGCTTAAATGGTTCCTAGTGGAGGTCTTTTGAGACTAGGTTGCCTCCTGTATTGTGGACTCTTGGATGTGATGGACTACCCTGCTTAGTTTATCCTTTCATGCACATGTGTCAGACTCTTTTCATATGTTTATTTGGTGCTATGATATTTATTACGGTATGATTGATATTTTTTTTAAGTGCCGCTTGTGGCACATATGTTATCAATTTAAATGTAATTATTATATCAGAACGAAAAGGTATTATTTTATATATTGAGGTTATTCAATCAGCTCTGATGTGTCATTGTAAAAAAGAAAATACATATTCCGCTGCCAATAATTAACTCTGATGATGTCGTAATGTCATGTGAAAATCAAAATTTTCACTTACGCCTTTTTGTAAAAGGCGGGGAGTTACATAAGCGCCGAATGTTGCACATTCTAGCCTCTTAACTCGCGTATGTTAAATTTCTTAGCATTGTTATTTGTTTAATTTTGTTTTGTTTTCATGTTTTAGGGCCTTATAAAATAAATGCAAGATATTTTTGAAGTATGCTAAAGTCCGGGGATCGAGCGCACAAAAAGATGGGATCAAGCACACCTATGATAAAGCGCCTCAGCATTTAGGATTGAGCGCAATACTCTCGAGCAGACTTCCCTTGGGCTCGAGCGCATGCGAGCATGCTGTACACGACAGGAGTCCTATTTCAGCTTGGATTGGAATTTCAAAAAAGGAAAGGGGTTTTACTTATTCCACTCGGACTAGGGAGCCTATTAGGATTTTTTTAGGATTCCTGTGGCTTCTAGAGCTTCTTTAATCCCTATAAATAGGCCTCTAACATTTGAAGAGAAAAGAGACAAGCTTTGGGGAAGAATCAAAGACTACTCAAGAAGGAGGTTTTCTTTAGTTTTTCTTTTCCTTTATTATTTTCTTATGAGGAGGATTATTTCCATCCAAATTATGTGTAACTAAGTTAGGGCTCGATTGAAGCCCTAATCATGTCTCTTTAAGTTTTTCAATCTGCCTTGCTACAATTTATATATTGATGCTTAACTTGATTAATTTTAGTTTCTTGAATTCCTCACATGTTTATGTTAGACCAGCATATTCTTGTGGTATGGATTTGTTATTTACGTCAATTTGGATGACCGACTCCTTGGCATAATAGAGTAACCAAAGAACCCCGCCACAGGTTCTTGGATTAATCAACATAAAGACAACTGGAATAGATACCATGTTTTAATCTGAGTGTGTTTACCGATTTCCATAGATTTATGCTTTCTTGAAGAACAACTTAGTAGATAACATGCTGAATCCTTCAAGGAAGAAAAGCGTTAGAGAAGATACCATACCTAACTCGTTGCTTAGGGAAATCAATAGCTTTAGAAGAAGATACTATTCCCTTGTAGCTGGTAAAAATTAAGCATTATGTTATGATTTTAGTATTGTGCATATTGCGAATCTTATTTGAGTATGATTAGCAGTAGATATCGAAGCCCCACCCTTTCTTATTATTTTAATCTAATATTTCATCTCACTTCATTGACGTATCGCTTTTAGGAATTTCTCTTTAAATACAATTTATACCAATCCTCATGGGAATGATCTCATATTTGCCTGCTATACTATTGTTTTGATCTTGTACAGTTGAAAGTAAAACGTACAAATATATATATCTATTTAATTAGGTAGATATTTGCACAAAAATTTTTTTGCACCATTGCCAGGGATTGTGTAAAATTGCGTTGTAAAAGTTTTTCCTTTTATTTTCGTATCACTGTTCATCTAAAAAAAGAAGTTTATCTCATATGTTTCTGAGTTATTTTCTGCAGAATTTTGGATCTGGTCTTGCGATCGAGCACACAAGCTATATTGCTCGAGCGCAATTGTGATCAAGCGCAATAGTTCCTGGGTTCAAGCGCATTGCCAGACAGCAGTACTGAAGCTGTTGTCTACTACAGTGTTTTCTGCTTATGCAAGGTCATCGATCTAAGAATTTCGACATTATTCCATACGATCGAGAGATCGAACGCACTATTCGACAATCTCAATGGCAAAGAGACAACTCCGAGACAGGAAATAGATTCGAAGTTGAGGATGAGATGGCAAAAGTACGTATAGAGAATCCACCTGAGCAAAAGCCAATGAAAAACTCTTTCATACCTCAGAATCTAAATTAGCCATCATGTATTGCATTCCAGCCAAATCTAAAAAGCAATTTTAATTTATCTCCTCATCTGCTCAATATGGTTCCACATTATAGAGGCACACCTATGGAGGATTCTTATCTTCACATTTGGGACTTCTTTGATCTCTGCAAAACACAAAACATCCATGGCTTAAATGCGGAAGGAATCAGGTTAATTCTTTTCCCTTTTTCTTTAAAAGATAATGCTAAGTAATGGTTAAATTCTTTGGTTGCATGGTCTATACACAATTGGGAAGAGTTAGCCACAAATTTCTTGAAAAAGTTCTTCCCGACCCAAAGGACTAGGCAATTAAGGAGTGAGATTCAAACCTTCCCACAAAAAGATGGAGACCTATTCTTTGAGGCATGGGAACACTTCAATGAGCTACTTCTCAAATGCCCACATCATAAACTATCTCAAGACTCTCAAGTACAAGCTTTTTATGAAGGTTTAAATGATTCTAACAAAAGTTTTGTAGATTCAGCTTGTGGAGGCGTGCTAATGGAGAAGAATAGCGAGGAGGCCATAGAACTCTTTGAGACTTTAAGCGAGAACTCTCAACAATTCTCATCCCGAGGGAGGCAAGGACTCAAAGGAAAGGGGGTATATGAAGTGAATATCAATGGCGGAGTTCAAACTCAAATGGCTACCAGGGAGAAAAAGCTAGAAATGCTAATGAAAGCCATAACTACTCATTCAACATATTGCTCAAGTTGAGGTATGTGCTATATGTTCTCATTCTAACCATACCACTGAGACTTGCCCCATGTCTTCATATACATATCAGGAGCAAGCGAACTATGTGGGTTAGAATAACTATTCTCCAAAGAACAATCCATACACCAACACTTACGATGCAGGGTCGCAAAACCACCCCAATCTTTCATGGAGTAACAATCAAAATGTGTAGAATCCACATGGGCAACAATGAAATTTCTAGCAGAGAAATGTATATCAAGCTTCACCACAAGCGGTTCAACCGAATCTGGAGCCAAAGAAGAATGACCTTGAAGATGCTCTACTCAAATTTTTGACTGCACAACAACAGACCAATGGTCAAGCAAGTCAAGCTATTCAAAAATTGGAGGCCACTACAAGTCAAGCTATTCAAAGACTGGAAGCACAAGTGGAGTAGCCAAAGAGATAAGCGAGAGAAAGAGCGGCGAATTTTCATCCCAAACAATACCCAATCCAAGAGGTAAAGAGCAACTCATGGCTGTGACAACCCTCGGAAGCGTGAAGACCATTGATAACAAGGTAGGAACTAACAAGACAGTACTAGCATCTCCAATTGAAGCCACAACGACAAAGGTAAGTGAAAAGGAGAAGGTGAATGCACCACCCTTCCCTTAAACGTTAGTAAAGCCAAAAAAAAAAAAGTAACCTCTTGATGTTTTTGAGATTTTCAGAAAAGTTCAAATAAACATTCATTTATTAGATGCAATTCAACAAATTCCTTCTTATGCTAAATTCTTAAAGGACTGTTGCACTAATATAAGGAAATTTCAGGATCATGAAAAAGTTTCTTTGACAGAAGAGGTAAGTACGGTACTATTGAGAAAGTTGCCACCTAAACTGAAAGATCCTAGTAGTTTTGTTATTCCTTGCAGGATTGGTGACCAAATTTTTTATCATGCATTGCTAGATTTAGGAGCAAGCATAAATCTGCTGCCTTACAATATGTATGAGAAATTGGGTTTGGGGGAGCTTCAACCAACTTCAATCACCTTACACTTGGCAGACATAAGCATTAAAATACCGAGAGGTATCTTGAAGGATGTCTTGGTAAAGGTAGATAAATTTATCATACCTATTGATTTTATTGTGATAGATATGGAAGAATTCCCTATGCCATTGCCTCTACCTATTATTTTGGGAAGACCCTTTATGAGAACTACAGATACAAAAATTTGTGTGAAAAAGGGTATTGTGAAGATGAAGGTGAATAGGGAGAAAATTGAGTTCAAATTACCCCAAGATAATCTTAATTGCTCCAGTCTATTTTGACTGTTTCCCTTATTTCACAGTAAGTCTAAGTGATCCCCATATCCTAAAAGTTTTAACCCTAAGTATCAGAACTCAAGGATACAAAATCGTTGAAGGAGTTCAGCCTTTAGCCTTAATTTACAGGATCTACTATAAGTGCACTGGAACTAACATGAACTTCTAGGCAATCAAAAGAAGCCCAAGTGGTCAAACCATGTTGATTCAAAGTAGTAGCCAGAGTAACGCGAGTATTTACGTTCCTCGAACTATTAATTGGACTGACATTGAGTTACCCAAATAATGGAGTTCAACCAATGAAAGTTTTAAGCCTGAGCTCATAAGGCATAATCTAGGAGACCTAGATTATATCCAGCAGTACTTGGATGGTACTGTTAAGATTAGTGTGGACAGAGTGATGGTGAGCATAGAAGAAGATAGTAATGTGCATAATAATCTGCATATCAAAATCTGAATACAAAACAATAGAGTATTCAAGGATCATGAAAGAGCTTAAAAGTAATGCTTAGATTCAAAATAACTTGAATGTAAAACTTACAAATGAACTTAGGCCAAAATGCAACTGGCGATTACAAGCTTAAACTTAGAATCACTGGAATGAAACATTACAAGTGTTTGGCTTTTGAGAGGTTCAAGTAGGTTTACAAGAACTGGTTCTCACTTCAAATAAGCTCTGCCTTGAACTTCATACTTCTGCTCCTTAAATAGACTTCAGGAGGGCTTAGGGCTGGGATCACGGGATGCCAGCATGCTTAGTGTTGTCAGGCGTGCACCGAAAACAAATTCCTTCTGCTTTTACTCCAGGTAACTCGCACCGAAAGTAGGGTAAAACTTTTGGTGAATAGTGAAAAAGTCACTATTCATGAGTAGTACCATGTTGGGTGGCCGACCGAGTACTGTTTGCTTTTGTCTTTTAGTGTCGACGGGGCAAACTTTAGGAGTCCAAGTCCAAATCTGTGATATCATAGGGATCTTGGGCATCTTGGAAGAGATCAAAGTTGTAATGATGCTGAACAGAAGACTCTGCAGTAGAGGATTCTTCTTCTTCATCACCATCTTCAGCCTCTATAAGCTGTTGCATAAGCTTAAGAGCAACTTGCTTGATTTTAAAGGGCTTCTTCCCTTTTGAAGAGGAAAAGGACTCTGGCTTAGGAGAAGCAGGCTCAACTTGAGTCTCTGAAACATGAGTTACAGAGTCTTGGATTTCTAGAGGCTTTTCTGGAAACTCATTTTTTATCCCACTACTTGACAGAAAATTGTCTGGCGACGCAGTTTTGAGTACTAAACATATATTGCCACTTTAGAATCCAGGAGACTTTGAAATGGGCAAAGAAGTGGACAGTTACTGGAAACTGTTCTTCTTGCTGGGACAGTTTTTTAACGGTAGAGAAATACCGTATGGCTTCTTTGACTTCCTCAGGGAGGATCTGGTGAACAGGTCCATGAACTTGCCACCACCTGTGAAACCATGAAGGAATTGGTCCTTTAAAGTTTCTATCAAAATTGATAAACCAGGAGTGGGTGAATTCCTCATTCTGGTGCAAAAGGACTTTGTACCAGGCATCCACATAATCATGATAACTGAATTGAACTTTCCTGTTGGAAAGACTTCTTAGAGCATAAGGGGGCATTCCCAGTCCTTTTGTGAAACGAACTTCATAATGAACAGAGAATGGAAAGCAATTCTTCCAGGTGTTCTCTGGCAAGGGATGGAGTTGATTTGAATGGACTTAGTTTGAAGGAGTACATCTCTGTAAAACTCAATAAACTTATCTAGGTGGATTGCTAAAAAATGCCAGCGAGGTGGAAAGTAAACTTTGGCAATGGCTTCAGGAGATTTTAGGTGACTAAAATCTAACTCAACAATGAACAAATTATGGGGTGGCTCTTTGGCAAAGTAAGGAGAAGTCTTAGGGTATCTTATGAAAGGCTTTTGAGGTTTGACAAGCTCAAAGGGATCATAAGGACTTATGGGGCTTATTAAGGCAGACTGAAAAGACGGCCTTGGACTTATGGTGCTTCCTAGGGTGGTGAAGCGGTTCACCATCTAGTTTGGTGAAGTTCTTAGAATAAGGTCCTGGGAACTTAGTTGGCTTGGGGTGACAAGGTTGAAAGGCTTAGCATTTGTGCTTAATTTAGGCTTAGAGGCCGAAGCCTTTTCTTTCTTCTTATCAGCCATTTTTTTCCCGGCAAAAATTCACGAGTTAAAAAATCAAGGATTGAATTCTGACTTCCCTTAATATATTCAATGTCAAAATCAAATATGCTTAAGATTGCTTGCCATCTAGCAAAAATCTGTTTAGATGCAATGTTTTGAACATCTTTTTCCAAAACATGTTTTGCACTCATGCAATCGACTCTTATTAAAAACTTTTGATTTAAGTGATCATCTTGAAACTTTGAAATGCATAATACTATAGATAAAATCTCTTTCTTAATGGTACTATAATTCTTTTGAGCTGAATTCCAAACACCTGAATGGAAACGAACAATTTGTTCAGGTTGGTTGGAATGAACTTGCTGCTTAAGAATACCACCGTACCCAATGTCGGAGGCATCAGTCTCAACGATTTTGAAAGACTCAATAGTAGGAATACCAAGACAAGGTAATGTCTGGACATGGATCTAAACTTCTTTGACAACTGAGGTATGGTCAACAGTCCATGGAGGAGGATTCTTTTGGAGTCTATCAAACAATGGCTTGCATTTTTTACGGAGGTTTTGATAGATATCAGCAACATAATTCAGAGATCCTAGGAACCTCTGGAGTTGGGCTTTCTCAAGGATTTCATCAGGAAACTTATCAGCAAATTGGATTACTCTGCTAATTGGACTTATTCTTGATTGATGGATATTGTATCCAAGAAATCGGATGTTGGTTTGAAACAACTTGATTTTAGTAGCAGAAACAACTAATCCATTAATTTTGATAACTTCTAGAAACGAATTCAAATGTTTCCAGTGTTTTTTAATAGACTTAGAGAAGATGAGGACATCATCAATGTAAACTATGAAATATTTGCTTAAGGGACCCAGAATATCATTCATAATATTTTGGAACTCACTAGGGGCATTCTTAAGACCAAAGGGCATTACGTTCCATTCGTATTGTCCAAAGGGTGTGACAAAAGCTGTCTTATACTTATCCTTTTCATGAATTTGGATTTGCCAAAATCCACTTTTCATGTCAAACTTAGAGAAGATCACAGATCCACTTAATCTATTGATTAGGTCTCTTTTATTTGGAATTGGATATTTGATCCATTCCAAGACTTTGTTGAGGGGCTTGTAGTTAATGACTAACCTGGGGGCTCCTCTCTCAAGCTCAGCATTTTTCTGGACATAAAAAGTTGAACAAGACCAGGGGGACTTACTTTTACGAATTATGCCTTTGTGCAATAGGTCTTCTATTTCTTTTCGGCAAAATTCAGTAACTTCTTGGCTCATCTGGATGGGTCTAACCTTAGTGGTAATTCTTCCTTCATCAAAGTCTTTGATATAAGGAAGGCTTACGGTGTGCTTCTTCCTATGCCAAAAGGCAGTAGGGACATCAGAATAAACTTCACTTTTGATCCTATCTTCAAAGAATTGGATTCTTTGCTGAAGGGTTTTTTAACTTAATTGTTCTTCAATTCTTTTAACTTTAATCTCATCTTGTAAAAACCTTATCTGTTGGTTTTTTGACTTAGAGATTGAATTGCTTTTGAAAGCATTTAATTGACTTCGTTCTGGCTTAGCCAAAAACTTGAACTTAACCTTTTCATCCAGGGGATAGGTAATTAACCCATCTTGGTCTGTTGTAAAAGGATACAACAGGGTGATGAAAGGTAAACCTAATATGACTTTATCAGTTATATTTTTAACCAAGACAAATGATGTTTTGAAGCAAACATTGTCTTGAAACACATGGGCTTTACTAATTTCAAAAGTAATTTGCATCTTGCTGCCATTAGCAGAACGCAAAGTTTCTTTTGTCTTATTGTAATACTTCGTAGGAACTAGTCCTTCTTGTATACAGTTTAAATTTGCACCTGTATCAATTAATACAACTACAGATAACTCAAAATCTTGAATCTTAATCCTAACCTTGGAATACCATTTTTTAATATGGATTCGGTTGATTAGACTTAGACTTTTTTCTTCAAATGGAGACGTATCTTCAAGCTTAGGTTCAGGCTCAGTTTCGCTATCACTAGGACTGCTAGCGGCTGACTTAAGCTTGTGCTCAATTTTCAAGAGATTAACATCCTGTTTTAACTCTTGATGTTCTTCCTTAAGTATTTTAATCTCAGACTTAATTTGATTAACTTCAAGTTGCAAATCTTTTATTGTGATTTGTTCCTTAGGTTTGTCAAATCTTTTAAGCGTGTTGCTTAAACTTATCTCAAGACTTTTAGACTTATTTCTCTCCCTTTTTGTGAGAAGTTTTCTTAATTTTACTTATAAGATCAAGAAGCAATTCTTCTTATTCTTCTTCTTTGGTCATAACACCAATTGTTTTGCAACAAGTGTCGTTACACCTGAAACTTATGTTTGGACCAGACTCAGACTCATTGCTACTGCAGGAGCGATAGCTGTTATTACTTGAACTAATACTTAGTTCAGACTCATAGTCACTGGGTTCAGTGTCTTTTATCTCTAACATTCTTATTAAATTTTCATTTTCTTCGTTAGAGACTTTTAAAGACTTAATGATTTCCTTAGCTTTGCAATCCCTTGCAAAGTGACCTGGCTTACCACACTTATAACAATTATCTTTGTTGTTCTTAGATCTTTTAAACCTTTTTCTTAGGTTTTCTCTTTTCCTTTTTATAGAAATCATTCGGCTCAAAGCTTCTTTTCTTGAATCTTTTAAACCGTTTCTTATGCTTTCTATATTCTTCGTGCTTACAAGACTTCTTATGTTTCTTAGATGGTGCTACCGAAGGCAAACCATACTGCTCACAGAAAATTACCCATTTCATTCTTAGCCTTTTTCTTATCCTTATTGGCTTGGTTCGATATTTTCATATCGAAACACATCTTAAGACCTTCTTTTTGGATAGCACTTATGATATTCCCGTAAGTGAGATTATCATATTCTATCACATTGTTCTCATTGACTAAGACTTCTTTGATCTTATGGGCGAAGAAGTGAGGCAGACTGTTTATGAATTTCTCTTTCCAAAACGGTTGGTTGCTATCATCGCTTAGCATGACTCTAGAGAGGAATACATCTTTGTACCAACTAAAGTCGCTTAGGGTTGGACATCTAAGGTTACTTAGTTGGTCATGGACCCTAGACGCAAGGTGGCTTGGTGTGCCAATAAAATGTTCTACAATTGTATAGAACAGAGTGTTGACAGCATCAGAATCTCCTAATCCAATTTTTTCATTGAATATAGGAATTCTTTCCTCATTGGTTTTGACAGCACTTCTTATGCTGGCTCTAGACTCATCGGTGAGATGTTTTTCCCACCAGGATTGAAGGGTTCTTGTAAAACCTGCAACTAAGAGGTCAACAACCTCTGGTTGGCTTAAATCATGGTTCATAACATAACTGCTAGAGACCATGGTCATATGGGTTAACTTATTAAGAATTTGCTGTTCTGCTAAACCATCGATATTCCACTCATATAGTTTATCAGCAGAAACTATAAATTGACTTTGGAAACTTCTTTCCTCAAATTGGATATCCGGAGGGGTCGGTTTGGGATACCAATTTTTGGTGAAACTTGTTGGTGAAAACTTAGGTTTGTGAATCCTATTCAGCTCTAAAGCTGAAAGGGCTTTTTCAACTTTTCTGATATTTTCATCTGAATCAGACTCCGAAGAGGATTCTGTCTCTGATGAACTTCCAGAAGACTCAGGGATCTTAGTAACAGACAGAGTGTTGGAACTACTGGGCTGTTCTTGTTTGGCCTTAACCAAATCCTTAAGCATTTCCTCTATTTTTTCAACAAAGGGCTTATCTTTGTTAACCTTTAAACTAGTTCCCTATTTTAGGTCTTTTAGGAGAGGCTTATTATCGATCTTTTCTTCAATCTTATCCAACTGGTTTCCTATGGAGTTTAGGTACTGGTTGGTGTAATTGGCTTGCTTAATGACTTTCTTAACATCTGTGTTCTCAGATGCAACCTTAAAGGGTGAGGCTTTAACCGTAGTGGTTTTATGTTGGAACACTATGGCTTCTTGTGGAGGGTAACTTGAAGAAACAATTGTGTTGTCTTCTTTTACCCACTTTTCCTTAGAGATGGTTTGAACCTTGTTTTCTACAGGGTAAAACTTATCAACAAAATCGAAATAAGAGATGTTGATCTCTATTTCACATAAATGTTTTTTAAAGCTGCTTAAGATTTCCTTCTTTTGTTCAAGGTTGAACCTTTCCTTATTGGCTTTTCTTCTTTCAAGATTTGATTCAGAATCAAAATCGATTTCAAGGAAATCAAAATCTATTTTGAAAGGTTTCCTAGGTTTCTTTAGGGTGCATAGTTGGGGGTCTACAACTGTATCAACTATAAAATCAGATTCTGTAGGAGAGGCATTCCCTTCCTGGGATTCTTCATCTTCTAGTTGTGTGTTAGTTGTGTGTTAGTTGTGACTTACTTGGGAGCTGTATAACATAGGAGGGAATCAAACATCCTTAGGCATGGGTAAAATCCCATCTGCAACATCCTCATCATCACTGCTGCTAGGATGATGATACTTCAGGCACTCCTGAAGATCTAGCTGGTTCTGCTCCACTCGCCTGTCGATGGAGTGCACAGCTAATTGCATGGAACTCATAGACTGCTGCATGGAGGACATAGACACCTGCAAGCTGCTCATCCCTCCCTGAACTGCAGCAAGAGCCTCCATAATCTGAGCATAATTAACCTCTGGCTCAGAAGGCGGCACAGTATGTGAGGATGAAGCCATATCTGGAAAGCCGACAGGCATAGCAGCAGGTGGAGGCTCCTCATCATCGGAGTCATCTCTCCGCAGCTGCACATTAGACTTCATCAATGTCTGCTTGCTGATGGGCTGCTGAATTTTCATCTTCGGTTCACCATTGACATTGATGTTCGACTAAAGAATAATCTGAGTGAGGAGGCAACCAAATGGAAGACCAGCAGTGCTCTCATCACGGGCCTCTATCATAACCCCCAAAATGTGCTTGTACAGGCAGAAAGGCAAGCAGAGGTGGATCGCATAGACAAACTGGGCCCGTTTCAGGATTAGATCACTGCGCCAGGCAACAGGCCAGATGTTCTGCTGAATGATCTTGGCCAACATGCGGTGGGTGGATGATAGGGCACCAATCCGGATCGCAGTAGAGCACTCCTCACCATGGGGAACGGCACGGAACGGGCTGGCCGAGATCTCGAGCACTGGAACTCGGATGATGTGGCTGATGACCTGAGGATCAACAGTGATGAGATGGCCTGCGATTGAGGACTGAAGCACCACTCCACGATAATCATTCTGAACCACCTCCAGATTGGCGTAGAACAGCTTGACTAATCTGGTGTATACCTGACAAGCATAGCTGTGGAGATATCCCCAATTGTACGTCTGGATGATGCCAAGTATGTTGTCCTGCGGTGGCACCATGAGATCAGACCGAAGAACGTTCCGCTCAGCAATGACGGAGCGGTCCATAATTTTGGCCTGAATTGCAGCCCTATCTTCCACAAGCCTCTGACGAACCCTGCGTGGTGGACTGCCGGCAAACATGATTCTGCAAAAGATCCAATAAGAATTTTCCAAAGAAAAATATTCCAAATATATTCTTGTTAGGATAACAAAAATTTGGCAGAATAACAGCAATAAAGAGGACTTTGTACAAAAATAAATACAACATAATTTCACAACTGAGTCCAAGAAATTTTATAATGGCAGATATATGCATCTCATATTCCAAAAAAAAAATAGCATTCTAACAGTTTAAAAGAAAACTGAAGAGAAAAGGGCTGAAAAACAATACCTGGAATATGAGAAAAAATGTAAAAAGCCAAAGAACTCAAAGACAAATAACTCACAAGCAGCCAAAAGTTCAGATTTTGTGAGGTATGAGGAAATGCGGCGAGAAGGGGTTTTTATAGCCTCTGTGGGGTCCTCGTCCGAACGGTGGATTGATGACGTCCGGACGCTCGCTGCCTCAGAAAGGAGCAGACTGGTCGCGCGCGTCCGGACGATATAAAGAGACCGTTCGGACGATGATGACAGCGCGCGTCCAGACTCTGTCAGGTCCTGTCCGGACATGTGGGCTCCATCTCCATCCAGACTCCAAGGGAGAGCTGTCCGGACTACCAGTTCGTCCGGACGTCAATGTAGACCGTCCGGATGCTCCACACGGAAACACCAGAAAAGCTGAGGAAAATTTACGGAGATCAAATTTCCTGAAGTCAGTGTTAGAACACGCATGTATAATCAACTGATAACACAATCAGAGAGCATCTCAGAAACTAAACAGAGATATAAATGAGAATTGAGATTTCATTTAGCACAAATAGTTTTCCTGAAAATAGAAAAATCAAATAGGCAACTCAACTCATGCAATGCGTGTGTGTGTGGAGACTAAACCAACAAGGTTTGAAAAATCATGACAAGAGCAACCGGATTTCCTAAAGAAGAGAGAGAATCCGTGACAGATTAGCCAAAAGTCAAACCTTACTTTTGCTAGGGCCTAGCCATCCTCATCTGATACACTTCCCCTGAGATACAACACCGAATTGTTTTACTTGTACCATGAAGGACAAGATAAATTTTTTACTTGCTCATAGAAGGCATGGCATATTGAAGATTCAGTACAGAAGCAGTGAATAAACAATCTTAAAGCACAAAAATCATACAAATAACTGCTCAATTCTTATGGTGCTACAAGCTAGAGGAAATGCCAGAATTTTTAGATCCTAGGTTCAACTAGCCTGTGGTCAATTTGACCATCTTATCACAAACCTCTTCTCTTATTCAGAAATTCTAGAAGCAAATAGTTAGAGAAGGAATGATGTACCTTTAGGGAGTCTCGGATAGTGCACTTGTTCATCGCATGAGGAAAGGAGTTATCCTACTTTTGCACAACCAGGAAAACTAACTTGGCCAAAATAATCATATATTCTCAAATGTATCTAAGCAAAGTAAATTAATGCTCACAGAATTGAGATATCAGGTAAAGATACATACAATATCTAATAAGCCAAGAAGAAAAAGTCCTGCAAATTCTCCCCAAAATAACCATTTTTTTTATTATTATTAAAAAAAAAAAAAAACAAAACATGCAATATGGAAATGACATCATATGCAAAGGTAAGATCACACCTGTAACTGCTCAAAGATGCCAGTACAAAAAAACAGTCGCTCGACCTGCTTTTTCTGTCTTCCCCAATAGATACATGCAAAGTTCTCTCAAGAGAAACAGGGAGCACAACAAGCTAGTTCCTAGATTGCATAACAAGCACATAAATATAACATAAAAGGTGCAAGCAATCAAACCTGATGCCTTAGGATTAGGAGCCAAATCCTAGGCATGAACACCTGAACCTGCTTGGTGCGTCGGTTCCCCTTCCTGGGGTAACTGCCCTTCTCAGCCCAAGTCTGCCTTCTAGTGGGTGGTTGCTGACAAGCCTGCATCATCAACTCCATCATGTTTTGCATCCAGACAGGAGGCTCACTGGAGTATTGCTCTTGGGGCCTTCTCAAATGCTTGGGTTTGCTCTTGTAAGTGCCTCTGTAATTGGCTGGTACAAACCGTTACTGAGGCCGCTGATGTTGAGAAGCATGAGACCAAGTGGCTTGATACTGATGGCTTGATGCTTGTCCCCATGGTACTTGATAGGATGCCTGATGCCAAGGAGTCTGATGCTGAGCCGTAGGTCTGGCGCCATAATGAGCTTCTCTTGGCGTTTCTATCTTGGCTTTGGCCTTTTGAGCTTTCAAGAGGGAGCACTGAGGCCGAACATGCCCACTGAGACCACAGTGATGGCAAATAGGAGGTCTTCTGATGGAATGAGGCTGTTGAGTGCCTGGAACATCATCATTGACCTTTTCCTTCTGTTTATCTTCAACAACGGGAGGAAGCTCTGGGACTGTAGGTTTCACAAATACAGTCTTTGAGGAATAAGGAATATCAGAAGAGGAAGCTATATACCCGAGACTACCTCATTATCACTATGCTTCCCTCAGCTTCTCAAACTCTTTGTAGAGTGTCTTGTAGGCCTCCTTGAGCTTTACCTCATTATCACTATGCTTCGAGTAATATGAGTCTTCTTCTTCAACATATGGGGCTACAAAGGCCAGGAATTTGTCAGACTCTGGAGCATCTTCTTCTGACTCATCACTGAGAGTCACATTGTATGTCTTCCCCTTGCCCTTTTTGAGATTTCCACAATCCGCACGGATATGCCCAAAGCCTGAGCATTCAAAACATCGGGGTCCTCTGGGATCTCTCTTCTCCTCTTCCTCTGGTTCAGCTTCTCTGAGAGGTTTCTTCATTTTATCAGAAAACTTCTTCTTGAATCGATCATCTTTCATCAGTCTTCTGAAATTTTTGGCTAACATAGCCACAGCTTTGTCTTCGTCCTCAAAGTCATCTTCAGAGGAGGCTTCTACCTTCTTCTTGGAAGCCTTTAAGGCAATGGTCTTTAATTTCTTGACCTGGGGCAGAGACAGCTCATATGTTTGAAGAGATCCCACCAGCTCTTCAATCTTCATCTCTTCAAGATCCTTGCTTTCCTCAACAGTCGTTACCTTGATCCTGAAACGCTCGGGCAAAGATCTGAGCATTTTTCGGATGAGTTTTACATCCGAGATAGGTTTCCCAAGACTCACCATGGAGTTCCTTAGGTCACTTATTTTGGAGTAAAACTCTCCAAATGTCTCTTCCTCTAACATCTTAATTTCTTCAAATTTTGAAATCAACATTTGAAGTTTGTCAGATTTTACAAGTTTGGTGCCTTCATATGTTGTTTCCAAAATTTGCCATGCTGCTTTGGCTGATTCGCAATTTGAAATTTTGGCGAATTCAGATGGAGAAAGTGCTTGGCATAGAGCATGGAGGGCTTTATCATTTGAAAGACGAGCGTTCTTTTGAGGGACTAGTTTAGGTGTTGCATCCTCTGGTTTAGTCCAACCAGTTTCAACAATACCCCAATAGTCTAGATTTCAAAAAGAAACGCATACATACCTTCCAATAGCCATAGTTCGTACCATCAAAGGCAGGAACAGAATTAAGAGTTTGAGACATCAAAATATAGAAGTCAAATAAAAAAAACACTCAATAAATTAATCTTCTCAGAGTGTACCAAGCTCTGATACCAATTGAAAAATTGAATTGACTTCTAAAAACAAAGTGTGTGCATAAGTGTCAACAAAAATTAAAGCACAGCGGAAAGTAAATGACACAAAGATTTTTGTTGACGAAGTGGAAACTCAATTAAGAGAAAAACCACTCCGGGGTAGCCAAACCCAAGAATTCCACTATTCAGAAGACATAGCTAGATACAAGACAGTAACACTCACATGTACCGATGCAGTGGTCGTACCTTGATCTTCGACGTATTACCCAACACGAATGCTTCCCAACCAGGTTCACCTACCTGAAGGGGTCTTCAATGGAACTCCTTACCTTAGAGCCGACCTCTATGATAGACTTCGGTTTACAGCACAGCACACTTGTAAAACGGCTTCAGAGGAAATATCACGTCTCTGAGCAAGTGAGGAATTCAATACCGAATTCTTAAAGTTCTCAGTGCCCAGGGGCCTCTATTTATAGGCTGGGGGCTCAAATGAGCGTCAGGCAAAATATACTTGGGCACCGTCCGGATGGTGGACATGGGCCGTCCGGACGGCCAACTGTGCGAACAGATTTTCTAAAATTCCCGCGGAGAAATCTTTCCTATTTAAGGACATCGTCAGGACGGTCGCACGTCCGCTGCAAGTAATTTCCTTATAAGGCTCTCAAGCGTCCGAACCATGGGGGATGGGCGTCCGGACGGCTATTCTTCAACACGCAATTTCCATATCAGTAATTTGCGCGTCCGGACCATGATAAGCAGTCGTCCGAACGGTTGAAGTCGAATCGGCAATTTCCTTCTTTGATGCACGCGCGTCCGGACCACAACTGTCAGACATCTGGACGGCCATTTTTGAATTGCGATTCTTACCTTACGGAGACGCGTGTCCGGATGGGATACCACATCGTCCGGACGGTTGATTGATCTTCCCTTTCTTGGAACTTGGAAAGAAATCAGAAACTGATCGAGTACTGGGAGGTGTCCGGACATGCTGCTGAAACGTCCGGACGGATGCAAGCTGGCACAGAAACTTCTCGATACAGTATGGGGTCCGGACGGAATGAACTCTTCGTCCGGACGGATGATGCTGGTCTGTCTAGCGTCCGGACGGGATGACATGTCGTTCGGACGGATGGAACAGTGGACAGATGGGCATCCGGACGGGATGGCTCAATCGTCCGGACGGCTTACAGGGAACTTGAATTTCTTCTGACTTGCAGACTCTTAATAGTGAAATCCCTGTTTACAGCATCTTTACATTTAAGTGATTTTGTCCAAACACAGAATGAGGCCAAAATACTAACAACAAGCAATGCATTTATCAAATTCAAAATGGATTCGACCGCGGAAACGTTCTGATGTGATTAAATTTTCATAAGGATATTGAATCGTTATAGGTAAACGATTTGCATGGGATAAGGTAATCATGAAACTTTGACCAATGTACCTTGCAGCTCGTACTGTTTGTTGACCATACTTCATGACCCCAGTTACCATAGGGAACATATTGTAAATATCTATGAATATTTTTATGTTTGTTTCTTTCTCTTGTTTGAGACAAGACACAAATTGAGAATATAGTATTCCTTTACAGTGAAAGAAGTTGGAAAGAAGTTGTTAATAAAAGATTACCAAGAGAAATAGGTAAAAGAAATTTCCATCCCAGATTTAATACTTGGTCTATTCTTATCCTAGGTAAAGTCCATCTTGTTGTGATAGGAATGAACAAGAACAAATAAGTTTTGGCTAATGTAATAAAGATACCAATTGTCGTTCCAAAAACCCATCGTGCTTTATTTATTTCAAAAGCTTAGAAACGAATATGTACGGAATAGAAATATTCCAACCGCCGAAGTAAAGAAGTGTTACAAATAATGAAGAAACTAATAGGTTTAGATAGGAAGCAACATAAAATAAACCAAACTTGATGCCCGAATATTCTGTTTGATAACCTGCTACTAATTCTTCTTCTGCTTCTGGTAAATCAAAAGGTAATCTCTCGCATTCTGCTAGGGAAGAAATTATAAAAACAATAAACCCTATAGGTTGACGCCACAAATTCCACCCACAAAAACCGTATTTTGATTGAGCCTCAACTATATCAACTGTACTTAAACTGTTAGATAATCATAGTCGGTGATAACATCACTGTTACCATCACTATTACAGAACTGTACATGAGATTTTCACCTCATACAGCTCCCAGTGTGTGAAGGTAAGATGAGTTTATTAGTGGGTTGTACTAATTCACTATTATTTGTATTAAATACATATTGCAGTGAAAAATTATCTATGAAGGTTTTTGGAAGTAGGGAATAATTGTGAGTGTTACTTACTCATTGGGGATGATATATGTTGGTGGTCTTTGATGACGTTGTGACGTCTATTTTATTTAATTGTATGCGAGTTGTGTGTAATATGTTTTATTTGGAACCACGCCTAATTTATTGAGTATATATTATAGACATGATTAATGATTATACTAATAAGCTGTTATTGCATATTTTATTGTGAGAACATATGACCTGTTAACAAGAAAAGACCGAAGGTTCGACCCGAGGCAAAGACCAAGGGGTATAGTCCTGAGGCGAAGACTGTGGGTGAAAGTCCCAATGCATCAATCAATCGTATAGACCAAGGGTTAATGTCCCGAGGCAAAGACCAAAGGGTATAGTCCTGAGGCAAAGACCAAGGGGAATAGTCTTGAGGCAGTACTAATTCTGACCATAGGTTTTAAAAAGACCTAAGATGGTGAGAGTCCATAGGTACTGATCAGTAATTCACTAATAATAACAAGACCAAGGCTTAGACCTTATGGCATTAATCAGTAATAAGTCACACGGTTTAAATCCTGAGGCATAAATGAATATTGAAATTGTGCATATATATAACTGTTATTATATGACTGTATAATGTACTTTTAAATGATTTAGTATTTCATTATGTGATCAATGACCATTGACTCACTTGACCACAGCATGAGATTATGGTGGTAACCGCAATCTCATGTGAGTTTTTACAGGATGGGTTGAAGGACGGAACTACTAGGAATATTATGATAATATTATTATAGTGTGGCTGAAGACTTTTAAGTTTGAAAAACATTTATTGACTTCTTTAACAAACCAAGTGTGTGTGTGTTTGTGTGCAAACAAATATCTTAAATGCAGAAATTAAAAGAGACAAGATATTTGTTACAAAGTGGAAACTCTATGAAGAGAAAAAACCATTCCAGGGCAGCCAAACCCAGGAAATCTACTATCCAAAAACAAAGCTAGTTACAAGACACTCGTACTCACATAACCCTATGCAGTAGTCATACCTTTAATTCTGACGTGTAGCCCAACACGAACGCTTCCCAACCAGATCTTCCACCTAAAGGGGTTTTTTTATGGATTCCTTTACCTAAGGGCCAACCCCTAAGATAGACTTCACACGAACACTTGAGCACACACTGGCACCGACTTGAGAGCTAGCGGATCTTCGATTCTCCCTAAACACCCTCTCAAAGCACTATGAAATTCACCACCGAATTCTGTACTAAAACATAGACCTAGAGCCCCCTATTTATAGGCTTTAAAAGACGTCAAAAACTGCTGAAAATTGGACTCTATCTGTCGAGCGTCCGGACGGAAGTTTGCCATGTCTGGACGGATTTCTGCGATATCCTTCAGAAAAAGCGCAATTCTATCCTTATCAGGTTTGCGTCCGGATGGCTTGACCTAGCGTCTGGACGGTCTTCGCTAAAACCTTTCCACGTACAGACGGAATTCTTGAGGTATCTGAACTACTGGATATCGTCCGGACGTATTGCTGAGTCGTCCAGACGGTCTGCAAATACAGGACATCGTTCGGACGTGATGCCGAGTCGTTCGAACAGATTGCAGATACTTCCCAAACAGTGTCGACTTCTGAAAGTAGACTCCTTTTAGAATACTGATTGACCGAGCGTTCGGACGGTGTTGCTCTGACGTCCGGACGTCTTCAATGTTTATCTGTAGGACACTGCGGGGTGTCCAGACGCCTTCAAAGGCCCGTCCAGACGGTTGCACAAGAACCGGCTGATTTGTCTTGGTTTTTGCAGAGGACTCTTCATGGATAACTTCTAGAAGCTTGTGAACAATAGATGTCTGAATATATGAAGATTCTAATTTAAAAACCGTTGTCCGAATACATGAAGATTGAACAACCGATTGCCCTGTTAAAATGCAACCATTACATAAAGTGTTTTTGTTTTATCTAGAATGTAGCCAAAATACTAACAAAGTTGAAGACAATGTTTAAATATTATTTAGTGCCGCATGTGGCACATATGTTATTATTTTGAATGTATTTATATTATATCAGAACAAATGGTTAGTATTTTTATATATTGAGGTAATTCAATCAGCTCTAATGTGTTATTGTTAAGAAAAATATATTCTGCTGCCAATATCTAACTCTAATGACGTCGTAATGTTACATAGAAATCAAAATTTTCACCTGCGCCTTTTTGTAAAAGGCGGGGCGTTACAGTTTGGTATCAGAGCAGCTTGTTCTGGTGACCACTAGAATTGACCTTAGAAGTCTAGAAATAAAACAAGAGCTATAGGTAATATAAAAAACTTCTTATAAACTCGATGAAAGTTTTTGTGTGAATTTTTATAGCTGATGAAATTATTAACTGTTGTTTACAGTTTAGATTTTTGAAATATGATTATCTATGTTTTTATGAACGTATATTGGATGATATATGAATATACGCATTGATTCTTATGACTATGTATTTCCTTGCTATGCATGCTAGGAACAGATTGATATAAATTTAAGTTAAGACTTTTACTAAGAAACAATGAAATTTTTATACAACAAGTAATTTAAGGAACAAGCACCAATATGTTTATATATGAACACGTTTTGTTTGTATATATGTGATTTCTGGGCCTAACGGTTTAATCTTATAAATGATTTTATTTTAACTTATTGGATAAGAGATGGAATATTGGATTATTGGAAAAGAGTGAATATTTATCTTTTTATAAGATCTAACAAGTATAGATGCTTGGGTACAGAACCATGCCACCTAGACGCCACCCCCTATGCGATGTTAACCAAGAGGCACCTCACTTGGAAAATAGTGATGATGAACCTCCACCCTCTCCTCCACCATTTTATGATAGAGTGCACGCAACCTTGGCCCAGTTCATGGTTGACACCACTAGGCACTTTTGCTAAAGTGATAGCACAAATTTCGCGAACCAATGAACGAGCTGAAAATCACGGTTGCTCACTTCGTGACTTTTCTAGTCATCACTTTCAAACCTTTGAAGGAATTGAAGGGCCCAACGTAGCAGAGGCATGGCTCACGGATATTGAAACTCTGTTCAATATCATCGGCTGTACCAATGAACAAAAAGTTTTATACATCGAACTAAAGCTGACAGGTGAAGCATTAAGATGGTGGACCTCAGGAAAAGTATTGCTAACAGATCCCCCAAATGAAATAGTAATTACTTGGGATTTATTTAAAATTGAATATAACAGGTGGTTCTTCCCAAGGGCTCAAAGACAACTGAGTGCCATCAAATTCTAGAACCTAGTCCAGGGCAACATATCGGTGGAACAATACTCCGCCAAGTTTATGAAATTGGCTAGATGCGCAGCTAACCTGATCCCGGACGAGGAATCAAAAGCAGAGCGCTTTGAAAATGGCCTCAATCCACGCATCAAAGAAAGGGTGATATGACTCAAGATCAAGGAATACGCGTTGTTGGTTGAAGTGACATCTCTAGCGGAAAGAGGAATCCGTGAATCAGCCGCAGCCAACGACCTGAAGAGGCGACTAAAGTAGCAAACCTCGTACTCAGAAAAGAGGCCAGCGATAGAGTACGATTCCGAACCAACTAATGGCAGAAATTTTCTGCCAAAATCAAGGAATCAAAAACTTCCTTGCAATATGTGCGGAAAACAACATGGCGGGGTATGTAGAAAAGCGAACCCAGTTTGTTTTAGGTGTGGTAAGTTTGGTCACTACCAAAGTAGTTGCCCTATGAATTTTGACAGAAGAGCAAAGCCACGAGGGAGTGGATCAAAACAACAGAAAATTACACAAGCGCGCGTGTATTCTTTTGTTCTAGATGACGTTGAAAAAGAAGAATACGGGGACATGCCAATTGATACCAAATAAGGTTAGTACCAATACGCACCGTACTTGGTAAATCGACCCATAAAATAATCATGGTACTATATAAAATATTATTTTCTTACACCATTTTGAAAAGATAAAATAAAAAGACCTCTGATGAGATAATTGATTGAAAGAAAATATACATTATTTTCTGACATCCTTTTTCTCTCAGGATATTTTTTATCAGGGATAAAATAACATATGGTCAATAATTAGACACTACGCTTAAAATATGTCACTAGACATAAGATTTAAGAATCTAAATCTTCCCTTAATGTAAACTTTATGCAAAGGATAGTTTACGAATTTCGGAGACGAAATTCTGTTAAGAGGGGAGGAATATAACGCCCCAGAATTTAGGACCTAATAATAAGGCAAAAGAATAAATATGAATATTTACGAAAATAAATATTCATTTATTAAGAAGCGTTTATAGTTTTAGTTTAATGAAAGTTCAAACGGACCTTAAAATTTGGAACGACGGAAACAGGGTCAAACAAACTCCTTTTGGTCGATTCAAAAGCCAAAACGCTCTTCTCGAAGTCCTCTAGCTACACACCCAAATTTCATAATTTTTAAACTTTGTTAACGGCACAAAAACACCCGTGAAACATATTACCCTTAAATAGTGAAAATTATTGGACTTCTAATTTATCAAGTGTGTGCAATAGTGTGCAACAAAATATTACAATGTGGAAATTAAAGAGACAGATATTTTGTTGACGAAGTGAAAACTCAATTAAGAGAAAAATCACTCTGGGGCAGCCAAATCCAGGATATCCACTATTCAGAAGACAAAGCTAGTTACAAAGCAATAGCACTCACGTATTATGCAGTGGTCGTACCTTGAACTCTAACGTGTAACCCAACACGAACGCCTCCCAACCAAGTCACCTACTTGAAGGAGTCTTCAATGGAATCCTTTACCTTAGGGCCAACCCCTAAGATAGACTTCAATTTCAGCGCATCAACAACACTTGGCAACGGCTTGAGAGTGAGCAGATCAGCACAGTAACTCTAAAATATAACTCTTTAAGCACTACGGAATTCACAACCGAATTCTTGCAATTCTCAAGCCTAGGGACCTCTATTTATTGGCTGCATGTTCAAATGAGCATCTTGCTTGAAAAACCTAGGCGTCGTCCAGACGGTAGTCGTAAGATGTTCGGACGGACAACTGTGCGATCGGCTTTCCAAATTTCGTAGAAATTCTTTTCTGAATTGAGCCGCGTCCAGACAATGTTGCCCTGTCATCCAGACGGTTGCACTTTAGCTGCACGCAATTTTCATATCAAGGCTTGGCGCGTTCGGACCATGGCATCTGTCATCCGGATGGTGAATCTGATGCACGCAATTTCCATATATGAAGCTCGTGCGTCCAAACTATGAAGATTGTCGTCCGGACGTCAAAATTTTGAATGCGCGACTTGCCTTATGGATGAACGCGTCTGGACGGGAATCCACATTGTCCGGACGGTTTCAGCTGTCTTCCCATATCTGTGTTTTGGAAAAAAAAATCCCATAGCTAATCGAACAATGAGTGGCGTCTGGACGTGCTGCTGAAATGTCCAGACGGATGCATGCTGGAGCAATTCAAAGCTTCTCGACATAGAGGAAGGTCCTGACGGATGATGCTTTGGATAGTTGGGCGTCCGAACGGTATATCATGTCGTCCGGGCGGATGATGCTTTGGACAGTTGGGAGTCCGGACGGTATATCACGTCGTCCGGACGGCTGCAAGGGATCCGATTTCTCTAACTCGTAGACTGTGCAGAATCTTCTAGAAACATATTTCTGAAGAAGACTTTTGAAAACTGACTGAACCCCTGATTAAAAGTGTTAGTTTGTGATTGGCTTCATTCTGTTTAGGACAAAATCACTTGTATGTAAAGATGCTCTTCACAGGGAGTCCACTATTCAGAAGTATTTCAGAGATTTTGCATTGGTTACAAGTTAGAAGAATCGGTTCCCTGTCAGCCGTTCGGACGACGTGTCATCCCGTCCGGACGCTCATCTGTCCATAGCTCCAGCCTTCTAGACGTCGTGCCATACCGTCCGGACGCTAGACAGACCAAGCATCATCCATTCGGATGATGTGGACTTCCGTCTGGACCCTCCATTATATCGCGAAGCTTCTGTGCTAGCTTGCATCCGTCCAGACGTCTCAGCAACCCGTCCGGACGACGTCTAGTGATCGATCAGCTTCAGATTTTCTTTCCAAGTTCAAATAAGGGAAGATTGATGCAACCGTCCGAACGACGTGGATTCCCGTTCAGACGCGCTTCTCCTTAAGGCAAGAATCGCAATTCAAATACAACCGTCCGGACGTCTGTCAGCATGGTCCGGACAGCGCGCTCATCTAATATGGAAAATGCGTGTTGAAAATTAACCGTCCGGACGACCATCCCCCTTGGTCCGGACGCGCGAAGCCTTATATGAAAATTACTTGCAGCGGATGTGTGACCGTCAGGACGACTGTGCCTCACCGTCCGGACGCGGTTCTCAAACAAGAAAGATTTTCAGCGAAAATCTCAAAAATTCTGGTCTCATAGTTGTTTGTCCGGATGGCCCTTGTCCACCTTCAGGACGGCACCCGTATATTTCACTGCAATCGCCCATTTGAACCTCAGCCTATAAATAGAGGCCCCTGAGCATTGAAAACTGCAAGAATTCGGTATTGAATTCCTTCAGAGCTTAGAGAGTTATTTGGTGAAGTCATTGGAGCTGATTTGTTCTCTCTCAAGCTATTGCAAGTGTGCTGTTGCTGCGCTACAACTGAAGTCTATCTTAGGGGTCGGCCATAAGATAAAGGATTCCATTGAAGACCCTTTCAGGTAGGAGACCTGGTTGGGAGGCGTCCGTGTTGGTTTACATGTTAGAGAGCAAGGTACGACCACTGCATCATGGGTATGTGAGTGTTACTATCTTGTATCTAGTCGTGTCTTTTGAATAGTGGATATCCTGGGTTTGGCTACCCCGGAGTGGTTTTTCTCATCTTGAGTTTCCACTTCGTTAACAAAAATTCTTGTGTTATTTATTTTCCGCATTGTTTATTTTTGTTAACACAATAAGCACATACTTGCTGTTTATTTTAGAAGTCAATTCCATTTTTTAATTGGTATAAGAGCTTGGTGCACTCTGAGAAGATTAATTTCTTGAGTGTTATTTTTTGACTTCTATCATGTCTAATTTGAGTATGGATAAAGTTGCTTCTATTTCTCATGATATGACTGTTCATAGAACCATGTTCATTAAGCCTATCATGTCTCATAATCATACTCAATCTATTTGTGGGGTTAAAGGGGTAAATCAGTCTATACCTACATGTCACCACTGTGGTATTACTTGTCATATTCGCCCAAATTGTTTCCAAATTAGGTCTTAAAAACCTTGGAACAAAACTATTGTCCCTAGAAAAGATGAACCAGGCTTTGAAGAACAAGTTAAAATGTTAAGTGATCAAGTTAAGCTCTTTAGTGAGAAGTTAGCATACCTCACCCCTAATGAGCAAAGATCTGTCCTGGTCAATAATCATAAGAAAGCTTCCAAACAAGTCTGGGTCAAAAAGGAAGATAATCCGTGTTTAGTTTCTCATACTGCACTGAAAATTCTTGATACTTGTTTGTGGTATTTGGATAGTGGCTGTTCTAGACACATGACAGGTGACAAGACTTTATTGAAAAAAGTTTAGATGAGCAAAGGTGGACGGATCACCTATGGAGATGGGAGCCAATCCAAAGTCATTGGAAAAGGAATCATCGACATTCCAGGTCTCGGAACATCTCAGGAAGCTTTATATGTAGAGGAGCTCAAGGCAAATCTCCTCAGCATCAGCCAATTCTATGACAATGATTTGGTGGTGCAATTCTCCAAGAAGGAATGTAATATATTTGACAGCAATGGCAAATGGCTTATGGGGGGAGAAAGAACTGCTGACAATTGCTATGGTCTTCCTGGTCTTACTACAGATCCTCAGATTTTCTGCAACAAGGCAACCATAGATAACAGTGAGTTGTAGCACCAAAGGTTAGGGCATCTGAATTTCTCCGATATGTTGAAAATTGAAGGCAAAGACATTGTTAAATGTCTGTCCAAAATGGAGATGACTGAAAGAGGAATCTGTAGTTCTTGCCAACTAGGAAAACAGACTCGAGCAGCCCATAAGAAGACCTCAGGTATCCAAACTTCCAGAAATTTAGAATTACTGCACATGGATCTCATGGGTCCCACTAGAACTGCTAGTCTAGGTGGGTAAAGGTATATTCTGGTAATTGAGGATGATTTCTCTCGGTATACATGGGCTATACCTATTCGGGAAAAATTTGATGCTTTTGATTCAGCTCAGCATTTATTCAAGAAGATTCAAGTTGGGCAAAATTGCCAGATTATGAGAATCCGCAGTGATCATGGAAGAGAATTCAAAAATTCCAAGTTCGAAGAATTCTGTCTCTCATATGGAATCAAGAAGGAATTTTCTTTTCCTATCACTCCTCAGCAGAATGGAGTTGTTGAAAGGAGGAACAGGGTAATTCAGGAGATGGCTCATGTGATGATCCACTCAAAGAATCTTGCTCAACACTTCTGGGGAGAAGCGGTGAACATTGCATGTCATATTATCAACAAGGTCTATCTGAGACCTGAAACAAGCAAGACTCCCTATGAAATTTGGCGAGGTAAGAAGCCCACGGTAAAGTATTTCAGAACTTTTGGAAGTAAATGCTATATCCTTGTGACAGGGAGAATCTTGGGAAATTTGATCCGAAGAGCGATGAAGGCATATTTTTAGGATATTCCTCAACCAGTCGTGCCTACTGAGTTTTCAATAAAAGAACAGAGAATGTGATGGAATCCATATATGTTGTCATTGATGATGAAGAGGTTGAAAGACCAAGTAGCGGGGAAGAAAATCAGCTCGTTTCAGTTGAAGTTATTGATGGAACAACTGATAATGTCAAGGCATCTCCAAGTGTGTCTCCGGATAAGCCTCCTTCCCCTCCCACGACTTCAGATACAACTTCCAGTACTTCTGAAGATGAAGATACTTCTGCAGATCCTCCCAAGCAGTCATGGGTGAAGAACTATCATACTCCACAGCAGCTTCTTGGAACCATAGATGAAGGGCGGAGGCTAAGAAGCAGAGTCATTCATCTACCAGTGAAGTAGCTAATCAAGTCTCCTATAGCTGCTACCTTGCCCAGGCAGAACCAAAGAAAGTTGGTGAAGCCCTACAGGATGAAGGCTGGGTGTCTACCATGCATGATGAGCTCCATCAATTCACTAGACATGATGTTTGGACCTTGGTTCCCGTCCTGTAGAACAGAATATCATTGGTACTAAGTGGATTTCAAGAATAAAATAGATGAGCATGGCACTATGGTTCGGAATAAAGCCCACCTTGTTGCACAGGGATACACTCAAATAGAGGGAGTAGACTTTGATGAAACCTTTGCTCCAGTTGCCAGGTTAGAATCCATCAGAATTCTTCTCTCCATTGCTTGTCATCTTGGGTTCAAGTTGTATCAGATGGATGTAAAGAGTGCCTTTCTGAACGGTATTCTTCAAGAAGAAGTTTATGTAGAACAGCCGAAGGGTTTTCAAGATCCTCATCATCCCCATCATGTGTACAAACTGAAGAAGGCTATATATGGGCTTAAGCAGGTCCACGGGCATGGTATGAGCGTCTCACCAATTATCTCCTGGCTAAGGGATTTACAAGGGGGCAAGCTGATCGAACCTTGTTCATCAGAAATCAAGGTACTCACAAGCTCATTGCTCAGATCTATGTTGATGATATCATTTTTGGAGCTACCTTAGACTCTCTTGCCCATGAGTTTTCTGAAGAAATGAAGTAGGAATTTGAGATGAGCATGATTGGTGAGCTGAACTATTTTCTTGGCCTTCAAGTCAAGCAAACTGCTGAAGGCATCTTCATCTCTCAGTCCAAGTATGCTAAGGATCTGGTCAAACGGTTTGGTTTGGATGGAAAGAGTCGTGCCCGAACTCCCATGAGCACCAGTGTCAAGATTAGTAGTGATCTTGCAAGGAAATCCGTTGATCCATCCCTTTACAGAAGTATGATAGGGGAGCCTCCTATATCTTACAGCCAGCCGACCAGACATTGCCTTCAGTGTGGGAGTTTGTGCTCGCTTTCAGGCAAATCCGAAGGAATCTCATCTCACTGCGGTCAAGCGTATCATCAAGTATGTAAATGATACTCTTCTTTATGGTATTTGGTATTCTAGAGAAACAAATCTTGTTATTGCAAGATACTCTAATGCAGATTGGGCTGAAAATGCTTATGATAGAAAAAGCACCTCAAGAGGATGTTTTTATGTGGGGAACAATCTTGTAGCCTGGATGAGCAAGAAACAAGCCTCTATATCTCTCTCCACTGTTGAGGCTGAATATATTGCTGCGGGTAGCTGTTGTACCCAATTATTATGGATGAAGACACTACTAGGTGACTACGGATTCTCTCAAGATACTATGATTATCAACTGTGATAATACTAGTGATATCAACATCTCCAAGAATCCAGTTCAGCATTTTCAGACCAAGCATATCGATATCAGACATCACTTCTTGCATGATCTTGTGGAATCCGAGGTAGTATCTCTCTCTTTCATCCCTATTGAAAACCAATTGGCTGACATTCTTACCAAACCTCTAGTGGTAGCAGGTTTGAGTCCCTTCGGAAGGCCATTGGTGTTTGTGTCATGTCCTAGATATGTGTTTCCATGCTAGGATGAGCTTTTTGTCTTGTCCTTTGATAGCGTGATGTTGTAAAAAAAATAATAATAATAAAAATTGGGAGTTTTGTAGCAGGTAGTCATTCGCAAGGTATGTCAGCTTTCTCATGTATCTTTCTTGGTTTACTAGTTCATTGAGCTTTGATGTATTATGCTTACATGTAGCTAAGAACATAAGTCTGACATATGCAAAGATTTTCCTGCTCATTGTTTTGGTTGATAGTTGCTTGTCTCATGTGATGACGTAATACACTATCACTAGGCTCCCCAAAGGTGCGTATTTTTCCTTCTCTGACTTTTTGCTTCTAGAAATTCGGGATAAGAGAAGAGGTTTTTGATAAGATGGTCAAATTGACCACATGCTAGTTGAATCTAGAACCTAAAAACTCTAGCATTCCCTCTAGATTGCAGCACCATAAGAATCAAGCAGTAAATCATATGAATTATGTGCTTTAATTGTATATTCACTGCTTATGTGCTGCATTTTTGCTATATGCCTTGCCCTCTACGTGCAAGTAAAACATTTACTTTGTCCTTCATGGTACAAGTAAAACAATTAGGTGCTGCATCTTAGGGGGAGTGTATCAGATGAGCTAGGCCCTAGTAAGTTATAAGGTTTGACTTTTGACTAATCTTGCATTGATTTTCTCTCTTGTCTAGAAAATCTGGTTGCTTCTTGTCATATTTGTAAAAATCAAACCTTGTGGGAAAAGAGTCTTTACACACACACACGCATTGCATGAGTTAAGCAAGCTATTTTCATTATTATGCTTGCCGGATAATCTTTGTATATGTTATACTTGTCTATTAACTCCATGTTTGCATAATAGCTCCTTGACTGATTTTTCTGTAACGCCCCAAATTTGAGCCTGCAAATTCGTAAGCAGAAACCTCCAGTTTCCACGTGACATTACTACATCAGAGATAAACTCTCGCAGCGGAATATATATATTTTTGTTTCTTCTAAAGACTTAGGAATTGATAGCATAACACATTAGAGCTGACTGAAATACCTCGATACGTTTATTAAAAGTTACTTAGGTTTATCTTTACATGCCATATGCACACTAGGTGCTTCAAAATTAGTGCCACAGACGGCACATAAGCATATAACATAAAACATGCCAAACATGACATCGTTATAAATATTTACATGTCATAAAACAAATAACACATAAGCACAACTAGTAATTTCTAAACTAGCACATAATAGTTCGTTGATGGTTTCAAAAACCATCAAAACTGGCATAGGGGTCCATGCCTTCGTTCTCCAAATCTGCATCAGTAACTATGCAAATATGACGTCATCATATTTACATAGACAAACAAGTGAGTCATCCATTTTCATATCTAAGTTACCATCAAATTAATAACAGTTCATAAATAATACAAATGCAAAGGTTGTATGAATGTGCATCGTAGTAACCATTTAGTTTGGTGTTTTATGATCATCTTTCTTCAAACCTCTCATTCTTAGGTATCCAAACCCGTTCATGTCCTTTGCCTCACATTTAAAGTCTTACCTGTTTGCATTGGAATCCTACCGGTCCCAGCATTAATTATATATTAGGACTTTGGACTCACCCTGGGTCACTATGAACCCCCTGGATCCACTGACTAGCCTTCCTTCGACTTGCTACTACATCAGCTTGTTGATGGCTATCTCATCAGCCGTTATATTAATTGGACACAACATGCAATGCATGAACAACCACATGCAATAAACACACACCACACAGTCCTAATAAAATATAGAATCATTCCTCAGTAAGTACATCCATACTTACTCTCCTTGGTGTAGTTTCTTAGCTCCTTTTCTGTAACAATTATACAAAGAAGATGATATATACATCAGTCCTTTTTCCAATATTAAAAATGTGTATATTTTTACATCACTTTACTCATCGTTTTTAGTTATCAATTAAAAGGTAATTACTTCAACATGAATCCCACAACGATTCATGAGAAAATATTACAACATTTCATGTTTAAGCACCGAAACACAGCATAATGCTCTTGGTAACATAACACTTAAACATGAATCCTAACATGATAATATTTTTATGTAAAGGGATAGGGAAATTAGCGGCATAGCCACTTTGTAGGAATACAATAAATGATAAAATAAATATGCAAAGGGATAGAGAAATTAGCAGCATGGCCACTTTGTTAGAATACAATAAATGATAAAATAAATATACGAAGGAATAGGGAAATTAGCGGCATAGCCACTTTGTAGGAATACAATAAATTATAAAATAAATATGCAAAGGGATAGGGAAATTAGCGGCATAGCCACTTTGTAGGAATACAATAAATGATAAAATAAATATACGAATGAATAGGGAAATTAGCGGCATAGCCACTTTGTAGGAATACAATAAATTATAAAATAAATACGGGGGATTAAACCAACTCCGTAGTAATGATAAAATAAATATGGGGGATCAAACCAACTCCGTAGTAATGCAATAAATGATAAAATAAATACGGGGGATCAAACCAACTCCGTAGTAATGATAAAATAAATACGGGGGATCAAACCAACTCCGTAGTAATGATACACAAGTAATGAAATCAAATAGTAAGGAAGAGGTGTCAAGATTTACTTACCAATTTGATTTGGAGAGAAAAATAACTTCAAGAACACCAAAGTGGTTGTGTGGTAGAAGGAGAGAAAAAGTGAGAGAAAACTAAAGCAAAAGCTTTCTTGAAAGTTGTCTATGATGTGTGTGGAAAGACTATGACCCTTGCATGCTTATTTATAGGAGGAAAGTAGGGGTATTAAGGTGAAAAATGTAATAAAATAATTAGCTTATTGGATAATGTCTTGCAAACTAATCCTTACTTTATTATTTATTTGGATTTTAGAATTTTCGTCCAACTAGAGGGCAGCCTACTCCGAGAATTATTTTGATGGTCAAACCTACTTCGATTGACGTGAAATTTTGAGGGTAGATATAGGACTTTAAGACAAACACTTTCTCTTTTTTGTTTGGCTCATTTCGAGTTCGTTTTGACTTAGTTTCGGTCAAGTCAAAGTTTCTGTCTATAAAGCCAAAATATCTTTTATCCACTGTCTGTGTTCACACTTGCTTTATTGATTTTTCTTTCTTGTCATGATTACTCTTGAGATATTCTATCCTTTCATCATTATTCTTGTTTTTTATACATAAATGTTTCTAGAAGCATGGAGATGTTTTTCTTTGATAGTTTTTCGTTTAATATCGACAGTTGGGTTATTTAGGCACTGGTTTTGGATAAAAAGTCAATTGTTACTAAATTGAATTCTGACTTCATGGGATTCAAGTATAAACTATATATATACTATATTGAGAAATTATAAGCCATAAAAACATTTTTACCAAGCCTAAATTTAAAGGTCAAAGTTTAACCAAAAGTGCCACTTGGCACCTAAATAGTCAACTACAAATCCAAAAGAGTCAACATGTGGACTTTTCATAAAATTTTACCATGTGATAGATATATCTATTGTGAGCACCACGATCTTTGAATTAACTAAATATGAGTCTGTTTGACCTGTTTTTGGTTTAATCAAAGTTTAAAGCTTAAATGTTACTTTTAGGTTTTTAAGGGTTTTTAGATTTTGATCTTTTAAGTTTTCAAAACAACTTTAGGTTTACTTATAAAAACATATAGATATTATCTCCTCAACAATATCAATGATTTCTTAAGAGCTTGAAATTACTGAGTGTTACATTTCAGACGGATATACATGCATGAGCTACTATTCTTGTGAAGAACCTTACCTTGTTGTTTTTCCCTTTTTGCAAACTTTTTTTCCAGTCCATGCTGATTTAGTTTCTACTCTGTTAAACTCTTAGACTCATATTACTCTGTTTACCCTGGTCCTTCTGAGACCATTAGGGGGAGTAATTTTATTTGCAGTTGGTTTCTTTATTACTCTGTTTTATCATTTGTCCTTTTGTGACAAAAAGGGGGAGTAATTTTTATTTTTGGACCGGGAATGTATTTCCAAACTGGTCAAGTGATTTTTGTCTCAGAATGGCCAAAGGAGAAGTTTGTTAGTATGTGATTGGCTTCATTCTGTTTAGGACAAAATCATTTGTATGTAAAGATGCTTTTCACTGGGAGTCCACTATTCAGAAGTATTTCAGAGATTCTGCACTGGTTACATGTCAGAAGAATCGGTTCCCTGTCAGCCGTCCGGACGCTCATCTGTCCATAGCTCCAGCCGTCTAGACAACGTGCCATAACATCCGGATGCCAGACAGACCAAGCATCATCCTTCCGGACAACGTGGACTTCCGTCCGGACCCTCCACTATATTGCGAAGCTTCTATGCCAACTTCCATCCGTCCAAACGTCTCAGCAGCCCGTCCGGACGACGTCCGGTGATCAATCAGCTTTAGATTTTCTTTCCATGTTCAAATAAGGGAAGATTGATTCAACTGTTCGAACGATGTGGATTCCCGTCCGGACGCGCTTCTACTTAAGGCAAGAATCGCAATTCAAAAACAACCGTCCAGACGTCTGTCAGCATGGTCCGGACGCGCGCTCGTCTGATATGGAAATTACGTGTTGAAGATTAACCGTCCGGACGGCCATCGCCCTTGGTCCGGACGTACGAAACCTTATATGGAAATTACTTGCAGCGGACGTACGACCGTCAAGATGACTGTGCCTCACCGTCCGGATGCAGTTCTCAAACAGGAAAGATTTTCAACGAAAATCTCGAAAATTCTGGTCGCACAGTTGTCCGTCCGGACGACCCTTGTCCACCGTCCGGATGGCACCCGTATATTTCACTGCAGTCGCCCATTTGAACCTCAACCTATAAATAGAGGCCCCTGGGCATTGAGAACTGCAAGAATTTGGTATTGAATTCCTTCAGAGCTTAGAGAGTTATTTTGTGAAGTTATTGGAGCATATTTGTTCTCTCTCAAGCCATTGCAAGTGTGCTGTTGCTGTGCTACAACTGAAGTCTATCTTAGGGGTCGACCCTAAGATAAAGGATTCCATTGAAGACCCCTTCAGGTAGGAGACCTGGTTGGGAGGCGTTCGTGTTGGGTTACACGTTAGAGAGCAAGGTACGATCACGGCATCAAGGGTATGTAGTGTTACTATTTTGTATCTAGTCTTGTCTTCTGAATAGTGGATATCCTGGGTTTGGCTGCCCCGGAGTGGTTTTTCTCATCTTGAGTTTCCACTTCGTTAACAAAAATTCTTGTGTTGTTTATTTTCCGCATTGTTTATTTTTGTTAACACAATAAGCACACACTTGTTGTTTATTTTAGAAGTCAATTCCATTTTTCAAAAAGCATCATTTTTTATGTTACTGATTGATGGGAGTCCAGGCGTTTCACTAGGCCGTTCAAACGATAAATTCGGGATCTGACTTTTGCTGAAATTCCTTCTTAATGCTTGTGATACTGATCTTGTCATAATAAGGTCATTTCCATATCAGAGAAATAAACTCTGAATATTTGAAGACTATGAACTGATACGGCATCCCTATGAAATAAGCAACATTACATGATAGTGATTTTGTCCAACAGAATGCAGCCAACACAAAAATTAACAAACTCCCCCATTGGCCATTCTAGGACAAAAATCACTTGACCGGTTAAAAATACAATCTTGATCCATATCAAACATAAGAACTCCCCCTTTGGCCATTCTGGGACAAAAATCACTTGACCGATTAAAAATACAATCTCGGTCCAAATCAAACATATACTCCCCATTTTTGTCTCAAAAGGACAAAGGGTAAACAGAGTATGAAAAGACCACAGTAATAAAATACTCCCCATTGATGTCTCAATAGGACAAGGGTAAACAGAGTATATAAAAACCACAGACAAAAACGTTCTATAATCCAAAACAAAAGGAAAATAGAGAAGAGTCTGAAAATGGCTCAAAAGATCAGAAGTTTGCAAAACAACTGATAGAGAGAGGAACGAAAATCCTCCATGTAACAAATCCGGCTGATCCACTGAAAGCAAGAGACGAAGAGAAGTCCGTACAAAAAGCTGGATTTGAGCTACTTCAGCTCCTAGTTCCGGAAGCCGGGAACCATGAATTGAAAAACATTTAGTCTCTTGATTTTGCAAAGCCTGAAACTGGTTATTCGCAGATTGACATCCTCTGAGCAACTGGTCTGCAAGATAAAGAGGAGATTCACCACTGAACTTCTAACTAATACAGATCTGAGGGAATGCTACGGAACGCTCTGTATGAGCTAAGGGAAAAAGCTCATCTTAATCCTGAGACTTTTGGAATTTGAACATCCGACTTCAACAAAAGTCAGTTTTCCAAAAGATCCATTTGTCAGATATTGTGCTGGAAGCTGCTAGACGACATATTCCTGAAAAGATTTAAACAAAGATATTTCCAAAAATAACACCACAAAGAAATATTAGATCCTAGTCCTAATAAGAAACTGGTATTATGACAGCTGTCAATTGGATGCCCAATATTACAAAAGCAAAGATCGCAATCCAAATGACCCAGATATATCAATATCAACCCAACACACAGATAGAATAGGATTTTCATGCACAATATCTCAAGAAAATATTCCAATCACCAAATATTCCAATATTCTAAAAGGCACAAAACTTAAAAGAACAAAGGAAGATACAACAAATGCCATGGAAATAGAAGAGATGTGCAAAGAATGCCAAAATATCAAGAAAAATCGGCGAGAAAAACACACAACATGACATGATAAATCAACAAAAATGCAGTGGTGTGCAGATGGCAAAGAAAGCAAAGAGACGGATTAAAACCTGTAAGGATCCCGTCCAGACATGATACTAATGCGTCCGAACAGTCCACTTGCCAGACTAGCAATTTGATAGGACCGCATGAGTCCAGACTCTAAACCAAGTTCGTCCGGATGCTACACACTGAAAAGCTGAAAATAGAGGGAAAATTTACAGAAAAAATATTTTTCCCTAAAGTTAGCTTCAAAACACGCATATATAATCAACTGATAAGGCAGTCAAATAGCATAGCAAAAATATGCAAAGATATAAATGAGAGCTAAGTATTCAATAAGCACAATTTTCCCTGCAATTAGAAATTTTAAATAGATTACTCAACTCATGCAATGCGTGTGTGTGTGTGAAAGCTTTCTCAATAAGGTACGAAGTTCACTGATATGACTTAAAGCAACCAGATTTTCTGAACAAGAGAGAAAATCAATGAAAGATCAGCCAAAAGTCAAACCTTATTATTTACTAGGGCCTAGCTACCCTCATCTGATACACTCCTCCTAAGATGCAGCACCTAATTGTATGAAGGACAAGGTAAAATTTTACTTGCACCATGTAGGACAAGATATAAAGCTAATTCAACACAAAAGCAGTGAATATAAGCACATAATTACAAGAATCTCTGCTTGTTTCTTTCGGTGCTGCAAGCTAGAGAGAATGCTAGAATTTTTAGGCTCTAGGTTCAACTAATATATTGGTCAATTTGACCATCTTATCAAAAACATCTCTCTCATTAGAATTTCCAGAAGCAAGAAGTTAGAGAGGAAAATGATGTACCTTAGGGGAGCCTTGGATAGTGCACAATAGTTCATCGCATGAGAAAAGCAACTATCTATAATTAAGATGCAACAGGAAAACTTCGAAGATATCAAACATAAACTCTCAATCATATATAATCATATTCAATTAATGCACAATGAACTAAGATATCAGGCAAAAACACATACAATATCTGAAAAGTTATCAAAAAAAAAACTGCATCTTCTCCCCAATTTTTTTTTTTTAATGTTGAAAACAATAAAACAGAAAAACAACAAGGACATGCTTATGGAAAAGGAAATAACATCTAGTCCCAGCATGTAAGCTAAAATGAAACTGTCCTCAGGGAGAGAGGTTTAGAAATACCAAGACAGAAAAGCAGCCCCCGACGTGCTTTAACTGTCATCCCAAAAAAAATGAATCTATAGATGTTTCTCATGACAACAAGAGAAAATATGGTGATAGAATAAATGGTTCCTCAAACAGAATGCAAGGCATGAATAAGACATGATAAACAATGCAATGCACACATACCTGGCATGCACTAGGATTTAGGAACCAAAATCCTAGGCATGGGAGACTTCACCTTTACTAGGTGAGTCTACTCCCCCTCAAGGGGTGAATGGTCTCATCATTCTTGACCCATACCTGCTTGACCCGTGGAGATGGTTTGTGGGTCATGTCCATGTTGTCCATTCTTCTTAGCATACCTTGCATCAAGCTCAACAACCCTTCATAGCCATGGTTGCTAGTGGGCTTCTACGGCTTTCTCTTGTAGCGTATTGATTTGTTCTTCTTTGATTTGCCACTTTGATAGGCAAGAATAAACTACTGCTGATGCCATAGAGCATGAAGTGCCATAAGAGGTAGAGTGCCTGATGTAGCTCTTGTTGGCAGCTTCTTCTGAACCATTGACTTCAGAGCCTAGAGCTGTGGACATTTGGGTCGGATGTGACCGGTGATGCCGCAGTGATGACAGGTGGGCAAGCTTCTTTTGTTTGAATGCTTCTTGATATTCTCTACAGAATTATAGTTAGCATTCTTACAAATAATATTGCCCTTACCTTTTAGTTAGCATTCTTACAAATAACATTGTCTCCTATGCGGAGGGACATATTTTGATGTCGAAGAATCTTCAACTTCACTTTTCCTCATAGCATCCTGCTTAATCCAAGGCCTGTGGGATTTCAACAAATAACAATTTGGCCTAATATGACCAATTTTCTCACAATTATGACAAGTAGGAACAAACTTACCTCGTGTTCCTGATTCCTTTGACTTTGGCATCACATGATTATTTAAGCAAGAATTTTCTAAACAAGCTGTATCTACTATCACAAGCTTGATATCAGTAGAATCTAATTCAAAGTCAGAAGCATGTGAAGTAGAAGTACTCATGTCATCAAAAATTAAAGCAGGCTTGTTAGAAATATCTAAATGAATACAAAGCATGCTCTTCAAATTATCACTTGAGAATTTTTTCAAGAGATCTTCAGATTCTTTTAATTTATTCTCAAGTGTATCAATAATGTTAAATAACATGGTATTCTCATATCTCAAAGAGTCAATCAAAACATCTAATTAAGATAATTGAACAATCAAAGACTCTTTTTCTTGCTTCACCTTTCTGAGCTCTTTTGGAGAAACAATTTTATCCAATTTAGCAAAAACTTTAGAGAGCTCAATATCATAATTTCCTTCAAATAACTGAGAGAAATCCATGATAAAATGTGTAGTTAAAAAAATAGAAGTCACAAGAGATGAGGATCACACTTAGGAAATAAATCCTTAACAGAGTGTACCCGCTCTAATACCAATTGAAAATTATTGGAATTCTAATTTTTCAAGTGTGTGCAATTGTGTGCAACAAAATATCACAATGTGGAAATTAAAGAGACATATATTTTGTTAACGAAGTGGAAACTCAATTAAGAGAAAACCACTCCGGGGCAGAAAACCACTCAATTAAGATATTCACTATTCAGAAGACAAAGCTAGTTACAAAGCAGTAGTACCCACATACCCTTCTGGAGTGGTCGTACCTTGAACTCTAACGTGTAACCCAACACGAACACCTCCCAACCAAGTCACCTACTTGAAGGGGTCTTCAATGGAATCATTTACCTTAGGGCCAACCCCTAAGATAGACTTTAGTTTTAGCATAGCAATAGCACTTGGCAACAGCTTGAGAGTGAGCAGATCAGCACAGTAACTCTAAAATATAACTCTCTAGGCACTACGGAATTCACAACCGAATTCTTCTAGTTCTCAAGCCTAGGGACCTCTATTTATAGGCTGCAAGTTCAAATGAGCGTCTTGCTTGAAAAACCTAGGCGCCGTCCAGACGGTAGTCATAAGACGTCCAGACGGACAACTGTGCGATCGGCTTTCCAAATTTTGCAAAAATTCTTTCCTGAATTGAGCCGCGTCTACACGGTGTTGCCCTGTCGTTCAGACGGTCGCATTTTAGCTACACGCAATTTCCATATAAAGGCTTGGCGCGTTCGGACCATGACATCTGTCATCCGGACGGTAAATCTAATGCACGCAATTTCCATATATGAAGCTCGCTCGTCCAGACCATGAAGATTGTCATCCGGACATCTGAATTTTGAATGCGCGACTTGCCTTATGGATGAGCATGTCCGGACGGGAATCCACATCGTCCGATCGGTTTCAGCTGTCTTCCCATATATGTGTTTTGGAAAGAAATCTCATAGCTGATAGAACAGTGAGTGGCGTCCGGATGTACTATTGAAACATCCAGACGGATGCAAGCTGGAGCAGTTTGAAGCTTCTCGACATAGAGGAAGGTCCGGACGAAAAGATCTCGTCGTCCGGACAGATGATGCTTTGGACAGTTGGGCGTTTGGACGGTATATCACGTTGTTCGAACGGATGATGCTTTGGACAGTTGGGCGTTCGGACAGTATATCACATCGTCCGGACAGCTGCAAGGGATCCAATTTCACTGACTTGTAGACTATGCAAAATCTTCTAAAAACATATCTTTGAAGAAGACTTCTGAAAACTGACTGAACCCCTAATTAAAAGCATCATTGAAGAAGACTTCTAGAAACATATCTTTGATGAGAGTCCAGGCGTTTCACTAGGCCGTTCGAACGATAAACTCTGGATCCGACTTTTGCTGAGCTGTAGACTTTGCAGAGTCTTAATGGAGTCTGGAAATTCCTTGTTGATGCTTGTGATACTGATCTTGTCATTATAAGGCCCTTTCCATATCGGAGAAATAAACTCTGAATATAAGGCCCTTTCCATGATAGTGATTTTGCCCAACAAAATGCAGCCAACACAAAAACTAACAAACTCCCCCTTTGGCCATTCTGGGACAACAATTACTTGATCGGTTAAAAATACAATCCCGGTCCAAATCAAACATAAGAACTCCCCCTTTGGCCATTCTTAGACAAAAATCATTTGACCGGTTAAAATTACAATCCCAGTCCAAATCAAACATAAATAGGATGAAAATAATGTATAACATTGTGGGCCCATTTTATTCCCACATGATCTAGCCCAGCCCAAGTAGATTTAGCCTACATGTTTAAAAAGACACCCAGCCCATGTAGAACCCAGCCCATGTGCACCCCGTCATCCACGTTCTCTTCTCCTTCCTTCTTTACATATGTCTCACGGCAACTCACCCCCACCTCCAGCGCATCAACTTGGTAAGCAAGTATTGTTCACATGCTGTTTGATCAGATTTCTCTCAAGCAAAACTTAGTTAACTAAACTAGTTAGAATCGAATTCTCGTTCATAGAAGATAAGAGATATTAAGCTAAGATTCTTATCTTCTAATCATTGTCGAAACACTTGTGTATCATCTGTTCGTAGAATGTTTTTGCACTGGGTTGATCCTCACCATTCCATTCGGGTCTTCTATAAGAGGAAGCTTAGGCGATGGGTTTTCTTACACAAAGCCAAGAGCCTTCCCTATTGCTTTCTGAAACTCTCAATAAACCTTTTCTGCAATTTAGAGCAACAAGATCAGAGAAGGTTCTTTCCATTTTCTTGCATCTCTACTAATCAGAACAAGGAAACACCCAGAAAAACAATCACTGTCCCTGCTACAACCCAAAACTAAGAGAAACCTCATCTGATTCAATCATGAACCAGCACCCTTGCTCTTCTTCTAGACCAAACAGGAAGAAACTCACGAAATCAATCTCACTTTCTCTCTCGACTAGCAACCAGAAAAAGAGAAGGAGTTTCTTCTCCCTTTTACGGTAAATCTCTCTTTGTCTCCTTGTTTGTGTTCTCTTGGGTTCAACCTGCAGTGAAGAAAAGATAAAAGAAGGAAGAAGAAGGAATTAAGAGAAAGAAAATAAAAACGTGTGGTGGTGAAAGCATAAATTTGTGTGAGGTATGTGAACATGTGTGTAGCGCTCAGATTTTAAGTCATAAAATAAAATGTCTTAAATTAGAATTTAAGACTTAGTAAAATAGATAAGTCTAGAATTGACGTTCGATCTACATGACTCAACGCTCGAACGGCTTAATACTGTAGGAAACAGTATTCGCATTCAGTAACTGATAAAATTATGTGTCTTCTGACACAATATTAAATCCCCGATAAATTAAGAAGATTACATGAATATTTATTTTCATAAATATTCCTTAGTCTTATTATTTAAAAGCCATGATTTTATTAATAACGAATAATATTATTATACTCTAATAATATTACTGGTTATTAAATAGACAGACTGAATTATTCAGCGAGCTAATTGATAAAATAATATGGATAAATAATATTATTGTGTAATATTTACTGTGTATAATATTATTGTAGCGCCCCAGATTTTAAGACATAATTTATAATGGTTTAAATTAATTTTGAAACACTTTTAATAAGGCAAAAGGATAACTATGGTTATTTATGAAAATAAATAATGTATTTCTGTTTTTAGAAGCGTTTATAGTTGCAATTTGATAAAAACTCAAAACAGACTTTAAACTTTGGAATAACGGAAACAGGGTCAAACGAACTCCATTTTGGTCGATTCAAAAACTGAGACGCTCGTTTTGAAGTCCTCTAGGTCCCCTCCAAATTTCATGATGTTTGGACATCTTTAAGGCCATGAAAACATCCGTCAAAAATATGACCCCTGTTCTAGACGGAAATTCACATTATTCATTAATGGGCCATCTTTGGACTTAACCCAACCCATTCCAATTGCTATCCACAAACCCAACCCATCTATCACATGTTATCTTCCTATGATCATGATGATTACATGAGTCATCACCCAACTCAACATGTGAAAGACCTATTTTTATACCTTAAAGAAATGCCATTAATTAATGTGTGTTAGATGATTAAATATGTTAGTAGAGGATATAATGATTCAACACCTAGTACAACATTCCACTACATTTATTCCCTCCCCCTCTTATGATGAAAGAATAAAGGATGTCTAGAATAGAATCTAGAGTAATCATAAAATGAAAGTAGTCTAAACAATATCTTGGTTTAACTTGTCAAAGTAAACCAGAAACTTTGATTGACCAAAACTAAGTCGTAACGAACTCGGATTGAGTTGAACCAAAAAGAGAAAGTGTTCGTCTTGACGTCATCTATCTACCCTCAAAATTTCACAGCGATCGGATTAGATTTGACCATCAAAACATTGTTTGGAGTAAGCTGGCCTCTATTTGGACGAAAATTCATATGTAGCATTATTTAATACTTCCTTTGATTTGGACAACTCATCACCCACTTCCTCTAATGTGTGCACTCATCACCACAAGTGTTGCCCACATCCCACATCTAGAATGCACCACCTTAGTGATGATGAAACCCATGTGCCTTGGAAATAAGGCTAAGATGCACCAATTCCTATCCATTGAATCAAAATGTGTCTACTTGATCCTAACCATTCATTCTCTTATAAATAGAACCAAGGTGGTAGATGCAATGCCCATTAAGCTTCACTCACACACACACCTAAGGCCAAGAGAGAAAATTGTGGGATTTGTGTAGTCTTGTGTTGTTCAAGGCTTGAAGTGTATGCTAGGAAGTATTTTGGGTAAGCTTCTAATCATTAGTTTCATTAATTTGATGATATAGGTTATGATTTCATTACTTGTTATTTGAATTGTTTAAAGACCCAATAAGCTTAAGAGATAAAAAGAAAGTAATATAAACTACTTCTATACTTCATTGTCCTCATGACTTCATGAGTTGATCGTATTTATATTTCCTTTTATATTTTGTTGTCCTCATGACTTTCATGAGTTGATCGTATTTATATTTCCTTTTATATTTTGTTGTCCTCATGACTTTCATGAGTTGATCGTATTTATATTTCCTTTTATATTTCGTTGTCCTCATGACTTTCATGAGTTGATCGTATTTATATTTCCTTTTTACATTTCATTGTCCTCATGACTTCATGAGTTGATCGTATTTATATTTACTTTTATATTTCATTGTCCTCATGACTTTCATGAGTTGATCGTATTTATATTTCCTTTTATATTTCATTGTCCTCATGACTTCCATGAGTTGATCGTATTTATATTTCCTTTTCATTTCATTGTCCTCATGATTCTCATGAGTTGATCGTATTTATTCCTTATTGTCCTTATGATATATTTTAATCCTTCAAGTTCATATTTGGTAGCATTGGTTATATAGCCTCGTCACCAAATCATGAACCAAGGTTTTAAGATTTATTATGAGTGATCGTCTCAAACGTAATGAAGTGATGAATAATAAATATAAAAAGATGAGGGTCTATAAACAATGATTCGTTTGATAGATGATTGATAAATATATTATTGCATGGATGGATTTATATGCAGAAAAGAAGTTTAAAGGAACTACACGAAGAAGAGGGTAAGTATTTCTATACTTACTGAGAACGAAGCTGGTGGATTTTTCCATGATATTGTGTTTATTGTTTTATTTAATTTATTCATTGCATGTGGCCGATCATGCATAGCATGTTGTGTCTAAAATAATATAACGGCTGATGAGATAGCCATCAACAAGCTGATGTAGTAGCTAGGGGAAAGTATGGCTAGTCAGTGGATCCAAGAGGGGTTCATAGTGACCCAAGGGTATCCGAAGACCTAATATATAACTAATGCTGGGACCGGTAGGATTCCAGTAAAAACAGGTAAAACTTTAAGTGGGAGGCAACGGACGTGAACGGGTTCAGATAACCTAGAACGAGAGGTCTGAAGAAAGATGATCATAAAACATCAAACTAAATGGTTACTACGATGCATATTCATACAACCCATACATTTGCATTATACGCGTGGCTATAAAGCCATATCTGCATGTTAAGGAATTTATTAAGTAAATCAGTATTCACCTTATTATTGGAAACAGTGGACTCACTTTGGTTGTTTTGTGTTTTTGTTTCTATATATATATATATTCCGTTAATGCAGGTTAATAGATAAAGACCAGAGCTCAAGAGGTTTTATAGCTAAGGACGCATAGTTTATATTTTGTTTGTAGTCTTCTGTGTTTATAGTATTTTATGTTGACAAGATTGCTAATGATTTATATGTATTCTTTTGTGTCATTATGGACACCTGTTTCCTTGTATTTGTTATAAGTATTTTCTAATGAATATCTAGAGGTATTTAATTTAAAAGCTCTAATGTGTTATTTAATCCAAGTCTGTTGGATAAAAATATATTCCGCTGCGAGAGTTTATCTCTGATGTAGTAACGTCACGTGGAAACCGGAGGTTTCTGCTTACGAATTTGCTGGTTCAAATTCGGGGCGTTACAGAATGGTATCAGAGCAATTGTTCTGCGACCTAGTGAACATTCAGTGTCATACTGTAACTTGGGTAAGTTACAGAATGGTATCAGAGCGGTTTGCTCTGAGGACCGTTAGACTTGACCCTAGATGTCTAAGAATAACACAAGAGCTATAAGTGTAAACCATTTTTATAAAATACTTTGTGTGATGTATTTTAGTGCAGAAACCTTCCACCTTGATGATGATCCTAGCGTAAGGGGATAAGAAACCAGAGGTATGTAAATAGAAGTAATTTCAGAATTAAGATGATTTGATATCTAGTATTATTTTGAGGTATAGTCATAAATGTTTCTTTTTGGAGATATAGATTACAGAATCCAAATGTTTAATCTGTTGAAATAATTTATGGATATTAAGTTAGTAAATTTATAAATCACTCTATAGATATTTCATGTGCTTAGAGATACAACTTTCCCATAACCATAATAAGGATAACCTAAGGATCAGAGATAAATTTTGAGGCTTTGAGGTCTATCCAATTAACCCTAGAATGTAAGGAAAGGTATGCTATGATTAATGAGTATCTATTATTCCAAATCTGGTATCTTTTGAAGATAGGTGTATAAAGCGTAAATTACTAATTTTATATGTTGAGGAAATTAGTTAATCAAATGATTTGATGATTAATGGAGAGATTGTTTTTCCTATGCATCTGATGAACTTTAAGAGAAGTTTATATATTATTGAGGTTTTCTAGAGCTTAAGTTAAATAAAATCTTGATTATGTGATTTATTGATTCTCTTAGAAATCCTTACTTGATGGATAAGTTTATGATTAGCAAATTTAAGTATTGATTGACTGCATAACTAAATTGGAGTAATACTAAGGATTTAATCTAATGAAATTTGAGGATATTAGTAATTATGCAGAAATAAGAATGAAGAACATAGTACCATATAAGAATTACACCTTAGTAAAAGATCGAGTAGAAATCATAGTTCAAAAAGGATTACAGACATATTAGATAATAAGAACGGTGCGTAAAAGAATAATTATTGTCTTAATAAGATGAACTGCTTTTGATTCAAAGAAAAATAGACTTGCAAAACAGGACCTTTTCTGCACCATTCCCAGAGTATTCGGTATGCTTATACCTACAGGTATTTCATAATACTGCAGTTAGTTATTTATTTTTGTAAATAAAGAATTGCTAGATCAAATAGAATACCTGACTAAGTTTCTGGGCGGAAAACCCTGAGGTTTTGGACTACACGCAAGAGGTCCTGGTGTTGTTCTTGGAGACGATTGGTATTCTGCTCCAAATCAGCATACCTCCTTCCCAAGTCTTTCTCATACGAATTTACCACCTTCTTCAGTTTTCTATTTTCTTGCTGTAGAACCCAATTCCTTCGCCTAAAGTCCACATACATTCGCTGCAAAGTCAAGATTTGAACTTTCAACGCTTGAATTTCGTTCCCTCGAACTTGCAGACGGCGAGCCATATTGGAAACCGAAGAAGCACCCTGAATACTGAATGCTAAAGAATCATTGATGGCTTGAGCATCGGTCCTATCAGCCAACAACTTTTCATCTCGAGGAGTCATGATGCCTTGAGCTACAGATGCAGCTACTGCATCACTCAGCATCACAGAGTCATTAGTCAGAAGAGGACCTCTCTGAGATAGGAACAATGGACGCCAAATTTCTGGTACTACAGGCGCAGTATTTAGATCAAAATTATTTTGAGAGGATGAGGAAGCCATTTTTGGAAAAAACTAAGGAAATGATGATACTCCTCAAAAAACCTGAAGGAGAAAAGATAGAAATGAAGCGGTTATTCGAAAGATCTGAAGGAAGAAAAGAGAGCTTAATCAGTAGACAAGACGCGGTCTAATCAACGTCGTTCTAGGCACGACCGCCACTACCACTAGTAGACAGCCCTCGAATCACGAGTTCTTCTCTTTTTCAACTTTCACCCTTTTCACCTTCTCGAATTCCGAATTCACCCAAAGACTTTTTCGGATTCATTGCCGCATTTTTCGCAACTAGCAGTCGTAGAGGAGCATCCCGTGAATGAGCTGGAAGAGCGTTTCACGATACACTGTCGGCACCACTTGCACCGTTTCCTCTCAAATCTCTATAAATTCACCCGACTTCCCTCTTGCAAAGCACACCTTTGGGCTCTCAACCCTTCACACTTTGAGAGCCAAATTTTCCTTCTAATCTGAACTTATCATCGCCTCCTACGAAAGAAGATGTAGTTCGATAACCAAATTTTCAAACCTATAGTTAGAAAAATGCAGCATCACAAACAGATTCATAAACACAGAAGCAAGATTATTCTTGATCATACTATCCAGAAGCAAGATTATTCTTGATCATGCAAGGCCTTCTCTTCCTCCTTGTCAACCTGGACTCTCCTCGCGTCTATCCATAATCCAGTGTTGATAATCTGTGACAGAAGAGAGAGAGCACCACGATATGAGTACCGCACTCATATCCTTTTCGGATTGCTTGCCTCGCCTCCCTCTCCTTCCTGGTTTCCATGTTTCTATTTGGCAAGCTTTCCACCAAGATTATCAGAAAATCATCATCACAAAAGAGAATTGTTGTGCAACAAATTTTCCTATAATGAGAAATAAATGCATTCTCTCCTGCAATCTATACATTAGTTTGATCTGTTATACTTCTTGTTATAATGAGCTTAAAATTCTATATATGATAATTTGTCATACGGTGCTGTATGCTTGTTTATTTTTCATGTTTAATAATTAGATGCTCCACATAAAATCTGTACCACTAGACTTAAGGTTTAGGAATCTAAATCTTCCCTTAATGTAAACTTTATGCGAAGCATAGTTTACGAATTTCGGGGACGAAATTCTGTTAAGGGGGGAGGAATGTAGCGCCCCAGATTTTAAGACATAATTTATAATGGTTTAAATTAATTTTGAAACACTTTTAATAAGGCAAAAGGATAACTATGGTTATTTATGAAAATAAATAATGTATTTCTGTTTTTAGAAGCGTTTATAGTTGCAATTTGATAAAAACTCAAAACAGACTTTAAACTTTGGAATAACGGAAACAGGGTCAAACGAACTCCATTTTGGTCGATTCAAAAACTGAGACGCTCGTTTTGAAGTCCTCTAGGTCCCCTCCAAATTTCATGATGTTTGGACATCTTTAAGGCCATGAAAACATCCGTCAAAAATATGACCCCTGTTCTAGACGGAAATTCACATTATTCATTAATGGGCCATCTTTGGACTTAACCCAACCCATTCCAATTGCTATCCACAAACCCAACCCATCTATCACATGTTATCTTCCTATGATCATGATGATTACATGAGTCATCACCCAACTCAACATGTGAAAGACCTATTTTTATACCTTAAAGAAATGCCATTAATTAATGTGTGTTAGATGATTAAATATGTTAGTAGAGGATATAATGATTCAACACCTAGTACAACATTCCACTACATTTATTCCCTCCCCCTCTTATGATGAAAGAATAAAGGATGTCTAGAATAGAATCTAGAGTAATCATAAAATGAAAGTAGTCTAAACAATATCTTGGTTTAACTTGTCAAAGTAAACCAGAAACTTTGATTGACCAAAACTAAGTCGTAACGAACTCGGATTGAGTTGAACCAAAAAGAGAAAGTGTTCGTCTTGACGTCATCTATCTACCCTCAAAATTTCACAGCGATCGGATTAGATTTGACCATCAAAACATTGTTTGGAGTAAGCTGGCCTCTATTTGGACGAAAATTCATATGTAGCATTATTTAATACTTCCTTTGATTTGGACAACTCATCACCCACTTCCTCTAATGTGTGCACTCATCACCACAAGTGTTGCCCACATCCCACATCTAGAATGCACCACCTTAGTGATGATGAAACCCATGTGCCTTGGAAATAAGGCTAAGATGCACCAATTCCTATCCATTGAATCAAAATGTGTCTACTTGATCCTAACCATTCATTCTCTTATAAATAGAACCAAGGTGGTAGATGCAATGCCCATTAAGCTTCACTCACACACACACCTAAGGCCAAGAGAGAAAATTGTGGGATTTGTGTAGTCTTGTGTTGTTCAAGGCTTGAAGTGTATGCTAGGAAGTATTTTGGGTAAGCTTCTAATCATTAGTTTCATTAATTTGATGATATAGGTTATGATTTCATTACTTGTTATTTGAATTGTTTAAAGACCCAATAAGCTTAAGAGATAAAAAGAAAGTAATATAAACTACTTCTATACTTCATTGTCCTCATGACTTCATGAGTTGATCGTATTTATATTTCCTTTTATATTTTGTTGTCCTCATGACTTTCATGAGTTGATCGTATTTATATTTCCTTTTATATTTTGTTGTCCTCATGACTTTCATGAGTTGATCGTATTTATATTTCCTTTTATATTTCGTTGTCCTCATGACTTTCATGAGTTGATCGTATTTATATTTCCTTTTTACATTTCATTGTCCTCATGACTTCATGAGTTGATCGTATTTATATTTACTTTTATATTTCATTGTCCTCATGACTTTCATGAGTTGATCGTATTTATATTTCCTTTTATATTTCATTGTCCTCATGACTTCCATGAGTTGATCGTATTTATATTTCCTTTTCATTTCATTGTCCTCATGATTCTCATGAGTTGATCGTATTTATTCCTTATTGTCCTTATGATATATTTTAATCCTTCAAGTTCATATTTGGTAGCATTGGTTATATAGCCTCGTCACCAAATCATGAACCAAGGTTTTAAGATTTATTATGAGTGATCGTCTCAAACGTAATGAAGTGATGAATAATAAATATAAAAAGATGAGGGTCTATAAACAATGATTCGTTTGATAGATGATTGATAAATATATTATTGCATGGATGGATTTATATGCAGAAAAGAAGTTTAAAGGAACTACACGAAGAAGAGGGTAAGTATTTCTATACTTACTGAGAACGAAGCTGGTGGATTTTTCCATGATATTGTGTTTATTGTTTTATTTAATTTATTCATTGCATGTGGCCGATCATGCATAGCATGTTGTGTCTAAAATAATATAACGGCTGATGAGATAGCCATCAACAAGCTGATGTAGTAGCTAGGGGAAAGTATGGCTAGTCAGTGGATCCAAGAGGGGTTCATAGTGACCCAAGGGTATCCGAAGACCTAATATATAACTAATGCTGGGACCGGTAGGATTCCAGTAAAAACAGGTAAAACTTTAAGTGGGAGGCAACGGACGTGAACGGGTTCAGATAACCTAGAACGAGAGGTCTGAAGAAAGATGATCATAAAACATCAAACTAAATGGTTACTACGATGCATATTCATACAACCCATACATTTGCATTATACGCGTGGCTATAAAGCCATATCTGCATGTTAAGGAATTTATTAAGTAAATCAGTATTCACCTTATTATTGGAAACAGTGGACTCACTTTGGTTGTTTTGTGTTTTTGTTTCTATATATATATATATATTCCGTTAATGCAGGTTAATAGATAAAGACCAGAGCTCAAGAGGTTTTATAGCTAAGGACGCATAGTTTATATTTTGTTTGTAGTCTTCTGTGTTTATAGTATTTTATGTTGACAAGATTGCTAATGATTTATATGTATTCTTTTGTGTCATTATGGACACCTGTTTCCTTGTATTTGTTATAAGTATTTTCTAATGAATATCTAGAGGTATTTAATTTAAAAGCTCTAATGTGTTATTTAATCCAAGTCTGTTGGATAAAAATATATTCCGCTGCGAGAGTTTATCTCTGATGTAGTAACGTCACGTGGAAACCGGAGGTTTCTGCTTACGAATTTGCTGGTTCAAATTCGGGGCGTTACAATTATTGTGTAATATATATATTTGGTATATATATTTATGGTATTATAATATTATTGGAATAATAATATTAACAATAAAACGAACTAGACTCAAAACGGACTTATATTATAATCTTAATGAATTATACATTGTTAGAACAGATTTCGATCTAGTGCGAAATACTAGAAAAGCCTGCCTCCAAATCTGTAAAGAAAGAAATACAGCGTCGGGGAAACCTGACAATCCCACTCCGATGCTAAAATTAATATTTATGTCAAGTGTATATCAATATATAGTAATTGCAACTTGAATGGTCTCTTTTTTGTACCTGCGTAGTTATGAGGTATTTATAGGTAAAGTGCTGAGAGTGGTCTGATTTTCATTGGACCACGTGTCAGGTTTGCTGGTAGACTGCTTGAATTGTGGGATTATGGGGCAAACCCCTCGATCATTGTGGAGTCGGTTTTTAACTAGCTCTAAATCATGGGGGTTTCGTAGTGCACCCCCCACAATCATTGTGGAGCTGGTCTTCAACTAGTCCCAATAGTCCCGGTCTTAGTAGTGTATCGCTGATCTTGGTGAGCCCAAACCCTCGGCCCATTTGGCAGGCTCGTGACTATTCCCCAACATACATAATGGTAAAGACCCAATGTGAGAATATCTATGAGAAATATCTATGGTAAAAATGTAATTAGTAAGTTTTAAATAAATATCTAAAAATTAACCCAGGTTAAATTAACTAAGAGCACTAGTAGCAGTCTCCCTATATTGGTTCCCTTCCCTATATTTAGGGAAAATTTCATGAAAAACACTAAAAAACCTCCCACAGCAGATGCCCTATATTTAGATAACTTCATTGAGAATCTACAGTAATTCCCAATACATTGGGAGTCACTGTAGACACCCAATCCTTATTTTAATAATAAAAAAAGTATCTCCTCTCTCCTCTCTCCTCTCCGTTTCTTCTTCTTCTCTTCCCTCGTCGAGTTGGACTACCCCACTCTCTCGCTTCTTCGCCAGGCTGACTCCCATCCACGCCGCCGCCACCGCGTGCTCGCTTCTTCACCACTGCCTTCTGCTGCAAGGCCGGGGACTCGCCGATCTCATCCTTCCGCCTTTTCAACAAGTGTAGACCCCAAAATTTATAGCATAATCAGCTAATTGACAACAAAACAACATACATCTCTTTACTTTGCCGCTCCTAAATTTTAAGACAACAAATCCAATCTTTCAGCTCCCATCCCTCTCAGATAAAACCCTAACTCTCCGATCCAAATGCCCAAATTATAATTTCTTTTAGAACACAAAAGGAAAAGCCAAGAGAGCTAATTCCAAATAGGCCCCGACCCACCGTATCTCTTTCCTTTTTTTTTTTTCTTTTTTTTTTTTCCTGAGTCACTGCTATGTGTTGCAAAAGTAGGACAATCCAGGATTAGCCGGAGAATCATTTAGAGTGATTTCTGCCTCACCCATGGGTTTGTCGGTTCGATCTAGTTTTTGTTTTGCTTCTGCTCTGTTTGTGGGATTTGGGAATTTGTTGGCATTCTTCTACGAGTGGAATCAGATTTGTTGGTTTTCATCTATTTTCATCTAGGATTAATCGGAGAAGACGAGAGCAAGAGAGTCTAGAGAGAGAAGATGAGTGAGAGGAAGAAAAGAAATGAATAAAAAAATAAAAGTAGGAAAGAGAAAAAATAATAAAATAAGAATAAAAAATAGTATTTAATTGGTATAATGAAAATTAAGAGAATCTATTATGGGGTGTTCTTTTATAGGGAAATAAAAAATAGTTTTGTTCTAAATATAAGAAAAATGGTTGGGAGACTGTTGCTAGTGCTCTAAGATAAAACTTAACCATTGGTTAATTATAATATCTCAGAATATTTTACTATTAACTCAAGTTAATCTAACTGAGGTAAAAACTAACCATTGATTACAAAATATCAATAGATGTTTTACTAAACTTAATCGGTAAGTTTTCACAAAAAAAAAAAAATATCTCTCTTTTTCTATTTTAAGAAACCCACTGCCATTATGATAATCACGCATTCCTCCTCTCTTATTATTTCTTTTTTCTTCTTTTCTTGAGAGAGAGAAGAGAGTTTGCAAGAGAAGAAGATTCAGGGAGAGGGAGATCCAGTGCCATAGACCAGAAGGGGGACTAGGGTAAAGATGGGATTTTGAAGCGAAGGAACTAAGAAGAAGGAAGATAGAATGGGAAAGAGAGTTGTAGAGAAGCACGTGGCAAGTGGTGAAGTGAAGACGGCTGGGCGTGATCCAGATGGACTAGAGGGTGCGTGGGTTTCCTGGGCTAGCCGGGCTAAGTAAGGTAGGCCGACTATATGGGCCAAAGTTATAAGGTAGTTGGGCTTTGCCCTTTTATGTTATATTTTAATGGGCTATTGGGTTATTTGTATGGGGGAGGCCTATATATATGTTGTCTCTAGGGTTGTAGGAGGTAGCTATGAGAATATTGTCTGCTGTGGCAGTGGAGGTTGGCTTCCTCGAATGAGCCTTTCCCTGTATTTCCATTTCCTCTTGCATCCCACCCCCATGAATGATACTATCAGAAGTTTACTATCTCACTAAATTGCCAGTATCCATTAATTTACTAAAAGAACCCTTCTCCATTTAATTAACCTGTTACAAGTTTGGTATCAGAGCCGCGCTCCTGCCTATGAAAACTCGCTCTGCTGCAATGGCTGAGGATTCCCAGAATTTGGCTAACCTGCAAGGCCAGGTGACCAGCCTTCAACAGGCAGAAACGGCCACCAGGGAGGCTATTGAGCGTTTAACCCAAATGGTCCAATCCCTAATGGATGACCGTGCCAGAAACCCAGAAAAACAACCCTCATCCAGTACCCCCCCTCCAGAAAAACAGCCCTCATCCAGTACCCCCCCTCCACAAACACCACCCCATCACAACTTGCAACCAAACCCCAATCCACCCACCCCTTTTGACGGGGAGACATCGTTCCTTCCAGGCAGCTCCAGCTTTGGGGAGGGAATCAAACCCAAAACTGTTAGGCTTGAATTTCCCCGTTTTGAAGGTGACGATCCGGAGACGTGGTGTTGCCGCGCCGAGCAATTCTTCGACATGTACCACACCCCAGATTCCCAACGCCTTTCCATCTCAGCCTTATGGATGGGAAAGCCTTGGTGTGGTTCCAAGAACTCAAGGCCAGTAATGAGATCAAAACGTGGCCAGATTTTGTTCGGGCCATACAGAGTCGATTTGGCCGAGGTCCCTACGAGACCCCATGGAGACACTCTCCAAGCTTAAGCAGGACGGGTCCTTGGACGATTATAAGAACCACTTTGATATCCTGGCACTTAAGGTCCAGCGCCTCCCTGATGAATACAAGCTCAGTTGTTTCTTAGGGGGACTCAAAAATGAGATCCGGCTGCCGGTCCGGATGTTCAATCCCAAAACCTTGGTGGAAGCTTATTCCCTAGCTCGCATTCAGGAGGAATGTTTGTCCAACTTCACTAAGGGCTTCAGGCCACCGTGGCGACCGACGCCATTCTCTTCAACTAGCCGGAGCATGAGTTCTGACCTTCTGATTGGCGAAGGTAAGGGCCCTCCCGTCCGACCTAATTCCCTGGGTTATACTCGGCCGACTGTTTCCGCCCTGGGCAGACAAGGGACCCCCCCAACCAAGGCCCCTAGTCCAAACCAAGCTCTAGTCCCGGTTCAAAAGATCTCCCAAGCACAGATGGAAGACCGTCGAAAAAGGGGCCTCTACTATTCTTGCGATGCCAAGTGGACCCGCGGCCATGTTTGCGCGGTGCCCAAATTATTCATCATTGAGGCGGTGACCAAGGAGGAGGAAGGGGACGACACCCCGGCTGTCCCCACTGAGGATGACCCGGGCGAATTCTTCCTGGAAGAATTTCCGGAGATTTCGCTGAACGCTATCACTGGAACGCCGAATCCAAAGACCATGAGGATCGTCGGCTTTATTCGACACCACCGGGTGGTTGTCTTAATTGATTCCGAGAGCACCCACAATTTCGTGGACTCCAAATTGGCGGCCTCTCTGGGTATCCACCCTCAGCCCCAAGATGGTATTAAGGTTCAAATTGCCAACGGCCAGGAGGTGGCCAGCCCAGGTCGTTGTCGGGAGGTAGAGGTTAAACTGCCGGGGATCGTTTTCAAAACGGATCTCTTCCTCCTACCTTTGGCGGGTTGTGACGCGGTGTTGGGAGTCCAGTGGCTCCGAACCCTGGGGCCCATTCTCTGGGACTTCTCAGCCCTAACGATGAAGATTATCTGGGCCGGCTCACCCTGCGTGCTACAAGGCCTGAAGCAGGGGCCCAGTGTGGTCTTAGAGGGTGAGGATTCTTTTAAACTTCCCAAGCATGAGAGGAAAGGGTTACTTCTCCAACTTATGGGCCAATCCCAGCTGGGTGCCCAGGCGCTCAATGATGCCCAGGCCCAATTCCCTAGCCCTCTAGCGGCGATTCTTAAGGAATTTGAGGAGGTGTTCAGTGAACCCAAGGGCCTTCCTCCTCCTCGGGCCCACGACCATGCCATTACTTTGCAAGAGGGAGCCCAGCCCGTTTCCGTGAGGCCTTACAGGTATCCGTATTTTCAGAAGGAAGAGATTGAGAGAATAGTCCAAGAGCTACTCGACTCAGGGGTGATCCGACCCAGTCTCAGCCCCTTCTCCTCTCCGGTCTTGCTCGTCAGGAAGGCAGACGGCACTTGGAGAATGTGCATGGACTACCAGGCCCTCAACAAGGTGACCGTAAAAGATAAGTTTCCCATCCCTTTAGTCGATGAGCTACTAGATGAGTTATGGGGATCACGGGTGTTCTCTAAGCTGGACCTACGATCTGGTTATCACCAGATCAGGGTAGTGGAAAGGGACATCCCTAAAACGGCCTTCCGTACCCATTCTGGACACTACGAATTTCTGGTTATACCATTCGGCTTAACCAATGCACCCTCCACTTTCCAGAGCTTGATGAACCACATATTTAAGCCATACTTGAGAAAATTCGTCCTAGTTTTTTTTGACGACATACTCATTTACAGTAGGGACATGGCTGCACACTTAGACCACCTCACTATGGCCCTGACTCTTCTCAAGCACCACTGCTTATTTGCCAAAATGTCTAAGTGTATATTCGGATGCCTTGAGGTAGAGTACCTGGGCCATATCATTTCAGCCCAAGGGGTTCGCGCCGATCCCGGAAAAATACAAGCTATGCTCGAGTGGCCGCCCCCCAAAACTACCAAGGCCCTCCGGGGGTTTCTAGGGCTCACGGGCTACTATCGGAAGTTCATCAAGGGCTACGGGACAATCGCCGCCCCCCTAACTGCCTTATTGCAGCACAATTCCTTCATCTGGACAAGCACAGCCAGTGAAGCCTTTCAAAAGCTCAAGAGGGCCGTCACCCAAACTCCAGTTCTAGCCCTACCTAATTTTTCTCAGCCATTTCTAATCGAGTGTGATGCCAGCGGGATTGGCATCGGGGCGGTCCTAATGCAGGGTAACCGGCCGATAGCCTTCTTAAGTAAGGCGCTAAAAGGGAAGGCGCTGCATATGTCTGTTTACGAAAAGGAGCTCTTCGCCTTGGTCACTGCCATTCAGAAGTGGCGACCCTACTTGCTTGGAAAACCCTTTGTAGTACGGACGGATCAGCAGAGTTTGAAGTTCCTCCTAGAACAGAGGATCGGCACTCCATTTCAACAAAAATGGATAGCCAAACTACTAGGATATGACTTTGTGGTCGAATGCAAAAAAGGGAAAGAAAATAGAGTGGCGGACGCCCTATCTCGGAAGGAAGGGTGGGAGGAGGACGGCTCACTAGCTCTCCTATCTATTCCCATAGCCGAGTGGGTGGAAGATCTGAATCACCAGTACACTACGGATGCCGAGCTCCAGCAGCTCTGGGAGAAATGGCACAATAATGAGCTTGATACCAGGAAGTTCTCGGTCAGGGATGGCATTTTACTCTACAAACAGAAGATCATGCTAGGACACTCCCCACGGATCAAGGCCCAGGTCCTGCAATTTGTCCACAGTGACCCTATGGCAGGGCACTCTGGGTACGATAAGACCCTCCAACGGGCAAGGCGCGATTTTTACTGGAAGGGTATGAGAAAGGAGATAAAACGATTCATCCGTGAGTGCGATGTATGCCAGCAGAACAAGCATGACAACACTCGACCAGCCGGGCTTCTCCAACCTCTTCCAGTGCCCACCAGAATATGGACGGACATAACTATGGACTTTATCGAAGGTCTACCCCTGTCACAAGGCCAGTCGGTCATCCTTGTAGTGGTTGATAGACTCTCCAAGTACAGCCATTTCACGGCGCTATCTCATCCCTATACGGCAGCTAAGGTCGCCCAGCTCTTCATACACCATGTTTTCAAGCTACACGGGATGCCCCAGTCTATTGTGTCAGACCGGGACCCCACCTTTACCAGTCAATTTTGGAGGGAACTGTTCAGGCTGCAGGGTACTTCCCTAAAGCTTAGCACCAGCTATCACCCACAGACCGACGGACAAACTGAGGTGGTTAACAAGAGCCTTGAAAACTACCTACGTTGTTTCACACAAGACACCCCCAAGGACTGGACTCACTGGTTGCCATGGGCCGAGTACTGGTATAACACCTCGTGGCACTCGTCCATTCGAATGACTCCCTACGAGGCAGTCTACGGCGTTCCTCCACCGAGACTCCTCAGCTATGTTTCCGGGACCACCCGGGTGGAAGCGGTGGACGAAGTGCTCCGCAATCGAGAGCAAATCATCCGCCTCCTCCAACATAACATCAAGCAAGCTCAACAGAGAATGAAAAAGTATGCAGATTTGCGTCGATCGGAACGAGAATTTGAAGTGGGTCAAGAGGTTTACCTGAGACTTCAACCCTACCGGCAGACCACGGTGGCCCACCGCCGTGCCTTGAAACTCTCACCGAGATTCTATGGGCCGTTTCGAGTGCTCCGCCGAGTCGGCCAAGTGGCGTACGAACTCGATCTACCACCGGAAGCCCGTATCCACCCGGTGTTTCATGTCTCCCAACTGAAGGCCAAGTTGGGATCTTCCGCTATAGCGCTGCCCAAGCTTCCCCCAGTCAACGCTAAGGGGATTCTCCAACCGGAACCCGTCGAGGTGCTGGGCCGCCGCTCCCGACCGAAGGATAATCGCCCTCTCATCGAAATCTTGGTTCGATGGGAAGGCCAATCGGTTGACGACGCCACTTGGGAAGAGTTCCACCGGCTGAGGGACGCTTTTCCACACCTTGTGGGCAAGGTGTTCTGAACCGGGGGGTATTGCCATAGACCAGAAGGGGGACTAGGGTAAAGATGGGATTTTGAAGCGAAGGAACTAAGAAGAAGGAAGATAGAATGGGAAAGAGAGTTGTAGAGAAGCACGTGGCAAGTGGTGAAGTGAAGACGGCTGGGCGTGATCCAGATGGACTAGAGGGTGCGTGGGTTTCCTGGGCTAGCCGGGCTAAGTAAGGTAGGCCGACTATATGGGCCAAAGTTATAAGGTAGTTGGGCTTTGCCCTTTTATGTTATATTTTAATGGGCTATTGGGTTATTTGTATGGGGGAGGCCTATATATATGTTGTCTCTAGGGTTGTAGGAGGTAGCTATGAGAATATTGTCTGCTGTGGCAGTGGAGGTTGGCTTCCTCGAATGAGCCTTTCCCTGTATTTCCATTTCCTCTTGCATCCCACCCCCATGAATGATACTATCAGAAGTTTACTATCTCACTAAATTGCCAGTATCCATTAATTTACTAAAAGAACCCTTCTCCATTTAATTAACCTGTTACATCTAGAGAGAGGGAAACAGAAAGATCAAGAGTGAGAGATGAGGGAGACGGAGAGACAGAGATCAAGACTGACGGAGAGAGTAGAGGGCCCGATTTCGGCCAATCTTCCTGTGAAACCCGGAGAAGACCCGTGACCCGTCGAACCAAGAGGGAGACCCGATCTTCCATGATCATCGGAGGATGCAATTTTCGGCGAAATCAGGGATGATTTCCGCCGATTAGTGATGCCGGGTCGTTCACTGCCGATTCCACCAATTTTTCCGGTGGATTTCTGAGAAATCCCCAATGTGAGTAAATTCTCTTGTGATTTCATTTGAGTAATCGGTTTATTATTGTTGATTTTCGATTGGTTGGATTTCTTCTTGTTATTGGGGCTGTCCGATTGCTTGTGATATCCTGGTTGAGTCATTTTGATGATTTGGGGATTATTGTAGTTTTGGGTTCCCTGATTTTGGTTAGCCGATTTGTGTGCTTTAGCCGTGAGTGTGTGTTTGTGTTGATGGATTTTGTGGATTGGACTGTGAGATGGCCGAGAGGCTGCTGAGTTGGGTGTATAGATTTGATTGTGTCCAATTATTAATGGTTTCGGGTGTTGGATTTCTTGTTTGGCCGAATGGTTTTTGTGTTGAAAATTGGTTCTTCTTCCATTGTGATGTTCGGCCGGTTGCTGTGATGCTTATATAAAATTGGGTGTTATGGATTTAAGGTTGGATAGTGTCCTGACCGTGTGATGTTTTGATGTTAGATGATGGGAGGATTCTTGGCAATTTGATGTTTGGCTGATTAAGTTGATAAGTGTAGAGTTTGTTGATTTTATGATTATAAGTTTTGTTATTGAATTTAGTTGTGTTGAAGATCGGACCGATTGTGTTGATAGGATGATTTTGGTGTATTTGCTATGTGTTGGCCGCGTTCTCTGTTTTGCTTGGTTAACCGATTATATTGATTGAAAGCTTGTTGTTTAAAGATTTCCTGACCTTTGATGAAGATTAGGTATGGGTTTTGAAATTATGTGTTAACCTTGTTATGTTCTGAAATTGAGTTTTCAATAAAATGTAAAATATGACTTTTGGGGGATTTTGATGTTCTGTTATTATTGTAAATTAATAGTTTTTAAAGAGGTTTGCTAACTAGGTTTTAATTTGGAATAGGAACAGAATATGTGGAAAAATGGGTTAAGTATTATTTGATGATTTTGGGATTTATGAGAAAATACATATGAGTGTTGATTAATAAATATAAAATGATTTTTCAATTAAAAAGATGATTGTTCCTATGTATATATTTATGTGTGATTGAGGTTCATGTTTAGTTATGAATTTCTAAAAAGTAATGATATTGACTTTCTATGCACATATATATGTATTTGATACAGATGATGAACTGAGACAGCGCAAAAGGGCTGTAAGTATAAAATACTTACTGAGGGTAGTACTGAATTTCAATAGTGTTATGTTTATGTTTTATTTTAATTGGATGCGTGTGAATAATTATTGCATACTGTGAATAATAAATCTATACTAGGTTTACAAATTGCTAATGTTAGTTTGCTCCGGAGAAAGCGGAGGGCGATTTTTTTCTGTCTAGATTTCTGCTGTAGTCTAGAGGTGAAAGTTGTTTTTTCAGATCCTATGGAGGGTTGTGAAGCTGGATTGGGTTCAAGAGTTTTGGTGTCAGGTCTTGTTTGAAGGTAATCTCAAATAATCTGTGATGGCGGAGGATCTATGGAAGTTATGGCAAAAATTTTCACTCTCGGAGGAGGAGAGTTTGATAGTGGAAACTACGGACCAGGTTCTACCTGGTGCTGCAAATCGCGGCAAGGCGTGTCTGATCGGAAAGCTCTTCGCCGATCGTCCTATCAGTAAGGATGCTTTAAAATCCGCCTTGGTTCGGGGATGGAAATTATCGGGAAAAACAGTGTTCAAGGCACTGGGCGACAATATTTTCTTGATAAAATTTGAAAACGAATGGGATAAGTCAAGAGTGCTTGAATTCCGTCCCTGGATATTTGAAGGAAATCTGTTATCAGTGGAGGAATACAACGGAGCCATAGCCCCGGCGAGAATGGCGTTCGTGAAAGCGTCTTTTTGGGTACGTATGCTCCATCTCCCTCTTGCATGCATGTGTGAAACTCTGGGTTTCAAGATAGGGAGTTTGGTTGGTAAGGTGGAAGAAGTTGAGACCGAAGAAGATGGAATGGGCTGGGGGGAATATCTCAGAGTCAGGATAAATTTGGATATCACAAAGCCCCTTGTGTGGGGAAGGGTCTTGAAAATTAATGATGAAACAACTCGGGTTGCCTTTCAATATGAACGACTTCCCAAGTTCTGTTTTTATTGTGGTGTCATCTGGCATGGGGTCGGTGGTTGTGCGGGTCGACAGAGGCCATCTTCTCAGGGAGTGAAAGTGGGGGAGCAGTTCGGTTCGTGGCTCCGAGCTCCCTCGGGGTACAGACGACCAAGATTTTATAGTGGTGGGACTGATCCGATGAATGACGATCCGCCCTTAAAATCTGGCCAGGGGTATGACGACAGAAGTCAGTCGGGGAGACATGTCAGCAAGGAGATCAACAGGTCTACTGAGGTGGGACGGCCCGACTCAAATTCTGCGTAGAATGCAGTTGATCGGAGGTTTGTGCAGTCGTCACTGAATCTACTAGGAGACAATTGCGGGAGGGACAAGATTTCTCATTCTCAGGCGCAAATCCCGGGTGAGATAAGAGGTTTGGAGTTTGAAAAGGGGCAGTTAGAGACGTGTATGGGAGTGCGAAGTGCTGCTGAGTTATCGCCCATGCAGCAGGAAGGTGTTGGTGAACAGTTAGGAGTCCACATGGATGAGGACACGCCTATCCAGAATGTGTCTTCTTTTGGTTCTACTACTGTGGGCTTTGTAGGTCCTACTCTATTCGTCGGTCCACCCCTGGTTACTGATAAAGGAGGCCCAGTTGGCATCGAGCCCAATAATTGGGTGAATGTTCCAATCTCTCAAGAAGGCAGGTTGTCAAATTCAGATAGTCTTTCCCCTCTCTAACCGGTTTCTTCCCCTGTAAAACCGAGAAAGTCCACCACGCCAGAACAGGTAAATAAATGGAAAAGGAAGGTCACATCCTCGGGCATTCGAGCTCCTGCTCCTTCTGGTGGTATTGGAAAACGAAGCACGAAGACTAGAGCAGAAAAGTGGGAGGATGGGCAAGGTTCAGTGAAGCGTGGAAAATGGGCAGAGGTAGCTACAGGTTGTCTATTGGAGGAGGCTGTTGTTCAGCTTCGCCAATCCCCATGAGTTTACTCAGTTGGAATTGCCGGGGGCTTGGGAACCTGGACAGTTCGTGCCCTTTGCCGTTTGGTGAAGGAAAAGAGACTCGATTTGGTTTTTCTGATCGAAACCAAATTAACTTCAACTCGTTTTACTTCTCTAAAAAACAAGTTGGGGTATGAGTGTGTATTTGTGGTTGACAATAAAGGTAAAAGTGGAGGATTGGCTTTGTTTTGGAAAGAGGCTTTCACGTATCAATACAAAATTACAACTCAAGTCACATAAATGCGGAAGTGTATTCTGAAGAACATGATTTTAGTTGGAAGTTTACAGGGTTCTATGGTAATCCGGATGTGGGGAAGAGAAAGGAGTCCTGGGCTCTTTTGAAACACCTTGCAACATTTTCTCCGGAAGCTTGGATTTGTACAGGTGATTTTAATGAAGTTATTGAAGCTTCAGAGAAAAAAGGGGGAGCTAGAAGGCCATGGTATCAGATGATGGATTTTCAAAATGCCTTAGTCCATTGTTGTCTGAGTGACATGGGTTTTTGTGGTCCCAAATTTATGTGGTCGAACAAGAGGGGTGATTATATGTTTACAAAAGAGCGTCTTGACAGAGTGGTGGCAAACAATCTATTTGCTTCTCGGTTTCCTCAGTTGTCGGTGGAGGTTTTAGCTGCCAGGAGTTCAGACCATACACCCTTATGTGTGTGTTTGCATTCGGCTGTGACTAATAGGAGGAGAAGAAGGGATGTGTTTCGATTTGAGGCTTGGTGGCAGCGTAAGGAGGGGTTCTCTCAGGTGGTCCAAAGGGTATGGAAAGAAAAAATTACTACTTGTGGTGCTTGGGCTAGTCTAAAGGAGCATATTTATAAGAGCAAAAATGTTTGTAAACAATGGCGCCAAGTTCACGCTGATCCTACTGATTGTCTGATAACGGAGAAGTCTGCTTTACTAGGCGAATTACAGGGGATGGGCGAAGTTCGGATCAAGAAATCATTAACCATCTACACGAGGAGGTGAATGATTTGATTGAATCGGAAGATTTGAAGTGGAGGCAGCGAGCTCAACAAAACTGGCTTCAATATGGTGATAAAAATTCCAAGTATTTTCACGCTTGTGTGAATCAGCGGAGGAAGTCAAATGCTATAAAACAAGTTCGAAGTCTAGAGGGGGTTATGTGTAGCAGGCAAGAGAATATTGAAGATGCTTTTCTCAAATACTATAAGGACCTTTTTCGGTCTAGCAGATTGGAGGGTGTTAATGATTGTTTGATGGAGATGACATGCAGGGTAACGGATGAGATGAATGCGGCTTTGTTGAAACCATGTACCCTAGAGGAGGTCAGTCTCGCTCTTAAATTTATGGGGCCCCTCAAAGCTTCAGGCCCGAATGGTTTCCCAGCCTCTTTCTATCAACATAATTGGGCTCATATTGGTGAAGAGGTTTGTCTAGCTATCAACAATTTTATTGTTTCGGGTCTGATGGATGAGGATATTAATACTACCAATATTGTGTTAATTCCTAACTTATCAAAAAAAATATTGTGTTAATTCCTAAAAAATCACATCCTATTTCGGTAACTGATTTTCGGCCCATTAGCCTGTGTAACGTTATTTACAAGATTATTTCTAAAGTGTTAGCTAACAGGCTTAAAGTAGTTCTCCCTCATATCATATCTGCAAATCAAAGTGCTTTTATTCCAGGGCGGTTGATTTCAGATAATATTTTAGCGGCTTATGAGACTTTGCATTCCATGCAAACGCGTCATTGGGGGAAAACAGGGTATGTCACTGTGAAACTGGATATGAGTAAGGCTTATGACAGGGTTGAGTAGGATTTTTTGGACTCAATAATGCAACGTATGGGTTTTGCACCAAAATGGAGGGGGTTGATTTGACAATGTATATGCTCAGTTTGGTTCTCCATTCTCATTAACGGACAACAAACTAATCGCTTTCAGTCGACCAGAGGTATTCGACAAGGGGATCCCCTATCTCCGTACCTGTTTATCATTTGTGCGGAGGCCCTAAGTACCATGTTATTCCAAGCTGAAGCTTCAGGATGGTTAACAGGGGTCCCGTCCTCCCCGAGGGGACCTCGTCTAAACCATCTCTTTTTTGCGGATGACAGTTTATTGTTTTGCAGGGCTACTTCTAGGGATTGGCGGAGATTGTCCTTATTGTTAGAGCGTTATGAAAAGGCCTCGGGACAACAGTTGAATAAAGAAAAAACTTCTATTTTCTTTAGTCGTAATTCAAGTCAAGTGGCTAAGGATTGTATCTTGCAGCTGTCGGGAGTTCCTAGTACGCAGAGGTTTGACAAATACTTGGGTTTACCAGCTCTTGTGGGCAAGTCCAGGGTTGGTGAATTTAAGTGTATTAAGGATAGGATCTGGAAGAGATTGCAGGATTGGAAGACAAAATTCCTTTCACAAGCTGGGAAGGAAATTCTGTTGAAGGCGGTGATACAGGCTATTCCAACATACAGTATGAGTATTTTCCTGTTTCCAATGGGGCTTAGTTCAGAAATTAATTCACTCATGCAAAATTTCTGGTGGGGGCAAGGATAACTCTTCTAAGATCCATTGGATGAGTTGGAAGAAGTTGGGGTTTTCTAAGTCCCAAGGAGGCTTGGGTTTCCTCGATTTGAGGTGTTTTAATCTAGCTATGTTAGCCAAACAAGGGTGGCGTCTAATCCAAAATCCAAACAACTTGGCAGGCCAGATTTTGAAAGCAAAATACTTCCCCAATAATAATTTTTTGGAGGCTAATCTTGGGCGACGACCTTCTTTTGCTTGGCGAAGTATTATCTCCTCTCAGGCTCTTCTTAAAGAGGGGTTGTGCTGGCGCCTTGGGGATGGGAGATCGGTGCAGATTTGGGGGGATAAGTGGCTTACTTCTCCATCGACTTTCGCGGTCCAATCTCCTTTGAGTATCCTTCCTAGAGATGCCACGGTCAGTGCACTTATTGATCCGGTTTCGAAGTGGTGGAACGTGGCCCTTGTAAATTCTATTTTTTGGAAGGAGGAGGCGGAATGTATTATTGCCATTCCTCTAAGCAAATATGGATAGCAGGATTTGAGAATTTGGAGGGGTACTAATTCAGGTGATTTTTCGGTCCGTAGTGCTTATTACATGGCGAAAGAGATGTAGGAGATTCAGCGAGGTGAGAGTTCCAATTATTCAGAAGTTAACAAGCTGTGGAAAATTATTTGGGGTTTGCAGGTCCCTAATCCGGTGAAGATGTTCCTTTGGCGCTCTTGTCATAATATTCTCCCTACAAAAGCTAATTTGCTGAAGAAAGGTATTTCCCTTAATCCCATATGTTTGTTTTGTAAGTCTTCTCAGGAGACTATTCGTCATATTTTATGGGATTGTCCCTCGGCCATGGATGTCTGGGGAGCTTGTGATGGTAAAATCCAAAAAAGTGTGGTGGCTGGGAATTCATTTGTGGAGGTGTTTGAGTATCTGGTGGAATGATGCAATTCTGAGGAGCTAGCCATGCTTGGAGAGATAGCTCGACGAATTTGGTTTAGGAGGAATACCGTTGTTCATGGGGGTGATTTTGTGCACCCGAATGAAGTGATAAGATCAGCCACCAGTTTTATAATCAATTACAGAGAAGCTATGGAGAAAGACCGGTTGGTGGTTGATAGTGATCTAATTTTGAATTCTCATGTTATAGTTCGTTGGAGGCCGCCTCTCCCAGGTTGTCTAAAAATAAATTGGGATGCTGCTAGGGATTCTTTATCGCGTTCGGTTGGGATCGGTTTTATAGTTCGGGACTCAAATGGATTGCCTTATGCTACGAGGAGTTTCTCTTTGAAGACTCTTTTGGATCCTATCGTCGCAGAAGCTCTTGCTGCCTTACGAGCTCTGGAATTCTATTGAAGCAGAGGTTATTCGAATATCATGTGGAAGGTGACTCTTTGGAGGTGGTTAATTCAATTAATGATTCGGGTTTGAATTGGTCCCGGATTGGGCCAATTGTGTCTGATATAAAAGAAGTTCTGAGGTCGTTTCAGGTTTGGCAGTTTGGACATACCAAAAGAGGAGGTAATGTTGTTGCTCATAAGCTTGCTAAAATTGGGGTACAACATGGTTTTGATAGAATTTGGTTGGGTTGCCTTCCAGAGTGTATTAGGGAGGTTGTATTCTCAGAGATTTCTACTCTGTCTATGTAGAGCTTTGATGCTCTTGGTGGTTTTTATCATTCATGAATGAAATCAGATATATTTTTTCAAAAAAAAAAAAATAATAATAAATCTATTAATAATGGGAAATGACGTTGTTCCCAAAGGTTCAGATGAGGAAATTCCTGAACTGGAAACCATGATAATCATATTGATTGGGACGGCTCTCAAAGTACTAGAAGAGGGAGGTCTCTGATAGTACGAGAATATGTTAATAAAAAGTAATGTAGGGGGGACGGCCCCGAGGATAGCCGATAATCGAGTGACGACTCAATATGAGTGGAGTGAAAGAATTAAATTGAACTGTTTAACACTTTGCATATAAAACTATCACCACATCATTATGTTATCTCTGTCCTTAAATAACGCATAATACATGATATTGTTGAATGACAGTTAACTCACTTATGGAGCTATGGAGTTGTGGTAATAACCACCATCTCATAGATGATTGTGCAGGTTCTGAAAATTATGGATTGGATTAATTGCTAGCTTAAGAGATCTAATGCTATTGTAGCTAGGTGTTAGTGCTTTGTAATTATCATTGTTTGCACTAATTTGTATGTAATATGTTTATTAATTTACTTGTATGTAGTAAGTTTCCATGTATGATTTACATATGTTTCATTGTAATTAGTGTGAAGGAAATTAAAGGACTTTTAATGAATGTCTAGAGGAATTTCAGTCAGCTCAATGTATTGTGTTATAATTCCCAAGTCTTTATGTAAAAAATTATATTCCGCTGTTATTTTATAACTCTGATGACGTCGTAACGTCACGTGTAAAATCAAAATTTTTACTTACGCCTTTTTGTAAAAAGCAGGTCGTTACAATGTGTGTGAGGTGAATGAGTAGGTGTGAGTTAAGACGTGTGTGTGTGTCTAACAGTTTGTGAAGGTGTTAAACTAGTTTATTTAATTGGTATTATATGTGTGTGTGTAGGTGTGTGAGTTAAGACGTGTGTGTGTGTCTAACAGTTTGTGAAGGTGTTAAACTAGTTTATTTAATTGGTATTATGTGTGTGTGTGTGTGTGATTGTGTGTGTGTGTGTGTGATTCCAATTAAAGTTAAGATGAATTTATTAGTGAGTTGTACTAATTCACTATTATTTGTATTAAATATATATTGTAGTGAACAATTACCTGTGAACATTTTTTTGAAGCAGGAAATAATTGTGAGGATTACTTACTCACTGGGGATGATACGAGTTAGTGGTCTTTGATGACGTTGTGATGTCTGTTTTATTTAATTTTATGCGAATTGTAACATGTTTTGTTTGGAACCATTGTAACGATTCACCTTTTACAAAAAGGCGTAAGTGAAAATTTCGATTCCCACGTATCGTTATGACATCATCAATGATGTTGTTATAGTATAAATTAGCAGCGGAATATATTTTTCTTTTAAAAATTTAGGAATTCACAATCACACTTTGAGCTGACTGAAATACTTCAATAAATATGCATAATTTGTCTTTACATAATAAATACACTCAAAGCAGTAAACATATGTGCTACATGCAGGACTTAATAAATACACAGTTATTATTCATCTACATAATGTAAACTATTACATATCAATGGAAAATCATGAAAGTCCTATTTATAAATAAAAAGCCCAGCACTCTGATCTGTCTCCTGCCTTGCACAATCATTTATGTGATTGTGGTGATAAAGTAAGTCATTTTGTTTTCAATAATATAATGACATACTGATTTACTTAACTATACACAATGCAACATATGATGTGATGACAGTTTTATATACACAATCTTAGTTACTTTCTTATGCACTCCTCTCACACTAGGGCCATTAAACCCCTGTTCGTTTGAGCGGCTATATATTGGAGTACAAACTCCCTTACCATGTCTTATTAACTTTTCCGAACTAGTAGTTAAAGGAGCATACTTAGTACATTGGTCATCCCAACAACCAAGTACATTGACCATCCTGATAGTGCATTAAGTAGCCATAACTTGTCTAGCACATTGACCATTCCAACAGCCAACTTGTACTTATTATTGTTTTTCGCACAAGCGATATGCCTGTCCAATGGTCATCCCAACAACCAACTTGTTATTAACCTTACATCAGAATTATTAACAATATGCAATATACTATCCCTATGCATACGATTAAATAAAGTAGAAATTATCGCGTTATCAAAACAAGATCACTCAGTAAGTAGTTAAGAAATATTTACAGTTCTTCCCTGCTACAAAAAGTGTTCACAGATAAATGTTCACTGCAATATAATTATATTCAACTAATAGTGAATTAGTATAATTCACCAAACATATAATTTAACCCTATACATATCTCTAATTTCTTAATCGTATTATCATTTTGACATAGCAACAGCATATAAAATCAGTTCAGTATAATGCCATATATTTAATATAGGCATTATATCAACATTTATTAAAATGACCAAAATGTCATTTTCTATCAAAATTACCAAAATACCCTTTTTACTAAAAATGATTCTTTTTATTTGGGCATCACAACGGCATGATTTATACTTCTAACACTCCGCTTTAGAAACTCTTATTTTAAAATATAATTTATAAAATCAAAGATAAGAATCTTATCAAAATATTTCAAAATATCTTCTAGGATATTTTGCAAAATATCTCAAAATATCTTTTGAGATATTTTGTAAAACTTACTAAAAACAATATTCACTTTTCAACAAAATATATATTTTTTCTCTTAACAACACCTTTATACATATACTTACATATCTTATCAAAACAAGTCATATATATATATATATATATATATATATATATATATATATATATATATATATATATATATATATGTGATTTGATTTTTGCACTACACTATCACAACAACTGCACAACAACCCTTCACATGAGAGTGAGCCCTAGTGTGTGGGTCCCACCCTCATGTGAGGGGTTGTTGTATTGGTGTTATAAATATAACATTTTCCTATATATATTACATCTATACATATATCTTTTTAAAGTATTACCAACTCCCACATATATCTCATTTATCAAATAACGACTCACCACACTATTAAACACACACACACACACACACACACACACACACACACACACACACACACACATATATATATATATATAATTCTAATATGATTCTAGCAAACCCACACACCTATACTCATTCTTCTACACCCTTTATTTCTTCTTCCTTTTGTTTTTCTATTACACACTTCTCATTCCCTCTACTCAGTAAGTATTTTAGAAATATTTACAGTTCTTCCCTGCTACAAAAAGTGTTCACAGATAAATGTTCACTGCAATATAATTATATTCAACTAATAGTGAATTAGTATAATTCACCAAACATATAATTTAACCCTATACATATTTCTAATTTCTTAATCTTATTATCATTTTGACATAGCAACAGCATATAAAATTAGTTCAGTATAATGCCATATATTTAATATAGGCATTATATCAACATTTATTAAAATGACCAAAATGTCATTTTCTATCAAAATTACCAAAATACCCTTTTTACTAAAAATGATTCTTTTTATTTGGGCATCACAACGGCATGATTTATACTTCTAACACTCCGCTTTAGAAACCCTTATTTTAAAATATAATTTATAAAATCAAAGATAAGAATCTTATCAAAATATTTCAAAATATCTTCTAGGATATTTTGCAAAATATCTCAAAATATCTTTTGAGATATTTTGTAAAACTTACTAAAAACAATATTCACTTTTCAACAAAATATATATTTTTTCTCTCAACAAAATATATATATATATGTGTGTGTGTGTGTGTGTGTGTGTGATTTGATTTTTGAACTACACTATCACAACAACTGCACAACAACCTTTCACATGAGAGTGAGCCCTAGTGTGTGGGTCCCACCCTCATGTGAGGGGTTGTTGTATTGGTGTTGTAAATATAACATTTTCCTATATATATTACATCTATACATATATCTTTTTAAAGTATTACCAACTCCCACATATATCTCATTTATCAAATAATGACTCACCACACTATTAAACACACACACACACACACACACACATACATATATATATATATATATATATATATATAATTCTAATATGATTCTAGCAAACCCACACACCTATACTCATTCTTCTACACCCTTTATTTCTTCTTCCTTTTGTTTTTCTATTACACACTTCTCATTCCCTCTACAAATGAAACCAAAACACAAGCCACGAAAATGAAGAAAAGAGAGTTTCTATCCTCTTTAATGCAACCAAAAACCAGAAAGAAAGGAGAAAAAACTAGAGAGAGAAAGGAGGAGAGAGAGAGAGAGAGAGAGAGAGAGAGAGAGAGAGAGAGAGAGAGAGCAACCGTGAGAGTGTTGAGAGAATTTTGAGTGAATTGTTTGAAGTGAGAAACCATAATTTCATAGTAAAATCAAAGGCTGAGATTGCTCCGCCAAGAACTCATCCAAGGGCTGGAAAATCAACTTGAAGTGCAAGTTTTAGTGACTCATCTAAGTAATCATCAATATTCTCTTAAAAAATCCTCAAATCTATCCAAATCTTATCTAATCTAAAGATAATATGTTTTTGATGGCTTAGATTGATCATAAGTTGATTAATGGTTAAGAACATGTCGAGTTGGGCCATGACTCATCAAAAGAAATAATGAGAATTTGATAAAAATCAAGGGGCAGCTGATTCGGACGAGATTTTGCATTTTTGCAAAAAGTCAATCAATCGCATTTTTACACCGTAGAATAATCGATCAATCTCATTTCAATTGATCCATTTTTACACAATGAAATAACCGATCAATCGATTGTACTTGGATAGATTTTCATCAGTTTCAGCACTTATGTAACTAAATTACTTGATCGATTATTTAATCGATTGATCAATTTCTAGTTCTATCAATTGGTCGATTCTAAGTTAATATATAATCGCTCGATCGATTCTATAATCGATTGATCGATTACACTCGGCTAGAATTTTAATTCATTTTAAACTCCAAATATATTGTCACTATGTATTTGATTCCTTTAAACCTAAATTGATGATTATTTATGAATAAATATTCATATTTAGTTTATTAGGCCTAAAATCCTATTTTAAAACATTTTATTTAATATCTTAAAATACAGGGTATTACAACCATGCCTATTTTATTGAGTATATTATAGACATGATTAATGATTATACTGATAAGTTGTCATTGCATATTTCACTGTGAGAACATATGACCTGTTAATAAGAAAAGACCGAAGGTTAATGACTCGAGGCAAAGACCAAGGGGTATAGTCCTGAGGCAAAGACTGCGGGTGAAAGTCCCAATGCATCAATCAATCGTATAGGCTGAGGGTTAATGTCCCGAGGCAAAGACAAAGGGGTATGGTCCTGAGGCAAAGACCAAAGGGAATAGTCCTGAGGTAGTACTGATTCTGACCATAGGTTTTAATAAGACCTAAGATGGTGAGAGTCCACTGGCACTGATCAGTAATTCACTAATAATAATAAGACCAAGGCTTAGACCCTATGGCATTAATCAGTAATAAGTCCCGCGGTTTAAATCTCGAGGCATAAATGAATATTGAAATTTTGCATATATATAACTGTCATTATATGATTGTATAGTGTACTTTTAAATGATTCAATATTTCGTTATGTGGTCAGGGACCGTTGACTCATTTGACCACAGCATGAGATTGTGGTTAGTATGAGATTGTGGTTACCACCACAATCTCATGCTAGTTTTTGCAGGATGGATTGAAGGACGGACTAGGAATATTATGATAATATTATTTTAGTGTGGTTGAAGAATTTTAAGTTGATATGTAATATTTTTATATGTTAATTTGTATAGTTGAAGACAATGTTTAAATATTATTTAGTGCCGCATGTGGCACATATGTTATTATTTTGAATGTATTTATTATATCAGAACAAATGGTTAGTATTGTTATATATTGAGGTAATTCAGTCAGCTTTGATGTGTTATTGTTAAGAAAAAATATATTATGCTGCCAATTTCTAACTCTGATGAGGTTGTAATATTACGTGGAAATCGAAATTTTTACTTATGCCTTTTTGTAAAAAGCAGGGCATTACAGATGGCTCGGGTTATGATCCATTCAAAGGATCTTGGTCAACATTTTTGGGGAGAAGCTATCAACACTGCCTATCACATCATCAATAGAGAATACCTGCGGCCAGAAACCAACAAGACTCCATATGAGATATGGCGAGGAAAAAAGCCCACAGTCAAGTATTTCTGAGTCTTTGGAAGTAAGTGCTACATCCTTCGAGACCAAGAAAATCTGGGAAAATTTGATTCCAAAAGTGATGAAGGAATATTCTTGAGATACTCCACCAATAATCATGCTTACAGGGTATTCAACAAAAGAACATGAACTATGATGAAATCAATAAATGTGATAATTGATGATGAAGAAGTTGGGTCACCTTGCAAGGGGAGAAAACTCTGTCCTTCCCAAAAGAGATGCCTACTCCTGTAGCTGATATTGTCAAGCCGTCTTCTTCAACCTAAGGAACACCTGTCATTCCTTCAACAGATGTTCCTCCACCAGATCCATCAGAAAATGTGCCTTCTGGGGAGACTGCCAATGCATCTAAAGATGAGGATGAACCTACTAATCCTCCTAAAAGGTCATGGGTCAAGCTTAATCATTCTTCCAGGCAGCTAATTGGGAATCTCGATGAAGGACATCGTCTGAGAAATAGAGTGATCCAACCATTAGATGAAGTAGCAAATCATGTCACATATACCTGTTATCTTGCACAGGTTGAACGAAAGAAGATTGATGAAGCTTTACAAGATGAAAGCTGGATCACTGCAATGGATAAGGAACTGCATCAATTTACCAGAAACGATGTGTGGACTATTGTTCCTAGACCTTCAGATCACAATGTCATTGGCACCAAGTGTATCTTCAAGAACAAATCAGATAAGCATGGTACGGTGATCAGAAACAAGGCTCGTCTCGTTGCTCATGGGTATACTCAGATTGATGGAGTGAATTTTGATGAAACTTTTGCTCTGATTGCTTGCTTAGAGTCCATCTGAATCCTACTTTCCATTGCTTGTCATCTTGGATTCAAAGCTTTATCATATGGATGTTAAAAGTGCCTTTCTGAATGGCATACTTCAAGAAGATGTGTATGTAGAACAACCAAAGGGGTTCCAAGATCCTCATCATCATCAACATGTCTACAAGCTAAAGAAGGCCTTGTACGGCCTCAAGCAAGCTCCTCGAGCATGATACGAGCGTCTGACTACTTATCTTCTGGCTAAAAGATTCACAAGAGGACAGGCTGACCGAACTCTGAATTCCCAAGCCCATGATTTTTTTGAAGAGATGAAGCAGGAGTTTGAGATAAGCATGATTGATGAGTTGTCCTATTTTTCTGGGACTTCAAGTTAAGCAAACTCCTAAAGGGATCTTTATCTCTTAATTCAAATACGCCAAAGATCTGGTGAAACGATTTGGTCGAGATGGGAAGAGTCATGCTCGTACTCCCTTTTGCACAAGTGTCATGATCAGTACTGATTTTACAGGCAAACAAGTGGATCCTATTCTCTACAGAAGTATGATTGGGAGTCTTCTCTACCTTACAGCTAGCTAACCAGATATTACTTTCAGTGTGGGAATGTGATGCAGGAGAAAATTAGACACAAGATTTGAAGATTATTTTTTGAATAAGATCAGCCCGAGAATGGAAAGAATCGTACAAAATATTTGAAGAATATTTTTAATTTTAGATTTTTTTTTTTTCCATTTATGGTAACTTTTCATTTATTGTTTAGGAGGTGATTCTGAGCCCGATTTGGGCAAGATTTTTGGCAGCTTAGTTATTTTATTCTTTATTTTGTTTTATTAGGGTTATTAGGATTTTGCTATTTTTGGTAAAATCCTACTAAATGTTGAATTTTCAGCTATATTAGCCCGACTTGTGGGCGTTTTCGAGCACTGCTGATTATTAATATTTTCATTGAAATTCAGAGATTGGCTCTGTATTTTGGGATAATTTTTCTGTTTTTTTCCTTACAAACTGCCTATTGAATAGCCTGCAGAATAATCATTATTCTATCCGATGTCAATTGGTATCAGAGCTTTAGCATTTTCCTAAGACGAGTTCTTTATCAGTTTCGATGGCTAGTGGTCGTGGTCGTGGATAGGTTCCAAATGAGGAAGCTCTACACCGTGATCGTAACGCTCAGGATGTGGTGATTGAGGATTTGCAAAGGCAAGTTGTAGAGTTAACCCAGCATCTAGCGGCGCAAAACATGGATACGAAATGCGATATTGACAGTCTCAATTCAAAATCCAATTTCAAGAACCCGTATCACAATCCTGTTTTGGTTTGGGAACAGTGTGATTGGGATGAAGAATTTGTTGATGAAGAGTTTCAATAAGACAAGTTCATTGATGATGAGTTCATACATGGAGATGTTCATGATGATGTTGAACATGAAGATGTTGAAAATCCTTCACAAGGATTCATGGATTAGAATTCTCCACCAACTTATGATATCGATATCAATGATGAAGATCTTGTGGGAGATTCTTTGTCGTATGATCAAGAGAAAAAATTTGTAGTAGATTTAGATTGGGTCTCTCCAACAATTTATGACGACATCTATCTTGACGAAGAGGATTTATTAAATGAGGTAAGTTTTCTGGTTGATGGAATAAAATTTATTGAAGAAAATAATGATTACCATGTGTTTAATTAAAGTCCACATAACGAGGGATTTCAGTTGGGTAATAAGGAAATTAGTTATGTTGATTTCATTGGGATTGAAAGATTTCTATCAAATTCACCTAGTAATAAGTTGAATGTTGGTTTCGGCGTGTTAGTTGACAATTTTAATTTTTGTGGTCAAGAAAGAATTGATAATTCTTTAAAGACTTTTATGGAGCGTGAATTTGAGAAAATAAATGGAAGACGTGAGAAGATTGATTTATTTCAATTTAGTGTGAGGCTAGTCATTGTGATGGGTTGCAACTTGTTTATCTTTTGATTTCAAGTTACTTTGGTATTGAGAAATACGGGATGGAATGAATTGATTGGCCATCCAAAAGATCGAGGTAAAGAAGATTCGAATTCGAGGACGAATTCTTTCCAACCCGGTGAGACTGATGCAGGAGAAAATCAGATACAAGATTTGAAGATTATTTCTTGAATAAGATCAGCCCGAGAATGGAAAGAATCGTACAAAATATTTGAAGAATATTTTTAATTTTAGATTTTTTTTTTCCATTTATGGTAACTTTTCATTTATTGTTTAGGAGGTGATTCTGAGCTTGATTTGGGTAAGATTTTTGGTAGCCTACTTATTTTATTTTGTATTTTGTTTTATTAGGGTTATTAGGATTTTGCTATTTTTGGTAAAATCCTACTAAATGTTGAATTTTCAGCTATATTAGCTCGGCTTGTGGGCGTTTTCGAGCACTGCTGATTATTGATATTTTCATTGAAATCCAAATATTGTCTCTATATTTCGGGATAATTTTTCTGTTTAAAAAAATATATATATCTAAAATTAAAAATATTCTTCAAATATTTTGTACGATTCTTTCCATTTTCGGGCTGATCTTATTCAAGAAATAATCTTCAAATCTTGTGTCTGATTTTCTCCTGCATTCGAATGTGTGCTCGATTTCAAGCAAATCCTAAGGAATCCCACCTCACTACAGTCAAGCGCATTATCAGGTATATTAATGATATTGTTAACCATGGCATTTGGTACTCTAGAAAAACAAATCTTGCGCTTGCGGGTTACTCTGATGCAGATTGAGATGGCAATGCGGATGACAAAAAGAGTACATCTAGAGGATGTTTCTATGTTGGGACTAATCTAGTGGCCTAGATGAGTAGGAAATAGTCTTCTATTTGCCTCTCAACTGTTGAGGCCAAGTACATTGCTGCTGGAAGCTGATGCACTCAGTTGATATGGATGAAGAAACTTCTTTGTGACTATGGTTTCACTCAGAACACCATGGCCATCCACTGTGACAACACAAGTGCCATTAATCTTTTCAAAAATCCGGTTCAGCATTCTCGTACCAAGCACATAGACATCAAACATCACTTTATTTGTGATCTTGTGGAATCCCAGGTGGTATCTCTTGCTTTCATACCCACTAACAACCAATTGGCTGACATTCTTACCAAACCTCTCGATGGGAGCAGGTTTGAGTCTCTTAGAAAAGCCATTGGTGTTTGTAACATGTCCTAGACATGTCTCTCTTTATGCTTGGATTAGACTTTAGTTCCTTAGACGTACTTGTATGCTAGCATTTCCCAAAACAGGAAAGCTTGTATACATGTATAGCTGAGTCATCTAGTATGTATGTAAAAGATAATAAGTGTAGATGGGCTTGTATATATGTACTTCCAAGCGGTAGATTGGAATGAGTGTATATATTCACACCTACGTATATGTGGTTTACGTGTTTATAAATTATCAATGTTTAGGTCATCGGCTACGATATGTTTTCAAGGGACGGATTTTATAACTATAAAAAGTAGTTGTTATTGTAAACGAATGATAAAATAAAATGTCAGTTATATGTGAAAAATGTAATGAGTATTATACTGCTGAGGTGGTGGACTCACACCTTCAGTTTTACGAACGTGGCTAATACCACAACTGTATAGATATTGTTCCTTTGATACAGGTACCCCTAATGTTGACAATGATTTCGTAGCGTTGTATTTGGGATATTATGACTGAAGCTCACCGCGACGGTCGTAATTTGTTGGACCACGAGTTGTCCATTCTTGTGACGCTTATGTCACTCATTATTTTGTAAAGCCATTACTTTATAATGTAAATGTTATTTTGATAAGCTTTAAATAGATAGATGTTAAATGGCTTTTTGTTGTAATTAACTTGTGTCAGTTTAAGATGTGATTTCCGCTATACAGGTTTATGTTTTTCGCTGCATAGATAGATAGATGTTATACTCTGATTTACTAGGTACATTGTATGGGATATGTATCATATGCTAGCTTTGTGACATGTGTCACTGTGATGATCTACTTGTGTGTGTTATATTAAAAAAAAAAATGGTCATAACAACTTTGTCATGTCTCGGCATTCCAAGAGTCAACTCATTCAAAATCGTTGAAACAGTCGCCTCCGATATTTGTTACCGCGGCATTCTCAAACAACAAACTATTGTTGAACAATGATTTTCATGTTTTCTATCTACATCATTATATCTAAAGCAAGAGCTTGGAAAATGGGTGCCATCAGTTTGGTTGAAATTCGAAATTAGGTAGTAAGTGAATACTTAGGCTTTTGGCCACCGATGAAAGGCCAGTCATGTAATTCAAAATCCATAGGAAAAAGCTTCTCTTTGATAGCGGTCATAGGGGGATTCAAAAAGGATCTGATTGTAGGTAGAGACTTAAACCTGTACAGGGGTAGGGGCGGCTGTAGTACTTGGTAATTTGAATCAAACTTCAGGTAGGGTTTCTTATTATAAGGCAATCGGTAATGAGCAGTTTCCAGAACAAAAGGAAAAAAGATATAGTGATCATGCCGTAAGACCTTGTTTGTTTCTACTTGACGTTATTTTGCTCGGCTTTTTTAACATTACATAAGGTAGCTTGCTTATAGATGAAACTAATTATTATAAAAATGATTTGAACTGTTTCAAAGACCCAACATGCATTTTTATTTTTTTATTTTTTTTTTGCATTGGGCTTTCCCAAAGCGACACTTTATTCCACTCCTTTCATTTATACTCTAAGTGTGATTGCTATAATATATACTTCCCTGACCACTTCAAGACAAATCGATCTTAAGAAGATCATTGCTTACTCCTCAGTAGCCCTAGGAGAGACAAAGAAAAAGAAAAGATATAGTGATCGTGCCGTAAGACCTTGTTCGTTTATATCCACTCACATGATACCTCATTTATTCTCTATTTCTTTTCTATAATCTGCTTCTCATTTATTCTCTGTTTCTATTTTATAATTTGCTTCCGTCTCCTCACGATATTAGAGCCATGTTTTTGTTGAAACTCCGAGTTACTAGAAACAAGATAGTGCCGTCAGTGCAATTAGGCCGAGGTTAGGCTATTAAGCCGGGAGGAAACACGGTAGGACACATTATATGATCTAGGATACTTAGAATCAAGGTAAAAAAACAAAAAACAAAACAAAACAAACAAACAAAACAAAACGGGTCTTGAGCATCGTGGTAATACTGATCTGCCCAATTTTTCTTGACTGCTTGACTGGAAGAAGCTTCAGAGGAAGCCGGGCTCACTGGAGACTCATCACCTTCTTCTGCTCCCATTTGGGAGACTTGGATCATCAATTGTCTTGCTAACTCTTTTAGCTTTACTCTGGATTTTCCTTCGATTGGGAGGGAAGATATAGAAGTACTAGATTCAGTTGGCTTCTGGAGTTTTTCCTTGGCTAAAGGGAATTCAGCATTGACCTGAGAGATAATTCTGTCATGTTTGAATTTATCCCACCATTTGATTGAGAAGTGCCTGCTGACTAAATCATTACTGAGCTTATAATGCTATTTGAGTATCCACGGCACCTTGTATTTGCCCATGAAATGCAGCAATATGGGTAGCTTTGAATTATGTTGACTGGGCTTGTAGGCTATAGAGAAGTATTTGACTGAGTCCTACAACTGAGTTGGGAGAAGTTCAAGAACATGTCCCTGATCTAACCACCAACGAAGAAACCACAAAGGGAATTTTCCTTTGAAGTTCTTGTCAAAGTTAAGGAACCATGAATGACTAAAAGTTTCATTTTGGTATAAAAGGATTTTATACCAGGCATCAATATAATCATGATAACTATAGGGTATTGTGTGACCCTGAAGAGATTTGGGAGTATGTGGATGGGTATCCCACTCTTCTTGGTTGACTATTTTTTTAATATAGAGGGAGTGATAGATGACTCGATTTTGATCATTCCTGTCGGTGATAGGTTTGATCTGGATTGACTCAATTTCAAAGAGAGTGCTCTATAAAACTTTATTGATTTGGCTGGATGGACTAGGGCATAATGCCATGTTGAAGGGTAGTAAGCTTTGGCTAAAACCTGAGGGTTTTTTAAGTGACTAGAGCATGGCTAGATGTAGAATAATTTATAACCAGGGATTTTTGGTGAAATATTTAGGCGTTTTGTGCTAAACATTTTCTGGGTTTATTTTCGTTTGACTGGGTCATAAATGAATCAAATGGGGTTACTATGGCCCACTGGTAAGTTAGTTTGACTGTTCCAATGGTGACTCCTTCGATAAACTATATGAATGGAACAACGATGGCTTATCCAATTATGGAATCTTGTACAAATTACAACATATGTCCATGGTATCCAATAGTTATCACACTAACCATGATCTTAGTCAATCGGAGACAATTGATCTCTTGGTCACTGGGTTCACTGGAACACTGCGTTCCTAGTGGGAAAAACATATCACCGAAGAGTCAAGAGATAACATAAAATATGCCATCAAACAAGATGCTAATGGAAAACCGCTATTTGACAAAGATCAGGGAATCCTTGATTCAATCAACACACTATTCTATACAATAATAAATCACTTCATTGGTACCCCTAGTCATATTGCCTCTAGATTACATGATCAACTCAGTAATCTAAGGTGCCCAACTCTGAGTGACTTTTGATGGTACAAAGATGTATTTGTATCTAGAGTCATGTTACAAGAAGATAGTAATCAACCATTTTAGAAAGAAAAATTCATTAATGGTTTGCCACACTTGTTTGCCCATAAAATCAAACAAGTCCTTAATAATGAAGATAACATAATAGACTATGATAAACTCATATATGGGAATATCATAAGTGCTATTCAAAAAGAAGGATTAAAAATGTGCATTGATATGAAAATTAGTAATCAAGCTAGTAAAGAAAAAAGAAAGGCAAAATACGTAACTTCTGCAAACAATATGGTCTACCTTTGGTAGCACCATCACGAAGAAAAAGAGTCAAAGAAACATCTTTCAGTAAAAATAACAAGAAATATAAAAGAGAAAATTTCAAAGATAATAATAATTTTTACAAGAAAGATAAACAAAGAAAACATTGGTCACGAAGATCTAGTCAAAAGACGAGAAACTAGTAAAAAAAAACAAGACTTCAAGAAAAAGATAACTCGTTTTAAATGCAAAAAACCTGGTCATTATGCAAAAGATTACAGAGTAAAAAATACTATTAACCAATTAAACATAACTAATGAAGAAAAAGATAATCTAATCAAAATCCTAGAATTAAGAAATACTGATTCTAGTGATGTTGAAAATGATATCTTAACTTCATAATCATCCTCTAGTTATTATTCAAAAGATAGTGAAGATTCTAGTTCTCCTAGTATATCCTTCGGATGTAAAGACAATTGTTGTGCAACAATTAATTTGTTAACTAAGGAAGAAGAACTAGAAGAATTACAAATTGAATTAATTAGTAATATTGAAATCTCAAGTTAAAAGCTCAATATCTTTAGAAATTGAGAACTCTTATAACCAAAGAAGAAGCCAATAAAAAACCTTCATAGTCAAACATCAGTCTTACTAACACTTTAGAAAAATTTGATAAACTAAATAAAGAGATAAAAATCCAAGATTTACAATGTGAGGTGAATCACATAAAATCTGAGATTAAAAAATTAAAAGAAGAAAACCAAGAATTAAAAAACAAGAATCATAATCAAACAAGATATTAATATCTTGAAGATTGAAAACAAGAATACTCAACATAGTCAAATTGGTGAAACTTTTGGAACAGAAAAATCTCAAGAAGAAGAACAGATTGAACAAAATGTTCTAAACATAGTCAATCGAATCCAACTTAAAAAGTGGCATACAAGAGTGAAGATAGTAATCAAAGATTACAAGTTCACAAAAGTCGTATTAATTGATTTTGGTGCAAACTTAAATTGTATCCAGGAAGGAATAATTCCTACCAGATACTATAGTAAAACAACTGAAACCTTACGGTCAGCCAATGGTAGTAAAATGGAAATCAATTACAAGATTCTCAAAGCCCATATTTGTCAAGACAATGTTTGTTTCAAAACATCCTTTGTCCTAGTAAAAACTATGATAGATAAGGTCATTCATGGACTCCCCTTCATTGCATTATTATACTCATTTACAACAGATACTGATGGAGTCTCTACTTACCCTAATGATGAAACAGTCAAATTTAAGTTTCTAATGAAACTAGAACTTAAAACACTGGAAGCATTTAAAAATGATTCCATCTCAAAAACAGTCAATCTAATCAGTTCTAAAACTCAACAGATTAATTTCTTAAAAGATGAAATCAAATTCAAAAGAGTTGGAGAACAATTAGCCAGTAAAACTCTTCAAAGAAGAATTGAAGAAAGAAAGAGTCAAAAGGAGATCTATTCAGATCTTCCTAACACCTTCTGGCACAAAAAGAAACACATAGTAAAACTCCCTTACATTAAAGAATTTAATGAAAGGAACATTCCGACAAAAGCTAAACCTATTCAAATGAGTCAAGAGGTCATGGAATTTTGTCAAAATGAGATAAAAGATTTACTAAGCAAAGGTATAATCCAAAAGAGTAAATCATCCTAGTCTTGCCCAGCATTCTATGTTTAGAAAAACGCTGAACTAGAAAGAGGAACGCCCAGATTAGTTATTAACTACGAATCTCTTAACAAATTTCTAGAATGGATACAATATCGAATTCCCAATAAAAGAGATTTGATTAATAGGTTAAATGAGTCAGTGATATTTTCCAAATTTGATATGAAAAGCGGATTTTGGCAAATACATATCCATGAGAGCGATAGGTATAAAACTGCCTTTGTCACTCCTTTTGGTCACTATGAAAGGAATGTAATGCCATGTGGTCAGAAAAATGCCCTTAGTGAATTCCAGAATATCATGAATGAGATATTCAATCCCTTTAGTCACTTCACTATAGTCTATATTGATGATGTTCTCATCTTCTCTAAATCTATAGAAGAACACTGGAAACACCTAAACACCTTTGTCAACATCGTCAAAGCTAATGGTTTAGTAGTTTCATCTAAGGTTAAATTGTTTAAAACTATGGTTAGATTTCTTCGATAAATATCCATCAATCCAACATTAGTCCTATTGACAGAGTTGTTCCGTTTGCTGATAAATTCCCGAATGAAATCCTTGAGAAAACCTAGTTACAGCGGTTCCTAAGATCTCTCAATTATGTTGCCGATTTCTATCAAAATCTCACAAAACAATGCAAACCATTGTTTGATAGACTTCGTAACAATCCACCTCCTTGGGCATCTGTCCATACCTCCTTTGTAAAAGACATTAAAAAATATGTCAAGACTTTGCCATGTATTAGCATTCCAACAATCAACTCATTCAAAATCATTGAAACAGATGCCTCTGATATTGCTTACGGTGGCATTCTCAAACAACGAACTTCCTCCACTTCTCCTAAACAAATTGTTCGTTTCCATTCAAGAGTTTGGTATCTTGCACAAAATAATTATAGTACTATTAAAAAGGAAATTTTTTCCATAGTCTTATGCATTTCAAAATTTCAAGATGATCTTCTGAATCAAAAGTTTTTAGTCAGAGTTGATTGCAAAAGCGCAAAACATGTTTTAGAAGAAGATGTTAAAAACATTGCATCAAAACAAATTTTTGCAAGATGGCAATCTATATTGAGTATATTTGATTTTGAAATCAAGTATATTGAAGGTAGTCAAAATTCTATTCTAGATTTTCTTGCCCGAGAATTCTTGTATGGAAAAGATGGCTAAAAAAAGGCCATAAAAGACACCCTCTAGTAAACCAGTCAAGGAAAAAGATGGCTAATAAAAAAGGCCACAAAAGACACCCTTTAGTAAACCGGTCAAAACTAAATTAGCCACCCCAAAAGATTTGGTTATACACCAATCTTCCCCAGTCAACATTGCCAACAACTACTCATCCCTTGGAGTCACTGGCATTGGAACAATCAAGCCAACTTACCAATCGGCCTTAGTAACCCCATTTGATCGATTTACGACCCAGTCAAACCAAGATAAACCCATAAATGTTTAGCACAAAACGCCTAAATATTTCACAAAAATCCTTGGTTATAACTTATTCTACGTCAAGCCATGCCCTAGTCACCTAAAAAATCCCTCAGGTTTTAGCCAAAGCTTACTACCCTTCAACATGGCATTATGCCCCAATTCATTTAGCCAAACCAATAAAGTTTTATAGAGACATTCTCTTTGAAACTGAGTTAATCTAAATCAAACCTTTCACAGATAGGAATGATCAAAACCGAGTCATCTATCACTCCCTCTATATTCAAAAAATAGCTAACCAAGAAGAATGGGATACCCATCCACATACTCCCAAATCTCTTAAGGGTCACAGAATACCCTATAGTTATCATGATTATATTGATGCCCGGTATAAAATCCTTTTATACTAAAATGAAACTTTTAGTCATTCATGGTTCCTTAACTTTGACAAGAACGTCAAAGAAAAATTCCCCTTTGTGGTTTCTTCGTTGGTGGTCAAATCAAGGACATATTCTTGAACTTCTCCCAGCCCAGTTGCAGGACTCAGTCAAATACTTCTCTACAATCTACAGCCCCAATCAACATAATTCAAAGCTACCCATATTGTTGCATTTCATGGTCAAATACAAGGTGTCGTGGATACTCAAATGGCATTATGGGCTCAGTAATTTAGTCAACAGGCACTTCTTAGTCAAATGGTGGGATAAATTTAAACATGACATAATTATCTCTTAGATCAATGCTGAATTCCCTTTTATAATGTCCAGAATGTTATTTAGTGTTTTAAGTGTAAAGTCTAAGTAAATAAACTGTTAGGTAATTAGAAGTGTAAAAAATGCAAGAAAACACTTAAAATGGCCTAAAATGGTGCTTCTGGCACTAGCGTCCGGACGGCATGGACGTGTGTCTGGACGGTCACCAAACGCTCATCAAACGGGTGAGCAAACACCAATTGCAAAGAGCAAAAATTACTCTCTAGAATAGGTGTTCGGTTAGGACACTAAACAGCCATCAAACAAGTATAGTAGTGGACTGAACAGTGTGTCTCGGCTAATGACGCAGCACCATGTGTGCGCGCATCCAGACTGAAAAATATATGACTTCTAATTTACCGTGTGTGCGTGCACATTGTGTAACAAAATATTGTAAATGCGGAATTTAAATGACACAAATATTTTGTTAACGAAGTGGAATCTCAATTAAGAGAAAAAACCACTCCAAAGCCAAACCCAGGAAATCCACTATCAGAAGACAAAGCTAGTACATAGACAGTAACACTCACATACTCGATGCAGCGATCGTATTTAGCACTCTGACACGTAACCCAACGTGAACGCCTCCCAACCAAGTCTCCTACTTGAAGGGGTCTTCTATGAATTCATTTACCTTAGGCTCCTCCGTAAGATAGACTTCAATAACGAGCATAGCAACAGTACACAATGGCAACGGCTTGAGAGCAAGCGGATCAACACAATAACTACTAAAATATACTCTCTAATCTCTAAAAAATTCAATACCAAATTATGTAAATAATACATGCCTAGAGGCCTCTATTTATAGGCTATAGAATGTAACGTCCGAGATTTTTTGTAGTAGTTAAAATACAAAATTTGGGTAAATAATTTATAGAAGTTAATTTAATGTTATTAAAAAAAATAAAGAAAATAGAAAAAGAAAAAGAAAATAAATAAATGAAAAAAAAAAATAACAAGAAGAATGAAGGGCTACACAACCCTTCATTTGAGATAGGTGTGGGGCGCACACCTGCGTCCCACATGCGCCCCAAAATGGGGCGCATCAAACAAAAGAAGAAAGAAGGGTCATGCGGCCCTTCTCAAAGAAAGAAAGAAAAAAAGAAAAAAAAATGGTGAGGTGGACACTAGTGCCTCACTTAAAGAAAGGAAAAGTGAAGGGTTGTACGGCCCTTCACTCAAAGAAAAGAAGAAGGGCCGTGCGCCCATCTCAGTAAAATAAAAAAATAAAATAAAAAAAGAAAAAAGAAAAAAAAAAAAAAGAAAGAGAAAAAGAGAGAAGGAGAGTCTTTAAGGGTTTTCCAAATCTACGAAGATTTAATCCCCCAATCTCAAATCTAACCTCGGAAATGTAATCTGCGGGACTCGATCTACGTTTCTACCGATTAGTTTGAGGTAAATTCGAAATCTCTACTCTCTTTAAGTTTTGAGCAAATTCCTTAGGAGTTGAGTTTAATATCCAAAAATTCCTTAGGATTGGTGCCTTTTGGAGCTCTCTAATTACTTACCAAGCATTGGATAGCATTCGGGTGAGATTGGGTAAGTCTCTCATAAACCCTAGCTTTTGGGTTTATACTTTAAAGTGGGGTTTTAAGTATTTAATCAGTATATTTCGTTATGGGTTAGTAATTGTAGATAGTAAAATGTTGAATGGAATCTTAAAACTTTATGGGGTCAACTTTTAAACATGTATTAAGGGAAGCATGAGTTTAGGAGTATGAGTGGTAATGTAAGGTGCAATTTAATGCAGCTCTACATTGCGCAACTTGGGTGAGGATAATCCCACAAAGCCGCGGATCTTGCAAGGAAATGAGTATTCTACTCACTGAGGAACCCTAGGAAGTTAGATTTATGTTTTGATAATATTTGGTTGTATTTATGGTGTGAAATTGTTGATAAAAATATATGTGATTGTGTTGTGAGATATTGGTTGGAGAATTTGTGATGATACGATGATGTTGATATTTGGTTGTATTTATTAGATTATGGAAATTGTTGATAAAGTATAAGTGATTGAGTTGAGAAATATTGAATTGATAATTGTGACGATAAGTGGATATTGATAATCATTGATTGTATTTTATGATTATGGAAATTGTTGATAAAAATATATGTGACTGTGTTGTGAGATATTGGTTGGAGAATTTGTGATGATGTTGATGATGTTTGGTTGTATATATTTGATTATGGAAATTGTTGATAAAATATATGTGATTGAGTTGAAAAATATTGAATTGAGAAGTGTGATGATAAACTTATATTGATATGCTTGAAATTGCTTGGGGTTGAATAATATGATGTTGGATGGATGATTTGAGTAGTATGAGATTATTGGGTTGTGGAATGTGTTATTGTTGAAGAAAGATGTTTGGGAATACAGATGCGATAATATGTATATAGTGTGGATACCTTTGTATCATGAGAACCCGGTAGTTGACAGATGGTAAGTCCAATGTTGTAGCATCTGGCACAGTGGTAGACCATAGGGTTGTAGCTCTTGGTTGAGTGGCATGCACTACGAGTAGTAGCCTTACGGGTGTAGCAAGGTAAGTCTAGAGTTGTAGCTCCTAGCACTTGTGAGTTGGTAGGCCAAATGGTAGTAGCTCTTGGCTAAGATGTGTGGCAGGCCAGAGGGTAATAGCTCTTGGCTGAGTTGTGTGCCCTGCAGGTTGTAGCTTTACAGGCGGTGTTAACGATAAGCCTAGAGTCGTAGCTCTAGCACTCGTGACGTGTGTGCCATGCGGGTTGTTGCTTTATAGGCGGTGTTGACAGTAAGCCTAGAGTTATAGCTCCAGTACTCGTGAGATGTGTGCCTTACGGGTTGTAGCTTTACGGGCAGTGTTGACGATAAGCCTAGAATTGTAGCTTAGCACTCGTGAGCCCTGCAGGTTATAGCTTCACAGGCGGTGTTATGGTAAGCCTAGAGTCGTAGCTCTAGCACATGTGAGTTGATATTCTTGAGTTCTATGCATAAGTCTAGGGTTGTAGCTCCTGATGGAGATCAAGGCATCGCTTTGAAGGATCTCGTTCAAGTACCAATTGGGCCGGTTACGAGAGCACGAGCAAAGAAGTTCAAGGATGTGCTCAACGGACTCATCCAAGAGTTATGGGCTCAAGCAAATTCGGGGAGGCCCATTGAGCATGATCCACGTGGGCAACAAAGAATTGTCACCTTGATTCAAGTTCTAGAAGGATCCGATCAAGGCTAAGAACTGCTGAGATTGTTCGTTAATTTAGAAGGATCGGATTGCAAGACTTATTTTCTTTACCTACCTAAGATCTTTATTTATTTTCTTTCCTTGCTAGGAATTGATTTGGACTTTATTTTCTTTCCTTGCTAGGAATTGATTTGTTTACTTATTAGGATTAGAACTACTTTCTCCGCAAGTAATTTTCTTGTATAAATAGGTGTACCTACCATGTAATCGAGGAGACATTGATGATTCATAAAACTTGTGAGGTTTTATTCTCTTTGGTTCTTTGAAGAACTACTCGAACTTATCGGGATTTCCCGTGGCGTTCATCTCGACTTATCAAACGGAATTTCCACCACCGTTTGTGGCGTCTTCCTTATACCGAGATTCTTGTTTGTCATAAACAACAGGTCGAGGTTTTTCCATTCGAATCTGTACTTAGAATGGTCTTGGGTTCCCTTTCGTTGTTGGGTCTCGTTATTCTTGACGGGGTTCACATCATTTGGTATCAAAGCTCAGTTTCTAGTTCAGGTTTGCATATCCCTTCACATCACTATTTTGAAATTTTATTTCATTATTCTTAAAAGCCAGTTGCGGACAAAAAAAAAAAATTCCGAACAAAGTCCAAAAAAAAAGTCCAAAAAAAAAAAATTCATTATTCTGTGCTTCCAAAATTCCAAACTGTCATATTCTTTCTATTTCTAATCTGAAAATTTCCATATTCCTTGTGTTCAAATCTGAAATTCCTTGAGTAGTTCTGGGTGAATTGTTGCTGGAAATTTTGAGTTGTTTGTTTAGTAATGAGAAAACGGTTCGTTCCAAGTTACTACTACCAAGAGTTGTACAAAAGGCTACAAGGTCTTAGACAAGGGAGTCGAAGCGTAGAGGATTACTACAAGGAGATGGAGATTGCTATGATCCGCGCTAATGTAGAGGAAGATCGGGAGGCTACAATGGCTAGATTTTTACTTGGCTTAAACCGGGAGATCCATGATAAGGTAGAGATGCAGCATTATGTGGAATTGGAAGATATGGTGCATATGGCTATCAAAGTGGAACAACAACTCAAGAGAGGGAGTGGGACACGTGCAGGCCATAACTCTAGTTCTACCTCTTGGAAATTGAGTCAAGCCAAGCCGCTGGACAAGTCACAAACGCCCAAACTCGAGCCCAAGTCCGTGACCACCAGCCACGTTCCTCAAGGTAAAACCGAAGCCTCTACCTCTAGGAATCGTGATATTAAGTGTTTTAGATGTCAAGGCAGGGGCCACATAGCAAGTCAATGTCCAAACAAGCAAGCCATGGTGTTGCAAGCCAATGGAGAAATTGTGACCGATAATGAAGATTCCAACACCGACAACATGCCGCCATTGGAGGATGTTTCCGATGAGGAGTATTTAGCCCCTGACGCATTGACATTGGTGGCGAGAAGAGCATTGAGCTTGCAAGCAAAAGGAGTTGATGAAGTACAACGGGAGAACATCTTTCACACAAGTTGCTACGTTAAAGACAAGGTATGTAGTGTGATTATTGATGGTGGTAGTTGTACTAATGTTGCAAGCACAATTATGGTGGAGAAATTGGGATTGCCCATGATAAAGCACCCTAAACCGTACAAGTTGCAATGGCTAAATGATAGTGGTGAGATAAGGGTGAACAAGCAAGTGTTAGTTGCATTTCGAATCGGTAAATACGAAGATGAAGTGTTGTGTGATGTAGTACCGATGCAGGCAGGACACTTATTGCTAGGGCGTCCATGGCAGTTCGATAGGCAAGTGAAGCATGATGGCTTTACGAACAAGTACTCTTTTGTACTTAATCAACGATCAATCACTCTTGTACCATTGACACCGCAGCAAGTATACGAGGATCAAGTGAGATTACAAAAGGAGAGTGATCAAAAGAAAGAGAGTGAGCAAAAGAAAAAGAGTGAAAAACAGAGAGAGGCCGAGAAAAATGAGAGAGAGAAAGAAAATTAAAGTTCGGCCCTTGAGAGAAAATCAGAGAGAAAACAAAAGAATTTTTATTCAAAAGTGAGTGAGATCAAGCGGGCAATGTTTTCAAAACAGCCGATGATTGTACTTTTGTACAAAGAGGCACTTTTAAACAATAACGAACTTGACCTTGCTTTGCCTAGTTCTATTATTTCTCTTTTGCAGGAGTACGAGGATGTCTTCCCCGAGGAAACACCACATGGGTTACCTCCAATCCGAGGGATTGAACATCAAATTGATTTAGTTCCCGGTGCAACCATCCCAAACCGACCAGCTTATAGGAGCAATCCCGAGGAGACAAAGGAGCTTCAACGGCAGGTAAGTGAATTGTTGGAGAAAGGGCACGTGAGGGAGAGCATGAGGCCATGTGCGGTTCCGGTCTTACTTGTACCTAAGAAGGATGGGACGTGGAGAATGTGCGTTGATTGCCGAGCCATCAACAACATAACGGTAAAGTATCGTCATCCTATCCCACGCTTAGATGATATGTTAGATGAGCTGCATGGTTCTTGCATATTTTCTAAGATTGATTTAAAAAGTGGTTATCATCAAATTAGGATAAAAGAAGGAGATGAATGGAAAACTGCCTTTAAAACAAAATATGGTTTGTATGAATGGTTAGTTATGCCTTTTGGTTTGACTAATGCTCCGAGCACCTTTATGAGACTTATGAACCATGTTTTGCGTGCATTTATAGGCAGATTTGTTGTTGTCTATTTTGATGATATACTCATTTATAGCAAAAACATAGATGATCATGTAGTACATTTGAAATCCGTTTTAGATGTGCTAAGGAAAGAAAAGTTGTTTGCTAATTTAAAGAAGTGCACTTTTTACACCGATAAGCTTGTATTTTTGGGATTTGTTGTTAGTGCACAAGGTATACAGGTTGATGAAGAGAAGGTACGTGCAATCCAAGATTGGCCGAGCCCCACAAGTGTTGGTAATGTTCGTAGTTTTCATGGACTTGCTAGTTTCTACCGGCGATTCGTGAGAGACTTCAGTAGCTTAGCCGCACCACTTACCGAAGTGATCAAGAAGAACGTTGGATTTCGGTGGGGAGAAGAACAAGAGAAAGCATTTCAATTAATCAAAGAGAAGCTGACTAACGCACCTTTGTTGTCTTTACCTAACTTTTCGAAAACGTTTGAAATTGAATGTGATGCTTCAGGTATTGGTATAGGTGCCGTTCTTATGCAAGAAGGACGACCAATTGCTTACTTCAGCGAGAAACTCAGCGGGGCGGCCTTAAACTACCCAACTTATGATAAGGAGTTGTATGCATTGGTTCGGGCTTTAGAGACGTGGCAACACTATCTATGGCCTAAGGAGTTCGTGATTCACACCGATCATGAGTCCTTGAAACACTTGAAGGGCCAACACAAGCTAAACAAAAGACATGCGCGATGGGTGGAGTTCATAGAGACGTTTCCATACGTCATTCGGTACAAGCAAGGTAAGGAGAATGTAGTCGCCGATGCACTTTCTCGCAGGTATGCCTTACTCTCCACACTTGATGCAAAATTGCTTGGTTTTGAACACATTAAAGAATTATATGCTGAAGACCACGAATTTTGTGAGGAATATCGAGCTTGTGAGAAAATCGCCTCTGGTAAGTTTTTTAGACTTGATGGATTCCTATTTCGAGAAAATAAGCTATGCGTGCCTAATTGTTCTATGAGGGAGTTATTAATGCAGGAATCACATGGTGGGGGATTAATGGGACATTTTGGAGTTGCAAAGACTTTGGCTATTTTGCAGGAACACTTCTATTGGCCTCACATGAAATGAGATGTCGAACGGATTTGTGGTAGATGTGTCACATGTAGGCAAGCTAAATCCAAAGTGCAGCCCAACGGTTTGTATACTCCTTTACCAATTCCTAGTGAGCCTTGGATTGATATTTCAATGGATTTTGTGTTAGGATTGCCTAGGACTAAACATGGAAGAGATTCAGTTTTTGTGGTCGTGGATAGATTTTCTAAAATGGCACATTTTATTCCATGTCACAAAACGGATGATGCTTCGCATGTTGCTGATTTGTTCTTTAGAGAGATTGTGAGATTACATGGCATGCCTAGGACAATTGTTTCGGATAGAGATGCTAAGTTCTTGAGCTATTTTTGGAAGACTTTGTGGTGTAAGCTAGGTACTAAGCTATTGTTTTCCACTACTTGTCATCCACAAACTGATGGTCAAACTGAAGTAGTAAATAGGACTTTGTCTACTCTATTAAGGGCAATCATTAGAAAGAACATCAAAACATGGGAAGAATGTTTACCACATGTTGAGTTTGCATATAATAGAGCTGTTCATTCTGCTACCAAATTTTCGCCATTTGAAATTGTGTATGGGTTTAATCCTTTAACTCCATTGGATTTGTCTCCTTTACCTTTGACGGAGCACATTAATTTCGATGGCAAAAAGAAAGCTGACTTTGTGAAGCAGATTCATGAGAAAGCAAGACTCAACATTGAGCGAAGAACGGAACAATATGCCACACAAGCCAACAAGGGACGTCGCAACCTGGTTTTTGAACCCGGAGATTGGGTTTGGCTGCATATGAGAAAAGAAAGATTCCCGGTGAAAAGACGTTCCAAATTGCTCCCAAGAGGAGATGGCCCTTTTCAAGTCCTCAAGCGTATCAATGACAACGCTTACAAGCTAGATTTACCTGGTGAGTACAATGTCAGTACCACTTTTAATGTTACTGATTTGAGTCCTTTTGATGTAGGTGATGATTTGAGGGCAAATCCTTTTCAAGAGGAGGGGAATGATGGAGATCAAGGCACCGCTTTGAAGGATCTCGTTCAAGTACCAATTGGGCCGGTTACGAGAGCACGAGCAAAGAAGTTCAAGAATGTGCTCAACGGACTCATCCAAGAGTTATGGGCTCAAGCAAATTCGGGGAGGCCCATTGAGCATGATCCACGTGGGCAACAAAGAATTGTCACCTTGATTCAAGTTCTAGAAGGATCCGGTCAAGGCTAAGAACTGCTGAGATTGTTCGTTAATTTAGAAGGATCGGATTGCAAGACTTATTTTCATTACCTACCTAAGATCTTTATTTATTTTCTTTCCTTGCTAGGAATTGATTTGGACTTTATTTTCTTTCCTTGCTAGGAATTGATTTGTTTACTTATTAGGATTAGAACTACTTTCTCCGCAAGTAATTTTCTTGTATAAATAGGTGTACCTACCATGTAATCGAGGAGACATTGATGATTCATAAAACTTGTGAGGTTTTATTCTCTTTGGTTCTTTGAAGAACTACTCGAACTTATCGGGATTTCCCATGGCGTTCATCTCGACTTATCAAACGGAATTTCCACCACCGTTTGTGGCGTCTTCCTTATACCGAGGTTCTTGTTTGTCATAAACAACGGGTCGAGGTTTTTCCATTCGAATCTGTACTTAGAACGGTCTTGGGTTCCCTTTCGTTGTTGGGTCTCGTTATTCTTGACGGGGTTCACATCAGCTCCTAGCTGCGGAGTTGGTAAGTCCGAGTTATTGCTTATGTCACGTGTGGTATATTGTATTGGAAACTATGATAAGATATAAGAGTGTGATGAATGGTGTGACTTATACTTGATGATGTGTTGTTGTGTGGACTTAATGATTTGAGAATAACATTATGGAATCTTGCATGTATATATGTTTGTGCGCATTGTTTATTTAGTGAGCCTTATTCCACTGAGGCCTCGGTACTTCTTATTGAGGTGGTGAACGCACACTTTCACCTATACGGATGTGGCTAACACCACAATCGTATAGATGGAGCTTCTTTGGATGCATGTACAGGTGATGCTAAGGATAACTCTATTGCAAACTACTTGGAGTACAACGACTAAAGCTTATCGCTTGAGTCGTAGGGGTGTCGGACTTGGGTAGTCCATTTTGATGTATATTTTGTATATGGCTAGTGTGACTTGTAATACTTTGATGATAGCCATTCTTTTGTTATGTGTAACTTATGCTTAAGCCTTAAATAGATAGACATTAATTGGCTCTTTTGTATAACTAACTGTTTATATTTATGATGTTGACTTCCCCAGTTAGATTTTGTATCCCACTGCTTGAATTCTATTACTCTAATATATCAGGTACATGTTAAAGAATGTATACTATGAGTTAGCTCAGTGACACGTAGTCATGCCACTGTGATGACTCATTTGTATGTTTTTTTTTTTTTAAAAAAAAGGGTCGTCACATAGAAGACCTAAATCAACTCTGATTCGATTTTCTCTAGGCCGCGTCCGGACGCAAGCTGTGGCCGTCCGGACGAACAACTGTGCAACCGGCTTTCCAAAAAGCGCTGAAAATCTTTCCTGAATAAGGCCATGCCCGAACGATGTTGCCCTGGCGTCCGGACGGTTGCACTTCTACTACACGCAATTTCCTTAATAAGGACTGAAGTTCGGACGGTGTTGCCTTAGTGTCCGGAGGGTTGCAATTCTTCTCCACGTCTTGCCTTATCAAGGATAGCATCCGGACGGTGTGGACCTGACGTCCAAACGGTTGCAACTGTCTTCCCATATCTGTGTCTGCGAAGGAAATCCTTTTTGTTAGTATTTTATGTTGGCAACATTCTAGATGACAAAAACACTTTATGTAACAGTTGCTTTTTAAACAGGTTTATAGGTTTTATTCAAAGTTTTCAAGTTATATGGACAATGTTCGTTTCAAGCCATGTGACTAGTCACAAGTTTCTAAGAAGATGTCCATGAAGATTCCACGCAATTTCCAAGTCAGTTCAACCGGTTCCTGTGCAACCGTCCGAACGGGCCTTTGAAGGTGTCCGGACTCCCCTCAGTGTCTAGAAGCTTTAGTGTTGAAGACGTCCGAACGTCAGAACACTACCCAGCATTCTAGAATATTTCGGGTTTCCTTTACGGACACGGAAAGGAGTGATAGTGACGACCGTTCGGACGCTCAGCCAAGCCGTCCGGATGTGGTCCTATTCTGGAAAGGCGGTCGTAGAAGATCGTCCGGAAGAAGGTAAGTTACTCTCCGGATGCTCCACAGCCAAAGTCTGAATTTGTCTAGAATAAGGTTTTCTAAAGCCTATAATTGGATGGCTCTAGGCTTGTTATTTGTAAGAATTCAGTTTAGAATTTTATAGTGCTTAGAGATGGTGTTTAGGGAGAATTGAAGATCCGCTGGCTCTCTAATCGTTGCCGATGTGTGCTCAACAGTTTGTGTGAAGTCTATCTTAGGGGTCGGCCCTAAGGTAAAGGATTCCATCAAAGACCCCTTCAAGTAGGAGACTTGGTTAGGAAGCATTCACGATGGGCTTTATATTATAGTTAAAAGTATGACTACTGCAATAGGTTTTGTGAGTACGAGTGCTTTGTTACTTGCTTAGTCTTTGGATAATGGATTTCTTAGGTTTGGCTACTCCGGAGTGGTTTTTCTCTTCACAAAGTTTCCACTTCATCAACAAATATCTTGTCTATTTTATTTTCCGTATTTAAGATATTTTGTTGCTCACAAACACACACTTGTTAATTTAGAAGTCATGTATTTATTTTTCACTTTTACTAGTCGAACACTAACTGGCATTCGGACAGTATTGCCACATCATCCGAAAGGTTGCACTTGAATGCTGGATTCTTCTGGAACTCTGAAGAGCTTCTGGATGTGTTGCCGAAACGTCCAAATGGATGCAAGCTTGAATAGTAGACATTGATGGGGGTCTGGACGCATGACTGGGCTGTCCGATTGGGAGTTTGGGATCCGATTTCTTCTGACTTGAAAACAGCACAGAATCTTCTTTGAATTTTGAGAAGCACATTTCTAAAACAAAGACTTTGAAATAAACGGTATCCCTGATCAAATAGAAATATTACATACAAATGATTTTGTCAACCATAATGCAGCCAATCACAAACTAACAAACTCCTCATTTGGCCATTCTGGGACAAAAATCACTTTATTGGTTAAAAATACAATCCCAGTCCAAAACAAACAAATACTTCCCATTTTTTTCTCAAAAAGAAAAAGGGTAAAATAGAGTATAGAAAAACCACAAATACTCCCCCTTAAAGTCTCAACAGGACTAAGGAAACAGAGTATAAATAAAATCCAGAGTTATAAAGTATTACAATAATCCAAAGTAAAAACAACTGTCTTAAAATAAATCAACCCAACAACAAAAAAAAATCAATCATCGTCACCAAGAGATGGATGATCCTCGTCATTAGGGGACAGATGATGGTGCTTGAGACACTCCTAGATATCATGCTGACACTGCTCTACTCGGAGGTTGATAGAGTGAACCTCCCACTGCATGGAGCTCATACCTTCCTAAAGAGACTCTAAAGCAGCTAGAATCTTAGCAAAACTTGTATCAAACTGTGGAGGCTAAGGGGCAATCTGAGAAGAGGACGCTCCAATAGGAAGCTCAACATGAACAGGAGGAGGCCTAGGAGCTTCATCTTGGCCTTCATGCCTCAACTGGGCATTTGATTTCATTAGAGTCTAACTGCCAAGTGGATCCTGGATCTTCATCTTGGGCTCTGCAGAGATGTCTATCCCAGACTGAAGAATAATTTTCGTGACAAGGCACGCAAATGGAAGTCCTGTAGTATGCTCATCCTGGGCCTCCAGCATAATATTGAGGATGTGCTTGCACAAGCAAAATGGCAACCTCATGACAATGGCATACAAAAACTGAGCCCTCTTCAGAATCAGGTCACTCTTACGAACAGTGGGCCATAGATTGTGCTGGACAATCTTCGCAAGCAGGCGGTGCGGGGGAGAAAAGGAACCGATTTTGATGTTCGTAGCTCGCTCCTCGTCCTGTGGAACAACATGGAAGAACTCCCTAAATAGCTCCAAAGAAGGAGGCTCCACAACCTCATTGAATGGACTGGCTTAAATATGAAGCACTGGTACACCAAGGATCCTGCTGATGACCTGTGGATCAATCTAAAATGCATGCCTTTCTATAGTGGACTGAAGGACAATGCCACTATCTTCATCATGTACAATCTCCAGATGTGCATAGAATTCTCTCACTAGCCTGGGGAGCACAATGCAAGCACAATTGTAGAGGTAACCCAGTGATAAGTCTAAATGATGTCATCAATAACATCCAGAGGTGCCACTAAGACATCAGCTCTAACCACATTCCTTTCTGGAATGGCTGGCCTATTAGCAATTCTGGCCTTGGAGTTAGCAATCCCTTCCTCTGTCCTTTGTCTAACTCTACCTTGAGTTGCCAGCAGACATGGTTTTGCAAAGAATAACCAAAAATATTTCCAAAAAAAAAAATTCCAAGGGAATTTGATTAGTCCCCAAAACTTTTGGCATTATAACGGCTGTAATTTGGACTTCCCAAAAATTACAAACACACTAATATCTCCAAAACAGTCCAAACAAATATCCCAATCTCAGCAGCAGATAAATTAATCAATACTATGCAACATTTATCTCAAACTTATTCCACAAAAGATCCAATATTCTAACAGTTAATAAAACACTAAAAAGAATATAAAATAACTAATAAAGTACCTAGAATAGAGAGAAAAAGGCACAAAAGAACAAAAGGAACTGATAACTCGGGAGAAAACACGAGAAAAGCACACCAAAAAGACGACAAAAGCGAGGTGTGGCGGCTAGGGAGAAAAGGATGCGTTCTTAAACCAGTAGGGTACCCGTCCGGATGCATCACTTATGCCGTCCGGATGCGGGTTGCCATATCATCCTTCCGCAGAACTGCGCACGTTCGTCTGAACTGCACTCATCCAGACGCAAGAGTATACCGTTCAGACGCTTCACTCTGAAAATTTGAAACTTGAGGAAAAATTGCAGAAAAATACATTTCCTAAAAATAGCTTCAATACACAAATAGCATTTCAAAAATATGCAAAGACATAATTAAGAGTTAAGAGTTCAATTAGCACAAATTTTGCTATAGATATAAATTTTAAACAAATTACTTAACTCATGCAATGTGTGTGTGTGTGTGTGCGCGCGCGCGCGTGTGTATGTGTGTGTGTTTTCTCAATAAGGTATGAAGTTCACTGATATGACTTAAAGCAACTGAATTTTCTAAACAAGAGAGAAAATCAATGATAGATCAGTCAAAAGTCAAATCTTATTTTATTAGGGCCTAACCACCCTCATCTGATACACTCCCCCTAAGCTGCGGCACTTTTCTTTTACTTAGTCCTTTAGTGACTGTCTATTTCCGCAATGATTTGGTCACTGACTGTTTTTTTAGGGACAAGTTCTATAACTTAGAGAGAATATTTAAGGAGATATTGTGAAGATCTGCTAGCTCTCTAACTATTTTCGGTGTGCTGTTATTTATTCGTGTTGAAGTCTATCTCAGGGAGGAGCCCTAAGGTAAAGGAATCCATAGAAGACTCCTTCAAGTAGGAGGTGTTTACGTTGGATTACGTGTCAGAGTGCAAGATACGATCGCTGCATCGGGTATGTGAGTGTTACTGTCTTTGTACTAGCTTTGTCTTTTGATAGTGAATTTCCTGGGTTTGGCTGCCCCGGAGTAGTTTTTCTCTTAATTGAGTTTCCATTTTGTTAACAAAATATTTGTGTTCTTTAAATTCCGCATTTACAATATTTTGTTACACATTTGTTGTGCAAATATCTACCTAAATAAATAGGCAAATACTTGTACGTTTTACTCGCAAGTGCACAAGATCAAAACAATAGTATAGTAGGCAAATACGAGATCATTCCCACGAGGATTGGTAAATTATATTTAAATAGAAATTCCTAAAAGCGATATGTTGAATAAGACGGGATAAAAGATTGAATTAAAAATACTATGAAGAAAAGGTAGGGCTTCGATATTCACCGCTAATCATACTCAAATAAGATTCGCAATATGCCCAATACTACAGTCATAACATGATGCTTAATGTTTACCAGCCACAAGGGAATGGTATCTTCTCCTAAAGCTATTGATTTCCTTAAGTAACAAGTTAGGCATGATATCTACTCTAACTCTTTTCTTCCTTGAAGGATTTAACATGGTATCTACTAAGTTGTTCTTCAAGGAAGCATAAATCTATGAAAATCGGTAAACACACTCAGATTGGAATATGGTATCTATTCCAGTTATCTTTATGTTGATTAATCCAAGAACCTGTGTCGGGATTCTTTTGTTACTCTATTATGCCCAGGACTCGGTCATCCAAATTAATATAAATAATAAATCCATACCACATGCATATGATAGCCAAACATAAACATGCAAGGAATTCAAGAAACTAGAATTAATCAAGTTAAACATCAATATATAAATTGTAGCAAAGCAAATTGAAAAACTTAAAGAGACATGATTAGGGCTTCAATCAAGCCCTAACTAAAGTGTTAGTTACAACTAATATAAACTAAAATTATATACATACAGAAAATAAATAAAGGAAGAAAGAAAATAAAAACTAGAAAGAACATCCTTCTTGATGTTGCCTTTGATTCTTCTTCAAAGCTTGTGTGTCCTTTCTTCAAAGGCTAGAGACCTATTTATAGGGATTAGAGAAGCTCTAGAAGCTCTAAAATTTCTATTACAATTCTAAGTAGGTCTTCTAGTCCATATAGAATAATTACAAGTCTTTTCCTTTTCTGAAATTTCTATCCAAGTAGGAAAAGGATTCCAAAATTCGTACAGATTTGCGGTCTTTTATTGCGGGACGATTTTGGCATGGTAAACGTCCGAATTAGGAAAAACCTATTTCTGACATAGTTGTTGAATTTCTTATTAGCTTTCCAACGTCACATATTTTGTTGCAATCTGATACTTAAGCCGAAAGTTATGAATAAATTACTGAGACGTGATCATTCTGGATTCTTTCCAAAAATAACGAATTTTTGCCGACTCATTTCTTAAATTCAAAATTGATTTGGAGTTGAATCTATCCAAAAGTGAGTTTGCTGACTTCGTTATAATCTTGGAATTTGATGGATTTTCTTCCAAAACCTGTAAAATACAAGAAAACACAAAAACAACACAAAACATCAAACTATAACAAAACTAAGAGCTTAACATATGTAAATTAAAGAGCTTGAATGTGTAACATTCAGCACTTATCACACCCCCGAACTTACATATTGCTAATCCCTTAGCAATGCAAAATTGAAAATAAAAGGAAAACTAAAACAATAACTACTCTACCTCCTCTGTCGCGGGAAATACGATTGCATTTAACGTATGCAATAAGCCTTTTAAACCCCTAGGACTCCCTAGTGGACGAGTGAAGTCTCGTGAGGGTTTGCCATGAATGATACCCACAAACATTATGCCAAAATTCATGTTTATTCCAAAGAGTTAAGTGTCACCAAAATTATGATTCTCATTCATTAGCAAGCTTAGAAAGATAAACTCCATCTTCAATATAAAATAGAATTCCAAAGTCTAACCACTTACAAACGACAAGCTCAGGCATCATAAGTTCAATTCAGTGTAAGGTGAACTAACACATAATCATGAGGCTTCAAATTAATTACAATGTGCAATGATTCAATATCTCAAAATTCACTAGGATCCCCATCAAATTGAATAACCAAGGCATAATAGCTAGAGCTTTATTCTCTTCTTTTTTCTTTTTTTTTTTCTTGGTTAGGCTGTGCAATGCTTAGTTCTATTAAGCTTTCTAATTGACCCATGTAACAAGTGTTAGGCTAATGCTCCCAAACCAAATGACTTTAAGGCACTAGGTGTGGAAACACCCCTAAGAGCTTACTAACTCGAATCAAAAAGGCTACAAAACTAAGCTAGTCATGACTTTAACCAATCCCAATTTCTCACTTTTTGACGTGAACATTTAATGCTTAATGAGGCAAGAAGTCCAGTTACTCAGTGAAAGCTTCAAAAATGATTTTTTATTTTATTTTATTATTATCTATATTGCCAAGGTATTCATCCAACAAGTCACCCAGCTTCACCCAAGACATTGAAAAATACACAATCAGGTTCATATATCATACCTCACAAATTATATGCTAATGTGCTTGTGATAGTTTAGATTGAAACAAATGAATCCTTAGATGCCAAAAGTAAGCAGTAGGACTTTAGAATCAATTTCAAATAATCATGTGTTCAACATTCTAAGCTCACCAATGAAATTCAAATAACAATTTTTAGATCAACCAAAGTCTTAAAAATAACATGAACATGCAATTTCAATTTTTTTTTTTTTTTTTTTTTTTTTTTTTTTTTTTTGTTTTATTTAAACAAAAAGTAAGAAAGTGTGTGTGTCCCATACCCCCAAACTTAAATTACACATTGTCCTCAATGTGTAGATAGAATGGAAAGATCATACCCGGGAGATGAGAAAATTGGTTGGACTAGGTATGGCTCGTAGCATACCCCCAAACTTGAATGCGAAAGCACTTGTCCCTGAAAAACAAAACTAGAAAAAATAAAACCAAGGAAAGGAAAACTAAAAAATAAAAAAGAATAGAAACTAAAATTAACCACAATAAAATTAAAATTAACCAAAATAAAATGAACTATAATTAAAAACAAAACTAGAATTCTTTAAGGATATGGATTTTCAGTGCATGCAGTGGCCTCAGTACCACTAATCTAGGCAGATGTGCTTGAGCTCCTGGACTGCTCGAACGCTGTTGATAGTAGCTTTTGAGTTTAAACTTGAAGCACCAATCTTTTCTTCTCTTGGACCATAGAGAATGAATTCTACCTACAGAAAGGTAGTTCCTAATGTTCACATATCGGGGTACATCACTCTGAGAATTCTTAAATAGTTTCTCATCCGGAAGGGAATCATGAACTGGAATATTATGAGGAGAATACTTAGAGAGTTTTTGTACTTTGATGACCTTAGTTTGCTCGTCTAATAGCAGTAACAAACAATTCTCATGGCCTCTTGGTAATTCAGGAATAGGAGTTGATGCTGAAGAAGCCTCAGTGCTCACTTCCTTGCCTTCTCCCTGATGTAGATCATATGTGACCTCAATTTGCTCCTCCTTCCCCTCTTCCTTATGATTTTCGACCACTTCTTCAATCCTCAATGTTGTGATAGCTTGCTCATGATAGTAAGAACTCCAATCATCCACGTAATATCCACTAGGATTAGCCACCAACTGACTTTGAAGCTCTTCTTCACTTTCTCTTTTGAGGTGGTTGATGATTTGTTCACAGTCAGCTTCCATTGGGAATTCGCCCATTTTTCTCTCACTTAACTCTTTGGCCAACTGCCCCACTTGTGTTTCCAATCTTTGGACAGCTTGACTGATCTGAGCATTGGTCTGTTGTTGCTCAGTCAAAAATTTGAGTAAAGCATCTTCAAGGTCATTCTTCTTTGGTTCTGGATTTGGTTCAACTGCTTGTGGTGGAGCTTGATAGTTATTTTCCTGTTGGAAATTTCTTTGCTGCCCTTGGGGAGTTTGCATATTCTGAGTGTTACTCCATGAAAAATTGGGGTGGTTTCGCCACCCTGCATTGTAAGTGTTGGAGTATGGATTGTTCTTTGGAGGGTAATTATTCTAGCCCAAATAATTTGCTTTCTCTTGATCTGTAAATGAAAACATGGGGCAAGTCTCAGTGGTGTGGTCAGAATGAGAACATATGGCACATACCTCCACTTGAGCAATCTGTTGAATGGGAGAGATGTTATGAGTAGTCATGACTTTCACTAGCATATCTAGTTTCCTTTCCAAGGTAGCCATCTGAGTTTGAACTCCATTATTGCCATTCACTTCATAGACGCCTTTCTTTTGAGTCCTTGCCTCCCTCGGGATGAGAATTGTTGGGAGTTTTCGCTTAAAGTCTCAAACAGTTCAATTGCCTCCTCACTATTCTTTTCCATTAGTACACCTCCACAAGCTGAATCTACAAGACTTTTGTTAGAATCATTTAAACCTTGATAGAAAGCTTATACCTGATCGTTCTGAGATAAATTGTGATGTGGGCATTTTAGAAGTAACTCCTTGAAGTGTTCCCATGCCTCAAAGAATAGGTCTCCATCTTTTTGTTGGAAGGTTTAAATTTCCCTCCTCAATTGCCTAGTCCGTTGGGCTGGAAAGAACTTTTTCAAGAACTTTGTGGCCAACTCATCCCAATTTTAAATAGACCCTGCAGCCAAAGAATTCAACCATAACTTAGCATTATCTTTCAAGGAAAAAGGGAAGAGAATTAACCTGATTCCTTCCGCATTTAAGCCAAGGACGTTTTGAGTTTTACAAAGATCAAAGAAGTCCCGAATGTGTAGATATGAATCTTCTATAGGTGTGCCTCTATAGTGTGGAACCATATTGAGCAACGAAGACAAATCAAAATTTCTTTGCACATTTGGCTGAAAAGCAATGCAAGAGGGCTGATTTGGATTTTGTGGTATGAATGAACTCTTCATCGGCTTCCGCTCACGTAAATTCTCTACCCGTACTTCTGCCATGTTTTCCTCAACTTTGAATAAGTTTGTTTTTTTTTTTTTTTTTTTTTTTTTTTAGGTTATCATAAACAGAAATAACTAAAATTAAAGGAAAAACTTTAAAAACACAATTTAACACAATCCCCGGCAATGGCGCCAAAAACTTGTTGTGCAAATATCTACCTAAATAAATAGGCATATACTTGTGTTTTACTCGCAAGTGCACAAGATCAAAACAATAGTATAGTAGGCAAATACGAGATCATTCCCACAAGGATTGGTAAATTATATTTAAATAGAAATTCCTAAAAGCGATATGTTGAATAAGACGGGATAAAAGATTGAATTAAAAATACTATGAAGAAAAGGTAGGGCGTCGATATCCACCGCTAATCATACTCAAATAAGATTCGCAATATGCACAATACTACAATCATAACATGATGCTTAATGTTTACCTGCCACAAGGGAATGGTATCTTCTCCTAAAGCTATTGATTTCCCTAAGCAACAAGTTAGGCATGGTATCTACTCTAACTCTTTTCTTCCTTGAAGGATTTAACATGGTATCTACTAAGTTGTTCTTCAAGGAAGCATAAATCTATGGAAATCGGTAAACACACTCAGATTGGAATATGGTATCTATTCCAGTTGTCTTTATGTTGATTAATCCAAGAAACTGTGTCGGGGTTCTTTCGTTACTCTATTATGCCCAGGACTCGGTCATCCAAATTGACATAAATAACAAATCCATACCACATGCATATGATGGCCAAACATAAACATGCAAGGAATTCAAGAAACTAGAATTAATCAAGTTAAACATCAATATATAAATTGTAGCAAAGCAAATTGAAAAACTTAAAGAGACATGATTAGGGCTTCAATAGAGCTCTAACTAAAGTGTTAGTTTCAACTAATATAAACTAAAATTATATACATACAGAAAATAAATAAAGGAAGAAAGAAAATAAAAACTAGAAAGAACCTCCTTCTTGATGTTGCCTTTGATTCTTCCTCAAAGCTTGTGTGTCCTTTCTTCAAAGGCTAGAGACCTATTTATAGGGATTAGAGAAGCTCTAGAAGCTCTAGAAGCTCTAAAATTCCTATTACAATTCTAAGTAGGTCTTCTAGTTCATATAGAATAATTACAAGTCTTTTCCTTTTCTGAAATTTCTATCCAAGTAGGAAAAGGATTCCAAAATTCGTACAGATTTGCGGTCTTTTATTGCGGGACGATTTTGGCATGGTAAACGTCCGAATTAGGAAAAACCTATTTCTGACATAGTTGTTGTATTTCTTATTAGCTTTCCAACGCCACAAATTTTGTTGCAATATAATACTTGAGCCAAAAGTTATGATTAAATTACTGAGACATGCTCATTCTGGATTCTTTCCAAAAATAACGAATTTTTGCCGACTTCTCTTTTCTTAAATTCAAAATTGATTTGGAGTTGAATCTATCCAAAAATGAGTTTGCCGACTTCGTTATAATCTTGGAATTTGATGGATTTACTTCCAAAACTGGTAAAATACAAGAAAACACAAAAACAACACAAAACATCAAACTATAACAAAACTAAGAGCTTAACATATGTAAATTAAGGAGCTTGAATGTATAACATTCAGCACTTATCAACATTGTGCACACACACACCGTAAATTAGAAGTCATTTATTTTTCATATTGATATTATGCTTTTTTTGGATGATTTAAGTAGTTTCAATTATGTTCAAATTATATCAATGATGTTTATAAAATGATGCATGAATGAAGGGTGTTGAATTGATTTAAAGTTTTTGAATGTATGCACGGTTGGGATTTAACTATATAATGTAAAGATGCATATTGATTGATTTATTGTTTTGAAGAAAGCATAGTTTGCAAGGAGTAGGTTGTAGAGTTTGAATAGTAAAGCATAAAGCATAAAGAACTTGAGGGTAAGCCTCATAAAGAACTAGAGGGTAAGCCTCACAAAGAATAATAAGACTATCATGAGCATGCATAACATTGTTTAAATTGTGTAATGTTTTCATAATATATAATATGGTAGTTTTTATGCTAGACGTATTAGTATACATATGAGTTTTAATGGCAAAGAACATATGTATATTTCTATCAACTGGTTGCATGTTTTAAAAAGGCATTGAACTTAGAAGTACATGGATGCTCACGTTATCCAGGTATGAGTAATGTAGTGTCTTGGGAGTAGATAGGCAGAATATCATTTGTTCTTCAGCAACGACGTGCTTGCATATTAGAGTTTCACTATAGTGCTCGCATGATCAACTGACGTTCAAAGGCAAGAAGCTGTAATGCTCTGGGATTCGGTGTTACTTGTATTTGGAGAATGAGGATGCCTTTGTATTAATGAGCAAGATGTCGTTGTTAAGCTGCAATGTACTTAGATGTTTATGCTACCAGATTGGGTAATGCATGTGTTTCGGGAGTAGGTAGGCAAAATGCTATTTGTTCTTCAGCAGCGACGTGCTTGCATATTAGAGATCCATTCTAGCGCTTGCATGATCAAACTGTCTCATCAAAGGCACGAAGTCATAATGCCCTGAGGCATGGTGTTATCTGTTTTTGGCAACGCTGGGTCGTTGTACAGTTGAGTTACCAATCATAAAAGTATTATTGTAGACGGGTTTATATGTAGATGCTTCCAAAGAATGGAGCTTCTATATATGTTCCCAGCTGCTTAGTTTGCTTTAATGTTTTCTAAAGGTCAGTGTTTACTCTATTAGCTTCTTGATTTCAAGAAAAGAAGTTTGTTAGTATTTTATATTGGCAACATTCTGGTTGACAAAAACACTTTATGTAACGGTTGCTTTTTAATATGGTTATCGGTTCCATTCAGAGTCTTCAAGTTTCTAAGAAGATGTCCATGAAGATTCCATGCAATTTCCAAGTCAGAACAGCCATTTCCTGTGCAACCGTCCGGACGGGCCTTTGAAGGTGTCCGGACGCCCCGCAGTGTCTAGAAGCTTCAGCGTTGAAGAACGTCCGGACGTCATGGTAACACCGTCCGAACGGTAGGTCAATCATTATTCTACACCGAGTTGGATTTCAGAAGTCGACACTATTAGGGAAGTCTCTACAAGTCGTTCAAACGACGTGGCAACACATCCAGACGCTGTCCAGCATTTCAGAATATTCCAGTGTTTCGTTCGAACGCAGAACGGAGTTATAGCGAAGACCGTCCGGACGCTTGGCCATATGTCCGAACATGGACCTGATAAGGATAGAATTGCGCTGTTTTTGAAAGGCAATCGCGGAAGACCGTCCGGACGTAGCTATCTTTCGTCTGAACGCTCGACAGCCAGAGTTTGATTTTCAGCAAATTTAGGTTTTCGTTAAGCCTATAAATAGAGGGCTCTAGGCTTGTAAATTGTATGAATTTTGTATCGAATTCCACAGTGCTTAGAAAGGGTGTTTAGGGAGAATCAAAGATCCGCTAGCTCTCAAGCCGCCGGTGTGTGCTCAACAGTTCGTGTGAAGTCTATCTTAGGGATTGGCCCTAAGGTAAAGGAATCCATTGGAGACCCCTTCAAGTAAGAGACTTGGTTGGGAAGCATTCACTATGGGCTTCATGTCAGAGTTAAAGGTATGACTACTGCATAAGGGTATGTGAGTACGAATGTCTTGTAACTAACTTTGTTTTCAGTATAATGGATATCCTGGGTTTGGCTGCCCCGGAGTGGTTTTTTTCTTCACAGAGTTTCCACTTCGTAATAAATATCTTGTCTTCTTTAAATTTCGCATTTAAGATATTTTGTTGCACACAAACACACACACTTGGTTGTTAGAAGTAAATATTTAATTTTCAAAGTTTATAAAAAATGAGTAGCTGTTATTGTAATCATAAGACAAAAGAAAGTCGGTTCTTTGCGAAAACTCAGTGATTTTTATACTACTAAGGTCTCAGTGTATTTTATGCTGAAATGGTAAACTCACAATTTCACCTATACGGATGTGGCTAACACTACAACCATATAGATGATGGTCTTATGGATGCAGGTACACCTAAGATAGACAACGACTCGATAGCGTTGTATTTGAGATATTACGATTGAAGCCTACAGCGATAGTCGTAATAGGTTGGACAATGGTGTCCTCTCTTTTGGTATATTTTGTATATGGCTTGTGACGTATGTGTCATGTATTCTTTTGTAAAGCCATTATTTTGTAATAGTTGTAATGTTGTTAAGTCTTATACAAATAAACATATGTATGGCTCTTTTTGTATAAACAACAGGTTATGTTATAGATATGCTTTTCCATTGATATATGATGGTATCTTTATGTTTTTCACTATTAGATATAGCTCTGATCATCAGGTACATGTTATGGGGCATGTGTCATATGTTGGCTGAGCGACATATGATCGTGCCACTGTGATGATCTGTTTGTATGTTTCAAAAAAAAAAAGGGGTCGTCACACCTTTAGCCAAGGCAAAACTCCAAAAGCCAACTGAATCTAGTACTTCTATATCTTCCCTCCCAATCGAAGGAAAATCCAGAATAGAGTTAAAAAGAGTTAGCAAGACAATTGATGATCCAAGTCTCCTAGATGGGAGCAGATAAAGGCGATGAGTCTCCAGTCAACCCGGCTTACCCTGAAGCTTCTTCCAGTGAAGCTGTCAAGAAAAATTGGGTAGATTAGTATTACCACAATGCTCAAGACCCATTTGAAGATCTTAATGATGATTAATCAGTCTAAAAAACTGTCGGCAAAAAAGGTAAAAAATAGTAAAGATTACTATGCAAACAGTAAGGTAACTATTTACTTTATTAAAGTTTAAACTTTCAGCAGAGCATCTAGTCATGAGGCACTTCAGTCCAAGCCTCTTTGGTGCGTTTCACCCCAGTAAAAGAAGAAGGAATCTACTTTAGTCAAGCACTCAGGAGACAGCAGGAATCCAATAATTCCAAGACAGCTAAGCACTCCAGCTCCCTCCTATAAAAGGATCCTTACTCAAACATTGAAGGCAGGCTGAAAAATACAACCAACTTCTGTTTTCAGAGATCCTTTGCTACCCATTACAAAATATTGTAATCTACTTTCATAAGCTTTCAGAAATCATGTACACATACGTTTTCAACGTTGTCGAATTTCATTAGTAAACCATGTTATCTGTAAGTATGTGTGTGTGTGTGTATATATATATATGTGTGTATGTATGTATGTATGTATGTATGTATGGATCTTTATTATATATTATTAAACAACTCTATGGTGTTTATTTTATTAGCTATGCTTTTATACGATAAAATGTTCCTTTTGGAAAATTTGAAATAGTTGTTATTATAAACATATGTAGAAATATTTTGTAAAAAAAAAAAAGAAAAAGGCTAATAATAAAGGACATAAATTTTTGTACTTACTAATACTGTGAACTCACATATTCGCATAACCCACAATTTCATAGATGTCAATGCATGAAAAGAAGAAGAAGATGATCCATATGCCTACCTAGGGCATGATGGATGAGGGAGCAAGTACTATCACCTCTGTTTTTTTATAGACTAATTCTAATTATTCTATCTTTTGATGTATGTGTTATTTTGATATGTATTTTCACTTTTCTATGTAACCGCTTATGTGCCGCCTGTGGCACTTTTTTATACCACTTGTATAATTATTTCTGACTCTATGCTGGCACAAGGTAAATATATGTTTAATGTAAATTTACTGGTCGAATGTGTATTAGATGGTCAACCTCTAAATATGACACACATATATTCCATTGCGAGTTTATTGAACTATGTTGAAAGGTAAAGTTAGTAATATCATGACTTGGTATTTAAGTCGAGGCGTTACACCTGTTATTGACCCATAGCCATTGATGGCCCATATATCGGCCCAATTTAGCCGTAGTCTTTGGCCCATAGTTCGCCCTGTTTTGGCCCAAGTTGTTTGGCCTATTGTAACCCATTTTTGGCCTATTGTTATTAAATGGCCTATCTTCAACCACCACCGCTAACTGTCACGAACTCCTGCCATTTTTCGACCACACCGGCCACCATCACCACTATGGACACTAGTTCTCCGCCCTGTTGAGCTCCTCCAGCTGAGCTCACGCTCTGAGTTTCTCTTTTATGGTGCACTAGATTATTCCTCATCTAAGCTCACATCATGTTTTCTACATCTGCTACTCAGGATCAGATTCTCCTTCATCAACAATTCTAGTGAGCGATCTCACGGATAGAATTTAATGCTTGTCACACAAGATCTCGTTTCAAAAAAAAAAAAAAAAAAGAGCTAAGCCCTTCTTTTCAAACTCAAGCTTTCAAAATATTCTACTTTTGAGTTTGAGAGTTGTAGAATATAATATAATATCAAAAATCCTTCATCATAATGGAGATTTGTTTATGAGGATTGATTGTTATCATGCTTAATTATGATCAAATAATTATCATAGGTATCTTATCTTCACTTACCTCAATTCTCTTATAAATATGAGGCATTTGTATTGAAAATATTATCAAAGAATAAATGCAAGATGTCGCTTTTTGAGCTCTTCGCTAGTGGTGGAGGTATCTAACACCAAACCACTTGTAAATATATTTCTGTTTTCTCTTTCTTCCGCTTTTCTATTTAATGAGTTTCTTCATGCAAGGTCTGGTGGTCTTCCTAGCAAGCTCCTTTTCTTCTTATCTTGGACTTTCGAGGGGTTGGAGGAAAGCCCATGGGGTTGGGGGGTTTTCAACAGAATATCTTCTCGAATCAATTCGAAGGAAGAAAACGTACCTTTGCCATCGGTCCACCTGTAGATGGAGATGGAGAACGTACTCACAAGTGAGGGCTTCTGGTGGCATTGGGGACTAGGGCTTCTATGGCGCGAAGGAGGAGGGAGAGATAAGGGAGAGATGAGAGAGAGGGGGAATATATAATAAATAAGCAGTTCTGCATTTGCTCATCAGAGGTAGCGAGCAAGACTCCTTCCTCTAAAAATATTATAGCAAAAGCGAGTTTGATACAGAAGGTATTTTGAGGAAGGTAGCTAAAAAGTTGGTTTTGATATAATTCAATGGGGAATGCTCTAAGAGTAAGCAGGAAGGAGTAATAACAGTCCAGGTGGAGCCTTCTACACGAATGGCTATGTGGGCCAGTCTTTGTTTTAAGCCAGAAACAAAACCAAAAATATAAGCACCAAAACGACTCTTACTAAAAAAACAGCCCCGAAATAATCATTGAGAGCTTGCAAACGCAGGCAGCTATTAACACAGATTGGAGAAGTGTTATGGACTTTTCTTGTATGGCATGGAAATTGTAGCAAAGCAAGAGGAATAATGGAGGAATTAGGGAAGAAGATGAAGATTGAAATGGATAGTGACAGTAACTACGGGAACTTAGAGAGGCCCAATCTATCCAAGGCACTTCAAGAAGCCTAAGCTCTCTTCCAAGAAAGGGTTCTCATCACCACTCTTTTTCATATCTTTCTTTACAAATAAAAAGCATCTTCTAAAAGCATATCCTAACTAATTTTCTCTAGCTAATTCTCCTATTTACCCCTATATTGTATCTTTCTAGAATACCCCTATATTATACCCCTTACGAGGAGCAACTCCTTACATTTGTGCAGATCGAGTTTAAACTTGTTCACACAAACAAGGATCAAAATCCAGCAACCCGTGAAATAGCCAGTCAGGAAATTAGGTTACAAGATACTCCCAACACACTGGAGGATCTTTCAGCCCTTCATTAACTCTTCTTTAGCATGGAGCTAAAAACATTTCCGAATTTATTGGTTGATTGCTCGCATATTGGACCTTTAAACTGATGCCAAAAGTACATCTTTTGTTTGTTTTATTTCTAAGAAAGAAATTACAGAATAAATATGACATAAATGCTAGAGAGAGAGAGAGAGAGAGAGAGAGAGATTACATTACACAAATTGCCCCCCGCTGCAGACAACAACAATATTTGAAAGATATACTGTTCATTGATGAAGACTTGAAAGATGAGTTCTCCGCTCAAACCAATTTCGCCAATCAAGAACAGCCAGCCTATTTCTTGCCGGTTTGCTCTCTAACAGTCGTAAAGGATTTCTATTTGTCCTGCATTTATCAGCAACACCTTCAAGTCAATTTTAACAAAACAGGCTCAGTGACATGTCCAAGGTCACAGTTGTAGAAGGTGATAGTAACTTCGAGAGAAAATGCAACCTAATCAGGCCCGAAGACTTACTTTAGAATCAAACTTTACCATGCGAGAAAATGCATTTTTTTATCAAGTGGTGAATGGATATGGTAACTTGGAGACATATTTTCTTTTTCTTTTTTCTTTCTTTTTCCAGTGTGACTGGCAGACAGATTTGAATACTGTCTTTGAAAACAAATTCTGGCTTTGGATTTCCTTTCAAAAGGCTTTTGTCACGTGTGATTTTTTAATGGAAGAGCAAAACGATAGAAGACTACTGAAATTTTAAGATCAATGGTGAAGAGCACAGTACGTACACACCTGAACTAAGATCATGACACTCCTAAGGGATCAATAAGGTCTTCGCTAATTTCACCAAATATATTTGGGCATCCATCCCAGTTTGCCTGCTCCCGAGCTTCCCAATATCCCCCGACATAGCGGAAGGGTCCATTGTCACCTTCCCTCTGGAACCATCTTGGCTTCCACCCATTTTCTTGTAATTTCCTTGACTGTACAATGAGGAGCATGATGTTTACCGATAAATAAAAATAATAAATGCTTTGATGAATGTGGGCATAAAATCTTAAAGTAGGCCCTGCTTGAAAATAGATATGCTCACTAATATGTTTTACAATTTTTTAATTTAGAAGTCTCGACATGTTTTTCACCCAGCAAGCATACAAACAAAAGACCACACAGAACTTAACAAACAACAAAAAACAAAAGAAACCTGAAAAGCAAAACAAGACAAAACTGGAATCAGTAGAAACTGTCGTCAGAAATGTAGGACTACTTGGGGTAAATCTAGGAGCCCAAGAAACCAGAAAACTTCTGTCACTTGTTACAGGACTCATTTCAACTTGCAATTGTTGCTATCAGCCATACTATGGTTTCTTCATTTTTAATTCAGCTCTGAATGTCCATTGTTACATTTGCAGCTCAACATGCCAATTTACACCATCCACAGTATACAGAATCCCTTTTCTCATAAATCTCAGTAGAAGCAGCAAACAAATCCTAACCTAATGTTCTCCATAAACCATGATACAATATTTTCCAAGTTTAATAAGCAAGACCAGTAAATAATATCATGAGGTATGCAGGCAAGCGCCATTAAGAGCATAAAAATCACACAGCAAACAGGAACACAAAAGTTAGCAAATGAAGCTGAGATGTGTGTGTGTGTGATGTTGAGAAGAAGGTGAGGTGCCAAGTATACCATTCTTTGCCTCCTCTCCAACCGCTGCTTCTCTGCATTCGCCTTGTCATATTCCCCATTTTCAAGATGCCGCTGGTCTGGTCTAAGCCTCGAATCAGTGGGTGGGAGCTTCTCCTTAATCCGTGATCAAATACCCGGGATCAGACACAACTATAAAAAGAAATTAGAGATGCATAAGAGGAAAATGAAAATGCATACTTAAAAATTGATTTAATACATCATGTCTACCTGCAGTCCAGGTGTAAGCTCGTTCAATGTGATTGCAAACGAAGTTAAGTTGTACCGAGTGGGATTAGGAGGAGGCTTACTCCTTTTCCAAAGCAAGGTTGCATCGGAAGAGGGAGTACAATCCTTTGGCTTGCCACTTCCGTCATTATTAACATAATACATACTGCCGTCCCACTTTCCCAATAAGGTGGCAACCTTTTTTCCAGAAACATCTTCAATAAATCCATGTACCTGAGTAGATGCAGGACATAATTTCATGAATCTGTTAATTATATCAGAAAATAACAACTAAATTAGACAAACAGGCTGTATCCTGACTAGTGGTACAGTATGTAGACCCAAAAAGATGTAGGGTGATCAAGCAGTAAGCAGCATTTAGAAGTTTCTAACTTCTACAGATAATTAGAGAACATAAGAAGCAACAATCAGGCTGCAAGCATATAAAAATGGAATTCTCTACAAGTACAATACATTACTAACCTGGCGAGGATTTCGGTCAAGAATAGACTGCTCCTTAAACTTGAGTTTGCATGAGTACTGACGATTACCACGTATGTGCATTGTCCCATGGTGATCACAGTACAGTTTACCAAGGATAAGATTATAGATAGTTGTAGTGACCTAAGAATAGCATGATCATACTTTAGAATATCTGTAGAATACCAATACAAAAGGAAAGTGGATAAATTATGATAGAGAAACACCACATCAAACTTGATAGGGCATCATTCACTTACATACTTGGTGTTTTTTTTTCACTGAAAAAAAAAAATCTGTTTTTGTGGCCTATATATGCAATGTTATACGCCGTTGAAATATAAGCAAAGATGTTAATCATTTTTCTCTAACAATATATGCAAATTATGAAGTATTTCAACCTTTGTTTTCCGTGGACCTAATTGAATGGTTTGGATCAATAAGAAAGCTGACCAAAGTATGTAAAAACAAGTTATGCCCAATCAATCTTGATATGGCAGTGGCCTATCATAGTTTATCCAAGATCAAGACAATTGAGCAGTCAATATTTTGCACAAACACGATCATGCAGCAACACACACCTTGCTCCACTGGAAAATTTCACCATCATCAAATTCCAAGGTGAGAACTCCATCAGGGTCAAGCTGAATTGACCTCCCCCAAAATTTTGCACGGATGTTGCTGTCACCCCAGAATTTCCACCCTCTGCCTTCACAGTGGCAGGCAATGAGTGTTGGGTGGTGACTGACCTGTTTCAATCAACATATTATCAAATTATTTCAGGTTTAAGATTATAGCAAACTGTTTGATTATGCATTTATGGTATTATAGATTCAAAGGGTACACTTATGCAAGTGATTAAAAGATACTTGAAGCATATACATGGCCATACAGCAGCATTATGCATTCTTAGAGTGTAATTATGCCTCCTGCTCATACTTCTTAAGTTCTGAAAGAACACATTGACATACTAATTAATTTATTTCTTTTCGTATTCTTAAGAACCACAAACGCAATCTTCAAACTTCCAGACATCCCCTAAGGGTTATACATAGTAGCCTTTTCTTCTTTTAATGGCTAAGAAATGTAATCTGTACCATTTTGTCATTTGATTACCGCTATACATAAAGGTGGCGCCACTTGTCTATTACATTGTCTAGACTTAATTCCAGATCATGAAATCTCACAGTTAATATACGTCATTTTTTCAGTTTCTGGAAAATGATACATCATGCCAATTTTCCCTTTATTGTTGACGAAACTCTTTTCCACTTTAAGATCAATATAACTGCTGTTTATTCTTTTCTCAAAGAAGAAGTGAATAGTTAGATACATAGACACGGTACCTTCTCAGAGAAGAAGCGAATTCCTTTCTCAGGAAAGTCAGCCTCATAAGTTTCCCCTAACAAAGGATTGAATGGTTTACAGTGTCGACCTTCACAGGAAGCATATCCAGAAACCGCAAAAGCAGCAACATTTAGAACCCTCTGGAGACTGTTCCCCTGATTAGACAATACACAGGTCCATGGGAGCAAATTGTCAGATTCAACAATTTTCTGAACAATTATATTCTTGGATCTTCACATAGCATTTAACCACACTAAACATGCAAAAGAAGTCGTAAAAAAGCAGATTCTAAGAATAATCTATTGAACTGAATCATATCCAACGATAGGAATTAGGTGCAACTCAGTTCTCATGTACCCAAGTACCCGAATCAAACCAATCAATTGCGCTCGTTTTTGTTTGGTTCTCGACAAATTTGGATCGGTTTTAGTCCAAAAGTTTTAAACCCAAATGGTTCAATACAGTTCTCCGGGTTAGGGGCCGAATTAGCCAACCCACATGAACTGAACTTTTTGTGGGTGATAACTTGAGTTCACATATGTCCCAATTTATACATATGAAAAAAGAGATACACCACACTTAATAATCTAAAAAGAACACGTCTCTTCATCTATTGTGCCTATCTTATATCTTTTTTCTCTATCCATCCTTTTCTTTTTCCAATACAATATATATTTTTTGAAGAAAAAAGAAACTAGTGGAAGCAAATTGAACCAACTGGAAGATTATTTGGTTTGGCTTGGTTTGATTCTATAACCAATTCAGTTTCACTTCTGGGTTGAGTAGTAGACTCGCATTTGGTTGGTTCAGTTCTTAATTTTCTTACAACTGGAAGCAACTTGCACCCGAATGGGAATACAAGACAATAAAAGATGAAATGAATATAGAAATAACTTGAGGTCTGTTCAGATATTCATGCAATTAATAAAACAGCTATATTAAACTATATTATAGCCATTACCAGAAGCACAAACAATTCATCTCGATTACTATGTGAAACAGAATCGATCCAATTAACTCCCATAGCAAACATACCCCAACATGTCCTTTGCCCAATATGTTGCAGCATTCATCAATATTTAAGCAAAAAAAAAAAAAAAAACTCCTATAAAAGACAAAATATTGCAGGAGTAAGGGTGGGGGGGAAGATGTTTCAACTGTATGCAGAGCCATCAACGCATTATGTCCAAATAAGTGTATCCAAAAATAAGTAATGTATATCAATCTTACCGCTTTCCCGTACTCATATGCTTGATCCAAAAGAAAAGAGTACTCCATGTCCTCACAACATTTTTGAAGAGATGATATTGGCTCATTAAAGTAAACAGGGAGACAAACACGCGTGAGGTCTTTTCCCACATTGTCCTTGATCATTGACCAAAGACTGACCCCTTTCTCCTTCTCAACTGGATCAGGAAGCTTTTCCCGCCTTTCAAAGTGCAGATGTCTAGACTTTTGAGCTTCATTCTTAGTCTGCATTTTCTCCATGTCAGATCGACTTTCAGCTTCTATGTAATTTGAAGCTCCTTTTATAAACCCACAACTAACAGTGGGTTCAATAAAATACTCTTTTGTGTCATGAAAGGACATTTCATCTTCATCTGACACTTCCTCAAGCTCTTGTTTCTCAATATCATCAGATGATTCAGTTGTGCTGCATTCTATAAACCATAAATGTCAAGAAATATGCATACATAGTGAGAAGTTAAAATACAAACCAAGATATTAGTGCTCAAAGACAGCGGGAAATTGGCCATATTATCCATGCAATATCCACAAATGATTTAATTAAGAAAATTCATTATGATGATTGTAAACTGCATTATAAACTTAAACAAAACTCTCTGGACAAAACATAACTAGGAGGGCTGAGAAAATCAATCCATTGATTAGTTTTGGTCTTGACAATTGGCCACGATTATCCATGCAATATCCACAAATGACTTAATTGAGGAAATTCAATCCGATGATTGTCCACCTAATTTAGACTTGAATAAAACTCTATCAACAAAACGTAATTTGGATGGCACAGAAATCAATCCATTGATTAGTTTTCATCTCAACAATTGAAACTGCAGATAAATATTCCAATTGGTTTTCCATTTTAACTAAATCAATCAAGGGAAAAGTTATAAACCACAAGACAAATAAGTAATCTTTTTCTCATTTTAGAGGGAGAGAGAGAGAGAGAGAGTCTACCTAGTACTCCATGTAAGAGTAATTGAATATCATATGTCAAAGAAACCACTAATGACTGGAAATACAACCATTTGTTCCAAATGAGAGGTCAGCATAGTTCCTCAGTAGTGGATGAAAGAAAAACAACAAACAGCTAAAGATGATTTCAACAAGGATTGAACATCAGCAATAATTAAAAAAGGACAGATTATGTGACATTTACAGATAAACACAGCGATCTAATATACAAAGGATGGACTTCTACTTATACGTGCTACAAAATTTTCAGAAGGCGGACTTTGAATTTGAAGGCTTGTCAGCGACCGAAGTATATGTTGCAAGTGAAATGTGTCTTCAAATTTTAATGGATTTTCCAGCTAAGGTCAGATCAGAAAAGTCTTAGACCAAGCTATTGTGAGCTATGCCATAATGTTCCATTTCCAGAGTTATTGATTGTAAAGATCTGAATATAGGTTCAACTTAATCTATTTACTGAACAATAGATTAGCTCCGTTATTGCCACAAACAACAAAAAGAAAATTTGAGTAGTACATAGCGAAAGAAAAGAAAGCATTAGGAGGCATATATCACGAGTACCACTGTATTTTCCATGCCCTAGAACGGAAAATTCATGTTTGGTCAGCTGGTATGCACCATCATGAATTCCTGAGCCTTCAGCTTCGTTATTAGCTGCCTGCATATGCAAATTAAATATAGTAGATAAACGCGCTTACTCGAGGAATGATTTGTTCACACCAGAAAGAATGGGTAAAATATTTAATTCAAACTGCGAGCAGGTTCTTGGGGTAAAAGAAAATATTTAAAAAGGATTTTTCAAATATAGGGGAGTCGTGGAATTCCTTTGCCCTCATGTAGGTCCCCCCCCTCCCCCAGGCAGTCAAGAATGGTAACGGCCAGAATAAGGATGTCGAGATCAAAAGTGGAAAGGAGATTAATACACAGTGAAAAGGTAAAGAAGAACAAATTGAAAAACCAACAAAAAAATTGGTTAAAATGTTTCTCTCATCTGTAAAAAAGAGTAGCAATGGCACCAAATATAGGGAAGTTTTATGCGTCTAGCTAGAAGGTGATATATAGAAGAATATGAAGAAAATCATGGGAAAAAGTCAAGGATGTAAGGAAGGCAATGGAGTCGTATGGCCCTCAATAAAATCACTAAATAGTGACAGAGGCTTTGTCCGGTTGAACTTGGCATTAATCCACTTCCTCAAGTTCGCACAACAAATTGACAAAGCATAGCAACAATTAGTTTACCTCTAACTGCCTTAATGTGTCCAGCAAATTGGATCGTTCTTCACAAAAAACTTTAAGTTGTCCTTGTATTTCAGAGAATTCTGAAAGCATGATCTGTTCGCAATCCTCTACAAGGTTCTCGCTCATCCCCTCTTCAAGTAAGCGTTTTTTAAGCCTCTCGGTTGATATAGATAAATCATTTGGTACAAGGGAGAGACGGTCACTCAGTGGTCTATGTGGAAATAAGCTCCGAGTTGAGACCAAAGCTTGTATCCAAGCCACCCGATCACTCTTCGAATCAGTTCTCAGATGAAGGGTCTTTGTGGCAGTAAATATGTAAAAACGCCTGTCATCAGACTTGCTCTCCCGGAACGATGAAATCTGCTAAAAAATTAAAAAACAACGTCTTTAAATAACAGAAGAGTGGCACCAGCACGTTGTTCAACAAAAATATAAACAAATGAAGTTAACGAAGGAACTAGGCATATAGATATTTTGCCTTGAAAATGAAAGAAGATATAATATCTTCTATTTCAGATAATGTAGATTAATAGCCTGCCGAAGATATGCAGTCATTGTAGACAAAGCCAGATGAGACTCGGTCCATCCACCAGCCAGAAAACAGCCCAAGTGGTGTACTTCCCCCTTTTACAACCAAGTTCTTACTCATAATTACACCACCATCGCCAGACCGTAAAAGCTTCAGGATCTTTCGCTGGCTAAAAGGGCTAAAATGAACACGAGGTGGATTCGGCACTGAGATCTAGCAGGGATATATATATATATAGGCAGTGACTGAGATTTTGCTAAAAATCACCAAAACAGTATGCCCCTTTCTTTTCTCGTTTCTAAACAGTAAAACCCCACGCCTAAAAGCACCAAAACAGCATATACTTCAATATTGAAACAGTGAAACCCCACGCACCGGGTCTCAAAGTCCCCACATTTTTCCTTTGTTTATTTCGCTAGAAATCAGACCCATACCTCAAATATTTAAAGTAACTTAAAATAAAACTCAAAAGCAACCACTAACCACTCAAACCCAATTAACCCCACAACAAGTCGAAGCAAACAAAAAGTTAACAAACACCCAGAGGAAGCAACAAACAAAAACCCATTTCTATTGCACAGAAAAAATAATCCCCACCATCTGATCGCTGCACTGTTCAATTTTTCTTTTTTCCAAATAAACAAAAGAATCACGTCTTTCTATTTGCCTGTAGTGTTATATTATTATTTTTTTAAGAACGAAAGGGCAGTGGCATCCCAAAAAGGAAAAAAGAAAAAAAGAAAAATCTTCTTCACCTTGAGTAAAAGAAACAGTATCAGAAGCTTTACAACAAGGCAAAACTTAAAAACCAAACTTAAAAAGGATGAGATTGCATTTGGAAGGAATAGGGAAAATCTGAGAAAGAAAGCGTCAAGAAAGAAAAAGGGCAAAAATCAACGAAGAATTTCAGAAAGAACATATGAGAGCTCAAATCCGACCAATGCCGATCGACTCGTGATGTGACCACAGGGTAATACCTAGGCCTACAAGGCTACAACGTAGCCTATCCATGAACCCCCCCTCACCACCTGCTGATGTGACCCACTATACATTGACAACCAGTTAAACTGTAAAAAAGTTGAAAATTGAAATTGAAATTGAAATTACAAAACCCACAAAGAGAGAAACTCACAGAACCCCACTAATATGACGAACAATGCCAAAACCCCCTGGTTCATACGCTTTCTCTCTCGGATACCAAAGCCGTCTCTACTCTTTCGGTTTTTTTCAGGCGAAAACAATCAAAAATAACATGAATATAACCAAAGATTTTGCCTATAATGGAAATCTCTTCTTGTGCAAATACTGCCAAAAGCGGCGATTCGCGATCCGCAGATTTCCTCGCACAATATTATTATATTTTATAATACCTTGAGATGGACAATGCCAACAGTTTTCTGGTGCTTCCGCCTCCCAGAGTCCATCCTCGAGAGCCGATCGGCTGATATTTCTCCGATCAGCCTGACTTCATGGGTCGCCGGCGTGAGGAGGCTCAAATTCTCGGGCCGCCGGATTTTAGCGTAGGACACGACGCCGTTCCTCAAGAGGAACCACCTGGATCTCCAACCCTTGCCGTAATTGGTCCACTTGTAGAGCACCCCGGCCACCGTGCTCTCCGATCCCCCCGCATTACCGTCGGATCCGCCGGGAAACCCTGCCGGCAAGCTCCTGGCCCTCCACAGAGACGACGAGGCGGATCGGTCCCCGACACTCCCGCCGGGGCTCTCCAGCGATATGCAGCAAAGTGGATGCAATTCTTTCACTCGCATTTTGGAAACACAAAAATGGGGTCTCACATTGAGTTGTCCATTGCACAGAAGAGGGAGCTAGAGATAAAGGGTACGAAGAAGGAAGGAGCTGAGCGCTGAAACTGAGAGAGATTTTGAGAGGTTTACTATAATAAGGAGGGCTTGTTAGTTGCTTGAATTGATGGCAAAGGGCTACTAGTACTAGTATCTACTCTATAGGAAGGAAGGGCTATATATAGTAATAATACATGTATGTGTGTGTGTGTGAGAGAGAAAGACAGCAATGGAGGTGGTGAGGGTTGCGAGGAGGAGCAGTTGGAAATAAACGCGGTGGCAGAATGGTCATTTAAAGTGCTGCCGAATCAGAGTTCCAAAGTTGAGAAGGACTTTTGTTCTTGGCTTCCTTCCTTCGTTTTGCTTTAGAAGAAAGAGGCTGTGAGTGTGAGAGAGAGGGAGGGAGTTTTTGGTGTGTCCTCACTCCTGAGACGTTGGGGGTGAAATCAAATTCTCGGTAAAATATCGTGTGTGTTTCAAACAAGGCCCAGGACTGTGGCAGCGGTTAATTAATGAATGGAGGACTCAGGCGCTGTCACCAACCCATTTTACTGCCTAATCTAATCATGAATTTTACCATCTTTTTGTTTCCAATTAAAATTTAAAATTGTTTTCAATTCTTCATTTCTAACCTTTCAACTTCTTCTCATAATTTTAAAATTTTGAGTTTTTATTTCACTTAAAAAATAGAAAATCTTTTGTGATGTAATAAATTGAAATAGTCCAGCTAGCTGGTTCAAAAGTTACTGCAATGATTAATAATAAGTATAAATTCATTACTCATTACAATTTTTTTTTTTTTTAAAATGTATGTTAAGCATTTTAATAAATTAAATTAGAGTGCCCAGTCTAGATAAAGGATATTTGTTTGAACAAATATTAATATCAAGGATATTAATATTCGTTCAAACAAATAATAAGAAATATTGTGCACCATTTTAAACCCTTATTTACTTTTTTGAACTCCTTGATGATAAATTTGGACCAATTGAGGAATTGTTCCCAGCTTGGAACTTGTTTTAGTTGCCAAATTTGGGGCCTTATGTTTCACTCTCAAATTTGTTACCATCATTTTCTCAGCATTCAATAATTCAACCAATACACCTGTAGAATTAAGTAGTTAACATATTGAATGACCTCCAGCTCCAATTAGATAGGTCCAGTGAGAATTCAATCATGCAATAAGGCTATGTTTGTTTCTACATGTAATGTTTACATCAGAAAATATTTTTCGATGTTTTGACTCCTACGGAAAATAAATGATGGCAAAAAACTATCAGCGACTTCAGACAACCTCCAAAAATGGTTTGATAGCTTTCGATATCTTTTGACAGTTGTTCAACGAACTTCAACAGATGTTTTATAGCTTCTGATGGTGGCCCAATGAATTCTAATGGTGGTCTGTCAACTTCCTGATGATTGTCCGGCAAACGTCGACAATTTAAGAATAGAAGCTCAAATTCAAAAAAAAAATGTTTCACAATTTTTTTTAAAAAAAATGAAACCATTTTATAAAAATTCAAGAAGATTATTTTGGTCAACTGAAAATATTTTTGTTTGACCACAATTTTCAGTCATACTAAACACTAAAAAAATAAACGTTTTTTAAAAAATATTTTATTCATTTTCCTTAATTTTATGAATAAGATAATGGATGTTGCTTGGTATAGAGCAAAATGATTACCAGGCATGCATGCAGTTATTTTTTGACTGGCTGTTGAGATGAAGTTAAAATACACACGAAAGCTGGGGTGTGTTGACCTTTTTTATGCCGAGGAAATAACTATTTTTTTTTTTTTTTTTTTTTGTTACTTTTAATGATGAAACCATATATCTGTCGGGAAGGATTATTTTGTCTAGTGCTCATTCCAGTCCGGCAATACTCACATTCGGCATTCTCTCCACACAGTTCAGATAAGACTTTAACTTCACCAGCAAAAACAAATCATAGAAATTATTTTTATCCAAGAAGATTTGAACCTAATGAAGATGTTATCCAGGCCAAAGTCCTTACTACTTAAACCAACCATTTGGAATTGACAATATATATATAGACACACACTTGTTATTTTTTTTTTCCTTTGCTCCTTCTCAATTTGATGGTATTTAACACGTACGTCTTTCTTGAAATGAGATACATCGGAATGGATGTTTACAAAATGAAATGGTGTGGAAATTCCTTTCTTACTTAAGTCTATAATTAAACTGATTCTTTTGGAAAAATCTCCTGACACTGTGCTGGCGTGTTAAATTGTGTTGGGTCAATTCACAGATCAATTCGATATGAGTCAATCCAGCCACGACCTATTTAGTTAAACATGTTAAACCTCTCAATCATGACACTACTCACATAACTCATTTAATAAACAAGTCGTATTGGGTTGATCTGACATGACCCAATCGACCCGTATAACCCATTTAATAAACATGTCATGAAATAATCTGTTTGACTTGTTTCGATCTGTATATGAATTTAAATGCAACAACAACAAAAATTAATTTCTATAAATTTTATATCAATTTAAAAAATAAATTTATATGAATTTTAAGCTTTTTGGATTTTGTTTTTTAATTATAAAAAAAAAAAAAAAAATTAATTAATTATAGGAGTTATATGAGTCACTTATAAGTTAAGCAAATTGATCCGAAATTGACGCGTTTATTAAATAGGTTTATTTTGAGCCGAATCAACTCCAACCCAATTTTAAAAAATTATAAGTATCTAATTTCATGATGAATTTATATTAAAAAAATTATCAATTCTACCTAACATTAATGATGTTATTTCGGACATAATATTGTTAGAGCTAGGTTTAACTTTCTCTCATTAATAGATGGTAATATTGGGATTTGTTAGAGAAAACAATTAGTAGTAGATAACCTCCTATATATTTTTATTCTTATTTTGGATTCCGTGTTTGTGGTTTACGCTTTACAGTACTCTTTCTTGTTTCTTGTTGTAGGGGCCCGTTGGGGCTACCTGTTTCGCGTGATCTCCTTGTACTCTTTGAGTTTCGTTTTATAATGTATTCTTATTCAATCAAACAATAATATTAATAATATTTAAAAATTTAAATATCAGTTAATTGTAGGCGTGTAATATAATCATTGGTTTAATATCATTTAAGACTCTGAGTAGGTGTGTAACTTACTAATTAAAAAATACAGAAGAAAAAAACAATATTGTTAGCTAGTTTTGAACTAATTTAAATTTTAGTTTCTTATCCTTTCAGAAAAAAAATGGTTGCTATAAATAATAGTTCTCATATAAATGAGGGTTTGGGGTAAAATTTTATCAATAAATTTATATTATCAATTACTCTAATTTTTTTTTTATTTTTTTTTAAATATATATATATATATATATATATATATATTTTATTGAAAAATCGGGCTAGCAGGTTGCCAGTAGGCAACGACCCAGATCAAAGAGCAGTCTCTGATCAGATGAAAAAAAGGAGTAGATAGCTTAGCTTTTATTTAGGAATAAATAATAAACAAACAAAGAGTATATATATAGTTTAGGGATTAAAAAAAAAAAAAAAATTGACAAAGCCAAAAGCGGATAACCGAAGAATGCAAGTTGGTTTAAGGCGGAATCTCGGAGTTGGAGGGGCAGTGGGTTTCTCCATTAAGGACCATAAATGTTAGAACTCTTTTTAAATTTTTATTTTATTTTTGGATAATATGAATTTAATAAAAATAAATAAATAAATTATCTCAAAATATGACTTACGAATTGCAATTTTTTTTAAAAAAAAAACATTAAATCAACACCATCCAAAAAGAAATCAAAGAAGGTTAAAACGAGTTCTAGCATTTTTCGATTTGTTCAGCTAGGCTCCGTAGGCTTTCATGTCCGTCAAATCTGCACAAACCTTAATTAAGCTTCTGGAGATACCTTGCCTATTACACATATCTTTGCCTTAGCTTAGTTTAGCTTAGCTGTTGCAATAAAGCGCCGTAAAGCTATACCAGTCTCTCGCGTACTTAAGTACGAGTTGTACGTGTTTGTTGAATTTCCTCAATGAGCTCCCCAGTCCAGTCCCCAGCCACCTCCTTAAAACTCCAGGACACGTACATACCTAGCTACGACTTTATTCCCTCCTCGATCTCCTCTGTTCCAAGCATCAACCGCACTGTAATCCTCCTCTATTGCCAGCCCTCAGTACTTTGAAAAGGACTTTCACTTGCACGCGCCATTTATTTCAAACACTTTTTTGTATAGGAAAAACCTAACAAAACCCAATATGAAAAGGACTTCCAATTCATTCCTCAATCAGATCAACATGTTAATATGTTATAGATGAACATGATATTAGCAACTTTTTTTTGAAACATGAAATGGTGGACATACTGTCATCCATTTGTCACCTTCACCTTCATCACACCTTCTTGTATAAACTTCTCTCCATATATTTTCTAAATGATAATAAGATTATTTTTAAAAATGGTTTCCTAAAAAATATAATATTAAACTTTTGCTTGTAAAAGAATATGACCACCCATGCAGCCTAATAGTTGTTAACCCAGTGGAGACAAATATTATAAGTTTAATATACGCAGGTACGAGCTAAGTGGGCCAACAGGTCACGAGAATACTAGTTTGAGGAAGAAAATTAACCCTATTCTAACAAACAAAAACTATGGGAAAACTTGTGTTTGGTGCTTCAGTTCAGGCTAGGCTAGGCTAGGAATTATATTGGCCAGTCGATGAAAGTGTCAACTACAACATCGCCCGACCGACCGAAGGAGATCGATGATCCGCCCCGGTGGACGGAGGTGAAGCAATCCTCTGACACGTTTCACGGTTTCAGTAACAGATGGAACAAGAGGAATAAATTGGCTGCTCTCAGCCCACATGTGGCTCGCCCTCCCACTTCCCACGCTTCCCACACCCTTTCTTTTCTTCTCTCGAGGTCGTCTCTATCATACTCCTTCTCCCTCCAGCGCGTGATCTCTAAACTGAATAATAATACATTATTAAAAAGAAACCATTTTGCGTAAATTAGAAGAAGTTAATTAATTAAGGCACGTACGTACACAGGCTGGAGAGAGAGTGAGCAAATTAAATTAAATTAAATTGGCTACTCCATCTCCATCCATAGTTGTGTACGAGGAAATTCGAGTTAATGGAAGCGCAAGCTTCGGCCCTCGTTTTTTTTAACACATGAAGGTCCTCCAACCCATGCTTTTATGACGTCAATTTCTGTACGGACCCATAAGATGCCCTGAATCGATTGCCAATTTTATTTTTGAAAAAAATTATATATATCCCCTCAAATTATCACTCAATTGTCAATGTATCCCCCAAACTATTAATTGTGTCAATTACCTTCCTCAAACTATCAAAAAAATTTCAATGTCCTCCTTAATATTAACAAAAAGACAAAAATAACCCTAAATTTTTTTGAATAAGATAAAAATGTCCTTATAAATTCGAAAAAAAAAACTAAAACTAAAAATAAAAATAAAAAAATTATTTTTTTTTAAAAAAAAATTAAATAAAAAACGAAAAAAAAATAAAAAAAAATGAGAAAGAAAGTTTTTTTTTTTTTTTAAAAAAAAAAAACAAACGAAAAAAAATAACTGAAAAATATAAAAACAATTTTTTTTAAAAAAAAAAAAACAAACGAAAAAGAAAAAGGAAAAACCAGTTTTTTATTAAATTAAAAAAAGGAAAAAGAATGATTTTTTTTTTTAAAAGACCAAACGAAAAAATAACTGAAACTTACAAAAATAATTTGTTTTAACAAAAAAAAAAAAAAACAGTTTTTAATTTTTAATTTTTTTTTTGTATAAATTTTTGTTATTTTATATTTTTTAAAATATTTTTTTAGTTTTTATTTTATTTCAATAATTTTATGAAGGGTAATTTTGTCATTAGGGGGACATTGACAGTTTTTGGTAGTTTAGGAGGAGACATTGATACAATTGGTAGTTTAGGGGGGACATTGACAATGAGATGGTAGTTTGAAGGGGTTATGTGTACTTTTCCCTTTATTTTTATTACCCCAAAAAATGCTTTGAAGAGTGCAAACCAACTGCTTGCCATTGCACATCCAAATTCGTAGATCTTGATCGACGCGACTTAAGGCACACGCAATATTTATGCATGTATAACACAGTTCAATAATTTTTTTTTTACTCGAAGTTATTAGAGAGTACTTAATCTACTGAAATATAAGGTCGATCAATGCCGTTATTCTATTTATGATGTTGTCATGAATCAACCACGTCTGTACTGTAGTCTAAAATGTTATAATTAACTTCTTAAAATCATTTACATTGCCCGATCTTATTTACTAGGCAATCAATATAGCTAGCCGGCTGTTTAGAGGACAGAACAGGATACTTTGCACGGGATAATTGTTTTGTCACCTCATCCTAACTGTCCCGTAATTCATAGCAGAGAATTAAGCAATGCCCTTACCTTGCTAGAGAGCTTATAGTATCTTACGCTATTAAATACAACCTTAATGCTACGTAAATGATTTCTCCAATACATAACGAGATAAATTGTTAGGTTTTGAGAGAATCGGAAATATCTAACCTTAAATGCTGAGGGAACCTACACTTTTTAGATTATAAGTAGACATTTTAAAACACAATGTTTAGGATTAATTCTCTATTTACTTTTTATTAATCACTCACGCATATAAATAAGAGAATTACAAAAACATAGAATAGGAAATGAATTCCTACCTCTACCCTAAGATAAACTTCTAATACAAATAAACTACTTGGAGATAACTCCAACTCTAACTTGGAAAAACCTACTACTAAATGACTTCTGCACCATAGTGTTACAAATAATTAAAAGACTCTGACTTAGATAAATAACTATAACTATCTTTATTTAATTAAATTACGATTACTCTAAATAAACTAATACAAGTTATATCAACGTCTTCTACACGTCGTAGAATTTTACGTTCATAACATTCATTTCCCCTTAGAATTATTCTTGCCCTCAAGGTCAAAATCGAAAAATTCTCTTTTCCATTCGCTTCCTAGGTGGGCGTCCCAAAGCACTTCCTCCTCAAAAAGCTGCTTCAGTTTCTGTTGCAGTTGGATCTCCATCTTCACCGTGGTTTCGTCTGCAAGTGTCATTATTTGTGCAAAGAACTGGTATAGAACATGATGCATCTTGTGGGTCTTCTCAAATAACAATTCTCGTTGTGACCCGTATTGATGGTGCACACCATTTTGTTTAGACTTGGACACCGATGCTAGTGTGGCCTTAACGACACAATGGTGTGGTATGCTCTATGCTATTGGATTTTCTGGATGCGGATGGCATTGGACTTCATTTTTGTGTGCATCCAACACTTTCTTTATTAAGAGAAGGCTGTGCAACTTGGCATTATTTTCTTCCATCGTCATCAAGCCTTCGAACATATCGATGAGGCTAGCAAATTGTTGTTCCAACTGATCAACTCTTGGATTTGCCATTGAGCAACCTGGGCTCTGATACCAAAATGTTACATCCTTAGGTTCTAAGAAAACCTAGACCTTTTAGATTATAAGTAGGCATTTTCAAGCATAAGGTTTATGATTAATTTTCTGCTTAATTTTTATTAATCACTCATGCATATAAATAAAAGAATTACAAAAACATAGAATAGGAGATGAACTCTTACCTCTACCCTAAGATAATATCTTAATACAAATAAACTACTTGGAGATAACTCCAACTCTAACTTGGAGAAACCTACTACTAAATGACTTATGTACCATAGTTCTGTAAATAATTAAAAGACTCTGACTTAAATAGATAACTATAACTATTTTTGTTTAATTAAATCACGATTACTCTAAGATAAACTATGCAAGTTATGTCAACATCTTCTACATGTTGTAGAATTTTACTTTCATAACACTTAACCTACTCACAGGTTTGTACTCGACGCCACTACCTTTCTAGAACCTTACCCACATGTGACACCTGACAAAGGATGTGTCCCATTAGAAGACACGAGTTCGATGCCACGCCTAGTCAAGGTCGTGCCTTGTCAGACGACGACACCTAGCTTAGAGCATGCAGGGAGATAACATTCCACAAAAGAAAGGGAAGGCAACCATGTCTCCTTGATAAAAATAAATAAAATAAAATAAAAACAAAAACAAAACAAAAGGCAGACTCACAGTGAAATTTGCCCTACAAGTTAGACTACCAAAACCGTTTACTGCTTAGAACCCTTGGACTCCAAAGGTTGGAAGACTTTGGAAATCCAAAGTCTAGTAAAGACTTAGGCTATGTTTATTTAAATGTAAAAAAAATTCTGTTGGAAAATGTTTTCAACAAACAGGAAAATAATTTCAATTGAAAACATTTTTAGGCGTTAGGCTTGTATGAAAAATTAACTACAGCAATGGCAATGGCGACGAAGGCAACGATTGACGACCTCTGGTGGAGGAGAATGGACTGCAAAAGAGAGTGAGTGCGAGAAAAAGTTCGGGTACTGTGAGTTGAGAATGAGAAACTCAAACTCAGAAAATTGTTTACGGAAATAAAAAATAAAAACTATTTTATGCAGCTTAAATGAAGTTTTCCTAGTCATCCGAATTTTTTTTTTCAATTTGACCAAGATTTTTTATCATACCAAACACTGAAAAATTCGAAAAACCTTTTCTATAAAATGTTTCACGTTAAAACAAACAGAGCCTTAAATTGCTCATTTGGAAATTGGCCTTGTTCAATCTCTCTGCTAGAGAAGATTCATTAACTAGAATGTGAATTTATTTTGTGAAACATTGGAACATCGGTTCTCAAATTGCCGTTTTACATAGATTGTTGGACTAAATTCACCATTGCCTTTCAATCTTTATCAAAAATTTTCATTTGATCATTTAAAAATGGGTTAAAATAATCTTAAAATAAATTCACCAACGCGAGCATCAATGAATTGCAGTCATAATTTGCATCTTTACTAGTGGTGGATATCACCCTAGGTCAAAACCGATCATGCTAGTAGGGGTGGCGTGTCATTGTACATCACCAGGTCATCGATATTGTACTAGAAGTCCTTATGAGGACGTGCAAATCTCTCATAAGAGGGTTAAACATACGAGTAGGCCATGTGAGAACGATTATGGACTGTAAATTATTATGATTATAATTGCACACTTCATCAACATGATTTTCTACATTGAATCACTATAGGTGTGATCCCTGGAATTATGCCTCGACTCCTTTATAAGTAAACCATTTTTTCTCTAATGGCACAATAAAGAAGAGAACGCTCACCAGTTTACCCAAAATCAATTCTATTGCTAAATTGCCCATTTTTATTGATTATTTCTAGTTGAACAAAGCTCACTGCATGGACAAAGTTTCGTTGATAATTTACTTACTAAGTCGTAGACTTACGCAATTACTTTTTCATAAAACGTCTTTGTTTTATAATTTAGTAAAGTTACCTCAGCAAAGCAGTCTAGGGCTATTCACAAGACTTGAGATGGTAATGTATATTAGTAATTGCTTTCATACTTGTAGGCTATAGTTTGTATTGAGGATAGAAATTGACACTAAGGTATTTAATCTTTCAATTGAAATCAATATTTCACTTTCCGCTGCATTTTATTCTAATAGTTGTTATAAGTAACACCTCCAGGTAATTACTAGTTATTTAAGTTGGAGGCGCTACGAGTAATACTCCAAGTTAATTACCATAGTTAATTAATTTTGGAGGCATTACAACTATATATTTTTTTGTGCAATATCATTGTAAATACACAGCCATAGTGCTAAGCACTATTAATATACAACACTTGTAAAATTAAAGTAAATCTTCTAATGACAGCTAGATCCACCTCTTGCACCATCTACAACACCAACTATTCTGTAAAACATTCTTTTACAGGTGGAAAAAGAAACATGTAAATCCACAACTTAGTAAGTAAAATCACTCTCAATAGACATCCCATGCAGTGAGCCCATTTTAATGACAATTATGGAGAAATACACGTTTATAAATATGCACATAGTTGCAATTTAATCTATAAACATTATAACGTCCAAGATATTAATTTAGTAGTTTAAAACACAAATTAGATTAATTAAATGAGAAATTAAGAAAGGTATAGAAAAAGAACACTTAAAAATAGTTGAAGTATGAAATTCAGGGTTTGTGTCTAGACGGGTCAATCAGTAGGGTCCTGTTTGCTGCCGTGTCCGGACGACTTGGGGACGGGTTAGTTAGTAAGTTCAGGATTCAGCGTTTCCGGACGAGGCAATTCTGTTTCTGGACGGCTTGGACATAAAGTTTCATTTTGGGCGCGTGTCCGAATAGCTCACTAACGTGTCTAGACAGGCCGGGGTTTAAGTTGTTGGACTCAATTTTCAGCTCACTTTTCTTTCCCATTCTTCCCCTCCAAACATTTTTCTCCATTCTCTCTCCTAAGGTTAGGTTCTTGTATTTTGAAGCTCCCAAACTCAAATTCGACACCGAAAACGCGATCCTTGGTGTAAAATCATTGTTTTCACCGATTAATTTGAGGTAAATCCATAAACCCTAGCTTTTCTTGCATTTGGGTTTAATTTTTAGAGTTTGAGCCTAATATCTCAAATCTCTTTAGGTATTTGTGTTTTTGCTGAGTTCTAAACAATTTCAAAGCAACGGGTTCATCTTTGCTGAGAAATCAAGGTAAGACCAAAAACTCTAGATTTTCTTAAGTGTTGTAAATTGGGGTTTTTGGTGTCAAACCCTAAGATCTTCTTATAGGTATTGTTTTTAATTATTGAGTTGTCAAATAGAACTCTAGAAATTTTATGAGTTTCCATGGGTTATGACTCTTGAGGCGAATCAAGAACCTTAGCGGGTTCTAGAGTTATAAATGTTGTGGGCTAATTTTAATGTGTCATTGCAATATATTATACAATGGTACATTGCAAGGCTTGCATGGAGAACTTCTTCATAAGCCGTTAGTCAAGCAGTCAAGTGAGTATTTTAACTCACGAAGAAAAGATACTACTTTTTAGTGGGTTTATAATATTTTAAAATGCTATATTTGTGATAACCCGAACCGATAATATTTTGTGATAATATTTATTGTGAGAATTGATGGAGATCAAGGCACCGCTTCAAAGGATCTCGTTCAAGTACCAATTAGGCCGGTTACGAGAGCACGAGCAAAGAAGTTCAAGGATGTAGTCAACGGACTCATCCAAGAGTTATGGGCTCAAGCAAATTCGTGGAGGCCCATTGAGCATGATCCACGTGGGCAACAAAGAATCGTCACCTTGATTCAAGTTCTAGAAGGATCTAGTCAAGGCTAAGAATTGGCAAGAAATATTTTGTGTCTATTCTAGAATGATCAGATTGTATGGCTATTCTAGGGGCCACTTTCTTTCCTTTTATGTTGTCTTTTGTTTCTTTCTATATGACTCTAGGCGTCCAGCTCTTCTTTCCTATTCCAGCTCTTTTTTTTAGGCAAGTAGGGATTTATTTTAGCTTTGATTAGTAGGGTGGGCGTCCAACCTTTATTGCCTTATATGTCTTGTGTGTTTTAGGAAGGTAAGGATTTCTTTCCTTACCCATTTTTGGCTTTAATTAGGTTTTCTATGTTAGGGTTTTTTTTTTTTTTTTTTTTTTTTTTTTTTTTTTTTTTTCTCTCTCTTGTAATGTTCAGCCCTTTAAATAGGTGCATAAGCAATGGAAAACGCAGACATTGATTATTCATAAAACTTGTGAGGTTTATTCTCTTTAGTTCTTTGAAGAACTACGCGAACTTATCGGGATTTCCCGTGGCGTTCATCTCGACTTATCAAACAGAGTTTCCACCACCGTTTGTGGCGTCTTACTTATACCGAGGTTCTTGTTTGTCATAAACAACGGGTTGAGGTCTTCCATTCGAATCTGTCCATAGAACGATCTTGGGTTCCCTTTCGTTGTTGGGTCTCGTTATTCTTGACGGGGTTCACATCAAGAATACTTCTAATATCTTGAATTATGTTGATATTTGATTTGGTGAGGTTTCACAAGTTTCAAATATATTTATGGAAACAGGTATGATTATGATTTTTGAGTTGTATGATGGGTCAATGTTTTCATGATGTATTTGAAAAGAGAGTGAGTACTAGATGATGTTAAATGGTGCATAAGTGTGTGGAAGCATGTACATAATGATTATATGGCATGAAAGCATGAGCACGCAACGAAATCATGAACGTTGAACATAAGACCGAGGGTTAGAGTCCCGTCAGCAACACAAGTGTAAGACCAAGGTTTGGAGTCCCACTAGCATCAGCAACTAGATCGGGGGATTAGAGTCCCACGAGGACAATGCAACCAAAGATCGGGGATTAGAGTCCCCCTAGCACTCAAGTGTAAGATCGAGGATTAGAGTCTCACCAGAATCAACAACAAAATAACGAAAACAAAGAAAAGGCAAGCATGACACGATGGTGATTGTGACATGTTTTATGATTATTTTCATGATTAGTGATGAGTGCCAAATATTGTGTATTTGGACCCCTTGATTTACATTAGTTAGATCTTTAGCCTTGTTATTTTCTGATGCTTTGGTTAGTTTTTGTGTTTTTATATTTTGTAGGTCAATAAGTGAGGAATGGTAAAATTCATGAAGAATTGCTTGGAAAATTCGGAAGTTCTGAAGAACTCGATCAATCGAATTTTGCCCGAAGTCGATCGATCGAATATTAATCGATCGATTGAAATTTTCCAGAACTTACTTTTGCAGAAGCGCGCCAGAACACCCAATCAGGAGCTTCTCCACAACAAAAAGCAGTTCTCCCTTTGATTTTCACAGCAGAACACGCTGGTTTCGTGTTCTTGGTTGTCTCTAGTAAGAGAGGAACCCTAGAGGGGGCTAGATGAGTCATTTTACATGGGTTTCTAGCCCTAATTTCCTTCTATAAAAGCCATAGCCATGCCTCCTTATTGGAGAGTTCAGAGAACAGTAGCTAGGTTTAATTTCGTTCATTTCATAGTGTATTTCAGTAGTTTTTGTTCTTAGACACTTTCTCTTTGTAAAACTTTTCTTTTATTTCCATGTTTGTTCTTCATTTTCTTGTGTTGTTCTTAGTCATGGAAGGCTAGTAACCTCAACTAAGGTTGAGGATGAAACCTTTCCATTGATGACACTCACACTTTTGTTGTACTACTTGCACATTTGATGATATATCATATTTGTTGTTCAAGTTCCATTCATTTAAATGCTTTATCTTTTGCAATGAATGTGGTTATTAGTAGATATAGGACATTTAATGTGTTTCAACCGATGGATACATTGTTTTATCGATTTGAATGATGATATCCATTGTGATTTGTTCATTGAATGGATACATTGGATGATTTGATTTCAAATGGGTACTCTTTGTGATTTATCTTTGAGTTGGATTCATTTAATGGTTCTAGAGTTTGTAGTTAAGACACTTGAATGACATCCAAAGCTTAATGTTCTTTGGGTGTTCAAGTGGAAACCAAGAGTGTGAGTTGTTGGATTTGGTTTGGTAGATTCCTTAGCCTTAGTTTCTTTTAATTTGGATATTTTATTTCATCTATTTTATTTAGTCTTTTGTTCTTGAATAAATCCTCAAACCTTTGGAACTAGGTTAAAATGAGGTTGATTAAACAAGACACAATATTTGACCATTTCCCTGTGGATTCGACCTCGCACTTGCACACACTATATTGCAAACAATTCGTGCGCTTGCGAGTACTCATTAAAACACACATCAATTAGATGTACCAATATGAATAAGTGTTTGAATGGAACAAAGTATATATATACCGTTATAGTTGGGATGCATAGAATTATTTATGTGGAATTTCATGATAGATATATCTATATGCTTATGAGTTTGAATGAAACAGAACATATGTATCTTGTTATGGCTAGTTTGCATATGATGATTATATGTGATGTTATGCTTAGATGTACACGTATGACGTATGCTTGCATTACCCAAAGGTTTGGAAAGCTTGTATACGAGTATAACTGAGTTATGATATTATTTGTTTATTGCTTAGATGTATTTGAATGCTTGTATTTTTCAAAAGTTTGATAAGCTTGAATATGAGTATAGCTGAGTCACATGATATATATATATATATATATATATATAGTTATGGTTCATAACATAACTGCTAGAAACCATGGTCATATGGGTTAACTTATCTAGAATTTGTTGTTCTGCTAAACCATCGATATTCCATTCGTATAGTTTATCAGCAGAGACTGCAAATTGACTTTGAAAACTTCTTTCCTCAAATTGGATATCCGGAGGGGTAGGCTTAGGATACCAATTCTTGGTAAGACTTGTTGGAGAAAATCTAGGGTTTTTGATCCTGTTTAGCTCTAAGTTGTGACTACTAAGCTTTTGTCCCCGTCAGAAGACAAATAAGTTTTGTCGGCCACCCGACAAAGTACTATTCATGAATAGTGACTTTTTCACTATTCACCAAAAGTTTTACCTTGCTTTCGGTGCGAGTTACCTGAAGTAAAAGCAAAATGAATCTGCTTTCGGTGCATGCCTGACAGCATTAAGCATGCTGGCATCCTGTGATCCAGCCTGAAGTCTATTTAAGGAACGGAAGTCTGAAGACTTTTGATGGTACAAAGATATATTCCTTTCTAGAGTCATGCTAAGAGATGATAGCAACTAACCATTTTGCAAAGAAAAATTCATAAACGGTTTGCCTCACCTCTTTGCCCATAAGATCAAAGAAGTCTTAGTCAATGAAAACAATGTGATAGAATATGATAATCTCACTTACGGGAATATCATAAGTGCCATCCAAAAAGAAGGTCTTAAGATGTGTATCGATATGAAAATATCGAACCAAGCCAATATGGATAAGAAAAAGGCTAAGTATGAAATGGGTAATTTCTGTGAGCAGTATGGTCTACCCTCAGTAGCACCATCAAAGAAGCATAAGAAGTCTCGTAAGCATGAAGAATATAGAAAGCATAAGAAAAGGTTTAAAAGATTCAAGAAAAGAAGCTTTGAGCCAAATGATTTCTATAAAAAGGAGAAGAAGAAACCTAAGAAAAGGTTTAAAAAATTTAAAAATAAAGATAATTGTTATAAGTGTAGTAAGCCAGGTCACTTTGCAAAGGATTGCAAAGCTAAGGAAACCATTAAGTCTCTAAAAGTCTCTAACGAAGAAAAAAAAAATTTAATAAGAATATTAGAGATAAAAGACACTAAACCCAGTGACTACGAGTTTAAAATAAGTTCAAATGAAAGCTACTGCTCTTGTAGCAGTGATAAGTCTAAGTCAGGTCCTGACATAAGTTTTGGATGTAACGACACTTGTTGCAAGACAATTAGAGTTTTAACCAAAGAAGAAGAGCACGAAGAATTACTTTTTGATCTTATAAGTAGGATTGAGAATCCTGAGTTAAAAAGACAATACTTGGAAAAGTTAAGAAAACTCCTCACAAAAAAAGAGGTAAATAAGTCAAAAAATCTTGAGATAAGTTTAAGCAACACGCTTAAAAGATTTGATAAACCCAAGGAACAAATCACAATAAAAGATCTGCAACTTGAAGTTAATCAAATTAAGTTTGAGATTAAAATTCTTAAGGAAGAAAATCAAGAGTTAAAACAGGATGTTAACTTCCTGAAAATTGAGTATAAACTTAAAGTCAGCCGCTAGCAATCAAAGTGAAAGTGAAGCCGAACCTGAGCCTAAACTTGAAGACACCCCTCAACTTGAAGAAAATTGTCTAAGTCTTATTAATCGAATCCATATTAAAAAATGGTATTCAAAGGTTAATATTAAGATTCAAGATTTTGAGTTATTTGTAGTTGTATTAATTGATACAGGTGCAGATCTTAACTATATACAAGAAGGACTAGTTCCTACAAGGTATTACAGCAAGTTAAAAGAAACTTTGCGTTCTGCCAATGGCAGCAAGATGCAAATTACTTTTGAAATAAACAAAGCCCATGTATGTCAAGACAATGTTTGCTTTAAGACAACATTTGTCTTGGTTAAGAATATGACTGACAAAATCATATTAGGTTTGCCTTTCATCACTCTATTATATCCTTTTACAACAGACCATGATGGTTTAATTACCTACCCCATGGATGAAAAGTTTAAGTTTAAATTCCTAGCAAAACTAGAAAAAAGTCATCTGAATGCCTTCAAAAGCAATTCTATATCTAAGACTGTTAGCTTAATTAAGTCAAAGACTCAACAGATTGAGTACTTACAGGAAGAAATTAAGGTCAAAAGAACTGAGGAATAATTAAGTCAAAAATCCCTTCAATAAAGAATTCAACTCTTTGAAGATAGGGTCAAAAGTGAAGTATGTTCTGATCTTCCTACCGCCTTCTGGCATAGGAAAAAACACACGATAAGTCTTCCTTATATCAAAGATTTACTTGAATAAAATACTTACAAGAACTTAGGCCAGGAAAATTCTGACAGTTACAAGCTTAAACATAAGGCTTGGAGACATTACAAGTTTTTTTGAGAGGGGGATTACAAGTGTTTGGGTTACAAACTTTTTCAGAGGAGTTTTATCTCGCTTGAATGAGCTATGCTAGCCATTACAGGATGTGTTAACTGAGGGGCTTCTTTCTTAAGCGGATACTCATGATGGAGGCGAGTTTGGAACCTAGATAAGTCAAACTTATCCCACCACTTAACAAAGAACTGTCTTGCAATGCAGGAATGACCGTTCTGGCTTAAGATGCACTGCCATTTTAAAATCCACGAAATCTTATATTGGGCAAAGAAATGGATTGTAATGGGCAGTTGGGCTTCTTGATGAGACAATTTTCTTACGGTAGAGAAATACCGTATGGCTTCTTGAACTTCTTCTGAAAGGATCTCATTAACTGGGCCATGAACTTGCCACCACCTGTGAAACCATAAAGGAATAACTCCTTTGAAGTTTTTATCAAAATTGATGAACCAGGAGTGGGAAAATGACTCATTGTGGTACAAGAAAACTTTGTACCAGGCTTCAATATAGTCATGGTAGCAATATTGGACATTTCTATTACTTAAGCTTTTCAGAGCATAAGGAGGCATTCCCCAGTCTTTTTGGGAAATGAACTTCATGATGAACAAAGAATGGAAGGCAACTAGAACTAAAACGAAGAGATCTAGATTTGGAAAAAGAATTACGAAACCTTAAGTTGAAAGGAGTTTAAACAAGCTCTCAAGTGAGCCACCCTTGCTACACGGCAGAAAGCCAACTTGAAGACGAAGAATCCTCAGGAGGAAATGCTTCCCCTACAGAATTTGACTTCATGGTTGAAAATGTAGTTGACCCTCAACTAAGTACCCTAAGAAAACCTTTCAAGCCAGATTGGGATAAGATCAATAATGATCTTATATCTGAAGCCAACATTGAAAGAAGAAAAGTTTATCGCGAAAGGTTAAACCTTGAGCAAAAGAAGGAAATCCTGAGTCATTTCAAGAATCATGTTATACAAACCGAGACAGAAATCTTCTATCTCGATTGGCTTATAAGATGCCAGTGTTTACTTTATTAGCTATAAAATGTTTGAAGAAAAGAAGTGTTCTTACTAAGAGTAGTCGTTATTATAAACGTATGGTAGAAGAACGAAATGTCTGCTCATTGCAAAACTTAATGAGTTTTATACTACTGAGACTGTTGACTCATTATTCTACCTATGAGAACGTGACGACCACCACGAACGTGTAGATGCTGATGTTGTGGCTGCAGGTACCGCAAAATTCGAGTAGAACCTTGTGGCTTTATATTTGGGAATTGGGATATTACGACTAAGGCTTATTGCATCAGTCGTATGTGTCGAACTTGTGGATAGTCCCTTTTGAGAACATTTTATATATATGGCATGTGTCGTATGTGATATTCTTTTTGTATAGCCATTCTTTTGTTATGTAAACAATATTTTATTAAGCCTTAAACAGATAGATAACTAAATGGTTTTAATGTTGTAATTATTCTATTTATGTTAATGTTAGAAGTTTCCGCTGCTATGAGTTTAGTCTCTGATATATTATGCATAAGTTAGGTGATGTGTTTGAGTTGTGTTAGTTCATAGCTAATTGTCATGCCACTATGATGATCCATTATATATATATAAATGGGTCATCACAAACATTGACATAAATAATGTTCAAATGTAGTGTTAAGCAATACTGATAAGGAACATTTATACTTAGAAAATCATGTATTAGTTTTTGAGGCAGAAAATCTTGCTAATGTGTCATACATAAATAATAGAAATAGTCATGGTCACAACTCTCTCAACATGGCTTATCCATGTACTGAACCCCTTCACGGTAGGATCTACGCGTCTTGTGTGACTAACGTACAACCCCATAGCAAATAGGAGAAGTATCATAACAAGTTAACAAGTCATCCCCTAGTTGTTTGACCAAGTTTGACCCTGAGTGCTACTTAACTAGCTAGTGATATAGGCAGGGGTGACCCCATCAATACATGGTTATGCTGTCACGATAGTTTTCGGAATATCAATCCAGAGTAGAACTCAAACACACACCATTTTGCCGTATAATGTAGTATGTTCATGCCATAGTATTTTGATAATCAATTTCATAACATAAAATAGTGTCCATGTTATACCATCACTTTAGTGTTTAATAATATTAAATATAACTTCACAAGTTAATTTATGGAGGTAAATCATACAGATTTAATCAATAATATCATTGTAAAAATATTTTCAATGGAACGATTAACAAAGGCCTCTAGGGCGGGATCCCAGCCCATTATGTTCACAGAAGAGGATGCACGAGGAGTGTAGCATCCACATGATGATGCATTACTGGTATCCAAGTTCATCGCCAACTATACCACTATACATGTCGGACTTTGAGTAGATAAAAATCGTTTTGCTAAAAATGTCTTAGAAAAGAATAGAAAAAATATAAATTAAAGAAAGAAAAAAGGTTATAGAGAAATTTAGTAACATTAAACCACTAAAATGTCATAAAATGCTATTTGTCATTAATTTATTAGCCAAATAGTGTGGATTTTTCATTATAATTTACTTTTAAAAATCTTGCGGTTTGAAAATGTAGAAAAATACATTTTCAAATTGTAGGCAATTAAACAGATGAAATTTTTGAAATACATAATTTTAAAGACTAAACTACGATTTTGTCAAACGCTTAATTGTTTTTTAAAAAACCCATTTTAAAATCACTATTTTTCAACTCGTGCATTTTAAAACTACAAATTCAAACAGACAAAGTTTGGAACGGATGAGAAATCAGTGGTTGTCCTACCTTCGTAAGGCAATACATTGGTCTTTCTCTAATTTATTGTGTTGAGCAATCAAGCATCAGTAGTATTATGTAAAGGAGTTGGTGTTAGTCTCAATTAAATTTTAAATATATGTAATCTAAGTTAAAGGCTTAATTTAATTTTGAATATGCAACCAATTCTCTTAAGATTCGGCTTATTATATATAATAATTATATACAACTTTTCAAATGTTCTTTTCTTTTTGCCAAATTTTCGTTAGGAAAATTGTGTCAAAACGTCTATGAAAATTAAAAGAAAAAAAAAATCCTCAAAATTTGTCAAGTGGATTACAGTAGTGTACTCAACAAGCTAGGTGGTGTGATGCACATTAAAAACAAGGCTCTGATTGATTGGTGCTGTGGACACATGGGGTTGTTCTTTAGTTTACGTCCAAAAAAGATATTTATTTAACTAGCCGGTCTAAGTCGATCTGCTTCATGCGTCTTTTATATGGATTTTAAGAAAGAAAAAAAAAATGCATTTCTAAAATCATACAAGAAACAGATCCTTATATATATATATATATATTGGTAAAGAGTAGTACTGTATCATTTAAGGATATATAATTCTTACAATATATTAATCATAAAGCAAATTCATTAAGAATAAAATTTAAAAACATACAATTAATTGAATGGAATATTGGGAATATGATTAATTAGTACTAGCTAGGTTTATATCTTATTAATTAATTAACGAAAACTGCATAGATCGAGTATATTAGTATGAATAATAATTAAGCCGCGAAGCACATAATCATTCCTATGATCAGAGAGCAAATCAAATCGGAAGCACTCACCCCTAAAAATAATGGTGTCATCTCTTTGTGAGACCAAAAATATCGGTCCATGTGTGAGTGAGTATTAAGAGTGTGTTAAGCGGGGCCCAGTAGAGCTTAAGATAGTCCCAATCAGAAGTTGCTTCATCTTTGAAATTAGGGCAAAGGAACAACAAATCTCCTTTTCTTCTTTACTTTTGGAAGCTACTCAGCTTGCTTTTGCTACGTCTAATGCTTTGTTTTATGCTATCCATAACATTAAAATAATTTATTTATAGAAAGCTTTCAATTTTGATGTTGATAGGGATTAGGGGGTGGGGATCCACATGGACCGTCATGCATATGCATGCATGTGTCACATGATCATAGCAGAGGAGAACAATTAACACGTACAAGCCTGCCTCGAATTTTGATGTCATCGATGCGTGCCACCATGCCATGCCATGCATTACCTCTATCTCTCTCTCTCTCTCTCTCTCTCTCTCTCTCTCTCTGTCACGTGCGAGTGTTGTGTAATTGACTCATTAGTCGACGGACAAGATATTAAAAAAGTTAAATTACGATGGAGAAAAGAGAAATGAAGATAGTACGTACTTTCAAATGCTTTTCATTTTCAATCGCTTTCCTTTCCTCATCATGTATGATGCATATATGCTACTCTTCCATGCATCTAAGATCAACCGGAATCTTAAAATAGGATCGATGATAAGAAAAAAAAACACAAACACCACTAAATTTATCCCTTTTGACTAGTCTCCACACCAGAACTCAATTTCAAGGATGAAGGACAGGCCATAATTAATAATGTACAAGTTTTGTCATCAGATCTCTGAGATTTACTGGAGTGATATATATAACTATTTTCATGTAATTGTACAGCATTAATTTGTATTCATCCAAATTAAAGAAAAAGAGTAAAAAACAATCTTTAGCATTAATTTGAGCGTTAAATTAGGCTCGATCAGTCGTAAATAAATTAATGACCTATTTCTTTCTTAATTAATTACTTGTTTTATTCTCTGAGTTGTATGTGAGTACCCTTAATTCTAAAAGTACTGGAGTACTGGACTGGATGAATGTACGTCTTCCTTATTAATTCTTATCTCCTGGTCATCACCTAAATTAAATGAGAAAGAAATAGCTTTTGTTTGTACATTTGGAGACACAGAGTGTGAGAGCATCATTTCCAAGTTATATGGGACGGTACACTCTTCATTATTAATTTTGTATGCATAATAAAGAAGCGCGCAGCTTTATGATGCATGATATATATATTTGTTGGGTATTTAATGATGCTACCAACTGATGATTCAAGCAGGAGACAAGAAGCCAATAAAAAAAAAAAAAAAAAAAAAAAAAATAGAATTCGTAATATATGCATTTGTCCCCCCTCCCCCTCAAAAAATAAAATAAAAAAGAAAGATAATTATACCTTTCTATACTCGGTGGTTTCTTTATTCTTTTCTATTATGTACTACTGTAGCATGTGCTGTATATATGATTACTAATAAACTAAACAGGATTAAAGTGAAATTTCAAACTTTCATTAACGAAGATCACATCAAACAACTTTCGGAGTTTACAATATCATGAAGGAACACATAATAATCGATCTTTCATCCAAATTTTCTTCACAAATTGTTGGAGCTAGAGCATTCGCTAGCTAGCTAATAGATGGGCTTTCATGTTTGTTTCCTTTCTTGTATGCATCACGTACGTGCCATGATTGAAAACTGTACAGAATAATCTTGGAGGCATCAACCAAATTACCATATATACTTGCTACAAGATTGGTCATTTAATTCTCTTCGGAAGTGTATATATGTACTAGCCATTTTCAAAGTATCACCTTCCAGAATGATATCCAATTTACGTTAGCGGCATGCTATATATCTTCTTAAACATTAATCTTTGATATCCAATTTACAGGCACAAACATGCTTTATAAAATTAATTTATCCGTTAATAATATTTAAATTAGTTAATAGAGCCATGGATGCATGTCTTGAACCAGAAGACCTGAGTAGATAGGATGTAGGGTATATATATATATATATGTTCCAACTAATTGTATGGCACTACCTAGCTAAATATGACCCATGTCCTTCAATCATCCATACATATATATTAGTTGAAGAGCATGATCGAATATCTTTGATGGACATACGCATGCATGGTCCAGGGTCCATCCATCCCCACTCCCTCTTCCTACAAATTGTGAGAGAAACAAATTCTGAAGCGCACATGCATGCATGGATCGAGATGGTTGAAAAACCAAAAATAGAGTTGAAGAGGGCGGGTCGGGTGGGGCATATCCAAGGAAAATAATGAATCATGGCACGCAACGAAAGGATGAGGGTCGGAAAGAAACCAACAACCGGCAATCAAATCCATGTTTGTCAAGGACCAAACAATGGACGATTTCCCGCCATAGAGATGACCAGAATTCCAGTTGGGAAACAACTCATTGGAGCGCACTAGCAACCGGCCCCCACAGCCCACAGCCCACAGCTAGGCGCTGCTCTTGTCCATGGAACTAGCAATGCTTCTATGCTCCCCCTATCCCCCTATCCTATCAATATATGTATATATATGTCACGTACACCACCTAACCATGTGCCTGCCCATACTTTCTTTTCTTTAATCCCACCCAATATTTGGCAACAGTAGATTCAATTTCCTTGTTGGTGACACGGGATCATCGACACGAAAGCTCGGTGTACGTGGCCAGTGGCCGGCCACCTTTACTTTTTACATGTTGTTTCTTTCTTAAACTTAATTACTCAGTCAAACCCGTACATGTTGATGATCACTGGAATCTTCAATTGTGTTGAAATTTCCTCCATTCTTGTATGCTTCTATGTCACGACTGATAGGATGGATGCTAAGCCAACCAATTTGAATCCAAAAGCTATTGCTTCATCTACAGTTTGCTGCAACTGTACCTTTAAAAACTTCAATGCATGTATCTCCGATCCCGATTTGTTAGCCATAATAATAATAATAATAATAATAATAATAATAATAATAATAATAAAAATTAACTCTGAATAAACCACAAAATTTAAATGCACAGAGTGCTTTTTCCTCCACATATTCTTTTGATTTCAACTTTTTTCATAGGCAGGGTGGTGTATCAGAAGCTGGGCAGAATAAATACTTCTCACAATTAGGTAAAAAATTGACCAAAATTTTAGTAAATGAAATCCATTTTTGACGCGGTATGAAACTAACATTATTTTCTCTCACACCGTATGATAGCAACAAAAATTAAAAACTAAAGAATGAAAATAAAATTTAGGAAGAAAGAATAAAAAATACGAAAGAGAAAGACCCTAATAATTATCCTAAATAATCAAACCGAGAAATAACTCTGAAAGACTTATAAATTAATTGATACTTCAAAACTTGATTCTAAGATTACATAGACATGCCTTTATAGGCAAAGTTTGAGTATTTTCCAAGCAAAATACTTGGAGAAAAAAAAATAAATAAAAATACAAAACATAACCGTAAACTTATAGACAAAGTAAAATTCTTGTACAGAAAGTAAAATATATTATTCTAAAAATAGTCTTTAAATATTTTGTATGATCATTTCAATTCTTGTGCTGATCTTATTCACGAAATAATCTTCAAATCGTATGCCTGATTTTCTCATGCATCAGTCTCACCAGGTTGGAAAGAATTCGTCCTTGAATTTGAATTATTTTTGTCTCGATCTTTTAGATGTCCAATAAATTCATTCTATTCTATACTTCTCAACACCAAAGTAACTTGATACTAGAAGAAAGACAACTTGCAACCCATTACAACATGACTCTGAATATTACATCTGAAATTACTCGCACCAACTTGAGATGAAATAATCTTTGACAAGCTCTTGATTGATTGTCATAAATATTCACTCTCTGTAAATTTTTTCCAAAAATTTTCAATTCTTTCTCGACCACAAAAAATCAAAATTTCTTCCAACATGCTAAATCAAACATTAAGATTTTCTTTAGGAAAATTTGACAGAAAATTTTCAATCCCAAGGAAAATCAACATAACTAATTTTCTCAAGACCCCATTAAGATATTTCACTATTTAGACTTTCATTAAACATTTAATTATCCACTTTTAGTTCAACCTCTTGACCATATGACAAAAAACTTACCTCTATAAGATCTTCATCATTAATATATATATCATAAGTTGGTAGAGAATTCCAATATATAAAAAATTGAGAAGGATCTTCAACATCTTCTTCATATTGAAACTCTTTATCAACAAACTCTTCATCTTGACCACGTTGTTTCTCGAACCAGAACATGATTGTGATACGGGTTCTCGAAATTGGATTATGAATCGCAACCGTCAATATCTGTCAATATCGCTGGGTTAATTTTGAAACCTGTCTCTTCAAGTATTCAATTATCACGTCTTGTACATTGCGTTCATGGTAGGAGACTTCCTCATTCGAAACTTGTCAACGCCAACCACAACCACGACCACCAGCCATGAAAACTGATGAAAATTCACCCCAAGAAGACGCTAAGCTCTCATACTAACTGACGCTAGAAAAAACTAAGATTGTTCTGACAGCGTATGATAGCAGCAAAAACTGAAAATTGAAGAATGAAAATTGAATTCAAGAAGAGAGAAAATAACAAATAGGAAAGAGAAAGACCCTAATTGCCTCAAATAAGCAAACAGAGAAATAACTTCGAAAGACTTAAAAATTAATTGATACTTCAAAACCTGATTCCAAAATAATACAGACATACCTTTATATATGCAACGTTTGAGTATTTTCCAAGCAGAATATTTGGAGAAAAAAAAAATACAAAACATAACCATAAACTCGGAGACAAAGTAAAATTCTTGTACAGAAAGTAAAATATATTATTCTAAAAATAATCTTCAAATATTTTCTATGATCCTTTCCATTATTGTGCTGATCTTATTCACAAAATAATCTTCAAATCTTATGCATGATTTACTTCTACATCAGTCTCACTGGGCTGGAAAGAATTTGTCCTCTAATTCGAATAATTTTTGCCTCAATCTCTTGGATGTCCAATAAATTCATTCCATTCTATACTTCTCAACACTAAAGCAACTTGATACTAGAAGAAAGACAACTTGCAACCCATTACAACTTGACTCTGAATATTATATTTGAAGTTACTCGCACCAACTTGAGATGAAATAATCTTCACAAGTTCTTGATTGATTGTCATAAATATTCACTCTCTGTAAATTTTTTCCAAATTAAAAATTTTCAATCCCAAGAAAATCAATATAATTAATTTTTTGAAGACCCAATTGAGATATTTCACTCTTTGGACTGTTATTAAACAGTTAATTATCCACTTTTTGTTTTACCTCTTGACCATATGACAAAAAACTTACCTTTATAAGATCTTCATCATTAATATATGTATCATAAGTTGGTAGAGAATTCCAATATACAAAACATTGAGTAGGATCTTCAACATCTTCTTCATGTTGAAACTCTTCATCCCGACCACGTTGTTTCATGAACTAGAATAGGATTGTGATACGGGTTCTCGAAATTGGATTCTGAATCCCGACAGTCAATATCCCTATACATCTCCAAGTTTTGCGCCGCTAGACGCTGGGTTAATTATGGAACCTGCCTCTGCAAGTATTCAATTATCATGTCTTGTACATTGCATTCATGGTAGGAGACTTCCTCATTCGAAACCTGTCAACGCTAACCACGACCACGACTACCAGTCATGAAAACTGATGAAAATTCACCCCAAGAAGACGCTAAGCTCTCATAGCAACTGACGTGGGAAAGAACTAAGGTTGTTTTGACAGCATATGATAGCAGCAGAAACTAAGAATTGAAGATTGAAAAGTGAATTCAGGAAGAGAAAATAATAAATAAGGAAGACAAATACCCTAATTGCCCCAAAGAAGCAAACGTAGAAATAACTCCGAAAGACTTAAAAATTAATTGATAATTCAAAACTTAATTTCAAAATAATACAGACATGCCTTTATGTAAACAAAGTTTGAGTATTTTCCAAGCAGAATATTAAGAGAAAAATAAATAAATAAAAATACAAAACAAAACCATAAACTTGGAAAGACAATGTAAAATTCTTATACAAAAAGTAAAGTATATTATTCTAAAAATAATCTTCAAATATTTTGCATGAACCTTTCCATTCTTGGGTTTATCTTATTCATGAAATAATCTTCAAATCTTATGTCTGATTCACTCCTACATCAATCTCACCGGGTTGGAAAGAATTCGTCCTCTTATTTGAATAATTTTTGCCTCAATCTTTTGGATGTCCAAAAAGTAACGTCCCGCTTTTACAAAAAGCGTAAGTGAAATTTTTTCGAATTTCCACAAGATATTACTAACTTATCAGAGGTAATTATTGGCAACGGAATAAATGTAATATAAATTTGGAATAGGTTGACACCTCAGAGCTACTACTGAAATACCTCAAAATATATATAATGAGCCAGTCAGCATAATTATACAGACAGTAATACCAGTAATGCCAAACAGGGCTAGATAATCATACAAGCCAAATATCTACATATAACCGGAGAATTATCCATCACATAACACACTTTAAAAATAAGGATACATTGTCATATAATCAAGCACACATATGATTTTACTCTTTTTTAATTCACACATCCTTATAACACACACCTAAATATTGTTCACCTCTTTTCTCTTAATATATATATATATATCAAAACCTCAACATATATACTCTCACACTTACATTTCTTGATCCATTTTTAAAACACAATTTACCCATTCTAAATTACTAATCTCATGTAGTGAATACTCATCTACATGCTTACACATATACTCACATGTAAGTTAGTCAACTTTTCATACAACATGCATAATTAAAAGCAAGAGCAAGTCATGATTTCAATTAACAATAGAACTACTTGATCTAGGAGAAGTTTAAGGAAGAAAATACTCACCCAAAGTTCCCCAATAACTTAAAGAGTGAAGGAGAGTTGCTGTCCAAGAGAGTTCCACTTGCAAAGCTTGGTTTCTTGGTCTCAAAACAAGGGAGGTTTCCACTCACACTCTACCACTGATTTTGTAGGAGAATGAGGGTGGTTTTGGAGCTTAATTGGGCTTGCTAGGTGCTGGAGAGTGAGGTGAAAATGGAGGATTTTCATGCTACTTCTACAGCACTAGAGTGAGAGAGAGTTTTGGCTAGAGTTTTGTTTCTTCTTCATGAAAATCAACTCCCCATACAACCTATATATAGCACTCTTGAAGGGCTGAGATTTAACCAACAAATCATCATCTCAATGGCCGGATTTGAGCCAGCCAACACCTCAAATCTATAGCTCAAATCTCATAGGTGACTATTCCATATCTTAGTCCATGATTACATGATATCTAAGGAAATCTAGTTGGGCTTCAACCAAAATGGGCTAACTAGGCTAACTAAATATGGGCATGATCGTTTGGCATCAAGTACCACGTGTGGGTCCCAAATCATTAGGTGGAAAAATCAATTTTCGCAATTGGCGGAAACTGAACTGCACTGGGCGAAGTCGCTCGATCGAAAATAAAGTCGCTCGATCGACTTCGACCTATAATCGCTCGATCGACCAGAAAGTCGCTCGATCGACTACACTTTATTGATCCAACTCTCTACATGCATAACTATATAACTCAATTAGACTAAGAGCAATTCTTAAGTCTTATATTTATGCACATATTTTGATAACTTAAGTGGGTTGTCTTTCCCGAGTATTACATCCCACCCTTCTTACAAAAATTTCATCCTCGAAATTTGCAATCATAAAAGACAAAATAAAGTCTAATAACAGTCAAGAAATAATAATTTCTTTCTTGTTACCTAGTCATCTTCATCGTCAGTGAAGATATCCATGGGTGGCGCCGCAGGGATCTCCTCTACCTGATCAAAAGGAGCTTCCTCCTCCTCCGGCTGATGTTCTTCTTCAGGGGCAAAATCTTCCATCGGAATATCCCATCCCATCTCATGATGTATCTGAGCCATCCTATCAAGTATTATTTCGTTAAGAGCCTGATTATTAAAGTAAGTCTGCTGCTGTAACATGAATTCTCCTATGGGGTCGAACACTCCCAAAGGAATAGGTCTTAAAGCAAATAATCCTGGGGCCGCTGGCTGCTCCAAAGGAATATCAGCAGGTGCCGGTAGGTCCTCTGGAACATTAGGAGGTACTAACGGAAAACCAGGTGGCATAGGATTCCCTTCTAGATCCATGCCTGAAAGTCAAGGCAAATATATAACACAAATGTATGACATTTAAAAAAACATAGCAAGTATTTTAATCAAATACCGCAAAGAGTTTTCAAACCTCAAAACAAATGTGGATATTTGTTCCTCATTTCATGTTCAAGTTCCCATGATGCTTCCTCAACGTCGTGGTTTCGCCATAGAACTTTAACTAAGGGAATAGTTTTGGTCCTTAGTCATTGCTCTTTGCGATCAAGAATTTGAATTGGCAGTTCTTCGTACTTGAGATTGTCTTGCACTTGAAGAGGCTCGAAGTCTATGATATGGCACGGATCATGAACATGTCTTTTCAGAGTTGAAACATGAAAGACGTCATGGATTCCAGATAAAGCTGGCGGTAACTCGACTTTGTACGCCACGGGGCCGATCACTTCTTTAACTTCGAAGGGTCCTACAAATCTTGGGCTCAGCTTTCCCTTCTTGCCATCATTACTCCTCTCATCGGCGAGACCTTTAGGTAGACAAGGTCACCCACATTGAATTCCAATTGACGGCGGTGCTTGTCTGCATAGTTCTTTTGCCGGCTCTGGGCTGTCAGCATCCTTCTTTGAATAACGGAGATCTTGTCCTTCATGTCTTGCATCATTTCCGGCCCGATGAGATATTTTTCACCCACTTCATCCCAATATAGCGGGGATCTACATTTTCGCCCATAAAGCGCTTCATATGGTGCCATTCCGATAGTCGCCTGAAAACTATTGTTGTAGGCAAATTCGACTAAAGGTAAATATTTGATCCACTTACCTTTAAAATCCAGCACGCACAATCTCAACATGTCTTCCAAAATCTGAATAGTTCTCTCTGATTGTCCATTAGTCTGAGGATGATAAGCAGTGCTAATGTTGAGCTTAGTTCCCAATGCATCTTGCAAGCATTTCAAGAACCTAGAAGTAAATCGGGAATCCCTGTCGGATACAATAGAGACAGGCACTCCATGTAATCTGACGATGTCTCTAATGTACATTTCAGCTAACTTCGGTACCGGATCAGTGATATGAAATGGAATGAAATGAGCACTTTTGGTAAGCCTATCGATCACAACCCAAATGGAATCTTGGCCACCGAGTGCCTTCGGTAAGCCTACAACAAAATCCATGGCAATCTGATCCCACTTCCATTCCGGAATACTTAAAGGTTGAAGAGGCCCTGCAAGTCTTTGATGTTCAGCTTTCACTTGTTGGCATGCATGACATTGGGCCACGTATTCAGCAATATCTCGCTTCATGCCCTGCCACCAGAATTTCTTCTTCAAATCTTGATACATCTTGGTACTCCCGGGATGAATCGTATATCGCGTTTTGTGGGCTTCATCTAAGATATCTCTTCTCAGTTCCACATCGTTAGGTATGACAATCCTAGTGTCACCCATTCTCAACAAACCGTCATCCGTGAAATAAAATCCAGAAGCGCTGCTATGCTTAGCCTTACTCACCAATCCTTGCACTTCAAGATCATTCTCCTGGGCCATTTTGATTCTATCAAAAGTTAGAGGATGAATAACCAAAGTTGCTAAGACTGCTTACTCCTCCGCAACGTTCAGTTGAATCACTTCTAGACGTTGAGCCAGTTGATCTGGGGTAGTGATAGAACTTAAGATTCTACCGCATGACTTCCTGCTTAACGCATCTGCTACAACGTTTGCTTTCCCCGGATGGTACATGATATTGCAATCGTAATCCTTGATTAACTCAAGCCACCTTCGCTGCCTCATATTCAATTCTTTTTGCGTGAAAATGTACCTGAGACTCTTGTGGTCGGTGTAGATCTCCACTATCTCTTGAAGTAGGTAATGTCTCCAAATCTTCAACGCATAAACGATGGCTGCAAGTTCCAAATCATGTACAGGATAATTTCTCTCGTGGTCCTTCAGTTGTCTCGACGCGTAGGCGATCACCTTGCCTTGCTGCATGAGCACGCAACCTAGGCCTTGAAGAGATGCATCGCTAAAGATAACGAATTTCTCTGACTCCTTGGGAAGGGTCAGGACAGGTGCAGATACTAACCTTTGCTTCAGCTCTTGAAAGCATTCCTCACATTCATCGCTCCAGATGAAATGAGCATTCTTCTTCGTCAACGCAGTTAAAGGCCTTGAAAGTTTAGAAAAACCTTCAACAAATCTTCGGTAGTATCCCGCAAACCCTAGAAAACTCCGTATCTCATTTACATTCGATGGTTGCTCCCAATTGATCACCGCTTCAATCTTTCTTGGGTCAACTGCTACTCCATCTTCCGAAATTACGTGACCTAAGAACGAGACTTCCTTCAGCCAAAACTCGCACTTCTTAAGCTTAGCAAAAAGCTTATTCTCTCTCAAGATGCTCAGCACTGTCCTCAAGTGCTCTTCGTGATCTTTGCTAGTGGCAGAATAAACTAAGATGTCATCTATGAACACCACCACAAACTGGTCAAGGTACTTGTGAAACACTAGATTCATTAAATCCATGAATACAGAAGGTGCATTAGTCACTCCAAATGGCATGACTAAGAACTCGTAATGTCCATAACGCGTACGTATTGCCGTCTTCGGAATGTCTGCTTCCTTTACCTTAAGCTGGTGATACCCCGATCGAAGGTCGATCTTGGAGTATACCGTAGCTTCCTTCAATTGGTTAAAGAGATCGTCAATCCTTGGTAACGGATACTTGTTCTTGATTGTCACTCGGTTGAGTTCGCGATAATCAATGCACATACGCAGGGATCCATCCTTCTTCCTTACAAACAGAACGGGTGCTCCCCATGGTGAGACGCTAGGGCGAATGAAACCCCGGTCTACCAAGTCTTCAAGTTGCTTCTTCAGCTCCTTCAATTCTAATGGCGCCATACGGTATGGTGCTTTATGAATGGGTTGAGTTCCTGGCATCAAATTGATAGAGAACTCGATTTCTCGATCAGGTGGCAACCCAGTTGAGATCTCGATGAAAACATCTGGATATTCGCGCACTACAGGTATATCTTCCAGCTTACGTTCTTCTTCCGACTCACCCCTGACATAGGCTAAAAATGCTTGTGCACCACAGCTAATGCTTCGCCTTGCTTGAATAGCAGAAAGAAGAGGTGGAGTGGCTCGTACTCGGGATCCACAGAATTTGAATTCCTCTTCTCTTGGAGAGCGAAAGACAACTTCTTTCTTTCTACAGTCGATATTGGCATAGTGCTTCGACAACCAGTCCATTCCTAGAATTACATCAAAACCTAACATTTGAAATACGGCTAGGTTTGCCGGTAGAAATCTATCTCTTATGACGATAGGGCAGTTCTCAATGGATTTCCTACAAGTAACTATATTCCCAGTAGGTGTGGATACAGTTATGCTTTGGTTCAAGGGTCGAGGAGTCATGCTACATAATTTAACGTATGTAGATGATATGAAAGAATGTGTTGCACTTGAATCAAAAAGAGTACTCGCTACTTTACCAAAAAGAGGAATGGTACCTGTTACCACATCCGTATCCTCTTCGTCACCTTCGACTCCTTCTCCTCCGGGCATAAGAGAATACACCCGTGCCTGAGTTCCGCTTCCTTGAAGTTTCGCTCCTCCTGCAGCATTCATAGGGCAATCCTTCAGAAAATGCCCAGGCTTACCACATCTAAAACATGTGGATGCTCCTTGCTTACAATCCCTTATGTGTGTCCTTGCGCATTTGCTGCAGACGGCCTTTTGATTCGAAAAATTCTTTCCCAAGGTAGGCTTAGAGCCACTTCCAACGGCCTGCCTCTTGACTGGGTGTGTTATCTGCTGCTTCGAACGTTTCTTCAATTCATACGCAGCTGCTGATTCTCATATTCCTCTTTCAGCTAGGGACGCCACTTCCACCAATCTGGCATATTCCTTTATTTCCAGGCAGATCACTCTTTCTCTGATACGAGGGTTGAGGCCATTCTCGAATCGTTCCGCTTTCGTTTCTTCGTCAGGGATAAGATTGGCTGCGAACCGAGCTAGCTCCATGAATCTGGCGGAGTATTGCTCTACAGTCATGTCACCTTGGACTAGATTCTGGAATTCTATCTCTCGTAGTTGCCTCTGAGATCGAGGGAAAAATTGTCGATTGTACTCCTCCTTAAACATCTCCCAAGTAATTACTGTTCTTTCCCCAAGCAGCACCTTCCTTGCAGTCCACCATCTCTTAGCTTCACCTGTCAACTGCAGTACAATGTACTGAACCTTCTGCTCGTCTGTGCAACCGAGGGTGGTGTACAATACATCTATATCTGTGAGCCAAGCCTCTGCAACATTCGGCCCTTCTGTTCCTTCAAAAGTTTGGAAGTGATAGCTAGCAAAATCGCGTAATGAACAACCCACAGGTTCGGCTCGTTCATTGGGTCGCGGAATTTGTGATATCACTTCGGCCAGTTGCCTAGTGGTGTCAGCTATAAGTTGTACTAAAGCTGGGTGTATGCCATCATTGAATGGTGGCGGTGGAGGTGGGGGTGGCAGATCCTCCTCACCATTTTCTTCAGGACGGGGAACACGATTAGAGTCATAGAGGGGACGACGTCTAGGAGGCATGATTCTGTGTTTTAAAGGAACAGTTATTCCACATTTGTTGGATACTAACATTCCTTTAAGCGACTATACAATGTTTAAAACCAAACAATAAACTAACAACCTAACTATTTAACAATCAGCCACTGATAAAGATTTCATAAACAAATCATGTTATAAATAATTGTAACACTTAAAATTACTCAAATAAACAATGATCGTAAACCACAAAATTCTAAGTGCACATATACATCTATCTATTTTATTCTTATTCTAACTCATAAAATTCAAATTAATATCTAGCATATACATATATATATGCAAGCAAAAATACTTTTATGTCCCTATAGCTCTGTGCGCCTAGGTCTTATGCTAAGGCCAAACCTAAGGTCCTCAGAGCAAACTGCTCTGATACCAAAATGTAACGCCCCGCTTTTACAAAAAGCATAAGTGAAATTTTTTCGAATTTCCACAAGACATTACTAACTTATCATAGGTAATTATTGGCAACGGAATAAATGTAATATAAATTTGGAATAGGTTGACACCTCAGAGCTACTACTGAAATACCTCAAAATATATATAATGAGCCAGTCAGCATAATTATACAGACAGTAATACCAGTCATGCCACACAGGCTAGATAATCATACAAGCCAAATATCTACATATAACCGGAGAATTATAAGTATTGTCTTAAGTTAGGCTAATGAACTACAACAGGGTAGTCCCAAAATATAGGCTATCCAGCCTTACAAAAACTGAACCAGGAACCATCTATGTGTCGGGATAGTCCTGATAATCCTCTTCTTCTTCATAGCCTGAACCATTACAAATACCATACAAAGAGAAGAAAACAACATAAACACTAAAGTGAGTCCGCTGTTTCCAATAATAATATGGGTGCTGATTTATTTAGTTAATGCAACATAATGCAGTGGCCATATAATCACATGTATATACAAAATATAATCCATGATCGCGAGTCATAGACATAAAGTGAACATAAACGTAATCATAAGGCAATGACAGTTTTAAGTGTAGAGTTTTAGGTATTTCCCTTTTTCCACTACTCTGTTGGCCTTGGCACGGTTAGCGTGTTATTTGAAACCTTAGTTTCCTTACTTAACTTTTAATTATAATCTTTGGGAACCTTGGCTCCTGGAAACCTTGGTTTCCCTGGTGACCTTGGTACACCAGTTTTTGTATTTATTATTCTTTTCAGGTATCTTCTCATTCATTGAGAACCTTGGAACTCATGTGAAGCCTCGCATACCCACCGTGGATCTTGATCCAACAGCTTGTTAATAGACAGGTTATTAGAAATAATAAAATATGCAAAACCACATGCGCAAACAAGTAAATAAAACAGTAAACATAATATTATAAGAAAGTCAACCAGTTTCGTCCTCAGTAAGTATAGAGATACTTACTAGTTTCTGCTTCAAATATTTTCCTTTACAACTGCATAACAATCATCATATGATGATAACGAATTAATAAAGCATTCTATGAAATCATTATTATTACCATATCTCTTCTTAGAAATTGCAACGGCTACAGATTTAAACATGATCTCTTATTTATCTATTTTAATGCTTACTCACCAACTCTTGTATTAGCACTACTAGAATTATCCATCACATAACACACTTTAAAAATAAGGATACATTGTCATATAATCAAGCACACATATGATTTTACTCTTTTTTAATTCACACATCCTTATAACACACACCTAAATATTGCTCACCTCTTTTCTCTTACTATATATATATATATATATATATATATATATATATATCAAAACCTCAACATATATACTCTCACACTTACATTTCTTGATCCATTTTTAAAACACAATTTACCCATTCTAAATTACTAATCTCATGTAGTGAATACTCATCCACATGCTTACACATATACTCACATGTAAGTTAGTCAACTTTTCATACAACATGCATAATTAAAAGCAAGAGCAAGTCATGATTTCAAATAACAATAGAACTACTTGATCTATGAAAAGTTTAAGGGAGAAAATACTCACCCAAAGTTCCCCAATAACTTAAAGAGTGAAGGAGAGTTGCTGTCCAAGAGAGTTCCACTTGCAAAGCTTGGTTTCTTGGTCTTAAAACAAGGGAGGTTTCCACTCACACTCTACCACTGATTTTGTGGGAGAATGAGGGTGGTTTTGGAGCTTAATTGGGCTTGCTAGGTGCTGGAAAGTGAGGTGAAAATGGAGGATTTTCGTGCTACTTCTACAGCACTAGAGTGAGAGAAAGTTTTGGCTAGAGTTTTGTTCCTTCTTCATGAAAATCAACTCCCCATGCAACCTATATATAGCACTCTTGAAGGGCTGAGATTTAACCAACAAATCATCATCTCAATGGCCGGATTTGAGCCAGCCAACACCTCAAATCTATAGCTCAAATCTCATAGGTGACTATTCCATATCTTAGTCCATGATTACATGATATCTAAGGAAATCTAGTTGGGCTTCAACCAAAATGGGCTAACTAGGCTAACTAAATATGGGCATGATCGTTTGGCATCAAGTACCACGTGTGGGTCCCAAATCATTAGGTGGAAAAATCAATTTTCGCAATTGGCGGAAACTGCACTGCACTGGGCGAAGTCGCTCGATCGAAAATAAAGTCGTTCGATCGACTTCGACCTATAATCGCTCGATCGACCAGAAAGTCGCTCGATCGACTACACTTTACTGATCCAACTCTCTACATGCATAACTATATAATTCAATTAGACTAAGAGCAATTCTTAAGTCTTATATTTATGCACATATTTTGATAACTTAAGTGGGTTGTCTTTCCCGGGTATTACAAAAAATTCATTCCATTCTATATTGTTCAACACCAAAGCAACTTGATAGTAAAAGAAAGACAACTTGCAACTTATTACAATATGAATCTGAATATTATATCTGAAGTTACTCACACCGGCCAATTTCATTTGAAATAATCTTCACAAGTTCTTGATTGATTGTCATAAATATTCACTCTCCGTAAATTTTTTTCAAAAATTTCCAATTCTTTCTTGATTACGAAAAATCAAAATTTCTTCCAACATGCTAAAACAAATGTAAAAAATTTCCTAAAGAAAATTTGACTGAAAACTTTTAATCCCAAGAAAATCAATATAATTAATTTTCTGAAGACCCCATTGAGATATTTCACTCTTTGGACTTTCATTAAACACTTAATTATCAACTTTTTGTTCAACTTCTTGACCATATGATAAAAAACTTACTTTTATAAGATCTTCGTCATTAATATATGTATTATAAGTGGGTGGAGAATTGCAACATACAAAACATTGAGAAGGATCTTCAACATCTTCATGTTGAAACTCTTCATCCCTACCATGTTGTTCCCGAACTAGAACAGGATTGTGATAAGGGTTCTCGAAATTGGATTCTGAATCCCGATCGTCAATACCGCGATACATCTCAAAGTTTTGCACCACTAGACGCTAGGTTAATTGTAGAACCTACCTCTACAAGTATTCAATTATCACACCTTGTATATTGAGTTCATGGTAGGGGGACTTCCTCATTCGAAACCTGTCAACGCCAACCACAACTACGACCACGACCACCAGTTATGAAAACTGATGAAAATTCACTCCAGAAGACACTAAGCTCTCATACGAGCAGACGTGAGACAGAATTAAGATTAATTTAACAGCATATGATAGCAGCAGAAACTAAGAATTGAAAATTGAAAATGGAATTCATGAAAAGAGAAAATAACAAATAGGGAAGAGAAAGAACTTTGAAAGATTTAAAATCATTTGATACTTCAAAACTTGATTCCAAAATAATATGAACATGCCTTTATATAGTTAATCTAGTAATCTAGTTTTTAGTCTTCTTCTTCTTCTTCTTCTTCTTTTTTTTCTTAAAAAAAAAAAAAAAAAAAAAAAAAAATCCTCACCCACTAAAACCATGCTAATGTCCAAAACAAAAATAAGCAAATGCTTTCCAAAAAATTAGAAAGCATCCATCTTACATGAAAATATGGGAAAAGTAGTACACGCATTAAACTTACACTCATTTGTTACTTATACCTCAAAATTTTAAAAAGTGACACTCGACCCCCTCCAACTACCACTCCGCTATCCTTAACACCATGTAGCACCATTTCCTATAAATTTGGAAGGAAAATGTGTCACGCGACCTGCACGTGAATTTTTTGTACAAAACTCCCAAAAATGCCCCATTTGCTAAAGTTGTTTAGCTAAAATTATCCCTAAAAACTATTGAAAAAACCAGAAGAAAAAAAAAATAATAACTAAATGAGTTGGTCAATCTACCTCTAGTATTGGCCACCCCCAAAAAATAAAAAAGGAGAAAATGTAACAAGGAGTGGCCGAATGTGATGCAACATGCAGAAGTTATACAACAAGGAGTGGCATTCAACTCTCCAACATGCAGAAGTTGTACAATGTTTGAGGATGAATATTTAAGAAAATTCTCCATAAATCCTCCATTGTAGAAAACAAGGTAGGTTTTGCAAAAAGTTTTTTTGTTCAAAAAAACCAAAAACATCTCCTCCACTGGGCTTTGAAGACATTGGAGAATCAGTCCCAACTCAAAATTTGCTTGAGGAGGCACTAGAAGAGGGAAGAGTTCAACAAATTTGAAATCATGTGTTCTACAAGCCTCTGTGCGTCTAAAAGGTTTAAGAAGATATACAAGTTGGTAAAAATGATGTCGTTCCACTTAAATTGGACAATGTTGTTTCACGCCCAAGGGTCGTATCTCTTAATGCACAAGACGGCATTCTTTCTGTCCAATACCCAAAGGACATCGTTCCGTAGACGTTATTAGAGGCTGAACGAAAACACACACGTGACGTCGTTTTGGGCCCATCCCCTTAAGCCTAAAACAAAGTCGTTTTTCAGCCTATGCGCCATGCCCAATCTAAGTCAGCCTAAGAAGGAAATTCATAATCTGTAAGGTTGTTCTTTCACTGGCCTACTTCAAAGCCCAGACCCAAGGTCAAGCCCAAGACCAGTCAGCTTGAGTGTCCGAACCAATAAACAACTTGACTCGTTCACCTAAGTTTACCCACGCACCCAAATCGAATCGCGCCCCCACAGCCTAATAGTCTGAGGACTGTCCAAACAGTGACATTCTGCATGTGAATAAAATCAAGCTAATTTAGCACAAATGTAGGGAGAGCTTATTTAAGGCCCTAGGATAAATCCTAGATGCCTTGTTTTCATTCCTTAGCCTACCAAACACTAGAGAGCGAGAGTAACAGAGAAAAGAAGAGTTTGGAGTTTTTAGGCTTTCACCTTTGCTGAGATTTGGGCTGCCCTAAATTAGCCCAGTTGCAAGGGAGCTAGTAGAGTAAAACCCGCTAGCGATTAAAGCCCACTAATGGCATTCGCCAATTGGAAGCCCAATTGTTGATCGGGACTATCACTTCTCTTGATTGTCAAAGCTTTCGTTGATCAGGGATCGAATATAGACAACCATTATGATCGCCATCAAAAGCACCCATTAGCCCGAATTACGAGGATCTATTGGGGGTTGATTGGACCAGCATTAAAAAGGGGATCTTTGGACTCTCTCTCTAGTTCGGGGATCCTACAGTACGGTTGTAAGACACGTGTTACTCTACAGTACTCGAACATGACCAATGTTCCATCAATTCCTCAAATTGAGAGATGAGGACACCATAGCCTGTCGACACGTGTTATTTGGCCCTACCAACTAGTACCCCACATAAATTAAATATCAATACTAAAAAAATGAAAATGAATGAGAACTAACCCAATTACCTTACTCAAATTTTTCAACAAATATATGTAATCTTTTCCAAAAATTTAATTATTGTTTTAATTCATTTTGAACGTTTGCCATCCTCTTAGGAATGTTCAAAGGAATCCTAGCACAAACATTCGATTAACCATAGACAGAATGTTTGATGGTTGCCCTAGTTGATGCAACCTTTATCCTTATCCTCTTTGAGAATGTTTGATGCTTTTGCCGAAGGATCAACTTGTCTTTTCTGCGAATGTTCGAATTACGACACGAACGTTTGAACGTGTTTGAAAGATAAAATCCTACTCACCCAATCCTATCCACTTCCTTTCCCCTATAAATACAGCTCCCCTATGTTCTTCATGCACCATTCCCTCCCCATGCATCCTACCCACCCCATTTCTAGAGTGATGGAGATTCTAGAGAGAGAATGAAGAAATTTGAGGCTTCTTCACCTCATTGACGTACGCCTTGTTCCTAAGCTTGTTTTGATGCAAACCAAGGAGCTGGACATGTTGATCATACACGTGGGAATGGAGCTGAAGTTACACAAGACCCTTTGTCACTTCCTAGTGGCCCAATTACAAGACTTAGAGCCAAACGTTTCAAGGAAGCACTAAATGGGCTAATCCAAGAGAATTGGACTGACTCTAAAAAGACCAAAATGGGCTCAAATAATAATCAAGGCTTAGTCCATGTCATCAAAACAATTGAAGAGGCTAATTAGCATGCAAAAATGTGACCAGCATGGTTTGACCATTAAAGGGTGTGAACTTGTTGAGTTTCAAGGATATTAAATAAGGGAATGAACTTGGTCTTGGCTAGTTATGTCAAATACATTGAACTTAGTCATTTAGTTATTTTGTGGGGACTTGTTTTTGTTGTTGTTTGTGTTGCTTTTAAAGCTGTAGTTATGAATTTTCCTATTCTTGGAGGGTTGTTCCAAGTATATAGATGGGCATTACGAATTTTGTAAAGCAGATATTGTTTTCAGAAAATTATCATTATTGTGAGGTCTTGTGTTCCTCTTTGTTCTTGAAAGAACTCTTTGAACTTATCAAGTTAATCTTGTGGCGTTCAAACAACCAAACTTATCACCTTGATTCTTGAGAGATTCTTAGGTTTCTTGGTGTGGCGTTTCAATCCTTCGTAGTCTTGGTTTCTCATCTAGTTAGGTGATGGGTCAAGGCTCAAACAAATCTTGTCAACATGATCTTGGGGTTTCAAACCATCATTGTTATCGGGTTTCATCACAATTGTTGGTGGAGTTCATATCATGTTTTCATGTTCTTATTATCATGTGCTTATGATTTATCATTTTTTTTAATAAGTTCTTAGCATGCCATGATAAGTTTAGAAAAAATGGTCCCTTTTAAAGAAATTAGTTTTCAAAGAAGTTGCAAAATTACTCTTAAATTTCATGACCCATTACGTTGATATGTGTTAACATGTTTTTATTAGGCTGTTTAAAAATTATAGTTAAGGGTTATTACGTCTTGGGTATAAGATTTAAGTTTTTCATGCATTCTAGTGCCATTCAAATATTCTACACTCCTTGGACGAATGTTCTATACTCGTGGATCGAGCAATCGATGCTAAAGGACAAATGTTCAAAGGTGCTCAAAATCAGTAATTTGGGGTTTTAATAACTGTTTAAGCTATTATGTGTTTAGGTTAGATTTTTGAGTGGTTATTCATAATGTTAGGTATATTTCGCAATAATGGGAATCCAAGATGTCCAAGCTTGTGGATGAACGGACAAGGTAAGTAAATACTTATATCTTGAAACAATTATAAAATGTTATGAAATTTCGACAGGCTTATAACATACCATTTTAAGAAAAGCAAATCATGCTTAGTCAGCTAACATATCGCATTTTACTTTGAAATCAGTTTTGCAAGTATTTACTTACCTCATCCGCTCATCCATAAATTTGGATATCTTGGGCTTCTGCTACTGCGAAACATACCCTAAAATTGATAATACTCCTTAATCTATTAATAAAACCATATTTCAGCATTTCTAGCATCCTTCAAACGTTCAGCCATAAGAATGATTGTTTGACCCATGAATGTTCGGTGGTTCCAGAATGCCTGAAAATCTAAAGACATTTTACTCTAATGTTCTCACTCATGATTAAGGCTTCTAACATCACAACAAGAACATTTTAAAACATATCATTGTAACCATTTATGAAAATTAGGAATGAGCATATACTTATGTTTAGAAAGAGCATTTTCTTTCTATAAAGTTTTGTATGCTTAAAATTTAGGAAAACACGAAGCTAATAAAGATAGAATATTAACAACATGAAAGAGAAGTTGGAAAACAAGGGTTAGGTATCTAGTGAGGGTGGATTATCTTCAAAACTCCTTACCTTCTCTCTAGAACTTCCCTCTAACATGAAGTTGGATAGGATAAGTGCATGGGGAAAATGGTGTAGGGAAAACGTAGGGGAAAGGGGTATTTATAGGGGAAAGAATGCAAAAGATAAAGATTAACTGATTAGTCATTTGACGAATGTTCTTCAAACGAGGCTCGAATGTTTGTTGTGCAATTTTGATCTTTCGATGTACGATCTGACACACATGTCAAAGGTGTAAGATGTACCTTCTGATATACAGTACAACACGTTATCGAACGTTCGTGACAGGAACCTTCAAATGTTCATGGTGGGAAGTTCGAACGTTCTCAAAAGGATAAGGATGATTGGTTCCGTCAAATAGGGTAACCATCGATCGTTCGCTACAGAATGATGAACATTTGTGCTAGGGTTTCATCAAACTTTCTAAGGAATAAGCAGAACGTTCGAGGGGAATCAAAATGTACTTTATAAATAATTTCTTGGGTGATGGATTACAGAATTTTCCTAAGTTTTTAAATGGGAAAACTTTACTTATAACTCCTGATCTTTCATAATTTTTGCAATTAAGTACTTATACTTTAAAAAGTCTCAATTTAGGATATCTATCTTTCAATTTTTTTTTCAATTTCAAACATTTGTTAAAATTTTCCATTAAATTCTGTCAAAATTCTCAAAATACCCATTTTTTTAGGAAAAAAAAAAATTCAAGGATTTAGGTGTTGGTCAGAATTTAATGGAATTTTCAAAAATACCTATGCCTGAATCTTTGAAATTTTTTATAAATTTTTATAAAAAGAATAAACACAGTGATATTTTGGAAGTTTTGATTGAATTTAACGAAAAATTCTAACGGAGTGTTGAAATTGAAAAGAATTAAAAGATTGATACCCAAAATTGACACATTTTAAACTTTGAGTACTTAATTACAAAAGTGATGAAAGATCAGAGGTTATAAGTGAAGTTTTTCCTTTTAAAATTGTAAAAATTGTTAGTTTTTTTTTTTTTTTTCCCTCACAAATCCAATGGTTATTTTTGTGACTGGCGCACCTCATACTCAGTTGGGCTGTTAGTATATGACGATATGTATATAATATTCAGGGCATTGATGTTGTATTACAAGTCTTTCGGGATAGCGCCAACCCTGCCAAAAAACAGTTAATATCCTAGGTAGACCATACAGAAGATAGCTATGACTAATTTATATATATGTATAAGATATTTTACCCCCGCATTAAAAGATTAGTTTTTGTCACTGGAATTATGCCTCAACAACTTTTCAAACTAAACTATCTCTTATTAGTTGTAATAGGAAGGAAATATACCTCAATTTATAAAAGCCCGTGTTTATAATTCTGGAGTTATTAATGTCACTTAAGGCTTATTTTATATCCAATTTTGTAAAGATTTATTTACTAAATTATAGACTTATGCAATTATTTTCCTTTACTCACGGTTTAGCAGGTTGTCAATATATAAGACCGAAAAATTCGTTAGGATAAAGACGTCAAGCGAATGGCTCGCAGGAGCAGGTTTGATTGTTTTGAATTTGTTATAGAAATAATATTTAAGAACACTGATTATGTAATTGATACGTTTGTGATGATTAAAATAAGTAATCTCACATCATGATTTTTCATTTTTCGTTTATTTTTACTTTGATAAGTCATTATGGGTAATTCAACTAGTCAATTACCAGTTAATTGATTTGGAGGAACCACCAATAACTCTTTAAGTTAAGTAAAACACAGTTACCTAATTTTCAGTGTGTCACATTAGCGCCCCCTCCTACAATTGAAAGGTGGAGCCTTGAGCATGTACTTACGAATGAATGAAGATGTATGGAACACAAATGGAGTTATAGAACTGGGTTCGATAAATGGATGGGACGAGATCACCCAAGAGTCAATCGAGCACAAACCTTATGATAGACTTGATGATGAGGTATCCTACTGCCCCTTTATGTGGATTTTGAGATCTGAAATTTCCAAGACAGAATTTTAATAAGTGTTGAGGAATGTAACACTTAGCTTCAAAATCATAGATTAAAAAAGTGAAACAAAGTGTATAAATGTTGATAAATCTTATGGAAATATGTGGTAACAAAAGGCGAGTGATTAGGAAAATGATTATGGGAGCAATTATTCTGTGATAGTCAAGGTGGGTTTACTAAAGGGCAAGAGAACAGTGGAAACACTATCTTACGAGGGAAAACATTGGATTTTGAGCCCTAAAATGACACCCACCAAGCTTGGAACGATGTCCACGATATGCATTTTGAAAAGAGCTTTTCAAAATAGGGTTACTTGCGCGATTCTAAGACTAGTGGTGAATGTTAAGCCCATTTTACAAGCACTGCGCAATTCTCTCTAGAGTAGCAATCGAATGGTTTGGGGCAGCGATCAAATGTTGTCGAGTTGTGATCGAACAGACTAAGTAGCAATTGAATGGTGACCACTTGGAACGCGAAAGAACGCATTTTGAGCTATAAAAATGTTGTTTTTACGTTAGGATTTCATTTTGTGCTCCCTCAAACTTCAAACCACTAACCAACAACCCTAGGGGAGAGAGAGGGAGAGAGAGAGAGAGAGAGGGGGGGGGGGGGAAAGTTGAGAATTTTGAAAAAAAGAAGTGAAGGGAGTGTACTTGGAGCAAGCTTCAAGGGTAAGATCCTAATAGTGTTCTCTTTAAGTTTCTTGAAGTCTCAAATGATTTATAGTATATGGATCTACTATTTCGAGATTTATATAATATGTGTTTTTATAATTGTTTAATGGGTTTGTGTGTTGGATAAGAATGGTAGAGAAGAAAGCCACCTCCATGAAAAAACCCAATCTTTTCTTCGAAGAGCTTGAGACTTTGGAATATGTGGTGAAGTATGAGTTGTAGGAGGATGAAAAATGAGATTAGAGGAGTGCGTATGATTTATTGTGGATTAATGATGATTTTGGGGTTAGAAAGTTAAAGCTTTTATGGATGCTTTGAGCTATTTCATTTTTAGTACTATTCAAGAGTAGATCTACTATTGTTTAAGGTGTAAATCTGTTGTATCTTTGAAGTATTTTAAGGGAAAGCTTTGGTTTTTGAAAGAAATGTTGGGCTTTTTGGGTAAAATATTTAGACTTTGGTGTTTGGGTTCCGTTTTGGGGACTGATTTGTGCTTAGGATAGTGTGATGGTCTATTTAGGCCTTAGAATGAGTTAGATAGGTGAAAGGCCTACCTTTTGGAGTTTTAGGGTTTTTATACAAAAAATGTTAGAACGGTACGATGAACGATCGAATGGTCCTAGTAACGATGAAATGGTCAGACTGACAAAATGCCTAGAAGTTTGAGTTTCAGATTTTTAGTTCTGATTTAGTTTAGATGTGCAACTAATAGTATAATCTTTCACACACAATGGAGTTGGTAATTTCAAGGACGGTTACCGAGGAGAGACCCTTACGACCATGAAACTCGAGTGGAAACTTTTATGAAGCTTTATGGCATGCTTATTTTATTATCAAATGTGCATGCATTTATACTCGCATGAAATATTTTGCATAAATAATGTAAACTTTATCTTTGCGTAATGGAGTGTTTGAAAAAGGAGCGGTGCATCATATGGGTTTTATAAGTGTATGCATGTAAAATGAAATGGCTAATTGTATCATATGACATTACTACCCTAAGAAATATGTGTGAAGGATCTAGAGCATGTGCGTATCAGTATATGAGGTTGATCTTATAGTCTAGACTAGTTAGATTCTAAGTTGCCTTGGATCTATTGGCCAAATGAGCTACACAACCATCCATGGATGTCGATCACATTATGCGGCATCGCTAGTGGTATGGATCACCCGGAGTCGGATTTGGTCGGACCACTTGTAATGACTAGCCATTGTACCTCGCCGGGGCATCAATGTTGTATCATATATCATTTTGAGGACATGCAAACCTCACCGTAGGAAGGTAAATGATACTGGTAGACTATATGGGGAGTATCTAAATTATCTATGATTTGTTCACATGTGCTATCATATATTATTATTGTTATGTATCAACATGATTTTCTGCCTTATTATTCTAGCCCACATTTGTAGCCTAGTAAGGATGTTTGGTGCTACTTGTTCAGTACTTGAAAATATTATGAAAGAATGATTCACTTATTCTCAACGTGAGGATACTAATGCTGCTTGTCAAATGATTACATTATTCCAAAGCATTTTGATTTCACATTTGATGTAGGAAATCATGGATATTACTAATGTTATTTGTCAACATTTCCAGCAAAAATCTCAAGACACCTTGAATGCTATGCAATTAGTTTCTACTATAGAATGACTCATCCAAAAGTTTAGAGACGAAAATTGAGAAAATTTTCTTGAGAAAGTTGTCTCTTTCTGCAAGCAATTTGAAATTGACATTCCATATTTAAATGTCCATTATATTAAAGGTCAAGGTCGTTATGAATAGGTTCACATTATAATAGAACATCATTATCATTTTGACATATTCAATATTACCACAAACTTTCAATTATAAGAGCACGGTGAAGGGACGATGGAACTTTTGGCACTTATTTCAACTTTGGATCATAATGATGCCTATAAATCTTTTAGCATGGATGATATACATAGTCTTGAAAAGTATTATCCTCTTTACTTTTCTAAGCAGTAGAAAATTAATCTGTGATTTCAGTTGAAATATTTTGAATTATATCGAGAATTGATAGAGATAGAAAAAGTAGAGACATACTATCTTATTAACAGATTAATTCATCTTGTTTTAACTCTTCTAATGTCTATAACGACTACCGAATGAGCATTTTCAGATATGAAAGTTGTTAAAACAAGACTTCACAACAAAATGGAATATGAATTTTCTGCAAATATTTCAGTTGTCTATATAGAATAGATTTTTTCATCTTTTGTATATAATAAAAATTTAGTATATAAAGAGAACAGATATATATATATATCTTGTTATTATATTTGATAATTTAAATTTTGGCCCTACAAAGTCAAATTCCAAGTAATCTGAGGAATCAGTCTTGCAACGTTCCTACTTGAATGGTGTCAGTCTACACAGGTCCTCCTCTGTTTGTGGCAGTTCTGAACTACTTACGTACATGGGTAAAATGGAAAAGACAAGTAAAACAATTCCACCCCTCAGCGATCACAATCCAATTTAGTTCAGTGGTCGAAAGCTGGTTTTAGTCAGTCAGACGGTATCAAACTCTGAGCTGATGAGCAGCTGTCCAAAATCTGTTTAGAATTTATCACACGCTTCAATCACCTTGGCTTGGCTTTATGGGAGGGGGGGCATGCTCTAGTACAACGGCTTCACCGTTATCCATAGCGAGGCTCAAACAAGCATCTTGATCAACCATTTGATTGGCTTACGTCCCAGACCATAACCACATCAATCATGGCGACTCATCTTAAAACTTGGCACATAATTCAATCAAAAGACAAAAGACTGGGAAAATAAGTGTTTATGACCAACCTTTAAGGGCGAAGAACACAATTTGACCAAAGCATTCTTCGAGCCTAAACTGTATACTAGGCATTTTCTTTGGTTTTTACCCATGCCATGGTCCATTACCAATCTATCAGCTCTTCTTTTTTCTGCATCGAAGTACATAATATTATACAGTTTAGACTAGCATACCAAAGCATTCTTCAAGCCTAAACTGTATAATAGACAAAGGCCATATTCAAGGAATCCTGGTATTTTGTTGTTGGTATAGAAAAATACTTCCTCCCATTCTATAATATTGCCTCTAATTATGATGTTCAATCAATCAGAGAATGAGAATGACGGGGCAGGCTCAAGCCCACAAAAGACTGACTAAGTTCAAATTAAAGCAAAAATTTTCTGTATTCCAGCAAAAAAAGTTTGCCTCAACCAACTTAAAGCCTGTCTAGCCTTTGACACATGCTCAACGTCACCAGGCTTCAATGATTGCCTGCTCCTGTTTAAGCTCTCCTGCATTCCAAAAAAGTTCAGGTTAGTTCTGCAGGAAAGCCGGCATTTCTGGAATCAAATAACAATCATAAAAAGAGAAAAAGAAAAAATTAAAAGAAAAAAAAAAGAGCACGCACGCGCGCCAGTGTCCCACAAATTGACAAATTCAAACAAAATTACCCGAGTCTTTTTGGGACAGACCACAGATTCCCAGTTTGGTGTCCATGGTAGGACCCTAGCAGAAGTGGGTGTAGACTATAGCCTAAATTATTACAATCGACAAGTACCAAGAACAGAGACCTCAGCACAAGCATTTCATAACACAATATTCTCGATTAAGCATGGATATGCATCTCTTGCTTAGTGACATCAATAAGAAAAAGACGTAAAAACAAACCACCACCACTAGTCTTCAATGGCCTAATGGTATAATGGCATATCCCCTCTTTTCAAAAGTATGGGGTTGGATTATAACTCTTGGTGCTAAAAGGTGTCCGCCCCCACGTGTCAAGTCTATAAACTCCTAGAGGTATTTTGCTTCTTTTTATCATGGGTTGTTTCTCATTTCCACCCTAATAATAACAGCCATGCTGCAGCCAGCAAATTTCAACGATAACCATCAGCCTAGTATTAGATGATGTCTTTTTCAAAATCAAAAGAAAGCCAAAGGATCGACCAATCAGTCAACCAAAACGCCTTATCAGATAAAGCATATCATAGTGAGTAAAGCAGAAATTTTAAAAATGATTAGGTTGACTACTTTTTTTTTTCTTTAATTCATTCTATTAACTTGGGGTTTACCCAAACTTCAATTTACAACTATCAAAAGAAAAACAATATTAATACATCACGTAAAAAGTAATAAGTCGGTGAAACATAGAGAAGCACCAACCAATCTTTCATTGATCCACCAACTTTAAAACAGAACTCTCTACGAGTACGCGTATACTTCTTATCGTTTTGCAGGAGAAGCTTTGCTTCCCTAATTTTTCCTAGAATTTATTGCCTTTCAATTATTTTCTGCACCTCAAGCAAGGAAAAGATGGACGATATACCAAACTTGACAGAGCAGAGGTGATTACAGATAGCTGAGCAATAAATCAACTCCAATCCAATCAACTGTCAGGTAGTGGAAAAGGGAATTGAAAACCTCAAAGAGAGAAGCACGATACTGCTTTCGTGTCAGCAATATGTCTAAGAAAGAAGGCTTAACTGACAGCAGCAGATATGCACATGGGATAGACGAAATCCTGGCAGCTCTTGTCTAAAGACCGAAACCATCCTAGATTTGATTGGCATATTCAAAGGAAAGTTCCTATGAACCACCTCTGCCTGACTTGCATTGTCATTGAGACATAAGCATTGTATTCACATGTCCAAACCAGATTGAAACTGTGACCTCATTTCCTAATCCATTGGCAGAAACATTAATCTGTAAAAAATGGTGCCTACTTATCAAAAATCTTGCAGGTAAACTATCCAACTTCTCATTTTAGGTCTACAAAATAGGCACATATGTTGTTGAAGTTGTCTATATAGCGAATACCAGGTGCCTATTAAAGACTAAATGAATCGAACATTTTCTTAAGGCCTAGTTTGGTTTGCGGAATGGTCATTCCAATAGGAAAATGAATAACTATTCTTGGGAAAAAAAAGGTGGTGGAATGGAATAGCTATTTCTATTCTTTTATTTGGTAATAACTCACACATTTTAATTGGAGTTCAAAAAAAATTACTAAAAAGACCCTACATTATATATATATATATATATTTAAAAAAAAAAAAACCAAAACCAAAAAATAAAATTGAAAGAAACTGGCAACCACAACAACTAGAGGTAGCTGCAGCCACCTCTGAGTGGCCTTCGGGGGTGGCCGGGGACCCTAGGGGTGGCCATGGCCACCCCCGAAGCCCATCGGGGGTGGCAGAGAATTGGGGGTGGCACACTTGCTCCGGGGGTGGTCGCACCACCCCTGGAAAGCCTTAGTGGTCCCCCCGAGGCATTCCAGGGGTGGTGCGACCACCCCTGGCCCTCCACATTGGCTGGCCAACCACCCCAATGGGTGGCCGGCAAACCACTTTGGGGTTTAGATTTTCCTTTTTCTTTTTCTTTTTTTATAAAAAAATATTTGAAAGAAAATAAAAAATGAGTTTTTTTTTTTTTTTTTGAAAAATGTCGTCTTTACCCCAAAAAGTAGCTATTCCTCTCATTTTTTAGAGGAATATGTATTCTTCTTCGTAAGGGAATAGCTATTCCAATGGGAATAACTATTCCATGAAATATACCCCTACCAAACTAAAGAATATAGGACTAACCATTCTATTCCAAAAGCCTATTCCGCGAACCAAACGAGGCCTAAAAGCAAACAAAAACCTGTTGACACCATTCTCAACAACACTTATTCTGCGGCTACTCCAACAAGAATCTTTTCCGTCTCTCTCTCAACTTGATCCCCACTGGACAGGTAGCACAAAATACTTCCCAGACTTCCACCAGTATAGATAGTTTATTGTCCATCAATCTGGAGAGGCCAGAAATTATCCCAAAGCTTGATTGGAAAAATGAGTTGAGATTGAAAAACAGGTGCTATACAATGGGCTGAGCGGAGATTAAGATAGGTATTTCTTATTGGGCTGCCTCAGGCAGACACTGGATCAGCTTATCCTTTTCTCCTCACAGGAATATGGTTATGTTCCTTTTTCTAATCCATCTCTCAATGCCGGACTTATTAATCGCATCAGTAGAGTTCTGTCAAGTCATAGAAAAAGCTTAATTCAGATCGATCATTGTGCAGCAGATTCTTCATTTCCAAATCTCAGCAAGCAAGTTCTCCAGATTTCAGGACTCTTCATGAGTCATCATACTTGTAAAGAAATTTTCGTTTTATCCTGGTGAATCTTGGACAACAAATATGGGATGTCTAATACTACATCCATAAAATAAATAGAGAAGCACTCCCTTTGAAATCCTAAGCCTAGCGATCCAAAACAAGCACCCTTTTTTGGTTCAAAAGTAAGTCTACATAGGTCATTTATCCAAATGTATAGCTTTTAGTCAATTTTATTGAATCAAGGGTAATTTGGTAAATCAAATAGCTGCTGAAAATGGCTATGGTTGCAGGTCATTGGTCAAACTTTATCAATAGGTGAGTCTAATTGAGCTATGGGGCCTTGCCTCGAGTCAGATTTTATTAGTAGGTTAGCCTCATTGTACCATTGCATCATGATGTTTGGCCTTCACCTTGGTGTATTAATAGTTTCTACCTAAGAAGACAAGTATACAAGAGATTCTATAACGAGGGACCAAAAATGTGAAGTGTTTGTAAAATCAAAACAAGGATCTAGATTTGAAACCAATAACTCCACCATTGATGAGTATAAATAAATGAGTGAAAAAATTGGTGCACTAAAGTCCCGATATAATGTTTCATGCCCTCTAATGTAAAACTATTGCATTTCACTTATATACACAAAGACCAGCACGATTGGATGACACAACAAAGCTTTTGAATTTTCTTATTCCAAAATACAGGCCATGAATACAGTTATGAACTGATTAAGAAAGAATCCATGCGCAATCCAAAGAAAGAAAAAAACCAAAACAAAGCCCAAAGCACCGAACAATTTAACAAAAGACAGCTCAATGTCTCTTTCATTACACTTGCTCATGACACACTGATTAACAAAACGCAAAAGCCTAAAAAAATCTGGGTACTTCTCAAAGATTATTGGAGTTGGATTAATAAAGTTTTGAAATTTAAGTGTTTTAGCTTATGAAAGGTATCTTCCCATTCCTAAACCTCTACAACCAATTATAACCAACAACCAGATGTAATTCTCCACTCATTTCTGCACCCTACTTCAAATCTTCCTTAGAAACCAAAATCCATCCATCCATATATCAAGTTGCACATATAATTTCAAAAGGTCAGATTTGTTACTGATCTTGACAACCGCCCAGAGCCAAGTTTCAGTTTCTTCCAGCCAAACATAAACCCCAAAACACAACCCTTTTCCCTACACCTTTAGAAACCATAAAACGCCAATGATATTTTTTTAACTTTTGGCACCAATCAACCCCCGAATGCCTGCCTCAAAATCCCAATTTCGATGCTGCCCAGAAATTTCCTGCAATCAGAAATATTGGAGTTGAACCCGTTTTTGCCCGTAAACCTCAAGCTTTTCAAAATCGTGATCAATCTACTGATCCTAAACCACTTCTGCTAACGCTAAAATACTTGTAGCCCCCTAAGACTTCATGCCAAATCCATCCAATGTTTATCCACCAGCACGAATGAATTTAAGAATGCCATGGGGTCACATTTTGAAAATAAAGAAAGAAAAAAACAAGTCAGCTAATGCAAAAAAGGGACATTCATACTCAAATTAAACTCACAAGAAGAAGCTAATCTTCCCCAAAATCTGAGATCACAGTACCTGAAACGCTAAAACCTAAGGAAGTGGAAAGCAAAGAGAGCTTCGAGAACACCCAAACACGCCCCGGCGAAGACATCGGAAAGGAAGTGGCGGCCGAGAAAAACCCTGGAGACGGAGGTCAGCACCGCCCAGACCCAAACAAGAAAGAGAGCATAATTCACGGCCTCATGATCCGATATAGCAGCGGCGGAGAGGTGGGCGAGGGAGGCGACGAAGAAGACGCGGGAGGCGTGGCCGCTGGGGAAGGAGAAGTGGTCGACGGATACGGCGACGTTCATGGTGGAGGCGTTGTTGTGGGGAGGGCGCGGACGGCGGAAGAAAAGCTTGACGAGGCCGACGAAAGCGAGGTCGAGAAGGAGGCCGAGGAGGAGTGGGGGGAGGAAGGGGCGGAGCAGAGTGGGGCTGAGGAGGAGGGAAAGGGAGATCGGGAAGAAGAGGCGGAAGTCGGCGGAGAGCTCGAGGAGGAGGAGGAGGGAGTAGGGGAGGAGCGGCCGGGTTATGGTGTGGAGGTGATGGGAGAGGGTGGCGTCTACGCTTATTAGCCGGCCGAGGAGTGTGCCGCCGCCGCCGGATTTGCCTGCTGGTGCGTCCATGGGTGGGTTTGGGTGCATTTTGAGAACTCCTTTTCTCCTGGTGTCCTACAAACAATTCCACCGTACGGAATCTCAACAATTTCTATAACAAAAAAAAATAATGTGTCATTCATGTAAGAGCACTAGCAGATTTCCAACCATTTTTTCTATATTTAAGAAATAAAATTACTTTTTGCTTCCTTATAAAAAATACCCTACAATAGATTCCATTACATTTCTTTATATCAATTAAATATTATTTTTTTACTCTTATTTTATTTTTTTTTTTCTCTTTTTCCTACTTTTTCTCTCTTCCCTATATCAATTAATTATACTTCTTTTATATTAAAATAATACATAGGGAATGAATAGTAGACATGTATACATTGGGAATCACTATTCATTCCCAACCTCCTCATCTAAATATAGGGCATCTGCTGTGGGAGGTTTTTTGATGTTTTTCATGAAATTTTCTCTAAATATAAAGAAGGGAACCAATATAGAGTAACTGCTACTAGTGCTCTAAAGTTAGTAAATTGACGAGAGTGATAAAGAATTATATAAAATTCAAAGAGTTCTCAAAATGCATTAGGGTTCACTTTCATGTGAGAGGTGTTGTGTCTATGTTATGTGGGTGTTGTAAAACTAGAATTTTCCAAATTCAAGAGATAATTATTTGTGTTACATCAATAATCAATTAACTACCTTTTATGAATTTTGTTCAAAAAAAAAAAAAAAAAAAACTACCTTTTATGAATAAAAATAAATAATCAATTAACTAAAACCTCGGCTGGTGGAATATTAAATAATTAACAAGAATATGTTATTTGCATATTTCTTTATGTGTCATAGTCGGAGGTGATATTAAGCATGTAAATAATAAGGCTTGCTTTTCAAACATGTGCTTCAAACTATCTGAAACAACAAAATCCATTACCCACTTCTTATTTGCCGACGATCTTCTTATTTTGGCTAAAGCCACTTCTTTTGAAGGCCCGTACTATTCAATCTTATTTGACTTCTGATTGTGCTTGGTCTGGCCAACAAGTTAATGTAGCAAAATCCTCTCTTCTCTTCAGCAAAAATGCTTTGGCTTCTACCATCTGCAGCTCTGTCTTTTTCTTATCTTGGCCTTCCTTTGTTTATTGGGAAATCAAAGAGACAAGGTGTTAAACAAAATTGAGGGCCGGCGAGCAAAGACTTCTTCCCAAGCTGGACGTACGGTGCTTATTAAAGCTATTGCATCAGCTATTCCATCCTATGTTATGAGCACTTTTCTCCTGCCGGATTCTTTGTGTAAAACCTTAGATCGTCATTTTAAAAATTTCTGGTGAGGTTTTCTTATGGACAAATCCAGAAATCTGTCTTTCAAGTCTTGGTAATTCTTCAGTATGCCCCGTTCTCAAGGTGGTTTTGGGATTCGAGATATGAAGTCTACTAATTTAGCTCTCATTACCAAGCTCGGCTGGACTTTTATTACTCATGCTACAAAGGTCTGGGTTCAACATCTGCATAAGAAATATATTCCTTACAGAAATTTCTTTTCGGCTCCTACTGCCCCTTCAGCCTCTTGGCTGTGGTAGGGTATTCAGAAATGTAAACCTTTGCATATTGCAGGTGCCTGTCTCCCAAGTTTCTACTTCCTCAGACTTTCCTATCTGGACTACTGTTTGGGTCCCTATACTGCCTTCTTTTACTCCACAGCCGAAATTCCGGAATAATAGGGACTTACCAATGGGTTTTATTTCGAATTTTATTCACTCAAGCACAAACCAATGGAATCTGATTGCTCTTCAATCTGTTTTTGATGCTGCTTCGGTATATGAAATTTCCAAAATTCGCATTTCCTTTAACACACAGACTAGTTATATTTGGACTTTTTCTACTTCGGGACTTTTTTCTACAAATTTTGCCTATCTTTAGATAAAGAATTCCCAACATGCATTACCAATTCTGGCTAGCGCTTCCTTGTCATTTTGGAAGAAACTCTGGAAATTAAATCTAAATGACCAGTTACGGGTTTTCCTCTGGAAAATAGTTTGGAATATCCTCTACACACGGGAGCATTTAAATTATGTTTTCTCCTTGCCAAACTCGATATCCATTTGTCCTCTCTGCAAAAATGGGGAAGACTCCCTATCCCATCTGTTCTTTAGATGCACCTATGCTAGAATCATATGGTGTCTTTTTTCCCTTGGCCGGTTGATTCTGCAGCTCTTACCTTCACGACCAATTTGGATTGGATTATGGTCATTCTCTCTCCTTGCCACTTTCTACATCTTCCTCAAGCACAGTATTTGCTACTATGGCCTGTGATCTTTTATGAACTCATCGGAACAAGGCCTTCCACGAAGGTATTTCTTTTGATGCATTATCTCTCTCTCACCAGATTAATAAAGTGGTTCTGGAGCATTCTAAGGCTTGGCTATCTCTTGGCCCCGAACCAGTTGAAAAATGGAGTCCCCCTCCTCGGCCTTCTTTCAAAATAAATTTTGATACTGCTATAAGAGATAACTTCTCAGCCCAGGCAGCTGTTTGTCGGGATCATCAAGGGAAAATCATCAAAATGGATACTACCATCAATCCTCCCTGCCAGCCAAATATGGGGGAAGCTCTAGCTGCTCAGCTTGCCATCTCCTTAGCTATATCTCTAAACCTCAAGCAGGTTATTCTAGAAGGCGACTCGCAAATAGTTTATCTTCGCTCTGCAAAATCCATCTATTGCTCGGGATTGGAGAATTTCTTCTATTATCCATATTACCATAGACTCTGTTCCATTGCATCTTTCCTGGTCCGCTCAAAAAGTTGATAGAAGTGCAAACTTCCGTGCTCACTTTATGGCACAAAGGGAGAGTTATATCTGTTAGCATTCCCAGTTACCCTTCCAGTTACTCGTCTCCAAGCTCCTCAATCCAAATTGTCAGCGGAAAAGATCCACCCTTTTAATATTCTTTTCTTCGCTGTTCTTTGTTGTTCTTAGTTGTTCTATTTCCATGTAATAGTTGGTTTAGTTTCTTCCGGCCATGTTTCATATGGTGTTGTTGTTTGTTTGTTACCAAGTACTTATAAAATAATAATAATAATAATAAAGAAGGAACAACAAAACTAAATAGAGCCTATTAGGTGGGCATGACAACAAAGTTCCAATTAAGTTCTTGAAGGAGTGATTGAAGCCAACAATGGGGCTCGAACAAACATGACATCATTTGACATGAGACCACGACCACGAGGCATCAATGGGGCTCGAACCTACAAACGGCACCTTCACGCTTTTGATATAACCTTTCTTTCGCTTTATTTTTTATTTTTTTCGTGGGCCTTTTTGTTCCTCCATGTTGGAGGATGAGAAGTGTTCCTTCAACGAAATTTTGAAATATTAAGAAGAATGTCAACGAATCTTTGCTCTCAGTAACTTTTTCATATATATATTAGACACACAGACATATAGTTAAATGTCCTTTTTTATTTTTTATTTTTCACGTAAATTAAATTATTTCTTGCCATTGTATAAGACATTAAAGGTCAACGCATCCTTTCAACAGAAGCAATCTCTAGAAATTGTAAGGTCATCCAATGTTACTATCACCCTGTTCACGTCCCTAAAACATATGGAAAATATAAAGTACAAATCCACGATTTAGTGAGTTCGTACATGAAAAAACATGTCATTTATTCGGTGCACTCAATATTTTCTAGAGGGAAGAGGAACCATACACAATCATGCAATAGGGTTATTGTTGGAATAATAACAAAAAATCATGTTGATCCAATATAATTATATATGATATCACATTAGTAAAAGTCAGAGCTACTCTTCCGTATGTTTTATTTGTACTTTTTAACCTCTTACAGTGAGATTTATGCATCCCGTGAGACATATGGTACAACAAAGGTGCTCCGATGAGGTATAAAATGGTCAGCTACCACTAGTTATCCAACTGAGCCCTACCTCGGGCGATCCACACAATTGGCGATGCCGTGAGGTTTGACCACCATCTGTACATGGTTGCACTGATCACTTCTAGACATTGGATCCAAAGCAATCAACATTAAAATAAAACTAGGCTATAGGATCAAGCCTATATACTAATATGGCCATGCTCCATATTCTTCACTCATATTTTCCATAGTAGCCATTTCATACAATGATACTAATCATTTCTTATTCTTCCATAGATTTACAAATCACACAATCAATCATTCATTTTTTTTTTTTCAGATATTCAATTTGCACAAAACGTAGACATGCAAAAGTTGGTAAATATTTTTCAAGTGAGTTTCACTCATTTTGGTTGTAAGGGTCTCCTTGATACACATTCTTGAATCCCCCAACACTGTTGTCTGCCAAATACCATATCGTTAGAAGGATCTATCGGGCTAAAAACCTAGCCCTAGTCCTCAAAATAGCCTAAATAGGCATTCTAGACCCGCTGTGATCGATCAACATTGCTCAGTGCTAATCCCTGGTCGAAAAATGATGACGATGTTCATCACCTCCAACCTTCGTAAAAACTCACTTTTAGCTCCAGTGAGGCCTATAGAGGCCCTGAGACTCAAAAAGATCACTCATTTTATTCATCTGAGACCTTTAAACACTTAAAGTCGAAAACTTTTATGCATTAAAACTACAAAGTTAACAACTTTATAAACTTTCCATTAACAACCCTTCAAAAGCTCCAATAAACAATCCATGTTCACATCTTTCAGAGCCTAGAGCTTGGATTATAACCTACAAAGTCCGTTTACATCAACGAACAATAAAAAGGTAGGGTTTTTATTTAAAAGAACTTAAAACCTTTCACTTAGACCATGATTAAAACCCCTTAAACGAGCTTAACACACACACACACACAAAACCAACTATGTGAAAGACAATAAATACCACGAGATTATAAGACTAGAGCAAGAGTTCTCACATCATGAGGCCTTGATCTCCCAAAAATCACCTCAAAGCTACCACATCTCTCTCTCTCTCTCTCTCCTGAGCACCTTGAAAAACCTATCAGACCAAATGGTCGCTAGGGTTAGCCTAAGTATGAATTTATAGGCTAATCACCACTTATGCAAGTCTTGGATGTATTCAAATCGCATTATGACTAACCCCAATCGATCACTAAAAGGGATGTTGTTAGGTCTTAGATATTGGCCCTATTTGGTGATCAAAACTTCGGTTGTAAAACTTTTCAACACCAAAGTCTTTTGGGGTATAAATTTAAGTAATTCTATGTAGATTGCAAATATGTTACCTAGATTGTCACCGGACTATCCTTATGAAATTCATGGATAAAGAAAGACTTCAAGGACTCTCAAGAGCACCCTCACCAGATGTGTGACTTGGTTGTGCTTTACGCTGGTTGTCCCAGTGAACTCCCTTACCAGAGCTCTTACTTAGTCATGCTTATGCTGATGGATCTAGTGGATTTCTAAAGAGCTCTATTACCTAAGCTGTCAGCTTACTGTGTTGATGCAGATGATTCCAGGGGACTTCTAGAGAACTCCTTCATCTGGAAAGCGTCCCTACGCCGCTAAATTGTTCAAGAGATCATTAGCGATGAAACCCTACCAGCATCCTTATGAATATCAGATTGTCCTTATGCCACAGAGATTTCTACATTGTGTTGAAGCTATTTTTATGTGATTTCTCTCCATCCTATAAATACTTAAGGATGCACTTTTTCTTAGGGAAAGAAAGCATATCAAGAAATCATTCTAGAGCCTTTGAGAGGTTTCTTGGCTTCACCATTTGTTGAGCCAAGAGAGTTTTTGTGAAAATCCATTCTATCTTTCTCTCTCTTGGAGTTTGTTAGCTTTCAAACCACAACCATTACATATCCTTCAACCATTTGAGTTCAAGTTGATGATACATGCTATTATGATGATAAATTTAGAACTAAATTTCAGATCATGATTTTCGTTTCCGTATGCTCCTTTTTACTCTAATTTAATTTTAGGGTAATTTCTCCAGTCAATTACTAGTTAATTGAATTGACAAAATTGACAGTAACCTTTCCAGTTAGATAAATACAATTACATAATTTTGGGGGCGTTATAGAGGTATTAGTCCTGAGTGAAGATGACATACTTAGATCATTAGCAGTAGCTTTCCTAAATCCAATTCTCTTATCTAAATGTAGGAAAAATTCTTAAAGAATCACTTGAAACACGCTCTCATCCTGTTTCCTTAACCTAGGAAAGCGAAAGTGATACCCTAAACACTTTTAGTTCCCAAAACATTATTTTAGGGCCCGTTTGGTTTGCGGGATAAACCCTTAAAATAGAATGACTGTTCCTATAGAATATCCATTATTTTATTTGTATGGACCTATTCTTATGAATAGTATTCCTTTGCAAAGAGAAATACCCATTCCTCTAAAAATTGAGAGGAATAGACAACGTTTTTTGGAAAAAAAAAAAAAAAAAAAAAAAAAAAACATTAACCCTTCAACTGTGACGACTTTTTTTTTTTTTTTTTTTTTTTTTTTTTTTTCTCGTATAAATACCAAAATGAGTCATCACAGTGGCATAACTACTTGTCGCAAAGCCAACATATGGTACATACCCCATAATATGTACATGATATACAGAGTCAACATCTATGTAGCGGAAAACATAATCTAAACAGCAGAAAGCAACTCATATAAAACTATCATAAGATAATTACAACAATCAGAGCCATTTAACATATATCTGTTTAAAGCTTTAAACATAACATTAATTACATACTCAAAAGAATGGCTTTACAAGTACACGTGTCACAAGCAACACGAGCCATATACAAAATAAATACAAAATAATGGATAACTCATGGTCCAGCAATTACAACCGTCGCGGTGAGCTTCAGTCGTAATATTTCAAATACAATGCTATGGGGTCATCTTTTATATCCATGATACTTGTAGCTAAAGCATTAACATCTATACGATCATGGTATTAGTATCGTTTGTATAGGTAAAGGTATGAGTTCTCCACCTCAATAGTATAATACTCACTAAGTTTTCTCATAGAACCTGAAAAATTGAATTGACTTCTAAAAGTAAAGTGTGTGCATAAGTGTCAACAAAAATTAAGGCACAGCGGAAAGTAAATGGCACACAGATTTTTGTTGACGAAGTGGAAACTCAGTTAAGAGAAAAACCACTCCGGGGCAGCCAAACCCAGGAATTCCACTATTCAGAAGACAAAGCTAGATACAAGTTAGTAACACTCACATATACCGATGCAGTGGTCGTACCTTGATCTCTGACATGTAACCCAACACGAACGCTTTCCAACCAGGTTCACCTACCTGAAGGGGTCTTCAATGGAACTCCTTACCTTAGAGCCGACCTCTAAGATAGAATTCGATTTATAACACATCACACTTGAAAAACGGCTCTAGAGGAAATAACACGTCTCTAAGCTCTAATGGAATTCACACCGAATTCTTGCAGCTCTAAGTGCCCAAGGACCCCTATTTATAGTCTAGGGTTCAGAATGAGCGTCAGGCAAAATAAGCCTGTGAGCCGTCCGAACGGTGGACCATGACCGTCCAGACGAACAACTGTGCGATAGGATTTTCCGAAATTTTTGCAGAGAAATCTTTCCTGTATAAGAACATCGTCCGGACGGGATGGCTCGATCGTCCGGACGGACGCACGTCCGCTGCAAGTAATTTCCATAACAGGCTTCGTGCGTCCGGACCAAGGGGTAGGAGCGTCCGGACGGCTAAACTTCAGCACGCAATTTCCATATCTGATGCGTGTGCGTCCGGACCATAAGGGGGAGACGTTCGGGCGGTTGAAGTCGAATCGTCAGTTACCATATACGATGCATCAGCGTCCGGACCACAGCTGTCAGATGTCCGGACGGTTCATTTTGAACTGCGATTCTTGCCTTACGGAGATACGCGTCCGGACGGTATACCACATCGTCCGGACTGTGGATTGATCTTCCCTTTCTTGGAACTTGGAAAGAATCAGTGAACCGTTCGAGAACTGATAGGCGTCCGGACGTGCTGCTGAAACGTCTGGATGGAGCAAGCTGGCACAGAAGCTTCTCGATACAGTGAAGTGTCCGGACGGAAGAAGTACATCGTCCGGACGGATGATGCTGGACTGTCTGGCGTTCGGACGGGATGACACATCGTCCGGACGGATGGAGCAGTAGACAGATGGGCGCCCGGACGGGATGACACATCGTCTGGACGGCTGACAGGGAACTTTGAAATTCTTCTGACTTCACTCTGAACAGTGGAATCCCTGTTTGCAGCATCCTTACATATAAATGATTTTGTCCAAACACAGAATGATGCCAAAATACTAACAAACTCCCCCTTTGGCCATTCTGGGACAAAAATCACTTGACTGGTTTGAAAATACATTCCCGGTCCAAAATAAAAATTACTCCCCCTTTTTGTCACAAAGGGACAAAGGGTAAATAGAGTAATAAAAACTAACTGTCATAAAAATTACTCCCCCTAACGGTCTCAGAAGGACTCGGGAAACAGAGTAATATATATCCAAAAAGTTTTAACCACAAACAGAAATTGTCTCAAAAATAACAAAAAGACTAAAAAAAAAAAAAAAAAAAAAAAAAAAAAAAAAAACATAAGAGGGAATCAAACATCCTCAGTCATGGGTAAAATCCCATCTGCACCATCCTCATCATCACTGCTGCTAGGGTGATGATGCTTCAGGCACTCCTGAAGGTCCAGCTGGTTTTGCTCCACACGCCTGTCGATGGAGTGCACAGCAAGCTACATGGAACTCATAGACTACTGCATGGAGGACATAGACTCCTGCAAGCTGCTCATCCCTCCCTGAAGTGCAGCAAGAGCCTCCATAATCTGAGCATAATTGACCTCTGGCTCCGATGGCGGTACAGTATGTGAGAATGAAGCCATATCTGGAAAACTGACTGGCATAGCAGCAGGTGGAGGCGCCTCATCATCGGAGTCATCTCTCCGCAGTTGCGCATTAGACTTCACCAAAGTCTTCTTGCTGATGGGCTGCTGGATTTTCATCTTCGGTTCGCCATTGACATTGATGCCCGACTGAAGAATAATCTGAGTAAGGAGGCAGCCAAAAGGGAGACCAGCAGTGCTCTCATCATGGGCTTCTAATATAACCCCCAAAATGTGCTTGCATAGGCAGAAAGGCAAGCGGAGGTGGATAGCATAGACAAACTGGGCCTGTTTCAGGATCAGATCACTGCACTGGGCAACCGGCCAAATATTCTGCTGAACGATCTTGGCCAACATGCGGTGGGAGGATGACAGGGCACCAATCCTGATGGCAGTAGAGCGCTCCTCACCTTGGGGAACGGCATGGAAGAATTCCCTGAGATCATCCAAGGATGGAGGAAGCACCACCTCATTGTAGGGGCTGGCTGAAATCTCGAGCACTGGGACTCGGATGATGTGATTGATGACCTGAGAATCAACAGTGATGAGATGGCCTGCAACGGAAGACTGAAGTACTACTCCATGATCATCATCCTGCACCACCTCCAGGTTGGCGTAGAACAGCTTGACCAATCTGGTGTACACCACACAAGCACAGCTGTGGAGATATCCCCAATTGTACGTCTGAATGATATCAAGTATGTTGTCCAGCGGTGGCACCATGATATCAGCTCGAAGCACGTTTCGCTCAGCAATGACAGAGCGGTCCATAATTTTGGCCTGGATTGCAGCCCTATCTTCCACAAGCCTCTGACGGACCCTGCGGGGTGGACTGCCGGCAGACATGATTCTGCAAAAGATCCAACAAGAATTTCCAAAGAAAAATATTCCAAAAATATTCTTGTTAGGATAACACAAATTTGGTAGAATAACAGTAGTAAAAGGACTTCAAAAATAATATCAACTAAGTCCAATAAATTTCAGCATGGCAAATCTATGCATCTCATATCCCAAAAATAAATAACATTCTAACAGCTTTAAAGAAAATTGAAGAGAGAAAGACTAGAAAAATACCTGAAATATGAGAGATATATGCAAAATGCCAAAAACTTAAAGCCAACCTTACTCACAAACAGCCAAAAAAATCTGATTTTGTGGGGTCTGAAGAGAATTTGGCGATCTGGGCATTTTATAGCCGCTGTGGGGTCCCCGTCCGGACGGTGGATTGATGACGTCCGGACACTCGCTGCCTCGGAAAGGAGCAGAAAGGTCGCGCGCGTCCGGACAATATAAAGATACCGTTCGGACGATGATGACAGCACGCGTCCGGACTCCGTCAGGTCCTATCCGGACATGTGGGCTCCATCTCCGTCCGGACTCCAAGGGAGAACCGTCCGGACCACCAGTCCGTCCGAACGTCAATGTAGACCGTCCGGACGCTCCCCACTGAAACACCAGAAAAGCTGAGAAGAATTTACAGAGATCAAATTTTTTCAAGTCAGTGTCAGAATACGCATGCATAATCATCTGATAACACAATCAGAGAGCATCTCAGAAATACATAGAGATATAAAAGGAAGTTGAGATATCAATTAGCACACATAATTTTTCCTGATCATATAAAGATCAAATAGGCAACTCAACTCAAGCAATGCGTGTGTGTGTGTGTGGAGACTCTTTTCCCACAAGGTAAGACTATCCAAGACATGACAAAATGTAACTAGATTTTCTAGACATGAGAGAAAATCCAAGACAGATTAGCCAAAAGTCAAACCTTATAGCTTGCTAGGGCCTAGACACCCTCATCTGATACACTCCCTCTAAGATACAACACATATAATTTTTTTTTTTTTTTTACTTGCTCATAGAGGGCAAGGAAAATTTAAGCACATAAGCAGTGATTAAACAAAATTTAAAGCACATAACTTTTTATGAATTACTGCTCGAATCTTATGGTACTGCAAACTGAAGGGAGTGCCAGAATTTATAGATGCTAGGTTCAACTAGCCTGTGGTCAATTTGGCCATCTAATCAAAGACTTTTTCTCTTATCCAAAATTTCCAAAAGCAAAGAGTCAGAGAAGGAAAGATGTACCTTTAGGGGAGCCCGGGATAGTGCACTTTTTCATCGCATGAGGAAAGAAGCTATCCTACTTTTTGCATCAATAGGAAAAACACTTGGCTAGCATAGTCAAAACTTTCAATTATATCTAAGCGTATTTAATCAATGCATACCGAATTGAGATATTAGGCAAGAATGCATGCAATATCTAATAAGCCAAGAGAAATAATATCCTGCAAATTCTCCCCAATTTTTTTTTTTTTTTTTTTTTTTTTTTATTATTAAAAGAAATAAACCAACACAACAAGCAATATGGAAAAAGACATCATATGCTAAGGTATAATCAAACCTGTGTGTGCTCAAAGATGCCACTATAGAAAAACAGTCGCTCGACCTGTTTTTTTTGTCTTCCCCAAAAATACCTGCAAAGTTTTCTCAAGAAGAAAAAACACAAGGGGGCACAACCAACTGGTTCCTAGATAACTAGCACATAAATATGACAAGGAAAATATGCTAGCTATCAAACCTGATGCCTTAGGATTAGGAACCAAATCCTAGGCATGAGCACCTAAATCCGCTAGGTGCGTCTATTCCCCCTCCTGGGGTAACTGTCCTTCTCAGCCCAAGTCTGCCTTCTAGTGGGTGGTGGCTGACAAGACTGCATCATCCACTCCATCATGTTTTGCATCCAAACAGGAGGCTCACCGATGTATTGCTCTTGAGGCCTTCTCAAATGCCTGGGTTTGCTCTTGTAAGTGCCACTCTGATTGGCTGGTACAAACCACTGTTGAGGCCGCTGATGCTGAGGAGCATGAGACCAAGAGGCTTGGAACTGATGTCTTGGTGCTTGTCCCCATGGTGCCTGATGCCAAGGAGTCTGATGCTGAACTGCAGGTACAGTGCCATATTGAGCTTGTCTAGGCACTTCTTTCTTGGCTTTGGCCTTTTTCGCTTTCAAGAGGGAGCACTGAGGCTGTATATGCCCACTGAGACCGCAGTGATGGCAAATAGGAGGTCTTCTGATGGAATGAGGCTGCTGAGTGCTTGGAACATCATCATTGACCTTTTCCTTCTGTTTATCTTCAATAACTGGAGGAAGCTCTGAGACTGTAGGAGGCACAAACACAGTCTTCGAGGAAGAAGGAATATCATAAGAGGAAGCTACATACCCGAGACCAGTCTTGTCATGTGGGCTCTTCTGAATGGACAGCATATGAGTCAACTTCTCATTAGTGACTCTCTCTAGCTGGAGCTGTGTCTCAAGTAGCTTTTCCTCGAGCTCCTGTATTTTGAGCAGCAGTGAGCTCTTCTCAGTATGCAGACTGTTCAGATCATTAACTTGCTGCTTTCGGCCTTCCCTCAGCTTCTCAAACTCTTTGTAGAGAGTTTTGTATGCTTCCTTGAGCTCTACCTCATTCTCACTATGCTCTGAATAATATGAGTCTTCTTCTTCAACATAAGGGGCCACAAAAGCCAGAAATTTGTCAGACTCTGGAGCATCTTCTTCGGACTCATCACTGAGAGTCACATTGTAAGCCTTCCCCTTGCCCTTCTTGAGATTCCCGCAATCGGCTCGGATATGCCCATAGCCTGAGCATTCAAAACATCGGGGTCCTCTGGGATCTTTCTCATCCTCTGATTCAGCTTCTCTGAGAGGTTTCTTGGCTTTTTCAGAAAACTTCTTCTTGAACCGATCATCTTTCATTAGTCTTCTGAAATTTTTGGCAAGCATTGCCACAACCTTTTCTTTATCCTCATATTCTTCTTCAGAGGAGGCTTCTACCCTCTTCTTGGAAGCCTTAAGAGCAATGGTCTTTAATTTCTTGACAGGGGGTAGAGACAGCTCGTATGTTTGAAAAGATCCAACCAGCTCTTCAATCTTCATTTCTTCAAGATCCTTGCTTTCCTCAATAGTCGTTACCTTAATCCTGAAACGCTCAGGCAAAGATATGAGAATTTTTCGGATGAGTTTTACATCCGAGATAGGTTTCCCAAGACTACCATGGAGTTCCTTAGGTCACTTATTTTGGAGTAAAACTCTCCAAATGTCTCTTCCTCTAACATCTTAATTTCTTCAAATTTTGAAATCAACATCTGAAGTTTGGCAGATTTTACAAGTTTCGTGCCTTCATATGTTGTTTCCAAAGTTTGCCATGCTGCTTTTGCTGATTCGCAATTTGAAATTTTGGCGAATTCAGATAGAGAAAGTGCTTGGCATAGAGCATGGAGGGCTTTGTCATTTGAAAGATGAGCGTTCTTTTCAGTGACTAGTTCAAGCGTTGTATCCTCTGGTTTAGTCCAACCAGTCTCAACAATACCCCAACAGTCAATAGATTTCAAAAAGAAACGCATACGTGCCTTCCAATAGCCATAATTCGAGCTATCAAAGGCAGGAACAGAATTAAGAGTTTGAGACATAATAAATATAGAAGTCAAATATAAAAACACTCAAGAAATTAATCTTCTCAGAGTGTACCAAGCTCTGATACCAATTGAAAAATTGAATTGACTTCTAAAAGTAAAGTGTGTGCATAAGTGTCAACAAAAATTAAGGCACAGCGGAAAGTAAATGACACACAGATTTTTGTTGACGAAGTGGAAACTCAGTTAAGAGAAAAACCACTCCGGGGCAACCAAACCCAGGAATTCCACTATTCAGAAGACAAAACTAGATACAAGATAGTAACACTCACATGTACCGATGCAGTGGTCGTACCTTGATCTCTGACGTGTAACCCAACACGAACGCTTCCCAATCAGGTTCACCTACCTGAAGGGGTCTTCGATGGAACTCCTTACCTTAGAGCCGACCTCTAAGATAGACTTCGATTTATAGCGCAGCACACTTGAAAAACGGCTCTAGAGGAAATAACACGTCTCTAAGCTCTAATGGAATTCACACCGAATTCTTGCAGCTCTAAGTGCCCAAGGACCCCTATTTATAGTCTGGGGGTCAGAATGAGCGTCAGGCAAAATAAGCCTATGAGCCGTCCGGACGGTGGACCATGATCGTCCGGACGGACAACTGTGCGACAGGATTTTCTGAAATTTTCGCGGAGAAATCTTTCCTGTATAAGAACATCGTCCGGACGAGATGGCTCAATCGTCCGGACGGACGCACGTCCGCTGTAAGTAATTTCCATAACAGGCTTCGCGCGTCCGGACCAAGGGGCAGGAGCGTCCGGACGGCTAAACTTCAGCATGCAATTTCCATATCTGATGCGTGTGCGTCCGGACCAAAAGGGGGAGACGTCCGGACGGTTAAAGTCGAATCGTCAGTTACCATATACGATGCATCAGCGTCCGGACCACAGCTGTCAGATGTATGGACGGTTCATTTTGAACTGCGATTCTTGCCTTACGGAGATACGCGTCCGGACGGTATACCACATTGTCCGGACAGTTGATTGATCTTCCCTTTCTTGGAACTTGGAAAGAATCAGTGAACCGTTCGAGAACTAATAGGTGTCTGGACGTGCTGCTGAAACGTCCGGACGGAGCAAGCTGGCATAGAAGCTTCTCGATACAGTGAAGTGTCCGGAGGGAAGAAGCACGTCGTCCGGACGGATGATGCTGGACTGTCTAGCGTTCGGATGGGATGACACATCGTCCGGAAGGATGGAGCAGTAGACAGATGGGCATCCGGACGGGATGACACATCGTCCGGACAGCTGACAGGGAACTTGAAATTCTTCTAACTTCACTCTGAACAGTGGAATCCCTGTTTGCAGCATCCTTACATATAAGTGATTTTGTCCAAACACAGAATGAGGCCAAAATACTAACAGAACCGGCATTTTAGTTTATCATTTGTTTACAATAATAGCTACCATTTTTAGTTATGAAAATCCATCCCTTGAAAACACATCGTTGCTGATAAGGTAAACACCGATATTTCAGAAACATGTGAACAACATACTATGTAGCCGTGAATGTATATACGCATTCCAATCTACCACTTGGAAGTACATACATACAAGCCCATTTACACATATTATCTTTTATATACATAATAGATGACTCAACTATACATGTATACAAGCTTTCCAACATTTAGGAAATACTAGCATACAAGTACATCTAAGTAGAAAACATATGGCATCAAACATGGCTATACAGAGATACATGCATTTCCAAATTTTGGGAAACATGAGTATTTACGCACAATCAAGCTTAGTGCCATTTTAAAACATTTATGCAGTCTAGCCGTAAACATATACATATGTGCCTTCCCATTCGACCTCATAAGCATATTGATACGTCTAGCTTGAAAACTCATCAATGCAATCTAGTTGAATAGAAATATACCTATGCTCTTTCCCATTAAGGTACATAGGCATATTAATACATCTAGCCATGAAAACATCTTAAAACATCACATAAAATATTATGCATGCTCATGTACAAACACAATGCCAATTGGGGACGTAAGTCCAAAGGTCTTTTACAACACGGCACCAAAGGTTAACGCCAACCCATTGGTCTTTTACAACACAATGCCAAAGGAGAATGCCAGCTTAGTGGTCTTTTACAACAAAGTGCCAAAGGGGAATGCCAGCTCATTGGTCTTTCTCAAGACAGTGCTAAAGGGGAACACCAACCCATTAGTCTTTGACAACACAGTGCCAAAGGGGAACGCCAACCCATTGGTCTTTATCAAGACAGTGGCAAAGGGGTTCACAAGCCCATTGGTCTTTCACAAGACAGTGCCAAAGGGGAACGCTAGCCCAGTGGTCTTTTACAATACAGCGTCAAAGGGGAACGCCATCCCATTGGTCTTTCTCAAGACAGTGCCAAAGGGGAACGCAAGCCCATTGGTCTTTCACAAGACAATGTCAAAGGGGAACGCAAGCCCATTGGTCTTTCACAACACAGTGCCAAAGGGGAATGCAAGCCCAGTGTTCTTTTACAATGTCGTGCCAAAGGGGAACGCAAGCCTATTGGTCTTTCACAAGACAATGCCAAAGGGGAACGCAAGCCCATTGGTCTTTCACAAGATAGTGCCAAAGGGGAACGCTAGCCCAATGGTCTTTTACAATACAGTGCCAAAAGGGGAATGCCAGCCCATTGATCTTTCTCAAGACAGTGCCCAAGGGAAACGCAAGTCCATTGGTTTTTTACAAGACAATGTCAAAGGGGAACGCAAGCCTATTGGTCTTTCTCAAGACAGTGCCAAAGGGGAACGCACATCCATTGGTCTTTTACAAGACAATGTCAAAGGGGAATTCAAGCCCAATGTTCTTTTACAATGCAGTGCCAAAGGGGAATGCAAGCTCTGTGGGCTCATGCTATAATGCTTAAATCATCTTACATTTACTTTCATGATCATGCTTTTAACACATAACTTTCACATAAAACATAAACATTTCTTTGGGTCATTTTCTCAACACAAATCAAATAATCTATTCTCAACCCTAGCATACATTCAAACTCATCAAAACATATCTCGAATCATATTTTGATAATCATAATCTTAAGTCGCATAAACATCGTTATCTTATCTCAACGTATTTGAAAGTAATTGAAATTATCCAAACACATATCATTAATATATTGTCGGTTTGAATCAAAACATTCATATCATTTAATTTCTATAAAATATTTAAAGTGTAATAACTTTTCTCAGTGAGTAGAATACTTACTTTGGCTGTTCAGTAAATGGCTTAACGATGGATCCCAGACAAGAGCTTTGCAATGTACCAATGTATTGCATAATGCAATAACACATTAAGACTAAATTGAAAGACTCTTAATTCTAAACGCCACATAGGTTTTTGGTTTGTCTCAAGAACCCATCACTATGGCAACCTATGTAGTTTATATGGTTTACTTTTACTACCCATTAATTAATTAGACCTATACATAGAACACTCATAGGTTTTTAATTAAAAAACCTCAATTTTATAGAACTCATTAACATTAGGACCTAACCCCATAAATACCCATTTTCCATGGAACTCATAAATAAACTATGATTAATTAACACTCTAAATGCAATTAATCCACTAATTAATAATCTAGGGTTTTGCTTGGGAATTTTGACACTTTTGCTATGTCCTTGGGTTGATGTTTGATTTTTATTGTTTTTTATGGGTATTTTCCTAGCTTGACCGGATGGGTATTTGAGGTTTTATGTTGAATTGTTGTGGCTGGCCAATACTGGTACTGGCAACCCCCGAGTTCTTCTATGGGTGGTCGGCCCCCACAACAATTAAATGTTTCTCTCGGTTTTTTTTTTTTTTTTTTTTTTTTAATTTATTTTTTTTAGTTTTACAAAAAATAAAAACATGTGGGGTTTTTAGTAATTTTGATTCCATTTCAATTTGGGCATATCTTTTGTCACCAAACTAAGGAGTACCAATAACTATTTCATTCTACACTCATTCATTTCCAATAATAACTATTTATTTTCCTAATGGAATACCTATTACACGTACCAAACGAGACCTTAATATAAAAAAGTTTTCTATTTCCTCTACGATTTAGAAAAACTATTGTGAAATTTATTTAAATATAAAAGTAAAAAATAATTTAATTCCATACATTTAAAAATAATTTTTTAAAAACTGCTGTTAATGTTTGTTGGTACAGTTTCCGGTCTGGTGATGTGTCAATGCCTGGTTCTCTTTTTCAGAGTCCCGAGCCTTCAATAATTTGCAAAACAGCGAGAACACGCGGGGGGTTGGCCAGCGTTCCCCCCTCCGATGGTTAAGTCAGTGAAGAATTTTTTAGAGTAAAAGGTAGAGAAATTAGAATGTTCAAATACCTGCATAGCAATCTATTTATAGGCTTATCGGATTAGTTGGAGTCTCTGGGATCCTGAAGCCATCTTGGTATGGGATGAACAGCAACCTGGTAAGAGATAAACGGGGATTCGGTATGGCATATAGGGATCCCAAATTTTTCGAGATCCAGGGATGTTCTTTGAGGTTGACGACCTGATTCGACCCTATTTGGTCTTATGCCTAATAAATGCTGGAGATTTTAGTCACCAAAAGATCTCAGATGTGTCGGGGTAGGTTTACATTTGTACTATGAGTCTCGGCGGCACTCGCAAGATGATGATTCTCTCACATCTCCCTCTCATCATCTCATGTTATCCATAGGCACCGACCTTAAGATCAATAGCATGCGGAATTACTGAGTTCCTTCTTGTATTTGAGAGCTGATACATGGGGGACGGAAAACTGTCCCCCATCCTTCTCTTTTTAATTTAAAAATCAAATATGTGTCTTGATGTGGACACTTTTTTATTTAAAAATTAAAAAAAGAGGGATGGGAAACGGTTTTTCACCCCGACAAATCATTTTCCCTTGTATTTTTTATTGTCAATGCGTTGCCAACCCGGTGATTGCAATACTTTGAAGATAAAGCGATGCACACCTGATTGTGAGGCAAATTAATTTGATAGACCGGCTCGGGTCTCAACTTGGTCATGGGGCTCGGGAATGGAAATCCCGCCAACAATGTTGATAGAAGCCGAATGGGGACCGTCTCAGGTGCAGACAAGATTTGGAAGGCCAATGGTCAGGACTCAGAGATCTGAAACACGAGATTAATCCAAGCGCGCGCAGTGGTTCAGTGGGTGTAGGGACACATCAAGCATCAGGGACCACCAAACGGCAAACGCCTTTGCCATTTTGATGATAAAGAATAGGATGGTAAATTGGTAATCCTCCTTTGCAGATTTGCAGTATTTGTGCTTCGACTTTTTACCGCTCTCAATTGAAGATTAATGAGTCCCACCTGATTCAGCCCTGCACATGTGAGTTGTGGCACGTGCGGCCATTTCCTGTTCTCGCATCAGTTATTGCATTTATGCGCTACAATGGTGAAAATATTCCTACTTAATTAGTACTTGAGTTTCTCAAAACCTACCGAACTGTAACTATAATAATAATAGTAATCATTAAAAAAAAAAAAAATAGCCTATTTTCTAGCTCCACAATAAAGGAGACTACTTTAGCTATGGCCAACTTCCATGACCCCATAAATTTAAGGACATAAATTTTTTATAAATTAAGTTATAAAAAAAGTATTTCAATAATACATGTTTCTTAGCATGTGAGATTTTTTTTTTTTTTTTTTAATAATATACTGTTGGTACAGTTTCCAGTACGGTGACGTGTTGCCTTGTGATTCGTTGCCTTCCTTGATATTCGCTCTCCTCGTAATCTGCAAAATAATAAACGGCTCGTCGGCTCTTGGGGGTGCCGACCATACCCCCACTCCGATGCCTAAGTCATTTCAAACTATTTATTTTCTGGAGAGTATCAATAATCTCAGAGCTTAGAGAATCTGCCTGTCAAAAATACCTGACGTAGTAGTCTTATTTATAGACTCACAGTTCACAGTTATGAAACTACTGGAGTGCTTGGAGCATAATCTAATTAGGAGTCTGAGTCCTAGATCACATAGTATTTAATCTTATCTTCATAGAATTCAAATTGGGTAGTAGAGTCCAAACTGGATATGACACTCTCTTTAGCTAATGTCATTCTATTAGGTGCCTTATCCCATATTTGATTGGATAGAAGTCTATCTTGATATATTTGGGATATGCGGCTTTTTGGAGATAATGGATGGTCTTGTACTTAAGTCTAATCTGGCAGGGTCAACCCGATGGGCTCAGCCCCCGATACTACCTTAGGCCCACGTGTCTTTGGAGCTGATTATTTCTCCAACAGTTACCCCTCTAATTCTCTTATTTGAATTTAGAATGTAAGAGAATTAAGTACCTCAATTTCTGAATCTGGATCTTCCATAATCTGTATCTGACAATTGTTGCCTCTTTTAAAGTAATTATGGCGAATAGTGCCTCGAATCTCTGGATTGGAGTGGCGTTTGACCTGATGGATGCCAATTCAAATCTTGGGCACTTATGATCTGTCAAAGTACTAATAGCAACTCCCCATAAATATCTTCTACATAAGTGCCTTTACATAATATTGTCGGTCGGGCCAAAATTGTGAAGATGATCTCCTACTCTCGGTAGGAGATGGATCGGACTGATGTAGTTGATTTCACCAAGATCTTGGTGAAATGCCACCCTGAGAGAACACCGAAGCTTCTTCATCGGTAGTGCTTCGCAGACTGTTTCCACAAAAATCTCTCTTGGCGGCTTTGGAGGCTCAGACTAGTGCCGAGGCTTTGGTTGTTCGAGACTTACAGCGGCTAGGGGCTTTTGGTGGCCCGAGGTTTTGTGCTTGGCGTGCCGAATCTTCTAAATCTGAACACCATCTAGCTTGGTCTCACCTGTGAATATCTTTATTTTTGAACTTTGTAATGTTTGAATTCTTTGTTATGGAAAAACTTTCCATAACAAATCAATTCTGACTTATCCTCTTATAACTTGAACAAACAATCTGTTTGCGTAAGTTAACTCTGAGGAGGATAGGAAAAATCTTTTGTTCAACCTTCGAGACTAGGAGGAAAATATCTTTTGTTCAACCTCTGAGACTAGGAGGAAAATATTTTTTGTTTTGACCTCCGTGACTAGGAGGGAAAAATCTTTTGTTTCAAAAATCTTTTTGTTTTGACCTCCGGGACTAGGAGGAAAAAATCTTTTTGTTTCGACCTCCGGGACTAGAAGGGAAAAATCTTTTCTTTCAAAAATATTTTTGTTTTGACCTCCGGGACTAGGAGGAAAAAATCTTTTCTTTCAAAAATCTTTTTGTTTTGACCTCCGGGACTAGGAGGGAAAAATCTTTTGTTTTGAACTCCGTGACTAGGAGGGAAAAATCTTTTTGTTTCGACCTCCGGGACTAGGAGGGAAATTTTTTTTTTTTTTTTTTCCCTCCGAGACTAGGAGGAAAAAATCTTACTTTGAGTTATTCTCCTTAACTTGAACAAACAATCGGTTTGTGTAAGTTATGACCGAGGAGGATAGGAAAAAATCTTTTAGAAGCGATGAACTTACTTGGTTATTTTTTGTAGAGGTGATATCCCCGTATGGTTTGTTATAGGGGTTGTCTCCCCGTAAGGTTTTGCTGTAGGGGTTGTCTCCCCGTATCTTTGTCCGATCTGCTCTTGAGAGATCTTAATCTGAGAGCTTGGTGTAGCTTCGGTGATTTTCCCTTTTCATAAGCTTTAACTTTGTTGAGCTACCCCCCATAACTTTAGTCCGCGACCACGGGCTAAGTCGTTCGAGGCGGATAGTCAGGTCCTCTTGGTATCCTGGACAATGGTGTAAAAGAGATCTCGGAGTTCGGAGTGAGTCTCGGGGCTTCAACCTGTAAATACTTGAACTTTCCTTTTCAAATGTATCTTTTCTTTTTCATATAATTTTTTTTTTTTGTAATGAACAAAATTTCAATGTTAATGAATGGAAGTCTTGGACATTTTGACTTTCACTTTCCTTATCTTTTAGTTGTAGAACATTATAATTTTTCAAACTGAATTGAACATCTTTACCTGGAAAAAAGTTTAAAGTTTCTCACTCAAACACTTCTTCCGAGACATATCTCGGTTTCTTATAAATCTTACTTTTTATACTAGAGTTACCCCCAAAACTTGAACAAACAATCGGTTTGTGTCAGTTTTTCAGAGGGAAGAACTGGTCTAATTTTTTGAAATTTAAGCTAGCCCAAAAAATTTTGAACAAACAATCGGTTTGTTGAAATTTTTTACAGAGGAGAATAGAAAAAACTATTTGCATCAAAGTGTTGAGTCTTACTTGATGATTTTTAAAGAGGTTTTATCCTCATACCTTCCTGAAGCTTTACCTTCCTGAAGCTTTATTTTCTTGAATCTTTATCATTCTGAAGTTTTGTCATCATAAAGCTTTATCTTCCTGAAACTTTATCTTCCTGGATCTTTCCTGAACCTTTACCTTCCTGTTTGTTTACCTTATTGAAATACCCCCCATAACTTCAGTCTGCGACCGCAGGCTAAGTCGTTCGAGGTGGGTAGTCAAGTCGCTGAGCTTTACCTTCCTTTCTGAAATTTTTTTAACCTGTAAAAGACTTTATATATTACTGAAATGAAATTACTAAATTGAAATCTTAACCTTTCAATTTCCTCATCTCTGAATTTAGATGATCCATACTCATAGCATCTGGAGACCCCCAACCGAGGGGTTTCTTGTCTTGGTATCCTTTCCATAACCCTTTCGGGTCGTCCGAGGAAGGGACTTGGGCCAATTCTATCTTGAATGTTCTTGTCCTTCCGGACACCTCCAATCCCGCCATCTTATCCTTTCGATAACCCTTTCGGGTCGTTCGAGGAAAGGATTCGGGATATCCTTAACCTTATCCTTCGGAAACCCCCAATTGGGAGGTTTCGACCCTTTGTATCCTTTCCATGACCCTTTCGGGTTGTTCGAGGAAAGGATTCGGGAGGATTCTAATCGGGATATCCATAACCTTATCCTTCGGAAACCCCCAACCGGGAGGTTTCAACCCTTTGTATCATTTCCATGACCCTTTCGGGTTGTCCGAGGAAAGGATTCGGACGGATTCTTTTCTGGATATCCTTAGTCTTATCCTTCGGAAACCCCCAACCGGGAGGTTTCAACCCTTTGTATCCTTTCCATGACCCTTTCGGGTTGTTCGAGGAAAGGATTTGGGCGGATTCTAGTCCTCATCCCTTCGGAAACCCCCAACCGAGGGGTTTCTTCCCATTGAATCCTTGCCATGACCCTTTCGGGTTGTTCGAGGAAAGGATTCGGGCGGATTCTTCCCTGAGCATCCCCACCATAACTCTTTCGAGTCGTTCGAGGGGAGGAGTCGGGTGGACGTTGATGTAGCTTGATCATCTTTGGAGAAGTTTGATGAAGAAGTGCTTCCATTCTGTCTCGGACTGCTGCTTTATTCTTAGCAGAGATCAATCAATACCTGGGGACTGTCTGTTCTTCCTTGCTCTCGGTGTTGGACTAACTGAGAAGTTTCTTGCCTTAATATCCTTCCCAAAACCCTTTTGGGTCGTTCGAGGAAAGGAATCGGGCATTCTTAGCAGAGATCAATCAATACCTGGGGGCTGTCTGTTCTTCCTTGCTCTCGGCGTTGGACTAACTGAGAGACTTTCCTTGTTTTCTCTGCAGGGTTGTCTCCTTGGCTTTCGGTGTTGGACTAACCAAGAGACTTTCCTTGTTTTCTCTGCAGGGTTGTCTACATGGCTCTCGGTGTTAGACTAACCGAGAGACTTTCCTTGTTTTCTCTGCAGGGTTGTCTCCCTGGCTCTCGGTGTTGGACTAACCGAGAGACTTTCCTTGTATAATTTGTTGTAGGGGTTGTCTCCCCATATCTTTTCTGCGAAAAGGGTTAACAAAGCACTGCATATACTAAAACAAAATAGCAGAATGCACAGTAGCACCATATTTTCTTTTCATCCGTCAGGATGATTTTGTGATCCTTTGAGTGAGGCTTCAACACATGAGTCTATTTTATCAAAATATATATATATATATATATTTTTCAGCAAAGCGTACAAGTGCATGCATACATATATATTTTTTCTGGTTGATAAAATAAAAACCAACATTTATCCTTACTTTAACATGAATCATGTTTGTAAAAGAAGAGTATGAACTTATCTGGTGAATTCGATGAAGATGAACCGTCTTACTTGGAGTTCTTTATCTTGCATGCCACTCGATATGGGGCTCTATGGGAGAGTTCCTTAAACTGGACCCTCGACACGTGACTGTGCCCTTCGGAGGATGGCAAATTTGGAGGGGTCCTCGAAGTGTGCCATTTGGAACTAGGAGCTCGGGCATAGTCTCCTCGGGATAGTACCCTCGGAATAATACTCTCGGTATGTGTCATCTCGGTACATACTTTTCGCCTCTGTAGAACACCCTCGGATCTATCTTTTCTCCTTGGTAGAATGCCCTCGGATCTATCTTTTCACTTGGGTAGAACACCCTCGGATCTATCCTTTCTCCTCGGCATGACACCCTCGAGTCTATCTTTTCACTTGGGTAGAACACCCTCGGATATAACTTTTCTCCTCGCTAGAACACTCTCGGATCTAACTTTTTTCCTCGGTAAAACACCCTCGGATCTATCTTTTTTTTCCTTAATAGAACACCCTTGGATCTATCCTTTTTTTTTTCCTCAATACAACACCCTTGGATCTATCCTTTTTTTCCTCAATTGAACATCCTTGGATCTATCTTTTCTTTTCTTCCTTTTTTTTTCTTTTTTTTTTTTTTTTTTTTTTTTTTTTTTTTTTTGTGCGATCTCTTCAAGATATTAGAGGTAAAAGTGTCGGTGTGGGAGAGTTCAGCCTACCTGATTGACTGAATCATACCCGTAGGTTGGCTTATTCTTCTGAGCCGACTCTTTTCTTCCATTTTTGATGTGGCTGCCGGAACAAACAACCCATAGACTCGAGTGTTTTCTTTAAAAAAAATTCAAAACCTTGATCTTGCACATCCACATAGAAGGAATTCGATTTTTTGCAGATCAAGAGGCCAAAGGCAATACCCAAGTAGGGCTTACGAGGGACAGCAAGTATTTTGCAGACCGAACCTTGTATTTCAATTGTCCTGTTTTTCTTTTCTTCTCTTTTTTGACTCTGTGTATGTGTAGGCCTAGATAGCGAACATCAGTCGTTGGCGTTCTTGAAACCAAGCTTGCAAGAAAACACAGCCTGCCTTACATCCCTGCGGACCTGAAACACCTGAGAACTGAATTCTGGCTCCCCGTCGAGCTGGAACACGACCGATCTATGGCTCACGGAGTCCAATCAAAACGTGTGGTCTGTTCCGGATGGGCTGATAGAAGAGGGGAGTCGGTGTGAATCTTCCATGTCACCGCTGCCTCGGAGGTCCGAATCCTCCTGAGTGGAGTCTCTCCTTCTTCTCGTTATTCTTGGAAATTTTCTCACTTTTTCTGCCGTCTAATCTGCCACCTTATTTTCCAGCAAGACTCAGCGATCATTAAAGGCAAATTGGCAGAGGCGAGCGCTGTGATCGATGGTGTATGGCTGATCCAACTCTTGTGGTGATGCTATTACCGTCTTTTTTTTTTTTTTTTTTTTATTTCTTCTTCTAGAATGAGTTAAAAAAATCTCTATTCTTGACATCGTTCAAATATTGGAATCGTTGGATGCCATTTTGAACCCAAATCTATGTTGGAACGTGCAGATTGTGCAAATACCTATCCACGTAACCTCATCCCTGTAAGGCAATTTACTGAACATGTTGCAGTGAGTCCTCCGATCTTCAAGCTGCTCACCAGCAGTCACCTTGCGTGGACTCGATCTATGACTTGCATACCCCGACTTGGCAACGGTGCACTACACGGGGTGACTTTGATCCGAAGGATAGCGTGGGCCCTTTGGTGACAATAGCTTCGGTGGTCAGGTAGGCCATCCCAACTGCCGAGACCATGCAAACAATCCAGGCATCCTTCGAATTCTGACTGTCATTGGTGCCACGGAGGTTCTGAGCCACGACTTGGTAGACAAGGGAGAATTTGACCGAGTCGGGCCTCGGCATGTGGTTGATCAGCAAGTCTATGAAGTTCTGGCCCATTAGTGTTCTGGCTCAAGATTTTGGCCAAAACCATTCCTTGCATAGCGCCTTGTGTCCACAGCACCGTGTCTCCATCTTCTTCCTCAGAGGAGTTAGTCACCGGAAGCCCATGCAAAGACCCAGATACCGGAGACGACACCACGCTCTTCGACGTCACACCTACCAGACCTGAACTCGACGTGGTGCTCTGCGAACGAGAGGGCTTCGTGGAGGAGGCTTCTGGAACTTGTTGGAGTGTCCGGATGCGAGCTCGGTATTACACCGATAATCGCATCTCTGTGTTTTCTTTAAAAAATTCTCCACTATCTGATCTCTTCAAGACTCTGGAAGTAAAAGTGCCGGTGGAAGAGTTCAGCATCTCTCCATAGTGGGTCATTACTCATTTGCTCGTGAACAACCCAAACAGTTTTGCCTCCGCTCACTCCCGTCAGACAGTCCTCACATATAAAAGAACTCCGATCATCAAATCCGGATATAGCTGAGCCTCTTGCCGATATCACCATGCAAACCCTTTCCGAGAAAGGGCTGGGCTACGATCTGTTCATCCTTAACAACCATGGCTTTGTAGGTAAGAAAGGCACTTCAGCGTGTCACCGTCAAAGCCCGGTTATCTTCTTGGATCTTCTGGAGACGGGCTTGATCTCCTACCAACGATCACCATTGGCCAGAAACTGAAGATCTTGCTGTACATCCGTTTAGCCAGTGAACGCCATCGTCAATCCTACGTGGTGGCAGATCCTCTGTCGACTGACTCGGAATCACCGGCAGTAAGGCCAGATCGGGATGTTCTCCAGCGTCAGAAGAGGAAGAGCTGACTAGCCGAGGGGTTCTTCCGTTCTTCGGGAAGAAATCAGAACCGGACCGGGTTGGACATACACCTCAGTTTGTTTTTCTTTTTGGACTGACCCGTTTGGGCCTTCTGAACCAGGCCTGCAAGACCCCAAAATCTCCTTTCTTTTTGATTTGTTTTTTTAGAAACAAATCGACCCATCATCATTGAACTAATTGTTGAGTTTGTATGAACTCGAATTTGAGACTGTACACCCTTGTAAAATTGTTACCTCTGAGCTTTTGGGCGTAGATCTGGATGATACCACGTTTGTATATTGCCATCACCGATTTGGTGCAATTAGATTCCGATTTGAGATTTCAAACTTGATTTGATCGCGCAGTTACCATTGTGGAATTTTTTTTTTTTTGAGGAACAATGTCGTTCCCACAGACGGCGCCAAACAGTTGGTACAGTTTCCGGTATGATGACGTGTTGCCTTGTGATTCGTTGCCTTCCTTGATATTCGCTCTCCTCGTAATCTGCAAAATAATAAACGGCTCGTCGGCTCGTGGGGGTGCCGACCATACCCCCACTCCAATGCCTAAGTCAGCTCAAACTATTTATTTTCTGGAGAGTATCAATAATCTCAGAGCTTAGAGAATCTGCCTGTCAAAAACCTGACGTAGTAGTCTTATTTATAGACTCATAGTTCACAGTTATGAAACTACTGGAGTGCTTGGAGCATAATCTAATTAGGAGTCTGAGTCCTAGATCACATAGTCTTTAATCTTATTTTCATAGAATTCAAATTGGGTAGTAGAGTCCAAACTGGATATGACACTAATTGGGTAGTAGAGTCCAAACTGGATATGACACTCTCTTTAGCTAATGTCATTCTATTAGGTGCCTTATCCCATATTTGATGGGATAGAAGTCTATCTTGATATATTTGGGATATGCGGCTTTTTCGAGATAATGGATGGTCTTGTACTTAAGTCTAATTTGGCCGGGTCAACCTGATGGGATCAGCCCCCGATACTATCTTAGCCTCTTAGGCCCACGTGTCTTTGGAGCTGATTATTACTTTGAAGATAAAGCGATGCACACCTGATTGTGAGGCAAATTAATTTGATAGACCGGCTCGGGTCTCAACTTGGTCACGGGGCTCGGGAATGGAAATCCCGCCAACAATGTTGATAGAAGCCGAATGGGGACCGTCTCAGGTGCAGACAAGATTTGGAAGGCCAATGGTCAGGACTCAGAGATCTGAAACACGAGATTAATCCAAGCTCGCGCAGTGGTTCAGTGGGTGTAGGGACACATCAAGCATCAGGGACCACCAAACGGCAAACGCCTTTGCCATTTTGATGATAAAGAATAGGATGGTAAATTGGTAATCCTCCTTTGCAGATTTGCAGTATTTGTGCTTCGACTTTTTACCGCTCTCAATTGAAGATTAATGAGTCCCACCTGATTCAGCCCTGCACATGTGAGTTGTGGCACGTGCGGCCATTTCCTGTTCTCGCATCAGTTATTGCATTTATGCGCTACAATGGTGAAAATATTCCTACTTAATTAGTACTTGAGTTTCTCAAAACCTACCGAACTGTAACTATAATAATAATAGTAATCATTAAAAAAAAAAAAAATAGCCTATTTTCTAGCTCCACAATAAAGGAGACTACTTTAGCTATGGCCAACTTCCATGACCCCATAAATTTAAGGACATAAATTTTTTATAAATTAAGTTATAAAAAAAGTATTTCAATAATACATGTTTCTTAGCATGTGAGATTTTTTTTTTTTTTTTTTTTAATAATATAAATTTTTCAAATGCTTAAAAGACGCCAATTTTAAAGATTGAATTAAAATAAAAATGTTAAACATGTAAAATGATGCTAATGAATCAAGATGTATGAAAAATCACGCATTTAATTATTAGAGAAAGCGGGGGAAAGAGATGCATTCAATTCATGAGTTTAATACTTGCCCAGGAATATTAGAAAAAGAAAAAGGAAAAAAGCAATAATAATTGAGTTGAATGCTTTTGGTCATATGACGCATTAATGGCTTCAGGGCTCCACGTTAGTCAAAACATAAATGTCATCAAACTCCTCAATTTCAAGGGCTTTTGACCAAGAAAAACAAAAACCGCCTTAACTAGGTTATTCAGTTGATACCTACCAAAATAAATAAATAAAAAAGTGATTTTTTTTTTAAAAAAAAAATTTAATTGATTCTTTCTTCATATACATATAAGTCATTGACGGTAAAAGATTTTATTTTATCTTATTGTAATGACACAGTAAAAGAATTAAAATCTTACTTCAAATAATGTTTTTTTACTTCTCTTGGCCTGTGGATCGAGAGTACGTACTACCGGACCGAACATTGGGTCTATTTCCAGTCGCTCTTTCTTTTCTGTCATTATTTATTTATAGCTCTTGGCCTTTTTGTTCTTTTATGTTGCCCACGAAAATAAAAGGTTATTTTATTTTATTGATTGATTGATTTATTTATTATTTTTTAAAGTACATTAAAAAAAGAAAAAGAGAAACAGATAATAACAAAAGGACATTAGCCATAACAAAGGCTAAGCCATAAATAGGAGGTGGATGTTTACCACTACACAATAGGAAAGAGGGGGAGGAGAAAAATAGGTAAGAATGTTTACCACTACATAATGGGTGTAGAAGTTTACATTTTTGTTAACTTTTCTAGTCATTCAAGATGAGGAAGGAGGAAGTAAAGAAATAAATTCTGTTATAAGATCCACAATTTTCTAGTCTTGTACAAAAGGAGGATGCTGGAGAGCTGAAATCACCAATTTTTCAGTCTTACTTCAGTAGTTCTATTCAAAACTATGAAACTCATTGAAAGGATAACTGAGGCCATGTTTGTTTTGATGTAAAATGTTTTAAAAAAAATTATTTTATCTATTTTTATTTTGTGTTTGATACGATAAAAAATCTTGGTTATCAGAAAACTCTTCTTTAATTTATGTAAAATGATTTCCCTTTTTTAAAAACTTAAACCATTTTTGAATTTGAGCTTCTTTTTCTCCCACACACACTCTCTCAGTACGTAGTTCATTTTCCACCGCCATCAGAAGTCGCTAGACTTCGCCGCACGCTAGAGTTTGTTGGGAAGTCGCTGGCCGTTTTTGGCCACCGCCAGAGGCTGCCAGCTGTGACCCCCAGACTTTGTTGGAGGCCGCTAGAATCTACCACCGGACTTTGCCGCAAGTCATTGACCATTTTTGGTTGTTGTCGAAGGTTGTCGGCTATTGTTGATTTTCCAAACGAGTCAAATTTCAAAAAATATTTTCAGCTGAAATTATTTTCCAAAAAAATGATTTCACTGGAAATATTTCCAACATAAAACATTTTACGTCAAAAAAAAGAGAGCCTGGATATAAAACTTGTAGGTTGCAATTAGGGTTGGCAATTTTTGACACGACCCGCGAACCCGACACGAACACGACACGAAAATTCAGGGTTAGGGTTTAATATTATCGGGTTCGGGTCGCCAGACACGATTACACGATTAGCTCCTCTTTTTTTTTTCTTTTTTTTTTAAAAAAAGTCAGGTCCAAAACCAAAAGGACCGAAATGGCGAAACCCTACCCGGATCACGCATCACCCATTTCTTGTTTTCTTTTCGCTTCACGCCATCACCCAGTTGGGCCAGTGCTGCCAGTTCACTGTCTTCAATCTTCATGAAGTTCACAGACTCACAGTTCACACCGCAACCCTCCTAAACGGCCGAGACACCTCTCAGAGACTCGGATCCTCCCCACGAGGTCCAGGGGCCCAAGCTCTCAGAGCCGCAAGCCGAGTTCTCAAAGCCGAGCTCCACCACGCAACCCTCCAAAACGGCGACGTCTCCACCGGTTCTGTCCGGGCTTTCCCTTCGATCTCCACCGACGTCGTCCCCACCGGCTCTTTCCCTTCAATTTCCACCGGCTTCGTCCCCACCGGATCTTTCAAGGTCCAAGCCAGTCGAACCTCCTAAAGGCGGAAGTGCTCGGTTCTAGTCATCAGATCCGGAGGCCTGGGCTTGCCAGCCCTGCTCGGCTGCTCCACCTCGTCGACGTCGTGTCCTGTGGGCTGTGGGGTGGGCACTGGGCTCGTCGACGTCGTGTCCTGTGGGTTGTGGGGTGGGCAGTGGGCACGCGTTACCGGGTTTAACGGGTTCGTGTCGTGTAACCCGGTTCACAACTGGGTCGTGTTCGGGTTATAGTGTTTGACCCGATTATTCTGACCCGATTATGTAATCGGGTCAGCCGGGTCGACACGAACCCGACCCGCTGACCCGAATTGCCAAGCCTAGTTGCAATGTTAAAGTATTAATTAAATGATTAAATTTACTCATTTATATAAGCTTTAACTTTTGGAATAAGTATGATTTAACATGGTATCAAAATCAGGTGAACTAAGATCGAAATCTAGCTAACTCCACAATTCACCTTCCATTTCAATTAAATATTCCATGTGTTGGGCCTCACCTATTAAAGATGAAGTTTGAGCCTATACGTGAGGGAAAGTGTTAAAGTATTGATTAAGTGATAATTTACCCATTCCTATAAGCTTAAGATTTTGAGATAAATAGTGATTTAATATGCAGACCCCAAACATGACTTCATCATCGTGTCATAACAACATTGGTACTTGTTGAACCAGCGTCTTGGATGGCCGGATCAACCATGAGGCTCCTGAAAATAAAGAAAATGTTATTGTAGTGACACCGGCCGATGGGGGAGGCCGGCAAGAAACCTTTGATGCTTAAGTTAGTAGAACTTCAAATAGAAAATTGAAAAGAGAGTTTATTTTTTTGGGAGAGAGAGAAAGTATATTGTGTGTCAATGGGGGTTTTAATGGAGGATGCTCCTTGTCCAATATTGTATCATCGGTGTCAAATCTCAATGGTGCGTAATTTTTGGTTTAGGACATGATTTACCATGTCGATCATGTTAATGGCTATTTGGAGATTGATGATGATATATAATTTTCATGTGAAAAAAAGTCTAAGGGGTTGTTTGAATTTGCGGTTTCAAAAAGTGTGATTTGAAAAAATAAATTTTCTGTGTTTTCAAATCGCAATTTTAAAAAAATATAATTTTAAATTATTATTTTTCTGCGATTTTGTTTAAAATTGGACTTCTTGAGCAAAAAATCATAATACCAAATGCATTCTAAGAGTGATTAATAATTTATTTTTCTGCGAGGATGGTGGTGTAATTTGATAACCTGATTTTTTTTTTTTTTTGGGTAGAGGCTACTTGAATAGTGTATCACTAGTACCTTTGGCCGTTTAAAAATTGGTAGATGACGAATGCAATATTTCTTACAAAAGAAATAATTCTTGTACATTTTTTGTGTAAAAAGAGATGTACAAACTGCATCCATTCCGTCTTCTACGACAGTTAAACTTTAAATGAGGACTGCGGGTTTGGATTGAAGATTAAATAAGATGAGACAAAAAAAAAAAAAAAAAAAAAAAAAAAAAAAAAAAAAAAAAAAAAAAAAAAAGAAAAAAGAAAAAAAAAAAAGAAAAAGAAAAAGGTGCAAGTAAATTATAGGGTTGCTGAATTGAAGCACGCCCAGATACTAACTCCAATAGATGCCTCAGGCGTGAGAGGAAAGGCTGGCAAAACTCGACCCCAATCCCCCCAACCGCCCACCCACCATCATGCATACATGTAACATCATACATTCTTATTTGCTTTATACCATGCATGCATGCACTTCTTTTAATTAAATAGCATATTAAATCTCGTTTTCACCATATATATAGGACAAAGTTTTCATATTAAATTTTGCTACTTTCCCAGTATGGTGAGAAATTTACTTAAATTATAAACTAACATTATTAGCCCTTGATTATTTCAATGTAATTGTCTCCTTGTGATGTAATCCCAATGAGCACCACCCTAATCTTTTGTACCTATTAATGGGGTTAATTCATAAAATAAACACAAGTGGCCGGAAGAAAATCTGTCGTTTTACAAGTTCAAATTTCAGTGCTTTTTTTAGATGCATTCTCTCTGCCAGTTTCCATTCTCTTTCTATTCCTCTATTCTCCCGGCCGCCTGTTCCACTTCAAACTCCTATAAAAGATTCCACCCCATCTCCATCCCCATCATTTTGTTTCTCTTTCTACCCAGCTATTTCTTTATACATACTACGGAATTTTAGAATATTTATAATAATAATAATAAAATGTCTCCTTTTGAGGATCTATATACAATTAACAGAGTAGATGGGGTTTAGGAGGGGTTTCCCTGTTGCATTGAAAACTTGAAGCTCACCAACACAGTGAAAATAGTTATTGTTGCTTTGATTTCAAGGAGAAACAAAAGTAATTCTTAAATTAAAGCATTCATCAAAGTTAGATGGGAGAGAAAACTTTTTATTTGAAAAGGACTTGACTCTATTAATTATCTGCATTACCAACTCAGTGTCCAAACAAGTTAGTTAATTCCCCCACTTTTTTTTTGTTTTTTTTGGTACCACATATATATATGAATAGCATCTTTGTGGAAGTAATATAATATTTATTTAGCATTTTAGAAGAAAATATTATATAAACAGCTAGCTTTTGCGTAATGTGAAATAATAATGCATGTAATTAACAATCTGCTGCAACGTACACCGCCGTGGTTGGCAAATTAAAAGGGAAACAACCGATGATGATGATGATGATAAGCTGAGCCACAAGCATCAAGGACCAAATTAAACCTCCCACAACTCTGCTCTCTCTTTGATGATATTTCGTTTTTCCTATTAAATGAATTTTGTTCCTATTCTCCATTTCTCTCTACTCCCACCCAAGAAAGTGACAGAATCCATGTGGGTAATTCCAAAATCTTCAGAAGGGCATTCCAGTAATTCCCTCTCCCCACCCTCCATTTAATATGGCGCCATTCCTTTCCCCACCAAACAAACAACGCACAACAAAAACCAAAGCGACATGAGAACTCCCCAACACACCAAGCCAAAACAAAGGCAACCTTAGAAACTGTCTGTCTTTTGCACAGAGAAAGGGAACGGGGAAGAGAAGAGGGGATCCGAACGTGGCTTTGGATGGCGAGCGGGTGGGTCAAGTCGTTGCACTGCAAATCGAGAGCGTTCGAGGACGTGTACCACCCCAACCCGAAGCGCCTCATACCCAGTGCCAGTTGCAGAAAGAGCGTGCAGAGCATTAGGGACGTCATCGACACCACCAAGCACAAGCCCAGAAACCCCAAGTCCACGTCGCCCAACAGACAACCCGCTGCAAAGCATCCGCGACCCACCAAATCCGAACCCGTTTCCGCCCCGGAAAGCCGGCCCCCCCGTGCTCCGGACCCCTACCTCCCGGCCCTGACCGAGCTGCATGAGGGCCACCCTTCTCGTAACGTCGTAGAGATTATCTTCCACACGAGCTGGAGCCCCAAAGCCTTTACCGGTCGGGTCGAGATGATTTTCAAGGTCCAGAACGGGTCCAGGACTGTGGCCCGCTTCGAGGAGTATCGCGAGGCCGTCAAGTCTCAGTCCGGTTCGGGCGGGCCGACCGGTGGTGGCACGTGGGAGGAGAATGCACGGTGCGTGGCGGACGGAAACGAGGTGATGCAGTTTCACTGCCTGGGGCCAACGTCTGGCGGCGGGGTGTACGACGGGCGGGGCGGCGCGTGGGCATTTCCGGGGTCGAAGGGATCGGCGTTTTGTACGTTCTCCGGGAGTGGTGGGGCACACGAGAGCGCCGGCGGTGGAAGGGGCAGGAGGGCCATGCTAGTTTGCCGGGTCATAGCGGGTAGGGTGTCGAAGCGGCTCCGGATCGACTCGTTGTTGGATGGGCGAGTGGGATTAGACTCGGTGAGTGGGGACAACGGCGAGTTGCTAGTGTTTGATTCGCGTGCGGTGTTGCCTTGCTTTCTTATCATCTATAAATTGTAAAAATACTAGGAAAATTTTCATTTAAATTTTTTTTTTTATTGAATGGGGATTTGATGAAGGTTGTTCTTTGCATTTATCAACACAAATTTTCGTTTTTCTTTGTTTGGGTGGTGGATGGTTGAGTGTAATTATGAAAAGTTGTGTTGATGAATGCTAAATTGCTAATTAACCAATTTACCGCTTAATTTGCTTTTGTAGATTTTGGTGGCCACCAATACCATAGTTAGTGATGGTATAGGTACGGTGGTGCCAATTAATTAATGGATGTACCGTTTCATTTCATCGCAATTAAGGGGTTTTATTTATGTGATTGGCGTTTCACCATTGGTCAATGGTCACCACCTGTTGATGTATTCATAAGAAATTAAGCCTTGTTTGATTTGTAAAATAAGACTTTAAAATGGAATAATTATTCTATTGAAATAATTATTCAAAAAAAAAAAAAACGGTATTTTTCTTTAATTTTTCTAAACTAAACTTAAAAAAAAAAAATTTAAAAAATTAAAAAATTAAAAAAAAAACAAAGAATTTAGATCAGATCTATGGGTGGTTGCCACCCACAGATCTAGGGTCCAATATTTATTTATTTTTTAAGATTTGAGTTTTTTTTTTTAAAATTAAAAAATTATGTAGATTTTTTTAGTAATTTTAGGTCAATTCCAATTGTAGTATATGTGTTATCACAAAATTAAGGAATTAGAATAATTATTTCATTCCACTCTTTTTCATTTCCAATAATAATTATTCTTTTTTCTAATAGAATACCTATTTCACGAACTAAACAAGACCTTAGTGTTATACTGTTTATACGAAACTTGTGCATTAAATTACAAAGAAAAAAAGAGAGAGAAAGAAATCACAATTTTAATACCCCCTTATTGGTACTATTTATATTGAAGACCAACGTACATCTTATTCAGTTTTTCTATAATATCTCGATTACTAGGTATTATTATTAATGTCTTGTATATGTGTTTAACTAAAATAAGTGACTAAAACAAAATTTAAATTAAAGTAAAACTATATATATATATATATATACACTCTGTCCTTTTGTATACTGTTTTGTTTGAAAGTAGAGTAAAAACAAATGAAGAAATATACACTTCGACATATTAACTTAATTAATATCGTAAATTATTTGGATTTTTGATAATGCGTTATGAAATTATATTAAGATATTACAATTATGTTACTAAATATAAATATAATAAAAGAATAAAAAAATCAATCATATATATCCATTTTTTAGTCACAAATTTTTCCTTCAATTCTTATATATTGGCAGCCATGCATACTTCTATTAATATTTTTTAAAATTCTTGTCTTCTGTATTAAAGTTTTAATAGATTTTTTTATTAAAAAAAAACTTTTAAACCGAAAGAAATATTTTATAGTTCATATATATATATATATATAGGAAAAAATTCATATACTCCCTTCAAACTACCAATTAATTGATAACATCTCATCGAAATTAAAAAAAATAAAAAATCGTCAATCTCCCCAAAGTCTAGCAAAAAGACAAAAATGATCCTACAAGTTTGTCAATAAGACAAAAACACCATTATAAATTCAAAAACAAAAAGAAAAAAAAAATTATTTTTAAAAAAATATATATTTGATTTTTTTTTATATATATTTTAAAAACGAAAAAAAAATAATTGTTTTTTTAATATATATTTTTAAATTTGGGCAATTGGCTGGTAGATTTTTAAATTTAATTTAATTTTTTTTTTAATTTTATTTTATTAATGATATTTTTATAATTGGAGGGACATCAACAATTTTTAGTAGTGCATATATATATATATATATATATATATAAATAGATAGAGACTTCATTTGCTTCTTAAATATTAATAATGGAAAGGGATAGAGTATTAAAAGAAAATAAAAGAAGAATACACAAATAATTCGTCTGGTCGTGATTCACAGCAGGCGGCTTTGCATATTCAATTTTGTTTGTTTGTTTGTTCTTTGTTTTGTAGTAACGAAAGAAAGCAAAGGAAAAGAAATGATTTAAGAGGAAGAGGAAGAGGAAGACTGGAAGAGGATAGGGACTGTTCGTTAGCCTTTTGGTTAATTGGCAAAGTAAAGCGCAAGTCACGCAATCGGATCTGTGTCTCCACCTGTTTTGGGAGAAAAAATGAAGGGCGATAGTTGGTGCATGGTCGTTGGTCACACTCTTTGATAGTTGATAGATACCTTCCTTCATTCTTTACGCATAGGCTTTACTCGGACGGTCAACAAAAAACACAATTCCAATATCCTTTGGAATTTGGAAAGGGAAAGATTTAGACACTTTAAAGTTGAGTCTAAAAATCTGGTAATGGTTTTAGTTAACTTGTAGAGTTATTGGCAGCTCTCCCAAGACAATTAACTTGTAATTGCTTAGCAGAATTACCCTTAATCCCCCTCTTACCAGAGTGAAATAATGTGAAAAGCGAAAAGACATGAATCTTAGAATCCAAGTGAACCATAACTTCAACATGAATTGTAAATGTGAATTTTCACAAAGATTATGGGTGTTGCCCCTGTCATTAAACTCAAAAGAAATATTTTAGTTTTGAATAATTACTAGGGCATAATTCCAGCAACAACACTTATATTTTAATGAATGAAAAACATGCTATTCTTATACATATGTTATAGTTCAATTCTATATGGTCTATTCACGATATTAATCCATTCCCGACAGGGTTTGGACTGTTCCAATGGACCTGTATTACAATACTGGTGCCTCAGATATGTATGCATACCATCATATACTATCAGTCTGACTGAGTTTGACTTTGGGTGGCCTATGCTACTAGCAAAGCCATAATCGTGACCCTCATTCAAGCATGGTGTGCTAGTTACAAACAACCTTTTGATCCAAGACCCATCATAACACATCATAAACATTTGACCATAAAGAACAACCAATATAATAGTAAACCCATAGCCGTTTTCCTGCACTAGACGGCGTACCATGTCATACAATGCAATGCAATACAATAGTATGGTTCATTTATTGTCATTAGAAAATAAGTAATACTTATCTTGAAACAGTTATAAAATGTTTTGGAATTTCAACAGGCTTATAACACACCATTAAAAAAAGCAAATCGTGCTCAATCAACTGATATATCACATTATACTGTGAAATCAGTTTTGTAAGTATTTACTTACCTCGTTCACTCATCCATAAATTTGGACATCCTGGGTTTCTGCTACTGCGAAATGTACTCTAAAATTAATAGTACTCCTTTATCTATTAATAAAACCCTATTTCAGTATTTCTGGCATCCTTCGAACGTTTGGCCATAAGAACGATCATTTGACCCATGAATGGCTTGTAGAACGTTCGGTGGTTCAAGAATGCCTGAAAATCTAAAGACATTCTACTCTAACATGCTAACTCACGATTAAAGCTTTTAACAACATAACAAGAACATTTTAAAACATAACATTGTGACCATTTATGAAAATCAGGTGTGAGCATATACTTATGTTTAGAAAGAGCCTTTTCTTTCTATAAAGCTTTGCATGCTTAAAATTTGTGAAAATACAAAGCTAATAAAGATAGAATATTAACAACATGAAAGAAAAGTTAGATAACAAGGGTTACCTCTAGTGAGGATGGATTATCTTCCAAACTCCTTCATTTTTCTCTAGAACTTCCCTCTAATAGGAAGTGGGATAGGATAAGTGTATGGGGTAAAAATGGTGCAGGAAAAATGTAGGGGGGAAAGGGGTATTTATAGGGAAAAGAATGCAAAAAAATAAGAATCAATTGATCTGTCATTTGGCAAACGTTCTTCTAGCGATGCTCGAACATTCGTGTACTATTTAGGGTTAGATGAATGTTCATTTTAAGATTTCGATCGTTCGATGTACGATCTAGCACACATGCCGAAGGCGTGTAATGTACCTTCTAACACATAATACAACACGTCACTGAACGTTCACAACAAGAACTTCAAACGTTCGTGGTGGGAAATTCGAACGTTTGCGAAGGGAACTTCAAACATTTTCAAAGGCATAAGGATGCTTGGTTGCGTTAGCTAGGGTAACCATCGATAGTTTGCGACAGAATGACGAACGTTCGTGCTAGGGTTTCATCGAACTTTCCAAGGAATAAGGAGAACGTTCGAGGGGACTCAAAATGTACTTTGTAAATAATTTCTTGAGTGATGGATTACACAATTTTCCAAAGTTTTTAAATTGAAAAAATTGTTAGTATTTTTGTTTGGGGCATCACAATAAAGTAAGCCTATTGACCAAGACATAAAATGGTGGAATAAGGATTTGATTGAAGCCATTTTTTCAAATGAAGTAGCTTTAGTAATCAGCAAGTTACCAATTAGGCTCACAATTGGAAGATGTCCAAATTTGGAGGGGAACAACTATAGGTATTCTTTCTTTCCGTAGTGCTTATCATATATGGAAAAGGAAAGACATGACGGTAGAAGAGGTGAATGTTCAAATTGGGCAAGTGATAGCGAAGTGTAGCGGATGATCTGGCAACAACAAATTCCTAATGTTACAAAGATGTTTTTGTGGAGAGCATATCATAATTTATTGTAGCGCCCCGACTTTCAAAGCAAGCCGTAAGTACGTCAGTTCAGTCCCTCCAAATACTTAGGCTCCTAGTTAGCCTCACTCATCATGGATCAGACACTCAAACAGGTTTGCATCTTATTCTTCCTCCTCCTCAAGCACATCTATAAAAATTATAGGTGGAAGGGTGAGTCAACGACTGAGCAAGTTCAAGCAAACTGACCACTTATAATCTGAGCCCTCAGTTGTTTATAAAATATCTCATCACTAGTGTTTACTAGACAGCCACGTATGCAGGGTTTTCACAAAGTTGTTTTTGAAAATTAAAGGACTTCTAATTTTAACAAGTGTGTGCAAAAGTGTGCAACAAAATATCATAATGTGGAAAATAAAGAGACATATTTTTATTGACAAAGTGGAAACTCAATTAAGAGAAAAACCACTCTGGGGCAGCCAAACCCAGGATATCCACTATTCAGAAGACAAAGCTAGTTACAAAGCAGTAGCATTCACATACCCTTATGCAGTGGTCGTACCTTGAACTCTGACATATAACCCAACACGAACGTCTCCCAACCAAGTCACCTACTTGAAGGGGTCTTCGATGTAATCCTTTACCTTAGGGCCAACTCTTAAGATAGACTTTAGTTCAGCACAGCAAAAACACTTGGCGCCGTCCGGACGGTAGACATAAGGCGTTCGGACAGACAATTGTGCGATCGGCTTTCCAAATTTCTCTAAAATTCTTTCTTGAATTGAGCCATGTTCGGATGGTGTTGCCCTAGCGTTCGGATGGTCGCACTTTAGCTGCATGCAATTTCAATATCAAGGCTTGGCATGTCCGGACCATAACATCTGTCGTCTGGACGGTTGATCTGATGCACGCAATTTCCATATATGAAGCTTGAGCGTTCGGACAATGAATACTAACGTCTAAACGTCTGGATTTTGAATGCACGACTTGCCCTATGAATGAGCACGTCGGGACGGGAATACACATCGTCCGGACGGTTGCAGCTGTCTTCCCATAACTGTGTCTGAGACAGAAACCCTATTACTTGTCAAACACTGAATGGCGTCCGGACGGTATTGCCACGTCGTCCGGATGGATGCACTTGAACGTTAGATTCTTCTCGAACTCTAAAGAGCGACCGAACGATTTTCCATTACGTTCGGACGGATGTAACTTTGAACAATTCAAAGTTTCTAGACATTGATGGGAGTCCGGACGGTATTGCCACCTCCTCCGGACGTAAGTTGTTGACTGATGAGCGTCCAGACGCTTAGACTGGGTTGTCCGGACAGAAACATGGGATCCGATTTCTCTGAGTTGGAATCTACACAGAATCTTCCTTGGATACACAAAATAGACTTGAACAATGAAGTAGTCTTCTTGAAGCTTGTGACACTCGAACTTTGTCATAAAAGACTCTTTCCATATCAGAGAAATAAACTCTGAATATCTGAAGACTCTGAAATAAACGGCATCCTTGTGAAAGCAACAACATTACATAGAAGTGATTTTGTCCAACAGAATGCAGCCAACACAAAAACTAACAAACTCCCCCTTTGGCCATTCTGGGACAAAAATCATTTGACCGGGTTAAGAATACATTCCCGGTCCAAAACTAACATATACTCCCCCTTTTTGTCTCAAAGGGACAAAGGGTAAATAGAGTATAGAAAGACCACAGTAATAAAATACTCCCGCTTGACGTCTCAACAGGACAAGGGTAAACAGAGTATATAAAATCCACAGACAAAAATCGTTCTAAAATCCTAAACAATAGGAAAATAGAGAAAAGTCTGCAAGTGGCCCAAAAGAAAGGAACAAAAATCCTCCAAGTACCAAATCCTACTGATCCACTGAAATCAAGTAACAGAGAGAAAACTATAAAAAAAGCTAGATTTGTACTATTTCGGCTTCTAGCTCCGAAAGCCAGGAACCATGGACTGAAAAACCTTCAGTCGCTTGATTTTGCAAAGTCTGAACCTGGTTATCCGCAGATTGACATCCTCTAAGTAACTGGTTTGCAAGATAAATGAGGAGATTCACCACTGAACCTCTAACTGATTTAGATCTAAGGGAGATGCTACGGAAGACTTTGCATAAGCACGGGGGAAGAGCTCATCTTAATCTTGAGACCTTTGGACTTTGAACATCTGGCTTCAACAATAGCCTATTTTCCAAAGGATCCATCTGTCAGATATTGTGCTATAAGCTGTTGGACAACATATTCCTGAAAAGATTTAAACAAAAATATCTCCAAAAATACCATTACCAAGAAAAATTAGATCCTATTAGTTCCAAAAACAATATGGTATTTATGACGGCTATCAAATGAATGCCAAAGAAACATATAAGCAATGCAACAATTCATAAGGCATAAATATATCAAGATCAACCCAGCACACAGACAGAGTAGGTTTTTTATGCACAATATCTCAAGAAAATATCCCAATCAACAAATCTTCCAATATTCTAAAAGCACAAAAACTTAAAAGAATAACGGAAGACACAATGAAGATCATGGAAGGAGAAGATATGTGCAAAGAATGCCAAAATCTCTGGAAAAATCCGTGAGAAAAATACACAACATGACATGATAAATCAATAAAAAGGCAGAGATGTGTGTATGGCAGAGAAAGAGACACAAGTCTTAAACCTATAGAGATCCCGTCTGGACGTGTCACTTAACCATCTGGACGGCTACTGCTAGGTCAGCGTTCAGCAAGACTGCTCTCATCTGGACTTAAGAATAGGTTCGTCCGGACGCTTCGTACTGAAAACCTGAAACTGGAGAAAAATTTGCAGAAAAATATTTTTCCCTCAAGTTAGCTTCAAAACACGCATATATAATCAATTGATAAAGCAGTCAAATAGCATTGCAAAAATATGTAAAGATATAATTGAGAATCAAGTATTCAATAAGCACAAATTTCCCTGCAGATAGAAATTTTAAATAGATTACTCAACTCATGCAATGCGTGTGTGTGTGAAAGCTTTCTGAATAAGGTATGAAGTTCACTGATATGACTTAAAGCAACCGGATTTTCTAAACAAGAGAGAAAATCAATGATAGATCAGTCAAAAGTCAAACCTTATTTTATTAGGGGCCTAGCCATCCTCATTTGATACACTCCCCTTAAGATGCAACACCTAATTGTTTTACTTGTACCATGAAGGACAAGATAAAATTTTTACTTGCACCATGAAGAGCAAGATATAAAGCTAATTCAGCACAGAAGTAGTGAATATATGAATATAACAAAGAATTCAAATGAATAACTGATTGTTTTTTTTTTGTGCTGCAACCTAGAGAGAATGCTAGAATTTTTAGGCTCTAGGTTCAATTAGCATATTGGTCAATTTGACTATCTTATCAAAGACATCTCTCTCATTAGAATTTTCAAAAGCAAGAAGCCAGAGAGGAAAATGATGTACCTTAGGGGAGCCTTGGATAGTGCACATTATTTCATTGCATGAGAAAAGCAACTATCTATCATTAAGATGCAACATGAAAGCTTAGCAGATATCAAACATAAACTCTCAATCATATATAAACATATTCAATTAATGCACAATGAACTGAGATATCAGGAAAAAACACATACAATATCTGAAAAGCTACCAAAAGAAAAAAAATAAAATTCTGCATCTTCTCTCCAATTTTTTTTTTTAATTTTTTAATTTTTATGTTGAAAACAATAAAACAGAAAAAAAAATAAAACAGAAAAACAACAAGGACATGCTCATGGAAAATGAAATAACATCTAGTCCCAGCATGTAAGGTAAAATCAAACCTATCTTCAGGGAGAGAGGTTTAGAAATACCGAGACAGAAAAGCAGCCGCCTGACGTGCTTTTAACTGTCATCCCTAAAAAAATATCTGCAGAAGTTTCTCAAGATAACAAGAGAAAATATGGGGGATAAAATAAACGGTTCGTCAAACAGAATGCAAGACATGAATAAGATAGGACATGATAAATTATGTAATGCAACATTCCTGACATGCACTAGGATTTAGGAACCAAAATCCTAAACATGGTGAGACTGCACCTCTGCTAGGTGAGTCCACTTCCCCTCAAGGGGTGAATGGTTTCATCATTCCTGACCCATACTTGCTTGACCCATGGCGGTGGTTTGCAGGTCTTGTCCATGTTGTCAATTCTTCTTAGCATACCTTGCATTAGGCTCAGCAACCCTTCATAGCCATGGTTGCTAGTGGGCTTCTGTGGCTTTCTCTTGTAGCTCCTTGTTTTGTTCTTCTTTGATTTACCACTCTGATTGGCAGGAACAAACTGCTGCTGATGCCGTGGAGCCTGATGTGCTGTCGGAGGTAGAGTGCCGAATGTAGCTCTTGCTGGCAGCTCCCTCTGCACCTTCGACTTCTGAGCCAGGAGATGTGAACATTTGGGCCGGATGTGACCAATGATGCCACACTAATGACAAGTGGGCAGGCTTCTTTTGTTGGAATGCTGCTTGACTTTCTCTGCACAAATATGGTTAGCATTCTTGAGAATTGATTGAGAGGGGACGTTCAACCGTCCCCTCTCCTCCTTTATATAATAAAAAAATTAATTTCAATCAAAAAGAAAAATAAAAACAAAAGAAAAGTGTACTTTTACTTTTGAATTTGATTTTTTTATTATTAAAAGGAGGAGAGGGGACGGCTGAACGTCCCCTCCCTATCAATTCTCTAGCATTACAAATAATATTGTCCTTACCTTTTATATGTCTCCTATGCGGAGGGAGATATTTTGATGAGGAAGAATCTTCAACTTCACTTTTTCTCATAGCATCCTGCTTAATCCAAGGCTTGTGGGATCTCAACAAATAACAATTTGGCTTAATATGACCAATCTTCCCACAATTATGACACTTAGGAATAAACTTACTTGCATTCTTGATTCCTTGGATTTAGGCATCACATGATTAGTTAAGCAAGAGTTTTCAGAAATATCCAAACAAGCAGTGTCTTCTATCACAGGCTTAATAACAATAGAATCAAATTTAGAATCAGAAGCATGTGAAGTAGAAACACTCAAATCATTAACAATTAATTCAGGTTTGTTGGAAATATCTGAATGAATATAAAACATGCTCTTTAAATTATCATTAGATAATTTTTTTCAAGAGATCTTCAGATTCTTTTAACTTATTCTCAAGTGTATCAATAATGTCAAATAGCATGGTGTTCTCAGATTTCAAAGAATCAATCAAAGCATGTGATTCAGATAACTGAGCAATCAAAGACTCTTTTTCTTGCTTCACCTTTTTGAGCTCTTTTGGAGAAACGATTTTATCCAATTTAGCAAAAACTTTAGAGAGCTCAATATCATAATTTTCTTCAAATAATTGAGAGAGATCCATGATAAAAGGTGTAATAAAAAAATAGAAGTCACAAAGAGATACGGATCACACTCAGGAATTAAATCCTTTAAACGGAGTGTACCCGCTCTGATACCAATTGAAAATTAAAGGACTTCTAATTTTAACAAGTGTGTGCAAAAGTGTGCAACAAAATATCACAATGCGGAAAATAAAGAGACAGATATTTTGTTGACAAAATGGAAACTCAATTAAGAGAAAAACCACTCCTGGGCAGCCAAACCCAAGATATCCACTATTCAGAAGATAAAGCTAGTTACAAAGCAGTAGCACTCACATACCCTTATGCAGTGGTCGTACCTTGAACTCTGACGTGTAACCCAACACGACCGCCTCCCAACCAAGTCACCTACTTGAAAGGGTCTTCAATGGAATTCTTTACCTTAGGGTCAACCCCTAAGATAGACTTCAGTTCAGCATAGCAACAGCACTTGTCAACGGCTTGAGAGAGACTAACTCAGCACAGTAACTCTAAAATATAACTCTCTAAACACTACAGAATTCAATACTGAATTCTTACAATTCTCAAGCCTAAGAGCCTCTATTTATAGGCTGCAGGTTCAAATGAGCGTTTGACTTGAAATACCTAGGCGTCGTTCAGATGGTAGACATAAGGCGTCCGGACGGACAACTGTGCGATCGGCTTTCCAAATTTTGCTGAAATTCTTTCCTGAATTGAGCTGCATCCGGACGTTGTTGCCCTAACGTCCGGACGGTCGCACTTTAGCTGCACGCAATTTTCATATCAAGGCTTGGCGCGTCCGGACCATAATATTTGTCTTCCGGACGATTGATCTGATGCACGCAATTTCCATATATGAAGCTTGAGCGTCCGAACCATGAATACTAACATCTAGACATCTGGATTTTGAATGCAAGACTTGCCTTATGAATGAACGCATTTGGACGGGAGTACACATCGTCCGGACAGTTGCAGCTGTCTTTCCATAACTATGTTTGAGACAGAAACTCTATTACTTGTCGAACACTGAATGACATCTGGACGGTATTGCCATGTCATCTGGATGGATGCACTTGAACGTTGGATTCTTCTCGAACTCTGAAGAGCGGCTGGACGATTTACCATTACGTTCGGACGGACCCAACTTTGAACAGTTTGAAGTTTCTAGACACTGATGGGAGTCCGGACGGTATTGCCACCTTGTCCGGACGTAAGTTGCTGACTGATGAGCGTCCGGACGCTTAGACTGGGTCGTCCGGATGGAAACATGGGATCCGATTTCTTTGAGTTGGAATCTATACAGAATCTTTCTTGGATACATAAAATAGCCTTGAACACTGAAGTAGTCTTCTTGCAGCTTGTGACACTCGAACTTTGTTATAAAAGGCTCTTTCCATATCAGAGAAATAAACTCTGAATATCTGAAGACTCTAAAATAAACGGCATCCCTGTGAAAGTAGCAACATTACATAGAAGTGATTTTGTCCAACAGAATGCAGCCAACACAAAAACTAATAGTTTTCAATAAATGTGTGGCTAAATAATAAACCATGTGATAGACAGTTTGATACATAGTAATAAAACATAAATATCTTCCTTTGCATTTTCTTACTACATAATTAACTCCACATTTTATAATATGAAGTAGTAAAACAATTGGAAAATGCTACACTTACTACCAAATCCTTACAACCTGACGTGGAAATTCCACATCAGATATATATATATATATATATATATATATATATATATATATATATATATATATATATATATATATATATATATTTTTGTTTTCAACCAACGCTCTCTCTCTCTCTCTCTCTCTCTCTCTCTCTCTCTCTCTCTCTCTCTCTCTCTCTCTCTCTCTCTCTCTCTCTCTCTCTCGTTCTTCTTCTTCTCTCTCATTCTTCTTCGATCCAAAACCAAAACCACCCACCCCGGCGCCACCCACCCTGAACCATCCCGGCGACCCATACAGGCGCCGCCCACCTTGGAACAAGCCGTCACTGTCCACCACTGACCACGCCGGCAACACCCATCCGGCACCCCAGATCACGCACACCCGAGTTCTGGGTCGGATCCGTGTGTGGAGAAGAACCCCGCGCCTGACCTTCCGCACCGCCTGAAGCCGACCGTCGTTCCACGTGGACCCTCCGCGCCGCTGGACCCGGCCGATCTCATCACCAGAGTCATCGAAAAACTTAGCACGCCCGGATCGAAAACGCACCCACCGACGAAGATCCGGAAACACACCCACCGATGAAGGGCCTCACCGAGGTAGATACAACCGGAACGACGCCAGCGCAACCGAGACGACGAGATCCAGACCCCAAAGATCACCGGCGACTACATCTCGGGATTTGGAGAGCCGGCTGTCCTTTCCTCGGCCAGAACGGTCGGATCCCGTTCGGCTGGCCGGAGAACGGCTGAATCCAGCCCTTCCTCGGCCAGAACGGCCGGATCCTGGCCGGCTGGCCGGGATCTGGCACTTTCCCGGCCGAATTCCGGCCTCGGGGTGGGTAGTTCGAGGGTGGAAAACGGGGAAAAAAAAAAAAAATCTAACGTGGCATGCCACGTCAGGTTGTGAGAAGTTGGGTGTGAGAACTTGGTTGTAAGTGTAGCAGCCCTCAAAACAATTTATAGCATTTTAAGTAAAACATCAGTTAAAATTAACATACTTTAGCACATAACATTGCTTAACATAACATAACATAACACAACACAACATCTCATCATAACAATAAGTGAATTTATACTCCTACTTATCCTTAGGAGTTTGCTAAGTGCTACCCACTTAACCTCAAGGTGACTAATAATTTATCCCTCTTATAGCTTTGAGGTGTTAGGCGCATAATCCCCACCTAACCGCCGGGCCTTTACATGCATTCATACATAATTTCCATATAATATTATCATTTTCGCAAATCACATTTTTCTTCCAAAATTCAATCACTTTTCATAAATCATATTCTTTGAAAACACATTTTCATTTAACACATGTAAAATATCTCAAAATATTTTCATATGTGTAATCAAAATAACAGGGCTCAAGAAAACATATATAACATGCTTTTGTAAAATAATGCAGGGTCAGTAAGTTTGAACTTACCGTTTAGGCTTATACTCTTAAGATGACTTTCTATGTCTTTGTATATTTTCTGCATTAATATTGTACCTCCATATTAGCATATATTCTTTATTTCTCATTCATTAGTCTTATTTTAAATCCTAAAAATTTGGATAGCATAGCGCCATGTTTACAATGTCATAATGCAACTTGGGCATCATAACGCAATATCTAAATATCTTAATATTATTTGGGCATCATAACGACATATCTAAAATATCTTAATATTATTTGGGTATCATAACGACTATGTAGCTTTACCACGTATTTTCACACGGGCATTACTACGGCACTAGTATAATATTTATCTGAAATTTCTAACATTACTTAGGCATTACAACATGCAGCGCTATTATAAAAAACTTAATAATATTTAGGCAGCACAACTACGCAATCGTAATATTTAAAAGAATGATTGAATATAATATCATTCCCTGAGATATTCATTCAATCACACTTTCCCAAGCAATTTAGGCATTATATCGACATAATTTAAATTCTAATAACTAGAATTGACATAAACTAAGGATAAAAGAATTATACCTAGCACTCCCACTTCAAGTAGCTCCAAATCTTATTTAAATATTTTAAGTATTTATTTTTCTCTCTCTCTCTTTTTTTTTTTTTTTTTTTTTTTTTTTTTTTTTTTTTTTCAATTGTACAAGAGAGCGAGTGAGAGAAGGTGATAGTGAATTTTGTTACCGCATCCTATGGGTATTTATAGGTAGATTTTAGGGACCCAATCAGTATTTTTGATTAAAGTTTAGTTGGTACCTTTTCTTTTTTTTTTTTTTTTTTTTTTTTTTTTTTTGTGAGTACAATAGGAGGAAGCGAAAAACTTATGGAACTAGAAATGAAAAAGAGGAATCCGTTCCAAAATAGGGAGGTACGGTTCCAGAAAATAAAAAACTAGAAGAGGTGGGAATGCAGCTAAAAGAGAATCTAGTTGCGGCCCAGTAAGCCACATGGTGGGCACAGAAGTTTGCACTTCAGTTGATGGAGCTAGCAAACCAGCTAGTTGTAGATGGGATGGTGGAAAAGAAATCTGAAATGATAAGTGAGATACGCCAGTCTTGAGTAATTGTTGGATTGTTAATGGCAAGGTTAACGGTGAGAGAATCCCCTTCAAAATTAACATGAGATAGTTGCATTGAAAAGCAGAGTTGAGCAGCAGTCACTTCCCCATACAAGGCCGTGTAAGGTGGGCTAATTTGAGTAATACATTTGAGAATGAAGCCATTTGAATCTCGGCATACAGCCGATTATGCTAAGAAAGTAGAACGAATGGCTGTGTCATAATTAATCTTGAAGTAGCCAGGATTAGGCTTCTTCCATACTTCCTTTATTGAAAAGGTTTTAGTAGCCCAAGCAGAGAAATGAGTCCTGGAGATTTGATTAACTGAAGAAGAGACTGTTAAAGCATTTGGAATCAAACCTTCATGAAAAGCCTTATTACGCGAGTACCAGATCTGATCGCAAGCAATCACAGCAAAAATCTGAAAGAAATGGGTATCCACAAGAGGAATACCAATCGTCTCCGGATGCAAAATAATATTTAACCAGTCAGACATAGAAGCAATAGGCAAAGCTGAAATATCCAAAGGCCAGAAAGAATTTCTCCATATGACTCCTGCAATAGGACAAGAGAAAAATAAATGAAGCAAGGAGTCACTTGCATTGGAGCAGAGAGAACATGACGTATCCAACCCAGAATGAATGGATAAAGAAATACGAGTTTTTGTTGGAACAATATTCCAAACCATTTTCCAAAGGAAAAGTTTAAGCCGATAAGTAAGCTTAAGTTTCCAGAGACCTTTCCAGCTAGAAGCCAACACTGGAGAAGGTTGGATAGGCCGTTGAGAAGTATATAGATGATGAGCTGATTTGGTAGTAAAACACCCCGAGGAGGAAGCAGTCCATAGAAGAGCATAAGAAAGAGATCTAATTTTGATACGCAAAATCTCTATCACCGAAAGAGGATCAATCAAAAATTGTAGAAGAGGCAAATTCCAGGTCAGGGAATCAGGAATGATAAGATCTGAAACTGCTAAAGGATGCCTATCAACCAACCAAGGGATCCGGGGTGTAGGAGTAAAATTCAGCACAGTGGGAATCCAACGAGAACACCAAATAGCTAGTGAACTATAGACATGTGGAACAAAACATGAGCCGAATTTTAATAGGGGAATAATAGATTTGATACCATTCCACACATAGGAACCGGAACCCAAGGGACAGGAGATGAGAGAGCCATACTTAACATATTTCTCTCTGAAATGAGACACCCTAAGACAATCGTGGTTTGAGAGAATTTTCCAACCAAGTTTGGCAATAAGAGAAATATTGATGTCTTTCATTAAACAAAAACCCATACCGCCCTGATCCTTTGGGAGACATAAAGAACTCCACGATTTGAGAGAAAGATTACGAGATTTCCCTTTAGGAAATCCCCACCAAAAGTTTTTGAAAGCTGTGTCCAAACGATGACAAAGAATATCTGGAAAAATAAAGGAGCTCATTGCATACGAAGGGATAGAAGAAGCCACCACCTTGAGAAGAACCGACTTACCACCTTGTGAGAGGATTTTAGATCTCCAACCTTCAATCTTACTGTGCACTTAATCCAGGATATCCATAAAAGAAGACTGTTTTGATCTGCCAAAAAACATAGGAAGACCCAAATGCTTTGCCGAAATAATATCCAAAATGCTGGCCTTTGAAGAAAGGGAAGTATTCGGACTAAACAGGATGTTAGACTTTCCAACATTCACAGACTGGCCAGACCAAAGGCTATATTTGGCAAGACACACTTTAATGATACCCGCCTGGATGGCATTAGCATGAGTAAAAATAATCAGATCATCCGCAAATAACAGATGGTTAAGAGGGAGGCAGCCCCGAGAGATTTTATAACCTTGCAAATTCTCATGAAGAAGTCGGGAAATAACCTCAGTACCCAAGATAAAAAGAAAAGGTGATAAAGGGTCACCTTGGCGCAAACCCCTGGAAGGCCGAAAAAGACCAAAAGGGGAGCCATTTAACAGAACTGAGAATGAAGAAGTAGAAATACAAAGTCGGATCCTGGTAATCCACTGAGATTGGAAGCCCAATTTTTCCATGATAGTCAACAGAAAGTCCCATTCCATTTTGTCAAAAGCTTTCTCTATATCAATATTAACTGCCATAAGGCCACCACGTCCACGCTTCGTTTTGAGTGAGTGGAGCATCTCATGAGATAGGATGGAATTATCTTGAATATGGCGACCTGGAACAAAAGCAGTTTGAAATGGAGATATAATTTTAGACAACAAAGGCTTTAATCGATTAGCAAGGAGCTTTGATATGATCTTGTATATAATGTTGCAAAGACTAATAGGACGAAAATGATGAACCGTCGAAGGGCCCAGTTTCTTGGGAATTAAAGTGATGAAAGTATGATTCTGTTCTCTGAGCAATTCATTTGAAGTGAAAAAATTCCCAATGGCCGGAAGAACTGAAGATTTTATGCAATCCCAATATTTAACATAAAATAAGGCTGTGAACCCATCAGGACCAGGAGCCTTTTCATGACCTAGACTGAGCAAAGCTTCAAAGATTTCCGCTTCTTCAGGGATAGCACATAAAGAAATGTTATCCAAATCTGAGACAACAGGCTGAAAAAGATCCAATAATTCCGGAGGGAGGGGGGAAGCAGAAGATGTGAACAACTGTTTAAAATTATTCACAAAACAGTTGCCAATATCCGTTCGATTAGAAATCCACCCACCATTCGGGGTCTGTAGAAGAGAAATAGAGTTACGGCGCCGACGAATCAAAGTACTAGTATGAAAGAATCTAGTATTGAGATCAGAAGCAGTGAGCCATAATTCTCTGGACTTAGTTTTCCAGAGAGTTTCTTCCTGTTTTAAATATTCATCCAATAAGTTATGAAGATGAAGTTCAAAGCCAAATTGGAATCTGAAGGCGAAGCTTGTTGAACCGTGTCAAGCAGAGAGAGAGTGTTATCCAACTTGCGTTTAATATTACTAAAATAATACTTATTCCAGTATTTGATAGCCTCCTTAGAATTTTTAACTTCTGAGTCAAACAGAAAGAGGGAGAACCTGTAATAAGCGTTGACCAAGCTTCATCAATAACAATACCACAAGTAGGATCCCTTGTCCAAAAAGCCGCAAACCGAAAAGGTCGAGGAAGGGATTGGACAGGAATATTGGAATTAAGAAGTAGAGGACTATGATCTGAATTATGTGCTGGGAGATGTATAACCGAATAAGATGGGAAAAAATTTATCCAATTACTATTCACAATCCCCCTGTCAAGACGCTCTTTAATCAAACTAGATCCCTGTTGATGGTTGGACCACGTATAAGGATTTCCACAAAACCCTAAATCAATCATTCCATAACCATCCATAAAATCAGTAAATGGATTGGAAGAGTAAGAGTCAAAAGGTCGACCCCCCAATTTATCATTAGGCTATATAATAGCATTAAAATCCCCGATACAAACCCACAGATCATTATAAGAAGCCCCAAAGCCATCCATTGCATTCCAAAATTCAGCACATAAATTCTTGTATAGGGGGCCATAAACAAAAGTAAGCAAACATTTAATGCATGTGAAAAATTGAATTGACTTCTAAAAATAAAGTGTGTACATAAATGTCAACAAAAATTAAACCACAGCTGAAAGTAAATGACACACAGATTTTTGTTGACGAAATGGAAACTCAGTTAAGAGAAAAACCACTCCGGGGCAGCCAAACCAAGAAATTCCACTATTCAGAAGACATAGCTAGATTCAAGACAGTAACACTCACATGTACCGATGCAGTGGTCGTACCTTGATCTCTAACGTGTAACCCAACACGAATGCTTCCCAACCAGGTTCACCTACCTGAAAGAGGTCTTCAATGGAACTCCTTACCTTAGAACCGACCTCTAAGATAGACTTCGGTTTACAGCACAGCACACTTGTAAAACAGCTTCAGAGGGATTGATGACTTCTCTGAGCTCTAATGGAATTCACACCGAATTCTTGCAGTTCTCAGTGCCCAGGAGCCTCTATTTATAGGCTGGGGGCTCAAATGAGCGTCAGGCAAAATATACCTAGGCACCGTCCGGACGAAAAACTGTGCGACAAGATTTTCCGAAAAATTCACGAAGAAATCTTTCTTGTTTAAGGACATCGTCTGGACGGGATGGCACATCGTTCGGACAGTCGCACGTCCGCTGTAAGTAATTTCCTTATAAGGCTCTCGAGCGTCCGGACCATGGGGGATGATCGTTCAGACGACTATTCTTCAACACGCAATTTCCATATCGGTAATGCGCGCGTCCGGACCATGATTGGCACTCGTCCAGACGGTTGAAGTCGAATCGGCAATTTCCTTCTTTGATGCACTCGCGTCTGGACCACAGCTGTCAGACGTCCGGGCGGTAATATTTGAATTGCGATTCTTGCCTTAAGGAGACGCGCGTCTGGACGGGATACCACATCGTCCGGACGGTTTATTGATCTTCCCTTTCTTGGAACTTGGAAAGAAATCAGAAACTGATCGAGTATTGGGAGGCGTCCGGACATGCTGTTGAACCGTCTGGACGGATGCAAGCTGGCACAGAAACTTCTCGATACAGTATGGGGTCCGGACGGATGATGCTGGTCTGTCTAGCGTCCGGACGGGATGGCACATCGTCAGGACGGATGGAACAGTGGACAGATGGGCATCCGGACGGGATGGCTCGATCGTCCGGACGGCTGATAGGGAACTTGAATTCTTCTGACTTGCATACTCTGAATAGTGGAATCCCTGTTTACAGCATCTTTACACTTAAGTGATTTTTTCCAAACACAGAATGAGGCCAAAATACTAACATCATGGATCATCAGAATAGTGCCAAACACAGATTATATTACAAGAAACATGAAAACAGACAATATTAACATCAGTTCGCCAAGCAAGCAAAAGACCTCCCTTAGAACCAGAGGGAGGTGAATGAGCCATTAAAGAAAACCCCAGTTGACGCAAAATAGGGGCAGAAACCGAAGGTAAAACTTTGGTTTTAGAAAAAAACAAAATATCAGGATTATGTTTCTTGATCAGAGCCCTAAGACTGCGAATTGTAGTGGTTTGGGCCAAACCCCTACAATTCCAAGATACAGTAATCATATGTCTGGAGGGGGCATGGTCAAGCCAGCCGCCTCAACTTGTGCAGAAGTAGTAGCCACTGCATGGGAACCTGCATCCATCAAAATCAATTGAGTAACACTTCTTGATTTTTTGGCAGCCTTGTAAACTTTCTTTCCCAAAGTAGGGGACATTGGAGCTATAGAAAAACCCATAGATTCAACTCTGGCTGGAGGGAAGATTCAGTAAAAGAGGAATAAGTCACCAAAGGAGTTGTAGGGAATACTGGGGTGGTTGGTGCTGGTGGTGACTCCCTCAAAGACGAAAGAGAATGAGCCGCCAGCAGCATCCGATCCTCCTGACTACTACCAATTGCAATCTTTTTAGAGGGAACAGGGAAAAGATCAGAGATTTCCGAAACAGCCATCCGTTTCTGTCCACTTGTTTTACTCAACTCAGAAAGTGGAGATGGGTATGTGTCCTTAAAAGGGGGGGTGATCTTTAGAGGTTGCTGCAGAGCCTTTTTTGTGATATGGGTGATGGCGAGTTACAGATCTAGTAGAATAAGAGGGTAATTTGTGGGGTAGAGGAGCCATAGGATATACTAGATGTGGGGAATTGGTGGTATAAGGCTGAACAGGGGAAGGTGGCAGGGAAATAATGGGATTAGTATATATTTGGTGAGGAAGATTTATAGGGGGAGAAGAAAATGGGAGATTGGGAGCTTGCAGGGGTGATGCCATGGATCCAGCAGACAACATGGAAGGCAAAGGAGAAGAACAGGTAACTATTAGACTGGCTTGGATGTTGCGAGAGAAAGGAGAACCAAAAAGAGAAGAAGGCTCATGAGGCACCAAAGACAGGCCTGTAGAAGAAGGCCCTTGATAAAAATGAAGAGCAGACGGGCCAAAAAGAGTCAAGCCCGATGAAGAATGCCCCATTACCCCAGTTAATTGCTAAGCCAATTGCAAGTGGCCCGATTGACAGTGCTGCGTTGTGGGTCCATGAAGAGTTGGGCCCATAAAAGAAGGCCCCATAGTAGGAGGAGGAAAACCATAAGTGGGTGGTCCAAAGCCAGGAGGAAATAAAGGGCCAGAGATACCCATGGATCGGGAATCTAGAACTGGTTCAGTCGGAACCGAGGAATAGGATATTTTTGCCTTGCCTTTGGGACACCTGGCCTGTTCCTGCTGGTGAGACGTGGCCAAAGGGGGATCAGGGAAACCACTGGCAACTGGAGAAGGAATAGCACCCTGAACCGCTGGAAGAGAAACACCCGTGACTAGCGTAGGCGGATTTGGCAAGATGATATGACCAAGAAGTCGAAAACCAGCCTCCTGAGGAAGAGAAATAGGCACCGACTCAAGAGGGAACGAATCGTCACAGTTGAGAGCAACAGTGGCCTGTATAAGTGCCTGTAAGTTGGAAGAGATCAAAGCCATTGTGAGTGAAAGAGACAAGATGGTGGGCCTGCTGATGTAGTTGGGAAGATAGTGATTGGGTGAAAAGTAGTGGAGAATAAGACCCAGAGGAACAAAGTTGAAAAAGGTAGGTGCGGAAATTTGTTTCGTTTTCACACTGGTTTTTCGATTCAAGCTTAACCCTTCAACATTTATTTCTTGATTCTTCTACTGCACACTAAAATCTTCTACATAGTTTGACTTGTCAACAACTAAGCTTATTTCTTTTCTTTTTCCATTGAAAAGTCCTCCCTACCATTCAGTCAACTTCTCCTGCCTCTTTCTTTTATTCTTTCTTCTTTTATTTCCTTTATTTTTCTACGCAAACTTTGGGGCTTCTTTTTCTCTTTGTTATTTCTTTTCTGTTACAGACTTGACCCATCTTAAACTTTTCTTATATATATATATATATTTAAAGTAAAGACCCATAATTAATCTTTGTATAAATTACATATAAATTTCCCACTATTTTAGTTAATCTACTTTGAATCAAAGCATTTAAATCTTAAATGTTAAACTATCCATAATGCGAATCAGAGCCTAGTTCGAACTATTCACTTCTCAGTTCAAACTGAGGGTATAAAATTAGACATCAAATATTTTTTACAAATATATTTAATCAAACTTAAAACTATTATTTATATTAAAGTATTCTTAGTTAACCTAATAAACTCCTTGGGTGTTACATTTACTGCCCACCAAAGATAATCTATTAAAACAGGATATAGTTAAGGAACCCTTATACCCTATTTGTGAGATAGAACTTGAAAGTTCTAAACATATCTTGTGGAGTTGCCCATTGATGAGTGCCAAATATTGTATATTTGGACCCTTTAATTTGCATTAGTTAAACCTTTAACTTTGTTATTTTCTAATGTTTTTGATTAGTTTTGGTATTTTAGTGTTTTGCAGATCATTGAGAGAAAATTGCGATTTTTCATGTGGAAATGTAGAGAAGTGGGAAGATTATATTTCCCTTGAAAGATACGATCGAGTGCAGCATAATGCGCTCGAGCGCATCCCCCGTACACAGGGCAAGCAGCGCTCGTGCGCTGTGCCGCGGAAGCCTTTATGAACACCCGAGTGCGCTCGAGCGCACCTATGCTGACATGGATTCGTAGAAACCCTAGCTAGCTCTATAAATACCATTGTTTTCTCTTATTAGGGTTTTAAGGGGTAGAGGTGCTATTTTGAAAATATGGGTTTTAACCTAATGTTTTGCTATAAAAACCCCATGATAGGCACCATTTAAGGATTCAAATTTTTTTAGAGCATGTTTTTAGCTCTTTTCTTTCTTTTGTAATTTAGATTAATTCTTTCTTTCTATCTTCTCTATTCTACTTTAGTTTCTTTTATTTTTATGTTTTCATCACAATTGTGTTTGGTGTTTTTAGTCATGAGAGGTTAACACCTCATCATTGATAACACCTACATTCTTGTCATAATATTTGTAAATTCGATATTTATAAGATTATATTCAAGTTCTATTTCAGCTTATTGATTCATGTCTTTAGATTGAAAATTTTATTATTATTTAGTGGATATTAGATGTGTTTTAACCGATGGATACATCGATTGATTTCTTTGAGAATAGATATCCATTGTTATTTGTTTGACAAATGGATACAATGGATGATTTGATCTCAAAGGGGTAATCGTTGTGAATTATCTTTGAGTTGAATTCATCAAATGATTTCACAATTTATTGTTAAAGAACTTGAATATCAAACACATTTGAATCGGATTTATGAATAGAGTGCAAGAGAATGTAGTGTTTGATTTGGTTTGGAGGATTCCAAAACCTTAGTACTTTTCTCTTTGTTTATTTACAAACTGTGTTGATTTGTGAAGAAAAAAAAAATCAAGTTTTGTTTAAATTAATTTTATTTTCCTACTAGGTTTTTGTTTTTGTCTAATTCTTACTGTTTAGATTTGTTTATGTTCTAAAAAAAAATAAGTAAATAATTCTGTTTTAGATTTTTTGTTCTGTTTTTGTTTTTGTTTTAGGTTCTGCAGAATTTCAGAAGTCGATTGAGCAAACATCTAAGTCGCTCGAGCGCACCGAGCCACTTCCAAGAAGCTTGAGCGAATTACAGCCAGTCCACTAGAGCACACATCACCTAAGCTCGAGCGCACCAACGTAGGGGGAGCCACCTACGGAAGTTCAGTAGCTGAAATTTTTGCCAATTTTTTTTTTGGTCCAATTTTGTGAGGTTTTAAGTTTTAGTTTTTACTTTTTGGTATCTTTGTTTCGTCTTATGCTTCTGTATTAGTTTTCATTTTTTGATTTTATATTATTTATTTTATCTTATAAAAAAAAAAAATTGCTAGCGTGGGCTTATGGTGCTATGCCAGAATGCAATGTCTAGGCAAGTTTTGGCTAGGAAAGTCTTGGGATTTAAGAGTGTACTTGTGACCCCCTTCATTTTCTTGGGAACTAACCTAGTTACACCTTGGATAATTCTATTTACTCCACTTGCATTTTCTTTTTAGTTAAATTTTAGTTTTTGCAACGGAGAACGTGTGTAACGCCCCCAAACCGCTAAGGGTTAGGTTCGTCCATTTTCAAACACCAAACCGCAAAGATTCATAAGGTCTACTAGGTAACCTAGCTAATATGTTGAATTAAGTAAATTACTAGAAAATAATTTTAAAACTTAGAGCTTCAATAAATGCGGAAACGATTATTTTAAAAAGAGTAATAATGTTTAATACAATAATTGAAATGCAAAGGAACTGGATTTATTGTGCAAGTGCACTTATTAAGGTAACAGAAAAAAATAGTATCCTACTGCTAGCCTAGATCCCATCCCGGCCGCCTAGGTCTCTTTGTTCATATCCTCGATACTGCTACTAAATGACTGATCTGAACTATCACACACCTGCTACGGTACCTTGGTTAGAAGAAAAAGAAAAGGAAAAGACTGATCCTGTGCTGCAGTGGTCCTACGTGCAACAATGAAGAGACGGTTGGTAGGAAAATATTTTGTGAGGTGAGGAAGGGGAGTGACGGCTAAGAGGGGGTATTTATAGGAGTAGGGTTTTATTCTTTGGCTACTAGGGTTTTATATAATAAAACAGGTATTTTAATAAGAATAAAATTGCATAAAAATATAAAATCTGGTCCTCATATTTTTTTAGAAATATAAAATATAAAAGTAGAACTTAAATTGATATAAATTTATTAAATTTAAAAGTAGATGTTTTAATAAAATATATGAGTGGTTATTTAATATCAAGAAATATGAATTAATATTAAGAAATAAAAATTCATATGTAAAATCAGGTGTTTATTAATCCCGTCTAGTTATCCATTCTCATAGGTGGTAAAGACTATTCTACCCTCGAAAGGGGGTCGGGGTTATTACAGCGTTGATCATAATAGGTCGCTTAAGGATTTGTTCGCACCAGTTATGATAAATTCCTCATCGTGTATCGTATTGCCACCTACCAACGCCATCCATTTTGATCTCAAGCCTCACCTCATCCAACTCCTTCCCTCATTCCATGGCTTAGAGCTTGAAAACCCCTACAGCCATGCGAAGAAGTTTAAGGATATTTGCACCACATTCAAATTCCAAAACTTCTCGAAGGAGTCGGTTCATCTTAGACTTTTCCCTTTTTCTCTTCACGACAGAGCCAAGGCATGGTTGGATTCAAACATGCACGGGTATATTACATCTTGGGAAAATTTGTTGAACAAGTTCTACAACAAATTCTTCCCAATGAGAAAGTGAATGAGTACCGTAAGGAGATAAGTTCTTTCACTCAAAAGGAAGATGAGAAGTTTTCAGAAAGTTGGGAGAGATTCCAAGAGATGTTGATCAAATTCCCTCCACATGGATATGAGAAGTGGAGACTCGTTCAATTCTTCTACCAAGGAATAACCCAATCCAACCGTAGTATGATTGAGTCAATGAATGGAGGAGCATTCTTAAGTTTGACGAGGGATGAAGCATATAGGACTTAGGATAAATTGTCCGACAATTCGGAGTAGTGGGATTTTTCAAGTTGTCGGGATAAATCTGTCGGAATCCCCAAGAAAGGAGGCATCTATGAGGTTAAGGAGGATAGTGATTTGAAAATGAAAATAGATGCTCTCACTAGAAAGGTCGATGCTCTCATTGTAGGCCGGTCCATCAATGCTGCTAATACATTTGTGCTAGTCCTATGCACTTAGCACATAATTGTCCATCTTCATCGACTTTTGTTGAGTGCCTGATGGAACAAGTGAACGCTTTTAATGACTATAAGAAGCAACCAAATGGACCATTCTCTGAGTCCTACAACCTTGGGTGGCGGAACCACCTAAATTTTTCATGGAAGCAGAACCAGCCCATGGGCCAGGGAGGAGCCCCTCATCATGCCCAAAGCCAATACCTCCTCTAGATTTCATGGTCGTTCGGCTCAAATAGCTTTGGTGCACCAAGCACTCACTTAAGTGCCAACCTCATCTTCAAAGTCAACTTTGGAAGACACTCTCAAGTCCTTCATGCAGATTATAGGCCAAGCGTTTGCCAAGATGGAGGTTCAGATGGGTCAAATGGCAAATCACTTGAGTAAGAGAGAGAAGGGTAAGCTCCATAGTCAACCAGTTCCCAATCCAAAGCTGCAGTTTGGTGGTGGAAGTTCTTCAAATCCTACACATGAGCAGGAGCATGTACAAGCTATTGTCACACTTAGATTTGGAAGACGGGTGGACAATCAAGTGGTTCTTCCTGAAGAGAACCCCGTTGTGCCTTAAGGGCAAGATAGTGGCAACAAGGAGGAAAGAGATGTGGAGCCATCTAAAGCCACAATTACTATTGAGGATCCTCCGAGATCTTTTATACCTAAGGCGCCATACCTAGACAGACTACAAGAGCTTAAGAAGGTGGAAGACGGGTGAACAATCAAGTGGTTCTTCCTGGAGAGAACCCCGTTGTGCCTCAAGGGCAAGATAGTGGCAACAAGGAGGAAAGAGATGCGGAGCCATCTAAAGCGACAATTACTGTTGAGGATCCTCCTAGATCTTTTATACCTAAGGCGCCATACTTAGACAGACTACAAGAGCCTAAGAAGGGAGGAAAATTTGAGGACATTCTAGAGGTGTTCAAGCAAGTCCAAATTAATATTCCATTTTTGGGTGCCATCCAGCAAGTGCCATCTTATGCCAAGTTCTTGAAGGACTTCATCATGGTTAAGAGGAGAACCAATGTCCCAAAGAAGGTGTGTTTGACATAACAAGTTAGCTCTATCCTTCAATGCATGCTGCCCATCAAGTACAAGGACCCTGGATGTCCTACTATCTCTTGCATGATAGGAGTCAGCCAAATAGAGAAGGCATTGCTAGATCTTGGAGCAAATGTCAATCTCTTACCCTATTCAGTCTACCTGCAACTGGGGTTGGGAGAATTGAAGCCTACCTTTATAACGCTTCAATTGGCTGACAGGTCATACCATGGGGAATCATCGAGGACATTTTGATTAAAGTTGACAAATTCTATTTCCCCATGGATTTTATAGTGCTAGACACATAACCGGTTCAGAATGTAGGGATTCAAATACTGGTAATTCTAGGGTGACCATTCTTAGCTACGGCTAACACCCTAATCAATTGTAGAACGGGGGTCATGACGATCTCTTTTGGTAACATGATAGTGGAGCTAAACATCTTCAATATCAGCAAGCAGCCATTAGAGAATAATGAGATTGGAAGGTATGCTTAATTGAGGAGATAATGGAGGAGACTATTGAAGAAACAAGCATTGAGGACCCCCTGAAAGCATGCTTTGCTCAATTCGGAGATGATCCGGACTTGGACAAATTACTTGAGCAAGCAAATGCCATGTTAGAATTTGCTGCTCTAGAGAGCAATGAGGAAGAAGAGGCATCAGTTCCCGACCTCCCAAGAAAGAACTTAAGCCCCTACCTGACAATCTTAAGTATAAGTTCCTAGGTCCACAGAATCTTTGCCTGTGACTATAGCTTTAGATCTGGTTGATGTTAAAGAGAAACAGTTATTGGACGTCTTGAGCGAGCACAAGGAAATAATTTGCTGGACCATTGAAGATATCAAAGGAATCAGCCCTTCGGTGGTCATGCACAAGATACATTTGGAGGAAGATGCTAAACCATTGAGGGAGCCACAGAGAAGGCTCAACCCAGCTATGCAGGAAGTTGTAAGAGTTGAAGTGATTAAGTTATTGGATACAGGCATTATATATCCAATTTCTAATAGCAAGTGGGTGAGCCCGATTCATGTTGTGCCTAAGTGGATTGGATTGACGGTAGTAGAGAATAAGGAAGGGGAGTTGGTGCCAACTCGTATTCAATTTGGATGGAGAGTATGTATAGACTACCGTAAGTTGAATGCTGCCACTAGGAAGGATCATTTCCCACTTCCATTCATTGATTAGATGGTGGAGCACTTGGCAGGGTATGACTACTATTGTTTCTTGGATGGTTATTCTGGATATAACCAGGTCCCTGTGGACCCCGAAGATCAGGAGAAGATGATGTTCACTTGTCATTTTGGGACGTTCGCCTACCGTCGGATGCCCTTTGTGTTATGCAATGCACTCGTTACTTTTTAGTGGTACATGATCAGCATTTTCTCAGATATGGTAGAATGTTTCCTGGAAATATTCATGGATGACTTCTCCGTCTTTGGTTCATCTTTTGATGAGTGTTTGCATCACCTCACTTTGGTTTTAGCGCGATGCAAGGAGAAGAACCTGGTGCTCAATTGGGAGAAGTTTTACTTTATGGTGAAGCAAGGTATTGTGGTCGAGCACGTCATTTCTCATCGTGGGATTGAGGTTGATAAAGCAAAGGTGGATATAATTTCCAATCTTCCACCCCCACATACGGTGAAGGAGGTTCGTTCTTTTTTGGGCCATGTAGGATTCTATAGGCGATTTATCTAGGATTTCAGCAAGATTGCCAGGCCCTTGTGCATGTTGTTGGCAAAAGAGACCCCATTTGTATTTGATGAGGACTGCAAGAAGGCATTTGGGGCCCTTAAGATGATTCTGACATCCACACCCATTAATCAACCACCTAGTTGGGGTACCTCTTTTGATTATGTGTGGCGTATCAAATTATGCAATCAGAGCTATTTTGGGGCAATGTATTGACAAACTCTCCCATGTCATTTACTATACAAGCAGAACTCTGAACGGTGCACAACTCAACTACTCTTCTACTGAGAATGAGTTGATAGCGGTCATTTTTTGCTTTTGACAAATTTCGTTCGTACTTGCTATGATCCAAAGTCATTATCTACTCGTATCACGCGGCATTGAAGTATCTTTTCTCAAAAAAAGATGCTAAATCTCGCCTCATCCAGTAGATATTACTTTCGCAAGAGTTCGACATAGAGATTCGAGACAAGAAGGGTTCCGAAAATATGGTGGTCAATCATCTTTCTAAGATCACTGTGGATTTCACCGACAAGGCCACTCCCATCTTTGAGACCTTCCATGATGAGCAATTGATGCACGTTGTTCACACTCCTTCGCCATGGTTTGCTGATATAGTGAACTATCTTGTCACCAGTCACATGCCTTTGCATTGGGGGTGACAAGATACATCCAAGTTTATGGCCATGGTGAAGTACTTTTTCTGGGACGATCCTTATCTTTTCAAATATTGTCCTGATAAGATCATTAGGAGATGTATCACTGAGCATGAGCAATCCAATGTCATCTCCTTTTGTCATGATCACGCTAGTGGAGGCCATTTCAATGTGAAGAAGACCGTTGCAAAGATTTTGCAGTGTGGATTTTACTGGCCCGCCTTATTCAGAGATGCTCACACCTACTGTACATCATGTGAGCGTTGCCAGAAGCTAGGAAGTATTTCAAGATGGAATATGATGCCCCTCAACCCCATTCTAATTGTTTAGATTTTCGATGTGTGGGGCATTGACTTCATGGGACCTTTTCCAAACTCCTTTGGCTTTCTATACATTCTCGTTGCTGTGGACTATGTGTCCAAATGGGTGGAGGCTATTGCATGCAAGACCAATGACCACAGAGTTGTGGTCTAGTTCCTAAGAGACACTATTTTTGCTCACATTGGTACTCCTCGAGCAATCATAAGTGATGGAGGCAAGCATTTCTGTAGTAGGATTTTTGAACAATTGATGAAGAAGTATTTCATCACACATAAGGTTGCCACCCCATATCTGATGGAGATCAAGGCACCGCTTTGAAGGATCTCGTTCAAGTACCAATTGGGCCGGTTACGAGAGCACGAGCAAAGAAGTTCAAGGATGTGCTCAACGGACTCATCCAAGAGTTATGGGCTCAAGCAAATTCGGGGAGGCCCATTGAGCATGATCCACGTGGGCAACAAAGAATTGTCACATTGATTCAAGTTCTAGAAGGATCTGGTCAAGGCTAAGAACTGCTGAGATTGTTTGTTAATTTAGAAGGATCGGATTGCAAGACTTATTTTCTTTATCTACCTAAGATCTTTATTTATTTTCTTTCCTTGCTAGGAATTGATTTGGACTTTATTTTCTTTCCTTGCTAGGAATTGATTTGTTTACTTATTAGGATTAGAACTACTTTCTCCGCAAGTAATTTTCTTGTATAAATAGGTGTACCTACCATGTAATCGAGGAGACATTGATGATTCATAAAACTTGTGAGGTTTTATTTTCTTTGGTTCTTTGAAGAACTACTCGAACTTATCGGGATTTCCCGTGGTGTTCATCTCGACTTATGAAACGGAATTTCCACCACCGTTTGTGGCGTCTTCCTTATACCGAGGTTCTTGTTTGTCATAAACAACGGGTCGAGGTTTTTCCATTCGAATCTGTCCTTAGAACGGTCTTGGGTTCCCTTTCGTTGTTGGGTCTCATTATTCTTGACGGGGTTCACATCATTTGGTATCAGAGCTTAGTTTCTAGTTTAGGTTTGCATATCCCTTCACATCGCTATTTTGAAATTTTATTTCATTATTCTTAAAAGCCAGTTGCTAATCATCAAAAAAAAAAAATTCGTGTCAAAATTCAGATTTGTGATTTTCGTGAATCTTTGCTTTAATTTTTCATATTTGAAATTTTCAGATTTGAATTCCATTCTTAATTGATTACGCGAATCTTTGCTTTAATTTTTCAGATTTGAAATTTTCAGATTTGAATTCCATTCTTAATTGATTACGCGAATCTTTGCTTTAATTTTCAGATCAATAATTTCAAGATTTGGATTTTCTTTCCATATCTGCAACTTCCATCTTTGAATTACATGTCGCTTTCAATTGTCCTTTGTATAGTTTCATGTGCTTGTTGAAATCTGATCAATCGTTTTTGGCAATTACAATTATTATTGCTGCTTGTGACTAGAAAAAAAAAAAAAAAAAAAAAAGTTGCGGACAAAAAAAAAAAAAGTCCAAAAAAAAAAAAAATAAATTCATTATTCTGTGCTTCCGAAATTCCAAACTGTCATATTCCTTCTATTTCTAATCTGAAAATTTCCATATTCCTTGTGTTCAAATCTGAAATTCCTTGAGTAGTTCTGGGTGAATTGTTGCTGGAAATTTTGAGTTGTTTGTTTAGTTTCAAAAGAACTAAGAGAGAATTATCGAGTGGAAAAAGGCAAGAGTGGTGAGAACATCAGAGGGTAAAAGCCATATTATTTTGAGTGAAACACGAGTGGAGAGTGATCCACCTTCTTGAGTGTAAACACACGTAAGGGAGTGATTCGTGAGGATCTTTTTTTTTCTTTCTAACCTTTGTTTTGCAGCAATCATGTCTCACAATAGTGGTAAGAGCATTGTCGAAGGTGATACAAAATTGGCCGATCCGAAAATGTTTATGGAGGCCATGATGAGTGAGATGAGGCGAGTGATGAAGATGGAGATGGAGCAGGTTCACGAACGGATAGATCAGATGGAGAATAGACGTGAGGAGCAACCACAAAACGGTCGTAATTTTCGTAGAAGGGAAAGAGTTCCACCGAGGGAGGAGGATGAAGAGCGTTATGGGTCTGGTTTTGATGAAGAAGAAGATCGGGGTTCCATTGTTAACAATAGGAGACCTGGAGGAAGATTTAGAGAAGCTAGGAATCGTGAAGATAACAACTTGGGTGGTATTAAGATGAAGATTCCGTCCTTTCAAGGTAGATCTGATCCTGAGGCATATCTTGAATGGGAGAAGAAGATGGAGTTCGTGTTTGATTGTCACAACTCCTCCGAGACAAAGAAGGTAAAATTAGCTGTGATTGAATTTTCTGAATATGCTATTACTTGGTGGGATCAGCTTGTGATAAACAGGAGGCGGAATAGAGAACGCCCAATAGACACATGGGAGGAGATGAAAGTAGTGATGAGAAAACGGTTCGTTCCAAGTTACTACTACCGAGAGTTGTACAAAAGGCTACAAGGTCTTAGACAAGGGAGTCGAAGCGTAGAGGATTACTACAAGGAGATGGAGATTGCTATGATCCGCGCTAATGTAGAGGAAGATCGGGAGGCTACAATGGCTAGATTTTTACTTGGCTTAAACCGGGAGATCCATGATAAGGTAGAGATGCAGCATTATGTGGAATTGGAAGATATGGTGCATATGGCTATCAAAGTGGAACAACAACTCAAGAGAGGGAGTGGGACACGTGCAGGCCATAACTCTAGTTCTACCTCTTGGAAATTGAGTCAAGCCAAGCCGCTGGACAAGTCACAAACGCCCAAACCCGAGCCCAAGTCCGTGACCACCAGCCACGTTCCTCAAGGTAAAACCGAAGCCTCTACCTCTAGGAATCGTGATATTAAGTTTTTTATATGTCAAGGCAGGGGCCACATAGCAAGTCAATGTCCAAACAAGCAAGCCATGGTGTTGCAAGCCAATGGAGAAATTGTGACCGATAATGAAGATTCCGACACCGACAACATGCCGCCATTGGAGGATGTTTCCAATGAGGAGTATTTAGCCCCTGACGCATTGACATTGGTGGCGAGAAGAGCATTGAGCTTGCAAGCAAAAGGAGTTGATGAAGTACAGCGGGAGAACATCTTTCACACAAGGTGCTACGTTAAAGACAAGGTATGTAATGTGATTATTGATGGTGGTAGCTGTACTAATGTTGCAAGCACAATTATGGTGGAGAAATTGGGATTGCCCATGATAAAGCACCCTAGACCGTACAAGTTGCAATGGCTAAATGATAGTGGTGAGATAAGGGTGAACAAGCAAGTGTTAGTTGCATTTCGAATCGATAAATATGAAGATGAAGTGTTGTGTGATGTAGTACCGATGCAGGCGGGACACTTATTGCTAGGGCGTCCATGGCAATTCGATAGGCAAGTGAAGCATGATGGCTTTACGAACAAGTACTCTTTTGTACTTAATCAACGATCAATCACTCTTGTACCATTGACACTGCAGCAAGTATACGAGGATCAAGTGAGATTACAAAAGGAGAGTGATCAAAAGAAAGAGAGTGAGCAAAAGAAAAAGAGTGAAAAACAGAGAGAGGCCGAGAAAAATGAGAGAGAGAAAGAAAATCAAAGTTCGGCCCTTGAGAGAAAATCAGAGAGAAAACAAAAGAATTTTTATGCAAAAGTGAGTGAGATCAAGCGGGCAATGTTTTCAAAACAGCCGATGATTGTACTTTTGTACAAAGAGGCACTTTTAAACAATAACGAACTTGACCTTGCTTTGCCTAGTTCTATTGTTTCTCTTTTGCAGGAGTACGAGGATGTCTTCCCCGAGAAAACACCACATGGGTTACCTCCAATCCGAGGGATTGAACATCAAATTGATTTAGTTCCCGGTGCAACCATCCCAAACCGACCAGCTTATAGGAGCAATCCCGAGGAGACAAAGGAGCTTCAACGGCAGGTAAGTGAATTGTTGGAGAAAGGGCACGTGAGGGAGAGCATGAGCCCATGTGCGGTTCCGGTCTTACTTGTACCTAAGAAGGATGGGACGTGGCAAATGTGAGTTGATTGCCGAGCCATCAACAACATAATGGTAAAGTATCGTCATCCTATCCCACACTTAGATGATATGTTAGATGAGCTGCATGGTTCTTGCATATTTTCTAAGATTGATTTAAAAAGTGGTTATCATCAAATTAGGATAAAAGAAGGAGATGAATGGAAAACTGCCTTTAAAACAAAATATGGTTTGAATGAATGGTTAGTTATGCCTTTTGGTTTGACTAATGCTCCGAGCACCTTTATGAGACTTATGAACCATGTTTTGCGTGCATTTATAGGTAGATTTGTTGTTGTCTATTTTGATGATATACTCATTTATAGCAAGAACATAGACGATCATGTAGTACATTTGAAATCCGTTTTAGATGTGCTAAGGAAAGAAAAGTTGTTTGCTAATTTAAAGAAGTGCACTTTTTACACCGATAAGCTTGTATTTTTGGGATTTGTTGTTAGTGCACAAGGTATACAGGTTGATGAGGAGAAGGTACGTGCAATCCAAGATTGGCCAAGCCCCACAAGTGTAGGTAATGTTCGTAGTTTTCATGGACTTACTAGTTTCTACTGGCGGTTCGTGAAGGACTTCAGTAGCTTAGCCGCACCGCTTATCGAAGTGATCAAGAAGAACGTTGGATTTCGGTGGGGAGAAGAACAAGAGAAAGCAAGACTCAACATTGAGCGAAGAACGAAACAATATGCCACACAAGCCAACAAGGGACGTCGCAACCTGGTTTTTGAACCCGGAGATTGGGTTTGGCTGCATATGAGAAAAGAAAGATTCCCAGTGAAAATACGTTCCAAATTGCTCCCAAGAGGAGATGGCCCTTTTCAAGCCCTCGAGCGTATCAATGACAACGCTTACAAGCTAGATTTACCTAGTGAGTACAATGTCAGTACCACTTTTAATGTTACTGATTTGAGTCCTTTTGATGTAGGTGATGATTTGAGGGCAAATCCTTTTCAAGAGGAGGGGAATGATGGAGATCAAGGCACCGCTTTGAAGGATCTCGTTCAAGTACCAATTGGGCCGGTTACGAGAGCACGAGCAAAGAAGTTCAAGGATGTGCTCAACGGACTCATCCAAGAGTTATGGGCTCAAGCAAATTCGGGGAGGCCCATTGAGCATGATCCACGTGGGCAACAAAGAATTGTCACCTTGATTCAAGTTCTAGAAGGATCCGGTCAAGGCTAAGAACTGCTGAGATTGTTCGTTAATTTAGAAGGGTCGGATTGCAAGACTTATTTTCTTTACCTACCTAAGATCTTTATTTATTTTCTTTCCTTGCTAGGAATTGATTTGGACTTTATTTTCTTTCCTTGCTAGGAATTGATTTGTTTACTTATTAGGATTAGAACTACTTTCTCCGCAAGTAATTTTCTTGTATAAATAGGTGTACCTACCATGTAATCGAGGAGACATTGATGATTCATAAAACTTGTGAGGTTTTATTCTCTTTGGTTCTTTGAAGAACTACTCGAACTTATCGGGATTTCCCGTGGCGTTCATCTCGACTTATGAAACGGAATTTCCACCACCGTTTGTGGTGTCTTCCTTATACCGAGGTTCTTGTTTGTCATAAACAACGGGTCGAGGTTTTTCCATTCGAATCTGTCCTTAGAACGGTCTTGGGTTCCCTTTCATTGTTAGGTCTCGTTATTCTTGACGGGGTACACATCAATATCACCCTCAGACTAGTGGACAAGTGGAGGTATCGAATTGGGAGATGAAGAGAATTTTGGAAAAGACTATGAACCCTTTAAGGAAAGATTGGTCTCTGCGATTGAATGATGCATTGTGGGCTTACTGTACAGCGTTCAAGACCCCGATTGGCATGTCTCCTTATAGTCTTGTGTACGACAAAGCTTGTCATCTTCTGTTGGAGTTAGAGCATAAAGCATACTGGGCTATCAAGCAGCTGAATTCCAATCTTTCGAAGGTTAGCTCACAAAGGAAGCTCCATCTCAATGAATTAGAAGAGCTGAGGAATGATAGCTATGATTGTGCAACATTGTACAAGGCACAGATGAAGAAGGCTCATGACCAGAGCATTTTGAGACGCTCTTTTGAACCTGATAAAAAAGTCCTGTACAATTCACGTCTGCATCTTTTTCCAGGGAAGCTTAGATCTCGATGGACATGCCCATTTACTATTCGCTCTGTTTTTCCTTATGGGGCCATTGAGATTGAGGATCCAAAGAATGGTACTACTTTCAAGGTTAATGGACAAAAACTGAAACCATTCTTGGAGTTGATGAGTCCGGAGATTAAGACGACACTGTTGGAGGATCCCAGTTATTTAGAGTGATGGTCGTCGATTGTGGAAAGTCTGGTTGAAGACTGAAAACTTAGCGCTTGTGGGAGGCAACCCTCATTCATTTCCTTGTCACTTGATTTTATTTGTTTGTTTTGTTTTACACGATAAGTATCTGCCATTCAAGTTTGGGGGAGCGTTCTTCTTCGTTACACCTGACTTGCGTCAACCATTCAATATTGTATTTTTGGTCACATTGGGGGACAATGCGTCATTTTAGTTTGGGGGTGGGGTAGACATTTCTATCTGTTATTTTGTTGTCATTTTTATTGCTTTTGTGTAAAATAAAAATAAAAATTGCTATGTTGTTGATTGAGCATGATTACATTGCAATTGTGGTTTGTATATCATTGTTTAGTTTAACATCTTGAACACTGCATGTCATTAAAAATCTAAATCTTTTAACTTATCTGTTGAATTAGAGAGACTTCACTTGTTTGAGTTGTTTATTACAAGCACATTAGCATAGGGTCTGTGAGGTGTGGGATTTGAATTGAGAAATGTGTATCTTGAGATTTGTAGGATGACTTGCTGGTGAAACCTTGGCTTAAATTAAAAAAAAAAAAAAAAATATCATTAGTTTGAGTTTTCATTGAGTAACTAGACCTCTTGCCTCACCAAGCATTGAGTGTTCGCGTAAAAAGATGAGAAAATCAATTTGGTCGATTGTATGGCTAGTTTGGCTTCGTAGCCTTTTTGACTTAAGTAATTAAGCCCTTAGGGATGTTTCTACATCTAGTGTCCTAAAACCATATGATCTGGAAGTCACTGGTCCATCACTCATTACATAGGTCAATTAGAAAGCTTAAGGGAGTCAAGTCTTGCACAGCCTACACAAAAAAAAAAAAAGAAAAAAAAATGCACATTTTGATTTAATCCTTGGTTGTTTTCATCTGATAGAATTCCTATGAATTTTGGGGTACACAAACTTTGAGAAAAATTGAAACCTTATGAGTCAATGTTAATCTCACTTTGCACTTATTTGAGCATGTGTAGTCTCAATTTTTCAGCTATGAGTTGATTGATTTTTGATATCCTGATGATGTGATATTCATTTTGTTAAACTTGCTCATGATGTATGAACCATCTATTTGTGTGAAAGTCATTGTTTGTCAACAACATAGTGTTTTAAAATGTTTGTGGGTATCATTTCTGGCAAACCCTCACGAGACTTCACTCGTCCTCTAAGTATGCCTAGGGGTTTAAAAGGCTTATCGCATACACTAAGTGCAATCGTTTCTCCCACGACAGCGGATTTAGGTTTCATGCTTTGATTTTGCTTTTCATTTTGTTCGCTAAGGGACTAGCAAAATGTAAGTTTGGGGGTATTTGATGAGTGCCAAATATTTTATATTTGGACCCCTTAATTTGCATTAGTTAAACCTTTAGCTTTGTTATTTTCTAATGTTTTTTGTTAGTTTTAGTATTTTAGTGTTTTGCACATCATTGAGAGAAAAATGATGATTTTTCATGTGGAAATGCAGAGAAGCAGGCAGATTATCTTTCCCCTCAAAGATATGATCGAGCACAGCATAATGCACTCGAGCGCATCCCCTGCACTCAGCTCAAGCAACGCTCATGCATTGTGCCTCGGAAGCCCTTATGAACACCCGAGTGCGCTCGAGCGCACCTATGCTGACCTAGATTCGTAAAAACCCTAGCTAGCTCTATAAATACCACTTAAGGATTCACATTTTTTTTTTTCAGAGCATATTTTTAGCTCATTTCTTTCTTTTGTAATTTATATTAATTCTTTCTTTCTTAGTTTCTTTTATTTTTGAAAAATAAAGAGACTTTTAATTAACTGTGTGTGAACAATGTGCAACAAAATATTAAATGCAGAATTTAAAGGAGACAAATATTTTGTTGACGGAGTGGAAACTCAATTAAGAGAAAAACCACTTCGGGGCAGCCAAACCCAGGATATCCACTATTCAGAAGATAAAGCTAGTTACAAAGCAGTAGTACTCACATACCTCTGATGCAGTGGTCGTACCTTGAACTCTGACGTGTAACCAAACACGAACGCTTCCCAACCAAGTCTCCTACTTGAAGGGGTCTTCAATGGAATCCTTTACCCTAGGGCCAACCTCTAAGATAGACTTCAATTCAGCACAGCAATAGCACACAACGACAACGGCTTGAGAGAGACTAACTCAGCACAATAACTCTAAAAATATAACTCTCTAAGCACTATGGAATTCAATACCGAATTCTTGCAGTTCTCAAGCCTATGGATCTCTATTTATAAGCTGCAGGTTTAAATGAGCGTCTGGATTGAAAAACCTAGGCACTGTCCAGACGGTAGACATAACGTGTCTGGACGGACAATTCTACGATCGGCTTTCCAAAATTTTGCTGAAATTCTTTCCATATTTGAGCTGCATCTGGACGGTGTTGCTCTGTCTTTCAGACATTTGCACTTCAGCTGCCCGTAATTTTCATATCAAGGCTTCGCGCGTCCAGACCATAGGAATGGTCGTCCGGACGGTTGGTCTGATGCACGTAATTTCCATATATGTAGCTCGGACGTCTTGACCATGAAGGCTGGTGTCCGGATGTCTGCATTTTGAAAGCGCGACTTGCCTTATGGATGAGCACGTCTAGACGAGAATCCACATCGTCCGGATGGTTGTAACTGTCTTCCCATATCTGTGTTTTGGAAAGAAATCCAATAGCTAATCGAACACTGAGTGGCGTTTGGACGTACTGCTGAAACGTCCAGACGGATGCAAGCTAGAGTTGTTCGAACTTCTCGACACAGAGGAAGGTCCGGATGGAAAGTTCTCATCGTCTGGATGGATAATGCTTGGACAGTTGAGTGTCAAGACGATATATCACGTCATCCGGACGGTTGCAAGGGATCCGATTTCTCTGACTTGTAGACTGTGCAGAATCTTCTAAAAGACTTTTGAATAGCTGAATCCCTGTATAAATGCATCATTACATATAAGTGATTTTGTCCAACAGAATGTAACCAATTATAAACTAACAAACTCCCCCTTTGGCCATTCTAGGACAAAAATCACTTGACCGGTTAAAAATACAATCCAGGTCCAATCAAAAATTTACTCCCCATTTTTTGTCAGAAAGGGACAAAGGATTAAACAGAGTAATGAGAACACACATAAATTACTCCCCCTAAATGTCTTAGAAGGACAAGGGTAAACAGAGTATACAAAATCCATAGACAAAAACGTTCTAAAATCCAAAACAATAGAAAAATAGAGAAGAGCCTGCAAGTGGCTCAAAAGAGAGGAACAAAAATCCTCCAAGTACCAAATCCTGTTGATCCACTGAAATCAAATAACGGAGAGAAATCCGTATAAAAAGCTGGATTTGTACTACTTCGGCTTCTAGCTCAGGAAGCCGAGAACCATTGACTGGAAAACCTTCAATCGCTTGATTTTGCAAGGCCTGGACCTGGTTATCCTCAGATTGATGTCCACTAAGTAGCTGGTCTGCAAGATAAAATAGGAGATTCACCACCTAACCTCTGACTGATACAGATTCGAGGAAGATGCTATAGAAGGCTATGCATGAGCTGGGGGAAAGGCTCATCTTAATCCTGAAACCTTTGAAATTTGAACATCCGACTTCAACAATAGTCAGTTTTCCAAAGGATCCATCTGTCATATATTGTGCTGGGAGCTGCTAGACGGCATATTCTTGAAAAGATTTAAACAGAAATATTTTCAAAAATAACACTACAAAGAAATATTAGATCCTGTTAGTCCTAAAAAGAAAGTGGTATTATGACAGCTGTCAATTGGATGCCCAAGTATTACAAAAGCAAAGATCACAATCCAAATGACCCAGATATATCAATATCAAGCCAACACACAGACATAATAGGATTTTTATGCCCAATATCTCAAAAAAAATTCCAATCACCAAATATTCCAATATTCTAAAAAGCACAAAAACTTAAAAGAACAAAGGAAGATACATCAAATACCATGGAATGAGAAGAAATGTGCAGAGAATGCCAAAGTCTCGGGAGAAATCCGCAAGAAAACACACAACATGACATGGTAAATCAATAAAAATGCAGAGATGTGTGTATGGCAAAGAAAGAGGCGCAAGTCTTAAACCTGTAGAGATCCCGTTCGGACATGTCACTTAACCGTCCGAACAGCTACTGCTTGGATAGCGTACGGCAAGACTGCGCTCGTCCGGATATAAGAATAGGTCCTTCCAGATGCTTCACACTTAAAATCTGAAACTTGAGGAAAATTTGCAGAAAAATATTTTTCCCTAAAGTTAGCTTTAGAACACGCATATATAATCAACTGATAAGGCAGTCAAATAGCATTGCAAAAATATGCAAAGATATAAATGAGAGTTAAGTATTCAATAAGCACAAATTTTCTCCCAGATAGAAATTTTAAATAGATTACTCAACTCATGCAATGTGTGTGTGTGTGAAAGCTTTCTCAATAAGATATGAAGTTCACTGATATGACTTAAAGCAATCGGATTTTCTAAACAAGAGAGAAAATCAATGATAGATCAGTCAAAAGTCAAACCTTATCTTATTAGGGCCTAGCCACCCTCGTCTGATACACTCCCCTTAAGATGCAACACCTAATTGTTTTACTTGTACCATGAAGGACAAGATAAAATTTTAACTTGCACCATGAAGGACAAGATATAAAGCTAATTCAGCACAGAAGCAGCGAATATAAGCATATAGCACAAAAAACTAAAGAATTATTGCTTGATTCTTGTTGGTGCTACAACCTAGAGAGAATGCTAGAATTTTTAGGCTCTAGGTTCAACTAGCATGTTCGTCAATTTGACCATCTTTTCATAAACATCTCTCAAGAAGTTAGAGAGAAAAATGATGTACCTTAGGAGAGCCTTGGATAGTACACAATATTTCATCGTATGAGAAAAGCAACTATCTATCATTAAGATGCAACAGGAAAACTTAGCAGATATCAGACATAAACTCTTAATCATATATAAGCATATTCAATTAATGCGCAATGAACTGAGATATCAGGAAAAAACATATACAATATCTAAAAAGCTATCAAACGAAAAAAAATAAAATAAAATTCTGCATCTTCTCCCCCAATTTTTTTTTTTGGTTGAAAGCCAATAAACAGAAAAACAACAAAGACATGCTTATGGAAAAGGAAATGACATCTAGTCCCAGCATGTAAGGTAAAATCAAACCTGTCCTCAGGGAGAGAGGTTTAGAAATACCAATACAGAAAAGCAGCCTCCCGATGTGCTTTTAACTGTCATCCCAAAAAAAAATATCTGCAGAAGTTTCTCAAGATGACAAGAGAAAATATGGGGGATAAAATAAACGATTCCTCAAACAAAATGCAAGGCATGAATAAGATATGACATGATAAGCAATGCAATGCAAACATACCTGACATGCACTAGGATTTAGGAACCAAAATCCTAGACATGGGAGACCTCACCTACTAGGTGAGTCCACTCCCCTTCAAGGGGTAAATGGTCCCATCATTCCTTACCCATACCTTCTCTACCTGTGAAACATGGGTGTGAGCCATGTCCCAATTGATCAGTCTGACTAGGACATTCTTCATCATGTTGACAAGCCCTTCATTGGTTTGATTCTTCTTGGGTTTGCGAGGTTGCACTTTGAAGCATTCGGCTTTGATGTGGCCATACTTACCACAGTGATGGCATGTGGGAGAATCCCTTTGAGGATAATGCCATTGTTGCCGAAAAGTATGATGAGGCTTGGAAGGTTTTGAGCTAGACTTACCAGTCTTTTGCTCTGTTTTCCTGATCCGAGGTTGCTGATGTCGGATCTAAGGACAGTGTGGCTTGATGTGTCCAGAGACACCACATTGATAGCAAGTAGGCTGACTTCGTTTGCTGAAATGCTTCTTGGTGGGCTCTGCAAATTTACGATTAGCATTTTCACAAATAACAAAGTCCTTACCTCTTTGAGATATATGCCTCCTATGGGGTGGAACATATTTATCTGAAGAGGTTTTCTCAATAAAGCCCTTTTTGGAATCCTCCTGCTTCTTCCAAGGTCTGTGGGATTTTAATAGATAACACTTTGGTCTAATATGACCAACCTTCCCACAATGATGACAAATAGGAACAAACTTACCTCGTGTTCTTGATTTCTTGGACTTTGGCATCACATGATTATCTAAGCAAGAATTTTATAAGCAAGCTGTATCTACTATTACAGGCTTAATATCAATAGAATCTAATTCAGAATCAGAAGCATGTGAAGTAGAAGTACTCATATCATCAACAATTAAAGCAGGCTTGTTAGAAATATCTGAATGAATACAAAGCATGCTTTTCAAATTATCACTTGAGAATTTTTTCAAGAGATCTTTAGATTCTTTTAATTTATTCTCAAGAGTATCAATAATGTCAAACAGCATGGTATTCTCAGATCTCAAAGAGTCAATCAAAACATGTGATTTAGATAACTGAACAATCAAAGACTCTTTTTCTTTCTTCACCTTTTTGAGTTCTTTTGGAGAAACAATTTTATCCAATTTAGCAAAAACTTTAGAGAGCTCAATATCACAATTTTCTTCAGATAACTGAGAGAAATCCATGTTAAAAGGTATAATCAAAAAAATAGAAGTCACAAAAGATAAGGATCACACTCAAGAAATAAATCCTATAAACGGAGTGTACCCTCTCTGATACCAATTGAAAAATAAATAGACTTCTAATTAACTGTGTGTGTGAACGGTGTGCAACAAAATATTAAATGCGGAATTTAAAGGAGACAAATATTTTGTTGACGAAGTGAAAAACTCAATTAAGAGAAAAGCCACTTCGGGGCAGCCAAACACAGGATATCCACCATTCAGAAGACAAAGCAAGTTACAAAGTAGAAGCACTCACATACCCCTTATACAGTGGTCGTACCTTGAACTCTGACGTGTAACCCAACACGAACGCCTCCCAACCAAGTCTCATACTTGAAGAGGTCTTCAATGAAATCCTTTACCCTAGGGCCAACCCCTAAGATATACTTCAATTCAGTGCAGCAACAACACACAGCGGCAATGGCTTGAGAGAGACTAACTCAGCACAATAACTCTAAAAATATAACTCTCTAAGCACTATGGAATTCAATATAGAATTCTTGCAGTTCTCAAGCCTAGGACCTTTATTTATAGGCTGCAAGTTCAAATGAGCGTCTGGCTTGAAAAACCTAGGCGCCGTCCGGACGGTAGACATAAGGCATCCGGACGGACAACTGTACGATCGGCTTTCCAAAATTTTGCTGAAATTCTTTCCAGATTGGAGCCGCGTCCGAACGGTGTTGCCCTGTCGTCCGGACGGTTGCACTTCCGCTCCATGCAATTTCCACATCAAGGCTTCGGGCGTCCAAACCATAGGAATGGTCGTCCGGACGATTGATCTCATGCACGCAATTTCCATATATGTAGCTCGCACGTCCGGACCGTGAAGGCTGGTGTCCGTAAGTCTGAATTTTGAATGCGCGACTTGCCTTATGGATGAACGATTCCAGACGGGAATCCACATCGTCAGGACGATTGCAGCTGTCTTCCTATATCTGTGTTTTGGAAAGAAATCCCATAGCTGATTGAACACTAAGTGGCGTTCGGACGTGCTGCTGAAACATCCGGACGGATGCAAGCTGGAGCAGTTCCAAGCTTCTCAACACAGAGGAAGGTCCGGACGGAAAGTTCTCGTCGTTCGGACGGATGATGCTTGGACAGTTGAGCGTCTGGACAGTATATCACGTCGTCCAGATGGCTGCAAGGGATCTGATTTCTCTGACTTGTAGACTGTGCATAATTTTCTAGAAGACTTCTGAATAGCTGAATCCCTATATAAATGCATCATTATATAGAAGTGATTTTGTCCAACAGAATGTAGCCAATTACAAACTAACAATTTCTATGTTTTCATTACAAGTGCGTTTGGTGTTTTTAGTCATGAGAGGTTAAAATCCTTAACTAAGGTTGATGATGAAACCTCATCATTGATAACACCTACATTCTTGTCATGATATTTGTAAATTCGATATTTATAAGATTATATTCAAGTTCTATTTCAGCTTATTGATTAATGCCTTTAGATTGAAAATTTTATTATTGTTCTGTGGATATTTGATGTTTTTCAACCGATGGATACATCGATTGATTTATTTGAGAATGGATATCCATTGTGATTTGTTTAACAAACGGATACAATGGATGATTTGATCTCAAAGGGGTAATCGTTGTGATTTATCTTTGAGTTGAATTTATCGAATAATTTCATGATTTATTGTTAAAGAACTTGAATAACAAACACATTTGAATCGAGTGCAGGAATGTAGTGTTTGATTTGGTTTGGTGGATTCCAAAATCTTAGTACTTTTCTCTTTGTTTATTTACTCATCTTTACCTTTATTTTTATATTTTATATTTTATTTTTTTTTTAAAATCCAAAACATGGAACTAGGTTAAAATAAGGTTCATTTAAATAGGAATTGATTTTTTTGTTTGCACACTGATGTGCAAATTTTACTCGCAAGCGCACGAGTCGTATGTAGCATAGTACATGCAAGTTGCGAGATCGTATCCACATGGACGTTTGTGTAAAGAAAAGAAAATCAATTTCTATTTAAATTGCTTTTGTTTTAAACCTAGAGCCAAGATTTTTGATTTCTTTTAAAGACTAAGAAAAATTGAGTAAATAATGCAAAATGGAAAAATACTAAGGTATCAGAATTCATCAAATCAAATCAAACACCCTACTCTTGCATTTTATTCATAAATTCAATTCAAGAAGCTCAATATTCAAATTTTTAAGTAACAAAGCATGAAAATATTTGAAGAATTCAACTCAAACAAATCATAACGATTATCCCTTTAGAGTCGAAATTATCTATTGTATCTGGAAATCACAATAGATATCTCAATCTCAAAGAAATCAATCGATGTATCCATCGATTGACTTACAACAAACTTCCAATAAAATTATCAATCTAAAGAATATAATTCAATAAATTGACATGGAACATGAATATAGATAAGAACATTGAATCTATGAATATCATGACAAGAGTATAGGTGTTATCATTGATGAGGTTTCATCCTCAACCTTAGTTGAGGATTTTAGCCTCTCATGGCTAAAAACACCAAAAACTCTTGAAATGAAAATATAAAATGATAAAAGCGAAGAAGAGAAAGAAGAACAGAAATTTAATAAAAGTAAAAATAAAATGATAAGTTGAAATAATGAGAAAGAAAGGAAGAACAGAAACTATATAACAATAAACAAAAAGTAAGCAATAAATTAAATTGAAAAGAATGAAGAAGAATAGAAAATTAAATAATTTTAAATTAAAGCGATGAATTAAAATGCAAAGAAAAGAAAGAAGAATGGAAAATTGAATAACTTTAAATTAAAAGCAATATGAACGAAGTAACAACTTACAAAAGAAAAGACAAGAGCTAAGACAAGTGCTGTGAAGAAAAAATGATCTAAGTGGTGCCTAGCATAGGGTATTTATAGTAGAAGATTAGGTTAAACCCAATTTTTACAAAATGACACACCTACCCCTCTAAACCCTAATAGGAGAAAAGAACGCTAGGGTTTATGCCATATTTTCAAAAATGGCACCTCTACCCCTAGAAAACCCTAATAGGATTATTAGCAGTCGTCAGAGCATTGGAATTCGCGCATGCCACTTCAGCCTTGATTGTCGCTCGATCGACTATTTTGGTCGATAGATCGACAATGCGCTCGATCAAATAGCTTGATCGATCAATCGCATCGATGCTTGAGCCCTTGTGTGCCTTTCAGGTGCTTGATTCTCCAAAGATACTGCCATGTTAGCCCTAACACCTGTGCTTTGAATGGCTCTAACGACTTCTCCTTTTTTTTGCAAGTTCCACAGAAAAATATTGCATTTTATCTCAAAGTCCTACAAAACACTGAAACACCAAAACTAACCAAGAAATCAAAAAATAACAAAGCTAAATGTTTAACAAATGAAAATTAAGGGGTCCAAATATACAATATTTGGCACTCATCACACACATTTCCCTGTGGATATGATCTCGCACTTTCATACACTTTGCTACATACGATTCGTTCGCTTATGAGTATTAAAATTTGCATATCACCCATCAGTGATGGATGTTTGGGAGTGGGAGGCAGGAAATTTCAGAAAAGTACCTAGTGTGGATCTGAATGTATACAAGAGGTGGAGGAGATGCGAAAGGGATGAATTTGCCTTGTTTGTGGGAATTGCAAGGAAGGTATGGTTCAGAAGAAATGCAGTGATACATGGTGGAGTTTTCCATCGTCCAAATAATCTTGTTAGAGAGGAACTAGAATCTTTCGAAGAGTATAAGAAGGTGAACTTGAAGGCGATAAAGTTACTAAACGAGACGAGGGGTGGGATCCAGACTAAATGGCAAGCTCCCCCAACGGGCATTTACAAGGTAAATTGGGATGTGGTGACTAAGTCATGATTCTAGTGAGGTGGCATGATTCTATGGTGAAACATTGGATGTTTCATTTTGTGAATAAGGATTATAGATAAGTGTATAATTAGAATTAAGACAAGTGGGAGAATGTTGGGACTGGTGTCTAAAACTCTAATTGCATTGATCTTGCTTTTCTATAATTGTATAATATTGAATATTGGACATATATATCATTGCTTTACATGTACATATATGTTTGAATATTTTATATGATATATGTGTAAGGCTCCTAAGTTACATTGTATTTGACTAAGGTGTGGGTAACAAAATTATCACACAGAAAGTCATAGTCATAGGTCCTTGTAATTTATAAAATATTGTTCATAGTCATATATGGATATGGAAAATCCATCTAGACTATAACATGTCAATCTGAACAATCTATCTTGATTAGGAGAAGCAGGAAGAGCTTCGGTTTGATATGTCAGTGCAAGTGCAAGGTAGTTCCATGAACTGAACGAACTACGTGAGTCATCATTCTTTCAACATTGTTATTAAGAATGATGTACGTGCACGACGACTTATAACAGTTACTGCAAATCTTGAGAAGATTGTGAACTTAGATGTAAAAGTGTAGGTCACTTTGATGTACGAGAATGAGATCAAATCGTTGGTCTACACTTCTATTTGTTGGGTGATCGCATGTAGCATTGTGAGAACACCTTCAAGAAGGAATCCAAATCATTTGTCATGGAACAAAGTGATAAGGAATATTTCCCTTGATGTAGATTTAATGGGAATGATTATCCTAATACTTGAGCTTGAGTGTTTCAGTGGTATTTACTAAAACTTTGTTTTGTACAAGGTGAGAAGAAATCTCGCAAGGTACAAAAGGGATCATGAAATTAAATCTAGATTATCAAGGAAAATATGTAGTGAACTAAGTAACAATGTATTGACTTTGGTTTGACTACGAAATGATTTTATGGAGGGGTAATATGTAATAAATAAGTAAGTCGCGGCGATTTATTCATTAATTTTAAAATACATATTAGAGTTCGTTCACATTTATTTAGTGGAATCAATTATTATTAATAAGGTTGTGTGATAATGTCACAGACCTATTTGAAGCTAATTGTATTGTTTCCTATAGGTCCCTCTTTGAGCTGATGTAAATTGACCATATGCTATGTGCCTCAGCTATGTATTTATTTATTTGGATTGTTTTATTTGATAAAACATGGGCCAAAGGAATATGATTCCTAAATGGCTCATTACATAGAGATGATTGAGCTTAGAAATTATTACTTATGGACTTAAGCAATTAAAGAGCTATGGGCCTAGAAATTAATTTCCTATGAGCTTAAGCATTTAAGAGCTATAGGCACTTGGAATTAATTCCAAAAGGCTTAAGTAGAGATAAAGAAGCATTGGGCTTAAGGGATAAAACCCAAGCCCATGCTGGAAAATTAGTAGCAATGGGCAAGGGTTTTAACCCTAGCCCTAGACGCATATCTCCTCATGGCTATGTCGTGCATGGCCAATGGAAGTGTTTAACTTGCCTTGGCCATGCACCCAATATTGTAGGAGTTGGAATTCTACTCCTCCTATGACTCCAGTCCTATCTTTGCCACAACTCTATCTTATTTTCTAAGCCTATCATTACATCCAAGTCTATAAATAGATGGTCATAGTGAAGTATTATTAACAAATTTAGTACTTTAAGTTGTGAGTCCACACTAACAGTTATATCAGCCATTTGAGAGAAGATCTGGAGGTTGAATGAAGAACATGAAAAATGCGTTCTTCATCATTCAACATGCAATAAGCAAATCAACTAAAATTAATTGGCCCTAATAGGTTAGGAGATGCAGATTTCAATTGTAAGTACCCTAAACATATTAGTTTAATTAATCTAGCATTGTTTATCTTGAAGAAATTTTTTATGGGATTGGTATTTCGCTGCGCATACTTTGATTAGGGCATGATCCCCAATAGGTGTAAGCTTGAGTTTGGCAAAAAGAAATGAATTATTATTATTATTATTATTATTTTAACTTTGCTGTAAAAGTCGTTAGAAAACTATTGGAATTGGCTAAAAAGGTCATCGGAGGATCACCTGAAAAGTTGCCGAAGGCAGAAGGAGGCGGTAGTGGCAAAAGGCAACTGACTGGGCTAGTGGACTAGGCCACTGAAATGGGCTGTTGGCAGAATTGGAGAAGACAGGTTGACCAGAATTGAGCCGGATCAATTGAGTTGCACCAGGTTGAACCGAAAAATCATGGTTGGACATGTTGGTTGGGCTTGAATTAGGGTGATCTAGGTCTAACTCAGAGAACTGGGTTGGCGTGATAGGCTCAACCAGTGTTAAAAAAATGGGCCAATTTGATTAGCTGGGCCCATATTTGAAGTGGCTTGACTTGAGTTTTGTATGGGTCGGGTTAGGCTGAACCAAGTTGAACCATATTTGAACCAGTTTGAACCCGAAGATTCGGGTTCAGGATGATGAACCGGGTTGCTGTTGTTGGGATGGACAGAGTGACAAATTGGGCTGGCTAGAGTTGTCGGCTAAGCCTGGTTGAGACAAACTCGATTCGCCTACTCGGTTGAACTAGGTGGATGGGTTTGGGCTGATTTTTGCCGGCTTGGACAGTTGGGACACATAATTAGGTCTAACTCAATGGGTCGGGTTGACGGGCTGGCCTGTTTGGCTAAGCTTTATGGACAGGTTTGATAACGGGCCTAATAGACCTGGATCGGTTTAATGGATTTGATCGACGAATCCGTCGTGTTGCATGATGCTCTGACAGAGATCAAGGCATGTTGGCGTGTGAATCTAATGCACATGATAGTGCGAGTAGTAATGGCGTGTGAGTTGGATGCACAGAGAGGCTATATCGGCGCATGTGGGCACGTGCGATAGAGGGGCGACATGTGGTGCGCGTGAAGGCTCGTTGAAGCTTGCACAACTATGATCTCGACAGATTTTGACTCGTCGGTGTCTGATTTGTCAATTGGCATATACTAAGATGATTGGCTGAGTGTGGTGGCGCGTTGCTTGAGCAGCAGAACCTAGGAGCCGCGTGTGGAGGCCCGTAGGAGCTCCAATGAGGCTATTCTCGGCGGCGATAAACTCGTCGGCCCCTAATTTGTTTAGTGGCACTACTACATAGTCGATAGGATGACTTTGGCAGTGCGTGGCGACGCGTTTGGATGACATTAGTGACGATTCTTCCACAGATTGATAGATATGTACCTTACAAGCTTGATTATGGGATTTTTATTTTATTTTTCAGATTGAGCTGCGGTGAAGGCATTGAAGAGATTGGCAGCATCTTCAAAGGCAGGAGGGCTTGTGGACGAGTGGAATTATGAGACAATCATGGAGCATGATGAGTGCCAAATATTGTGTATTTGGACCCCTTGATTTGCACTAGTTAGACCTTTAGCCTTGTTATTTTTCTAATGTTTTGGTTAGTTTTTGTGTTTTCTGTTTCTGTAGGACAATAAGAGAGGAATGACAAATTTCATAAGAAGATAACTGGAAATTCGAAGACCCTGACAAGTCGATCGATCGAAATAAAAGTCGATCGATCGAATTTTCCCAGAAACTGCTTTTGCAGAGCGCGCCAGAACGCCCAATCAGAAGCCAAAAAGCAGTCCTCCTTCTGATTTCCGCTGCAGAACACGCTGGTTTCGTGTTTGGGGTTGTCTCTAGCTGCAGAAGAACCCTAGAGGAGGGTAGAGGAGTCATTTCTTGCCATGGCTTTCCTCTATAAAAGCCATAGCCATCCCCTTGTTGAGAGAGTAGTAGAGAGAGTAGGAGAGGAAAGAATAGAGCAGAAACTCTGTAGTTAGTTTTAATTTCGTGCTTATTGTAGTGTAATTCAGTAGTTTATTTTCAGAATACTTTCTCTTTGTAGAGCTTTTCTTTCATTTCCATGGTTGTTCATCATTTTCTTGTGGTGTTCTTAGTCATGGAAGGCTAGTAACCTCAACTAGGGTTGAGGATGAAACCTTTCCATTGATGACACTCACAACCTTGCTGTACCACTTGCACATTTAATGATATATCATGTTAGTTGTTCAAGTTCCATTCATTTAAAGCTTTATCTTTTGCAATGAATGTGGTTAGTGGTGGATAGAGGACATTTTATGTGTTTCAACCGACTAATACATTGTTTTATCGGTTTGAATGATGATATCCATTGTGATTGAATGATACATTGGATGTTTTGATTTCAATCGGTACCCTTTGTGAATTGTCAATGTGTTGGATTCATTTAATGGTTCTTGGGTTTATGGTTAAGAAACTTGAATAACACCCTAAGCTTAATGTTCTTTGGGTGTTCAAGTGGAAACCAAGAGTGTGAGTTGTAGGATTTGGTTTGGTGGATTCCTTAACCTTAGTTCCTTTTATTTTACATATTTCATTACATCTCTTTCATTTAGTCTTTTGTTCTTGAATCAAGTCTCAAACCTTTGGAACTAGGTTAAAATGAGGTTGATTAAGCAAGACACCAATATTTGACCATTTCCCTGTGGGATCGACCTCGCACTTGCATAACACTATATTGCAAAACGATTCGTGCACTTGCGAGTATTATTTAAAACACACATCAGAGCACATAAAGGACACTTGGAAAACGTCAAGGATGTTGAAGGCTAGAAGAAAGTGGCTCTGATGCTATGTTAGATATATTACAGAAAAAGAGAGAAGAGAGAGCAGAAGCATAAAGAGGCGTATGAGCTACATCTTTACAATATTGAATTATGCAGAACAATATTACATAACTCTATATATAGACAGAGAGAATGAGTAATGAGTAAGAAACCCTAGACCTTAATAGGAAATATAATAAAATAGAATACAAAATATTCTAACAACAAAGCTTGTTAGAAAGAAATATACTTGATCAAATTTGATGGATGTTGCTCTATCATAATTTATCTCATAAAAGGATAATTTTTCCCATAAAAGATAGTATGTTTGTTAATGTGTTCTAAGAGTATTTTTATTTCTTGTTTGAAAAAGAAATTTGAAGTGACATAAATATGAAAGTTGTTTTTATGCTTTGATTGTCTGTTAATGTTTTTGTATTTAGAAGAGAAAACAAAAATTTAACAAATTAGGCCAATTTTTAAAGTGAAGTGTCCTCGCAATGAGAAATCAAAGATCATACCACACCACTCCCAACAACACCTCAATAATGTATATTTGCGTGTAGTTAACTAATTCTCTACCGTCTAGCATGGCGTATTTGCTTAGAGAATTACTGAATGAACCAAGAAAGAGTTCCAGCGACCCCAAAGAAAGGGGGAATGAACTCTCTCTCCTCTACTTTTCTTTATTTCTTTTTCTTTTTTCTGAAGCTATTAATCGAAAACCGAAAAAACAAGGATCAATGGGATCCTTTACCATGTCAAAGAGAATTAAACAAGAGATATGATATGATTACACTTTTGTATAATTAATGTACAATTCCAATAATATATATATATTTTTTTAAAAAAAAATCAACCATTAAATATATAAGACCCACATGTATGAAAGCAGATCTAATGTTTATTTTGAAAAATAATTGTACAAAAATTATACAAATATTATAAACATATCATATCTCGTCAATTAATTATATTAGGGGGAAGACACTTTGTAGCTCTACACCTCGGCTTGGCCTGGCTTTGCCATATATTTGATCAGAATGGATGGATCACTTTCACTAAGGTTCCGTTTGTTCCACAGCCAGTGTCGCGCCCCCGTTTCGGGAAATAAGGGAAACGCGAACTTGAGCCTAAAAAAAAATATATATTTACATAAAGCATATCTCTAATAGTTATAGATTTTATCCATCTATTTTATATATATCCATAAAAGAGTAGCTTTTCACAAAGTTATAAATTTCCAATAGGGAAACATATTATACATTACAAAGGTTACATCAGTTCCCCAAGATACCATCTATTGCTCTTAGCCAGGTCTATGCCATTACCAAAAGGTGACTCTGATTATTATATCCTAAAAAGGTTAAAGGGGTAAGGGGTGAGTTTGATAACTCAGTAAGTAACACAACATAGTACAAGGTGGTATAAAAAGTTTAGTTTAAAAACTTAGAATTTTCGGAGTTCACATATAGAAACATCAGCATCAATAATAAATATGCATATGCAATCATCATTCATAGTGTGTAAGTTTTGTCTACCACTGGACCACTTCCGCATTTTTACCATGAGCGGTGCACGTTGGACTCGTCCAAAGGACCGATCCCGAAGGATCCATGGCTCATCCTGTCGTCACAGGAGAGAGCTGCCGGGTTAGGAAGCTCCCTAGGTGAGAACCCCCCGGCCGATAGCCCCACACTTTTGGTGTGGTTGCCCCGCTACCCATCATCATCATCATCATAAGATCCGGATCACAGCATTATGGTACCGTGGGACAAAACTTTGTGTGATGCACATAAAACAAATATTCAACATAATTTCATCATCTTGTTCATATAGTGCACATGTAACACATATATTTTGAGAGTCATCATCATCCTCATTCTCATGGTGCATATGTATCATTTTTGAAAATCATAATTACATCATCCTCTTCATTCATATGGTGCACATGTAACATATAATTTTTAGCTTCATTCATCCATGTGATTCACAGGTAACATATTTATTATTTCATTCTTGAGAGCTATCAAATAATCATATGGAGGTTCAATTACATTTCATAAAAGAATTATTATAACTGAAGAAAAATAACAAGTAATATTACAGTGAAAAAGTCCTTTGAAAATTCCCGACGTTTTACTCTTGAAAAGATTTTATTTAAAAGTTTCGCCGGGTTTTAAAGTTGTGTCCCCTTACCTGATATCTTCTGAGCAATATTTTAGCTACCTTCTACTTAAATAAATTGCAAGAAGAAATTTAGAGAAATATTCTAAGATTTGAAACCTAAAACTTAAACTAAAGTATCATCTCCTTATTATTTCTTTTCTTTCGTCAATTAATTAAACACATATATATATCATTTTTATAACAGATAAACATAATAGCTTACCAAATATAAATAATGAGTTTCATGTATCAAAACAAATTAATAGAATAATAACTTTATTTTATTCTTATAAAATTCGGGCAGAATAAGGGTATTAATATTAATAACACTTAAAATACTTTAAAATATTTGGGCAGCGTAACGACGCTTTTATAAAATAATGACTTTTTACTAGGGCATTAGAACGACGTATTTATTAAATTAAGTACTCCGCTTTGAAATCCTCTGTTTAAAACACAACTTAAAATATTAGAATACTTAATAATTAACTTTAAAAATTACAATAACCAAGGTTTAGAAACTTGCCCAGAATATATAACAAAATATACCACTTTAAAAATATTCTTTTACGCATATATACTAATAACTTAACTTTATGAAAACCATTAACTTATGTCTAATAACTAAAAGTTGTACATGTACTAAAATAATACCCATGAGTAAAAGAAGCTTACCGCACATACTGCCGAGTGACAAGTACAGGTTCTCTTCTTTGTTTTCTTTTCTTTTCTTTTATGGCTATCCAAAGCTTCTTCCTCTTATTTATTGATTAATTATTTTTTAATTCTTTTCCTTTGTTTCACGAGAGAGAGAGAGATGTCCTTTTTCCTTTTGTCTTTTTCCCTTTTTCTTTCTTCTTGTTTTCCTTTTCTCTTTGTTAAAAGCTACAAACCAAAAGATATGTATAGAGAGAGAACTGAGAGCTCTTTATTTGGGCTTGACCGAAACAGAGAGAAATAAAGAAGAGAAATGATTTGCTGCCTGCTGTTCATGAAGGAAGAAGGGAGAGAGCGGCTGGACCGAGAGATATAAGGGTAGAGAGGAGGGAACTATTTCTTCTTCTTTTTTTTTTTTCTTGCTTCCTTCTATGTCCTGATGGGTGAAGAGGTAAGAGAAAGTGGAGCTTTTACGCACTAAACCAAGGGAAGAAGTTGCAGGAAAAATTCTGCAACAAGAGAGCAAGGAGAAGAGAAACCCGAGAGAGAATTTGAAGAAGAAGCTGTGCGATGATCTAAAGGGGAAATTTGTTTCTCACTGAAACGGGTGGTTGAGATTGCTTGTATCAAAACTGATCGATGGCTCTGAATCCAAGCGTGGGCAGCAAGAAGAATCAAAAGCTGAGATTTATACTTGGGCAGCACGTCTTGGGCGTCAAGAAGGGGAGATTTTCGTAAAAAAATCAATTAAGGGGAACACCTGTTGGAACATGAGAGGTGCAGAGGCAGAGAGTGAGAGAGAGCTGAATCAACATGGGCTGGCTGGGCTTCACGTGTGGACTGGGCTGGGCTCTTAAGGAATAGAAAAGCCCACAAATATTATTTATCAATTTTCGTCCAAAACAGATGTAATATTTTTCGTGGCTGTTTTCGTATCCTTAATGAAGTCCAAAAATTATGAAATTCGGAGGGTAGCTAAAGGACTTTGAGACGAGCGTTTTGACTTTTGAATCGACCAAAACGGAGTTCGTTTGACCCTATTTTCATTATTCTAAAGTTTAAGGTCTATTTAAACTTTTATTAAATTAAAACAAGAAAGGTTCTTTAGTAAATGAATATTTATATCCATATTTAAAATACGGGGTATTACAGCCAGCCTCACCCAGTTAAGCATATCCATCTATATCGTCCTAATCTTTCTCAAACATTTCATCGAACATTTTTCATGCACATCTGATTTTCCCACATTTAGTGAACGTCTCAACATATGAGATACTACATTGATCATAATAGGTGGCTCCGATGGGGTTGGTGCTGACAGAAAATAGGTGGAGCCTGAGAAATTATGGATGTCAAAATAAATTGGCATGTGTCCAAAATACATATAAAAATTAAAATTATATGTAAAAACTGTTTAAACACATGTTAGTTTAATAGACTGAATTAAATAAAATTCCTGCAGCCTAAACCCTTTTACTTTAGTTTAGAGAAGAAAATGTCCTTTCATTGAAATAAACTGAACCTATTTTAGGTGGAAGATTAACAGCTAAATTTTCATGCATCATAATAGGAATTCGATTGTGTTAATAAAGTTCTCGGTAGGTGGTGATCACTCTGGCAACTGGAAGAACATAACAATCAAACGACGTTGCGATACTGAACAAAAAGGAAAGGGTCTACTCAAGCAGCTATACACATTGTGTAACAGTTCCCAAAACTGTTACGGAATTTTAACAAGAAATATGAAAATGGAAGTAGATTTGAGAGGGAAAAGATGAACAATTGAAAGAGAATCAAGTAGTAATGATAATGGCAAATTCGAGATTGCCGGTCTCCTTAGCAACATTTGAGAGTGCTGATCTCCTCTTGTTCTAAGAACAATACAAATGATTCAAGATACTCATACAATTAGACTATTAGGCTTTATATAGACAAAGCCCTAAACTAACTCTAACAATTAGAATGGGCCAAGCCCATTGCCACAATTAAGCCCATCCAGCTACTAAGGGACTATTACATTACCCACCCCTTAAAAGCACCTTGCCCTCAAGGTGCGGGTTGAACAAAACAAAAGCAAATCCATTATTTATTTATTTGCCAACCCATAGACTTCTGGGCCCACTTTAAGCCACTTGCAGCAGAATTTCTTCTAGGCTGAACTTTGCACTCACGGCCCAACAACTCCAAAGCCAGCCCACTATTGAATTTTTTTCAACCTTTACGTTGCTGCTGCTGCCACGTAGGAGCTTGTAGGTTCTTCTCGTCACTTCAGCCCTGCTGCCACTGTGTCCTATTTCTAGTTGTCCCCTGCAACATACCAGCTTAATGGACTCCAGCTGTCCGTTCTTTGTTTAAAACAAATCATGTGATGCTGCCACCTGTCCTTATTTCTGATTCGTTTTAGAACTAAGTCGTCTGCCCCGAGTCCGGCCTCTCGGACATCCTGTCTCCAGTCGCGCTCGGCTCCGGCGACAGCGGCATATCGGCGCGTCCATTTCAGCCAGCGCATTTGCTTCTTCTTCCATCTGCAAATTCTAGAAATTTTTCTCGTGTTTGATATTTTGGTTGCATTTTCACAAACAACCAATCTGCAAAAATCGTGAGGCGTTTTCCGGTAGAAGGCTCGCGTTCATCGCCTCCTCATCCTCATTTTGGTCTACTAGTTTCCATCGCCACCTATGCTTAAGGACAAAAACATCTACTGCGTTGTCCATCACACCCCGAGACACAAAGGAACTCACCGTGTAAATGGAAGTTTTTCGATTTTGCGCTTCAGATTTTGTGTGTCTGAGTGCAAACAACACCTTCTCCCTGTCAGCATGTTCATCATCTTGAAAAGGAACAAACAGATTTGGATTGGAAGAATTTTTTGGTTGAGGAATTTCATCGAGCTGGTGATAGGTATCTCCAACCAGAGCTGTTTCAGATTCTGGAATTGGTTGTGTGGTGTCAACGTCTTCAACCGGATCTGGAATGTGAATGAGGTCTAGGTTTTCTACCTTTTCAGGAGCTGAAAACTGCTCTACAACTGCGAGGGAGTCAATCGCTAGAGGAACTGCTTCCGTCGCTTCAAGCATTTCACTCCCGTCCACAGCCAAATGCTCCTCCTTCGGAAACTGTTCGGTCGTGAATTCCTCTTGGTTTTCTACCTCCGCAGGAATCGAAAATCGTTCTAGAATAGCCTCAACAATTTCTCCAACCGATTTTGTGGCTCCGTCTTCGCTTTTCTCCTCTTCTCCTTTCTGGACTTGCTCACAGTTTGCCATGAAATCACTGAGTTGCTGACATTGTTGGTCCTCCGATTCTTGTCCAAATCGAAGGTGAATAAGTCGCACAAAATTCTCCCAATCAGCATCCATTGTAAAAACTCCACCCCGTTCCATTGTTACCAACCAATCGAGAGCCTCACCTTCCATGTAATATGAGGCCATCATATATTTGTGAAGATTGTTGGGGGTATTGTAGTAGAGGAAATTTTGCTGAAGCTGGAACATCCAAACCGAGAGGTTTTTTCCATCAAAATGGTGAAGATCCATAGATCTAGGGTTTGGAAATGAACAAAATAGAAAATCAGTGGATCTAGGCTCTGATACCACTTGTAACAGTTCCCAAAACTGTTACGGAATTTTAACAAGAAATATGAAAATGGAAGTAGATTTGAGAGGGAAAAGATGAACAATTGAAAGAGAATCAAGTAGTAATGATAATGGCAAATTCGAGATTGCCGGTCTCCTTAGCAACATTCGAGAGTGCTAATCTCCTCTTGTTCTAAGAACAATACAAATGATTCAAGATACTCCTACAATTAGACTATTAGGCTTTATATAGACAAAGCCCTAAACTAACTCTAACAATTAGAATGGGCCAAGCCCATTACCACAATTAAGCCCATCCAGCTACTAAGGGACTATTACACATTGCATAGTCCCAAAGTTTAGCAAGCCTGAGAGAGATGTGAAACAATCTGAATGACCAAAGAAGCAAGTCTGATTGATTGCAAGTATTTCGAGAGTTTTCACTCTTTTCATGTCAAAGTCACATGGTGAAACTAGCATCTCATGGCAGGACAGCTATTATTCGAACCCCAAATGAAACCCATGACAGGTTATATGAATTCATTTTCTTAAGAAAAAATGTGCTCCACTAGAAGCATTTTTCAAATCAAGCCCTTTCCACAATTCAATGTCCTATGCTACTAGGAAAAATGAAGGATCTCAACAACCAAGGTTCATCAAAATTCATTAATAATTGGGCAAAAAAGTCCCAATAATATCCCTCTATTCTACACGTTGTCATGGTGAACCATTGCAGGCTAATTGTATCATCTGCCACAATTATTGGTACTCCACTAGTACATACAATGGCTTGCCGTTCAATCGCCCACGACCCTGCAATGTCCAGAAAAATTTAGAAGTACAGACATGTTATAGCCGAAATCAATGATCTTTCTTTGGTCTGTTGCAGACCTAAGACAAAGGCATGATAGTCCAGAAAAAGATAAACAAGCATTACAGAAAAAAACTAGCTTCATGCTTAATTGGATATTCCCTGAATATATTCAAAACAAACTTGAAACTTTGGATTGTAATTGTAGAGGAAAAAGAAAGACAATATATTCTTCATGGAAAATCTATTCGAAGGTAAATGATTCATTAGGTTCTGTGTTCCATTTACCAAGCAGTCATTTTAACATACCTAAACATCAACGTTAATATCAACAAGAGAATCAAATAAACTCTACTCATTTTCTCTAAATTAATTGACTGCACTAGTTTCCTAATTGGAGGCATCAACTAAAGATCCAAACATTCAAGACGTCCAAAAGGGGGTACCCTTTCAACTACCAGCCTTGAGCTTGATACCATAGATGCACCACATGCTTAAAAGTAGCCGTGCCTGTATATCTAGATTACAGTGTTTTAAGACTTGAATAACCATCTCTCACAATTAGCACAGCAGTGTTTCATTACTCAATACTATTACAAGTACCAACAATGTGTAAATGAGTACTGTGTGTAAGCCAACGCCAACTTGTGTTCTTGACATGTCTCTTCTACTTTGCTTTTCCTTATCTTCACATTACCATGATTTGTCAATTTCCCAAAATTAACATATGAAACCATTAACCTAGTCATGCATGGGTGAGTGTATATGGGTGGCAAAACTCAATTTCCAATAAAATTTAATCATTTTGTGCGCAGAAATTATGCTCATATGTTCCAGGTGAAAACAAGGTAACGGAAGCACTAAAGCAACACTAGCAAATACTATAATCACTTGATAGTTTAATAACTGAAAAGAGAAACAAAGAGTTGAAACAATAAGTGCACCTTTAATTCTGGTAACTCAATTACACATGCACATTCAAATACTTCTGCTCCGACACGTTCTGAGAAGCAACATGATAAAATAAAAAATTGACTAAAGTAATTAGCACAAAGATTTGATAGCATCAGCAAGTATGAAAATACGAAAGAGAGAACATAAAATTAGATATGATTTTGAAGATGAATATAAGTAGTGCACCAAGTTCAACCAAACAAGTAAATCGATCAAGGCAACAAAGTACCTGTGTTTTTTTTTTTTTTTTTCCTTCTAAATTTGAGATGCAAAATTACTAATCAAATTTTTGCATTTAAGATTTGATTAGGGATGATGAAAAAAAATAAAAGAAGTGAAAAAAGAAAGGGGTACATGTACTTTTGTTTGAAATCTTTTAAGGTTTTAAACATCCCTTGTCAGCTTTTGTTTTGTTTTTAGGTCCCCATAGCATGCTAAATAGCCTCTCTCTGTAGAGGCATGTTTTAGGGGACTTTACAGGCCTAAGGCAGTAGCCTAAGCTGCCTATACTATTGAGCCGGCCCTCCCTCTCTCTCTCTCTCTCTGTAGAGGCATTTTTAGGGGCCTCTACAGGCCCAAGGCAGTGGCCTAAGCTGCCTATACTATTGAGCCGGCCCTGGCTCTGCTTGCTTGTGTTCTGGTCTGATAAAGTTCTCGATGTCTAAATGTTAATTTGAGGCTGAATTAACACAGTATATAAAGTGTGTAATGTAGCTTAGAACTGTTATTCCAATGGTTCCCCCAAAAAAATTAAGAAAAAAAATGTCACCAATTCATACAACTTCCAAGATGAATTGGACATTCATTTACACTCCCCACCCAAGGATGTAAAAAACTTATGTATAAAATTAAAAGCCCCTAGATGGAAGGGGATTATTTGTTCTAAAATTTGACCCAAAACATTGTATTAAGAATTTACAATGCAATTACCTAGTAAGTTCATAGCCGCACAGAGTGTGCCACCTGTGGCAATTAAATCATCGACCACTAAAGCACGTTCACCAGGTTCAACTGCCCCAACATGCATCTCAAGACAATCCCTTCCGTATTCCAAAATATACTCTTCAGAAATAACTTCACCTGACATTAAGTCGAGATTATAGTTGAACAAAACTAACAACATATGAATCTATGTAGTAGCCACAACATCTTCAAAGTTGACTGCAAATATTCAAAACCCAAAGAGATTCAAGGACAAGTCTTGTTAAGCCCCTAATATGCTCAGGAAGAGTCATATCAAAATATTACTATATATGTCCATGATTAATGAACACCAGAACAGTGTGAAATGCCAAGCAACACACAATACTGATAGGAAATATATTTTATTGAAGCACTAAGAATACCATAATTTCTAAAATGCTAAAATCACGAGACACATGGCATGGTGACTTCAGCTTAAAACATGGTTGTGTCATATCATTGTGATTACCAGGCTACAATAAACCACACGAAATACGGACCACCAATTCACTAGATGGACCAAGACTGACGACCACAAGAGAACAAGAACAATTATATTGTACATGCAAGAACTAGAAAACATGTGGGTTACTAATGGGGGTTTCTATTGTATTGTGGAGGTTACTATTATGCTTGTTACGGGTTTTCTTGTGGGTTCCTTGTAGGTTTTCTTGAGTTTTTTATGTGGGCTAGCTGAGTTGCTTCTATATATACTTCTCGTGTACTTAGAAGCACTTTACGCTTTTTTTAATAAAATTCTCTTACTTATCCAAAAAAAAAAAAAAACCTAGAAATCATAACAATCATTCAAACACAGAATGGCAGTAAATATAAAAAATAACAATAATGCTCCACAACAAAGCAGCAGTCAGCAGTAGTCGGGCTTCCCCCCGACAACCAAGGTCCAAAATCATCAGGATTATTAGTCATCATTCAGTTGGAGAATATGCAGTTACAGTGCCAAAGAAATCCAAGATATTCTCTTTAATGGTGATTAACACTACTCAGTTCTAGCAAATTAGATTACAGCTTCCAAAGCAAGGTGTAGTACTTACAAGACAATGGAAACAAAGCACTTGAATCTCATACGGTCACTATCTATAGAAAATTCCTCTGGTTATGTAGTTTCAGTAACCTCTGCTAGATCCACACATTGAGAAAGTTGGACTCTTAATAATTTGAAATAATGGAAAATAAATTAAGGAATTTTCAAAATCACAAGAGGCTACAGGTTCGTGGATCAGTATGAACAAGCAGATAAAGTAAAAGCAAAATTATATATATTTTTTTAATAATTAATCAAAATATCATTAAAAGCAACATTATAAATGTTTCTTAAAAAAAATGCATTGAATCAAATAGCATTGCCAGGAACCAACATCGCAAGAAAGAAAAATCTTGTCTTAAGAAAACATAAAATGGGAGAATCAGTGCACTCATAGCAAGAGATACAGGAAATTACAGTAGCAAGATGAAAAATACCAGGCAGCTTCCTTGGTTTTCTCAAGGGAACAAACTTTGCCCCTATAGCCAAAGCAATGGGAGGACCAAATATAAAACCCCGAGCTTCTATTCCTGGAAAAATCAAAACAAAAAAAAAAAATGGCACCCTTATTTTTCAGAAAAACAGGACACCAAAATATAGCCGACTACAACTTAATGTAACTTTTCCCTTATTGATCCAAAAATTGCATAAAAAATAATTGCTGATTTTTCTATATTCTAAGAAAACTGAAAAAAAAAAAAAAAAAAAAAAAAAAAAAAAAGAAGAAGAAGAAAAAAGAACCTTTCTATAAAAAAACAAATAGAAACTATATACACTGCACTAAAAGGTGGGACCAAACAAAGAATGATGAGTTACACGTTGTCAGTCCTTATAACATTATATAAAAAAACTACATAGAAACTTCTAAAGCACAAGGGGATGTCTCATACACAAATCATATCTCTCCAACCTGTCAAGAACATCAATGAGTATAAATGTTGAAAGAACATTACTTTAAACAAATAAGAAATAATCTATCATAAAATAAGTAACATTCCTGAATCATACTAGTAGCATAGGCATGGCATCGGCGAACACCTAAAGCTCATAACCAAACAAATAATCTACAAACAGGATTGAAACAAGAATGCTAAAGTAAGTCACACAGCAATAGAAAGAAGACATTCAAATGTAGACAATCACCTCAACCATGACAATCTTTTTTTTTTTTTTTTTTTTAAAAAAAAAAAATGTGAAGTTGAAACAAAAATAACTTATAAAGAGCCCCCCTTTTTTAAAATTCGTACTTGTCACAAACCATTTTAAACCAGAGTGCTAACCTAGATTATTCTCCATCAGCTGACCACAATAAAACTCCATTGACACATATAATTCAAAATCTACCACCCACCCAAAAAATGCTAAAGGTGCCATCCGGATTGTTGTCAAAGTGATCAAGGTCTATTTGTCTTTCCTTGCAATCAAATAGGAATGACAATCACCAAATGACCTCACACCATTCATGAACTCAAATATTTGACAATTAAGAATTCGTCGGTCCAAATGTCAACTAAGGAATAGCTGTGCATGTAACATCAATATGAAAGGAAAAACTTCATGAATTATGTAACAATGGATCCACATCAGCATATTTATAGTAAATTCACAATCCAATGACAAGAGGTACACTCAAACACACACAGAAACCCTTTAAGGGCTCCGGGTGCACCACCTGACAATCCTGAATGAGATTGACAACAGAAAGGAGCAGGTTATGGTACTTCACTTTAATTTTTATGACCATTGGTCAAATCACTTGAACCATTACAAGTCCAATGGGAAACACAAATCCTATTGGTAGTAGTGGAGCTAGTGTATGCAAGTACAAAAATTAAAAATAAAAGATAGAGATGCGTGGAAGCCTTGTTTTCAAATTTTGAAGTTCCTCATAGGGGACAAATGTTTTGATGAGTAAACCTCCTACGAAACACTAATATCCAATCGCAAGAGTCAGCTTGGAAATATCAATTATTAAAAATTATTTGAAAATACAGAAGACTGATATAGTAGCTGAAGAAGTGGAAAAACGATACCGACTTGGACAATCAACTTTTGAAAAAAATGCATTGGAAAAAGATATTGAAATGAACACATGTATTGGCATGATTGCACATAACATCACGACATTGTGTCAGATGTCATCCTAACTGAATGCAACATACCCTTATGACGCACTCAACAAACTAGATTTTGTAATAATCGAATTCTATCCACACAATAACATCAACTATAATGAAAATCAACAAGGTGCTACTCTTTATCTTTTACGGGGAAAAAACTGCATCTTATTCATGCGACTGAATTTTGTAACAGAAGATTCCACAAAGGTTCTCAGAAATAAAAGACAAGAAGACAGACAAAGTCTACAAAGCACAATAGGGAAGAGAATCAAGAGATCCTAAGGCACACACGAGGACAAAATACATAAAATAAATGTCAACCAAAATCATTTCTGAATCAGATATAATAGAAATGAGAGAAAACTTACCAAAAGAAAGAAAATAAAATGAGAGAGAGAGAGAGAGAGAGAGAGAGACAGAGACAGAGAGAGTCCAAGGCCCTATTATCAATAATTAGATCATATAGGTTTTACTACTCTCAAGTTTTTGCAAGAAATGTTAGTAGAAACATATTGTGTGCACGAGTAAATCAAAGTACATAGTAAGTTGTATGACATGAAGAAGCAATTATAGCCGCAAAAAATATTGCTACCATCATCAGATTCTTATTTTCATCAATAGTTTCCAAAATGTGAAAATGGAATATCTTGAAGCTAACAGGTTGTTATCACAAAACGGGCAATACAAAACACATGGAGAAAAAAAGATAAAAAGGATAATATTCGATAATTTAGTTATCAAAGTTTCAAGGGTTAATCTCAAGAAGCTCAAATAAGCCAGCAATCCTAAGAGAATCACATTAAAATTTAAAAAAAAAAAAAAAAAAAAAAAAAAAAAAAAAAAAAAAAAAAAAACGACGCATAGAATTTACAGTTCATCCGGCGAAATCAACAATGCCCCTCAAATTTAGACAGGATTTCTCCAAAATATAATAATAATAATAATAATAATAATAAATAAATAAAGCATGACAAATAACAAGAACAAAGGAGGCATAGAAGCAAGCCAAAGCCAGTGAACAGTAAAACGTGAAACCCACATTACAATGGAGCCAAAAGACCGGCCCAATCGAAACTCGCATCAGGCGGGTCCACATTTGAACAAGTTGGGCATCCTGGGCATCCATCACCAACCACCATCCATGCAAATTGAATCAAAGCACATGCCGCAGAGAGCGAGCAATGTGAGCCGCTCAAGAAAAATTTCAGAGGGAGCAATCAATGGCACAACCCACTACCAAAGCTCATAGTCAAACAAAAAATCACTCCCCCAAAAACCACCCACAGTCTCTTCCATTCCATAATGTCTCTCGAAAGCATTCAAAAAGACAACCAGAAACTTATGCAATAGAAAGACAAGAAGGAAAGAGAAAGCACTTTCTGCATCTCCCACCCCCACTCTTTCGTAAGCAATGGACCCCACCACCTTCAAGCTAATCACAGCGAGATAAAAGTTCTCCCCAAAAAGCTTTCGATCAAAATGCTAACCCCACAACAACTAAATCTTTTTCGCCAAAAAGAAAAAAAAAAAAAATAGGATTTTTCATTTTCTTTTTACCTGCAACAACTGAAATGTTTTTGCCTTTGTATCGCTCAACGAACAAATCGATTGTGTCTTTGAAGGCTTTGGGATCCAGTAATAGAGTCGTAATGTCTTGGAACATAATTCCTGTCATTTTGTCCATTTACCATTTAAAAATAAAAAATAAAAAATGTGAAACCAAATAAACCCGAAAAAAGAAAAAGAAGCATAAGAAAATAATACAAACAGACGCTTTATGTGGTAGCCAGGAAATTTGAGGAAAAGAGAAAAAAAAAAAAACTGAAAGAAACATAAAATTATAAACTTTCTTCTTTGGGGTAGAAAAAATTTTGAACTTTACAGACTCATGGGCCATTGTTTCTACAAAAGAAAAATGGAAACCCACTTCCATCAAGCAAGACAGTTGTACAACGCGTAGCTTGGTTTTTTTATTTTTTATTTTTTATTCTGGGGTTGTGGAACATTCATTCCCCACATTTTCTCAGCGAGCGAACAGAGAGAAGAAAAGAAATCACAGGACGAACCTTGTTTGGGGAAATTGGGGACGACCCGAATCTTAGTTTTGATGCCATGGATACGAGGATCTTCGTCTCTGTAAGCCGACATTATAGTATCTATGTCACAAACCCAACTCACAAACAGGTAAAAAAGAAAACCGTCCCTCCTCCCTCTCTCTTTTATTTTCTTTCCCTTTCTCACAGTTGAACCAGCTCGGTAGCTGAAAACTCTCAACAGAGAGAAAGTAATGGAAGAGAGAGAGAGAGTGGCAGAGAAAGGTGGGTATTTATAATAGATGGAGAGAGTGCTTCGGGAGAGAGGGGCTCTCTGCACGAGAATATATATATGAGAGAGACCAAATCTTTTCGATGAGTAAGAAACAGAGGGATCGTAAAAGGTGGTAACAAAATACAAAAACTGGTATCACGAGGTGCTTTTATTACTCTCTCTTGTTTCAACATCTTTCCAGATATATTTTTATAATTTTCTATCAATATATTTCTACAGTAAAATTTATAAGAAATATACACAAAATATATCCACATAAACATGCAAATGGTTTTTCTCCAAGTGTTGTTGTGTGAGTATATATATAAAGTAGATTCATGTAATTATGGCCGAGGGTTGGCTTTGTGGATCTTGCTAGTGTTGGTTGATTATTGTAAACTCACACACGAGTTACAAACAAGGGGCATAAAGGCTAAATAGGGAAATTCCCTAACTTCATTTTTGGGCGGGGTTAATGAAAATAGAGTGTTACATGTTCACAATTAGTTATATATTACATTTTCTACATTTAATTCTTGATACATTTGGATATGTCATGTAAATGGACTAAGATTTAGAGTAGATAGTCTTTTTTTTAAGTACATAACAAGGAGATCATTTTATGTTGAGAGAACTTCACTTAAAGGTATTGAACTTCCACTATTTTTGAAAGAAGATACTTGAATTTCAAAACATTTCAATTTAGAATATCCATTTTTCGAATAATCCCACTTAGAAGTCCTCTGTTAAGATTTTCCGTTAAATCTTATCAAAATTTTTAAAATATCTCTGTTTTATTTAGAAAAAAAAAAAAAGAAAAAGAAAATGCTAGGATTTAGGTGTTGGTTAGAATTTAACGTACAAAAATGCTCATGCCTGAATCTTTGGATATTTTTATAATATTTTTAAAATAATAAACACATGGGTATTTTGAGAATTTTGATAGGATTTTAAGAGAAAATCTTAACGAAGAACCTCTAATTGAGACTTTCCAAAATATGGATACCCTAAATTGAGACGTTTTGAATTTCAAGTATTTTCTTTCAAAAATGGTGAAAGTTCAATACTCTTAAGTGAAGTTATTCCTTATGTCTACTTTTTTTTTTCTTCAAAAAATTCTCTTTTCACAATATATGCCTACTATTTTTTTTTTTTTTTTTTTTTCAAATTTTGTTGAATAGTTGTAGGCTTGGCAATTTATGTTCAGGTGTTGGGTTTGAGTTATGTCTAGACATGTGTATAAAAACTATATAAATTAACCCTAATTTGACCAATTTAGTTAAATGAACAGACGTTTCAATCCTAATCTGTTAATTTTATGTTGAGTTCGTATCAAATTCACAAATCGTGTTAAAAATTGTCGGTCCTAGTTTGTTTTATACTTGTTTTATTGAGATATTAAAAATCATATTTACATAATCAATTCATGATTAGTTGTAAAAAAAAAAGGGCATGCCACGTGGCGACGTGGCTAAGCTTACCACTGTGGCTTACTGTGTAATATTGAATGTTTACTGTAGCAGAAGCATTTGCAGTAAAGACATCCAACTCTCTTTCGTCTGAATTGAGCGAGGCTACGATCGCTTGAGCTTTCGCATTGTCTTCAAGGACTATACAAATACAACCCTATAACTTACAAAATTTAAAGACCTTTGCAATGTTGGTGAAAAATGCCGTTAAAAATGGGACACAATATTTAACATCTACCAAGGTCAATTGGTGAAATATGGCTCTAAAATCCCATTATATCATTTTTTTTAAAAAAATAAAAATACTAAGTCGCCGCAAGGCATCCACTTATTATTTATTTTTTTAAATGAGAATAGCATAATACTATTTTTGCTATTTATTTGAAATATATATATGTATATATGTCTTAAATTGGAAATATTTGTAAACTTGGATCTTAAAATTGATCAAATTAAAAACTAGAATTTAAAAGGAAAATCTGGAAAATGAACAAAGAATTTCTGAAATATTTTTCCTTTCTCTATATATATATATATATATATTTTTTTTTTTTTTGTTTTGTTTTTGTTGTTATTGCGGATAAGAGTCATGAGAGATATTTCAATAATTTGGATTTGTGGCTCTAAACTAAAGCCTTTAATTAACCGTATAATCCACCACACAGTGATGTCCAAAAAGGGCAAATAAAAAGACTTTGAGAAAGGTGGGAGCGAAGAAGAGATCAATTCCTAGACTATTTCTGAAATTCAAAATTATAACATAACTTTTGCTGGTTATGGGTATTGTAGGCTACACCTTTTGGCAGCTTGGGTGTTTCGGTGGTCCAATTCAGTCCATGCCATAAATGAAATTTCAACATCCGACACTAATTTTGCATTTATTAGTATTTTCTGTAGGTCTTGGTTTTTGGCTATGCTATTGAAAGCAAGAAATGTAGAAATCATTCTGAACTTACGAATTTAGAAATACCCAGGAATGTAGAAATTGAAAAGCACAATTTATGGCTGATACTACTTGGCAGTTTGCCGAAGTAGTGGCAAGGATTCCTCAACCTGTTGGACGGTTTGACCAAATAGGTTACTCAATGCACGATTTTGCTAGCCAACAATTCCTCCTGTTTGAAGGGGCTCAATGACCTTTAGTAGTTGAAACCTGGATCACAGACATCTAGTTATTACATGAGACACTCGGGTGTATTGATGAACAAAAGGTCTCACTAGATTGAGGATGATAGACGAAGCTGTGATATAGTGGAAATCTAAGATAGAACTCTTGCATATAGAGCTAGGACCTAGAGCTCTCATTCCTTGGGAAAGGTTTGTTGAAGAGTTCAATAGGCAATTCTTTCCAAGAGCTCAAAGTGTAACGCTCCAGTGAAAATAACGAACTGGTAGTTAATTTCATGGTTCGCATCTCAGTCTTATTCTAAATAGAACAAGACCACAATGATCTAATCCTTTTCAAAGAGAGTCTGCAATGGAATACTTTCACTTAAAATAATAAAGATAGCATTCTAAAATCCACAACCACCACAAGAATAGCTAGAATTAACTAAAATATCATAACATAGATAGCTAAAGCTTTCAAGTACGGTCATAAGACTAGTCATAGAAAATAATAAGTACAGATCCAAAGCCAAAGGTATAAGAGTCACCAACATCAAGAGTCAAATCGTACACTAAAGAAGATAAAGCATAAAGATGATATCTATCATATCCTGGCAGGATTCACTAGGTCCTCTCCACATCCACACTAGCCATATGTGTTGTGACCCATTTTTTTTAATACAAAACGAAATCATTATAGTGGCATGACGATTAGTCATTAGCCAAGATCAATCTAATACATCTCATAACATACGCATAATATATCAGAGATAACACATTGCATCGGAAACCAAATTCATTAACTAAAAATAGTAATTATAACATCAGAGCCATTTGACTATCTATATAATTAAAGCTTATCAATGTATTAGTTACATAACCAAAAGAATGGTTGTACAAAAGTGTGACATGCGACACAAGTCATATATAAAGTCTATACAAAAGATGGACTATCCATAGTCCGACAAATATAACCGTCGCGAGATGCTTCAGTCGTAATACCTCAAATATAAAGCTACTGGGTCCTCATCGACTTTAGCGATACTTGCAACCAAAGCATCAACAACTGACTAAGTTTTCAAAATGAGCCAACTCTTTTCTTTTCTACCTTACGCTTACTCTAATAGCTACTATTAGTGAGAATCTTTATTTTAAAATGTTTCGTAGATAATATGGTAAACATAGGCGCTTTGTACCAAGAGAAACTTTACTACTTTATACCCTCATTGTACATGTATAAAGTGGATAAGCCATACTTGTATACAAGCTTTCCAAACATTCGAGAAATACAAGCATTCAAGTACGTCTAAGCAAAAGATGAGTGGCATCATAACCCAACTATATAGGGATACGAGCATTTCCAAACCTTCGGAAAATACAAGTATCTAGGCACAATTAAGCATAGTACCATATAAAATATCATATGCACTCTAGCCATAACCATATACATACATTATGTTCCATTCAAACTCATAGGCATATTGGTATGTCTAGTAAGAAATTCCATATAAAACATCTATGCAACCTAGCTGTAACTGTCTACATATGCTCTGTTCCATTCAAACTCATAGGCATACTGATACATCTAGTCATGAAATCATCATAAAACACAAATCATGTAATGTCTGAGACATTACTTGTACGTTTTTAAGATGCAAATTAGATTAAGAAATTGATTAGAGTTAGTAAAATGGCAAGAAAACACCAAGAAAACACTTAGAAAGTTAAAAAATGGAGTTTTGGGGAGTCGGGTCCAGACGGGCTCTGAACGGGGTGAGGATGGGAGCTCTAGAGAGTTGGAATTTACTCTCTGTGGGTTGTGTCCAGACGGGCACATCAGCCGTCTGGACAGTTTCCACAGAATGTAATTCTACAGCTTTTAACACGCGTGCCCGGACAGCACGTGATATAAAAGTGAAAATGAGCGATTTTAGCTCATTTTTTCAGAAACTTCTCACATTATCTCTCATTTCTCTTAGGGTTTTGATAGAAAACCCTTCATCCACGAATATTCAAGCCTCATACCTCAAATCTAACATCAGGAACGTGATCTACGTGAAGAGATCTACGTTTTGACTGATTGGTTTGAGGTAAATTTCTAAACTCTTGTCTTTTGAGATTTTGGGTTAAATCTTGAAATGTTGGAGTTTAATCTTGATTATTCTTTAGGTTTTGAGTGTTTTGGAGTTTCCTAAACATTCTCCAAGTGTTGGGTTGCATTTGGGTAAATTTTGGTAAGTTTTCCAAAACCCTAACTTTGTGGGTATGTGTTTAAATTGTAATTTTGAGTGCCTAACCCTAAGATTATCTTATAGGTTAGTGTTTATTGTTGTTGGATAGTTGATTGGAACCCTATAAATTCTATGGCTTTTCCATGGATCTAGCTCTTGAGCAATTTAAGAGCTAAATGTGAGTCTAATGTTAGAAAATGCTAAGTGTTGTGCAATGTGTTAATTTTTAGTGATACATTGCAAGCCATTGGCTAGGAAACCATAGTTGAGTTCAACATCCGCATAGCCAAAGGTGAGTATTCTACTCACTGAGAAAAGTTATTATGTTTTAAGTATTTTATAGAAATGAAATGATATGATGGTTTTTATATCGAACCAACAATATGTTGATTATTGTGATTTAGTTTTATTGGCATAATTCAGTTGACAAAATCACTATCATGTAATGATGCTGTCTTAAACAGGAATAACATTTATTTCAGAGTCGTCAGATATTCAAAGTTTATTTCTCTAATATGGAAATGACCTTATTATGACAAGTTTCAGTCTCACAAGCTTCAAGAAGGCAATTTCAAAGTTCCAGGAAGATTCTGCGAAGTTTCCAACTCAGCAATAGTTGGATCCCTTGTTTCTGTTTCGATGGTCCAGTGAAGCGTCCGGACGCAAGCCTGTGTCTAGAAGATTCTGACAAGCTTAGTGTAATCCAGTTTTCCTTTGCAGACACGGATCGGGAAAGACAACATGCAACCGTCTGAACGCGGCCTTAATATGGAAACGCTTGAAGCGCGTTATGGAAATGCGGTTGCATAGTTCATCGTCCGGACGCTCTATGACTCCGTCCGAACACCGCCTAGAGAAATCCGAATCAGTGGCGATTTAGGTCTTCTAAGCCTATAAATAGAGGCTTTCTAGGCATGTATTATTTACAGAATTCAGAATTGAATTCTCTATAGCTTAGAGAGGGTGTTTAAGGAGATATTGTGAATATCTGCTAGCTCTCTAGCTGTTGCCGGTGTGTGGTTACTTTGTTTGTGTGAAGTCTAGCTTAGGGAGGAGCCCTAAGCTAAAGGAATCCATTGAAGACCCCTTCAGGTAGGAGACCTGGTTGGGAGGCGTTCAATATAGATTACGTGTTAGGGTGCAAGATACGATCACTGCATATTGGTGTGTGAGTGTTACTGTCTTGTTACTAGCTCTGTCTTCTGAATAGTGAAATTCTTGGGTTTGGCTGTCCCGGAGTGGTTTTTCTCTTAATTGAGTTTTCACTTCGTTAACAAAACATCTGTCTCATTTAAATTTCGCACCTATGATATTTTGTTACACATTGTTCACACACACACACACACACACACACACACACACTGTAAATAAGAAGTCTTTATTATTTTTCAATTGGTATCAGAGCTTAGTACACTCTGTATAGATTAAATTCTTGAGTTTGACTCTCTTTGAGTTATAATTATTTTTTATCATGTCTATCAATGTTGATTTGATGGAAAAAGGTGAACTCCAAAGGATGTGTGTCAAATTGTTCACACAATTTGAAGATTTTAAAAATTCTAGCATTGATCATCTACAAAGACTTAAAAATTTTGAAATAGAGAAATATGTTCTTATTGAAAAAATTAAGTCTTTGGAAGATGCTCTAATGAAATCAAAACTGCCTTTGGGAAAACCTTTTGATTCTGTTTTGAGTATTGATAGTGTTGCTTATTCTTCACATGCTATGCCTGTTTATAGAACTATGTTTGTTAAACCTAGAATGTCTAAACATCATACTCATTCTACTGGCGGGGACAAGGGTAAAGGTACTAAAGGGATTGGGCATAAAAATTTCAATTATATCCCTACCTATCATCACTGTGGAGTTAGTGGTCATATTCTCCCTATTTACTTTTAGATACGTTCTTAAAAACCTTGGGATAAACAGCATATGCCTAGGAAAGATGAACCTAGTATTGAGAACCAAGTCAAGACCTTAAGTGATTAAGTCAAACTCATTAGTGAAAAGCTAGGAAGTCGTACCCCTAATGAGAGAAAACTTGTCATGCTTAATAAAAAGAAGAATATCACCAATAAACAAGTCTAGATTAAGAAAGAAGACAACCTGTGTTTGGTTGCCCACACTGATTTGAAAATACTTGTTACTTGGCTATGGTATTTGGATAGTGGATGCTCTAAATATATGACAGGTGACAAGACACTTCTAAAAGATGTTCAGATGGGCAGAGGGGGAAGAATCACCTATGGGGATGGAAGTCAGTCCAAGGTCATAGGAAAAGGGCTTATTGATATTTCAGGATTGGGACCATCTCAAGAAGCCTTATATGTGGAAGGACTCAAGGCAAATCTCCTCAGCATCAGCCAATTCTGTGACAATGACTCGGTGGTTCAATTCTCCAAAAAGGAATGCAATATCTTTGACAGCAGTGGCAAGTGACTAATGGGAGGAGAAATGACTATTGACAACTGCTATGGCCACCCAGGCTTCACTTCAGAGCCTCATATAATCTGCAAGAAGGCAACCATTGATGACAGCGAGTTGTGGCATCAAAGGTTGGGACATTTAAACTTCACAGATATGTTCAAGATTGCCAACAAAGATGGAGAAAACAGGGAAAGGAGTTTGTGGTCCATGCCAGCTGGGAAAGCAGACTCGAGTAGCTCACAAGAAAACTTCAGGTATTCTCACTTCCAGAAACTTAGAATTACTGCATATGGATCTCATGGGTCCTACTAGAACTGCTAGTCTAGGTGGAAGAAAGTATATATTAATGGTTGTGGATGACTATTCTCGTTTCACATGGGCTCTTCTTCTCCTGGAAAAGTTTGATGCTTTTGATGCAGCTCAACATTCAAGAAAATTCAGATTGAGCAAAACTAACCCATCATGAGAATCCACAGTGATCATGGAAGAGAATTTGAGAATGCCATATTTGAAGAATTTTGCCAATCACATGGCATTTAACAAGAGTTTTCATCCCCCATTACTCCTCAACAAAATAGGGTTGTAGAGTGGAAAAACAGGGTTATTCAAGAGATGGCTTGAGTAATGATCCATTCAAAGAATCTAGCTCAACACTTTTGGGGAGAAGCTGTGCCACATCATCAATAGAGTCTACCTGTAGCCAAAAACCAACAAGACTCCTTATGAGATATGGGGAGGAAAGAAGCCCATAGTCAAGTACTTCCGGATCTTTGGAAGTAAGTGCTACATTCTTCGAGACAGAGAAAATCTGGAAAAATTTGATCCCAAAAGTGATGAAGGAATATTCTTGGATACTCCACCAACAATCATGCTTACAGGGTTTTCAATAAAAGAACAGAAACTATGATGGAATCAATCAATGTGGTAATTGATGATGATGAAGTTGGGCCACCTAGCAAGGGGGAGAAAACTTAGTCCTTCTTGGAAGAGTTGCCTACTCCTTCAGCTGATATGGTCAAGCCATCTTCTTCAACCCAAGAAACATTTTTCATTCCTTCAGCAATTGATTCTCTACCAAATCCTCTTGTCATTCCTTCAGTAATTGATTCTCTTCTAGATTCTCCAAAAGTTGTGACTTTTGGGAATACTACCAGTGCATTTGAAGATGACGAAGAATCCATTAATCCTTCTAAAAGGTCATGGGTCAAGCTTAATCATCCTTCCCGGCAGCTAATTGGGGATCTTGAAGAAGGACGTCGTCTAAGAAACAGAGTGATCTAGCCATCAAATGAAGTAGCCAATCAAGTCACATACTGCTGTTATCTTGCATAGGTTGAATCAAAGAAGGTTGATGAAGCTCTATAAGATAAGAGCTGGATCATTGCCACACATTAGGAATTGCATTAGTTTACCAGAAACACTGTATGGACTCTTGTTCCCAGACATTCCGATCACAATATCATTGGCACTAAGTGGATCTTCAAGAACAAATTAGATAAGCATGGTACAGGGATCAGAAATAAGGATTGTCTCGTTGCTCAGGTGTATACTCAAATTGAAGGGGTAGATTTTGATGAAACTTTTGCTTTAGTTGCTCGGTTAGAGTCCATCCCAATTCTGCTTTCCATTGCTTGTCATCTTGGATTCAAACTTTATCAGATGGATGTTAAAAGTGCTTTTCTAAATGGCATACATCAGGAAGAGGTGTATGCTGAACAACCAAAAGGGTTTCAAGGTCCTCATCATTCTCAACATGTCTACAAGCTGAAGAAAGCACTGTACGGCCTCAAGCAAGCTCCCCGGGCATGGTACGAGCGTCTGACTATTTACCTTCTAGCTAAAGGGTTCATAAGAAGACAAGCTAATCGGACTCTATTCATCAAGAATCAAGGTAATCATAAGCTCATTGCTCAAATTTGTGTAGATGATATCATATTTGGAGCAACTCTGGATTTCCAAGCTCATGATTTTTCTGAGGAGATGAAGCAAGAGTTTGAGATGAGCATGATTGGTGAGTTGACTTACTTTCTGGGGCTTCAAGTTAAGCAAACTGCTGAAGGGATCTTTATCTCTCAATCCAAGTATGCCAAAGATTTGGTCAAGTGGTTCAGTCTAGATGGGAAGAGTCATGCTCGTACTCCCATGAGCACAAGTGTCAAGATTAGTGCTGATCTTATAGGCAAGCAAGTCGATCCTACTCTCTACAAAAGTATGATCCGGAGTCTTCTCTACTTTTGTTAGTTTGTGTTGGCTGCATTCTGTTTGACAAAATCACTATCATGTAAAGTTGTCATATTCAAAGATGTCGTATTTTTTAGAGTCTTCATTTTAGAAAAGTGTTTCAAGATGTTCAAATAAGATTCTGTGTAGATTCCAACTCAGAGAAATTGGATCCCAAGTTTCCATTCGAACGGCTTAGTCATGCGTCTAGACGCCCATCAGTGTCAAGAAGCCGGACAGTTCAAGGTTGCATCCGTGCAGACGTCATGGCAACCCATTTGAACGCACTTCAGGGTTCGAGTAGACTCCAATTTTCCTTCACCGACAGCTGCATCCGTTCGGACGATAGGGCAACACCGTTCGGACGAGGTCCTTAATAAGGCAAGACGTGGACAAGAATTGCAACCATCCAGACGTTAGGGCAACACAGTCCGGACGCAGTCCTTATTATGAAAATTACGTGCAGTAGAGTTGCAACCATCCGGATGCTAGGGCAACACCGTTTGGACGCGGCTTTAATATGGAGAGTGTGAAGCGCGTTATGGAAAGGCGGTTGCATAGTTGTTTGTCTGAACGGCTTCAAAGTCGATTTAGGTCTTCTATAGCCTATAAATAGAGATCTCTAGGCATGTATTATTGACAAAATTCGGTATTGAATTCTTTATAGCTTAGAGAGGGTGTTTAAAGAAAAATTGTGAAGATCCGCTAGCTCTCAAGCTGTTTCTGTTGTGCTGTTGATGTGCTTGTGTTTGAAGTCTATCTTAGGGAGGAGCCCTAAGGTAAAAGAATCCATAAAAGACCCCTTCAAGTATGAGACTTGATTGGGAGGCGTTCACGTTGGGTTACGTGTCAGAGTGCAAGATACAATCGCTGCATCGAGTATGTGAGTGTTACTGTTTTTGTACTAGCTTTGTTTTCTAATAGTGAATTTTCTAGGTTTTGCTGCCCCGGAGTGGTTTTTTTTTTTAATTGAGTTTCCACTTCGTTAACAAAATATTTGTCTTCTTTAAATTCTGCATTTTGATATTTTGTTACATGTTGCACACACACACAATTAAATTAGAAGTCAATTTAATTTTCAACCTTATAGCCAGCCAATCAGATATTGCTTTCAATGTTGGAGTTTGTGCTCAATTTCAAGCAAATCCTAAGGAATCTCACCTCACTGCAGTCAAGCGTATCATCGGGCATGTTAATGATACTATTACCCATGGCATTTGGTATTCTAGATAAACAAATCTTGTGCTTGCAGGTTACTCTGATGCAGATTGGGCTGGCAATGCGCATGACAGAAAGAGTACTTATGGATGATGTTTTTATGTAAGGACTAATCTTATGGCCTGGATGAGTAGGAAACAATCTTCTATTTCCCTCTCAACTGCTGATGCCAAATAAATTGCTGCTGGAAGTTGTTGCAACTCAATTGTTATGGATGAAGAAACTTCTGTGTGACTATGGATTCACTCAGGAAACCATGGCCATCTACTGTGACAACACAAGTGCCATCAATATTTCCAAGAATCCGGTTCATCATTCTTGTACCAAGCACATAGACATCAGACATCACTTCATTCGTGATCTTGTGGAATCCTGGGTAGTATCTCTTTCTTTTATACCCACTGACAACCAATTGACTGACATTCTTACCAAACCTCTCGATGGAAGCAGGTTTGAGTCTCTTAGAAAAGCCATTGTTGTTTGTGGCATGTCCTAGACATGTCTCTCTTCATGCTAGGATTAGACTTTATTTTGTTCCTTAGTCTTTTCCTTTGGAAGCATGATGTGTTTTTGTAATAATAATAAAAAAAAAATTGGGGGAAAGGTGGCAGGTTGTTCTTTTTAAGTCTTTCAGCTATCTCATGTTTTTTAATCTGATATCTTAGTTCATTGTGCTTTGATATAATATGATTACCTATGTTTGAGATCCTAAGTCTAATATTTGCTAAGTTTTCCTATTGCATCTTAATACTAGATAGTTGCTTTTCTCATACAATGAAATATTGTGCACTATCCAAAGCTCCCCTAAGGTACATTTTTTTTACTCTCTGATTTTTATCTTCTAAAAATTTTGATGAGAATTTTTTTTTTTGGTATGTTGGCCAAATTGACCAACTCACTAGTTGAACCTTGAACTCATAAATTCTGGCATGATTTATAGGTTACAGAACCAAGTGATAAAAAAATTTATTCTTCAGTAAAAATTGATATTTGAAAAGATGCACTGCTTATTGTACTATAAATATGTTCTTAAACTTGTCCCTATAGAAACAATCAGTGACCAATTCATTACGGAAATAGATGGTCACTAAAGGACTAAGTAAAAAAAAACTGCTGCATCTTAGGGGGAGTGTATCACATGAGGGTGACTAGGCCCTAGTAAAATAAGGTTTGACTTTTGACTGATCTACCATTAATTTCTCTCTTATTTTGAAAATTCAGTTGCTTTAAATCATATCAACAAACATCATACCTTATTGAGAAAGCTTTTACACACACACACGCATTGCATGAGTTGAGTAAGCTATTTATGTTTTCTGTCTGCAGGGAAATTTATGCTCATTAAATACTTGTCTCTCAACTATATGTTTGCATATTTTGACTTGCAATCTGACTGATTTCTCAAGTTTAGATACATGCGTGTGATGCTTTTCTTGTGAAAGGATTAACCTTGTTGTCTTCCTCTCCCTTTTCAACAAGATGTTCTTTTTGGCTTTTTACAGTTTTCTTTTCCTTTGTTTGGACTTTGGAACTGTATTTTTGTGATTTTTCTATACAATGTTTACCCTTTGTCCTTTTGAGACAAAAAGGGGGAGTATTTTTATTTTTGAACCGGGATTGTATTTTTAAACCGGTCAAGTGATTTTTGTCCCAGAATGGCCAAAGAGGGAGTTTGTTAGTTTTATTGGCTTTATTTTGTTGACAGAATCACTATCATGTAATGATGCTGTCTTAAACAGGAATACTGTTTATTTCAGAGTCTTCAGATATTCAGAGTTTATTTCTCTAATATAGAAATGGCCTTATTATGACAAGTTTCAGTGTCACAAGCTTCAAGAAGGCAATTTCAGAGTTCTAGGAAGATTCTGCGAAGTTTCCAACTTAGCAATAGTCGGATCCCTTGTTTATGTCTGGATGGTCCATTGAAGCATCCAGATGCTAGCCTGTGTCTAGAAGATTCTAACAAGCTCAACGTAATCCAGTTTCCCTTTGTAGACACGAATCGAGAAAGACAACTTGCAACTGTCTGGGCGCTAGGGCAACACCATCCAGACGCGGCCTTAATATGGAAACGCTTGAAGGGCGTTATGGAAAGGCGGTTGCACAGTTCATCCTCTGGACGCTATATGACTCCATTCGGACACTGCCTAGAGAAATCCGAATCAGTGGCAATTTAGGTCTTCTAAGCCTATAAATAGAGGCTTCTAGGCATGTATTATTTACAGAATTCGGTATTGAATTCTCTATAGCTTAGAGAGGGTGTTTAGGGAGATATTGTGAAGATCTGCTAGCTCTCTAGCTTTTGCCGGTGTGTGGTTACTTTATTCGTGTGAAGTTTAGCTTAGGGAGGAGCCCCAAGCTAAAGGAATCCATTGAAGACCCCTTCAGGTAGGAGACCTGGTTGAGAGGCATTCACGTTGGGTTACGTGTCAGAGTGCAAAATACGATCGTTGCATAAGGGTGTGTGAGTGTTACTGTCTTGTTACTAGCTCTGTCTTTTGAATAGTGGAATTCCTGGGTTTGGTTGCCCCGGAGTGGTTTTTTTCTTAATTGAGTTTCCACTTCATTAACAACATATCTGTCTCATTTAAATTCCGCACTTATGATATTTTGTTACACATTGTTCACACACACCGTAAATAAGAAGTCTTTATTGTTTTTCATTGTGTTTTGGATGATTTCAATAATTTCTATTATGTTGAGATATGAGAATGGTATTTATGTGATTTGAGATTTGAGTATGAAAATATGATTTGAAATATTTGATGTGTTTTATCGCTTGCTGAGGTTATGATTTAAATTATGCAAATTGTGATTGCAAAATTGACCCGTTGAAATACTTGTGTTTTATAAGAATATTGTGTGTTAAAAGCATGTTCATGAAATTTAAATGTATATTGATTTGAAGAAAATGAAACATGATTGATTTGAGCATGATAGCATGTTTTGTGAAAGACCAATGGGCTTGCATTCCCCTATGGCATTGTTTTATAAAAGACCAATGGGCTTGCGTTCCCCTATGGAATTGTTTTATAAATGACCAATTGGCTGCCGTACCCCTTTGGCATTGCTTTGTAAAAGACCATTGGGCTGGCGGGTTCCCCTTTGGCACTAAATTATAAAAGACCACTGGTGTAGCGACCAAGATTTTAAACCCTGGAATATAGCGTCCTAAATTAGAATTTAAGACTAAATAAAATGACTCGGATATTTTTGGATATTTATGAAAATAAATATCCATTAGTTATATAAACTTTGATTTGATAAAAAGAAGATTATTATTACTCTAGTAATATTATTCAGAGATTTAAATAAACAGACTTAAATATTATGTGAATTAGTAATATTATTAATACTATGATATTATTGTATGTGAAAATTAAAAGACTTCTAATTTAACCGTGTGTGTGTACAATGTGTAACAAAATAATGTAAATGCAGAATTTAAAGAACACAATTATTTTGTTAACGAAGTGAAAACTCAATCAAGAGAAAAACCACTCCGGGGCAGCCAAACCCAAGAAATTCACTATCAGAAGACAAAGCTAGTACATAGAAAGTAACACTCACATACCTGATGCAATGATCATTTCTAGCACCCTGGCATGTAACCCAACATGAACGCCTCCCAACCAAGTCTCCTACTTGAAGGTCTTCTATGGATTCATTTACCTTAGGGCTCCTCCCTAAGATAGACTTCAATAATGAGCACAACAATAGCACAGAACGGCAACGACTTGAGAGCTAGCCTTTAAAGAATTCAATACCGAATTCTGTAAATAATACATGCAAGAGGCCTTTATTTATAGGCTACAGAAGACCTAAATCGAAACTGATTTGGTTTTCACTAGGTGGCGTCCGGAAGGAAGCTGAGGTCGTCCAGCACGAACAATTGTGCAACTGGCTTTCCATAATGCGCTTCACGTAATACCATAATAAGGACCGCGTCAGGATGGTGTTGTCCTGACATCCGGACGGTTACAATTCTTCTTCTCATCTTGCCTTATCAAGGATAGTGTTCGGATGGTGTTGCCCTGTCGTCTGAATGGATGCATCTGTCTTCCCATATCTATGTCTGAGAAGGAAATTTGATTTCTTGTCAAACTTTGATGAGCATCAGGGCGTGTTGCCTTGACGCCCGTACAGATGCAACCTTGAACTGTTCAAATATTCTAGACACTGATGGGCGTCCAAACGAATCTTGGGATCTGACTTCTCTGACTTGGAATCTGCACATAATCTTATTTTGAGCATCTTGAACCAATTTTCTGAAATGAAGACGCTGAAATAAACGGCATCCCTGATTATGTAGCTACATTACATAAAAGTGATTTTGTCAAACATAATGCAGCCAATCACAAACTAACAAACTCCCCCTTTGGCTATTCTGGGACAAAAATCACTTGACCGATTTAAAAATACATTCCCGGTCCAAAACAAAAAATAGGGACAAAAATCACTTGACCGATTTAAAAATACATTCCCGGTCCAAAACAAAAAATACTCTCCTTTTTTGTCTCAAAAGTGTTAGTATTTTGGCCTCATTCTGTGTTTGGACAAAATCACTTATGTGTAAAGATGCTATAAATAGGGATTCCACTTGTCAGAGCATTTTTAGAAGACTCTGCACTGCGAAAAAGATAGAAGATTTCAGATTCCCTGTCAGCCGTCCGGACGACGTGTCATCCCGTCCGGACTTCCATCTGTCCACTGTTCCATCCGTCCGGACGACGTGTTCATCCCGACTGGATGCCAGACAGACCAGCATCATCTGTCTGGACGACGTATCTTTCCGTCCGGACCCTCCACTGTATCAAGAAGCTTCTGTTCCAGCTTGCATCCGTCCGGACCTCTCAAAAGCCCATCCGGACGTTCACAGTGATCGATCAGCTTCAGATTCTTTCGAAGTTCAGAATATGGGAAGATTGATACACCATCCAGACGATGTGGTGTCCCGTCCGGACGCGCTTATAAATAAGGCAAGAATCACAATTCAAATATCACCTTCCGGACGTCAGTCAGCATTGGTCCGGACGCGCACTCATCAGTTAAGGAAATCACCGATTCGACTTCAACCGTCCAGACGTCTGCATCTCATGGTCCTGACGCACGCATAGCAGATATGGAAATTGCGTGTTGAAGAATTGTCGTCCGGACGTTCATCCCCCTTGGTCCGGACGCGCGAAGCCTTATATGAAAATTACTTGCAGTGGACGTGCGACTGTCCGGACATCAGTGTCTCACCGTCCGGACACGGCTCTTAAACAGGAAAGACTTTCAGCAAAATTTTCAGAAAATCCTGTCGCACAGTTGTCCGTCCGGACGGCCTAGGTTCACTGTCCGGATGGCGTCCGTACATATTATAGCAGTCGCCCATTCTGCACCTCAGCCTATAAATAGAGGCCCCTTGGGCATTGAGAACTGCAAGAATTCGGTATTGAATTCCACAAGAGCTCAGAGAAGTTCAAGATCGCTCTGAAGCCGTTACAAGTGTTCTGTGCTACAACTGAAGTCTATCTTAGAGTTCGGCTCTAAGGTAAGGGATTCCATTGAAGACCCCTTCAGGTAGGAGACCTGGTTGGGAAGCGTTCGTGTTGGGTTACACGTCAGAGAGCAAGGTACGACCACTGCATCGGCTTCGTCTTCTGAATAGTGGAATTCCTGGGTTTGGCTGCCCCGGAGTGGTTTTTCTCTTGATTGAGTTTCCACTTCGTCAACAAAAATCTGTGTGTCTTTTACTTTCCGCTGTGCTTAACTTTTGTTGACACTTGTGCACACACTTGATTTTTAGAAGTCAATTTCAATTTTCAAAAACGACAAAGGGTAAATAGAGTATAGAAAAACCACAGACAAAAAATTACTCCCCCTTAATGTCTTAGCAGGACAAGGGTGAACTGAGTAAATAAAATCTAGAGTTATAAAAGTTTACAAATATTCAAAACAGGAATAATAAAAGAAATTGTCTCAAAATAAATCAACAAAACACCAAAGAAAATAAAAATCAATCCTCTTAGTTAGGGGATGGATGATGATGCTTGAGACACTCTTGGATGTCAAGCTAGCATTGCTCCACTCAGAGGTTGATAGAGTGAACCTTCTGCTGCATAGAACTCATACCCCCTGAATAGACTCCAAAGCAGCTACAATTTGAGCAAAACCTGCATCATACTGTGGAGGCGGAGGAGTAGTCTAGGAAGAGGAAGCTCTAGTAGGCAGCTCAAACTGAACAGGAAGAGGCTGAGGAGCTTCATATTGACCTTCATGCCTTAGCAGGGCATTTGACTTCATAAGAGTTTGATTGCCAAAGGGGTCCTGTATCTTCATCTTGGGCTCTATAGAGATGTCTAACTCAGACTGAAGAATAATTTTCGTGACCAAGCACTCAAAAGGAAGCCCTGTAGCATGATCATCTCTGAACTCTAGCATAATGTTAAGGATGTGCTTGCACAAGCAAAAAGGCAACCTCATAACAATAGCGTATAAGAATTGAGCCCTCTTCAAAACAAGTTCACTGCTACGACCAATGGGCCATAGATTGTGCTGAACAATCTTCGCAAGTAGGTAGTGTGGGGGAGAAAAGGCACCAATTTTGATGTGAGCAAGTGCTCGCTCCTCGCCCTGTGGATGAGCATGAAAGAAATCCCACAGCTGATCCAAAGTAGGAGGCTCCAAAACCTCATTGAAAGGATTTGATGAAATGGGAAGTATTGGTACACCAATAATCCTGCTGATGACTTATGGATCAACTTGAAAAACATGCCCCTAAACAGTAGACTAAAGAAAAATGTCACTGTCCTCATCCTGCACCACCTCTAGGTTCCTATAAAACTCTATAACCTGCCTGAGAAGCACTATGCAGGCACAATTGTAGAGATAGCCCCAATGATATGTCTGGATAATGTCAGCAATAATGTCTAGAGGAGCCACCATGACATCTGCTCGGACCACATTCCTTTTAGGAATAGCTTGTCTGTTATCTATTCTGGCTTTGGAAGCTGCTATGACTTCTTCTGTCCTCTGTCCCTATGCTGAGAACTGCTTGCAGACATAGTTCTACAAAACAAATATCCACAAAGTTGCCAAAAAAAAATAATACCAATGAAATATTATTAGTCACATAGAAAATTTCGGCATTATGACGGCAATTAAATGGACTTCCCAAAAATTATATCCACAATAAATATCCCAAAATAGTCCAAATAATTGACAGAATAAATATCCAAGTCTTAGCAGCAGAGAAAACAAAACAATTTATGCATTATTTATCTCAAACATATTCCACAAAAATTGTTAGTTTGTAATTGGCCATATTCTGTTGGACAAAATCACTTCTTTGTAAAGATGCTTTTTAACAGGGATTCCGCTATTTAGAAGTACTTCCAGAAGATTCTGCACAATTTGCAAGTCAGAAAATTCGGTTCCTTGTTAGCCGTTCGGACGACATGTCATACCGTCCGGACGCCCATCTGTATAAAGCATCATTCGTCTAGACGACGTAGATTTCCATCTGGACCTTTCCCTGTGTCGAGAAGTTTCGAACTGCTCCAGCTCGCATCCGTCCGGACATTTCAGCAGCCCGTTCGAATGACACTCAGTGTTTGACAAGCTTCAGGATTTCTTTCCAAAGCATAGTTATGGGAAGATCACTGCAACCGTCTTGACGACGTGGATTCCTGTCCGGATGCGCTCATCCATAAGGCAAGTATCGCAATTCAAATCCAGACGTTCGGACGACGGTCCTCATGGTCCGGACGCACGTGCATCAGATATGAAAATTGTGTGCATCAAATCAACCGTCCGGATGATCATCCCCCTGGTTCAGACGCTCGAAGCCTCTATATTGAAATTACTTGCAGCGGACGTGCGACCGTCTGGACGACAGGGTACCACCATCCGGACGTGGCTCAAAAACAGGAAAGAATTTTAGCGAAATTCTCGGACAATTGATCACACAGTTGTCTGTCTGGACAGCCCATGACTACCGTCTCGACGATGCCTAGTTTTTATCAAGCCAGACGCTCATTTGAACCGTCAGCCTATAAATAGAGGTCCATAGGCTTTAGAACAGCAAGAATTCGGTATTGAATTCCATTAGTGCGTAGAGAGCTATATTGTGAGATTATTGATCTGAGTTGATCTCTCTGAAGCCGTTGCTGTGTGTGCTGTTGCTGCGCTTAATCTGAAGTCTATATTAGGGGTTGGCTCTAAGGTAAAGGATTCGATTGAAGACCCCTTCAGGTAGGAGAGCTGGTTGGGAGGTGTTTGTGTTGGGTTACACGTTAGAGTGCAAGGTACGACCACTGCATTAGGGGTATGTGAGTCCTACAACTTTATAACTAGTCTTGTCTTCTGAATAGTGGATATCCTGGGTTTGGCTGCCCCAGAGTGGTTTTTCTCATATTGAGTTTTCCACTTCGTTAACAAAAATTCTTGCGTTATTTAAATTCCGCACTGTTATTATTTTGTTAACACTTTGTGCACATACACACTTAGAAGTCAATTTCAATTTTTCAATTGGTATCAGAGCTTGGTACACTCTGTTGAGATTAATTTCTTGAGTTTTTTTTTTTTTTGACTTCTATCTAAAAATATCTCAAACTCTTAATACTATTCCTGCCTTTGATGGTACGAACTATGGCTATTGGAAGGCTAGTATGCATTTCTTTTTAAAATCTATTGACTGTTGGACTAAACTAGTGGATCCAGCACTCGAACTAGTCCCACAGAAAAACACACGACTTTTCAAATGATAAAGCCCTCCATTCTCTATGTCAAACACTTTCACCGTCTGAATTTGCAAAAATTTCAAACTGTGAATCTGCTCAAGAAGCGTGGCAAATCTTGGAGACAACATATAAAGGCACCAAAGTTGAAAAATCTACCAAACTTCAAATGTTGATTTCCAGATTTGAAGAAATTAAGATGTTGGAAGAAGAGACATTTGGAGAGTTTTACTCCAAAATGAGTGACCTAAGAAACTCCATGGTGAGTTTTGGGAAGCCCGTCTCGGATGTAAAACTCATCCGAAAAATTCTAAGATCTTTGCCTGAGCGTTTCAGGATCAAGGTGACTACAATTGAAGAGAGCAAAGATCTAGAAGAAATGAAGATTGAAGAGTTGGTGGGATCTATTCAAACTTATGAGCTGTCCTTGCCCCCGGTCAAAAAGCTAAAGACCATTGCCCCGAAGGCTTATAAGAAAAAGGTAGAAGCCTCATCTGAAGATGACTCGGAGGAGGAAGAAAAAGCTGTGGCTATGCTGGCCAAAAGTTTCAGAAGACTAATGAGAGATGACCTATTCAAGAAGAAGTTTTCTGAAAAGATGAAGAATGCTCCCAGAGAAGTTGAACCTGGGGAAGCAGAGAAGAAAGATCCCAGAGGTCCGAGATGCTTTGAGTGCTCAGGATTTGGGCTTATACGAGCTGATTGTGGGAACCTCAAGAAGGGCAAAGGGAAGGCATACAATGTGACTCTTAATGATGAGTCAGAAGAAGAAGAACCTCCTAAGTCAGAAAAATTTCTAGCCTTTGTGGCTCCACTTGTAAAAGAGGAGGACTCTTATTACTCAGAGCACAGCGACAATGGGGATGAACTCAAGGAGGCGAACAAAACTCTTTATGTAGAGTATGAAAAGCTGAGGGAAGGATACAAGCATCATCTTCATGATCCGAACAGTTTGCAGACTAAGAAGAGTTCCTTGCTGTGGAAAATACAAGAGCTAGAGGAGAAGTTACTAGAGACGTAGCTCCAATTAGAGAGTCACTGATGAAAAGTTGACTCACATGCTATCAATTCAGAAGAGCTCAACTGACAAGACTGGTCTCGGGTATGTATCTCCTCCCATTGACTCTCCCTCTACCTCCAGGATTGAATTTGTTAAGCCTGTAGTCCCAGATCCTCCCCCCACTATTGAAGATAAAGGGAAGGACAAGCTTAATGGAGATGTTCCGGGCACTCAGAAACCCCTTTCCATCATAAGATCTCCTATATGTCACCACTGTGGTTTAAGCGGGCATGTCCAACCTCAGTGCTCCATTCTGAAAGCATAGAAAGCAAAGGTCAAGAAAGAAGTGCCCAGACAAGCTAATCATGGCACTAGACCTCTGACCCAGCATCAGACTCCATGGTATCAGGCTCCTTACCAAGCTCCATGGAGGCAAGCACCAGGGCATCAAGCTCCTCAATATCAAGCCCCTTGGTCTCATGCACCTTGGCACCAGGCATCTCAGCATTAGCGACGTCAGCAGCGATTTGTACCTGCCAATCACAGTGGCAAATCCAAGATCAAATCCAAGCACTCTAAAAGGTCGTAGAAGGTGGAAGATGATCAATACTACAGAGAGCCACCTATTTGGATGCAAAGCATGATGGAGTGGATGGGTCAGCAGATGAAGTCTTGCCAGCAACCACCCCCTGGAAGGCAGGCTTGGGTTAAGAAGAAGAATAACATTCACCCCATGAGGGGGAATGGATGCACCTAACAGGAGAAGGTGTTGATGCCTAGGATTTGGTTCCTAATCCTAAGGCATCAGGTTTGATTGCTTGACTTTTACTTGTTATATTTTGTATGGAATCTAGGAACCAGTTTTGTTTTGCCCCCTATTTCTCTCTCGAGAGCATTGCAGGTACTTGTTGGGGAAGACAGAAAAAGCAGGTCGAGTGACTGTTTTTCTGTATTGGCATCATCGAGCTTACACAGGTTTGTTCATGCCTTGCATATGATGTCATTTCCATATAGCATTTTTTAATAAAAAAAAATGGGGAGAAATTGCAGGATTTTTTCCTTTTCTTGGCATATTAGATATTGCATGTACTTTCACCTGATATCTCAATTCTTTATGCATTAATCTACTTTGCTTAGATATAATTGAGAGTTTATGACTATATCTGCCAAGTGTTTTTCCTGTATATGTAATAGTTGGATAGCTTCTTTCCTCATGCGATGAAAATGTACACTATCCAAGACTCTCCTAAAGGTACATCTTTCCTTCTCTGACTGTTTGTTTTTAGAAATTCTGGATAAGAGAAGAGGTTTTTGATAAGATGGCCAAATTGACCAAATGCTAGTTGAACCTAGAACCTAAAAACTCTGGCATTTTCTCTAGGTTGCAGCATCAAAAGAATTAAGCACTTACTATTATGAATTCTGCGATATATATGCATAGTTTCTGCTTATGTGCTAAATTTGCAAAATGCCTTGTCCTTCATGGTGCAAGTAAAATATTTACCTTGTCCTTCATGGTACAAGTAAAACAATTGGATGCTGCATCTTAGGGGGAGTGTATCAGATGAGGGTGGCTAGGCCCTAGTACTGAATAAGGTTTGACTTTTGACTAATCTTTCCTTGATTTTATCTCTTGTCTAGAAAATCTGGTTGCTTTTTGTCATATCAATGAAAGTCATACCTTGTGGGAAAAGTCTTCACACACACACACACGCATTGCATGAGTTGAGTTGTCTATTTAAATTTTATGTCTACAGGAAAATCTTTGTGCTAATCAATCTCTGAACTCTCTCTTGAAAAATTGAAATGACTTCTAAAAGTAAAGTGTGTGCATAAGTGTCAACAAAAATTAAAGCACAGCGGAAAGTAAATGACACAGAGATTTTTGTTGACGAAGTGGAAACTCAATTTAGAGAAAAACCACTCCGGGGCAGCCAAACCCAGGATATCCACTATTCAGAAGACAAAGCTAGATACAAAGCAATAACACTCACATATATCGATGCAGTGGTCATACCTTGCTCTATAACGTGTAACCCAACACGAACACTTCCCAACCAGGTTCACCTACCTGAAGGGGTCTTCAATGGAATCCTTTACCTTAGGGCCAACCCCTAAGATAGACTTCAGTTTTAGCACAGCAACAGCACACTTAGCAAAGGCTTCAGAGGAAATATCACGTCTCTGAGTAGTAGAGAATTCACCACCGAATTCTGTTGAATGGCTTCAGAGGAATTTCTAACTTCTCTGAGCTCTAGAGGAATTCACTTCAAATTCTTGCAGCTCTAAGTGCCCAAGGACCCCTATTTATAGTCTGGGGGTCAGAATGGGCGTCAGGCAAAATAAGCCTGTGAGCCATCCGGACGGTGGACCATGACCGTCCGGACGGACAACTGTGCGACAGGATTTTTCGAAATTTTCATGGAGAAATCTTTCCTGTATAAGACCATCGTCCGAACGGGATGGCTCGATCGTTCGGACGGACGCACGTCCGCTGCAAGTAATTTCCATTACGGGCTTCGCGCGTCTGGACCAAGGGGTAGGAGCGTCCGGACGGCTAAACTTCAAAGCGCAATTTCCATATCTGATGCGTGTGCGTCTGGACCATAAGGGGGAGACGTCCAGACGGTTGAAGTCAAATCATCAGTTACCATATACGATGCACCAGCGTCCAGACCACAGCTGTCAGATGTCCGGACGATTCATTTTGAACTGCGATTCTTGCCTTACGGAGATATGTGTCCGAACGGTATACCACATCGTCCGGACGGTTGATTGATCTTTCCTTTCTTGGAACTTGGAAAGAATCAGTGAACCGTTTCGAGAACTGATAGGCGTCCGGACGTGCTGCTGAAATGTCCGGACGGAAGCAAGCTGGCACAGAAACTTCTCGATACAGTGTAGGTGTCCGGACGGAAGAATCACATCGTCCGGACAGATGATGCTTGACTGACTGTGTCCGGACGGGATGGCACATCGTCCGGACGGAAGAAGCAAGAACAGTAGGCGTCCGGACGGGATGGCACGATCGTCCGGACGGCTGACAGGGAACTTGAATTTCTTCTGACTTCACTCTGAATAGTGGAATCCCTGTTTATAGCATCTTGGCTGCACGTAATTACCATAATAAGGCTTGAAGCGTATGGACCCTAAAGACTGTCCGGACGGTTGAACTGGTGCACATCTTGCCTTATAGAAAATATCGTCCGGACGGGATCACATATCGTCCAGACGATAGTAGCCATCTTCCCATAACTGTCTTGAGGCAGAAACTCTAATGCTTGTCAAACCCTGAATGGCGTCCGAATGGTATAACCACGTCATCCGGACAGATGCACTGGAACACTGGGATCTTCTCGAACTCTGATGAGCTTCTAGACACTAATGGATGTCTGGACGGAAAAGATCTTGTCGTCCGGATGGATGTTGCTGATTGATGAGTGTCCGAACAGAATACCACATCGTTCGGATGGCTAGCAGGGAACTGAAATAAACTTGCTTCCAAACTTCACAGAATCTTCTTGAAGGACATGGCTGAAGAGTAGACTCTGGATAAGGCAGCTTCCCTGATGAAAACAACAGAATTTTGTCAACAGAATGCAGCCAACACAAAAACTAACATCTCTTATACCTTTACTTGGTTTTGAGATGCTATTTGATTGTTTCATCAGTTGATTATACATGCGTGTTCTGAAGCTGACCTTAGGAAAAATAATTTCTGCAAATTTTTCCTCAATTTCTGTCTTTTCAGTGTGAAGCGTCCAGACGGCCTCTTCTTGCGTCTAGACGGGTGTGGCTCAGTAGTCTGGACGGTCCTATTACACTTCTGGATGGGCGTGGCTCCGATGACAGGATGGTAAGGCTGCACGTCCGGACGCGGGCGACCTGTCCGCATGTTTACGAGGCAATGCGCGTTCGGACGGGGTTAATGATCCGTCCAGACGGGGACCCCACAAAATGTCTCCTTTGGCTTCTAGTGAGCGATTTCTCGCGAGTTTTTGCATTATCTCACTGTCTTTTGTCTTTTTGTACAAATCTCTCACATTCCAGGTATTCTTCTAACTTTATTCTTTTCAATTTAGTTTAAACTGTTGGAATTTTGATTATTTTGGGAATGTTGTTGAGAGTATATCTGCTGTCTGGGATTATCTGGTTTGGTATTATTGTGGATTGTATTGTGATATTTTATGTCTGTAATGTTTGGAACAGTCCCTTTTATTGCTGTTGTAATGCCGGATTTTCTATGTGCACTAACAAGATTATTTCCTTTGGATTATTCTTGGCAAATCTTGTTGGTTTCTTTTTGCAGAATCATGTCTGCAGGCAGTCCACAACGCAGGGTCTGCCAGAGGACAGAGGGAGATAGAGCAGCCCTTAGAGCCAAAATTATGGACCGACCAGTCATTGTCGAGAGAAATGTGGTCCGTTTCGATATATCATGGTGGCTCCTCAGCATAGTATCCACGACATTATCCAGACTTATCATTAGGGATATCTACACTCCTGTGCCTGCGTTGTGTACACCAGGCTAGTCAGGTTGTTCTATACCAACCTTGAGGTGGTACAGGATGATGACCACAGGTTGGTGCTTCAGTCCACTGTTGGAGGGCATACTACCACTGTTGATCCCCAGATCATTAGTCAATTCATAGGAGTCCTTGTTCTCCAAATCCTTGGCAGCCCATATAATGAGGTGGTCATACCTCATTCTCTGGATGATCTCCGAGAATTTTTTCATGCCGTTCCCCAGTGAGAAGAGCATGCCACCACCATCAGGATCGGTGCCTTATCCTCTCCTTACCGCATGTTAGCCAAGATTGTTCAGCACAACCTATGGCCTGTTGTCAGGCGCAGTGACCTGATTGTGAAGAGAGCCTAGTTTGTGTATGCTATCAGTCTTCGCTTGTTGTTCTACCTATGCAAGCATATTTTGGGTGTTATTCTAGAGGCCCGTGATGAGGGCAATGCCGGTCTTCCATTTGGCTGCTTGCTCACACAGATTATTCTACAGTCAGGCATCAGTATTGCTGGCAAGCCAAAGATGAAGATCCAGGATCCCCTCAGCAAGCAGACTCTGATGAAGTCAAATGCTCAGCTACTACGCGATGAGCAGGATGATGATGTGCTCCTGCCTCCTCCTATTCTTGTCGGCATTCCAGATGTGGTGTTTTCTTCTCAAACTGTTCTGCCACCACAACCGGATGTCAGCTATTCACAGATTATGGAGGCATTGGCCACTATTCAGGGGGGCATGAGTTCTTTGCAGCTCTCCATGTCATCCATGCAGTAGTCCATCTCGGCCATGCAGTAGGAGGTTCACTGAATCAACCTCCGTGTGGAGCAAAATCTGATTGATCTCTAGGAGTGTCTCAAGTTCCACCACCCGTCCAACAGTGATGACGAGGATGATGCGCCGATGGCCGAGGCTACTTCAGCTTATTTTGTCTTGTTGTTGTTTTACTCTTTTGAGACATTTGTGTTATCTTTTTGATAATTTGCCACATTTTAAACTCCTGGATATTTTATTACTCTGTTTACCATGGTCCTTCTGAGACCTTTAGGGGAAGTAATTTTTTTGTGTTTTCTTATTACTCTATTTTACCCTTTGTCCCTTTGTGACAAAAAAGGGGAGTAATTTTTGATTTGGACCGGCATTGTATTTTTCAACCGGTCAAGTGATTTTTGTCCCAGAATGGCCAAAGGGGGAGTTTCTTAGTTTCTAATTGGCCACAATCTTTTGGACAAAGGGGGAGTTTGTAAAGTTGCTTTTTAACAGGGATTCTGCTATTCAGAAGTGCTTCAAGAAGATTCTGCACAGTTTGCAAGTCAGAAAATTCGGTTCCCTGTTAACCGTCCGGACGACGTGTCATACTGTCCAGACGCCCATCTGTCCAAAGTGCCAACCGTCTAGACGATGTGTCATACCATCCTGACACCCATCTGTCTAAAGCATCATCCGTCCGGACCTTTCCCTGTGTCTAGAAGTTTCGAATTGCTCCAACTTGCATCCATCCGGACGTTTCAGCAGCCCGTCCGAAAGACACTCAGTGCTCGACAAGCTTCATGATTTCTTTCCAAAGCATAGTTATGGGAAGATTGCTGCAACCGTCTGGGCGACATGGATTCCTGTCCGGACACGCTCATCCATAAGGCAAGTATCGCAATTCAAATCCAGACGTCCGGACGATCAAATCAACCGTCTGGACGATCATCCCCCTGGTTTGGTCTCGCGAAGCCTCTATATGGAAATTACTTGCAGCGGACGTGCAACTGTCTGGACGACAGGGCACCACCGTCCGGACGCGGCTCAGAAACAGGAAAGAATTCAGCGAAATTTTTGGACAATTAATCACACAGTTGTCCGTCCGAACGACCCATGACTACCGTCCGGACGGCGCCTAGTTTTTGTCAAGCCAGACGCTCATTTGAACCGTCAGCCTATAAATAGGCTTGAGAACAGCAAGAATTCGGTATTGAATTCCATTAGTGCTTAGAGAGCTATATTGTGAGATTATTGAGCTAAGTTGATCTCTCTGAAGTCGTTGCTGTGTGTGTTGTTGCTGCGCTTAATCTGAAGTCTATCTTAGGGGTTGACCCTAAGGTAAAGGATTCCAATGAAGACCCCTTCAGGTAGGAGACCTGGTTGGGAGGCGTTTGTGTTGGGTTACACGTTAGAGTGCAAGGTACGACCACTGCATCAGGGGTATGTGAGTGGTAGTACTTTGTAACTAGTCTTGTCTTCTGAATAGTGGATATCCTAAGTTTGGCTGCCCTGGAGTGGTTTTTCTCATATTGAGTTTTCCACTTCATTAACAAAAATTCTTGTGTTATTTAAATTCCGCACTGTTATTATTTTGTTAACACTTTGTGCACACACACACTTAGAAGTCAATTTCAATTTTTCAAAAATAATATTCTAGCTGTTAATAAAAAGATCGAAAAGAACATAAGAAGAATATCAAAGTACCTGGAATGAAGACAAAAATGCAGAAAAGGAAAAAATAGGCTGAGAACTCGTGAGATAGCACGAGAAATATTGCAAAATCTCAAAAGCTCAAGAGAAAAAGAGAAAAAGTAGGCTTGTGCGGCGGCAGGAGAGAATGAGATGTAGTTTTAAAACCTGTAGGGTACCCATCTGGACGCGCAACTTACCCGTTCAAACGATCATTGCTAACTCAGCATTCGGCAAAACCGCGCGTGTCTGGACTTGTCACTTAACCATCTGGACGACTGAGCCGCACGCGTTCGGACCCAGGAGGAGGACCATCTGGATGCTTCACACTGAAAAACTGAAACTGGAGGACAATTTTTTTTTTTTTTTTTGTAAAAATAGCTTCAGAAAACGCATGTATAATCAACTGATAAAGTAGTCAAATAGCATTGCAAAAATATGCAAAGATATAATTGAGAGTTAAGAGTTCAATTAGCACAAATTTCACTGCAGATAGAAATTTTAAATAGATTACTCAACTCATGCAATGCGTGTGTGTGTGAAAGCTTTCTCAATAAGGTATGAAGTTCACTGATATGACTTAAAGCAACTGAATTTTCTAAACAAAAGAGAAAATCAATAATAGATCAGTTAAAAGTCAAACCTTATTTTACTAGGGCCTAGCCACCCTTATATTATACACTCCCCCTAAGTTGTAGCACTTTTTTTGTTACTTAGTCCTTTAGTGACTGTCTATTTCTGCAATGATTTAGTCACTGACTATTTCTTTAGGGACAAGTTTAAGAATAGATTTATAGCACAATAAGCAATGGATCTTCTTATTTATCCATATTTATTGATTTTTGAATGCTTTTTATCACTTGGTGCTGCAACCTAGAAAGAATGCCAAAATTTATAGGTTCTAGGTTCAACTAGTGAGTTGGTCAATTTGACCATCTTATCAAAGAAAATCTCTCTCATAAGAATCTTCAAAAGCAAAAAGTCAGAGAGAAAAAAAAAATGTACCATAGGGGAGCTTTGGATAGTGTACAATTTTCATTGCATGAGAAAAGTAACTATCTAGCATTAAGATGCACAGGAGAACTTAGTAGATATCAAGTATAAACTCTCAATCATATATAAGCATAGGCAATTAATGCACAACTGTTAGTATTTTATGTTGGCAACATTCTGGTTGACAAAAACACTTTATGTAACGGTTTCTTTTTAATAGGATCATCGGTTCTATTAAGAATCTTCAAGTAATATGGACAGTGTCTCATTTCATGCCATGTGTATGTCACAAGTTTCTAAGAAGATGTCCATGAAGATTCCATGCAATTTCCAAGTCAGAACAGCTGTTTCCTGTGCAACCGTTCGGACGGGCCTTTGAAGGCGTTCTAACTCCCCGCAGTGTTTAGAAGCTTTTGCATTGAAGAACGTATGGACATCAGGGCAACACCGTTTGGACGCTAGGTCAAGCCATTCAGAATTGGAGTAGAAATTGGATTTCATACTCAGACACGGATCGGGAAACAACAACCGTCCAAACGGAAGGGCAACACTGTCCGGACGCTTTTCAGGTTTCCAGGAAGATTTCTGCACACGGCTCAGTGTTTTTATCATAAGTCTTTGCTCGAGTATCGGATTGAGACAGAATTGGTGTCATTGGAAAGCTAAGAAAAAATTCCTACAATTAAACATCTGGATAGTAAATAGAAATGTCTGAATGGCCCACCATCCTGACGGAAAGAGAGTAGCGTCCGGATAGCCGCTAGAAATTCGAGAAATTTCGGAATTCCTTTTCAGACACCGAAATAGTTGACCGTCCAGACGTCCTTTGCTTGCCGTCTGGACGCCGCCTAGAGGACTCTGATTTTGAGTAGAATTAGGTTTTTTAAAGCCTATAAACAGAGGCTTCTAGGCATGTGTTTTGTACATAATTCGGTATTGAATTCTCTTAGCTTTGAGAGGGTGTTTAGGGAGAATTGAAGATCCGCTAGCTCTCAAGCCGTTACCGGTGTGTGCTCAATAGTTTGTGTGAAGTCTATCTTAGGGGACAACTCTAAGGTAAAGGAATCCATCAAATACCCCTTCAAGTAGGAGACTTGGTTGGGAAGCGTTCACGATGGGCTTCGTGTTATAGTTAAATGTATTACTACTGCAATGGGTTTTGTGGGTACGAGTGCTTCGTAACTTGCTTTGTTTTTAGATAGGGGAGTTCCTGGGTTTGGCTGCCTCGGAGAGGTTTTTCTCTTCACAGAGTTTCCACTTCGTCAACAAATATCTTGTCTTCTTTAAATTTCACATTTAAGATTACACACAAACACACACTTGGTTCTTTTAGAAGTCATTATTTTATTTTTCAGTTGGTATCAGAGCGGGTTCACTTGTGTTTGGATTTCTTTCCTAAGTGTGATCCATGACTTCTTCTAACATAAATGTTCCTGAGTTCTCTGAAGATGATTTTTATGATTTCTCTAAAGATACCTTTTTGATGGGTAAACTCTTTAAGAAATCCAATAAAGAACTGAAGAAGATTAAGCAAGAAAAAGAGTCTTTGATTTCACAATTATCTGAATTACATGTTTTGATTGACTCTTTGAAATCTGATAATACCATGCTTTTTGACACTGTTGATGCACTAGAGAATAAATTAAAAGAATCAGAGGATCTCTTGGAAAAATTCTCTAGTAATAATTTGAAAAGCATGCTTTGTATTTATACAGATATTTCTAACAAGCTTGATTTAGTTGTTAAAGATTTAAGTACTTCTACTTCACATGCTTTTGATTCTGAATTAGATTCTATTAATATTAAGCCTGTGATAGAAGATACAACTTGTTTAGATAATTCTTGCTTAACTAATCATGTGATGCCTAACTCCAAGGAATCAGGAATACAAGCTAAGTTTATTCCTAAGTGTCATAATTATGGGAAGATTGGTAATATTAGGCCAAATTGTTATTTGTTGAAATCCCGCAGGCCTTGGATTAAACAAGATGCTTTGAGGAAAAGTGAAGTTGAAGATTCTTCCCCATCAAAATATGTCTCTCTGCATAGGAGACATATAAAAGGTAACGACAATATTGTTTGTAAGAATGCTAACCATATTTCTGCAGAGAAAGTCAAGCAGCATTACAACAAAAAGAAGCCTACCCACCTGTCATCACTGCGGCATCACCGGTCACATCCGACCCAAATGTCCACATCTTCAGGCTCAGAAGTCGAAGGTTCAGAAGGAGCTGCCAACAAGAGCTACATCAGGCACTCTACCTTCGACTGCATTCCAGGCTCCATGGCATCAGCAGCGACAGCTGAAGTTGGTTCCTGCCAATCAGAGTGGCAAATCAAAGAAGAAGAAATCAAGACGCTACAAGAGAAAGCTGCATAAGCCTATTAGCAACCATGGCTATGAAGGTTTGCTGAGCCTAATGCAATGTATGCTAAGAAGAATGGACAACATGAACGAGACCTGCAAACCACCGCCACGGGTTAAGCAGGTATGGGTTAGGAATGATAAGACCATTCACCCCTTGAGGGGAGTGGACTCACCTCACCTAGTAGAGGAGAAGTCTTAGCATGCCTAGGATTTTGGTTCCTAAATCCTAGTGCATGTTAGGTATGTTTTGCATTGCATAGTTTATCATGTCATATCCTATTCGTTTTTGCATTCTATTTGAGGAACCATTTATTCCATCTCCATATTTTCTCTTGTTGCCTTGAGAAACTTTTGTAGATATTTTTTTTTGGGATAACAATTAAAGCACGTCGGGCGGCTGCTTTTCTATCTTTGTATTTTTAAACCTCTTTCTCTGAGGACAGGTTTGATTTTACCTTACATGTGGGGAGTAAATGTTATTTCCTTTTCCATAAGAATGTCCATGTTTTTCTATTTTATTGTTTTCATCCAAAAATAAAAAATAAAAAAATTGGGGGACAAGATGATGAATTTTATTTTTTATATAGCTTTTCAGATATTGTATGTGTTTTTTCCTTGTTATTTTGTAATTGGCTTCATTCTGTTGGACAAAATCACTTCTATATAATGATGCTTTTAAACAAGGATTCTGCTATTCAGAAGTCTTCTAGAAGATTCTGCACAGTCTACAAGTTAGAAAAATTGGATCCCTTGCAGCCGTCCGGACGACGTGATATATCGTCCAGACGCCCAACTATCCAAAGCATCATCTGTCCAGACATCGAGAACTTTCCGTCTGGACCTTCCTCTATGTCAAGAAGCTTTGAACTATTCCAGCTTGCATCCGTCCGGACGTTTCAGCCGCACGTCCGGATGACACTCAGTGTTTGACCAACTATAGGATTTCTTTCCAAAACACAGATAAGGGAAGATCGCTGCAACCGTCCAGACGATGTGGATTCCCGTTCGGACGTGCTCACCCATAAGGCAAGTATCGCATTCAAAATTCAGACGTCCGGACGCTAGTCTTCATGGTCTTGACACGTGAGCTACTTATATGGAAATTGTGTGCATCTGATCAACTGTCCGGACGACCATTCCCTTGGTTGGGATGCTCGAAGCCTTGATATGGAAATTGCATGTAGCTGAAGTGAGACCGTCCAGATGACAGGGCAACACCGTCCAGACGTGGCTCAAATCAGGAAAGAATTTTAGTGAAATTTTGAAAAGCCGATCGCATAGTTGTCCATCCGGACCTCTTCTGTCTACCTTCCGGATGGTTCCTACGTTTTTCAAGCCAGACGCTCATTTGAACCTCCAGCCTATAAATAGAGGTCTTTAGGCTTGAGAACTGTAAGAATTCGGTATTGAATTCCTTAGTGCTTAGAAAGTTATATTGTAGAGTTATTATGCTGAGTTAGTCTCTCTTAAGCCATTGCTGTGTGTGCTATTGTTGCGCTGATCTGAAGTCTATCTTAGGGGTTGGCCCTAAGGTAAAGGATTCCATTGAAGACCCCTTTAGGTAGGAGACCTGGTTGGGAGGCATCCGTGTTGGGTTACACGTTAAAGTGCAAGGTACGACCACTGCATTAGGGGTATGTGAATGCTACTACTTTGTAACTAGTCTTGTCTTCTGAATAGTGGATATCTTGGGTTTGGCTGCCCCGGAGTGGTTTTTCTCTTATTGAGTTTTCACTTCGTTAACTAAATTCTTGTGTATTTTAAATTCCGCATTGATATTATTTTGTTAACACTTTGTGCACACACACACTTGTTTTATTTTAGAAGTCACTTTATTTTTCAATTGGTATCAGAGCTTGGTACACTCTTAGAAGATTAAATTCTTGAGTGTTATTCTGTTTGACTTCTATCATGTCTGATTTGAGTATTGATAAAGTTGCTTCTATTTCTCATGCTATGTCTGTTCATAGAACTATGTTCATTAAGCTTAACGTGTCTCATTCTCAATTTTCTTGTGAGGATAAAAGGGCCACTCATTCTATACCTACATGTCACCACTGTGGTGTTAGTGGTCATATTCGCCCCAATTGTTTCCAGATTCGTTCTCAAAAACCTTGGAATAAAACTCATGCCCCTAGAAAAGATGAACCAGGTTTTGAAGAACAAGTCAAAAAGTTAAGTGATCAAGTTAAGCTCATTAGTGAGAAGTTAGCATACCTCTCCCTTAATGAGCAAAGATCTATCTTGGTAAATACTAAAAAGAAAGCTTCCAAACAAGTCTGGGTTAAAAAGGAAGATAAACTGTGTTTAGTTGCTCATACTGCCCTAAAAATTCTTGATACTTGTTTGTGGTATTTGGATAGTGGCTGTTCTAAACACATGATAGGTGATAAGACTCTACTGAAATAAGTTCAGATGGGCAAAGGAGGAAGGATCACCTATGGAGATGGGAGCCAATCCAAGGTTATTGGAAAAGGAATCATCGACATTCCCGGTCTCGGAACATCTCAGGAAGCTTTGTATGTGGAGGGGCTCAAGGCAAATCTCCTCAGCATCAACCAATTTTGTGACAATGATTTGGTGGTGCAATTCTCTAAAAAGGAATGTAATATTTTTGACAGTAGTGGGAAGTGTCTTATAGGGGGAGAAAGAACTGCTGACAACTACTATGGTCTTCCTGGTCTCACTACAGACTTTCAAATTTTTTGCAATAAAGCAACCAAAGATGACAATGAACTGTGGCATCAAAGCTTAGGGCATCTAAATTTTGACAGATATGTTGAAGACTGCTAGCAAAGATATTCTCAAAGATTTGCCCAAAATGGAGAAGACTGGGAAAGGAATCTGTGGTTCTTGCTAACTAAGGAAACAGACTCGAGCAGCTCATAAAAAGACCTCAGGTATTCAAACTTCCAGAAAATTAGAATTACTGCATATAGATCTCATGGGTCCCATTAGAACTGCTAATCTAGGTGGGCGATGGTATATACTGGTAATTGTGGATGATTTCTCTCGATATACACGGGCTATTCCTCTTCGAAAAAAAATCTGATGCTTTTGATGTAGCTCAACAGTTATTCAAGAAGATTCAGGTTGAGCAAAACTGCCAGATTATGAGAATCCGCAGTGATCATGGAAGGGAATTCGAAAATTCCAAATTTGAAATTTTGCCTTTCATATGGAGTTGTAGAACAAAAGAACAGGGTGATTCAGGAGATGGCTCGTGCGATGATCCACTCAAAGAAACTTGCTCAACACTTTGGGGGAGAAGTAGTTAATACTGCATACCATATTATCAACAGAGTCTACCTAAGGCCTGAAACAAACAAGACACCTTATGCGATTTGGCGAGGTAAAAAGTCCACAGTTAAGTACTTCATAACTTTTGGAAGTAAATGCTACATCCTTCATGACAGGGAGAATCTTGGGAAATTTGATCCCAAAAGTGATGAAGGTATATTTTTGGGGTATTCCACAAGCAGTCGTGCTTACAGAGTTTTCAATAAAAGAATAGAGACTGTGATGGAATCTATCAATGTTGTTATTGATGATGAAGAAGTTGAGGCACCAAGCAGCGGGAAGGAAAATCAGCTCAATTCAGCTGACCTGCCAGTAGCTTCAATTGACATTATCAAGACGTCTCCAAGTGTGTCTCTGGCTGAATCTCCTTCTACTCCCACAACTTCGGATACCATTTCTAGTGCTTCCGAAGATGAGAACTCCTGCAAATCCTCCTAAGCAGTCATGGGTGAAGCTCAATCATCCTCCTCAGTAGCTTCTTGGGACTGTTGATGAAGTGCGTAGGCAAGAAACAGAGTCATTCAGCCTACCTGTGAAGTAGCTAATAAAGTTTCCTACAGCTGCTACCTTTCTCAAACAGAGCCCAAGAAAGTTGACGAAGCCCTACAAGATGAAAGCTGGGTGTCTGCCATGCATGACGAGCTCCAATTAGCTTTCCAGAAATGATGTTTGGACTCTGGTTCCTCGACCTGCTGAATATAATAGCATTGGCACCAAATCGATTTTCAAGAACAAAACAGATGAGCATGGTACAGTGGTCCAGAATAAAGCACATCTTGTTGCCCAGGGATATACTCAGATTGAGGGAGTAGACTTTGATGAAACTTTTGCCCCGGTTGCCAGGTTAGAATCCATCAGAATCCTTCTCTCTATCGCTTGCCATCTTGGTTTCAAGCTATATCAAATGGATGTAAAGAGTGCATTTCTAAATGGTATTCTTCAAGAAGAGGTTTATGTAGAACAGCTGAAAGGATTTCAAGATCCTCATCATCCCCATCATGTGTTCAAGCTGAAGAAAGCTTTATATGGTCTTAAGCAAGCTCCTCGAGCGTGGTATGAGTGTCTCACCACATATCTTTTGGCCAAGGGGTTTACCAGGGGACAGGCTGATCGAACCTTGTTTATCAGAAATCAAGGTACTAACAAGCTCATTGGTCAAATCTATGTTGATGACATTATTTTTGGAGCTACTTTAGACTCCCTTGCCCATGAATTTTTCGAGGAGATGAAGCAGGAATTTGAGATGAGCATGATTGGTGAGCTGAACTATTTTCTTAGTCTTCAAGTCAAACAAACTGTTGAAGGCATTTTCATCTTCCAATCCAAGTATGCTAAGGATCTGGTTAAACGTGTCGGCCTAGATGGGAAGAGTTGTGCCTGAACTCCCATGAGCACCAGTGTCAAGATTAGTAGTGACCTTGTAGGGAAACGAGTTGATCCATCTTTATACAGGAGTATGATAGGAAGTCTCTTATATTTTACAGCCAGTTGACCAGATATTGCCTTCAGTGTGGGAGTTTGTGCTCGCTTTCAGGCAAATCCTATGGATTCTCACCTCACTACAGTCAAGCATATCATCAGGTATGTAAATGATACTCTTCTTTATGGCATATGGTATTCCAGGGAAACAAATCTTGTTGTTGCAGGATACTCTGATACAGACTGGGCTGGAAATGATGATGATTGAAAGAGCACCTCAGGAGGATGCTTCTATGTGGGAAACAATCTTGTAGCTTGGATGAGTAAGAAACAAGCCTATATATCTCTCTCCGCTGCTGAGGCTGAATATATTGCTGCGGGAAGCTGTTTGTACCCAATTACTGTGGATGAAGACGCTACTAGGTGCCTATGGATTCTCTCAAGGTACCATGATTATCAACTGTGATAATACTAGTGCTATAAATATTTCAAAGAATCCCGTTCAGCACTCTTGGACCAAGCACATTGACATCAGACATCACTTCTTGCGTGATCTTGTGGAATCTGAGGTAGTATCTCTCTCCTTCATTCCCACTAAAAACCAATTGGCTGACATTCTTACCAAACCTCTAGATGGTAGCAGGTTTGAGTCCCTTCGGAAAGCCATTGGTGTTTGTGACATGTCCTAGACATGCTTTTCCATGCTAGGATAAGATTTTTTTTTTTTTTTTTTTTTTCTTAAGTCTTGTCCTCTAATAGCATGATGTTTAAAAATAAATAAATAAATAAAATTTTGGGGGAATTTCGTAGTAGGGCGGTTCTTTCAATGGTGTTATTTTTTGTGTTGGCTGCATTCTGTTGGACAAAATCACTTCTATGTAATGTTGCTGCTTTCACAGGGATGCTGCTTTATCCAGAGTCTACTCTTCAGCTATGTTCTTCAAGAAGATTCTGCGAGGTTTTGAAGGAAGTTTATTTCAGTTCCCTGTCAGCCGTCCGGACGACGTGGCAATACCGTTCAGATGCTCATCAGTCAGCAACATCCGTTCGGGCGACGTCGTATTCCGTCCGGACGCTCATCTATCAAAGCATAATCCGTCTGGACGACGAGATCTTTCCGTCCAGACGCCCATCAGTGTCTAGAAGCTTTGAACAGTTCAAGATTGCATCCATCCGGATGTAATGGCAAATCGTCCGGATGCTCTTCAAAGTTTGAGAAGAATCCAGAGCTCAAGTGCATCCATCCGGACGACGTGGCAATACCGTCCGGATGCCATTCAGTGTTTGACAAACATTAGGGTTTCTGCCTCAAGACACCGTTATGGGAAGATGGCTGCAACCGTCCGGATGATGTGTGATCCTGTCCGGACGATGTCCTCTATAAGGCAAGTCGTGCATACAAAGTTCATCCGTCCGGACGTCAGCCTTCATGGTCCAGACTATCAAGCTTCATATATGAAAATTGCGTGCACCAGTTCAACCGTCCGGACATCAACCTTCAAGGTCCGGACGCTCCAAGCCTTATTATGTTAATTACATGCAGCCGAAGTGCAACCGTTCGGACGCTAGGGCAACACCATCCGGACGTTACCTTGTAATGGAAGCTTTCAGTGCTATTTTTGAAAGGCGGTTACAGTTGACCGTCTGGACGCTCGATCAAGCTGTCCGGACACCCTCCGGTATTTTGATCATAATTTTTTACTCAAATATCGGATTGGGACGAAATTGGCGTCGTTGGAAATCTAACAAAAAATTATGTAAATTGGCTGTCTGGACATCCATTATACTCGTTTGGAAAGACCCTGTCCGGACGGAAACATCTTGCGTCCGGATGGCCTTGCAAAAATTCTAGAATTGCTTTTCAGACAAGGAAAAAGTTACCCGTCCGGATGGCCAAGGCTCCCGTCTAGACGCGCGTACCTCAGACTCCGTTTTTGACTCAATTTAGGCCTTCTAAAGCCTATAAATAAGAGGATCTAGGCATGCATTCTACACAGAATTCGATAGTGAATTCCTTACAGCTTAGAGAGGGTGTTTAGGGAGATATTGAAGATCTGCTAGCTCTCTAGCTTTGCCAGTGTGTGACTTGATCAGTTGTAAAGTCTATTTTAGGGGTTGACCTTAAGGTAAAGGATTCATTGAAGACCCTTTTAGGTAGGAGACCTGGTTGGGAGGCGTTCGTGTTAGGCTACACGTTAGAGTGCAAGGTATGACCACTGCATCAGGGGTATGTGAGAGCTACTATCTTGTAACTAGTCTTGTCTTCTGAATAGTGGATATCCTGGGTTTGGCTGTCCTGGAGTGGTTTTCCTCTTAATTGGGTTTTCACTTCGTCAACAAAATATTTATCTCCTTTAATTTCCGCATTTAATATTTTGTTGCACACTGTTCACACACACTTGTTAAAATTAGAAGTCCAATATTTTTTCATATGGTTTGTCAGCTATCTCATGTATTCCAGTTGCTCTTTGTCATATCAGCAAACTTCAATACCTTTTGAGAAAGCCTTCACACACACACACACACACACACGCATTGCATGAGTTGAGCAAGCTATTTTTATTATTATGTTTGCAGAGAAATCTTTGTTTATTTTATACTTGTCTATCGACTCTATGTTTGCATAATTCTGACTTGCTCTTTGACTGATTTCTCAGACTAGGATACATACATGTGCTACTATACTTGTGAAGGACCTAACCTTGTTGCTCTTCTCTCCTCTTTTCAGCAAGATGTTTTTTATTCAGTCCTTTTTGTTTAAACTTCTAGATATTATTACTCTGTTTACCCTTGTCCTTCTGAGACATTTAGAGGGAGTAATTTTTATGTGTTTGTTTTTTATTACTCTGTTTTACCCTTTGTCCCTTTGTGACAAAAAGGGGGAGTAATTTTATTTGGACCGGGATTGTATTTTTAACCGGTCAAGTGATTTTTGTCCTAGAATGGCCAAAGGGGGAGTTTGTTAGTTTGTAATTAGCTTCATTCTATTGGACAAAACCACTTCTATGTAATGATGCTTTTAAACAGGGATTCTGCTATTCAGAGGTCTTCTAGAAGATTTTGCACAGTCTACAAGTCAAAAAAATCAGATCCCTTGCAGCTGTCCGGACGATGTGATATACCGTCCGGATGCACAACTATCCAAAGCATCATCTGTCCGGACGACGAGAATTTTCTGTTCGAACCTTCCTCTATGTCGAGAAGCTTCAAACTGTTCCAGCTTGCATCCGTTCGGACATTTCAGCAACACGTCTGGATGACACTCATTGTTCGACCAGCTACAGGATTTCTTTCCAAAACATAGATAAGGGAAGATCACTGCAACCGTCCGGACGATGTGGATTCCTGTCTAGACGCACTCATCCATAAGGCAAGTATCACATTCAAAATTCAGACGTTCGGACGCCAGTCTTCATGGTCCGGACGCGCGAGCTACTTATATGGAAATTATGTACATTTGATCAACCGTCCGGACGACCATTCCCTTGGTCTGGACACGTGAAGCCTTGATATGGAAAATGCGTGCAGCTGAAGTGCGACTGCCCGGACGACAGGGCAACATTGTTTAGAAGCGGCTCAAATCAAGAAAGAATTTTAGCAAAATTTTGAAAAGCCGATCGCACAGTTGTCTGTCCAGACGTTTTTTGTCTACTGCCCGGACCGCGCCTAGGTTTTTAAAGCCAGACACTCATTTGAACCTGCAGCCTATAAATAGAGGTCCCTAGGCTTGAGAACTGCAAGAATTCGTTATTGAATTCCTTAGTGCTTAGAGAGTTATATTGTAGAGTTATTGTACTGAGTTTGTCTCTTTTAAGCCATTGCTGTGTGTGCTGTTGCTGCGCTGATCTAAAGTCTATCTTAGGGGTTGGCCCTAAGGTAAATGATTCCATTAAAGACCCCTTCAAGTAAGAGACCTAGTTGGGAGGCGTTCGTGTTGGGTTACACGTTAGAGTGGAACGTACGACCACTGCATCTATGGTATGTGTGTGCTACTACTTTGTAACTAGTCTTGTCTTCTAAATAGTGGATATCCTGGGTTTGGCTGCCCCGGAGTGGTTTTTCTCTTTTTGAGTTTCCACTTCGTTAACAAAATTCTTGTGTATTTTAAATTCCGCATTGATATTATTTTGTTAACACTTTGTGCACGCACACACTTGTTTTATTTTAGAGGTCACTTTATTTTTCATGCTTGATATCTCAGTTCATTGTGCATTAATTGAATGTGCTTATATATGATTGAGAGTTTATGTCTGATATCTGCTAAGTTTTCCTGTGCATCTTAATGCTAGATAGTTGATTTTCTCATGTGATGAAAAATTGTGCACTATCCAAAGCTCCCCTAAGGACATTTTTTTTTTCTCTTTGGCTTTTAGCTTCTGGAAATTCTAATGAGAGAGATTTTTTTTTTCGCTAAGATGGTCAAATTGACCAACTCACTAGTTGAACCTAGAACCCATAAATTCTGGCATTCTTTCTAGGTTGCAGCACCAAGTGATAAAAAGCATTCAAAACGGAATAAATATGGATAAATAAAAAGATCCACTGCTTTTGTGCTATAAATCTGTGCTTGAACTTGTCCCTATAGAAACAGTTAGTGACCAAATCATTGTGGGCATAGACGGTCACTAAAGGACGAAGTAAAAGAAAATTGCTGCAGCTTAGGGGTAGTGTATCAGATGAGGGTGGCTAGGCCGTAGTAAAATAAGGTTTGACTTTTGACTGATCTAATATTGATTTTCTCTCTTATTTAGAAAATTCGATTGGTTGAAGTCATATCAGTAAACTTCATACCTTATTGAGAAAGCTTTCACATACACACGCATTGCATGAGTTAAGTTTACTATTGAAAAATTTCTATCTGCAGGAAAATTTTTGTGCTTATTGACTCTTAACACTCAATTATATCTTGGTATATTTTTGAAATGCTATTTGACTGTTTTATCAGTTATTTATACATGCGTGTTCTGAAGCTAATGTTAGGAAAAAAATATTTTCCTCCATATTTCCCTCTGTTTTTCAGCTTCTAGTGTGAAGCGTCCGGACGGGCATGTTCTTGCGTCCGGATGGGCTTGGCTTGGTCGATCTCTTATTTGACAGCATTCCGTCTGGACAAGTATGTACCGCGTCCAAACGCGAGCTTTTTGCTTTCTTTGCCAAACACACACACACTACTTTTGGCCTGTTCAATCATGTTGTGTTGTGTGTGTTTTCTCTCAGACTGATCCCGAGATTTTAGTATTCTCTGCACATCTTTTCTTATTCCCAAGTATTTCCCTTGACGTTCCTTATTCTCTTAAGCTTTGGTTCTTTTTAGAATATTGGATTCTTTAATTGATTATGATTTGAGAGATTGTGCATGAATATCTTTTTCTGTCTTTATGCTGGATGGATATTACTAAATTGTGCCTTTTGAATTGCTATATCTACTTTTGTATTTCTTTATGCATCCAATTGATAGCCATTATAATACCACATTCTATTTGAAACTAACATGATCTAATATTTATTTTCATTTGGTTGCATTGTGATGTTATTTTTGGATAGATTTCTGTTTAAATATTTTCAGGAATATGTTGTCTAGCAGCTTCCAACATAGTGTCAGACAAAGGGCTCTTTGGAAAACAGACCAGTGTTGAAATCATATGTTCCAAAGATCTCAAATTTTAGACGAACTCATTCCCCCTTCTCATACAGAGTCTTCCATAACCTTTTCCTCTAGATCTGCACCAGCTAGAGATTCAGTGGTGAATCTTCTTTATCATCTTGCAAACCACTTGTCTAGAGGATTTCTTTCTACGAATGATCAATTTTGGGCTAGAAGACTCAAGTGACTGAAAATTTTCAGTTTATAGTTTCCTGGCTTCAGGAGCAAGAAGCCGAAGTGGCTCAAATTCAAGAAATGTGATATCTTGAGGTTTTGGTTTTCTCTTATGTTGATTTGAGCTTTTGATGAGACACTTTACTATTATTCTTGTTGTTTTGAATTTTAGTAATTGTGGATTTCACTTATACTCTGTTTACCCTTTGTCCTTTTGAGACAAAAAGGGGGAGTATTTTTTGTTTTGGACCGAGAATGTATTTCCAAATCGGTCAAGTTTTTTTTGTCTCAGAATGGCCAAAGGGGGAGTTTGTTAGTATTTTATATTAGCAACATTTTGGTTGACAAAAACACTTAATGTAGTGGTTGCTTTTTAACAGGATTTTCGGTTCTATTCAGAGTCTTCAAATAATATGGACAGCGTCTCATTTCATGCCATGTGTATGGTCACCAGTTTCTAAGAAGATGTCCATGACGATTCCATGCAATTTCCAAGTCAGAACAGCCGGTTCCTGTGCAACCGTTCAGACGGGCCTTTGAAGGCGTCCGGACGCCCCACAGTGTCTAGAAGCTTCAGCGTTGAAGAACGTCCGGACGTCAGGGAAAAACTGTTCGGATGCTAGGTCAAGCTATTTAGAATCCGAGTAGAAATTGGATTTCATATTCAGACACGGATCAAGAAACAGCAACTGTTCGGACAGAAGGGCAACACCATCCGGAACCTTTTCAGGTTTCCAGGAAGATTTTTGCACACGTCTCAATGTTTTTATCATAACTTTCTGCTCGAGTATCGGATTGAGACGAAATTGGTGTTGTTTGAAAGCTAAGAAAAAATCATACAACATGAATGCATAGAGAGTAAATAGAAACTTCCAAATGACCCACCTTCCGGATGGAATGAGAGTAGCGTTAGGACGGCCGCCAGAAATTCGAGAAATTTCATAACTCCTTTTTAGACACGGAAATAGTTGACCATCTGGACGTCCTTTGCTTCCCATCCAGACGCCACCCAGTGGACTCTGATTTTGAGTAGAATTAGGTTTTCTGAAGCCTAAAAATAGAGGCCTCTAAGCATGTGTTTTGTACGAAATTCGGTATTGAATTCTCTTAGCTTTGAAAGGGTGTCTAGGGAGAATTGAAGATCCACTAGCTCTCAAGCCGTTTCCGGTGTTTGCTCAACAGTTCGTGTGAAGTCTATCTTAGGGGTCGGCCCTAAGGTAAAGGAATCCATCAAAGACCCCTTCAAGTAGGAGACTTGGTTGGGAAGCGTTCACGATGGGCTTCATGTTATAGTTAAAGTTATGACTACTGCAATGGGTTTTGTGAGTATAAGTGCTTTGTAACTTGCTTTGTTTTTGGATAGTGTAGTTCCTAGGTTTGGTTTCCCTGGAGTGGTTTTCTCTTCATAAAGTTTCCACTTCGTCAACAAATATCTTGCCTTCTTTAAATTCTGTATTTAAGATATTTTGTTGCACACAAACACACTTGGTTCTTTTAGAAGTCATTATTTTATTTTTCAACAATGAACTGAGGTATCAAGCAAAAATACATGCACTATATGAAAGCTTATTAAAGAAAAGAAAATAAAATTCTGCATCTTCTCCCCTAATTTTTTTATTTTTTATTTATTTATAAAAAACAACAAAACCAATAAAAACATGCTTCAATAGTGAAGAACAAAATTAAACCTAGCTTGTATGGTAAAATCAAACCTGTCCTCAAGGAGAAATGTTGATAAATACTAGGACAGAAAGACAGCTTCCCGACGTGCCTTTTCTACCATCCTCAAATAGTACCTACAGAAGTTTCTCAAGAACAACAAGAGAAATAGAGGGATAAAACAATAATGGTTCCTAGATTGCAAAGCAAACAGAAATATGTCAGGGAGAGAATAATACAATGCAGTTAAACCTGATGCTCTAGGATTAGGAACCAAATCCTAGGCATGTGTACCCTCACCATCTAGGTGAGTACATTCCCCCTCATGGGGTGAATGTCTTCATCCTTTCTGACCAATGCCTACCTTCCCCATGGTGGTTGTTGAAGGGACTTCATCTAGTGATCCATCCACCGTATCATACTCTGCATCCATATAGGCAGCTCCCAATAGAATTGATCATCCTCAAGCTTCTGCGGCTTATTCATGAAGTGCCTTGATTTGTTTTTTTTGGGTTTGCCATTTTGATTGGCAGGAATAATTCGCTACTAATGCCGTTGATGCTGATGAGCCTGATGTCGTGGAGCCTGATTCAGGGGAAGCTAATGCCCGGCCCAAGGTCTAGTGCTGAATGGAGCTTGTCTTGGCAATTATTTCTTGATCTTTGATCGTTGAGCTTTGAGAAGGGAGCACTGAGGTCGGATGTGACCACTTAACCCACAGTGGTGACATATATGAGGCCTTCTAATGATAGGAGGCTTCTAAGTAACCTTGGCACTAACCGGAACATCCCCTCCAATTACTTCCTTTCCTTTATCCAAGCTCGGGGACTCTAGGTTTGACAAATACAGTATTAGAAGTAGAGGGGATATCAGAGGAAGAAGCCACATACCTGGGTCCGGTCTTGTCTATTGGGCTCTTCTGGATTGACAGCATATGTGTCAGCTTCTCATCAGTGACTCTCTCCAACTATAGTTGTGTCTCAAGTAGCTTCTCCTCTAGATCCTGAATCTTGAGCATCAAGGAACTCTTCTCAGTCTGCAAACTGTTCAGCTCATGGATGTGCTGCTTGCCAGTCTCACTCAACTTCAAGGACTCTACATAGGGGATTTTATAAGCCTCTTTGAGTTCTTTCTCGTCTTCATCATTGTGCTCAGAGTAGTAGGATTGAAAATCCTCTTGGTCTTCATGTGGAGCCACAAACGTTGGAAATTGACTTGAGCAGGAGTTTCTTCTTCTTCTGATCATCACTGAGAGTCGCATTGTAGGCCTTCCCTTTTCCCTGCTTGAGATTCCCACAGTCAGCCCGAATATGCCCAAAGCAGAAGCATTCAAAACATTTAGGGCCTCTTGGGTCTTCCTTCTCAGCTTCTTCAGGCTTAGATTCTCTAGGGGCCTTCTTCAGTCTTTCGAAGAATTTCTTCTTGAATTTATCATTCTACATTAATCTCTCGACATTCTTGGCCAGCATTGCCACATCATCTTCTTCATTATTAGAGTCTTCTTCAGATGAGACTCTAGCCGTTTTTATTGGATGCCTTGAGGGCAATAGTCTTTACCTTCTTGACTGGAGGCAGAGAAAGCTCATATGTTTGAAGAGATCCTACCAACTTTGCAATCTTCATCTCTTCTAGATCCTTGCTTTCTTCAATAGTAGTCACCTTAATTCTGAAACGCTTAGGCAAAGATCTTATAATTTTTCGAATGAGCTTTACATCCGAGACGGTCTTCCCGAGACTCACCATCGAATTTCTCAGGTCGCTCATCCTAGTGTTAAACTCTCCAAATGTTTCATCTTCAAGCATCTTAATCTCTTCAAATCTAGAAATCAACATTTGGAACTTGGCAGATTTAACAAGTTTTGTGCCCTCATATGTTGTTTCAAAGATTTGCCATGCTTCTCGAAAGGTTTCACAGCTTGAAATTTTTGCAAATTCAGACGGTGAAAGAGCTTGACAAAGAACATGGAGGGCTTTATCATTAGCAAGTCGTGCGTTTCTTTCAAGAATCAGTTTGAGAGCTGTATCCTCTGGCTTAGTCCAACTAGATTCAACAATCAGCCAACAATAAATGGATTTTAAAAAGAAACGCATACAAGCTTTCCAATAGCCATAGTTCATGCCATCAAAGGCAGGAACAATATTAAGATTTTGAGACATAGCAAAAGAATAGAAGTCAACAAAAAGGAATACAATCAAGAAATAAATCTAAATAGAGTGCACCAAGCTTTGATACCAATTGAAAATTAAAAGATGAAAATAAAGATGACTTCTAATTAACTGTGTGTGTGTGAACTGTGTGCAACAAAATATTAGATGCTGAATTTAAAGGAGACAAATAATTTGTTGAAGAAATGGAAACTCAGTTAAGAGAAAAACCACTCTGGGGCAGCTAAACCCAGAATTTTCACTATTAAGAAGACAAAGCTAGTTACAAAGCAGTAGCACTCACATACCCCTAATGCATTGGTCGTACCTTGAACTCTGACAAGTACCTATACACGAACGTCTCCCAATCAGGTCTCCTACCTGAAGGGGTCTTCAATGGAATCATTTACCTTAGGGCTCCTCCCTAAGATAGACTTTATAGCTGATCAAATCCCACACTGGCAACAGCTAGAGAGCTAGCAAATCTTTAAATCTCCCTAAACACCCTCTCTAAGCTAAAGAGAATTTAATACCGAATTCTGTAAATAATACATGTCTAGAGGCCTCTATTTATAGGCTACAGAAGACCTAAATCGAGTATGACACGATTTTTTCTAGGTGGCGTCCGGACACAGGCTGAGGCTGTCCAGACGGTTAGCTGTGCAATCGGCTTTCCAAAAAGCACTAATTTTCTTTCTTGAATAAGACCGTGTCTGGACAGTGTTTCCTTAGTGTCTGGATAGTTGCACTTCAGCTGCATGCAATTTCCATAATAAGGATTGGCATCTAGATGGTGTTTCCTTGACGTCTGGATGATTGCTATTCATGTTCTCACGGTGCTGCCCTGATGTCCGGACAATTCGAATTCTTTTCCACATCTTGCCTTATCAAGGATAGCGTCCGGACGATGTAGACCTGTCGTCTGAATGGTTGCAGCTGTCTTCCCATATCTGTGTCTGTGAAGGAAATCCTTTTACTTGTCGAACACTGATTGGCGTCCAGATGGTATAACCACGTCGTCTTGACGGATGCACTAAAGCGCTGGAATCTTCTTGAACTCTAAAGCGAGTCCGAACATGTTGCCATGATGTCCGAACGTATGTAAACTTGAACTGTTTGAAGCTTCTTGACACTGATTGGTGTCCGAATGGTATTACCACCTCGTTTCGATGAATGTTGCTTGACTGATGAGCATCCGGACGCTAGACAGGATCATCCAGACAAAATCTTGGGATCCGACTTCTCTGACTTGGAATCTGCACAAAATCTTCTTGAAGCATTTTGAAGCACATAATTGAGTTGAAGACTCTGAAGTGAACGGCATCCCTGATTATGAAGCAACATTACATATTAGTGATTTTGTCAAACGAAATACAGGCAATCACAAACTAACAAACTCCTCATTTGGCCATTCTAGGACAAAAATCACTTGACTAGTTTAAAAATACATTCCTGGTCCAAAAACTAACATACCTTTTTTGTCTCAAAAGGACAAAGGGTAAACAGAGTTTCAAAAAAAAAAAAAAAAAAGAAAAGAAAAGAAAAGAAAAGACATCAATGATAAAATACTCCCCATTGATGTCTCAACCAGACAAGGGTAAACAGAGTATATATAAAATCCATAGACAAAAAGTTCTAAAATCCAAAACAAATAGGAATAATAGAGAAGAGTCTGCAAGTGGCCCAAAAAGAGAGGAACAAAAATCTTCCAAGTACCAAATCATGCAAATCCACTGAAAGCAAGTGACGGAGAGAAATCTGTACAAAAAGTTGGATTTGTGCTACTTCGGCTTCTAGCTCCGGAAGCGGGGAACCATAGACTGAAAAACCTTCAGTTGCTTGATTTTGCAAAGCCTGAAACTGGCTATCCGCAGATAGACATCCTCTAAGCAACTGGTCTGCAAGATAAATGAGAAGATTCACCACTGAACCTCTAACTGATACAGATCTGAGCACTACAAAAAAGTAGGTATTTAGAGCCGTTTTAAGCCGTTAAAACGGCTCTAAACAATTTGCGCTGTTTTTTTTTTGAAATGTTTTGAGAACATGTCAACACATCAAGTATTAAAGACTCGAATTGAGCCCTTTTTACCTAAAACGGCTCTAAATTGAGCTATAAAAAAAATAATAATAAATTAAAAAAAATAAAATATAAAAAATTGAGCCGTTTTAGGGTCCCTAAAACGACTCTAAATTTTTTTAAAAAACAAATTAAAAAAAAGGGGACTTGCAGAGCAGCGTTTGGTTACCTAGAAAACTAAAATCCACCATTTTTTCTTTTCTTTTCCCCATTTTCCGAACAACCAAACAGATTATAACCATTTCTCAAACACAATTCACGGCCTAAAGAAAACAAAAAGAAAGAAATCTTTTTTTTTTTTTTTAATGAATGAGTATGGTCTGCTGCAACCATGGCTAGATGAATCACAATCAAGAGGGAAAATATTCTATCACATTACTGCAACAACAAAGCAGTTGACAACACAAAACACTAAAACCTTTACAACAGAAACACCCAATACGACAACAACAAAGCAGCAAAAACAGAAAACTAAACAGAACTGCAAATACCTCCTTGATGCTTTCAACAGGTTTCCATCAAATTCAATCAGAATATCACCTAGACAGATCCAGCACGATCAGTAGGAGATCCAGGAGTTACCTAGTAAAAAAATGGGAAAACCATAAAAAATGAGCAACATGCATTTTTTTTCAAAATAAAAATTTCAAAACTCAAAGACACCCACAGCAGGGTCTCTGGAGACCTACGGCTGGGTCTCAAGGGACCCTGTACGTGGGTCTCAAGAGACCCACGTAGACATTGATCGGGGAGAGAGAGAGAGAGAGAGAGAGAGAGAGAGAGAGAGAGAGAAGGGAGAAGAAGAAAATGAAAGAGGAAAGAAAGGGAGAAAGGAAGATGATGGAGAGTTATGGAGACATGAGAGTGACGATCAGAGAGTGAGAGAGTAAAGAAAGAGATCTAGATATTTTATGGGTAAGTGAAAGGAAAAAAAAAATTAAAATTCAAAAAGTTGAATCTTTTTTGGGTGTGTGCAATTTTGTGTCCCGCCCAAAATTTAGAGCCATTTTGGAAGAAAATGGCTCCAACTTGAGCTGTTTTCTTTCAAAACGGCTCCAATCACTTATTTTTGTTTTTAATTAATTTTTTGATAACTAAGCATATAGTATACTAGCTAATTAAATATAGTATAACATATTAATTATAGGGAAAAGTACACATAAAAAATATTTTTTAAAAAATAAATAAAAAACTGAAAATTAAAAAAATAAATAAATAAATAAACGAACGAAAAAAAATTAAATGTGATCGATCGTGGTACGATCTATGTGATGGATCATGGTATGATCAGTGTGATGGATTGTGGTACGATCTATGTGATAGATCGTGGTACAATCATATATGATAGGTCGTGGTACGATCTATGTAATCGATTGTGGTACGATCATGTGCGATAGATCATGGTATGATCTATGTGATCGATCGTGGTACAATTATGTGTGATCGATCGTGGTACGATTTATGTGATCGTTCGTGGTATGATCTATGTGATCGAACGTGGTACGATCAATGTGATCAACCAGGATACTATCTTTGATTGATCGTGGTACAATCTATGTGATCGATCATGGTATGATCTATGTGATCGATCGTGGTACAATCTAAGTGATGGAACGTGGTACGATTATGTCATCGATCGTGGTACGATCAATGAGAGACCTTTTTTTATTTTTTATTTTTATTTTTAAAACGGCTGCAATTAGAGCTGCTTTTTTCAAAACGACTCCATTTCAAACCATTTTGTTAAAACGGCTCAAATTAGAGCCGTTTAAACGCTTCTAATTAGAGCCACTTTTGTTAAAACGACTTAAACTAATTTGACCTGTTGTAACGAAAACAGCTCTAATTGGAGCCGTTTTAAGAAAAAAAAAAAAAAAAAAAAAAAAAAAAAAAAAAAAAAAAAAAAAAAAAAACAAAACAACTCAAATTAGAGTTAGAGCCGTTTTTACTAAAACGGCCCAAAATTAATTAGAGCCCTTTTAACAAAACGGCTCAAATTAGAGCCATTTTGTTAAAAGGGTTCTAAACAAAAACGACTCAAAAACAAATTAGAGCTGTTTTTTTTTTTTTTTTTTTTTGGTAGTGGAGAAAGATGCTACAGAAAGCTATGCATGAGCTGGGGGAAAAGGCTCATCTTAAATCCTGAGATCTTTGGAAATATTGAACATATGATCTCAAACAAAATTAATTTTCCAAAGGATCCATCTGTCGGACACTGTGCTAGGAGCTGCTGGATGAACTATTCCTAAAAATAAATTAAACAAAAATATCTTAAAAAATACCACTACCAAGAAGAATTAGATCTTGTTAGTTCCAAAAACAATGTGATATTATGACGGCTAGCAATTGGAAGCAAAAGAAAAATATAAGTAATGCAGCAATTCATAAGGCATAAATATCAAGTTCAACCCAGTACACAAACAAAATAGGATTTTCATGCACAATTTCTCAAGAAAAATATACCAACAAAATATTCCAATATTCGAAAAGCACAAAAACTTAAAAGAACGAAGGAAAACACAAAGAAGATCATGGAATGAGAAGAGATATATAGAGAATGCCAAAATCTCGGGAGAAATGCGCTAGAAAAACTCACAACATGACATGATAAATCAATAAAAATGCAGTGGTGTGTGGATGACAGAGAAAGCAAAGAAACAGATAAAAACCTGTAAGTGATGTGTAACACCCGAGATATTTTGTAGTAGTTAAAATACAAAATTTAGGTAAATAATTGATAGAACTTAATTTAATGTTATTAAAATGCAAAGAAAATATAAAATATAAAATACATAAATAGAAAAGGAAAATAAATAAATTAAATAAAATAAAATAAATTTAAATAAATAAAAAATAAGAAAAAAATAAGAAGTAGGTGGGGTGCACACCTGCGCCCCACAAAAGAAAAGAGAAGGGCCATGTGGCCCTTCTCAAAAAATAAATAAAAAGAAGGTGAGGCGCTAGTGCACCTCACCTTAAAGAAGAAAAAGGGAAAAGAGAAGGGCCGAGCGCCCTTCTCAGTAAAAGAAGAGAAAAAAAAAAAGAAAAAAAGAAAGAAAGAAGAGAGGAGGAGAGTTTTTTTAAGGTTTTTCAAATCTATGGAGATCTGAGCTTCAAATCTCAAAACTAACTTCGGAAACGTGATCTACACGTGTGGATCCACGTTTTGACCGATTGTTTTGAGGTAAATTACTAAATTTATATTTTTGGATTTTTCGGTAAAATCTCATAAAATGTGAGCTTAATCCTTTTGTTCTTTAGGTATTTGGCTACTAGGAGGTTGTTTGAGGCTATCCAAACCTCAGATTTTGGTTTGGTGAACTTTGGGTAAGATTTCTCTAACCCTAACTTTTGGGTATAACTATTTAAGTAGTGTTGTATGTGATTAACCCTAAGTGAATACTTATGGGTTAATATTAGTGCGGGTAGATTAGCATTTTTAAATTATGGGTATGTGTTTTGAAACCCTAGAATTTTATGGGTAATTTATGACATAGCCTTTGAGTGATTCAAAGTGCTACTTAGTGCAATTAATAAAAATGAAGCTAAATTAGTGCATTATATTGTGTTTTAGTGGCACTTTGCGAGTTAAACTTAGAGTCGTCGAAATTGGTGTGCGAACGGCCTAAGGTGAGTATTCTACTCACTGAGGAACCCTAGGAACTTAGACTTACGTATTGTTGTGTTTGGTTGCATTTATGATTATAGAATTTGTTGGTGAAGATATACGTAATTGAATTGTGAATTGTGATGATAAGTTGATATTGATAGTGTTTGGTTGTTTATGATTATGGAATTTGTTGATAAAATTGTTTGTGATTGAGTTGGGATATATTGGATTGTAAATTGTATGGATAAATGGATGTTGATGAACCATGGTTATATTTATGATTATGGAATTTGTTAATAAAATTGTATGGATAAATAGATGTTGATGAGTCTTGGTCATAATTATGGTTATGGAATTTGTTGATAAAATTGTTTGTGATTGAGTTGGGATATATTGGATTGTAGATTGTATGGATAAATCTTGGTTGTATATGGTTGCGGAATTTTAATGGGGATATGTATTGATGAATGAGTTGTGAAGTGTCGAATTAAGAATTATGTTGAGATGGTTTAATTTGATATGTGGGAATTATTAGGGATTGAATAGCATGATGTTGAATATATATATGTGGTAGAATTGTGCATGTGTGTAGATGGGAAAATTGTTTGGACATACATGTGTAACAATAGGCGTATGATGTGGTAATTTGGATTAATGAGAACTTGTAGTTGATAGATGGTAAGTCCAATGTTGTGGTATCTGGCATAGTGGTAGGTCAGAGGGTAGTAGCACTTGTGAGATGTGTGGTAAGCCTAGCATTGAAGTGCTAGCACACGTGAGATGTGTGCCTTGCGGGTCGTAGCTTTACGGGCGGTGTTAACGGTAAGCCTAGCATTGAAGTGCTAGCACTTGTGAGATGTGTGGTAAGCCTAGCATTGAAGTGCTAGCACACATGAGATGTGTGCCCTGCGGGTCGTAGCTTTATGGGCAGTGTTGACGGTAAGCCTAGCATTGAAGTGCTAGCACTTGTGAGATGTGTGGAATATTTTTATGGTATACGTGGAATATTGTTAGTAGAAACCGTGATAATATAAGTGTGTGAAGATCAACGTGACTTGTACTCGATAATGTGTTGTTGTGTGAACTTAATGATTTGTGAATAACGCTGTTGAACCCTGCATGTAATTAGGTTTGTGTATATTGTATACTTAGTGAGTTTTATACTACTGATGCCTCGGTACTTCTTATTGAGGTGGTGAACTCACACTTTCACCTATACGGATGTGGCTACCACTACAACCGTATAGATGGAGCTTCTTTCGATGCAGGTATTGATGATGTGGAGGATGACTCCGTTGCACACTATGTGGAGTACCACGACTAAGCACGCCGCTTGAGTCGTAGGTGTGTCGGACTTGGATTGTCCCTTTTGTGTATTTTGTATATGGCTAGTGTGACTTGTAACACGTAGATGTAGCCATTCTTTTGTATGCATAATTTATGCTTAAGTCCCTTTTGTGTATTTTGTATATGGCTAGTGTGACTTGTAACACGTAGATGTAGCCATTCTTTTGTATGCATAACTTATGCTTAAGCCTTAAACAGATAGACATTAATAGGCTCTTTTGTGTAATGAACAGTATGATTATAATGTTAACTTCTGCAGTTAGATTTTGTATTCCGCTGCATATATTATGTAACTCTGATATATCAGGTACATGTTAAGGAATGAGTACTATGAGTTAGCTTAGTGAGATGTAGTCATGCCACTGTGATAACTCATTTGTATGTTTTCAAAAAAAAAAAAGGGGGGTCGTCACATGATGAGTGTCAAATATTGTATATTTGGACCCCTTAATTTGTATTTGTTAAACCTTTAGCTTTGTTAGTTTATGATTTCTAGGTTAGTTTTGGTGTTTTAGTGTTTTGCAGGACTTTGAGATAAAATGCAGTATTTCTATGGGACTTGTAAAGAAATAGGAGAAGAAGTCGTTAGAGCCATCCAAAACACGGGTGTTAGGGCTGACGTGGCAGCATTTTGGAGAATCAAGCACCTGGAAAACACACAAGGGCTCAAGCACGATCTCGATCGATCGACCAAAATAGTCGATCGAGCGCATTGTCGATCAATTGACCAAAATAGTCGATTAAGCGACAATCAGGGCTGATGTTGCATGCACGAATTCCAATGCTCTGACGACTGCTGACAATCCTATTAGGGTTTTCTAGGGGTAGAGGCGCCATTTTTGAAAATATGACCTAAACCCTAGAGTTCTTTTCTCCTATTAGGGTTTAGAGGGGTAGATGTGTCATTTTGTAAAAGTTGGTTTTGACCAAATGTTCTGTTATAAATACCCCATGCTAGGCACCACTTAGAGCACCAATTTCCTTCAAAGCACTTGTCTTAGCTCTTGTCTTTTCTTTTGTAAGTTGTTACTTCGTTCAAATTTATTTTAATTTAAAGTTATTTTATTTTCCATTCTTCTTTCTTTTCTTCGCTATTTTAATTCATCGCTTTAATTTAATTTTCCACTCTTCTTGTTTCTTTTCATCAATTTAAATTATTTCTTTCTTTTTGTTTATCGTTATTTTCTGTTCTTCGTTCCTCTCTCATTATTTTAATTTATCACCTTTTTTATTTTTTATTTTATTTTTATCATTTTATGTTTTCATTTCAAGAGTATTTGGTGTTTTTAGTCATAAGAGGCTAAAATCCTCAACTAAGGTTGAGGATGAAACCTTATCAATGATAACACCTATACTCTTGTCATGATATTCATAGATTCAATGTTCTTATGTATATTCAAGTTCCATGTCAATTTATTGAATTATATTCTTTAGATTGATAATTTTTATTGGATGTTTGTTGTAATTCAACCGATAGATACATTGATTGATTTCTTTGAGATTGTGACATCTATTGTGATTTCCGAATACAATAGATGATTTCGATTCTAAAGGGATAATCGTTGTGATTTGTTTGTGTTGAATTCTTCAAATGTTTTCACGCTTTGTTACTTAAGAATTTGAATATCGAGCTTCTTGAATTGAATTTATGAATAAAATGCAAGAGTAATGTGTTTGATTTGATTTGGTGAATTCCGATACCTTAGCGTTTTTCTTCTTTGCGTATTTACTCATATTTTATTTATTTATTTTGTTTCTTAGTCCTTAAAAGAAATCAAAAATCTTGGCTCTAGGTTAAAATAAAGTTAATTTAAATAGAAATTAATTTTTTCTTTCTTTACACACACTTCCTTAAGGAACGATCTCGCATTTGCATGTACTATGCTACATACGACTCGTGCGCTTGCAAGTATCAAAATTTGCACATCAAAGTTTTGGAGCCGTTACCGGGGAGGTGCTGCTTTGTAAGAAAAAATAAAAAATCAAGTTCTGTTTATTTTAATTTTGTTTCCTACTAGATTTTTTTAAAAAAATAATTTTTTTTTTATTTTTTTTATTTTTTTTTATTTTTTATTTTTTTATTTTTTTAAAGAAAAGAAAAGAGCAAGGATTTCTGTTTTGTCGTTATTTCAGGTTCTGCGGAATTTTGCAAAGTCCATCGAGCAACCATCAAATTCGATCGAGCGCTTTATAGATCGAGCGACCTTGGGAGTCGATCGATTGAACCAACATGGATGGCATTACCTGGAGAAGTTTAGTAGTGGAAATTTTTTGTCAAAAATTACTTTTGGTCCAATCTTGTAAGTTTTATTTTTTACCTTTTTGGTATCTTTGTTTCGTTTTATGCATTCATGATTAGGCTTGATTTTCTCTTATTTATTTTGTTTGTGCTATTTTTCTTTTAATCTTCAAAAATAAAAATTAAAAAAAATTTAAATATTAAAAAATAATAAGAGAAAAGAGAAGACTTTGCTAGTGTGGGTCTACGGAGCTATCTAAGGGGCAAAATCAAGGCAAATTCTGGCTAGGAAGGTCTTAGGATTTAAGAGTGTCCGTGTGACCACCCTCACCTTCTTGGGAACTAACTTGGATTACACCTTGGAGAATTTTGTTTATCCTACTTGCAATTTCTTTTCTCTATCTTGTTTTTTTTTTTTCCTTTATTTGTTTTTTAATTTTTTTTTTCTATCTTGCTTGTTTTTTTTTTTTCTTTTTCTATCTTGCTTGTCTTGTGGTTAATTTTTCTTTGGAATTCTGTGTATGCTTGGTTAGAGATCCTTGAATTTAGAATTGTTACCCTTAGATCCTGATCTAGATAGGGTGTTTAGGAAATTGTGCAGAACACCTGTTGAGCGAAGAACCATATCTGAGATGGGAGACAACATGGCAGGAAATCCGAATGTGAATGTGGAGCAGCCTGAGCAGCCAAGAGTAGAAAACGTGGACCATACTTGATCACGCGGGGATTTATTCGCACCCATTGCGACAAACTCTGCTTCATGTATAGTATTGCCACCCATCAATGCCACCCATTTTGATCTAAAACCACATGTCATCCAACTCTTGCCCTCATTCCATGGCTTGGACCTCGAGAATCCTTACAGCCATGAGAAAAAGTTCAAAGATATCTATGCTACTTTTAAATTTCAAAACTTTTCTGAGGAGTCTATGCACCTTAGACTTTTTCCCTTCTCGCTTCACGATAGAGCCAAGGCATGGCTGGATTCAAACATGCCTGCGTCTATCACATCTTGGGATAATTTGCTATCCAAGTTTTACAACAAAGTTTTCCCAATGTCCAAGGTGAACGAATGTAGAAAGGAAATAAGTTCTTTTACTCAGGAGGAGGATGAAAATTTTTTTGAGAGTTGGGAAAGATTTAAAGACATGTTGATCAAGTGCCCACCACATGGATACGAGAAATGGAGACTCGTGCAGTTCTTTTTACCAAGGATTGACTCAATCCAGCTGCAGAATGATCGAGTCAATAAATGGAAGCGCATTTCTGAGTTTGACAGGAGAAGAAGCATATCGAACCTTAGATCAGTTGTTTGACAACTCCCAGCAGTGGGATTTTTCAAGCTGTCGGGATAAATCTGCGCGCATCCAAAAGAAGGGAGGCATCTATGAGGTGAAGGAAGATATTGAGCTAAAGATGAAGTTAGATGCCTTCACTAAGAAGGTCGATGCTCTCGTCATAGGAAAATCCATCAATGCTACAAACCCATTTCACGTAGATTGTTGTTCCATCTGTGCTAGTCCCATTCACTCAGCAAAGACTTGTCCTTCTTTGCCAACCTTTGTTGAGTCATCAATGGAACAAGTCAATGCTTTCAATGACTTTAGGAAGCAATCCAATGGACCCCCTCTCTGAGACCTACAATCCTGGGTAGTGAAACCATCCTAATTTTTTCGTGGAAGTAGAGCCCACCAATGAATCAAGGGGGGGCCCCTCATCAAGCCCATAATCAATACCCCCCCAGATTTCATCAACCGATTCATCATTAGGGTTGTTAAGCGCCGCCAGCACCATCTGTTAGTATTTTGGCCTCATTCCGTGTTTGGACAAAATCACTTATATGTAAGGATGCTGCAAACAGGGATTCTACTATTTAGAGTGAAGTCAGAAGAATTTCAAAGTTCCCTGTCAGCCGTCCGGACGATGTGTTATCCCGTCCGGACGCCCATCTGTCTACTGCTCCATCCATCCGGACGATGTGTCATCCCATCCGGACGCCAGTCAGTCCAGCATCATCCGTCCGGACGATGTGCTTCTTCCGTCCGGACACTTCACTGTATCGAGAAGTTTCTGTGCCACCTTGCTCTGTCCAAGCGTTTCAACAGCACGTCCGGACGCCTATCAGTTCTCGAACGGTTCACTGATTCTTTCCAAGTTCCAAGAAAGGGAAGATCAATCAACCGTCTGGACGATGAGATATACTGTCCGGACGCGTATCTCCGTAAGGCAAGAATCACAGTTCAAAATGAACCGTCCGGACATCTGACAGCTGTGGTCCAGACGCTGGTGCATTGTATATGGTAATTGACGATTCAACTTCAACCGTCCGGACATCTCCCCCTTATGGTCCGGACGCTCACACATCAGATATGGAAATTGCGTGTTGAAGTTTAGCCGTCCGGACGCTCCTGCCCCTTGGTCCGGACGCGCGAAGCCTGTTATGGAAATTACTTGCAGTGGACGTGCGTCCGTCCGGACGATCAAGCCATCCCGTCCGGACGGTGTTCTTATACAGGAAAGATTTCTCCGTGGAATTTTCGGAAAACCCTGTCGCACAGTTGTCTGTCTGGACGGTCACGGTCCACCGTCCGGACGGCTCACAGGCTTATTTTGCCTGACGCCCATTCTGACCCCCAAACTATAAATAGGGGTCCTTGGGCACTTAGAGCTGTAAGAATTCGGTGGTGAATTCTCTACAACTTAGAGACATGATATTTCCTCTAAAGCCTTGCCAAGGGTGTGAATTCCATTAGAGCTTAGAGAAGTCATCAATCCCTCTGAAGCCGTTTTACAAGTGTGCTGTGTTGTAAACCGAAGTCAATCTTAGAGGTCGGCTCTAAGGTAAGGAGTTCCATTGAAGACCCCTACAGGTAGGTGAACCTGGTTGGGAAGCGTTCGTGTTGGGTTACACGTCAGAGATCAAGGTACGACCACTGCATCGGTACATGTGAGTGTTACTGTCTTGTATCTAGCTATGTCTCCTGAATAGTGGAATTCCTAGGTTTGGCTGCCCCGGAGTGGTTTTTCTCTTAACTGAGTTTCCACTTCGTCAACAAAAATCTCTGCGTCATTTACTTTCCGCTGTGCTTTAATTTTTGTTGACACTTATGCACACATTTTACTTTTAGAAGTCATTTCAATTTTTCAATTGGTATCAGAGCCGGCACACTCTGTTTAGGATTTAATTCCTGAGTGTGATCCTCATCTCTTTGTAACTTCTATTTTTTATTACACCTTTTATCATGAATTCTTCTCAGTTATCAAATGAGGATTCTGATATTAAGCTCTTGAAGGTTTTTAATAAATTGAAGAATGATCATCATTCTAAAATTTCACATAAAGAGCTTAAAAAGGTGAAGCAAGAAAAAGAGTCTTTGATTGTTCAATTGTCTGAATCACATGCCTTAATTGACTCTTTGAGATCTGAGAATACCATGCTGTTTAACATTATTGATTCACTAGAGATTAAATTAAAAGATTCTGTTTTCTCTAGTGATAATTTGAAAAGCATGATGTGTATTCATTTAGATATTTCCAACAAGCCTAATTTAGTTGTTGATGATTTGAGTGCTTCTACTTCACATGTTTCTGATTCTGAATTAGATTCCTTTATTATTGAGCCTGTGATAGTAGACACTACTTGTTTGGATGATTCTTGCTTGAATGATTGTGTGATGCCAAAATCCAAAGACACAGGTACACATGCTCATGGTAAGTTTGTCCCTACTTGTCATAATTGTGGGAAGATTGGTCATATTAGGCCAAATTGTTGTTTGTTGAAATCCCATAGGCCTTGGATCAAGCGGGATGCTATGAGGAAATGTAAAGTTGAGGATTCTTCCTCATCAAAATATGTTCCTCCGCATAGGAGACATATAGAAGGTAAGGGCACTGTTATGTATAAGAATGCTAACCATAATTTTGTAAAGAATGTCAAGAAGTATTCAAACAAAAGAAGCTTGCCAACCTGTCATCATTGCGGCATCATCGGTCACATCTGACCCAAATGTCCACAACTCCAGAAGTTGAAGTTTCAGAGGAAGCTGCCAATAAGAGCTACACCTCCGATGGCTTTTCAGGCTTTACGGCATCAGCAGAAGTTTATTCCTGCTAATCAAAGTGGCAAATCAAGGCGCTACAAGAGAAAGCCGCATAAGCCCAATGGCAGCCATGCCCATGAAGGATTGCTAAACCTAATACAAGGTATGCTACGGAGAATGGACAACATGGGCAAAACCTGCAAGCTACCGCCTCGGGTGAAGCAAGTATGGGTCAGGAAGGATGTGACCATTCACCCCTTGAGGGGGAGTGGACTTACCTAGTAAGGTGAAGTATCCCATGCCTAGGATTGTGGTTCCTTAATCCTAGTGCATGTCAGGTATGTTTACAGTGCATTGTCTATCTTGTCATATTCATGCCTTGCATTCTGTTTGAGGAACTGTTTATTTTATCCCCATATTTTCTCTTGTTATTTTGAGAAGCTTCTGCAGATATTTTTGGGGATGACAGTTAAAGTACGTCGGGCGGCTGCTTCTCTGTCTTGGTATTTCTAAACCTCTCTCCATGTGGATAGGTTTGGTTTTACCTTACATGCTGGGATTAGATGTCAATTCCTTTTTCTAAGCATGTGTTTGTTGTTTTTCTGTTTATCGGTTTTCAACAAAAAAAAAAAATTGGGGAGAATTTGCAAGATTTTCTTTCTCTTGGCTTATTAGGTACTGTGTGTATCCTTACCTGATATCTCTCCTCTGTGAGCATTAATTTACTATGCTTAGATATATTCGAGAGTTTTGACTATATTAGCCAAGTGTTTTTCCTATTTATGCAAAAGTAGGATAGCTTTTTTCCTCATGCGATGGAAAAAGTGCACTATCCCGGGCTCCCCTAAGGTACTTCTTTCCTTCTCTGACTCGTTGCTTTTGGAGATTTTGGATATGAGTAGAAGTCCTTGATTAGATGGCCAAATTGACCACAGGCTAGTTGAACCTAGCATCTATAAATTCTGGCACTCCCTTCAGTTTGCAGTACCATAAGATTCGAGCAGTAATTCATAAAAAGTTATGTGCTTTAAATTTGTTTAATCACTGCTTATGTGCTTAAATTTACCTTGCCCTCTATGAGCAAGTAAAAATTTATCTTGTCCTACATGGTACAAGTAAAACAGAATATGTGCTGTTTCTTTGGGGGAGTGTATCAGATGAGGGTGGCTAGGCCCTAGTAAGTTATAAGGTTTGACTTTTGGCTTATCTGTCTCTGATTTTCTCTCGTGCCTAGAAAATCTAGTTGCTCTTTGTCATGTCTTGGAAAGTCATACCATGTGGGAAAAGAGTCTCCACACACACACGCATTGCATGAGTTGAGTTGCCTATTTGAATTTTCTGTGATCAGGAAAAGTTATTTGTGCTTATTGAAATCTCAACTCTCTTTTTTATCTCTGCTTAGTTTTGAGATGCTCTCTGATTGTGTTATCAGTTGATTATACATGCGTGTTTCTGAAACTGCCTTTGGAAAAATTATTTGTCTGCAAATTTTCCTCAAGTTTCAAAATTTTCAGTGTGTTGTGTTTGGATGGACTTATTCTTACGTCCAAAACGAGAGCAGTCTTACCATATGCTGACCTAGCAATTGCTCATCCGGTCAGGATCTCTATTGGTTTAAGACTTGCTTCTCTTTCTCTGCCATACACACATCTTTGCATTTTTATTGATTTATCATGGCATCTTGTGTGTTTTTTTTTTCTCGTGGATTTCTCCCGAGATTTTGGCATTTGTTGCACATCTCTTCTCATCCCATGATCTTCTTTGCATCTTCCGTTATTCTTTTAAGTCTTTGTACTTTTAGAATATTGGAATATTTGTTGGGATATTTTCTTGAGATATTGTACATGAATAATCCTTTTCTGTCAGTGTATTGGGCTGATCATGATATATTTATGCCTTATGAGTAGCTGCATTGCTTATATTTCTCTTTGGCATCCATTTGACAGCCGTGTTAAATACCACATTATGTTTGGAACTAACAGGATCTAATGGTATTTTTGGAGATATTTCTGATTGGTTTTTCAGGGATACGACATCCAGCGGCTTCCAGCACAGTGATTGACAGATGCATCCTTTGGAAAACTGACTATTGTTGAAGTCAGATGTTCAATTTCCAAAGGTCTTGGGATTTGATACTTGGAGGATTTCTGTTCCTCTCTTTTGGGCCATTTACAGACGTTTCTCTACTTTCCTATTGTTCTGGATTTTAGAACGTTTTTGTTTGTGGATAATATTACTCCGTTTACCCTTGTCCTTCTGAGACATTAAGGGGGAGTAATTGTTGTGTGGTTTTTCTCATTACTCTGTTTTACCCTTTGTCCCTTTGTGACAAAAAGGGGGAGTAATTGTTTATTTTGGACCGGGAATGTATTTCCAAACCGGTCAAGTGATTTTTGTCCCAGAATGGCCAAAGGGGGAGTTTATTAGTATTTTGGCCTCATTTTGTGTTTGGACAAAATCACTTATATGTAAGGATGCTGCAAACAGGGATTCCACTGTTCAGAGTGAAGTCAGAAGAATTTCAAAGTTCCCTGTCAGCTGTTCGGACGCCCATCTGTCTACTGCTCCATCCGTCCAGACGATGTGTCATCCCGTCTGGACGCCAGACAGTCCAGCATCATTCGTCCAGACGACGTGCTTCTTTTGTCCGGACACTTCACTGTATCGAGAAGTTTCTGTGCCAGCTTGCTCCGTCTAGACGTTTCAGCAGCACGTCCGGACGCCTATCAGCTCTCGAACGGTTCACTGATTCTTTCCAAGTTCCAAGAAAGGGAAGATCAATCAACCGTCCGGACGATGAGATATACCGTCTGGACGCGTATCTCCTTAAGGAAAGAATCACAGTTCAAAATGAACCGTTCGGACATCTGACAGCTGTGGTCCGGACGTTGGTGCAAATTTCGCTGAGAAATCTTTCCTGTTTAAGAGCCGCGTCCGGAAGGGATGGTACATCGTCCGGACGATCGCACGTCCGCTGCAAGTAATTTCCTTATAAGGGTTTACGCGTCTGGATCAAGGGGGATGAGCGTCTGGACGGCTGAACTTCAACACGTAATTTCCATATCTGCTATGCGCTCGTCCGGACCATGAAAGGCAGTCGTCCGGATGGTTGAAGTCGAATCGGCAATTTCCATATTAGTTGCACTCGCGTCTGAACCAAGGATGACTGACGTCCGAACGGTGATATTTGAATTACGATTCTTGCCTTAAGGAGACTCGCGTTCGGACGGGATACCACATCGTCCGGACGGTTGAATCAGTCTTCCTATATTTGAACTTGGAAAGAATCTGAAGCTGGTCGAGTACTGATAGGCGTCCGGACGTCCTGCTGAGTTGTCCGGACGGATGCAAGCTGGATAGAAACTTCTTGACACAGTTGAGGGTCCGAACGAAAATGCATGTCGTCCGGACGGATGATGCTTGGTCTGACTGGCGTCCGAACGGTATGGCACATCATCCGGACGGATGGAACAGTGGTCAGATGGGCGTCTGGACGGGATGGCTTGATCATCCGAACGGCTTACAGGGAACCGAAATCTTTGATCTTTCACGCAGTGCAAAGTTTTCTGAGAGTGCTCTGAACAGTGGAATCCCTGTTTACAGCATCTTTACACACACAAGTGATTTTGTCCAGAATGAGGCCAAAATACTAATAGTGTGTGTTTGTGTGCAAACAAATATCTTAAATGCGGAATTTAAATAAGACAAGATATTTGTTATGAAAAGGAAACTCTATGAAGAGAAAAAAAAACCACTTCGGGGCAGCCAAACCCAAGAAATCCACTATCTAAAAACAGAGCTAGGTACAAGAAACTCGTACTCACATAACCCTATGAAGTAGTCATACCTTTAACTTTGACGTGTAACCCAACACGAACGCTTCCCAACCAGATCTTCTACCTGAAGGGGTTTTTGATGGATTCCTTTACCTTAGGGCTGACCCCTAAGATAGACTTCACACGAACAACTTAGCACACACCGGCAACGGCTTCAAGAGACCTCAAAAACTGCTGAGATTCAGACTCTAGCTGGCGAGCGTCTGGATGGAGAATAGCCTCGTCCGGACCGTTTTCTGCGATATCCTTTAAGAAATAGGGCAATACTATCTTTATCAGGTTCACGTCCGGACTGCATGACCCGAGCGTCTGGATGGTCTTTGCTAAAATCCTTTCCGTGTTTGAACGGAACTCTGGAATATTCTGAACTATTGGACTTCGTCTAGACGTGTTGCCACGTCGTCCGGAAGGCTTGTAGAGACTTCCCAAATAGTGTCGACTTTTAAAATTAAACTCCTTGTTGAATATTGATTAACCAATCATCCGAACGGTATTGCTTTGACGTCCGGACGGCTTCATCGTTATCTGCTGGACACTGAGGAGCGTTTGGACGCCTTCAAAAGCCAGTTCAGACGGTTGCACAGGAACCGATTGTTTTTGTCTTGGATTTTGCAAGGACTTTTCATGGTCATCTTTAAGCAACTTGTGATCAATTATTGTCTTTGATTTGATCATTGTCTGTATACATGAAGATTCTGATTTGAAAACCGACCATCCTGTTAAAACGCAACCATTACATAAAGTTTTTTTGTTTTATCCAAAAATGTAGCCAATATAAAATACTAACAAACTCCCCCTTTGGCCATTCTGGGACAAAAACACTTGACCGATTTGGAAACACATTCCCGATCTAAAAAAACCAAAAAATACTCCCCCTTTTTGTCACACAATGACAAAGGGTAAACAGAGTATTAATTAAAAACCATATGTGTTTAATCAAAATGTCAACACAATTTTAAAATTGTTTACATACAAGCAAACAACAAAAAGAACAATAATAAAAAAAAATCAGTTCTCATCATCAGCCGTGGGGTGATGGTACTGCAGGCACTCGCGGATGTCAATCTGACATTGTTCCACACGCTCTCCAATAAGACTAACTTCAAGCTGGAGAGCTCCCATGGATGACATCCCAAAGAAGTCATGTAAAAACTCAATGTTGGGAGCCTCATTAGGAAAAGGAACTCTAGAGACTGGTAGAACAGGAACCTCGATCACAGAATTGATAAGCTGGGGGTCTATCAAAATTGTCTGGCCTCTGACCATAGTCTGCATGATTAGTCCTCTATCATCATCCTGAATGACAATCATATGGCCATAAAATTCCGACACCAGTCTAGAAAAGGCCTGGCAGGCACAATTATATAGGTATCTAGGTACTCCCAGTTGTTCTCCAGGAGCATCTGAGCGATGGGAAGCAAAACTGGGTCTCGCAAAGAAGATTCCGCTAAGATAGGACCTGTCGTGATTGCATACGATGCAACCAGTCAATAACTAATTCTTCAATTCTTTGCCTGACACGGGGAGGTGAGTCATCAGAAGACATAATTTCTAGACTAAAAAAAAAAACACAAACAGAAATTCATGAAAACATTAATTTATGTTAGTCCAAAAAAAAATTGGGGCATTATAACGGCTGTAAAATGGACTATCCATAAATTAAAACATCAAGAAAACACAACCCAAACAATATTGAGAACCAAATATGCAGAATATCAATCTCAAATAATAACATATGTTGAGGAATAATTCACATTAAACTCAACATAATAGAAACCCAAAAACACCCTATTTTAAGCATAGAAACGTAAAAGAAATTAGTAAAAAAGTATTAAAAACATACCTGGGGTGGAGAGAAACTACAAAGATGACACGTGCACGTGAGAAATACACATAAAAATCACAAGGAACACGTACAAGACGACAAAAAGAACCAAAAAGGGCGAAAAAAATGGGTTGCGGCGCAGGGAGAACGCGATTTAACCCTACAGGGTTTACCGTCCGGACGGAACTTAAATGACGTTCGGACGTAGTGCCACGTAGAGATCCCAAAAATACGCTCGTCTGGACGAATTAACCGTATCGTCCGGACAACCAAAATAACCATCCGGACATACAGGATCACCGTCCGGACGTCCCAAAAACACCGTCCAGACGCTTCACACAAAAGAATTTGAAAAAGAGAGGAAAAAGAGCAGAAAAATATTTCCCAAATAATTTCCAGAGCACGCATGTATATAACACTGATATCTTACTTCAATTAGCATTTTTAAAAAAAAAATCCCAAGATATAATTGAGAGTTATGTTTTAATCACCACGAGAATTTCCTTGCAAAATGACATTTTTCAATAGACAACTTAACTCATGCAATGCGTGTGTGTGTGAAGACTTTCTCAATAAGGTATGAAGTATGCTAATATGACTTAAATCACCCGAATTTTTCAAAGAGGAGAGAAAATCAATGTTGTATCAGTCAAAAGTCAAACCTTATTGATGAGTGCCAAATATTGTATATTTGGACCCCTTAATTCACATTTGTTAAACCTTTAGTTTTGATATTTTTTAAAGTTTTTGGTTAGTTTTTGTATTTTGGTATTTTGCAGATCATTGAGAGAAAACAGTATTTTTAAAGTGAAAAATGCAAATTTTGGAAGTCAAAATCGGATGGGATTAAATTTCAGGTTCTGCACAAGTCACAGTATTTTGACCATAACTTTCAGATCAAGTATCGGATTAAAGTGAAATCAGTGGAGTTAGAAAGCTAATTCAAAATGCTACAAATCATTGTGAAATATAGTTTTCCTAATTCGAATGTTTGCTACGTCATAAGTTCCCCGCAATATAAGAACGCGAATTTCCTTGCTCCTGGTAGCTGCAGACACTCCAAACCCTAACATTCTTTTCTCTTATTAGGGTTTTTGAGGGGTAGAGGTGCCATTTTGAAAATATGGCCCTAAACCCTAGCGTTCTTTTCTCCTATTAGGTTTTAGAGGGGTAGAGGTGCCATTTTGTAAAAATTAGGTTTAACCTAATTTTCTGTTATAAATACCCCATGCTAGGCACCACTTAGGGCATCAATTTTTCTTCAGAGCACTATTTTAGCTCTCGTCTTATTCCTTATTTTGTTAGTGTTACTTTGTTATGATATTATTTTACTTTTATAATATTTAAATTTTTAGTTCTTCTTCTTCTTGTTCCTTATCAATTTTAATTCATAGCACTTTTAGTTTATTGTTATTTAATTTTTCGAACTCCCTTTCTTTTCCATTATTTCGTTTGTTGTTTTTTTTTTTTAATTTATGTTCTTTTGTTCTTCCTTTTTCTTTTCATTTTATTTTATTATTATGATTTCATTTCAAGATTGCTCGGTATTTTTAGTCATGAGAGGCTAAAATCCTCAACTAAGGTTGAGGATGAAACCTCATCAATGATAACACCTTCGCTCTTGTCATGATATTCATAAATTCAATATTTATTTATATTCAAATTCTATATCAATCTCTTTAGATTGATGATTTTTATATATATATATATATATATTTGTGTAATTCAATCGATGGATACATCGATTGATTTCTTTAAAATTGGGGTATCTATTGTGATTTCCGGATACAATAGATGATTTCAATTAAAAAAAGGGATAATCGTTGTAATTTGTGAATTGAGTTATTCAAATATTTTCATGTTTTGAATTTGAATATCGGGCCTATTAAATTGAATTTATGAATAAAATGTAAGACTAGGGTGTTTGATTTGGTTTGGTGAATTCCGATATCTTAGTGTTTGTTTTATAAATTGTTCTTGTTTATTTTAATTTCGTTTATTATTTTGTTTACAAAAAAAAATTCCACATCTTTGGGTCTAGGTTAAAATAAGATTAATTTAAATAGAAATTGATTTTCGTTTGTTTACACACACTTCCCTGTAGATACGATCTCGTACTTGCGCATGCACTATGCTACATATGACTCGAGCGCTTGCGAGTATTAAAATTTGCACATCAAGTTTTTGGCGCCATTGCCGGGGAGGTGTTGATTTGTAAGAAAGAAATCAAGTTTTGTTTATTTTAATTTTGTTTTTCTACTAGATTTTTTTTTTCTCAATCTTTCTATTTCTATTTATGACACAAAAAAAAAAAAAAAAAAAAAAACACACACACAAAAGAAAAAAGCAAGGGTTTCTGTTCTGTGGTTGTTTCAAGTTGTGCGGAATTTTGCGAAGTCAATTGAGCGACCGTCAAAGTGGATCGATCGAACCAACAGAGGAGGCGTTACCTGGAGAAGTTCAGTAGCAGAAAATTTTTGCCAAAAATTTTTTTTTGGTCCAAGCCCGTAAGTTTCAATCCTTGCCTTTTAAGTGTTTTGTTGTATGCATTTGTGTTAGTCTTGGATTTTTATTTTTTTTCTTATTTATTTTGTTTGTGCTATTTTTCTTTTAATCATTTAAAAAAATAAAATAAAATAACAAAAAATAATAAGAGAAAAGAGAAGACTTTGCTAGTGTGAGTCTACAGAACTCTATCTAAGGGGCAAATCAAGGCAAATTCTGGCAAGGAAGGTCTTGGGATTTAAGTGTGTCCAGTGTGACTCCCCTCACCTTCCTGGGAACTAACCTAGATTGCACCTTGGAGAATTTTGTTTACCCTACTTGCAATTTCTTTTCTCTATCTTGTTTATTTTTTTTATTTTATTTTTTATTTTTTTGTCCTTCTTTTCTATCTTGTTTGTTTTGTGGTTAAATTTTGTTTGGAATTCTGAGTATGCTTGGTCAGAGATCCTTGAACTTAGAATTGTTACCCTTAGATCCCGATATAGATAGGGTGTTTAGGAAAAAGCGCAAAACGCCTGTCCGAGCAAAAGTTGAGTGAAGAACAACTTCTGAGATGGGAGACAACACGGAAGGAAATCCCAATGTAAATGTTGTGCAGCCTGAGCAGCCAAGAGCGGAAAATGTAGACTACACTAGATCACTCAGGGATTTATTTGCACCCGTTGCGACGAACTCTGCGTCATGTATAGTTTTGCCACCCACCAATACCACCCACTTCGATCTAAAACCACATGTCATCCAACTCTTACCCTCATTCCATGGCTTGGGCCTCGAAAATCCTTATAGCCATGCAAAGAAGTTCAAAGATATCTGTGCTGCTTTCAAATTTCAGAACTTTTTTGAGGAATCTGTTCATCTTAGGCTCTTTCCATTCTCTCTTCACAATAGAGCCAAGGCATGGCTGGATTCAAATATGCCTGGTTCTATCACATCTTGGGATAACTTGCTAAACAAGTTTTACAACAAATTTTTCCCAATGTCCAAGGTGAATGAATGTAGAAAGGAAATAAGCTCTTTTACTAAGGAGGAGGATGAAAATTTTTTGGAGAGTTGGGAAAGATTTAAAGAAATGTTGATCAAGTGCCCTCCTCATGGATACGAGAAATGGAGACTCGTGTAGTTCTTTTACCAAGGATTGACTCAATCCAGCCGCAGCATGATTGAGTCATTGAATGGAGGCGCATTTATGAGTTTGACGGGAGAAGAAGCATATCGGACCTTGGATCAGTTGTCCGACAACTCCCAACAGTGGGATTTTTCAAGCTATCGGGATAGATCAGCTTGCATCCAAAAGAAGGGAGGCATCTACGAGGTGAAGGAAGATATGGAGCTAAAGATGAAGTTAGATGCCCTTACTAAGAAGGTCGATGCCCTCGTCATAGGGAAATCCATCAATGCGGCGAACCCATTCCATGTGGATTGCTGTTCCATCTGTGCTAGCCCTATTCACTCAGCACAAACTTGTCCTTCTTTGCAAACCTTTGTCGAGTCATCAATGGAACAAGTTAATGCTTTCAATGACTTTAAGAAGCAATCCAATGGACCTTTCTCTGAGACTTACAATACTGGGTGGCGAAACCATCCTAATTTTTCGTGGAAGCAGAACCAACCAATGAATCAAGGGGGGAGCCTCTCATCAAGCCCATAATCAATACCCCCCCGGATTTCATCAACCGGTTCATCATCAGGGTCGTCAAGCACTACCAGCACCAACATACCAACCCCCTATTCAAGCCCAAGCCTCTTCTTCACAGCCCACGGTAGAGGACGCTCTCAAGGCCTTCATGCAGCTTACAGGCCAATCCATCAATGAAGTGAAGAATGCTACCATGGTGAACACCCAGGCTATTGCCAAGATGGAGACTCAAATTGGGCAGATTGCTAATCACCTGGGTGAGAGAGAAAAAGGAAAGCTTCCTAGCCAGCCCGTGCCAAATCCAAGGTTACAGATTCAAGGGGAAGTTCATCCAATGTTGTGCAGGGGCAAGAGCATGTTCAAGCGATTGTCTCATTTAGGTCAGGGAGACAAGTGGACAACCAAATGGTTCTTCCTGAAGAGAATCCTGTTGCACAACAAAAGCAAAGAAGTGGCAACACTAAGGAAAAAGATATGGAGCCATCTACAGCCACTATTGAGACCCCTCCTAGGTCATTTATACCTAAGGCGCCCTACCCTGACAGATTACTTGCTCCCAAGAAATGAGGGAAGTTCGAGGACATTCTGGAGGTATTCAAGCAAGTGCATTTTCCATTTTTGGATGCCATTCAGCAGGTTCCGTCTTATGCCATGTTCTTGAAGGACTTGATTACTGTTAAGAGGAAGACCAATGTCCCGAAGAAGGCGTGTTTGACCGAGCATGTCAGTTCGATACTGTGATGTAAGCTGCCCATCAAGCATAAGGACCCTAGATGTCCGACCGTCTCTTGCTTGATAGGAGTTAGTCACATAGAGAAGGCTCTGCTAGATCTTGGAGCAAGTGTCAACCTCCTGCCTTATTCGGTTTACCTACAATTGGGGTTGGGAGAATTGAAGCCTACCTCTATGACGCTCCAATTGGCTGATCGGTCAGTAAAGGTACCACGAGGAATCATTGAGGATGTTTTGATTAAGGTGGATAAATTCTATTTCCCCATGGATTTCATAGTGCTAGACACAGAGCCGGTCCAGAATGTAGGGATTCAAATACCGGTGATTCTAGGGCATCCTTTCTTAGCCACGTCTAACGCCCTCATCAATTGTAGGACAGGGGCTATGAAGATCTCTTTCGACAATATGACTGTGGAGCTGAACATCTTCGACATCAACAAACAACCATTAGAGACTATTGAGATTGGAAGTGCATGCTTGATTAAGGAGATCATTGAAGATACTATTGATGAAACAAGCATTGAGGACCCCCTGGAGGCATGTTTTACTCAATTCGGAGAAGATTTGGACTTGGATAAGCTACTTGAGCAAGCAAATGCCATGTTAGAGTTTGCTCCTCTAGAGAGCAGCAAGGAAGAGGAGGTAGCAGTTTCCGAGCCTCCCAAGTAGGAACTTAAGCCATTGCCTGACAGTCTTAAGTATAAGTTCCTAGGTCTAGCCAAATCTTTGCCAGTAATTATAGCCTCAGACTTAGTTGGTACTCAAGAAGAAAAATTACTGGACGTTTTAAGAGAGCACAAAGAGGCTATTGGTTGGACCATAGAAGATATCCAAGGAATCAGCCCGTCGGTGGTTATGCACAAGATACACTTGGAGGAGGATGCCAAACCATCGAGGAGCCGCAAAGAAGGCTCAACCCAGCTATGCAAGAAGTAGTAAGGGCTGAAGTGATCAAGTTATTGGATGCAGGCATCATATATCCAATCTTTGATAGCAAGTGGGTGAGCCCAATTCATGTTGTACCGAAGCAGGCTCGATTGACGGTAATGGAGAATAAAGATGGTGAGTTAGTGCCAACTCGTGTTCAATCAGGATGGAGAGTGAGTATCGACTACCGCCAATTGAATGCCGCCACTAGGAAGGATCATTTTCCCCTACCTTTCATCGATCAAATGGTGGAACCCTTGGCGGGGCATGCTTATTACTGTTTCTTGGATGGATATTCTGGATACAACCAGGTACCTGTGGACCCCGACGATCAGGAGAAGATGACTTTCACCTACCCTTTTGGCACGTTCGCCTATCGTCGCATGCCCTTTAGGTTATGCAATGCACCCGCTACTTTTCAGCGGTGCATGGTCAACATCTTCTCCGATATGGTAGAACAATTTCAAGAGATCTTCATGGATGACTTCTCTATGCACGGTTCATCTTTTGAGGAATGTCTGCATCACCTCACGTTGGTCCTAGTATGGTGCAAAGAGAAGAACCTGGTGCTAAATTGGGAGAAATACCATTTTACGGTAAAGCAAGGGATTGTGCTTGGACATGTCATTTCTCATTGTGGGATCGAGGTGGACAAAGCAAAGATAGATCTGATATCCAATCTTCCACCTCCACGTACTGTCAAAGAGGTTCGTTCTTTCCAGGGCCATGCAGGATTCTATCGGTGATTCATCAAGGATTTCAGGAAAATCGCCAGGCCCTTATGCAAATTATTGGTAAAAGAGACCCCGTTTATATTTGATGAGGATTGCAAGAAGGCATTTGGGGCTCTAAAGAAGATTTTGACGTCCACACCCATCATCAAGCCACCCACCTGGGGTGTTCCATTTGAGATCATGTACGACGCTTCAGACTATACCGTTGGAGCTGTTTTGGGGCAGCGTATAGACAAACTTCCCCATGTCATCTATTATGCGAGTTGGACGCTTAATGACACTCAACTCAACTATTCGAGCACTAAGAAGGAGTTGTTGGCTGTTGTGTTTGCTTTGGATAAGTTTCGATCATACCTGCTGGGTTCTAAAGTTATTGTCTACTCGGATCATGCAGCCTTGAGGTATCTTTTCTCCAAAAAAGATGCCAAATCTTGTCTCACCCGATGGATTCTACTACTGCAAGAGTTCGACATTGAAATTCGGGATAAGAAGGGTTCTGAAAATGTGGTAGCCGACCATCTCTCTAGGTTGACTGTTGATTTTACAGAGGAGGCCAAGCCCATCTCTGAAACCTTCCCTAATGAGCAATTGATGCACATTGCTCATACCCCTTCACCATGGTTTGCCGATATAGTCAACTATCTTGTCACGGGCCACATGTCTTTACATTGGGGACGACAAGATAAGTCCAAGTTTATGGCCATGGTGAAATATTTTTTCTGGGATGATCCTTGCCTTTTTAAGTATTGTCCTGATCAGATCATTAGGAGATGTATCCCTGAACATGACCAAGTTAATGTCATCTCCTTTTGTCATGATCATGCTTGTGGAGGCCACTTTAGTGCAAAGAAGACCGCTGCAAAGATTTTGCAGTGTGGATTTTATTGGCCTACCTTGTTCCATGACTCTCATACCTACTGTGCCTCTTGTGAGCATTGCTAGAAGCTAGGGAGTATTTCTAGAAGGAATATGATGCCTCTCAACCCCATTCTGATTGTTGAGATTTTTGATGTGTGGGGCATCAACTTTATGGGACCATTCCCAAACTCCTATGGCTATCTTTATATCCTTGTTGCTGTGGACTATGTGTCCAAATGGGTGGAAGCTGCTGCTTGCAAGATCAATGACCACAAAGTAGTGGTTTAGTTTTTGAAGGATAATATCTTTGCTCGTTTTGGTACTCACCGAGCAATCATAAGTGATGGTGGTAAGCATTTCTGCAATAGGATCTTTGAGCAGTTGATGAAAAAATATTTCATCACCCACAAGGTTGCAACCCCATATCACCCTCAGACCAGTGGACCAGTGGAGGTATCTAATAGGGAGATCAAAAGAATTTTGGAGAAGACGGTAAATCCTTCACAGAAAGATTGGTCTATGCGCTTGAATGATGCACTATGGGCATACCGCACAGCCTTCAAGACCCCGATTGGCATATCTCCATATCGGCTTGTCTATGGCAAGGCTTGTCATCTTCCGGTGGAGCTGGAGCATCGGGCTTATTGGGCCATCAAGCAATTGAACTTTGATCTCACAAAGGAAGCTCCAACTCAATGAATTGGAGGAACTGAGGAATGATGCTTACGACTATGCAAGGTTTTACAAGGAATGAATGAAGAGGGCCCATGACCAAAATATTTTGAGACGATCTTTTGAGCCTGGTCAGAAAGTCCTTCTCTACAATTCCCGGTTGCATCTTTTCCCAGGTAAACTCCGATCTCGATGGACGGGCCCATTTATTGTTTGCTCTATTTCTTCTTATGGGGCCATTGAGATCGAGGATCCTACAAATGGTACGACTTTCAAGGTCAATGGGCAAAGGCTAAAACCATTCCTGGAGTTGAAGAGTCCAGAGATTGAGACAACTCTTTTGGAGGACCCGAGCTATTCCAAGTAATTGTTGTCTCTAGAGGAAAGTCTGGCTGAAGACTTAAAACTTAGCGCTTGTGGGAGGCAACCCTCATTATTTTCCTTGTCACCTGATTGTTGTTTGTTTTGTTTTTATTATGTTTTTCAGGATAAGTGTCTACCATTCAAGTTTGGGGGAGCATTGTTACACTCGACTTGCGTCACCCACATTGGTATTGTAATTCTGGTCACATTGGGGACAATGTATCATCTTAGTTTGGGGGTGAGGTAGACATTTCTGTCTCTTTCTATTATTTTGTTCTTATTTGTTCTTATTGAAAAAAAAAAAAAAAAAAAAAAAAAATTCCTATGTTGTTGATTGAGCGTGATTACATCTTACTATGGTTTGCACATCATTGGTTTGCTTAACATTTTGATCATTGCATATCATTAGAAATTTGAATATGTTGACTCATCTGCTAGATTTAAGAGACCTCACTTGTTTTAATTAAAATTCAAAAGCACATTTGCATTGGTTCTGTGGGGTATGAAATTTGAATTGGGGAATGTGTATCATAAGAATTGTAGGATGATTGGTTGATAAAACCTCGACTGTTAAAAAAAAAAAAAACCATCAGTTTGAGTTCTCATTGAGTAATCGGGCCTCTTGCCTCATCAAGCATTGAGTGTTCGCGTAAAAAGATGTGGAATCTAAATTTGATTGATTGTATGGCTAGTTTGGCTACGTAGCCTTTTTGACTTGGGGATGTTTTTACATCTAGTGCCCTAAAACAATTTGGTTTGGGAGTCATTGGCCCAACACTCGCTACATAGGTTAATTAGAAAGCTTAAGGGAGTCAATCATTGCACAGCCTACAAAAAAATAAATAAATAAATTACAGCCTTGGTTGTTTTCATCTAGTAAATTCCTATGAATTTTGGGTACACAAACTCTGAGAACAATTGAAACCTTATAGCTTATGTTAAATCTCACTTTGCACTTATTGGAACAAGTGTTTTCTCAATTTCTCAACTTTGAGTTGTGATGTCTGATGTGATTGTGAGGTTCGCCTTGTTAAGCCTACTCATGATATAAGAACCATGTGTTTGTATGGAAGTTTTTGTTTTAACAACAACATAGTGCTTTAAAATGTTTGTGGGTATCATTTCTGGCAAACCCTCATGAGACTTCACTCGTCCTCTAGGGAGTCCTAGAGGTTTAAAAGGCTTGTTGCATACGCTAAATGTAATCGTCTCTCCCACGAAAGCGGATTTATGTTTCTTGCTTTGATTTTATTTTTTATTTTGTTTTGCTAAGGGACTAGCAAAATGTAAGTTTGAGGATATTTGATGAGTGCCAAATATTGTATATTTGGATCCCTTAATTCACATTTGTTAAACCTTTAGTTTTGTTATTTTTTAATGTTTTTGGTTAGTTTTTGTATTTTGGTATTTTGCAGATCATTGAGAGAAAACGGTATTTTTAAAGTGAAAAATGCAAATTTTGGAAGTCAAAATCGGATGGGATTAAATTTCAGGTTCTTCATAAGTCACAGTATTTTGACCATAACTTTCAGCTCAAGTATCGTATTAAAGTGAAATAAGTGGCGTTGAAAAGCTAATTCAAAATGATACAAATCATTGTGAGGAATTTTCCTAATTCGAATGTCGGCTACGTCATAAGTGCCCCACAATATTAGAACGCGAATTTCCTTGCTCTTGGCAGCTGCAGACACTCCAAACCCTAGCATTCTTTTCTCTTACTAGGGTTTCTGAGGGGTAGAGGTACCATTTTTGAAAATATGGCCCTAAACCCTAGCGTTCTTTTCTCCTATTAGGGTTTAGAGGGGTAGAGGTGTCATTTTGTAAAAATTAGGTTTAACCTAATTTTCTGTTATAAATACCCCATGCTAGGCACCACTTAGGGCATCAATTTTTCTTCAAAGCACTGTTTTAGCTCTTGTCTTGTTCCTTATTTTGTAAGTGTTACTTTGTTCTGATATTATTTTAATTCAAAGTTATTTGTTTTTTTTTTAGTTCTTCTTTTCTTTTATCGCTTTACTTTTATAATATTTAAATTTTCAGTTCTTCTTCTTCTTCTTCCTTATCAATTTTAATTCATAGCACCTTTAGTTTATTGTTATTTAATTTTTCGATCTCTCTTTCTTTTCCATTATTTCTTTTGTTGTTTTTTTTTTTTTTATTATTTATGTTCTTTTGTTCTTCCTTTTTCTTTTCGTTTTATTTTATTATTATGATTTCATTTCAAGATTGCTCGGTGTTTTTAGTCATGAGAGGCTAAAATCCTCAACTAAGGTTGAGGATGAAACCTCATCAATGGTAACACCTTCGCTCTTGTCATGATATTCATAAATATAATATTTATTTATATTCAAATTCTATATCAATCTCTTTAGATTGATGATTTTTTTATTTTTATTTTTTATTTTTATATATTTGTGTAATTGAATCGATGGATACATCGATTGATTTCTTTAAATTTGGGGTATCTATTGTGATTTCCGGATACAATAAATGATTTCAATTAAAAAAAAGGGATAATCGTTGTGATTTGTGAGTTGAGTTATTCAAATATTTTCATGTTTTGAATTTGAATATCGGGCCTATTAAATTGAATTTATGAATAAAATGTAAGAATAGGGTGTTTGATTTGGTTTGGTGAATTCCAATACCTTAGTGTTTGTTTTATAAATTGTTCTTGTTTATTTTAATTTCGTTTATTATTTTGTTTACAAAAAAAAATTCCACATCTTTGGGTCTAGGTTAAAATAAGATTAATTTAAATAGAAATTGATTTTCGTTTGTTTACACACACTTCCCTGTGGATACGATCTCGTACTTGCGCATGCACTATGCTACATATGACTCGTGCGCTTGCGAGTATTAAAATTTGCACATCACTTATTATGCTAGGGCCCATTTACCTTCATCTGATACACTACCCCTAAGCTGCAGCACTTTTCTTTTACTATGTCCTTTAATGACCGTCTATTTCTTCAATGATTAGGTCACTAACTGTTTCTTTAGGGACAAGATCAAGAACAAATTTAGCATAAGCAGTGGATCTTTTTATTTAGTTTTGAATGCCTTTTATCAATTGGTGCTACAACCTAAAAAGAATGCCAGAATTTATGGGTTCTAGGTTCAACTAGCGAGTTGGTCAACTTGACCTTCTTGGTAAAATAAATCTCTCTCATTTAAAAAAAATCTAGAAGGTAAAAGTCAAAGGAGAGACACAAATACCTTAGGGGAGCCTTTGATAGTGCAATTTTTTCATTGCAAGAGAAAAGCATCTAGTATGGATGCCACTGGGAAACTTTGCAGATATCAAGGAAAAACTCTCAGTTATATAAAGGCAAATGAATAAATGCGTCAGAAACTGAGACATTAGTTAAACACACATAAGATATCTGGAAACTTAAATAATGGACAACAAAGCTCTGCATCCTTTATTCCTTCCCCTTTTTTTATTAAAAAAAAAAAAAAAAAAAAAAAAAAAAAAAAAAAAAAACAACAACCTAAACAACAAACATGCTTCACAATAAAAAGGAGTAGTGTTGACCAAGCATGTAAAGTAAAAACAAACCTGACCTCAGCGAGAGAGGTTTTGAAAGTAACAAGATAGAAAAATAGCCGCTCGACATGCTTTTTCTATCATCCCTATTTAATACCTGCAGAATTTCCTCAAGACAACCCAAGAGGGAATATAGGGATAGAAATAATGGTTCCAAAACAACATGCAAAGTTTTTATAAGATGATAAAATAAAATAAACTATGCAAGTGTACCTGTCATACTCTAGTATTTAGGAACCAAAATCCTAGGCATGTGTGACCTTACCTACTGTGTAGGTTTGCTCCCCCTCGGGGAGTGGGTGTCCTCGTCCTTGTCCTGTCCTTCTTTCTTAAGCTGTAGTGTCAGAAATCTGACCAGATCTTGCATGAAATAACTGGTGGAAGATGTTTCTTCACTAGAAATTTCCCTTCCTGCAATCTTCTTGGGGACCCAAGTCTTTTTCGCTTAAGAAGGTTTCTGCAGCTGTTGAAGCTTTGGAACATGATTTTTGGGCGGAGATCTATGATGCTTGGGAGGCTTAGGTGGAGGGCACCTTGGTCTGATATGACTGCTAACTCCACATTGGTGACACATGGGAGTTTTGGGAGCCAGCCATTTTTTCTTTTGCTGAACTTACCAATGTGGGCAATTTGGTCTGATGTGCCCTGGCTTACCACAATGATGGCATATGAGAAGCATTCTTCTAATAGGAAGCTTGGCCAGAGGCTGAGGGATGATAGGACCTTCCCCTTTCATAACAACTTTTCCCTTATCCACTCTTGAGGGTGGAGATTCGGGAATAACTGGCTTTATGAAAATGGTCTTGGAGGTAGAAGGAGTATCATGACTAGAAGGAGGAACATACCCGAGTCCGGTCTTGTCAGTTGGGCACTTCTGAATGGAGAGCATGTGAGTGAGCTTATCGTCTGAAACTCACTCTAGCTGCAACTATGTCTCTAGTAGCCTATCTTCTAAATCATTGATCTTTATGAGCATAGAAGTCTTCTCTGTCCTGAGGGTGTTAAGCTCTAGTACCTGTTGTTTGTATTTCTCCCTCAACTTTAGAAATTCAACATATTGAAGTTGATAGGCTGACTGCATATCTTCTTCTTCACTATTCTCAGAGTAGTTGGACTGAGAATCCTCTTTATCTTCATGTGGGGCTACGAATGCTAGGAATTTTTCTTCCTCAAGAGTTTCTTCTTCTTTCTCAAACTCATCGCTGAGAGTTGCATTAAAGACTTTTGCTCTTTGTTTCTTCAGATTTGCACATTCAATCCTTATTTGCCCAAAGCCTGAACATTTGAAGCATTGGGGACCCCTCGGATCTTTCTTTTCTACTTCTTCTGTATCAGTTGTGTGGGGAGCCTTTCTTAATCTGTCAGAGAACTTCTTCTTGAATTTATTATTCTTCATAAAATGCTCGAAGTTATTGGCTAACATTGCCACTGCATCTTCATCAACATCGAAGTCTTCGTCAGATGAGACTATGAATTTCTTCTTGGATGCCTTGAGGGAAATTGTCTTTGCCTTTCTGACCGGAGGTAAGGAATATTCGTATGTCTGAAGAGATCCTACCAGCTCTTCAATCTTCATCTCCTCCAGATCTTTGCTTTCTTCTATTGTTGTCACCTTAATCCTGAAACGCTCAGGCAAAGATCTTAGTATCTTTCGGATGAGTTTTACATCCGAGATTTGCTCCCCAAGACTCACCATCGAGTTTCTTAGGTTGCTAATCTTAGTGTAGAACTCTCCGAATGTCTCGTCTTCTAGCATCTTAATTTCTTCAAATTTAGAAATCAACATTTGAAGTTTGGCAGATTTTACTAGTTTTGTGCCTTCATATGCTGTTTCTAGAATTTGTCATGCATCTTTAGCAATTTCACAATTTGAAATTCTTGCGAATTCAGATGGTGAAAGTGCTTGACATAGTGCATGGAGGGCTTTATCATTGGAAAGCCTTGCGCTTGTTTGAATAATAGTAATTTTGTCTGTTTCTTCTGGTTTAATCCAACCAGTTTCAACAATTTTCCAGACGTCAATAGATTTTAAAAAGAAGCGCATTCGGGCTTTCCAATAGTCATAGTTCGTCCCATCAAAGGGCGGAACTGAATTAAGATTTTGAGACATAATAATCAAAAACAGAAGTCAAAAGGATACACTCAAGAAATAAATCTAAAAACAGAGTGTACCAAGCTCTGATACCAATTGAAAATATTTATTGACTTTTAATATAAACCTAATGTGTGTGTTTGTGTGCAAACAAATATCTTAAATGTAGAATTTAAATAAGACAAGATATTTGTTACGAAGTGGAAACTCTATGAAGAGAAAAAAACCACTCCGGGGCAGCCAAACCCAGGAAATCCACTATCCAAAACCAAAGCTAGTTACAAGACACTCGTACTCACATAACCCTATGCAGTAGTCATACCTTTAACTCTATCGTGTAACCCAACACGAACGCTTCCCAACCAGATCTTCCACCAGGAGAGGTTTTTGATGGATTCCTTTACCTTAGGGCCGACCCCTAAGATAGACTTCATACGAACAACTTAGCACACACCGGCAACGGCCTAAGAGCTAGCGAATCTTCAATTCTCCCTAAACACCCTCTCAAAGCACTATGGAATTCACTGTCGAATTCTGTACAAAACACTTGCCTAGAGCCCCTTATTTATAGGCTTCAAGAGACCTCAAAAACTGTTGAAATTCAGACTCTGGCTGGCGAGCGTCTAGACGGAAATTAGCCTTGTCCGGACGGTTTTCTGCGATATCCTTTAAGAAACAGTGCAATTCTATCTTTATCAGGTTCACGTACGGACGGCTTGACCGAGCGTCCAGACGGTCTTCGCTAAAATCCTTTCCGCGTTTGAACGGACCTCTGGAATATTCTGAACTATTGGACATCGTCCGGACTTGTTACCACATTGTCCAGACAGCTTGCAGAAACTTCCCAAATAGTGTCGACTTCTGAAATCAAACTCCTTGTTGAATATTGATTGACTTATCGTCCGGACGGTGTTGCTCTGACGTCCGGAGGGCTTCATCATTATCTGCTGGACACTGAGGAGCGTCCGGACACCTTCAAAGACCCGTCCGGATGGTTGCACAGGAATCAGTTGTTTTTGTCTTGGATTTTGCAAGGACTCTTCATGGTCATCTTTAAGCAGCTTGTGATCAGTTATTGTCTTTGATTTGTTCATTGTCTGAATACATGAATGAAAAATAGAAATTGACTTCTTAAAATAAACAACAAGTGTGTGTGTGCTCAAAGCGTTAACAAAATAATGCGGAAAATAAATAACACAAGATTTTTGTTATCAAAGTGGAAACTCAAGATGAGAAAAACCACTCCTGGGAAGCCAAACCCAGGATATCCATTAAGATAGTAACACTCACATACCCCTGATGCAGTGGTCGTACCTTGCTCTCTAACGTGTGACCCAACACGAACACCTCCCAACCAGGTCTCCTACCTGAAGGGGTCTTCAATGGAATCCTTTACCTTAGGGCCGACCCCTAAGATAGACTTCAGTTTAAGCGTAGCAACAACACAGACAGCAACGGCTTTAGAGAGAACAAATTAGCTCAATAACCTCACAAATAATTCTCTAAGCTCTAGTGAAATTCAATACCGAATTCTTTTAGTTCTCAATGCTCAGGGGCCTCTATTTATAAGCTGAGGGTTCAAATGGGCGACTGCTTTGATAAATACGGCTGTCGTCCGAACGGACAACTGTGAAGCACTGTCGTCCGGACGGTCGTATGTTCGCTGCAAGTAATTTCCTTACTAAGGCTTCGCGCGTCCGGACCATGGGCGATAGTCGTCCGGACAGTTGATCTTCTACACGCAATTTCCATATATGTTGAACGCGCATCCTGACCATGGCAGACTGACGTCCAGACGGTTGAGTTTGAATTGCAAACTTGCCTTAAGGAGTAGTGCGTCTGGACGGGAATCCACGTTGTCAGGACGGTTGCAGTAATCTTCCCATATTAGCTTTCGGAAAGAAAATCTGAAGCTCGATCACTGAAAGTCGTCCGGACGGGCTGCTGAAACATCCGGACAAATGCACGCTAGAACAAAAGCTTCTCGATACAGATGAGTGTCCGGACGAAAATCCACGTCGTCCAGACAGATGATGCTTTGGTTTGTCGGGCGTCCGGACGGTATAGCACGTTGTCCGGACGACTGGAACTATGGACAGATGAGCGTCTGGACGGGATGACACGTCGTCTGGACGGCTGGCAGGAAACTGAAATCTCTTACTTGAAAACAATGCAGAATCTTCTGAAGCACTTCTGAATAGTGGAATCCCTATTGAAAAGCATCTTTACACATAAGTGATTTTGTCCAATCAGAATGTAGCCAATCACAAACTAACAAACTCCCCTTTTGGCCATTCTGGGACAAAAATCACTTGACCGGTTAAAAATACAATCCTGGTCCAAATTACTCCCCCTAAGTGTCTCAGAAGGACAGGGGTAAACAGAGTAATAATACCCACAGACAAAAACGTTCTAAAATCCAAAACAACAGAAAAATAGAGAAAAGTCTGCAAGTGGCCCAAAAGAGAGGAACATAAATCCTGCTGATCCACTAAAATCAAGTAACAAAGAGAAATCCGTATAAAAAGCTGGATTTCTACTACTTCGGATTCTAGCTCTGGAAGCCGGAAACCATGGACTGAAAACCTTCAATCTCTTGATTTTGCAAAGCCTGAACCTGGTTATCTGCAGATTGACATCCTCTAAGCAACTAGTCTGCAAGATAAATGAGGAGATTCACCACTGAACCTCTAACTAATGCAGATCTGAGGGAATGCTACGGAAGGCTCTGCATGAGATGGGGAAAAAGTTCATCTAAATCCTGAGACCTTTGGAATTTTTGGACACATGACCTCAAACATTTCCAAAGGATGCATCTGTCAAACACTGTGCTAGGAGCCGCTGGATGTCATATTCCTGAACCAAAACCAAACAGAAATATCTCCAAAAATACCATTAGATCCTGTTAGTTCCAAAAATAATGTGGTATTTAAGACGGCTGTCAAATGGATGCCAAAGAAAAATATAAGCAATGCAGCTATTCAAGATTAGCCCAGCACACAGACAGAAAATGATTTTCATGCACAAATTCTCAAGAAAATATCCCAATCAACAAATATTCCAATATTCTAAAAGCACAAGAACTTAAAAGAATAACGGAAGACACACTGAAGATCATGGAATGAGAAGAGATGAGCAAAGAATGCCAAAATCTCGGGAGAAATCCACGAGAAAAATCAATAAAAATGCAAAGATGTGTGTGTATGACAGAGAAAGAGACGCAAGTCTTAAACCTGTAGAGATCCTGTACGGACATGTCACTTAACCATTCGAACGGCTATTGCTAGAACAGAGTATGACAAGACTGCGCTCGTCCGGATGTAAGAATAGATCCATCCAGACGCTTCACACTGAAAATCTGAAGCTGGAGAAAAATTTGCAGAAAAATATTTTTCCCTAAAGTTAACTTCAGAACACGCATTTATAATGAACTGATAAAACAGTCAAATAGCATTGCAAAAATATGCAAAGATATAAATGAGAGTTAAGCATTCAATAAGCACAAATTTCCCTGCAGATAGAAATTTTAAATAGATTACTCAACTCATGCAATGCGTGTGTGTGTGAAGACTTTTCCCATAAGGTATGACTTTAACTGATATGACAAAAAGCAACCAGATTTTCTAGACTAGAGAGAAAATCAGTGAAAGATTAGTCAAAAGTCAAACCTTATAACTTACTAGGGCCTAGCCACCCTCATCTGATACACTCCCCCTAAGATGCAGCATCCAATTGTTTTACTTGTACCATGAAGGACAAGGTAAATATTTTACTTGTACCATAAAGGACAAGGCATATTTTAGCACATAAGCAGAAAATATACATATATCGTGCAGAATTCATAAAGGTAACTGCTTGATTCTTTTGATGCTGTAACCTAGAGAGAACGCAAGAATTTTTAGGTTCTAGGTTCAACTAGCATTTGGTCAATTTGGCCATCTTATCAAAAACCTCTTCTCTTATCTAGAATTTCTAGAAGCAAAAAGTCAGAGAAGGAAAAGATGTACCTTAGGGGAGCCTTGGATAGTACACATTTTCATCGCATGAGGAAAGTAACTATCTATCATTAAGATGCCATAGAAAAACTTAACAGATATCATGCATAAACTCTCAATCATATATAAGCATATTTAATCAATGTGTTAGTATTTTGGCCTCATTCAGTGTTTGGACAAAATCACTTATGTGTAAAGATGTTATAAACAGGGATTCCACTTGTCAAAGCATTTTCAGAAGACTCTGCACTGCAAAAAAGATAGAAGATTTTAGATTCCCTGTTAGCCATCTGGACGACGTGTTATCCCGTCCTAACGCCCAACTGTCAACTGTTCCATCCGTCTGGATGATGTGTCATCCCGTCCGGACGCCAGACAGACCAGCATCATATGTCCGGACAACGTATCTTTCCGTCTGGACCCTCCACTGTATCGAGAAGCTTCTGTTCCAGCTTGCATCCGTCCAGACCTCTCAGCAGCCCGTCCGGACATCCATCAGTGATCGATCAGCTTTAGATTCTTTCCATGTTCAAGATATGGGAAGATTGATACACCGTCCGGACAACGTGGTTTCCCGTCCGGACGCACTCATACATAAGGCAAGAATCGCAATTCAAATATCACTGTCCGGAATTCAGTCAGCCTTGGTTCGAATGCGCGTACAACAAATATGGAAATTGCCGATTCTACTTCAACCGTCCGAACGTCTACCTCTCATGGTTCGGACCCACGCATAGTAGATATGGAAATTGCATGTTGAATAATTGCCGTCCGGACGTTCTTCCCCCTTGGTCTGGACACGCGAAGCCTTATATGGAAATTACTTGCAGCGGACATGCGACCATTCGGACGTCAGTGTCTCATCGTCCGGATGGGGCTCTTAAACAGGAAAGATTTTCAGCAAAATTTTTGGAAAATCCTGTCGTACAGTTGTCTGTCTGGACGGCTCAGGTTCACCGTCTGGACGGCGTCTGTACATATTACAGCAGTCGCCCATTCTGCACCTCAGCCAATAAATAGAGGCCCCTGGGCATTGAGAATTGCAAGAATTCGGTATTGAATTCCACAAGAGCTTAGAGAAGTTCGAGATCCCTCTGAAGCTGTTACTAGTGTGCTGCGCTACATCTGAAGCCTATCTTAGGGGTTGGCCTTAAGATAAAGGATTCCATTGAAGACCCCTTCAGGTAGGAGACCTGGTTGGGAAGCGTTCGTGTTGGGTTATACGTCAGAGAGCAAGGTACGACCACTGCATCAGGTTAATGTGAGTGTTACTACCTTGTATCTAGCTTTGTCTTCTGAATAGTGGAATTCCTGGGTTTGGCTGCCCCAGAGTGGTTTTTCTCTTGATTGGGTTTCTCTTTTATTTTCCACTGTGCTTAATTTTTGTTGACACTTGTGCACACACTTTACTTTTAGAAGTCAATTTCGATTTTCAACTAGTATCAGAGCTTGGTACACTCTGAGAAGATTAAATTCTTGAGTGTCATTTATTTTTGGCTTCTATTTGCTACTATGTCTCAAACTCTTAATTTTGTTCCTACCTTCGATGGTATGAACTATGGCTATTGGAAAGCTCGGATTCGGTTCTTTTTAAAATCTATTGACTGTTGGAGTATTGTTGAAACTGGTTGGACTAAACCAAAGGATACAACCCTCAAGAAAGTCCCTCTGAAAAACGCCCGACTTTCCAATGATAAACCCTCCATGCTCTATGCCAAGCACTTTCTCCTTCTGAATTCGCCAAAATTTCAAACTGCGAATCAGCCAAAGAAGCATGGAAAATCTTGGAAACAACATATGAAGGCATGAAACTTGTTAAATCTACCAAACTTCAAATGTTGATTTCAAGATTTGAAGAAATTAAGATGTTGGAAGAACAGACCTTTGGAGAGTTTTACTCCAAGATGAGTGACTAGAGGAACTCCATGGTGAGTCTTGGGAAACCTATCTCGGATGTAAAACTCATTGGAAAAATTCTAAGATCTTTGCCTGAGCGTTTCAGAATCAAGGTGACCACCATTGAAGAAAGCAAGGATCTTGAGGAGATGAAGATTGAAGAGCTGGTGGGATCTCTTCAAACATATGAGCTGTCTTTGCTCCCGGTCAAGAAGTTGAAGACCATTGCTCTAAAGGCTTCCAAGAAGAAGGTAGAAGCATCATCTGAAGATGACTTTGAGGATGAAGAAAAGGCTTTGGCTATGTTAGCCAAAAATTTCAGAAGACTGATGAAAGATGATCGGTTCCAGAAGAAGTTTTCTGAAAGAGTAAAGAAATCTCCCAGAGAAGCTGAACCTGAGGAAGAAGATAAGAAATATCCCAGAGGACCCCGATGTTTTGAATGCTCAAGTTTTGGGCATATCCGTGCCAATTGAGGGAATCTTAAAAAGGGCAAGGGGAAAGCATACAATGTGACTCTCAGTGATGAGTCAGAAGAAAAAGCTCCAGAGTCTTAAAAATTTCTACCCTTTGTAGCCCCACATGTTGAAGAAGAAGACTCGTATTACTCGGAGCATAGCGATAATGATGAAGAGCTTAAGGAGGCCTACAAGACACTCTACATAGAGTATGAAAAGCTGAGGGTAGGCCGAAAGCAGCACCTTAATGATCTGAATAGTTTGCAGACCGAGAAGAGTTCATTGCCGCTCAAAGTACAAGAGCTCAAGGAAAAGCTACTAGAGACGCAGCTCCAGCTAGAGAGAGTCACTGATGAGAAGCTGACTCATATGCTGTCTATCCAGAAGAGCCCAAATGACAAGACTGACCTCGGGTATGTAGCTCCCTCTTCTGATGTTCCTTCTTCCTCAAAGACTGTGTTTGTGAAACCTACAGTCCCAGAGCCTTTGCCCACTGTTGAAGATAAAAAGAAGAAAAAGGTCAACGATGATGTTCCAGGCATTCAGGAGCCTCATTCCATCAGAAGACCTCCCATTTTCCATCACTGCGGTCTCAGTGGGCATGTTCACCCTCAGTGCTCCCTCCTGAAAGCACAAAAGGCCAAAGCCAAAAAAGAAGTGCCCAAACAAGCTCATTATGGCACTAGACCTGTAATCCAGCATCAGGCGTCTTACCAAGCACCATGGGGACAAGCACCAAGGCATCAGTATCAAGCCCCTTGGTCTCATGCTCCTCAGCATCAGCGGCCTCAGCAGCGGTTTGTACCAGCCAATCACAGTGGCACCTACAAGAGCGCTTAGAAGGCCTCAGAAGATGAAAGAAGAGCAATACTCTAGTGAGCCTCCTATCTGGATGCAGAACATGATGGAGTGGATGATGCAGTGGATGATGTAGTCCTGCCAGCAACCACCCACTGGAAGGCAGGCTTGGGTCGAGAAGGACAATCACCCCATGAGGGGGAACCGATGCACCTAGCAGATTCAGGTGTTTATGCCTAGGATTTGGTTCCTAATCCTATGGCATCAGGTTTGATTGCTTATCTTAACTTGATACATCTTTATATGCAACCTAGGAACCAGTTGTGTTTGCCCCCTATGTCCCTTGAGAGATCTTTGAGGTATTTTTTGGGGAAGACAGAAAAAGCAGGTCGAGAGACTGTTTTTCTATATTGGCATCATCGAGCATCCACAGGTTTGATCTTGCCTTTGCATATGATGTCATTTCCATATTGCTTGTTGTTTTTGTTTTAAATAAAAATAAAAAAAAAATTAGGGAGAATTTGCAGGATATTTTTTCTTTTGGCTTGTCAGATAGTGTATGTATTTTCACTTGATATCTCAATTCTGTAAGCATTAATCTACTCTGCTTAGATATAATTGAAAGTTTATGACTATATTGGCCAAGTGTTTTTCCTGTTTTTGCAAAAATAGGATAGCTTCTTTCCTCACGCGATGAAAAAGTGCACTATCCCAGGCTCCCCTAAAGGTACATATTTCCTTCTCTGACCCTTTGCTTTTATAAATTTTGGATAAGAGAAGAAGTCCTTGATAAGATGACCAAATTGACCTCATGCTAGTTGAACCTAGAGCCTAAAAACTCTGGTACTCCCTACAGTTTGCAGTACCATAAGAAACAAGCAGTTAATCATATGAATTCTATGCTTTAAAGTATATATTCACTGCATATGTGCTACATATGCTGTATGCCTTGCCCTCTACGTGCAAGTAAAACATTTATGTTGTCCTTCATGGTACAAGTAAATCACTTAGGTGCAGCATCTCATTGGGAGTGTAAGGGTGGCTAGGCCCTAACAAGTTATAAGGTTTGACTTTTGGCTAATTTGTCACTGATTTTCTCTCATGTCTAGAAAATCTAGTTGCTCTATGTCACGTCATCAAAAGTCATACCTTGTGGGAAAAGAGTCTTCACACACACACATTTATTGAGTGAGTTGAGTTGTCTATTTGAATTTTCAATGGCCAGGAAAAATATTTGTGCTAATTGAAATCTCAACTCTCTTTTATATCTCTGTTTAGTTTTGAGATGCTCTCTGATTGTGTTATCAGTTGATTATACATGCATGTTCTGACACTAACTTGAGAAAAATTTGATCTCTGTCAAATTTTCCTCATTTTTTTTTCTGGTGTTTCAGTGTGGAGCATCCGGACGGTCTAGCTTGGCGTCCGGACTAGTGGAGTTCAGCAGTTCGGATGGTGCCCTTTTTGGAGTCCGAACGGACGGCATTTTATCGTCCGGACAGGATCTGTTCTACATCCCGATGTGAGCTGTCACCTTCGGGCAGACGGGTAATTTAATTCGTCCGGACGCGCGTAACCATTTTGCTCATTTCTGAGGCAGCACGCGTCCGGACATCATTAAAACACCGTCCGGATGGGGATCCCACATAGGCTATAAATAGACCAGATCGCTGCTCTCACTCCACCATTCCCCATAAAATCCCTTCTTTTGACATTTTGTGAGTGACTGATTTTGGTGCTTTTTGGAGTGATCTCATCCCTATTTTTTTTTTGTGCATTCTCACATTCCAGGTATTTTTTTTAGTCTCTTTCCTTTTCAGCTTATTTTGCAACTGTTAGATTTTTTTTGGAATGTTTTTGGGATGTTTTAGTCTCTTTCCTTTTTTGGTTCTTTTGCAGAATCATGTCTGCTATCAGCTCCCAGCGCAGGGTCCGCCAGAGGACAGAGGAAGAGCATAGTTCCTTCCAAGCCAAAATCATGGACCGCAATGTCCTCGCTGAGCGGAACGTGGTCCGTGCCGACATCATGGTGCCTCCATTGGATAGCATTTATGAGACTATCCAGACCTATAATTGCGGGTATCTCTACACTTGTGCCTGCATCGTCCTCACCAGGCTAGTCTGGCTCTTCTATGCCAACCTTGAGGTGACTTAGGATGATGAGCGTGGGATGGTACTGCAGTCCACTGTTGACGAACACATTATCACTGTAGATCCCCAGATCATCAATCAGTTCATCAAGGTACCAGTCCTAGATCTGCTTGCCAGTCCTTACAATGAGGTGGTGCTTCCTCCCTCAATGGATGATCTCCGAGAGTTCTTCCATCCAATTCCACAGGGTGAGAGGCGTCATATTAACATCAAGATTGGTGCACTTGCTCGGGCTCGTCGTATGTTGGCCAAAATTGTTTAGCACAATCTCTGGCCAGTTGCCAGGCGCAGTGATCTGATACTGAAGAGGGCCCAATTTGTTTATGCTGTTCATCTTCGCTTGCCTTTCTGTCTTTTCAAGTACATTCTGGGAGTCATGCTCGAGGCTCGTGATGAGAGCAATACCGGTCTCCCCTTTAGGTACCTAATCACTCAGATCATCCTTCAACCGGGTATCAATGTTAATGGAGAGCCTAGGATGAAGATCCAGCAGCCCCTCAGCAAACAGACACTGATGAAGTCGAATGCACAGCTGCGACGAGATGATTCTGATGATGACATGCCTGCTGCTATGCATGTTGCTTTTCCAGACGTAGCGTCATCCTCTCATACCGTCCCGCCATCTGAGCCAGAGGCAAATTATTCTCAGATCATGGAGGCCTTAGACGCCATTCTGGGAGGAATGACCACCATGCTGCAGTCCATCTCCTCTTTGCAGCTCGAAGTGCGGTCTATCAACAAGCGGGTGGAGCAGACCCATTTGGACCTTCAGGAGTGCCTTTGAGTTCATCACCCTGGCAGTAGTGATGATGAGGATGATGCAGCTTAGACTATACCCATGCCAGAGGATGTTTGAGTTTCCCTATGTTTTATTGTCTCTTTTTGTGTTGTTTTGAGACTTTTTGTTATTTTCTGTTATTTTGTTAAACACGTAAACTTATATTACTCTGTTTCCCAGGTCCTTCTGAGACCGTTAGGGGTAGTAATTTCTATTACAGTTGGTTTTTATTACTCTGTTTTACCCTTTGTCCCTTTGTGACAAAAAGGGGGAGTAATTTTTATTTTTGGACCAGGAATGTATTTCCGAACCGGTCAAGTGATTTTTGTCCCAGAATGGCCAAAGGGGGAGTTTGTTAGTATTTTGGCCTCATTTTGTATTTGGACATAATCACTTATGTGTAAAGATGCTGTCAATAGGGATTCCACTTGTCCGAGCATTTTCAGAAGACTCTGCACTGCGAAAAGATAGAAGACTTCAGATTCCCTGTCAGCCGTCCGGACGACGTGTTATCCCGTCTGGACGCCCATCTGTCAACTAGTCCATCCGTCCAAACGACGTATCTTTCCGTCCGGACCCTCCACTGTATCGAGAAGCTTCTGTTCCAACTTGCATCCGTCCGGACCTCTCAGCAGCCCGTCTGGACGTCCATCAGTGATCAATCAACTTCAGATTCTTTCCAAGTTCAAGATATGGGAAGATTGATACACCGTCCGGACGCACTCATACATAAGGCAAGAATCACAATTCAAATATCACCATCCGGACGTCAGTCAACCTTGGTCCGGACACTCGTGCAACTAATATGGAAATTGCCGATTCGACTTCAATCGTCCGGACGTCTACCTCTCATGGTCTGGACGTACGCATAGCAGATATGGAAATTGCGTGTTGAAAAATTGCAGTCTGGACGTTCTTCCCCTTGGTCCGGACGCGCGATGCCTTATATGGAAATTACTTACAGGGAACATGCGACCATCCGGACGTCAGTGTCTCAACGTCCGGACGGGGCTCTTAGACAGGACTGATTTTCAGCAAAATTTTTGGAAAATCCTGTGGCACAGTTGTCCGTCTAGACGGCTCAGGTTCACCGTCTGGACGGCGTCTGTACATATTACATCAGTCGCCCATTCTACACCTCAGCCAATAAATAGAGGCCCCTAGGCATTGAGAACTACAAGAATTCGGTATTGAATTCCACAAGAGCTTAGAGAAGTTCAAGATCCCTCTGAAGCCGTTACAAGTGTGCTGCGCTACATCTGAAGTCTATCTTAGGGGTTGGCCCTAAGATAAAGGATTCCATTGAAGACCCCTTCAGGTAGGAGACCTGGTTGGGAAGCGTTCGTGTTGGGTTACACATCAGAGAGCAAGGTACGACCACTGCATCGGGTTAATGTGAGTGTTACTACCTTGTATCTAGCTTTGTCTTCTTAATAGTGGAATTCCTGGGTTTGGCTGCCCCGGAGTGGTTTTTCTCTTGATTGAGTTTCCACTTCGTCAACAAAAATCTGTGTCTTTTATTTTCCGCTGTACTTAATTTTTGTTGACACTTGTGCACAAACTTTACTTTTAGAATTCAATTTCAATTTTCACAATGCATAATGAACTAAGATATCAGGCAAAAACACATGCAATATCTGAAAAGCTATCAAAAGAAAAAAATAAAATTCCGCATCTTCTACCCTATTTTTTTTTTTTTTTTTTTGTTGAAAACCAATAAACAGAAAAACAACAAAGACATGCTTATAGAAAAAGAAATGACATCTATTCCCAGCATGTAAGGTTAAGCCAAACCTGTCCTCATGGAGAGAGGTTTAGAAATACCAAGACAGAAAAGCAGCCGCCCGACGTGCTTTTAACTGTCATCTCAAGATAGGAAGAGAAAATATGGGGGATAGAATAAACGGTTCCTCAAACAGAATGCAAAGCATGAATAAGATATGACATGAAAAACAATGCAATGCAAACATACCTGACATGCACTAGGATTTAGGAACCAAAATCCTATGCATGGGAGATATCACCTACTAGGTGAGTCGACTCCCCCTCAAGGGGTGAATGGTCTCATCCTTCTTGAACCATACCTGCTTAACCCGTGGAGAAGGTTTGCAAGTCATGTCCATTTTGACCATACTCCTGAGCATACCTTGTATTAGGCTCAGCAATCCTTCATAGCCATGGGTACCATTGGGCTTCTGCGGCTTTCTCTTGTAGCGCCTTGGTTTGTTCTTCTTTGATTTGCCACTCTGATAGGCAGGAACAAACTGATGTTGATGCCGTGGAGCCTGAAGTGCCGTAGGAGGTAGAGTGTCTAATGTAGCTCTTGTTGGCAGCTTCCTCTGAACCTTCAACTTCTGGAGCTGTGGACATTTGGATTGGATGTGACCGGTGATGCCGCAGTGAGGACTGGTAGGCAGGCTTCTTTTGTTTGAATGCTTCTTGACATTCTCTGCAGAATTATGATTAGCATTCTTACAAATAACATTGCCCTTACCTTTTGTATGTCTCCTATGAGGATGGACATATTTAGATGAGGAAGAATCTTCAATTTCACTTTTCCTCAGAGCATCCTGCTTAATCCAAGGCCTGTAGGATTTTAACAAATAACAATTTGGCCTAATATGACCAATTTTTCCACAATTATGACAAGTAGGAACAAACTTACCTCGTGTTCCTGATTCCTTGGATTTAGGCATCACATGATTATTTAAGCAATAATTTTCTAAACAAGCTGTATCTACTACCACATACATAATATCTAATTCAAAATCAGAAGCATGTGAAGTAGAAGTACTCATATCATCAACAATTGAAGTAGGCTTGTTAGAAATATCTGAATGAATACAAAGCATGCTTTTTAAATTATCACTTGAGAATTTTTTCAAGAGATCCTGAGATCTTTTAATTTATTCTCAAGTGTATCAATAATGTTAAATAGCATGGTATTCTCAGATCTCAAAGAGTCAATCAAAGCATATGATTCAGATAACTGAACAATCAAAGACTCTTTTTCTGACTTCACCTTTTTGAGCTCTTTTCGAGAAACAATTTTATCTATTTTAGCAAAAACTTTAGTGTTAGTTTGTGATTGGCCTCATTCTGTGTTTGGACAAAATCACTTGTTTGTAAAGATGCTTTTATCAAGGATTCCACTATTCAAAGTGATGTCAGAAGATTCTACACTGCTTTCAAGACAGAAGTTTTCAGAGTCCCTGTCAGCCGTCCGGACGATCGTACCATCCCGTCCAGACGCCCATCTGTCTACTATTCCATCCGTTCGGACAACGTGCCTTACTGTCTGGACGCCAGACAGACCAAGCATCACCCATCCGGATGACATGTATTCCCGTCCGTACCTTCACTGTTTCGAGAAGCTACTGTTCTAGCATTGCATCAATCCGAACGTCTCAGCAGCCCGTGCGGACGCCTCTCAGTGATCAATCAGCTTCAGATTCTTTCCAAGTTCGATTTAAGGGAAGATTGCTTCAACCATCCAAACGATGTGGATTCCCGTCCGGACACGCTTATACATAAGGCAAGAATCGCAATTAAAATATCAACGTCCGGACGACAGTCATCCTTGGTCCAGACGCGCGTTCATCAGTTAAGGAAATTGCCGATTTGACTTCAACCATCCGGAAGACTGCCTATCATGGTCCAGACGCACGCATAGTAGATATCGAAATTGCGTGTTGAAGTTCAGCCGTCCGGACATTCATCCCCCATGGTCCGGACACGTGAAGCCTTAAATGGAAGTTTCTTGCAGTGGACGTGCGACCATCCGGACGACTGTGTCTTATCATTCGGACGCGGCTCTCAAATTGGAAAGATTTTCAGCGAAAATCTCAAAAAATTCTGTTGCACTGTTGTCCGTCCAGACGGCCCAGGTTCACCGTCCAGATGGCGTCCGTACATATTAGAGCAGTCTCCCATTCTGCACCTCAGCCTATAATAGAGGCCCCTGGGCATTGAGAACTGCAAGAATTCGGTATTGAATTCCACAAGTGCTCAGAGAAGTTGTTTTGAGAGATCGTTGAGCTGATTAAGTTTCCTCTAAAGCCATTGCAAGTGTACTGTTGCTGCGCTACAACTGAAGTCTATCTTAGGGGTTGGCCCTAAGGTAAAGGATACCATTGAAGACCATGAAAATTGAAATTGACTTCTAAAAATAAAAGTGTGTGCACAAGTGTCAACAAAAATTAAGCACAGCGGAAAATAAAAGACACAGAGATTTTTGTTGACAAAGTGGAAACTCAACCAAGAGAAAAACCACTCTAGGGCAGCCAAACCCAGGAGTTCCACTATTCAGAAGACGAAGCTAGATACAAGATAGTAACACTCACATGTACCGATGCAATGGTCGTACCTTACTCTCTGACGTGTAACCCAACACGAACGCTTCCCAACCAGGTCTCCTACCTGAAGGGGTCTTCAATGGAATCCTTACCTTAGAGCCAACCTCTAAGATAGACTTCAGTTGTAGCGCAGCACACTTGAAACGGCTTCAAAGGGATTTTGAACTTCTCTGAGCACTTGTGGAATTCAATACCGAATTCTTGCAGTTCTCAGTGCCCAGGGGCCTCTATTTATAGGCTGGGGGCTCAAATGAACGTTAGGCAAAATATACCTGGGCGCTGTCCGGACGGTGGACATGGGCCATCTGGACGAACAATTGTGCAACAGGATTTTTTCGAAAATTTCGCGGGGAAATCTTTCCTGTTTAAAAGTCTTCCGGACGAGATGGCACATCGTCCGGACGGTCGCACGTCAGCTGCAAGTAATTTTCTTGTAAGGCTTCGCGCGTCCGGACCATGGTGGATGAGCGTCCAGACAGCTGAACTTCAACACGCAATCTCCATATCTAATGTGGGCGCGTCCAGACAATGATAGTCATTCGTCCGGACGGTTGAAGTCGAATCGGCAATTTCCTTCTTTGATGAACGCGCATCCGGACTACATCTATCAGATGTCCGGACGGTGATATTTGAATTGTGATTCTTACCTTAAGGAGACGCGCGTCCGGACGGGATTCCACATCGTCCAGACGGTTGATCGATCTTCCTTTTATTGGAACTTGGAAAGAATCTGAGACTGTTCGAGTACTGAGAGGCGTCCGGACGTGCTGTTGAAACGTCCGGACGGATACAAGCTGGATAGAACTTACTTGACACAGTGGAGGGTCCGAACAGAGAGACACGTCGTCCGGACGGATGATGCTTGATCTGTCTAGAGTCCGGATGGTATGGCACGTCTTCCGGACGGATGGAATAATGACATATGGACGTCCGGACGGAATGGCTCATCGTCCGGACGGCTGACAAGGAATTGAAAATCGTCTGACTCAGAAGCACTTATAAATAGTAGAATCCCTGTGAAGCATCTTTACACACAAGTGATTTTGTCCAAAACACAGAATGAGGCCAAAATACTAACAGACCCCTTCAGGTAGGAGACCTGGTTGGGAAGCGTTCGTGTTGGGTTACACGATAAAGAGCAAGGTACGACCACTGCATCGGGTATATGTGAGTGTTACTATCTTGTATCTAGCTTTGTCTTCTGAATAGTGGATATCCTGGGTTTGGTTGCCCCGAAGTGGTTTTTCTTTTAATTGAGTTTCCATTTCGTCAACAAAAATCTTTATGTCATTTAATTTCTTCATTATTATTTTTGTTGACACTTTGTGCACACACTTGCTGTTTATTTTAGAAGTCAATTTCAATTTTCAAATGGTATCAGAGCTTGGTACACTCTGTGAAGATTAATTTCTTCAGTGTTAATTATTTTTGACTTCTTTTATTATAATGTCTCAAACTCTGAATTCTGTTCCTGCCTTTGATGGTACGAACTACAGCTATTGGAAGGCACGTATGCGTTTCTTTCTGAAATCTATTGACTGTTGGAGTATTGTTGAAACTGGTTGGACTAAAACAAAGGATGCAACACTTGAACTAGTCCCTCAGAAGAACGCACGCCTTTCAAATGATAAAGCCCTCCATGCTCTGTGCCAGGCACTTTCTCCATCTGAATTCGCAAAAATTTCAAATTGTGAATCAGCCCAAGAAGCATGGCAAATCTTGGAAACAACATATGAAGGCACGAAACTTGTTAAATCTGCTAAACTTCAAATGTTGATTTCGAGATTTAAAGAAATTAAGATATTGGAAGAAGAGACCTTTGGAGAGTTTTACTCCAAGATGAGTGACCTGAGGAACTCCATGGTGAGTCTTGGAAACCTATCTCGAATGTAAAACTCATCCGAAAGATTCTAAGATCTTTGCCTGAGCGTTTCAGGATCAAGGTGACCACCATTGAGGAAAGCAAGGATCTTGAGGAGATGAAGATTGAAGAGCTGGTAGGATCTCTTCAAACATATGAGTTGTCTCTGCCTCCGGTCAAGAAGTTGAAGACCATTGCCCTAAAGGCTTCCAAGAAGAAGGTGGAAGCCCCATCTGAAGATGACTATGAGGATGAAGAAAAAGCTGTGGCTATGTTAGCCAAGAATTTCAGAAGACTGATGAAAGACGATCGGTTCAAGAAGAAGTTTTCTAAAAGAGTAAAGAAACCTCCCAGAGAAGCTGAACCTGAGGAAGAAGAGAAGAAAGACCCCAAAGGACCCCGATGTTTTGAATGCTCAGGCTTTGGGTATATCCGGGCTGATTGTGGGAATCTTAAGAAGGGCAAGGGGAAGGCATACAACGTGACTCTCAGTGATGAGTCAGCAGAAGACGCTCCAAAGTCTGAAAAGTTTCTAGCCTTTGTAGCTCCGCTCATTGAAGAAGACGACTCATATTACTTGGAGCATAGTGATAATGGAGAAGAGCTCAAAGAGGATTACAAGACACTCTACATAGAGTATGAGAAGTTGAGGGAAGGTCGCAAGCAGCACCTCTATGATCTGAGCAGTTTGCAGACCGAGAAGAGTTCATTGCTGCTCAGAATACAAAAGCTTGAGGAGAAGCTGCTAGAGACTCAGCTCCAGTTAGAACGTGTTAGTATTTTGGCATCATTCTGTGTTTGGACAAAATACTTATGTGTAAAGATGATGTAAACAGGGATTCCACTTGTCAGAGCATTTTTAGAAGACTCTGCACTGCGAAAAAGATAGAAGATTTCAGATTCCCTGTCAGCCATCCGGACGATGTGTCATCCCATCCAGACGCCCGTCTGTCCACTGTTCTATCCGTCCGGACGACGTGTTCATCCCGACCGGACGCCAGACAGACCAGCATCATCCGTCTAGATGACAGATCTTTTCCGTCCGAACCCTACACTGTATCGAGAAGCTTCTGTTCCAGCTTGCATCCGTCTGGACATCTCAGTAGCCCGTCCGGACGCATATCAGTACTCGAACAGTCTCAGATTCTTTCCAAGTTCCAATAAAGGGAAGATCGATCAACCGTCTGGACGATGTGCTATTCCGTCCGGACGCGCGTCTCCTTAAGGCAAGAATCGCAATTCAAATATCACCGTCCGGACATCAGTCAGCCTTGGTCCGGACGCGCGCTCATCAGTGAAGGAAATTGCCGATTCGACTTCAACCATCCAAACGTCTAACTCTCTTGGTCCTAACGCACGCATAACAGATATGGAAATTTCGTATTGAATAATTGCCGTCCAGACGTTCATCCCCCTTGGTCCGGACGCGCTAAGCCTTATATGGAAATTACTTGTAGCGGACGTGCGACCGTCAGGACGTCCAGATGGCCCAAGTTCACCGTTCGGACGGCGTCCGTACATATTACAACAGTCGCCCATTCTGTACCTCAGCCTATAAATAGAGGCCCCTGGGCATTGAGAACTGCAAGAATTCGGTATTGAATTCCACAAGAGCTCAGAGAAGTTCAAGATCCCTCTGAACCGTTTCAAGTGTGTTGCGCTACAACCGAAGTCTATCTTAGAGGTCGGCTCTAAGGTAAGGAATTTCATTGAAGACCCCTTCAGGTAGGAGACCTGGTTGGGAAGCGTTCGTGTTGGATTACACGTCAGAGAGCAAAGTACGACCACTGGATCGGTACATGTGAGTGTTACTATCTTGTATCTAGCTTCGTCTTCTGAATAGTGGAATTCCTGGGTTTGGCTGCCCCGGAGTGGTTTTTCTCTTAATTGAGTTTCCACTTCGTCAACAAAAACTATGTGTCTTTTATTTTCCATTGTGCTTGATTTTTGTTGACACTTGTTGCACACACTTTATTTTTAGAAGTGAATTTCAATTTTCAATTGGTATCAGAGCTTGGTACACTCTGAGAAGATTAATTTCTTGAGTGTTATTTATTTTTGACTTCTTTTTGATCATAATGTCTCAAACTCTGAATTCTGTTTCTGTCTTTGAGGGTACGAACTACGGCTATTGGAAGGCACGTATGCGTTTCTTTCTTAAATCTATTGACTGTTGGAGTATTGTTGAAACTGGTTGGACTAAACCAGAGGAAACAACACTTGAACTAGTCCCTCAGAAGAACGCACGCCTTTCCAATGATAAATCCCTCCATGCTCTATGCCAAGCACTTTCTCCTTCTGAATTCACCAGAATTTCAAACTACGAATCAGCCCAAGAAGCATGGCAAATCTTGGAAATAACATATGAAGGCACGAAACTTGTTAAATCTGCCAAACTTCAAATGTTGATTTCAAGATTTGAAGAAATTAAGATGTTGGAAGAAGAGACCTTTAGAGAGTTTTACTCCAAGATGAGTGACTTGAGGAACTCCATGGTAAGTCTTAGGAAACCTATCTCGGATGTAAAACTCATCGGAAAGATTCTAAGATCTTTGCCTGAGCGTTTCAGAATCAAGGTGACCACCATTGAAGAAAGCAAGGATCTTGAGGAGATGAAGATTGAAGAGCTGGTGGGATCTCTTCAAACATATGAGCTATCTCTGCCCCCAGTCAAGAAGTTGAAGACCATTGCTCTAAAGGCTTCCAAGAAGAAGATAGAAGCATCATCTGAAGATGACTCTGAGGATGAAGAAAAGGCTGTAGCTATGTTAGCCAAAAATTTCAGAAGACTGATGAAAGATGATCGGTTCAAGAAGAAGTTTTGTGAAAGAGTAAAGAAATCTCCCAGAGAAGCTGAACCTGAGGAAGAAGATAAGAAAGATCCCAAAAGACCCCGATGTTTTGAATGCTCAGGCTTTGGGCATATCCTGGCTGATTGCGGGAATCTTAAAAAGGGCAAAGGGAAAGCATATAATGTGACTCTCAGTGATGAGTCAGAAGAAGAAGCTCCAGAGTCTGAAAAATTTCAGGCCTTTGTAGCCCCATATGTTGAAGAAGAAGACTTGTATTATTCGGAGCATTGTGATAATGAGGAAGAGCTCAAGGAGGCCTACAAGACACTCTACTTAGAGTATGAGAAGCTGAGGGAAAGCCAAAAAAAGCACCTGAATGATCTGAACAGTTTGCAAACCGAGAAGAGTTCATTGTTGCTCAAAGTTCAAGAGCTCGAGAAAAAGCTACTAGAGACGCAGCTCTAGCTAGAAAGAGTTATTGATGAGAAGCTGACTTGTATGCTGTCCATCCAGAAGAGCCCAACTGACAAGACTGGTCTCGAGTATGTAGCTCCCTCTTCTGATGCTCCCTCTTCCTCAAAGACTATGTTTGTGAAACCTACAGTCTCAGAGCCTCCTCCCACTGTTGAAGATAAAGGGAAAGACAAGGTCAACGATGATGTTCCAGGCACTCAGGAGCCTCATTCCATCAGAAGACCTCCTATATGCCTCCACTACTGTTTAAGTGGGCATGTTCGTCCTCAGTGCTCCCTCCTGAAAGCACAAAAGGCCAAAGCAAAGAAAGAAGTGCCCAGACAAGCTCATTATGGCACTAGACCTGCGGCTCAGCATCGGACTCCATGGCATCAGGCACCTCACCAAGCACCACAGTATCAGTATCAAGCCCCTTGGTCTCATGCTCCTCAGCATCAGCGGCCTCAGCAGAGGTTTGTACCAGCCAATCACAGTGGCACCTACAAGAGCAAACCCAAGCAGTTTAGAAGGCCTCAGAAGATTAAAGAAGAGCAATACTCCAATGAACCTCCAATCTGGATGCAGAACATGATGGATTGGATGATGCAGTCCGGCCAGCAACCACCCACTGGAAGGCAGGCTTGGGTTGAGAAGGATAGCTACCCCATGAGAGGGTACAGACGCACCTAGCAGTTTCGGGTGTTCATGCCTAGGATTCAGTTCCTAATCCTATGGCATCAGGTTTGATTGCTCATTTTAGTTGACATATTGTTATATGCAATCTAGGAACCAGTTTTGTTTGCCCCCTATGTTTCTTGAAAGAACTATGCAGGTACTTTTTGGGGAAGACAGAAAAAGCAGGTCAAGCGACTATTTTTCTGTAGTGGCATCATTGAACATACACAGGTTTGATCTTGCCTTTGCGTATGATGTCATTTCCATATTGCTTGTTGTTTTGTTTTTTTAAAAAAAAAAAAGAATGGGGAGAATTTGCAGGATTTATTTTTCTCTTGGCTTATTAGATATTGCATTTATGTTTGCTTGATATCTCAATTCTGTAAGCATTAATTTACTCTGCTTAGATATAATTGAGAGTTTATGACTATAGTGGCCAAGTGTTTTTCCTGTTTATGCAAAAGTAGGATAGCTTCTTTCCTCACGCGATGAAAAAGTGCACTGTCCCGGGCTCCCCTAAAGGTACATCTTTCCTTCTCTGACCTTTGCTTTTAGAAATTTTGTATAAGAGAAGAAGTCTTTGATAAGATGACCAAATTGACCTCATGCTAGTTGAACCTAGAGCCTATAAACTCTGGCACTCCCTACAGTTTGCAACACCATAAGAAACAAGCAGTTAATCATATGATATCTATGCTTTATAGTGTATATTCACTGCTTATGTGCTACATTTGCTTTATGCCTTGCCCTCTACGTGCAAGTAAACGTTTACATTGTCCTTTATGGTACAAGTAAATCACTTAGGTGCTTCATCGCAGGGGGAGTGTATCAGATGAGGGTGGCTAGGCTCTAGTAAGGTTTGACTTTTGGCTTATCTTCCATTTATTTTCTCTCCTGTCTAAGAAAATCTGGTTGCTATTGGTCAAAATATTGAAAGTCATACCTTGTGGGAAAAGAGTCTTCACACACACACGTGCATTGAGTGAGTTGAGTTGTCTATTTGAATTTTCTATGACCAGGAAAAATACTTGTGCTAATTAAAATCACAACTCTCTTTTATATCTCTGTTTAGTTTTGAGATGCTCTCTGATTGTGTTATCAGTTGATTATACATGCATGTTCTGACACTGACTTGAGAAAATTTTGTCTCTGTAAAATTTTCCTCAGTTTTTCTGGTGTTTCAGTGTGAAGCGTCCGGACGGTCCCTCATGGCGTCCGAACGGGTGGAGTTCAGCAGTTCGGACGGTTCCCTTTTTGGAGTTCGAACGGATGGATTTTTGTCGTCCGGACGGGATCCGTTCCACGTCCTAACGTGAGCTATCATCCTCGGGCGAACGGGTAATTTAATTCGTCCGGACGTGCGTAACCATTTTGCTCATTTCCGAGGCAGCGCACGTCCGGACGTCATCAAAACACCGTCCGGACGGGTACCCCACAGAGGCTATAAATTGCCCAAATCGTCACTTTCTCCCTTCATACCCCACAAACTTTTCTCTTTGGCACCTTGTGAGTAAATTCTTTGAGTTTTTGGAGTGATCTCATTTTTTTGTGTGCATTCCCACTCCCATTCCAGGTATTTTCTTTTCTTGTCTTATTTGTTTTCAGTTTATTTTGCAACTGTTAGATTTTTTTTGGAATGTTTTTGGGATATCTGCCATGCTGAAATTCCTTGGACTTAATTGTGATATTCTCTGTTTTTATTTTTACAAAAGTCCTTGTCACTGCTGTTATTCTGCCAAATTTTTGTTACATTAACAAGAATATTTTTTTTGTGGATTATTTTTGGAAAAAATTCTTGTTGGTTCTTTTACAGAATCATGTCTGCCATCAGCTCTCAGCGCCGAGTCCGCCAGAGGACAGAGGAAGAGCAGAGTGCCTTCCAAGCCAAAATCATGGACCGCAATGTCCTCGCTGAGCGGAACGTGGTCCGTGCTGACATCATGGTGCCTCCATTGGATAGCATTTATAAGACTATCCATACCTATCACTGGGGCTACCTCTACACTTGTGCCTGCATCATCCACACCAGGCTAGTCAGGTTCTTCTATGCCAACCTCGAAGTGGCTCAAGATGATGAGCATAGGCAAGTATTGCAGTCCACTATTGACGGACACATCATCACTGTAGATCCCCAGACTATCAGTCGATTCCTCGGAGTACCAGTCCTTGGTCTGCCTGCCAATCCATACAATGAGGTGGTGCTTCCTCCATCTATGGACGATCTCCGAGAGTTCTTCCATGCCGTTCCACAGGGTGACGGGCGTCCGACTAATATCAGGATTGGTGCACTAGCTCCGGCTCATCGTATGTTCACCAGTTGCCAGGCGCAGTGATCTGATACTGAAGAGGGCACACTTTGTTTATGCTGTTCATCTTCGCTTGCCTTTCTGTCTTTGCAAGCATATTCTGGGATTCATGCTCGAGGCTCATGATGAGAGCAATACCAGTCTCCCCTTTGGCTGCCTAATCACTCAGATCATCCTTCAGTTGGGTATCAATGTTAATGGAGAGCCGAGGATGAAGATCCAGCAGCCCCTCAACAAATAGACACTGATGAAGTCGAATGCGCAGCTGCGACGAGAGGATTCTGATGATGACATGCCTGCTGCTATGCATGTTGCTTTTCCAGACGTGGCTTCATCCTCTCATACCATCCCGCCATCTGAACCAGAGGCTAATTATTCTCAGATTATGAAGGCCTTAGCTGCCATTCAGGGAGGAATGTCCACCATGCAGCAGTCCATCTCCTCCTTGCAGCTCGAAGTGCGGTCCATCAACAAGCGGGTGGAGCAGACCCATTTGGACCTTCAGGAGTGCCTTCGAGTCCATCATCCGAACAGCAGTGATGATAAGGATGCTGCAGCTCAGACTGTACACATGCCAGAGGATGTTTGATTTCCCTCTGTTTTTTATTCTTTTGAGACATTTGTTAGTTTCTGTTATTTTGTTTAAAGACTTAAACTAATATTACTCTATTTACCCGGGTCCTTCTGAGACCGTTAGGGGGAGTAATTTTTATGACAGTTGGTTTTTATTACTCTGTTTTACCCTTTGTCCCTTTGTGACAAAAAGGGGAGTAATTTTTAATTTTTGGACCGGGATTGTATTTCCAAACCGGTCAAGTGATTTTTGTCCCAGAATGGCCAAAGGGGGAGTTTGTTAGTATTTTGGCCTCATTCTGTGTTTGGACAAAATCACTTATGTGTAAAGATGTTGTAAACAGGGATTCCACTTGTCAGAGCATTTTCAGAAGACTCTGCACTGCGAAAAAAGATAGAAGATTTCAAATTCCCTGTTAGCTGTCCGAACGACGTGTCATCCCGTCCGGACTCCCATTTGTCCATTGTTCCATCCGTCCGGACGACGTGTTCATCCCGACTAGATGCCAAACAGACAAGCATTATCCATCCAGACGATGGATCTTTTCCGTTCGGACCCTACACTATATCGAGAAGCTTCTATTCTAGCTTGCATCCGTCCGGACATCTCAGCAGCCATTCTGGACGCATATCAGTACTCAAACAGTCTCAGATTCTTTCCAAGTTCCAATAAGGGGAAGATCGATCAACCGTCCGGACGATGTGGTATTCCGTCCAGACGCGCATCTCCTTAAGGCAAGAATTGCAATTCAAATATCACCATTCGGACGTCAGTCAGCCTTGGTCCGGACCCGCGCTCATTAGTTAAGGAAATTGCCGATTCGACTTCAACCGTCCGGACATCTGCCTCTCTTGGTCCGGACGCACGCATAACAAATATGGAAATTGCGTGTTGAAGAATTGCCGTCTGGACGTTCATCCCACTTGGTCCAGACGTGCTAAGCCTTATATGGAAATTACTTGTAGCGGACGTGCGACCGTCCGGACGTCAGTGTCTCACCGACCGGACACAGGTCTTAAACAGGAAAGATTTTCAGCGAAATTTTTGGAAAATCCTGTTGCACAGTTGTCCGTCCGGACGGCCCAAGTTCACCGTCCGGACGGCATCTGTACATATTACAGCAGTCGACCATTCTGTACCTCAGCCTATAAATAAAGGCCCCTAGGCATTGAAAACTGCAAGAATTTGGTATTGAATTCCACAAGAGCTCAGAGAAGTTCAAGATCCCTTTGAAGCCATTTCTAGTGTGCTGCGCTACCACTGAAGTCTATCTTAAAGGTCGGCTCTAAGGTAAGGAATTCCATTGAAGACCCCTTCAGGTAGGAGACCTGGTTAGAAAGCGTTCGTGTTGGGTTACACGTCAGAGAGCAATGTACGACTACTGCATCGGTACATGTGAGTGTTACTATCTTGTATCTAGCTTCGTCTTCTGAATAGTAGAATTCCTGGGTTTGGCTGCCCCGGAGTGGTTTTTCTCTTAATTGAGTTTCCACTTCGTCAACAAAAATTATGTGTCTTTTATTTTCCGCTATGCTTGATTTTTGTTGACACTTGTTGCACACACTTTATTTTTAGGAGTCAATTTCAATTTTCAGAACGAGTTACTGATGAGAAGCTGACTCGTATGTTGTCTATCCAGAAGAGTCCAACTGACAAGACTGGTCTCGGGTATGTAGCTCCCTCTTCTGATGATCCCTCTACTTCAAAGACTGTATTTGTGAAATCTTTAGTCCCAGAGCCTCCTCACACTGTATTTGTGAAATCTACAGTCCCAGAGCCTCCTCACACTGCTGAAGATAAAGGGAAGGACAAGCTCAATGATGATGTTCCAGGAACCCAGAAGCCTTATTCCATCAGAAGAGCTCCCATATGCCATCACTGCGGCCTAAGTGGACATGGTCGTCCTCAGTGCTCCCTCTTGAAGGCACAGAAAGCCAAGGCCAAGAAAGAAGTGTCCCAGCAGGTTAATGGCACTAGATCTGCAGCCCAACATCAGACTCCATGGCATCAGGAACCTTACCAAGCACCGTGGGGACAAGCACCTAGGCATCAATATCAAGCCCCTTGGTCTCGTGCTCCTAGGGTTCTGGCAACTCAGCATCAGCGGCCTTAGCAGCGATTTGTACCAGCCAATCACAGTGGCAACTTCAAGAACAAATCCAGGCAAGTTAGAAGGCCTCAGAAGGTGGAAGAAGGTCAATACCACAGTAGACCACCTATTTGGATGCAGAGCATGATGGAGTAGATGATGCAGTCCTATCAACAGTCATCCACAGGAAGGCAAGCTTGGATTAAGAAGGACAGTCACCCCATGAGGGGAAACAGACACACCTAGTAGGATTAGGTGTTTATGCCTAGGATTTGGTTCCTAATCCTATGACATCAGGTTTGATTGCATATCTCATTTGTTATATTTTGTATGCAAGGAACCATTGTTTTTTTGTTTTGCCCCCTATTTCTCTTGAGAGAATTGTGCAGGTATTTGTTGGGGAAGACAGAAAAAGCAGGTCGAGCGACTGCTTTTCTGTATTAGCATCATTGAGTATTCACAGGGTTGATCTTGCCTTGCATATGATATCATTTCTATATTGCATGTTTTGTTCTCTTTTTTTAAAAAAAATAAAAAATAAATAAATAATTTGGGGAGAATTTGCAGGATTTTTTATTTTTCTCTTGGCATATCAAATATTGCATGTGTTTTCACCTGATGTCTCAATTCTTTGTGTATTAATCTACTTTGCTTAGATATACTTGAGAGTTTATGACTATATCTGCCAAGTGTTTTCCTGTTTATGCAAAAGTAGAATAGCTTCTTTTCTCATGCGATGAAAATGTGCACTATCCAAGACTCCCCTAAAGGTACATCTTTCCTTCTCTGACTTTTTGTTTCTAGAATTTTTGGATAAGAGAAGACTTTTATGACAAGATGGCCAAATTGACCCCATGCTAGTTGAACCTAGAACCTAAAAACTCTGGCAGTCCCTTTAGATTGCAGCACCATAAGAATCAAGCAGTCATGCCTATGAATTCTGTGCTTTAAATTCTATAATTACTGCTCATGTGCTGAAATTGCTATATGCCTTGCCCTTTATGTGCAAGTAAAAAATTTACTTTGTCCTTCATGGTACATGATGAGTGCCAAAAAGTGTATATTTGGACCCCCTTAATTTACGTTAGTTAAACCTTTAGCTTTATTACTTTCTGATGTTTTGTTTAGTTTTGGTGATTTTACATTTTTGCAGGACATAAAGAGAAAAATGGTTATTTTCAAGTGAAAATGCATAAAAGCTGGAGATTTGGAATTGCTATGAAGTCGATCGATTGAATCTCAAGTTCGATCGATCGAAATTTTCCCGATATCGATCGATCGATTATAAAATCGATCAATCAAATTTATGCGGAGCTGGAATTTCAAAAACCCTAGCTAACTCTATAAATACCATTCTTTTCTCACTTTTAGAAGGAGAGCCGCGAAGGAGGCCGCTTAGGAGTGCCCTAAGGGCCAATTTCACTGTATCTTAGGGTTTTTGGGTCGATTTTGACCTAGAACTTCAATCTTTTGTATGTTTATTCATTTTTAATGCATTCTTGTAGTTTATTTATGCTTTCTTTGTTCATGTCTAGCTAATACTTTTATCTAGGGTTGAGGATGAAACCTCACCAGTGAATAGAAACTGAATTTCATGCTTGTTTATGCTATTTGAGTTTATGGGCTTGATTTCTCGTTGTTCTATTTCGGTTTTTGAGATTATTTTTGGATATCTCTTGTGATTTCCGGATACAAGTGATGATTTGATATAGTTTCATTAAATTGATGGCTTGGGTTTTCATGTATGTTGGATATTCATTGTGTTTCATTCTATGGATACATTTATGATTTAGTTGAAACTAGATATCTTTTGTGATTTGTGGAAGAATGGATTCATTGAATGATTTAAACTATTTTTGAAGCAAAAGTAGAACATACCTAAGATTTGCATTTGAAAACCTCAAAATATGTGTGATGAGCATGAGATTAGGTTGTTGTGATTTGGTGAGTGTGGATTCCAAAACCCTAGACCCCTTTATTTTCATTAATTTTGTTTATGTTTTCTTTTGTTAAAAATCCCTAAATTTGGAACTAGGTTAAAATAGGATTAGTTTGAATAGAGATAAATTTTCACAACAAAATTCCTCGTGGGATCGACCTCGCACTTGCATAACGCTATATTGCAAACGATTCGTGCACTTGCGAGTATTATAATTTGCACAACAATACAAGTAAAATAATTAGGTGCTGCATCTCAGGGGGAGTGTATTAGATGAGGGTGGCTAAGCCCTAGCAAGTTATAAGGTTGGAATTTTGACTAATCTGTCACTGATTTTCTCTCTTGTCTAGGAAATCTGGTTGCTCTTTGTCATGTCATCGAAAGTCTTACCTTGTGGATTTTTGTCTTCACACACACACACATTGCATGAGTTGAGTTAGCTATTTGAATTTTGCATGTTTAGGAACTTATTTGTGCGGATTGAACTCTCAACTCTCTTTTATATCTCTGTTTAGTTTTGAGATACTCTCTGATTGTGTTATCAATAGTTTATACATGTGTGTTCTGAAACTGACTTGGGAAAAATTTGATTTCTGTAAATTTTCCTCAGTTTTCTAATGTTTCAATGTGGAGCGTCCGAACGGTAGTTTCTTGACGTCCAGACGGGGATGGAGCTTAGACGTCCGAACGGAAGTTGTTTAACGTCCGGACGCGCGCAATCAGCATCGAGCGGACGGTTAAGATTAATCGTCCGGACGCGCGTGACCAGTCTGCTCATTTCTGAGGTAGCACGCGTCTGGACGGCATTAATATACCGTCCGGACTAGGGACCCACAGAGGCTATATATATAGCCCAGATTGCCGCTCACTTCATCCTACCCCACAAAATCCATCTTTTTGGTAGTTTGTGAGTAAAGTGAGCTTTTGGATTTTTTTTTTTTTTCTTGCTCCTTTTTGTCCTTTTACAACTCTCTCATATTCCAAGTATTCTTTTAGAAATCTCTTGTCAGTTTATTTATTTTGAAAACTGTTAGAATTTTTTTTTGAATATTTACTTAAGATTATGAGATGCATGTATCTGCCATATTGGAGTTATTGTGATGATGTTTTTAGGACTTAATTGTGATATTCTCTGCTTTTATTTTTACAAAAATCTTTTTTTTTTTACTGCCATTATTATGCCCAGTTTTTTATCCTGACCTAACAAGCATTTTTTTCGGATTATTCTTGGCAAAACCTTGTTGTTCTTTTTATGCAGAATCATGTCTACAATTAGTTCCTCAGCGCAGGGTCCGTCAGAGGACTGAGGAGGAGAGGAGCGCACTCCAGACCAAAATCATAGATTGCACAGTCATTGCTGAGTGCAATGTGGTCCGATCAGACATCATGGTGCCTCCGCTGGATAGTATTTATGAGACTATCTAGACTTACCATTGGGGATACCAACACCTGTGCCTGCATCGTCCTCACCAGGCTGGTCAGACTCTTCTATGCCAACTTAGAGGTGGCACAGGACGATGAGCGTGAGTTGGTACTGCAGTCCACCATTGACGGGCACATCATAATTGTTGATCCTCAGATCTTCAGTCACTTCCTTGGGGTACCAGTCCTTGAGCTGCCCGGCAGTCCCTATAATGAGGTGGTGCTTCCTCCCTCTATGGACGATCTTCGAGAGTTCTTCCATGCAGTCCCACAGGGAGAAGAGTGTGCTACCACCATACGGATCGGTGCCCTGTCTCCCTCTCATCGCTTGCTGGCCAAGATAGTACAGCACAACTTATGGCCAGTTGTCAGGCACAGTGACTTGACTCTGAAGAAGGCCCAGTTCGTGTATGCCATCCACCTCCACTTGCCTTTCTGCCTGTGCAAGCATATTATGAGCGTGATGTTGGAGGCCCGTGATGAGGGTAATACCGATCTCCCTTTTGGATGCTTGCTCACTCAGATCATTCTTCAGTCCAGCATCATCATTACTAGAGAACTGAAGATGAAGATTCAGCAGCCCATCGGCAAGCAGACTTTGATGAAGTTCAATGCACAGCTGCGGAGAGATGACTCCAATGATGAGGTGCCCATTCCTGCTGCCATGCCAGTCGGCTTTCCAGAAATGGCCTCATCCTCTCAGACAGTCTCGCCTTCAGAGCCAAAGATCAATTTCTCATAGATCATGGAGGCCTTAGCTGCTATTCAGGGAGGCATAAGCACCATGCAGCAGTCCATCACTTCTATACAGCAGGAGGTACGTTCCATAAACAAGTGGGTAGAGCAGAATCAGTTGGATCTCCAAGAGTGCCTCAAGTACCATCATCCTGGCAGTAGTGATGATGAGGAGGATGCACCTATGGCAGCAGATGATTAAGTCTCTTTGGCAGAAATTGGTTTTTGGTAGTTATCTTTTCAGTTTTCTTTTGTGACATTCATGTTATATTTAACTACTTTTGTAAAACTGTTGAACTAATATTACTCTGTCTCCCGGGTCCTTCTAAGACCGTTAGGGGGGGTAATTTTTATTACAGTTGGGTGTTTTATTACTCTGTTTTACCCTTTGTGACAAAAAGGGGGAGTAATTTTTATTTTTTGGACCAGGAATGTATTTCCAAACCGGTCAAGTGATTTTTGTCCTAGAATGGCCAAAGGAGGAGTTTGTTAGTTTGTGATTGGCATCATTCTGTGTTTGGACAAAATCACTTGTTTGTAAAGATGCTTTTATCAGGGATTCCACTATTCAGAGTGATGTCAGAAGATTCTGCACTGCTTTCAAGACAGAAGTTTTCAGAGTCCCTGTCAGCCGTTTCAGAGTCCTTGTCAGCCGTCCGGACGATCGTTCCATCTCGTCCGGACGCCCATTGTCTACTATTCCATCCGTCCGGATGACGTGCCTTACCGTCCGAACGCCAGACAGACCAACCATCATCCGTCCGGACGACGTGCATTCCCGTCCAGACCTTCACTGTTTCGCGAAGCTACTGTTCAAGCATTGCATCCGACGTCTCAGCAGCTCGTCCGGATGCCTCTCAGTGATCGATCAGCTTCAGATTCTTTCCAAGTTCAATTTAAGGGAAGATTGCTTCAACCGTCCGGACGACGTAGATTCCCGTCCGGACACGCTCATACGTAAGGCAAGAATCGTAATTCAAATATCATCGTCCGGACGACAGTCAGCCTTGGTCCGGATGCGCGTTCATTAGTTAAGGAAATTGCCGATTCGATTTCAACCGTCTGGATGACAACATATCATGGTCCGAACACGCGCATAGCATATATGGAAATTACGTGTTGAAGTTCAGCCGTCCGGACGCTCATCCCCCATGTTTCGGACACGCGAAGCCTTATAAGGAAATTACTTACAGCGGACGTGCGACCGTTCGGACGATAGTGTCTCACCGTTCGTACGCGGCTCTTAAACATGAAAGATTTTCAGCGAAAATCTCGAAAAATTCTGTCGCACTGTTGTCCGTCCGGACGGCCCAGGTTCACCGTCTGGACAGCGTCCGTACATATTACAGCAGTCGCCCATTCTACACCTCAGCCTATAAATAGAGGCCGCTGGGCATTGAGAACTGCAAGAATTCGGTATTGAATTCCACAAGTGCTCAGTGAAGTTGTTTTGAGAGAACGTTGAGCTGATTAAGTTTCCTTTGAAGCCATTGCAAGTGTGTTGTTGCTACGCTACAACTGAAGTCTATCTTAGGGGTTGGCCCTAAGGTAAAGGATTTCATTGAAGACCCCTTCAGGTATGAGACCTGGTTGGGAAGCGTTCGTGTTGGGTTACACGTTAGAGAGCAAGGTACGACCACTGCATCGGGTATATGTGAGTGTTACTATCTTGTATCTAGCTTTGTCTTCTGAATAGTGGATATCCTAGGTTTGGTTGCCCCGGAGTGGTTTTTCTCTTAATTGAGTTTCCACTTCGTCAACAAAAATCTCTGTGTCATTTAATTTCCGCATTATTATTTTTGTTGACACTTTGTGCACACACTTGCTGTTTATTTTAGAAGTCAATTTCAATTTTCATTTAGAGAGCTCAATATCATGATTTTCTTCAAATAACTGAGAGAAATCCATGATAAAAGGTGTAATAAAAAAAATAGAAGTCACAAGAGATGAGGATCACACTCAGGAAATAAATCCTTAACAAAGTGTACCTGCTCTGATACCAATTGAAAAATAGAAATTGACTTCTTTAAACAATCAACAAGTGTGTGTGTGTGTGCACAAAGTGTTAACAAAATAATGCGGAAAATAAATAAAACAAGATTTTTGTTAACGAAGTGGAAACTCAAGATGAGAAAAGCCACTCCGGGGCAGCCAAACCCAGGATATCCACTATTCAGAAGACAAGACTAGATACAAGATAGTAACACTCACATACCCCTGATGCAGTGGTGTACCTTTCTCTCTAACGTGTAACCCAACACGAACGCCTCCCAACCAGGTCTCCTACCTGAAGGGGTCTTCAATGGAATCCTTTACCTTAGGGCCAACCCCTAAGAGAGACTTCAGTTTAAGCGCAGCAACAGCACACACAGCAACGGCTTTAGAGAGAACAAATTAGCTCAATAACCTCACAAATAACTCTCTAAGCTCTAATGGAATTCAATACCGAATTCTTTTAGTTCTCAATGCCTAGGGGCCTCTATTTATAGGCAGAGGGTTCAAATGGGCGACTGCTTTGATAAATACGGGTGCCATCCGAATGGGCTGTCTAGACAGACAACTATGCGACCAAAATTCTGAGATTTTCGCTGAAAATCTTTCTGTTTGAGAGCCACGTCAGGACGGTGAGGCACTGTCGTTCGGATGGTCGCACGTCCGCTGCAACTAATTTCCTTACTAAGGCTTCGCGCGTCCGGACCATGGGGGATGGCCGTCCAGACGATTGATCTTCTGCACATAATTTCCATATCTGTTGAACGCGCGTCCGAACCATGGCAGACTGACGTCCGGACGGTTGAGTTTGAATTGTGAACTTGAATTAAGGAGTAGCATGTCCGAACGGGAATCCACGTCGTCTGGATTGTTGCAGCAATCTTCCCATATTAGCTTTTGGAAAGAAAATTTGAAGCTCGATCACTGAGAGTAGTTCGGACGGGCTGCTGAAATGTCCGGACGAATGCAAGCTGGAACAGAAGCTTCTCGATACAGATGAGTGTCTGAACGGAAATCCACGTCGTCTAGACGGATGATGCTTTGGTCTGTCGGGCGTCCGGACGGTAAGGCATGTCGTCAGGACGGCTGGCAGGGAACTGAAATCTCTGACTTGAAAATAGTGCAGAATCTTTTGAAGCACTTCTGAATAGTGGAATCCCTATTGAAAAGCATCTTTACACATAAGTGATTTTGTCCAATCAAAATGTAGCCAATCACAAACTAACAATGAAGATTCTGAATTGAAAACAGACCAACCTGTTAAAACGCAACCATTACATAAAGTGTTTTTGTTTTATCCAGAATGTAGCCAATATAAAATACTAATAAACTTCATCAGGGTCTTACTGCCAAGGGGATCCTGTATCTTCATCTTGGGCTCTCCAGAGATGTCTACCTAGACTGAAGGATAATTTTTGTGACCAAGCATGCGAAAGGAAGCCCTTTAGTATTCTCATCTTTGGACTCTAGCATAATGTTGAGGATGTGCTTGCACAGGCAAAATGGCAACCTCATGACAATAGCATATAAAAACTGAGCCCTTTCCAGAATCAATTCACTCCTACGAACAGTGGGCCATTGATTGTGCTAAACAATCTTCGCGGCAAGCGGTACGGGGGAGAAAAAGCACCGATTCTGATGTTCGTATGTGCTCGATCCTTGCCCTATTGAACAACATGAAAGAACTCCCTAAGCTGCTCCAAAGTAGGAGGCTCCACAACCTCAATAAAAGGACTAGCTAAAATATGAAGCACTGGTACACCAAGAATTCCTGCTGATGACATGTGGATCAATCTGAAATACATGCCCTTCTATAGTGAACTGAAGGACAATGCCTCTGTCTTCATCCTGTACAACCTCCAGATGCCTATAGAATTCTCTCACCAGCCTGGGAAGCACAATGCAAGCACAATTGTAAAGGGAGCCATAGTGATAAGTCTGAATAATGTCATCAATAACATCCAAAGGTGCCACTAAGACATCAGCTCAAACCACATTCCTCTCTTGTATAGCTTGCTGATTTGCAATTCTGGCCCTGAAGGCAGCAATGCCTTCCTCTGTCCTCTGTCCTCTGTCCTCTGTCGAACTCTATGCTGAGAACTGCCAGCAGACATGGTTCTACAAAGAATAACCAAAAATATTGCCAAAAATAATTCCAAAGAAGATTGATTAGTCCCCCAAAAACATTTGGCTTTATAATGGCAGTAAAATGGACTTTCCACAAATTACATATAATAAATATCCCAAACATAGTCCAAATAACTGACAGAACAAAATTAAACCAACCTCAGCATCAGTAAATAAAACCAAATTCATGCATGATTTATCTCAACAAAATATTCCAAAAGAGTCTAAAAATTCTAACAATTCAAATAAACTGAAAAGAATCTAAAAGATAGAATAAAGTACCTAAAATGGAGATAATATGCAGAAAAAGACAAAAGAGGGCGAGAACTTGTGAGAAAACACTAGAAAACCAAGCAAAATCGCAAAAAGTAAGTGAAAAAGAAGGTGTGTGGTAGTAGGAGAGAAAGAGATGCGATTTTAAAACCTGTAGGGTACCCGTCCGGACGCGCAACTTACCCGTCCAAACGGCCACAACTAGATCAGCACTCGGCAGAACCTCGTGCTTCTGGCGTGTAACTTAACCGTCCAAACGACTGAGCCGCACGCATCTGAACCTAAGAGGAGGATTGTCTGGACGCTTCACACAGAAAATCTAAAATTGGACAAAAATCTGCAGAAAAATATTTTTCCCTAAAAATAGCTTCAGAACACGCATGTATAAACAACTAATAAAGTAGTCAAATAGCATTTCAAGAATATGCAAAGATATAATTGAGAGTTAAGTTTTCAATAAGCACAAATTTTCTTGCAGATAGAAATTTTAAATAGATTCCATAACTCATGCAATGCATGTGTGTGTGAAAGCTTTCTCAATAAGGTATGAAGTTCCCTGATATGACTTAAAGCAACTGAAATTTCTAAACAATAGAGAAAATCAATGATAAATCAGTCAAAAGTCAAACCTTATTTTACTAGGGCTTAGCCACCCTCATCTGATACACTCCCCCTAAGCTGCATCACTTTTCTTTTACTTAGTCCTTTAGTGACCGACTATTTCCGCAATGATTTGGTCATTGACTAATTCTTTAAGGACAAGTTGAAGAACAAATTTATAGCACAATAAGCAGTGGATTTTGTTATTTATCTAAATTTATTGATTTTTGAATGCTTTTTATCACTTGGTACTACAACTTAGAAAGAATGCCAGAATTTATAGGTTCTAGGTTCAAATAGTGAGTTGGTCAATTTGACCATCTTATAAAAAAAAATCTTTCTCATAAGAATATCAAAATTACCAATACAGAAAAGCAGTCGCCCGACGTGCTTTTTCTGTCATCCCCAAATAATACCTGCAGAATTTTCCCAAGAACAACAAGAGAAATAGGGTAAAAAAATAATAGTTCCTTGATTGCAAAGCAAGCATAAATATGTTATAAAAAAACAATGCAATGCATTCAAACCTGATGCTTTAGAATTAGGAACCAAATCCTAGGCATGTGTACCCTCACCATTTAGGTGAGTCCATTCTCCCTCAAGGGGGAAATGTCTTCATCCTTTCTGACCCATGCCTACCTTCCATGTGGTAGTTGTTGACAAGACTTCATCTAGTGATCCATCCACCGTATCATACTCTGCATCCATATAGGCAACTCCCTATAGAATTTATCATCCTTAAGCTTCAAAGGCTTATTCATGTAGTTCCTTGATTTGTTTTTCTTGGGTTTGCCATTCTGATTGGTAGGAACAAATCGTTGTTGATGCCATTAATGCTGAGGAGCCTGATGCCGTGGAGCCTAATATTGGGGAGCCTGATGTCTGGCCAAAGGTCTAGTGCCGAATGTAGCTTGTCTTTGTAACTCTTTCTTGACTTTTGATCTCTGGGCTTTGAGAAGGGAGCACTAAGGTCAGATGTGACCACTTAACCCACAGTGGTGGCATATAGGAGGCCTTCTAATAATAGGAGGCTTCTGAGTGACTATTGCAATAGCTTGAACATCCCCATCAATAACTTCCTTTCCTTTATCCAGGCTGACGGATGGAGGCCCGGGAATTGTGGGCTTGACAAATACAGTCCTAGAAGTAGAAGTGATATCAAAGGAAAAAGCTACATACCCGAGTCTGGTCTTGTCTGTTGGGCTCTTTTGGATTGATAGCATATGGGTTAGCTTCTCATTAGTGACCCTCTCCAACTGTAGCTATGTCTCTAGTAGCTTCTCCTCTAGATCCTGAATCTTGAGCAGCAAGGAACTCTTCTCTGTCTAGAGACTGTTCAGCTTATGGATGTGCTGCTTGCTAGTCTCCCTTAACTTCTCGAACTCTACATAGAGGATTTTACAGGCCTCTTTGAGTTCCTCCCTGTCTTCATCACTATGCTCAGAGTAGTAGGATTGAGAATCCTCCTGGTCTTCATGTGGAGCCACAAAGGCTAGAAATTGATCTTAAGCAAGAGTTTCTTCTTCTTCTGACTCATCACTGAGAGTCGCATTGTAGGCCTTCCTTTTACCATGCTTGATATTCCCACAGCCAGCCCGTATATGTCCAAAGCCTGAGCATTCAAAACATCTGGGGCCTCTTGGGTCTTTCTTCTCAGCTTCTTTAGGCTCAGATTCTCTAGGGGCTTTCTATAGTCTTTCGGTGAATTTCTTCTTGAATTTATCATTCTTCATTAATCTCCCAAAATTTTTGGCCAGCATTGCCACAGCATATTCTTCATTATCAGAGTCCTCTTCAAATGAGACTCTAGCCTTTTTCTTGGATGCCTTGAGGGCAATAGTCTTTACCTTCTTGACTAGAGGCAAGGAAAGCTCATATGTTTGAAGAGATCCCTCCAATTCTTCAATCTTCATCTCTTCTAGATCCTTGCTTTCTTCAATGGTAGTCACCTTAATTTTGAAACTCTCAGGCAAAGATCTTAGAATTTTTCGGATGAACTTTGCATCCGAGACGGTCTTCTCAAGACTCACCATTGAGTTTCTCAGGTCGCTCATCTTAGTATAAAACTTTCCGAATGTCTCATCTTCAAGCATCTTAATCTATTCAAATCTAGGAATCAACATTTGGAGCTTGGCAGATTTAACAAGTTTTGTTCCCTCATATGTTGTTTCTAAGATTCGCCATGCTTCTTGAGCGATTTCACAGTTAGAAATTTTTGCAAATTCAGATGGTGAAAGAGACAAAGAGCATGGAGGGCTTTATCGTTAGCAAATCGTACATTTCTTGCAATAATCAGATCGAGAGTTGTAGCCTCTAGTTTAGTCCAACCAAATTCAACAATTTGCCAACAATCAATGGATATTAAAAAGAAACGCATGCGAGCTTTCCAATAGCCATAGTTCGTACCATCAAAGGCAGGAACAGTATTAAGATTTTGAGACATTACAAAAAAATGAGTAGAAGTCAAAAGGATTACACTCAAGAAATAAATCTAACCAGTGTGCACAATGTGTAACAAAATATTGTAAATGCAGAATTTAAAGAACACAAATATTTTGTTAATGAACTGGAAACTCAATGAAGAGAAAAACCACTCTGAGGCAGCCAAACTCAAGAAATCCACTATCAGAAGACAAAGCTAGTACATAGATATTAACACTCACATACCCGATGTAGCGATCGTATCTAGCACTCTGACACGTAACCCAACGTGAACTCCTCCCAACCAAGTCTCCTACTTAAAGGGGTCTTCTATGGATTCATTTACCTTAGGGCTCCTCCTTAAAATAGACTTCAATAATGAGCACAGTAACAACACACAATAGAAACGACTTGAGAGCTAGCAGATCTTCACAATTTCTTCATAAAGTGTACTCTTTAAGTTATGAAGAATTCAATATTGAATTCTATAAATTGTACATGCCTAGAGGCCTCTATTTATAAGCTAAGAAGACTTAAATCGAGTTTGTCTCTAATTTCTCTAGGCGGCGTCTGGACGCAAGCTGAGGTCGTCCAAACGGACAACTGTGCAATCAGCTTTCCATAATGCGCTTTATACAATACCATATCAGGGCTGCGTCCAGACGGTGTTCCCTTAGCGTCTAGACGGTTGCACTTTTGCTGCACGTAATTTCCATAATAAGGACTGGCCTTCGGATCTCAATTTTTTGATTCGGAGGCAATCTTGCGACTTCAGCAAAAGCATCTGGATAATGGCATACTACCGGAATGTCTTCCAACTTCGACTTGACTTCAAGCTTGTGCAGCCTCTCTAACACTTTTTATAGCTTGAACGACAGAGAAGAGTGGCGGAGTAGCTCGTCGAGACCCGTAGAACTTGAACTCTTCGATGCCATGAAGTCAGAATACTACTTTCTTCTTGCGACAATCTATATTCGCTTCATACTTTAATAGCCAATCCATCCCCAGAATGACATCAAAGTCCAACATGCTAAACACTCATATTTCGCTGGCAAAGTCTTCCCTACTATAACAATAGGGCAATTCTGCAAGCATTTCCTACAAGTCACTGCGTTACCAACAGGATAGGCCATGCATATGTTTTGTTCAAGTGGTTCGGTGCTCAAGTTGCATATCTTCACATAAGTTGATGAAATAAAAGAATGGGTAGCACCCGAATCAAACAAGATGCACGCAACACTGCAGAACAAAGGGATAGTACCTGCACCACATCGGTAGCATTTTCTTCAGCTTCGATGTTACCCGGAGTGGGTGAGTAGACTCTGGCTTGTGCGGGTTTCCTAGGCTGATAGTTGATCACTCGAGACTCTGGGGTAATGGCCCTCTTGGCCACACTGAAAACACGCTCTAGATCCCATGCGGCACTTGCCCAAGTGTGGCCTCCCACACTTGCTACTAAAGCTGTCCTGACTCACAAAAGCACTTCTTCTCCTAAAGGATCCAGAACTGCTGCTAGAAGATTGACTTTTTGACGGAGGTGGAAGAGGAGGAGCTCCCATTGACATTGACTACTTCCTATTCACATAGTCAGCAACCGCTTCTCTGATCCCTTTCTCAGTAATGGTGGCAGTCTCCACCATTTTGGTGTAGCTGGTAATGTCGAGGAAAGCAATCCTCTCTTTCATTCTAGCGACAAGCCATAAAGAAATCTTTCAACTTTGGTTTGCTCATCAAAGATGAGGTGTGGAGCATGCCTCGATAACTTTAGAAACTCAGCCAAATACTACTCGACTGACATGTTCTCTTGCTTGAGGTCTTGGAACTCTCGAGCACATTGTTGTTGTTGTGCTGGAGGGAAGAATCAGTTGTTGAATTCCCTCTTGAACCTATCCCATGTGATTGGGACACCGTGGCCCAACTTTATAAGGACTTTTGTGGATTTCCACCAATAGTTGGCTTCCCCATCCAACTTAAGTCTTGCATAGTCAACCTTTTGATTGTCAGTGCATCAGCAAGATCTGGAAGTTAGAAATCCAGTTATCAGGTGCTAAGGGCCATGAACTTCCATCAAACACTACTGAATTGTGTCTGAAGAAGTTGGTCGATGAACAATCGACCCTTTCATTGCGTTCGCCCTGTCTAGGCATGGCAGCCATCATGGTCGTCATGAACTGTGTAGCATTAGCCCAAAACTGGGCCATATAGGGCATGTTGAACGGTGGAGGCGGTAGGGGTGGTGGGGCAGAAGGACACTGCGTACCGCCATCCCCATCATTCATCGATTCCTTATCCTCCTGCCGCAGTGCTCTGCGCAATCATATTGAGGTTAGCCTACAAATGTGAGAGTGGAAGAGGTGCCACATAAACAAGTATACATCATAACAAATGCACTACAAGAAACATGCAATGCACAAGTCCCAAACTAATTAAAGTTTTTATGTCTTAAGTCTTCGTTATAAGCTTTTAGAATTCTCAGGCTCTAGTGTTACACATAGACTCTAACACGACCGGGATACTATAAGCTGTGACGACTCTTTTTTTTTTTTTCCTACAAAATGGAATCACTACAGTGGCATGATGATTAATCATAAGCCAACACCAACCTAATACATCTCATAACATATGCATAATATATCAGAGATAAAACATTGCAACGAAAACGTCTATCATAAATATAAAGTGAAGTAATTACAACATCATAGCCATTTGATTATCTATGTAATTAAAGTTTAACAATGTATTAATTACATGACCAAAAGAATGAATGTACAAAATAGGTGTCACATGCAACACAAGCCATATATAATATGTTTGTACAAAATATGAACTATTCTCAAGTCTAACAAATACAACTGTCGCGAAGACCTTAAGTCGTAGTATCCCAAATAGTATTTTTTTAACTATATATGTTTGACCAGTTGACATAATAAATTCTAATATTAAAAATAAAAATCTCCAACCCATCACAAATTTAAATTATGCCTGTAACTGTAAGTTGGAGATCACCAGGTTTTAAAGCGATTAGTGCACTGCAGCCTACCATTAAACAAATGTAGCGAATTTCTAGCTAATTGACAAGTCAATACATCATTGCAGCTTTATTTTGTCGGGGTAGTTGGGCCAATACTTAATTTGCTTGTTGATCTGTACCTTTTGGTGTTGTTTGATTAATATTATTTTTTTTAATATATATATGTATATAAAGTTTAATTTTGTGAAGTTTAACATCTCTATTTCTGAAAGCATTTTTTGTGGTTTGGTAGCTCTCGTATTCTTCTTATCTTGCACATGAAAAAAAATAATAATTGCAAAAAGAAGAAGCGAATATTATACATATACATTTCTTTATATTGCCACACATGCTTGTGCATGGGTTGAGCAACATATAGAAGGTTGACAAACACAAGCTGTCGGTTGGGACTATAAATGGACAATACTACTTCTGTTTTAAAACAGTGCTACCAAACACAGGAAAAAAAAAAAAACGTTTGAAAAAAAAAAAAAAAAAAATCTGGCGTCACTCGACACAAAACAACAAAATGAGTTAAGCGTGATTTGTGACTTGTAAAAAACATAAAAATGAGGCTTAGTTTTGTGTTTAATGTTGAGGAATTCAGGTTTGGTGTCGGTGCCTCTAAAAATTATTGTTGTGAGCATCCATGAAACTAAACTTTATAAAATCCCAATTACTTTGCGTCATCCACACCGTTCTATTTTTCTTTTCTTTATTTTTTTTTTAAAAAAAAATTATTACACCAAGGTCTTAGGAGTAATTAATATTATATAACTTGAAGAGTAAATAGTAGCAATGACCATGCAGTACTGCAACTTGTGCGGGTGTTCCTTTCTTTAAAATACAAGTAGAGGATTCAGTTTGGCACAGTTTTTATATTCGTAGAAAAATCCCCTAATGCTTATTGTACCCTAGCCTTTCTGATACTTTTTTCTAAAAGTATTGTGCACAGAGAATTTAATTTCCCCACAATCTCATTTATTATTTATACACGGTCCCTATTATAATTCATGTTATAGTCAAGACTTAAAGCTGGTACAAAATAAAAATAAAATGAGCGTTGATAGTTGAGTACGTTAGGATTAGATTCTTCAGTATTAAAATTAGGGTTAAATACCCTATTGGTACTTGAGTTTTACGTGATTTTAAATTTAGTACTTCAGTTTTGTTTTGTATCATAGGTGGTACCTGAATTAAGGATAAAAACCTATTTGGTACCTTTGTTAGACTTTCCGTCCAAATTTTAACGTCTCGCCATGTGTCAGCCGCTGTGGTTGACACGTGGCACTACATAAAAAAAATTAAAAATTAAAAATTAAAATCTTTAAAAAAATGATTAAAAAAAAATAAAATTTGTTTAAAAAAGAAAAAAGAAGAGGGGTGGCTGAGCTACCCCCTTTGGCCACCATGGGGGTGGCCGGCCACCCCCTTGGCCAGTCTGGCCAGTTTGGGGGGGGTGGTTCGGCCACCCCATGGTAGAAAAAAAGAAAAACAATTATGGGTTTTGGCTCTTGGGGGTGGCCGAACCACCCCCATGGGCCACGGGGGTGGTTCGGCCACCCCAGGCCGGCCGGTCTGGGCGTGGCCGAACCACCCCCGTGGCCCATGAGGGTGGTTCGGCCACCCCCAAAGGCAAACCCTCAATTTTTTTTGTTGGGTTTTGGCCCTTGGGGGTGGCCGAACCACCCCCAAGGGCAAACCCTCAATTTTTTTTTGATGTGTTTTGGCCCTTGAGGTGGCCGAACCACCCCCTAGGGCCACGAGGGTGGTTTGGCCACCCCCAAGGGCCAAAACCCATAATTTTTTTTTCTTTTTCTTTTTTTTCTACCATGGGGTGGCCGAACCACCCCCTATGGGAGGGGGTGGTTCGGCCACCCCAGACTGGCCAGACCGGCCAAGGGGGTGCCTGGGCCACCTCCTTGGCCAAAATGGGGGTGGCCGGCCACCCCCATGGTGGCCAAGGGGGGTGGCTGAGCCACCCCTCTTCTTTTTTCTTTTTTTAAAATTTTATTATTTTTAATCATTTTTTAAAGATTTTAATTTTTAATTTTTAATTTTTTTTTATATAGTGCCACATATCAACCTCAGCGGTTGACACGTTGCGAGACATTAAAATTTGGACGGGAAATCTAACAGAGGTACTAAATGAGTTTTTACCCTTAATTCAGGTACCACCTATAATACAAAAACAAAACTGATCGAGGTACTAAATTTAAAATCACATAAAACTCAGGTACCAATAGGGTATTTAACCCTTAAGATTATTTAGAAGTTCTTATCGATTTAGGTTTCATTCTATTATACCCTATTTAAAGGTCACTTTGTTCTTAATAAAATCTATATATAATTATATATATTGGTAAAAGTTGTGGTTTTATCCCGCCCTAACTCCTCTTGTAGTCTTTCCTACCCGAATGGAACTTCACGAATCCCATTTCCTTTATAATTCAATATCAAGTATTCATCAATTGGTATCACAGCCGTTTCAATTCTGAGATTCTCCATCAATTCACCCAAACTCGGCATCTCAGCCAATGGCACGTACTAAGAAATTGAAGCATCGTTTAATAAGCCAAAAGAAAGGTAACATGAATTACAGCGTAGATTTTGCCAACCCTTCCCTCCAACAACCGAAAAATTGCCCAAAATCACAGTCCCACTACCCAGCAAACAACCCATCAATTTTCAACCCAAGACACACTTCATTTAACCTTCCCAACGCCCAAAAAAGAAGAAGAGGGCAACATTTGCTGTTCAAAAACCAAAAGAGAAAACTCTCCACCGATTCAACCCAGAAAAGTCCAAACAGAATCCAAACCAAAGAAACTAGAAGTCTAGCATAGACACACATACACAAACAGCATTGACGCTCGTTCTGTTTACTCGAATAATACATATAATGATGTATATAATTTTATATTATGTAAATTTTTATATAACATTAATTATTTTTGAACAAATTTTTTATTTTTCATACAAAAAAATATTTGAAATTTTATATATCCTATATCAAATCATTCACTTTTTATTTCTACTTAAAAAAAAAAAAAAAAAATCGATAGCCCAAATATATACCAAACACAACAAGAAGTCAAGAAGTAATCCGGCGGAGAAACAAGCCATTAGGCTACGGACCCCACGCGAAAACACCTGTCATGATTGTCGACAGTTGGACAGACGAGAAGATCTGGAGCGTACAAAATGTTGGAATCAACAAAGGTAACACCATGCAACTGCAAGAATTGTGCCAGGTCAGAGTGGGACACAGACATGCGTGTGAACTTTACGTGCTTTGCCTGTCCTGTACTTTAATAGTCCAATGTCAGCCTAAGCCCAGCTATTCTGATAATTGCGGCTCACGCACCCTGCTTGCTTAAAGTCCCAACAACCTCATTCCTTGTAGTTTTCCTCCCCCCGTGAATTTAATTCAACTTGTTTGTTTCTTAAGAAATTTCTTTTACCACTAGTTGTCCTTTTTCTTTTCCTGGTTTAGAGAATCAGTTGAGTTGATGTTGATGTGGTTACCAGATGAACAAAAGAACAGATCGATAAGTCGCACGTGCCTAGGTTCCAGGCTTTCAGTGATTATCTTTGTTAATTAATGAAATCAAAATATTCTTACAATACTGTTTTTTTTTCAAAATAAAGAAAGAAAAAGAAAAAAAAAATTTATATGTAATAGAATGGAGGCTTACATTTTCTAGTGGCCCAATAAACCATCGACCTAATATCCATAAGGCCCAAGCGTAATTTTTGGATCACATAAGAGCCTGCAAGCCTACATGGCATCTGGCTTGAGGCACACGCATGTCACCAAAGAGGCAATAAATCTCCATAATTATGACACAACAAATCATTTTCTTAATGAAAAAAAGAATGTCTACCTAAAAGAATCGCTTAAAATACTTTAACGTTATCAAAGGCCCGATTAGCTACTAAATCAGCAATACTTGCTTTACATAGACATCCAATCAAGTCAAGGCCACATCTATATGAGATTAGTAAAGGTTAGACCCATATATGCTCTCATATCCCAATTTCTACCTATTTATCTTATTCTCTTATTAACTTACATCTACACATTTATTGAATTAAGTATCAAAGATAGTACTGTCACCCCGCTCCCTTTTTGCGGTGTACTACTTTGACATTTGATTTTCTTGTAGGGATCTCATATCCAGAATTAAGCGTATATAGTTACTGTTAATTTTCGACAATGACGGCTAATATCATGCTTGCTAATTAATTATCAATTTCATCGTTTCACCTCAATGACTATATATATATATATATATATATATTAGCTCTAACTTCTTCCATTACACGTGTTGCAGATAATGCTTATAAAATGATATGAATATTTTGAAATTTTGTCGACAATGCCTTGCTCAATCGGCACGGCATGCTTAAGCCAAACTTAATTAGTAGTGTATAAATATAATGACAAATAATTCACAACAACATCTTCATATATAATCGACAACTCACATAAAAGCAGTGAGTAGGAATAGTGTTTTTCCGGTACGTTGAATAGAAATGCTGACAGTTGTGATAATTTCAAGACAACAGCTGGCAAATTATTATACAACATCTTGGCCATTTTGACAAAACATGCCGAATCAGCATGATCTTGCAGAATCTAACCCCCTAAACATGGGGGAATGAAATTCAGATAAGAACCATGATCACGAGATGTCAATATCTCATGCCTCTGATTAGATTATTGCCTCGCTCATAAAACCCTAACCCTAAAAAGGAGTTTATCTTAACCTTTCCGCTATATCTTTTGTGACTTTTCTTCACTTTTAATCACACGCGAGTTTTCAAAAGATGGTCTTTTCCGTAGGTTACCATACAAAAGGCCTGCCTAATCAGAAAAGAAAAGTTAATGCCAATTTTAATAATTATTATTATTATTATTTTTAATTTTTTTTTTTCAATATAAATAAGTTTCATACAACGGTTTAGAGTATCTACAAGATTCGACTACTTATTGCTACAAACTCCCAATTAGATCTTCTCTGAAAAGTATATATTGTGGCGTTGGTACAAAGTATTTGATTTGGGCACCCTTAAATTAATGTAGTAGATCGGTTGCAAAATAAAATCCCCATTGAATGAATGAGCAAGGCAAGCTTTTATTTTTGTTGAATATTTAGGACTATCTTTAATTAACTAAAGTGGTCCTGCGAAGATTAGCTTTGTTTGAGCTCAATTGCCGAAATACCAAATACTCATTATTAGGATGATAGAAATTTCTTAAGTACCTATTTGTAAAATAATTTTTACAATTTATATATAAGATTAACATGTATCTTTTGGTATATAAAAAGTACATGTTATTTAAATAGCACGTGCTTCTTACATATTTTTTTAATAACATTAATGAAAAAAATATGTAATTTTTACATGCTTAAAGAATGCGTGTCAATCTTATATGTAAATTGTAAGAATTTTTTATAAATCGATTTACAAAAATTTTTTGTCCTTATAAAAATGATACGGTAGGTGAAAATTATTATTACCTAGAGAGAGATAAAAAAATACAAAAAGAAAAAAAAAAAAAAAAGAGGGAAGGGGGGGGGACAATTATCGGTGGTGGATATTATTGAGGCAGGAGGAGCTGAATTTACAGACCTAGCTAGTAGATTCTCCTCCTGGTTTTTGATTCTAGCGTTGGTCGGATTCCGTTTTTTGTCCTATACAATCTGAAAGATTACAGTAAGAGGAAAGCTGGTATAAACAAGGCTGTTTATTTTATTTTTAATTTTTTTAATGAAGAAATTCATTTATTTATGATCGTCCATCCAAAAATATATTAAAAACAGAGGAGAATTGTACAATGGAGATTCACAGTACACGCGCGTATTTTAAAAGGGAAATGTTAGTTAATTTCCTTCCCGTATCTCAAATCAAATAAAAAGTTAATTTATAGTTGACGTAACCAGCCATAAGCTTCAGACCGGAAGCAAAAACTACACACAATGGGGGACCAAAGTGTTGTCTCATAAAATGATGCCCCCAAATTGACATATGAGGAGTGCTCCAAAGCAGTGACTGCGCCAAACATTTTAATGGGAAGGGTTCAAATAATTTTCTTAAGTAAGGGTTTATATATATATATATATATAGAAAGTTAAATTTTAAGTAAATTAAACATAACCCACTTCTTAAATTTTTATTATTCCCTTCAAATTAAAAATCAATAAGCAAAATTGACAAGAAAGTTTTTTGAAAAAAAAAAAGTAAAAACAATCTCTGTCCAAAGATTCAAAAAATAATTTTTTTTTTTAAAAAAAATATATCAATTTCTATATTGAAATTGAGAAATTTTCGTTTGATGAATTGTATGTTTTCCATCATTCTGGCAAGACTTTACATGGATGACATAACTCTTGAAACTAATATTCTCTTACTCCTTTTGTTAGAACAACCCACTATAACTAATAAAGTAGCCCACCAACTGTTATACAAAACACAGTGAGCTTGTTTGCCGAAACATCTCCAATAGGCAAAAAAACCCTATAATTTATTTTTTTTATTTTTTTTTGTGAAAAATACAATTTAGCTTCCCAAACGAACACCATTTCTCTGGATGGACCCCCAAATTATCAAGGCTTACTCTGGCCCCCAAACTACCAAAACCTTTGAGAAAGGCCAATTTTGGCGAAATATCTCCATAATACCCTGTCACGTTTCATTTTTTAATTAAAAAATAAAAAAAAACTAAAATTTTATTTCTTACTTTTATTTTTTTATTTTTTTATTTTTTTAAAAAAGATGGGTGTTTGGGGTGACGTTATTTCCCAACCACGACCTGATCTTCCCAACACCCCTCCAGTCACCGTCCGTTCGCAATGTCGTGATGACCGATTTTATAGCTCGGCTCAACAAGTCCCGATTCGCAATCATCAGCTTGCTGATCTCGACCGAGCTTAAGCTCGCCCCGCTCTGAAAAATATCATCCACCTGAGAGAAAAACTTGTGTTCCTTGAGCCCCAAGTAGTTATTGGCCAACATTTTGAATGTTAAAAAATCACAGAGAGAAAAATAGATATGAACATCAACAGACAAGCTCAAGGCTGTTGATTTTTCTGTTAGAAACCGATCGAGGTCTTCCATAACGATGATAGACTTGCTTGTCATTTGTAATAAAAGAAAATTCAGATTGAAATCATTCATAACCTTCGAAAAATCAATATCATAGACATCGAATAATAAAAAATTAGCCATGTTCGCATTCGAAGAGGTGGGGACGAGTTCGCCAAGCTGCAGGCGTGCATCGTGCCCAACGACGATGCTGGAAAGAAGCAATACGTCCTTCAGTCAATCACAATATTTTTTTAAGAATAAAAAATAAAATAAAATTTTAGTTATTTTTAGTTTTTAATTTTTTTTTTAATTTTTTGATTTTTTTTTAATTGACAAATGATACGTAGCATGAGTATTATGGGGATATTTCGCCAAAAGGGTATTTTTCAAAGGTTTTGGTAGTTTGGGGGCTAGAATGCAAGCCTTTGTAATTTGGAAGGCCATCCGTAGAAAATGTGATAGTTTGGGGGGATAAATTGTATTTTTTATTTATTTTATTTATTTTTTATTTTTTTTGTTTTTACCATAATTTTTTTTCTTCTTAAGAGTTGAGGGGGGCCATTGCTCCTACCGGCCCCCCCTCCCTTCGTCACTGCTCCAAACCCAAGTCACTGTCCTCAATTAAGGAATATTATAAGGTTCTTAGATCTTTTATAGATAATATGTCATTATGGGCTTCTAAGAGCAATCACAATAACTTATTTATATTTATCAAACAAAAAAAATAAAAATAGCTTATCTATATTTAGAGTAATGTTTCATGCACAACAAATGCACATACTTTGTACAATGATGCTGACGTAGAAATTGTTTCATTTTTTTTTTGTTCATGAAACATTACTTTTACATTTATATTTAAAATAATTAATGGAAAGCATTTGTTATTTTAGCTAATAGCTTTTTAAATACAATCACATTTGATTATCTAATTTTTTTTATGTATTAATAATTTTTTTATTCGTTCTTTATTTCTTTTTTAAAGATTGTATTTTCCAACGGTCCTATTTTCATACCATTGTATTAGCTAACGATAGAAATCAATGAAAGAATAAACATCTCTTGATCATAATTAGAATACCTTAATTAGTGGTCATGCTGTAATAATCTAATGTATATAAAAAGGAGAATTGGGGCCCCTCATCAACTAATCTAGCATGGCTACATGCTGTGAGAGTTCTTGTGAAGTGGACTCCAATTGGCTTGAACCCTTCCTTCTACATCAAGCTGAAAAACTTCAGAGCTTCTTCTGCATGGCCATCAATTAGACACCGATATAAGTGATGTATCATAACCTATTCCTACATTGTCATTATACATTGAGTAACAATTCTGAGCTTTTCACCTTATCCTCCTGTTATTGAAATTATTTCTCTTATTCTTAAGAACAACCTTATTCATGACCTAGGGTCTCAACGTCCTGTTAATAATACACAAGGTCCTTCATAACTATGCCCATGTTTATCTTTGTTTGGGTATTTAGCAAACTCGGCGAAGAGACTCAAGTTATCCTAAGAAAGCCGTGTACTTAACTCTTAATATCAAAAGAAAGTAACAACACTACAAAAAAAAAAAAAAGGCATTTATGGACGGTTTCTTTATAGGCGGTTTCTAAAACCATCTAGAAAATAAAATTTGCAGACGGTTTTTTTGAAACCGTCTGGAAAAAATTTATTATAGACGGTTTGATTAAACAGTCCATAAAATTCCAGACGGTTTTATAAAAACCGTCTATAAATTTATAGGCGGTTTTTTTAAAACCGTCGGTAAATTTTATTTCTAGACGGTTTAGTTAAAACCGTCTGGAATTTTATGGACGGTTTTTACCAAACCGTCTGAATTTTTTTTTTCCCACGCCATGTCATCAATCCGCGTGATGGCCCCTTATTTCACCACGTCCGTCAAATTTATTTCCCAACCAAAATCAAAACCATCTCTCTCTCTCTCTCTCTCTCTCTCTCTCTCTCTAGCTCTCTCTGATCTCTCGTTCTTCTTCTTCCCCCAAAACTCTCTTCTCCCCAAATCTCTCTTCTCTCTCTTGCCTCTCTGATCCTTCTCACTATCTTTTGATCTTATTTTGTTGTTTGCTTCTTCTTTTTTTCCATGTACAGGACGATGGATCGGACCTCTCACCCCCACCTACCTGGCCACACGACTCATCGCCACCACCCAGGCCGGGAGATCGGGCGACTCAGAGAAGTAGAGATCGAGATCGAGAGAGGGAGGAGATCCGGTGACGGAGGCGGCCTCCTTTTTGGTGATTTCTAGTCCTTTTTTATGGTGATTTTTGCTCCTTTTTGGTCCTTTTTGTTGGTTGCCGGAGTTGGTGATTTTTGGTCCTCTTTGTCGGTGATGGAGATGAAGGGTTAATTTTGGGGTCTTGCCAATGAGTCCGGATCGATTTTAATTTGGGGTTGGATTTCATTTGGGGAGAAAAGGGAAGAATTTGCCGGCCCTTGAAGAAGTTTCCAGCAAGGGCAGAAACAGAGCATGCCGACGAAGAAGAAGAAGAAGAAGAAGAAGAAGAAGAAGAAAAAAAAAAAAAAAAAAAAAAAAAAAAAAAAAGAAGAAGAAGAAGAAGCAACAAGAGAAATTCTGGATATTAATTAATGATATTAATATATAAAACAAAAGGAAACAAATCGAAACAGGAAAAAAAAAAAAATGAAGTTTGGACGGTTTTGCCTGAACCTTCCAGAACTGTTTCTGGACGGTTTGGGCCAAACCGTCCAGAATTCCGGACGGTTTTGCCCAAACTGTCCAGAAATTCATTTAGCGACATTATATCCTAGACGATTTTAAACCGTCTAGAAAAAACCGTCTGAAATTGATTCCAGACGGTTTTTCTACATTTCTGGACGGTTTTAAACCATCCAGAATTTGCTTCTTTTTTTTTTTTTGGTAGTGCAACCATCACGCAACCTAGGAACAATGTGTGTATTCAACCAATGAAAGTTGTACCTGTCATTATTTTCATATATAGATGGTACCTTTTAATTTGACCACTTCTGATTCCTCTGCTTCAGTATCAATTCTTCTTGGGACAAGTGAGTACACCTAAGCTCGGGCAGGTTGCTTCTGCACTAACACATGTTACCAATTTTAAAACAAGTAACCTTTACACTCAATCTTAGATAAAGGCCGGTTTTAAGCCATCTTATTAATAATTCAATCTTTAATAAAGGTTTTATAACCTATAGCTCTGATATTATCCCTTAGACTCACTATTCCTAGGTCTAACTCTCACAATTCTCAGAGCAAATGCTCTGATACTACAATGCAGTGCCACGCCCTTCAAATTAAGTGTGTGACCTGGTATTAAGTTTATAATAAATTAACCACTCGTAATAGAATGAATTTTTACAGGATAGGGTCTATGTGATGGTGTCAAATCTCATGAATGTTGGTTTTGTATCGTTAAATGTATCAGGATTACTTGTAATATAATCCAAAAAAAGAGTTGATGGTTTGTATCAAATATCACTAAAGTAAATACGTAAAAGTAAGTGTAACATAGTAACGAGAAGTATAGAGTATTGATTTCATCACTAACCTTATAATAATGGTAACTTGCGATCATCTAGGGAAAAACATGAACATGAATATTAGGACTCGTGAGTGGGTGTCAAGTACCCAACGTTGTCATAAAGAAAGTACTTGTATTAAGAAATAAGAATAATCTATCTTTGGTTGGAATAGATCGCCCACCTAACATGTGAGATGCGAAACGATCCATTCTTCCCTTGGTATGAATTATTAAATCAATTAATTAGCATACAGCTAATCAAGAAATAAGCATAAGTTATCTTTCGGCAAGAACAATTTGATTTACCTAAATTAAACTTGTTAGTATTTTATATTGGCAACATTCTGATTGACAAAAACACTTTATGTAGCGGTTGCTTTTTAACAGGATTATCGGTTCTATTTAGAGTCTTCAAGTAATATGGACAGTGTCTCATTTCATGCCATATGTGTGGTCACAAGTTTCTAAGAAGATGTCTATGAAGTTTCCATGCAATTTCCAAGTCAGAACAGCAGGTTACTGTGCAACCTTCCGGACGGGCCTTTGAAGGCGTCCGGACGCCCCGTAGTGTCTAGAAGCTTCAACGTTGAAAAACGTCCGGACGTCAGAGCAACACCGTCTGGACACTAGGTCAAGCTATTCAGAATCCGAGTAGAAATTGGATTTCATGTTCAAACATGGATTGGGAAACAGCAACCATCCGAACGGAAGGGCAACACCGTCCGGACGCTTTTCAGGTTTCTAGGAAGATTTCTGCACACGTATTAGTGTTTTTATCATAACTCTTTACTCGAGTATCGGATTGAGACGAAATTGGTGTCGTTGGAAAGCTAAGAAAAAAATACTACAATTTAAATGTCCAGATGGTAAATAGAAACGTCCAGAAGGCCCACCGTCGGGATGGAAAGAAAGTAGCATCCGGACGGCCGGCAGAAATTTGAGAAATTTCGAAATTCCTTTTCAGACACGGGAACAGTTGACCGTCTAGACGCCCTTTGCTTGCCGTTTGGACACCGCCCAGAGGACTCCAATTTTGAGTAGAATTTAGGTTTTTTGAAGCTTATAAATAGAGGCCTCTAGGCATATGTTTTGTACAGAATTCGGTATTGAATTCTCTTAGCTTTGAGAGGGGTGTTTAGGGAGAATTGAAGATCTGCTAGCTCTCAAGCCGTTGCCGGTGTGTGCTCCTTGTTCTTATGAAGTCTATCTTAGGGGTCGGCCATAAGGTATAGGATTCCATCAAAGACCTCTTCAAGTAGAACACTTAGTTGTGAAGCGTTCACGATAGGCTTCGTGTTATAGTTAAAGGTATGACTACTACAATAGGTTTTGTGAGTACGAGTGCTTTGTAACTTGCTTTGTTTTTGGATAGTGGAGTTCCTGGGTTTGGCTACCCCAGAGTGATTTTTCTCTTCACAGAGTTTCCACTTCATCAACAAATATCTTGTCTCTTTTATTTTTCCGCATTTAAGATATGTTGTTACACACAAATACACACTTGGTTCTTAGAAGTCATTATTTTATTTTTCAATTGGTATCAGAGCGGGTACACTTTTGTTTGGATTTATTTCCTAAGTGTGATTCATGACTTCTTCTAACATAAATCATCCTGAGTTCTCTGAAAATGATTTTTATGATTTCTCTAAAGATACCCTTTTGATAGGTAAACTCTTTAAGAAATCCAATAAAGAACTCAAGAAGATTAAGCAAGAAAAAGAGTATTTGATTTTACAGTTATCTGAATCACATGCCTTGATTGACTCTTTGACATCTGAGAATACCATGCTTTTTGATACTGTTGATGCACTAGAGAATAAATTAAAAGAATCAGAGGATCTCTTGGAAAAATTCTCTAGTAATAATTTGAAAAGCATGCTTTGTATTCATACATATATTTCTAACAAGCCCGATTTAATTGTTAATGACTTAAGTACTTCTACTTCACATGCTTCTGATTTTCAATTAGATTCTATTAATATTAAGCCTGTGATAAAAAATACAGCTTGTTTAGATAATTCTTGCTTAACTAATCATGTGATGCCTAACTCCAAAGAATCAGGAATACGAGGTAAGTTTATTCCTAAGTGTCATAATTGTGGGAAGATTGGTCATATTAGGCCAAATTGTTATTTGTTGAAATCCCACAGGCCTTGGAGCAAGATGCTCTGAGGAAAAGTGAAGTTGAAGATTTTTCCTCATCAAAATATGTTCCTCCGCATAGGAGACATATAAAAGGTAAGGGCAATATTGTTTGTAAGAATGCTAACCATATTTCTGCAGAGAAAGTCAAGCAGCATTCCAACAAAAGAAGCTTACCCACCTATCATCACTGCGACATCACCGGTCACATCTGACCCAAATGTCCACAGCTCCAAGTTCTGAAGAAGAAGGCTTAGAGGAAGTTTCCTACTAAGACCACATCAGGTACTCTACCTTCGGCGGGACATCAGGTTCCATAGCATCAGCGGCAACAATAACGGTCTGTTCCGAAGAACACATCAAGGCACTACAAGAAAAAGCCGCAAAAGCCCGATAACAACCATGCCTATGAAAGGTTGCTGAGCTTGTTACAAGAGATGCTGAGGAGAATGGACAGTATGAGCAATACCTGATCACATCTACCACGAGCACATCAGGGTTCGGTCAGAAAGGATGAGACCATTCACCCCTTGAGGGTGAGTGGACTCACCTAGTATAGGTGCAGTCTCACCATGCCTAGGATTTTGGTTCCTAAATCCTAGTGCATACCAGGTATGTTTGCATTGCATTGATTGTCATATCTTATATATCTTATTTTTGCCTTGCATTCTGTTTGAGGAACCACATTTTCTATCCCTAGATTTTCTCTTAGTTGCTTTGAGAATTTTCTGCAGGTACATTCTAGGGATGACAGAGAAAGCATGTCACTGCTTTTCTGTCTTGGTATAGTCAAACCTCTCTCCGTAAGGATAGGTTTGCTCTTACCTACATGCTTTGTCTAGACATATGTTCTTTTCCTTTTAAGCATGTCTTTGTTGTTTTTTTAGCTTTTTTTTTTAAAAAAATAAAAATAAAAATGGGAGAGAAGATGCAGAATTTTATTTTTTTTATATAGCTTTTTAGATATTGTATGTGCTTTTGCCTGATATCTCAATTCATTGTGCATTAATTGAATATGCTTATATATGATTGAGAGTTTATATCTGATATCTGCTAAGTTTTCCTGTGCATCTTAATGTTAGATAGTTGTTTTTCTCATGCGATGAAAAATTGTGCTCTATCCAAAGCTCCCCTAAGGTACATTTTTTCTTTCTAACTTTTAGCTTCTGAAAATTTTAATGAGAGATTTTTTTTTTTTTTTTGCTAAGATTGTCAAATTGACCAACTCGCTAGTTGAACCTAGAACCCATAAATTATGGCATTCTTTCTAGGTTGCAGCACCAAGTGATAAAAAGTATTCAAAACTGAATAAATATGGATGAATAAAAAGATCCACTGCTTTTGCGCTATAAATCTGTTCTTGAATTTGTCCCTATAGAAACAGTCAGTGACCAAATCATTGCGGAAATAGATGGTCACTAAATGACGAAGTAAAAGAAAAGAGCTGCAGCTTAGGGGGAGTGTATCAGATGAGGGTGGCTAGGCCTTAGTAAAATAATGTTTGACTTTTGACTGATCTACCATTGATTTTCTCTCTTATTTAGAAAATTCGGTTGCTTTAAGTCATATCAGTGAACTTCATACCTTATTGAGAAAGCTTTTACATACACACGCATTGCATGAGTTAAGTTTACTATTGAAAAATTTCTATCTGCAGGGAAATTTTTGTGCTTATTGACTTTTAACTCTCAATTATATCTTGATATATTTTTGAAATACTATTTGACTCTTTTATCAGTTATTTATACATGCGTGTTCTGAAAGCTAACGTTGGAAAAAAAAAATTCTACACATTTTCCTCTGTTTTTCAGCTTCTAGTGTGAAGCGTCTGGACAGACATGTTCTTGCGTCCGGACGTGCTCGGCTGTGTCAATCTCTTTTCTGACAACATGCCGTCCGGATAAGTATGTACCACATCTGGACGTGAGCTTTTTGCTTTCTCTACCAAACACACACACACTACTTTTTGCCTGTTCTATCATGTTGTGTTGTGTGTGTTTTCTCTCGGACTGATCTCGAGATTTTGGCATTCTCTGCACATCTTTTCTCATTCCTATGTATTTCCTTTGACTTTCCATATTCTCTTAAGCTTTGGTTCTTTTTAGAATATTGGAATTTTTAATTGATTATGATATGAGAGATTGTGCATGAATATCTTTTCCTGTCTTTATGCTGGATGGATATTACTAATCTGTGCCTTTTGGATTGCTATATCTACTTTTGTATTTCTTTATGCATCCAATTGATAACCATCATAATACCACATTCTGTTTGAAACTAATAGGATCTAATATTTATTTTCATTTGGTTTCATTGTGGTGTTATTTTTGGATAGATTTCTGTTTAAATATTTTCAGGAATATGTTGTCCAGCAGCTTCTAGCATAGTGTCAGGCAGAGGGCTCTTTGGAAAACAGACCAGTGTTGAAATCATATGTTCCAGAGATCTCAAATTTTAGATGAGCTCATTCCCCTTGCTCATACAAAGTCTTCTGTAACCTTTTCCTTTAGATCTGCACCAGCTAGAGATTCAGTGGTGAATCTTCTTTATCATCTTTCAAAACCACTTGTCTAGAGGATTTCTTTCTACGGATGATCAGTTTCTGGCTAGAAGACTCAAGTGACTGAAAATTCTCAGTCTATGGTTTCCCGGGTTCTGGAGCAAGAAGCCGAAGTGGCTCAAATTCAAGAAATGTGATATCTTGAGGTTTTGGTTTTCTCTTATGTTGATTTGAGCTTTTGATGATACACTTTATTATTATTCTTGTTGTTTTGAATTTTAGTAATTGTGGTTTTCTTTTATACTTTGTTTACCCTTTGTCCTTTTGAGACAAAAAAGGGAGAGTATTTTTTGTTTTGGACCGAGAATGTATTTTCCAAACCGGTCAAGTGTTTTTTTTCCTAGAATGGTCAAAGGGAGAGTTTGTTAGTATTTTATATTGGCAACATTCTGGCTGACAAAAACACTTTATGTGACGGTTGCTTTTTAACAGGATTATCGATTCTATTCAGAGTCTTCAAGTAATATGGACAGTGTCTCATTTCATGCCATGTGTATGGTCACAAGTTTCTAATAAGATTTCCATGAAGATTCCATATCATTTCAAGTCAGAACAACTGGTTCCTGTGCAACCATCCGGACGGGCCTTTGAAGGAGTTCGGACGCCCCGCAGTGTCTAGAAGCTTCAGCGTTGAAAAACGTCAAGATGTCAGGGCAACACTGTCTTGACGCTAGGTCAAGCCATTCAAAATTCGAGTAGAAATTGGATTTCATGTTTAGACATGGATTGGGAAACAGCAACCGTCTGGACGGAAGGGCAACACCATCTAGACGCTTTTCAGGTTTCCAGGAAGATTTCTGCACACATCTTAGTGTTTTTATCATAACTCTCTGCTCGAGTATCAGATTGAGACGAAATTGGTGTCATTGGAAAGCTACAAAAAAATCCTACAACTTGAATGTCTGGACGGCCCATCGTCCTAGAGGAAAGAGAGTAGCGTCCGGACGGCCGCCATAAATTTGACAAATTTCAGAATTCCTTTTCAAACACGGAAACATTTGACTGTCCGGACGCCCTTTGCTTGCCGTCCAGACGCTGCCCAGAGGACTCTGATTTTGAGTAGAATTAGGTTTTTTGAAGCCTATAAATTGAGGTCTCTAGGCATATGTTTTGTACAAAATTTGGTATTGAATTCTCTTAGCTTTAAAAGGGTGTTTAGGGAGAATTGAAGATCTGCTAGCTCTCAAGCGGTTGCCGGTGTGTGCTCCTTGTTCTTATGAAGTCTATCTTAGGGGTTGGCCTTAAGGTAAATGATTCTATCAAAGACCCCTTCAAGTAGAAGTCTTGGTTGGGAAGCATTCACGATGGGCTTCGTGTTATAGTTAAAGGTATGACTACTGCAATAGGTTTTGTAAGTACGAGTGCTTTGTAACTTTCTTTGTTTTTGGATAGTGGAGTTCCTGGGTTTGGCTGCCCCGGAGTGGTTTTTCTCTTCACAGAGTTTCCACTTCGTCAACAAATATCTTGTCTCTTTTATTTTTTTCACATTTAAGATATTTTGTTGCACACAAATACACACTTGGTTGTTAGAGTCATTATTTTATTTTTCGAAACTAAGTAGGGTGTAAACCATTTTATTCGTCCTAAGCATGACCTATCAAACACTCAAGATTTAGTGTCTATCAATACCGTTGTAAAACCATCATTCACACAATCACAGAAAATATGAATGTTGAGGTCAATCAAAATAAACAATTTTTTAAGACAAGATAAAATGTTTATCAAAATCGAATTTAAACATTAAGAATATTTTCAAGATTAAACAACCAATATTCATGATATGAAATTTCTAAGAGAAAACATAATTACACCATTACCATTTGGAAAGGGCTACATCAACACCCTAAGGAGAATTTTCCTACTCATGGAGATGCTGGAAATCATCTTTGTCAGAGAGAAATTCATCCCAAATTGTTCCTGAAAATTCTACAATTCTTCACCAAAACCCTAGCTTCTAATCCTATTGATTAATATTCTCTAATGTAAACTAATTTGATCTCTTCTTTAATACACGAATTAGAAGTGTATTTATAGAGTACAATAGCAATCCTAGACAGATTTGTGCATATTAGAACATTTAATCCAAATAGAAATCATAAAACAACTCCTAAATGAATTTGATGTCTTGCTGTCAGTTCTGCTACTCGTGTGCGCTCGAGCCCAGATAGTTGGTGCACTCGAGCTCAGTGTTGTGCTCAAGCCCAGGTAGTTGGTACGCTCGAGCCTAGGTGCTTCTGATGCACTTTAGCCTTGGTCCTGCGCTCGAGCCCTTTGAGGTTTGGTTGAGCTCCTGAGCTTGATGTATGCTCGAGCACATGTTTCTCTTGGATTGGGCTTGATCCCTTTGGAATGCGCTCGAGCGCTTCTGTCAGTTTAAGATGTTGGATTTGTCTTGTGATGGATTTTAGCCTTTAAATCTAGAGAATTTCTTGTGTTTTTCCATTGGCTCTTAGGAGTACTACTAACATAAAAAACAAGTAAAACATCATATCACAATAAGACTAAGAGGCTAATATATGCGAGTTAAATGGCTTGAATATGTAACATTTAATGCTCATCAGTGGGTAAGTGGAAATATTTAATTTTTCATGTGATATTATTACATACATAAAAAATCTCGCAGTGGAATAATTTTTCTTTTTCTCTTGACACTCATATCAGATAATGTAACACCTTGCAAAATTTACAAAATTATAAAGGTGTTTGTGTGATGAGTAAAATTTAAAATCTATTTGAAATTGTGTTTTGTTGAGAGTTGTGTGAGATTGTTTTTTCACGAATAACTATGGTAAGAAATGATTGGAGGTATGAAAAGTTGTGTATAATGATTGGTGTTATGAAAATTAGTGTGGAATAATGATTGAAATAATTATTATTTAATATAAATAAATATGAAAAATTAATATTTAATTTAAATAATAATTATTTAATTATTAATTTCTGTTAGGTAGTTTGATAACTTGTACTAATGGGTTGCAAAAGCAACCCATTTTCTCCGTGCGTTAGACTACGTGGTCCCTGCCTTGGAGTTCAGTTTGTTTTTCAAATCAGAGGGGAAATGAATTATTTTTTGGCTTGAATTCGGGTCTAAATTCAAATACCCAGAATTGAAAAAAAAAAACCGGATAGAATTTTTTTTTTTTTTTTGTTCGCATCCAAACAGACCATAAGTGTTTCACGAACCAAATAAGAATTCAATTATCAAACACCCAAACGAATAAAACTCTAAAATAAATATCGATTACAAAATACAAGACTCTTGCATAATCTTAATGCAATAAAATATAGATTCCTGTTGTGAGTTTTAAAAGTATTCACAAGCGTACGAATCGTTTCTCATATAGTGTATGCAAGTGCGAGGTCGAATCCACAGGGAATTGCGTTGCGAAAATTAATTTCTATTTAAACTAATTCTATTTTAACCTACTTCCAATTTTTTTGGAATTTTGTTGAACAAAATAATAAACTAAAATAAAACAGAATAAGAACAATTAATAAAAAACACTAAGGTTTTAGAATCCACCTTGCCAAATCAAAGCACATATTCTCATGTTTGTTCATACATTCTATGCTTGTTCTAATTTTCATAAAATTACTTATTGAAAGATTCAATGAATCCATCATTTCTACAAATCACAATGAATATCCAAATTAATTCAAAACCATCCAATGTATCTGTTTGATTAACAAATCACAATGAATATCCAAATTAAATCAAAAGATTCAATGTATCCGTTGGATGAAACACATTGAATATCCAACGTTTGCACATATATTAATCCAAACAATCAATTAAAAGAGTTTTACTCCTTTAATTGAATTGAAATGAACATACATTCAGATTATATGAACTAAACAAGAAAATACGAAATCTAATCTGTTGGTACAGTTTCCGGTACGGTGACGTGTTGCCTTGTGATTCGTTGCCTTCCTTGATCTTCGCTCTCCTCGTAATCTGCAAAACAATAAACGGCTCGTCGGCTCGTGGGGTGCCGACCATACCCTCACTTCGATGCCTAAGTCAGTTCAAACTATTTATTTTTTGGAGAGTATCAATAATCTCAGAGTTTAGAGAATCTGCCTGTTTTTTAATACCTGACGTAGTAGTCTTATTTATAGACTCACAGTTCACAGTTATGAAACTACTGGAGTGTTTGGAGCATAATCTAATTAGGAGTCTGAGTCCTAGATCACATAGTCTTTAATCTTATCTTCATAGAATTCAAATTGGGTAGTAGAATCCAAACTGGATATGACACTCTCTTTAGCTAATGTCATTCTATTAGGTACCTTATCCCATATTTGATGGGATAGAAGTCTATCTTGATATATTTGGGATATGCGGCTTTTTGGAAATAATGGATAGTCTTGTACTTAAGTCTAATCTGGCCAGGTTAACCCAATGGGCTCAGCCCACGTGTCTTTGGAGCCAATTATTTCTCCAACAGTTACCCCCCTAATTCTCTTATTTGAATTTAGAATGTAAGAGAATTAAGTGCCTCAATTTATGAATTTGGATCTTCCATAATCTGTATCTGACAATTGTTGCCTCTTTCAAAGTAATTATGGTGAATAGTGCCTCGAATCTCTGGATTGGAGTGGCGTCTGACCTGATGAATGTCAATTCAATTCTTAGACACTTGTGATCTATCATAGTACTAATAGCAACTCCCCGTAGATATCTTCTTCATAAGTGCCTCTACATAATATTGTCGGCCGGGCCAAAGTTGTGAAGATTATCTCCTACTCTTGGTAGGAGATAGATCAGACTGATGTAGTTGATTTCACCAAGATTGTGGTGAAATGCCACTCTGAGAGAACACTTTGTGTACAACTTTCCAGAGATCAAGGTTCTGCCTGACAAGAAAGGGTAAACCGTTGAATAAAAAGGCTTAACATACCTGAAGCTTCTTCATCGGTAGTGCTTCGTAGACCGCTTCCACAAAAATCTCTCTTGGCGGCTTTAGAGGCTCGGACTAGCGCTGAGGCTTTGGTTGTCCGAGACTTACAACGACTAGGGGCTTCTGGTGGCCCGAGGTTTTGTGCTTGGCGTACCGAATCTTCTAATCTGAATACCATCTAGCTTGGTCTCACCTGTGAATATCTTTATTTTCGAACTTTGTAATGTTTGAATTCTTTGTTATGGAAAAACTTTTCATAACAATTCAATTCTCACTTATTCTTTAATAACTCGAACAAACAATCGGTTTGCGTAAGTTAACTCCGAGGAGGGTAAGAAAAATCTTTTGTTTCAAAAATCTTTTTGTTTTGACCTCCAGGACCAGGAGGGAAAAAATCTTTTGTTTTAACCTTCGAGCTGAGGAGGGAAAAATCTTTTGTTTTGAACTCCGTGACTAGGAGAGAAAAATGTTTTTGTTTCAACCTACGGGACTAGGAGGGAAAAAATCTTTTTGTTTCAACCTCCGGGACTAGGAGGAAAAATCTTACTTTGAGTTATCCTCCTTAACTTGAACAAACAATCGGTTTGTGTAAGTTATGACCGAGGGGGATAGGAAAAAATCTTTTAGAAGCGATGAACTTACTTGGTTATTTTCTGTAGAGGTGATATCCCCGTATGGTTTGTTATAGGGGTTGTCTCCCCGTATCTTTGTCCGAGCTGCTCCTGAGAGATCTTAATCTGAGAGTTTGGTGTAGCTTCGGTGATTTTCCCTTTGCATAAGCTTTAACTTTGTTGAGCTACCCCCCATAACTTTAGTTCGCGACCGCGGGCTAAGTCGTTCGTGGCGAATAGTCAGGTCCTCTTGGTAGGAGGGAAAAAATCTTTTTGTTTCAACCTCTGGTACTAGGAGGAAAAATCTTACTTTGATTTATCCTCCTTAATTGGTTATTTTCTGTAGAGGTGATATCCTCGTATGGTTTGTTATAGGGGTTGTCTCCCCGTATCTTTGTCCGAGCTGCCCTTGAGAGATCTTAATCTGAGAGTTTGGTGTAGCTTCGGTGATTTTCCCTTTGCATAAGCTTTAACTTTGTTGAGCTACCCCCATAACTTTAGTCCGCGACCACGGGCTAAGTCGTTCGAGGTGGATAGTCAGGTCCTCTTGGTATCCTTCCTGAAGCTTTACCTTCCTGAAGCTTTATCATTCTGAAGTTTTGTCATCCTAAACCTTTGTCGTTCTAAAGCTTTATCTCCCTGAAGCTTTACCTTCCTGAAGCTTTATCATTCTGAAGCTTTGTCATCCTAAAGCTTTGTCGTTCTGAAGCTTTATCTCCTTGAAGCTTTATCTCCTTGAAGCTTTATCTTCTTGAAGCTTTATCATTCTGAAGTTTTGTCATCCTAAAGCTTTGTCGTTCTGAAGCTTTATCTCCCTGAAGCTTTATCTTCTTGAAGCTTTATCATTCTGAATCTTTATCTTCCTGGATCTTTCCTGAAGCTTTATCATTCTGAATCTTTCCTGAAGCTTTGTCATACTGAAGCTTTTTCTTCTTGAATCTTTGTCTCCCTGAACCTTTTCCTTCCTGAAGATCTGTCTTCCTAAGCCTTTACCTTCTTGTTTGTTTACCTTATTGAGCTACCCCCTATAACTTCAGTCTGCGACCGCAGGCTAAGTCGTTCGAGGTAGGTAGTCAAGTCGCTGAGCTTTACCTTCCTTTCTGAAGCTTTATTTTTCTGAGCTACCCCCCATAACTTTAGTCTACGACCGCAGGCTAAGTTGTTCGAGGTGGGTAGTCAGGTCACTGAGCTTTACCTTCCGTTGCAGCAGCTTTATCTTCCTGAAGCTTTGTCATCCTAAAGCTTTGTCATTCTAAAGCTTTGTCATCCTGAAGTTTTATCATCCTGAAGCTTTGTCTTCCTAAATCTTTGCCTTCCTGAATCTTTATCTCCCTAAACCTTTACCTTCCTGTTTGTTTACCCTATAGAGCTACCCCCCATAACTTCAGTCTGTGACCGCAGGCTAAGTCGTTCGAGGTTGGTAGTCAAGTCGCTGAGCTTTACCTTCCTTTCTGAAGCTTTGTCATCCTGAAGCTTTATCATTCTGAAGCTTTACCTTTCTGAAGCTTTATCTTCCTGAAGCTTTATCCTTCTGAATCTCCAATCTCGCCTTGGAATCCTTTCCATAACCCTTTCGGGTCGTCCGAGGAAAGGAATCGGGCCAATTCTTAACCTTATCCTTCGGAAACCCCCAACCGGGAGGTTTCAACCCTTTGTATCCTTTCCATGACCCTTTCGGGTTGTCTGAGGAAAGGATTCGGGCAGATTCTTTTCTGGATATCCTTAGTCTTATCCTTCGAAAACCCCCAACCGGGAGGTTTCAACCCTTTGTATCCTTTCCATGACCCTTTCGGGTTGTTCGAGGAAAGGAATTGGGCGGATTCTAGTCCTCATCCTTCGGAAACCCCCAACCTGGAGGTTTCAACCCTTTGTATCCTTTCCATGACCCTTTCGGGTTGTTCGAGGAAAGGATTCGGGCGGATTCTTTCCTGAGCATCCCCACCATAACTCTTTCGAGTGGTTCGAGGGGAGGAGTCAGATGGACGTTGATGTAACTTGATCATCTTTGGAGAAGTTTGATGAAGAAGTGCTTCCATTCTGTCTCGGATTGCTGCTTTATTCTTAGCAGAGATCAATCAATACCTGGGGACTCTCTGTTCTTCCTTGCTCTCGGTGTTGGACTAACTGAGAGGCTTTCCTTGTTTTCTTTGTAGGGTTGTCTCCCTGGCTCTCGATGTTGGACTAACCGAGAGACTTTCCTTGTTTTCTTCTGCAGGGTTGTCTCCCTGACTCTCGGTGTTGGACTAACCAAGAGACTTTCCTTGTTTCATTTGTTGTAGGGGTTGTCTCCCCATATCTTTTCTGCGAAAAGGGTTAACAAAACACTGCATATACTAAAACAAAATAGCAGAATGCACAGTAGCACCATATATTCTTTTCATCCGTCGGGATGATTTTTGTGATCCTTTCACTTACGGCAGAAGTGAGGCATCAACACATGAGTCTATTTTATCAAAATATATATATATTTTTCGGCAAAGCGTACAAGTGCATGCATACATATTTTTTTTTTTTGGTTGATAAAATAAAAACCAACATTTATCCTTACTTTAACATGAATCATGTTTGTAAAAGAAGGGTATGAACTTATCTGGTGAATTCGATGAAGATGAACGGTCTTACTTGGAGTTCCTTATCTTGCATGCCACTCGATATGGGGCTCTATGGGAGAGTTCCTCAAACTGGACCCTCGGTTCAGATTGGTCCCTCGACACGTGACTGTGCCCTTCGGAGGATGGCAAATCTGGAGGGGTCTTCGGAGTGTGCCATTTGGAACTAGGAGCTCGGGCATAGTCTTCTCGGGATAGTACCCTCGGAGTGTGCCATTTGGAACTAGGAGCTCGGGCATAGTCTCCTCGGGATAGTACCCTCGGAATAATACTCTCGGTATGTGTCATCTCGGTACATACTTTTCGCCTCGATAGAACACCCTCGGATCTGTCTTTTCTCCTTGGTAGAATGCCCTCAGATCAAACTTCTAGGATTATACTTTTTTCTCGGTATGACACCCTCGGGTTTAACTTTCCTCCTTAGCATAACACGTCGGATCTAGCTTTTCTCCTCAGTAGAACACCTCGGATCTAACTTTTCTCCTTGGTAGAACACCTCGGATCTAACTTTTCTCCTCGGTAAAACACTCTCGGATCTATCTTTTGTTCTCTGTAAAATATCTTCGGATCTATCTTTTCACCTTGGTAGAACACCTCGGATCTAACTTTCCTCCTTGGTAGAACACCTCAAATCTATCTTTTCACCTCGGTAGAACACCTTGGATCTAACTTTTTTCCTTGGTAGAACACCCTCAAATCTATCTCTTGTTCTCAGTAAAACACCCTCGGATCTATCTTTTCACCTCAGTAGAACTCCTCGGATCTATCTTTTCACCTCGGTAGAACACCTCGGATCTAACTTTCCTCCTTGGTAGAACACCTCGGATCTAACTTTCCTCCTAGGTAAAACACCTCGGATCTAACTTTCCTCCTCGGTAAAACACCTCGGTAGAACACTCTCGGATCTAACTTCTCGGAGTATACTTTCTTCTTGGTAGATCACCTCGGATCTAACTTTCCTCCTCGGTAAACACCTCGGTAGAACACCCTCGGATCTAACTTCTCAGAGTATACTTTCTTCTTGGTAGATCACCCTCGGATCTATCTTTTGTCCTCGGTAGAATACGCTCGGATCTAATTTCTCGGTAAAACACCCTCGGATCTAACTTTTGTTGGAGGGTTATTATGCCTCGGAGTATTCTTTTCGGAGAGTGGCCACCTCGGGATTAAACACCTCGGAGTTTACTTTCTTCCTTTTCCTGCTGTAGCTATGAAGCCTCTCTAGAATTCTCCCTTTTGATTAATTGTTTTGCATTTGCATGAATCATCAGGCCCATCACAAGAAATCTGCCTAAACATAGCACTTCAGCAAAGCCATACTAACCATAAGGCCCACCAATGCCACTATACCAAACCCAACAATCTCTCCTTAACTTGAATGGCACGTGGCTGTTAACCATGTGGTGGCTACCAAATATTAGTGGTCACAGCAACAATGGTTTAGAGGCCTGGACAATCTGGTCCACTACCGAGATGTCCTCGGACTCCAGCGTGATCCGGCGGTGGGTGGGTGGATGATCCGATCCGGCAACGGGACCTTGTGCGAGATGGTGTTGATATCAAGGAGCGGCCGTGTCTCGCTGGAAGCGATTGGGTCGATCCAGAGGAGCAGCACGTGCCTGATGGGTGGGTTACGGGCGCCAGCCGGCAGCGGCGTGATCTTGCGGTGGTGTGAGCTTTGGGCGACTTTGATTGTGTCCCCTATAAATTTCTCTGATATTCACCCATGGAAACCACGACTCGGTGGATTTTGAGTGGAGTATTAGATTACACTGTGTCGTCGCTGCATTGGAAGTCTAGAACCACGACTAGGTAGATAAGGGACGCCTGGACTGTGATCTAGAGCCGCCACGGGTTCTAGATCTTTGGCGGGTCACGAGACGATAGTGGGTCTGCATCTTTTAGTGAGGATCAAAGTGCCCAATGCGCACTGTGAAGACCTCTACAAAGCCCTGTTATCTGCAGTGCATCACGTTGAATCCAGATCAGGTAGCACTTCTGGAGCCGACTAGCCGAGGGTTCTTTCATACGTTCTTCGGGGAAGAAATCAGAATCGGACCGGGTTGGACATACCCGTCGGTTTGTTTTTCTTGTTTACAGATTCTCGGTGGGTTCTGGGTGGAATGGAGTTTCGGTGGAGCCTCGGTGGTCCAGGTCTTGAAAAAGACAGCCTCTCCTTGGGGGCTCCGAATTCCTACTGGGCAAAACCCAAAATATCGGAGGTTTGCCTTTGTCGTTCTATGGAGCGTGTCACCGGGGCTGGACCCTCATGGTGGCAGATCCTTCATCCTCTGGGCTTGGTATCACCGACAGTGAGGCCAGATCGTAACTTTCTCCGGCGTCAGAAGAGGAACAGCCTATGGGTTCTTCGAAGAAAAAATCAAGAACCAGATCGGGTTAGGATTTAGGCATACCCGTGGTTTTTTTTTTTTGGGCCGACTCCCTGCTTCTTGGCCCATCTTTTTCCTTTGTCCTTTTCTGGAAGTGGGAGATCTGACTTGGGGGAAACATATGCTTTCATCTCTTGGTCTTTTCTTTCTCTTTGATTTGTTTTTCAGAAATAAATCGACCCATCATCACCGAAAAAATTATGAGTTTGTGCGAACACGAATTTGAGACTGTACACCCGTGTAAATTCATTACCTCTGAACAAATTGTTGAGTTTGTGCGAACACGAATTTGAGACTGTACCCCCGTGTAACACATCTGTATATTTTCAGCACCGATTTGGTGTTACCAAATTCCGATCTAAGATTTCAAACTTGATTTGATCACGCAGTCACCGTTGCGGATTTTTTTTCGCAAGAACGATTTGTCGTTCCCACAGACGGCGCCAAACTGTTGGTACAGTTTCCGGTACGGTGACGTGTTGCCTTGTGATTCGTTGCCTTCCTTGATCTTCGCTCTCCTCGTAATCTGCAAAACAATAAATGGCTCGTCGGCTCATGAGGGTGTCGACCATACCCCCACTCCGATGCCTAAGTCAGTTCAAACTATTTATTTTCTGGAGAGTATCAATAATCTCAGAGCTTAGAGAATCTGCCTGTTTTTTAATACCTGACGTAGTAGTCTTATTTATAGATTCACAGTTCACAGTTATGAAACTACTGGAGTGCTTGGAGCATAATCTAATTATGAGTCTGAGTCCTAGATCATATAGTCTTTAATCTTATCTTCATAGAATTCAAATTGGGTAGTAGAGTCCAAACTGGATATGACACTCTCTTTAGCTAATGTCATTCTATTAGGTACCTTATCTCATATTTGATGGGATAGAAGTCTACCTTGATATATTTGGGATATGCGGCTTTTTGGAGATAATGGATGGTCTTGTACTTAAGTCTAATCTGGCCAGGTTAACCCGATGGGCTCAGCCCACGTGTCTTTGGAGCCAATTATTTCTCCAACATAATCAATGGCAAGGCTTCATCTTCAATCATAGTTGAAGAATTAGCCTCTCATGACTAAAAACAAAATACTAACTTTTATTAAGAACATAAAAATAAAAGACTTAGAAAGAGAAAAAAAAAAGTTACAAGAAGAAGCCAATAATGGCTCTCGGACATGCTATCAGGTTCGCATTTCCTCCTCTTCTCCCTTTTATGTGTGGAGAACATTATATATATATATATATATATATATACAACTAAGGTTTAGGCAATAATATATAAAATGGCACCTCTACCCTTCCACGTTTACAAGAGGAAAAAAAAAAGATATTCTGCAGGTCTTTTTGGGTTTTCAATTCTAATGAGTGTCCAATATTGTATATTTGGACCCCTTAATTTGCATTTGCTAAGCTTTAATTTTGTTATTTTGCTAATGTTTTTGGTTAGTTGTAGTGTTTTAGTATTTTATAGGTTATTGAGAGAAAATAACAGTTTTTATGTAGAATTGCAAAGAAGTAGAATTTGACTATGAAAAGGAAAGAAAAGAAAAATACAAAACAAAAGGAATTGTCGGCACAGTGAGTTATAAAGAAAAGAAGACACACGTCTTCTTTATGACAAGGCCATGCAAGGAAGACTCTTTAATTAGCTTTACTGCTCCTTTGCAAGGGATGATTTTTTTATTTTTTATTTTTGTCTTGGGGACTTATAGCCGGTCGTGCGGTGTAAGGGCATTTGAAATTTTTATATCTTTTTCTTTCTCTTGTGACAAAACACGTGAAGATCAGCAAACCGAACACAGGTTTTCTCTCAAAAGGAAAGTGCAGCACCGAGCTTTCTTTCCAAGGAGCAGCAGGCGTCTTCATCTAGGAAACCAAGCTCCACGATAGACTGAGACACAAGTCTCGATATCTTCCCAAAATAAGGGCAGCAACGTGGAATGTGGAGGCGCCATACATGTAGATATAGGATGAGTTTTGTCATGCGGTGTGTACCTAAGACACATGCATGACGTGCGGTGCAAAAGGAGGACTGAACAGTACAGATTTTAAAGCAAAGAAAAAAGGAACTCCAGAACGTGTGTACGCGGTGCGGAGCCGTTTGAGTCAAAGAATACGCTCGTTTTTTTTTACACGGGGCAGAGGTGTCATTTAGAAAAATTAGTTTTAACCTAAAGCTGTGCATGAGCTCTTCTATATATATACGGGTGTTTTCGTGAGAAGGTGTGCGTGGGGGCTGAGGCGTGAGCCTCTCTTTGTACATAGCGGCGGCTGATTATTTGGCTTTAATTTTCCTGCAATTTTATCCTTTGTAAGTCTCTCAATTTTGATTTAGATGTTCTTAATAAAATTTAGTATTTTCTTTTTAATCATGAGAGGTTAAAACTTCAACTAAGGTTGGAGATGAAGCACTTAGTTGAAGTTTAGCCTTGCTATTGATTATATTTCATATTTTTATGTTTTGTTTGTATAATCCGAATGTGTGTTCATTTCAATTCAATTAAAGGATTAGAACTCTTATAATTAATTATTTCGATTAATATATGTGCAAACGTTGAATATTCAATGTGTTTCATTCAACGGATACATTGAATCTTTTGATTTAATTTGAATATCCATTATGATTTGTTAAACAAACAGATACATTGTATGATTTTGAATAAAATTGAGTATTTATTGTGATTTGTAGAAATGATGGATTTATTGAATCTTTCAATAGGTAATTTTATGAAAATTAGAACATGCATAGGATGTATGAACAAACATGAGAATATGTGCTTTGATTTGGCGATGTGGATTCTAAAACCTTAGTGCTTTTTATCGATTGTTTTTAACCAGTTTTAATTTAGTTTATTATTTTCCATGATAAAAATCTCAAAAATTAGAACTAGGTTAAAATAGGATTAGTTTAAATAGAACCTCAATTTTTTCAACGCAAATTCATGTGGATTTGACCTCGCACTTGCACACACACTATATTACAAACGATTTGTGCGCTTGCGAGTTAATAAAATTTGCCCAACAAATTCGGCATAAGCTAGGTTACAAGTTGGTGCTGCATGGTCCTAGGTCTTTTTTTGGCTGCCAATCCATGTATTCTTGTGCTGCCCAGGATTTAGTTCTAAATTCCTTATGAGGAGGATGTGCGTGTTTTGCTTGCCAGCTAGGAAAAGAAACATGCGTGTCTCTCTGATGTGATGCCAGGCCATGCGAGTCAGTGCTTCACTCTTTGGAAAATAACGTGTACTGCCCCTTACGCCGCTCATCATGTGTTGCTCTACTTATTTGGAAAGAATAGGTGATTGCAGGTTTTGCTTTGCTGGCTTGGGGGAGAAAATGTGTGCTCTTGGATGGGAAGAATCGGTGATGGCAGGTTTTGTTTAGTGCTTTGCAAATTAGGAGAGAAGTCAATTGGATCGGCGCTGCTGGCTATGGAAATAATGAGTTGTAGAATAACGCCTTGTCGGTTCCATCATGGAAAGAAATCAATTGCAAGTATATATCTCACGTCCCACGCATGGATGCGAGTTAGTGCTTCCAGTTGCATGTGGGTGAGTTGGTCTCCAGTTTGGTCGCACGATATGCTTTAGGAAATAATAATTTCGCCTGCTCCTTCCTTTTCCTCAAGAAAACGTGTCACTAGTTCCAAAAAATAATCTCACAATGGTGCTTCTTGCATAGGCTCTAAAAATTTATTTTCCCATTTCTTTGCAATTTCACATAAAAGCCGCTATTTTCTCTCAAAGACCTGCAAAACACTAAAACACTAAACCTAACAAAAAAATTAGAAAATAACAAAGCTAGAGGTTTGACAAATGCAAATTAAGGGGTCCAAATATAAAATATTTGACACTCATCAATTCCCTTCCCTGACAAAACAAAATGTGTTTACAAAGTATTACAAAAAGGTGTTACAAGAGGCCCTTTAAAATTATGTGATAATTGAACTTTCGAAGTTTGAATCGAACGATCGATTATGTCCTATGTATTTTTTAAAAGAGTTACTTTAATACCTAGCTGCTCGGGGAGACCCTATTTAAAGTTGATAGATCCCAGATCTATTTTTGCCTCTTTTAAGGAACCATAGAGAGAGAGAGAGAGAAGGCTACTCTTAGGGTATCTGCTACTCTAGCTTTGAGGGCTTCTATGTAGTGCCCTGCATAAATTAAATACCAATATTTACAAAAATTAGATTATAACATATATCTATCTATGCAACGGAAAACATAAACCTGAATAGTGGAAATCACATCATATACATCTAACAAAAATTAATTACAACAAAGAGCCATTTAACATCTATCTGTTTAAGACTTATCAACATATAATTACATTACATGAATGGCTTTATACAATAACAAGTGACACAAGCGTTACAAGCTATACAAAACCACAAAACAATGGACAACCCGTGCTCCAACAATTATGATCGTCGCGGTGAGCTTCAACCATAATATCCTGAGTACAATGCTATAAGATCATCAACTACAACTGGAGTACCTGCAGCCAAAGCATCAATGATTGCACGGTTGTGGGGTTAACCATATCCGCACAGGTGAAATTATGAGTTCACCATCTTAGTATACAATACCAAGACCTCAGTAGTATAATAATCACTGAGTTTTCGCAAAGAACCGACATTTCATTTTATCATACGTTTACTATACCGCTACCATTTTGAGGTTATGAAAATCCATCCCTTGAAAGTAATATTGTAGTCAGTAAAGGAAACATCGATATATTAGAAATACATGAAAGCATACTATGTAAATGTGAACATATATAGAAGTTCTAGTCATTCCACCTTGGAAGCAACAACATATAGACCCATCTACAATAATACTTTTATGATCGGTAGCTCAAACGTACGTGCACGTGATTACTCCATTACAGGCTCACACATACACATTAGTCTTAAGCACGAAAACAATGGCATCTTGCCCAACTATAGAAACATATCAACATTACTAGAAATAGGCAATACCATATCTAAGTACATTGAAGCTTAGTGCCTTTGATACATCAATTCGATCATGCATGCACATGAGTGGAGCTCTAGTATACAAGCACGTCTCTGCTAAAGAACAATTGGCAGTTTGCTTATCTACACTAAGACAACGCTGTATCTAAGTACATTGAAGCTTAGTGCTTTTAAAGCATCAGTTCAATCATGCATGTACATGAGTGGAGCTCTAGTATACAAGCACGTCTCTGCTAAAGAACAAATGACAGTTCACTTATCTATTCAAGGACATCATAGTATCTAGTACGATGAAACTTAGCGCCATTGAAGCATCAGTTCGATCATGCATGTACATGAGCAGAGATCTAGTATACAAGCACTTCTTTCTTGAAGAACAAATGACAGATCGCTTATCTATACAAAGACATCATCTTATCTAGTACAATGAAGTTTAGTGCAATTGAAGCATCAGTTCTGTTGGTACAGTTTCCGGTACGATGACATGTTGCCTTGTGATTCGTTGCCTTCCTTGATATTGCTCTCCTCGATAGATCTGCAAAATAATAAACGGCTCATCGGCTCGTGGGGGTGCCGACCATACCCCCTCTCCAATGCCTAAGTCAGTTCAAAACTATTTATTTTCTGGAGAGTATCAATAATCTCAGAGCTTAGAGAATCTGCCTGTTCCCCCAAAAAATACCTGGTGTAGTGGTCTTATTTATATGCTCACAGCTCACAGTTATAAAACTGCTAAAATACTTGGAGCATAATTTGATTAGGAGTCTGAGTCCTAGATCACATAGTCTTTAATCTTATCTTCATAGAATTTGAATTGGGTAGAAGAGTTCAAACTGGATAGGACACTACCTCTTCAGCTGATGTCATACTATTAGGTACCTTATCCCATATTTGATGAGATAAAAGTCTATCTTGATATACTAGGGATATACGTCTTTTTGGAGATAACGAATGGTCTTATAATTGGGTATGATCTTGCTGGGCTGACTCGATGGACTCGGCCCACGTGTCTTTGGAGCTGATTATTTCTCCAACGGTTACCCCCCTAATTCTCTTATTTGAATTTAGAATGTAAGATAATTAAGTACCTCAATTTCTGATTTTGGATCTTCCATAATCTGTATCTGACAATTGTTGCCTCTTTCAAAGTAATTATGGCGAGTAGTGCCTCAAATCTCTGGATTGGAGTGGCGTCTGACCTGATGGATGCCAATTCAAATCTTGGGCACTTATGATCTATCAAAGTACTAATAGCAACTCCCCATAAATATCTTCTACATAAGTGCCTCTACATAATATTGTCGGTCAGGTCAAAGTTGTGAAGATGATCTCCTACTCTCGGTAGGAGATGGATCGGACTGATGTAGTTGATTTCACCAGGATCGTGGTGAAATGCCACTCTGAGAGAACACCGAAGCTTCTTCATCGGTAGTGCTTTGCAGACTGCTTCCACAAAAATCTCTCTTGGCGGCTTTGGAGGCTCGAACTGGTGCTGAGGCTTTGGTTGTCTGAGACTTACAACGGCTAGGGGCTTCTGGTGTCCTGAGGTTCTGTGCTTGGTGTACCGAATCTTCTAATATGAACACCATCTAGCTTGGTCTCACCTGTGAATATCTTTATTTTTGAACTTTTTAATGTTTGAATTCTTTGTTATGGAAAAACTTTCCATAACAAATCAATTCTGACTTATCCTCTAATAACTTGAACAAACAATCGGTTTGCATAAGTTAACTCCGAGGAGGATAGGAAAAATCTTTTGTTCAACCTCCGAGACTAGGAGGAAAAGATTTTTTGTTCAATCTCTGAGACTAGGAGGAAAATATTTTTTGTTCAACCTCTGAGACTAGGAGGAAAATATTTTCTTTCAAAAATCTTTTTGTTTTGACCTCCGGGACTAGAAGGAAAAAATCTTTTCTTTCAAAAATCTTTTTGTTTCGACCTTCGGGACTAGAAGGGAAAAATCTTTTGTTTCGACCTCTGGGACTAGGAGGAAAAAAATCTTTTTGTTTCGACCTCCGGGACTAGGAGGGACAAATCAAACTTTAAGCTATCCTCCTTAACTTGAACAAACAATCAGTTTGTGTAAGTTATGACTGAGGAGGATAGGAAAAATCTTTTTAGAATCGATGAACTTATTTGGTTATTTTTTTTTTGTAGAGGTGGTATCCCCTTATGGTTTGTTATAGGGGTTGTCTTCCGTAAGGTTTGTTATAGGGGTTGTTTCCCTGTATCTTTGTCAGAGTTGCTCTTGAGAGAACTTAATTTAAGAGCTTGGTACAGCTTCAGTGATTTTCTCTTTGCAGAAGCTTTAACTTTGTTGAGCTACCCCCCATAACTTTAGTCCACGACCGCGGGCTAAGTCGTTCAAGCCGGATAGTCAAGTCCTCTTGGTATCCTGGACGATGTTGTAAAAGAGATCTTGGAGTTCAGAGTGAGTCTCGGGGCTTCAGCCTGTAAATATTTGAACTTTCCTTTTCAAATGTATCTTTTCTTTTTCATGTAATATTTTTTTTGAATGAACAAAATTTCAATGTTAATGAATGGAAGTCTTGGACATTTTGACTTTCACTTTCCTTATCTTACTAGTTCTGAAGTGTTTCTCACTTAAAAACCTTTTCTGAGACATATCTCGATTTCTTATAAATCTTACTTTTTATACTAGAGTTACCCCCCAAAACTTGAACAAACAATCGATTTGTGTGAGTTTTTTCCGAGGGAAGAATCGGTCTAATTTTTTTAAAAAAATTTAGGCTCCTTTGTAAAAATTTTGAACAAACAATTGGTTTGTTGAAAATTTTTACAAAGGAGAATAGAAAATACTATTTGCATCGAAGTGTTGAGTCTTACTTGATGATTTTTTAAAGAGGTTTTATCCTCAAACCTTCCTGAAGTTTTACATCCTCTTTATCTTTTTGAATCTTTCTTGAAGTTCTATCATCCTGAAGCTTTATCTTCCTGAAGCTTTGTTATCCTAAAGCTTTGTCATCCTGAAGCTTTGTCATCCTGAAGCTCTATCATCCTGAAGCTCTGTCATCCTGAAGCTCTGTCATCCTGAAGCTCTACCTTCTTGTTTACTTTCCTGAAGCTTTATCATCCTGAAGCCTTATCTCCCTAAACCTTTATCTTCGTAGAGATCTGTCTTCCTGAATCTTTATCTTCCTGGATCTTTCCTGAAGCTTTATCTTCCTGAAGCTTTGTCATCCTAAAGCTTTACCTTCTTGAATCTTTATCTTCCTGAATCTTTATCTTCCTGGATCTTTCCTGAAGCTTTATCATTTTGAAGCTTTACCTTTCTGAAGCTTTATCATTCTGAATCTTTCCTGAAGCTCTGTCATACTGAAGCTTTACCTTCCTCAGCTACCCCCTATAACTTTAGTCTGCGACCGCAGGCTAAGTTGTTCGAGGTGGGTAGTCAGGTCGCTGAGCTTTATCTTCCTTTGCAGCAGCTTTATCTTCTTGAATCTTTGCCTTCCAGAGTCTTTGTCATCCTGAAGCTTTGTCATTCTGAAGCTTTACCTTTCTGAAGCTTTATCTTTCTGAAGCTTTCCTGAATCTTTACCTTCCTGACTCTTTATCTTCCTAAATCTTTATCTTTCTGGATCTTTCCTGAAGCTTTATCATTCTGAAGCTTTACCTTTTGAAGCTTTATCATTCTGAATCTTTCCTGAAGCTTTATCATTTTGAAGCTTTACCTTTTTGAAGCTTTATCATTCTGAATCTTTCCTGAAGCTTTATCATTCTGAAGCTTTACCTTTCTGAAGCTTTATCATTCTGAATATTTCCTGAAGCTTTGTCATACTGAAGCTTTACCTTCCTGAGCTACCCCTCATAACTTTAGTCTGCGACCGCAGGCTAAGTTGTTCGAGGTGGGTAGTCAGGTCGCTGAGCTTTACCTTCCTTTACTTCAGCTTTATCTTCCTGAATCTTTGCCTACCTAAGTCTTTGTCATCCTGAAGCTTTGTCATTCTGAAGCTTTATCTTTCTGAAGCTTTCCTGAATCTTTACCATGGTATCCTTTCCATAACCCTTTCGGGTCGTCCGAGGAAAGGACTCGGGCCAATTCTTAACCTTATCCCTTTGGAAACCCCCAATCGAGGGGTTTCTTCCCATTGAATTCTTTCCATGACCCTTTCGGGTTGTCCTAGGAAAGGATTCGGGCGGATTCTTATCGGGATATCCTTAACCTTATCCTTCGAAAACCCCCAACCGGGAGGTTTCAACCCTTTGTATCCTTTCCATGACCCTTTCGGGTTGTCCGAGGAAAGGATTCGAGCGGATTCTTTTCTGGATATCCTTAGTCTTATCCTTCGGAAACCCCCAATCGGGAGGTTTCAACCTTTTGTATCCTTTCCATGACCCTTTTGGGTTGTCCGAGGAAAGGAATCAGGCGGATTCTAATCCTCATCCCTTCGAAAACCCCCAACCGAGGGGTTTCTTCCCATTGAATCCTTTCCATGACCCTTTCGGGTTGTCCGAGGAAAGGATTCGGGCGGATTCTTCCCTGAGCATCCCCACCATAACTCTTTCGAGTCGTTCGAGGGGGGGAGTCGGGTGGATGTTGATGTAGCTTGATCATCTTTGGAGAAGTTTGATGAAGAAGTGCTTTCATTCTGTCTCGGACTGCTGCTTTATTCTTAGCAGAGATCAATCAATACTTGGGGACTGTCTGTTCTTCCTTGCTCTCGGTGTTCGACTAACCGAGAGACTTTCCTTGTTTTCTCTGCAGGGATGTCTCCCTGGCTCTTGGTGTTGGACTAACTGAGAGACTTTCCTTGTATGATTTGTTGTAGGGGTTGTCTCCCCATGTCTTTTCTGCGAAAAGGGTTAGCAAAGCACTGCATATACTAAAACAAAATAGCAGAATGCACAGTAGCACCATATATTCTTTTCATCCGTCGGGATGATTTTGTGATCTTTTCACTCACGGCAGGAGTGAGACCTCAACACATGAGTCTATTTTATCAAAATATATATATATATATATATATATTTTTTTTTTTTTCTGGTTGATAAAATAAAAACCAACATTTATCCTTACTTTAACATGAATCATGTTTGTAAAAGAAGAGTATGAACTTATCTAGTGAATTTGATGAACTGTCTTACTTGGAGTTCCTTATCTTGCACGCCACTCGATATGGGGCTCTTTGGGAGAGTTCCTCAAACTGGACCGTTGATTCGGATTGGTCCCTCGGCATGTGACTATGCACTTCGGAGGATGGAAAATCTGGAGGGGTCCTTGGAGTGTGCCATTTGGAACTAGAAGCTCGGGCATAGGGTCCTCGGGATAGTACCCTCAGAATAATACTCTCGGTATGTGTCATCTCGGTACATACTTTTCGCCTCGGTAGAACACCCTCGGATCTATCTTTTCACTTGGGTAGAACACCCTCGGATCTATCTTTTCACTTGGGTAGAACACCCTCGGATCTATCCTTTCTCCTCGGTAGAACACCCTCGGATCTATCTTTTCACTTGGGTAGAACATCCTCGGATCTATCTTTTCACTTGGGTAGAACACCCTCGGATCTATCCTTTCTCCTCGGTAGAACACCATCGGATCTAACTTTTCTCCTTGGTAGAACACCTCGGATCTAACTTTTCTCCTCGGTACATACTTTTCGAAGAGTGGTCGCCTCGGTATTAAACTTCTTGGGGTATACCTTCTTCTTCTTTCTTTCTTTCTTTCTTTCTTTTTTTTTTTTATTTTTTTTTATTTTTTTTATTTTTTTTATTTTTTTTATTTTTTATTTTTTTACAGATGGAAACAACATAGGCTTGTCTTGGAAAGCCAATTTCAAAAGCTTGATATTGGCTTCTTCAAGTCTCCCTTTTTTTTTTCTTCTAGTCCGATGTTGCCTTTCTCCAAAACCCACAGCTTCAATCCTCGCGCAGCGCACTAAACCCCTTTCAATCTCAAAACAAGCTTGGTCATCATGAAGCCACAACTGCATTGGTGAATTGCAGATCTCAAAGTTTCCTAAAGATGAGAGGGAACCATATGAATTGTGGGCCTCGGTGGAAACAACTGAGGCTTCTCGATTCTGTTTGAATCTTGGTAGAACCATCCGCTAGATCGTCTTAGACCCTTTCTGTCAAAGGAGTCCATAATAACTCCCATCCATTCTTCATTCATACCTAATACCGTTCGGGACTCCAACGTCTCACTGGGTGAAGACCCGAAGTGCTGGGGTGTTCATGGGCTTCACACGGCCATTATTGGGGCCTCTGGGAGTCCATGAGCTCAATGGAAACCAATTGGGGCTGTACGTAGCTGAGCCGCCATCAATACTTAAATCACCGAAGTTCTGCCCCATCAATGTTCTGACTCAAGATTTTGGCCAAAACAATTTTTTCTTTTTTCTTTTTTTGCACAGCTCCTACATTTCTCGTTGTATCCTCGATGAATTGGAGCGTCGTGGCCCACGATTCATGGGTATCTCTGAGCATGGGAATTCTCATCCAGACCTTTCTCATCTACGTTTTTCCCTCAGCTCTCAGTCTTGGAGTTTCAAAAAGAATTGGGAACAAAATAGGTGCCAACCGGCTGGAAAAATCCAGAATTCCCATGGTCGTCTCCCTCGTTTGAGCCGTCGGATTAGGCCTTGCAGCCATGCTGTGGCAATCTTCTTGAGTGTTAGTTTTTATGTTGGCTACATTCTGTTGGACAAAATCACTTCTATGTAATGTTGCTGCTTTCACAGGGATGCTGCTTTATCCAGAGTCTACTCTTCAGCTATGTTCTTCGAGAAGATTCTGTGAAGTTTTCAAGGATTTATTTCGGTTCCCTGTCAGCCGTCCGGACTACGTGGTATTCCGTCCGGACGCTCATCAGTCAGCAACATCCGTCCGGACGACGAGATCTTTCTGTCTGGACGCCCATCAGTGTCTAGAAGCTTCGAACAGTTCAAGATTGCATCCGTCCGGACGTAATGGCAAATTGTCTGGACGCTCTTCAGAGTTCGAGAAAATCCCAGTGCTCCAGTGCATCTGTCTGGATGACGTGGTTATGCCATTCGGACGCCATTCAGGGTTTGACAAGCATTAGGGTTTCTGCCTCAAGACACAGTTATGGGAAGACGGCTACTACCGTCTGGACGATGTTTTCTATAAGGCAAGATGTGCACCAGTTCAACCGTCCGGACATCAGTCTTTAGGGTCCAGACGCTCCAAGCCTTATTATGATAATTACGTGCAGCCGAGATGCTGTAAACAGGGACTCCACTATTCAGAGTGAAGTCAGAAGAAATTCAAGTTCCCTGTCAGCTGTCCGGACGATCGTGCCATCCTGTCCCGACGCCTACTGTTCCTGCTTCTTCCATCCGGACGATGTGCCATCCCGTCCGGACACAGTCAGTCCAGCATCATCTGTCCGGACGATGTGCTTCTTCCGTCCGGACACCTACACTGTATCGAGAAATTTCTGTGCCAGCTTGCTTCCGTCCGGACGTTTCAGCAGCACGTCCGGACGCTACTCAGTTCTTGAACGGTTCTCTGATACTTTCCAATTTCCAAGAAAGGGAAGATCAATCAACCGTCCGGACGATGTGGTATCCCGTCCGGATGCGTATCTCCGTAAGGCAAGAATCACAGTTCAAAATGAACCGTCCGGACATCTGACAGCTGTGGTCCTGACGCTGGTGCATCGTATATGGTAACTGACGATTCGACTTCAACCGTCCGGACGTGTCCCACTTATGGTCTGGACGCACGCGTATCAGATATGGAAATTGTGTGTTGAAGTTTAGTTGTCTGGACGCTCCTGCCACTTGGTTCAGACGCGAGAAGCCTGTTATGGAAATTACTTGCAGCGGACGTCCGTCCGTCCGGACGATCGAGCCATCCCGTCCTGACGATGTTCTTATACAGGAAAGATTTCTCCGCGGAAATTTCGGGAAATCCCTGTCGCACAGTTGTCCGTCCGGACGTTCATGGTCCACTGTCCGGACGGCTCCAAGGCAAATTTTGCCTGACGCTCATTCTGACCCCCAGACTATAAATAGGGGTCCTTGGGCACTTAGAGTTGCAAGAATTCGAAGTGAATTCCTCTAGAGCTCAGAGAAGTTAGAAATTCCTCTGAAGCCATTCAATAGAATTCGGTGGTGAATTCTCTACAGCTTAGAGACGTGATATTTCCTCTAAAGCCTTGCCAAGGGTGTGAATTCCATTAGAGCTCAGAGAAGTCATCAATCCCTCTGAAGCCGTTTTACAAGTGTGATGTGCTGTAAACCGAAGTCTATCTTAGAGGTCGGCTCTAAGGTAAGGAGTTCCATTGAAGACCCCTTCAGGTAGGTGAACCTGGTTGGGAAGCGTTCGTGTTGGGTTACACGTCAGAGATCAAGGTACGACCACTGCATCGGTACATGTGAGTGTTACCATCTTGTATCTAGCTATGTCTTCTGAATAGTAAAATTCCTGGGTTTGGCTACCCCAGAGTGGTTTTTCTCTTAACTGAGTTTCCACTTCGTCAACAAAAATCTCTGTGTCATTTACTTTCCGCTGTGCCTTAATTTTTGTTGACACTTATGCACACACTTTACTTTTAGAAGTCATTTCAATTTTTCATTGAGGTTCGTGACAAAAATAGGAATCGTCGGGCTCATGTTTTATGTTCTCTACAACACGGATTGGGTGAAAGAGATGTGAGCTTTCAAATTTCCAGATGCCTGGCATAGACAATTCAGCAACAGGCGGGGATGACCATGAGGAGCACGAGTCGCTGGATTCTGAGTGGAGTGGAGCATCGCCATCGCCTGAAAATCTCCAAATCTGTGAAGAAGACAACCTCCATGTTCGGGGCTTTGACGTCCCACTGGGCAAAACCCGAAGTGCTGGAACACTTTGATGTCCCATGGATCACAGTCGAGACTGGGCTCTATCCGGGTTTCTGGGATGAATCCTCGAGATCATTCGGGGCTCCAGCGTCCCAGTGAGACAAAATCCATCGTTTGCACTTTGCCGAGCCTTCGGATCATGGGCGCCATACCTTTCGGAATCTAATGGCTCAATTTGGGAATTGAGTTGTGCGTTGTAGTGGATGGATCCACCTCAGAATTCTGGTTTGGGTCTACTCGCCACAGACCGAGCCTTTCACGCCCCAGTACCTCTCTCTTTGATCTATGGAAATCGCTGAAGGTTGGAGGTTCTGGGTCTCCATGGTTTTTTCCAACATTGATTTCTTCTAAAGCCGTGGATTGATCAGGATCAGAGTTAATCTGGAGCTTAGACTGAAATGAAAAACCATGCTTTCGACCACCATTTGGGCGGCTGGGGAGACCGGATCTCCGAGACAATGACCTGATCCAAAGGCTGACCCGAGGAGGAGACGTTCTAGGTTTTGTCGATCACCATCGGCTAGAAACTGAAGATTGGGGCTGTACATTGTTTAGCCAGTGAAGGCCAGCGTAGATTCGACGTGATAGCAGATCCTCCACCAACTGATTCGGCATCACCGCAGCAAGGCTAGATCGTGATGTTCTCCGGCGGCAGAAGGGGAAGAGCCTATGGGTTCTTCGAAGAAAAACCGAGAACCAAATCGGGTTAGGATTTAGGCATACCCGTGGTTTTTTTTCTTTCTTTTTGGGCCGACTCCTGCCTCTTGGCCCATCTTTTTCCTTTGTCTTTTTCTGGAAGTGGGAGATCTGACTTGGGGGAAACATATGCTTTCAACTCTTGGTCTTTTCTTTCTCTTTGATTTGTTTTTCTGAAATAAATCGACCCATCATCACCGAAAAAATTATGAGTTTGTGCGAACAGGAATTTGAGACTGTACACCCGTGGAAATTCATTACCTCCGAACAAATTGCTGAGTTTGTGCGAACACGAATTTGAGACTGTACACCCGTGTAACACATCTGTATATTTTCAGCACCGATTTGGTGTTACCAGATTCCGATCTAGGATTTGAAACTTGATTTGATCGTGTAGTCACTGTTGCAGATTTTTTTTTTGCAAGAAACGAATAATCGTTCCCATAGACGGCGCCAAACTGTTGGTACAGTTTCCGGTACGGTGATGTGTTGCCTTGTGATTCGTTGCCTTCCTTGATATTCGCTCTCCTCGGGGTTTGCAAAATAATAAACGGCTCGTCGGCTCGTGGGGATGCCGACCATACTCCCACTCCGATGCCTAAGTCAGTTCAAAACTATTTATTTTCTAGAGAGTATCAATAATCTCAGAGCATAGAGAATCTGCCTGTTCCCCCAAAAAATACCTGGTGTAGTGGTCTTATTTATAGGCTCACAGCTCACAGTTATAAAACTGCTAAAATACTTGGAGCATAATTTGATTAGGAGTCTGAGTCCTAGATCACATAGTCTTTAATCTTATCTTCATAGAATTTGAATTGGGTAGTAGAGTTCAAACTGGATAGGACACTACCTCTTCAGCTGATGCCATACTATTAGGTACTGATGAGTGCCAAAAAGCGTATATTTGGACCCCTTAATTTACATTAGTTAAACCTTTAGCTTTGTTACTTTCTGATGTTTTGGTTAGTTTTAGTGTTTTTACATTTTGCAGGGCAATAAGAGAAAAATGACAATTTTCAAGGCAAAAATACAAAGAAAAGCTGGATTTTCGGAAGCGCTGAAAAAGTAGATCGATCAAATATTAAGTAGATCGATCGAATATTAAGTAGATCGATCGAAAAGTATATCGATCCAATATTAAGTAGATCGATCGATTTTAAAATCGATCGATCGAATTTTTGCGGGACAGAAACCCTAGCTAACTTTATAAATACGTCTTTTTCTCATTTGCTCAATAAGAGGAGCTGCGGCAGAGACCGTTTGGGCGCCCCCAGGGGCCGATTTTGCTCTAGTTTAGGGTTCTTGGGTGATTTTCACCTAGAACATCCTTCCTTTGTAAGTTTTCTTTGATTTTAATACATTCTTGTAGTTTATTTATGCTTTCCTTAGTTATGTGTAACTGAAATTTCGTCTAGGGTTGAGGATGAAATCACCATTGAATAGAAACTGAGTTTCATTTCTTGTTTTTGCTATTTGAGTTTATGGGCTTTGATTTCTCATTGTTCTACTCCGATTTTTGAGATTATTATTAGATATCTCTTGTGATTTCCGGATACAAATGATGATTTGATATGGTTTCATTAAATTGATGGCTTGGGTTTTCATTTATGTTGGATATTCATTGTGTTTCATTCTATGGATACATTTGATGATTTAGTTGAAACTAGATATCTTTTGTGATTTGTGGAAGAATGGATTCATTGAATGATTTAAACAATTTTTGAAGCAAAAGTAGAACAAACATAAGATTTGTATGATGAGAACTTCAAATGGTGTAGATGAGCATGGGATTAGGTTGCTATGATTTGGTGGGTGTGGATTCCAAAAACTTAGAACCTTTTATTTTCATTAATTTTGTTTATGTTCTATTTTATCAAAAACCCCTAAATTTGGAACTAGGTTAAAATAGGATTAGTTTGAATAGAGATTAATTTTTGCAACTCAATTCCCAGTGGGATCGACCTCGCACTTGCAAAACGCTATATTGCAAACGATTCGTGCACTTGCGAGTACATTAAAATTTGCACAACAGGTACCTTATCCCATATTTGATGAGATAAAAGTCTATCTTGATATACTAGGGATATACGTCTTTTTGGAGATAACGAATGGTCTTATAAATTGGGTCTGATCTTGCTGGGCCAACCCGATGGGCTCGGCCCACGTGTCTTTGGAGCTGATTATTTCTCCAACAAGTTCGATCATGCGGGTACATGAGCGGAGCTCTAGTACACAAGCACGTCTCTACTAAAGAACAAATGCTAGTTCGCTTATCTATACAAAGACATTAGCATTTCTAATTCTAGGCAATGTGAACATCCATGTACGTCTAAGCTCAATGCTTTTAAAACATGCAACCAGTTGATAGAAATATACATATGTTCTTCCCATTAAGACTCATATGCATACTTATATGTCTAGCATAAAACTACTATATACCATATCATGAAAACATCACACTCATGAAACAATGCTGTACATGCTTATGAAGGTTTCTTTTTCTTTTATTTCTTTCCTCTTTTTAACTATACGGGGCTTGCCCCAGTTTTCTCTTTTTAATTCATTTCTCTTTGCTGTATGGGGCTTGCCCTGAGGTAGTGAAAGCTTGCAATCACACCCCAATGACTAATCCCTTCATACATATTGGAGGCTTGCCTCAGTATTTTATTTCTTTCTTTTACTATTATCTTATTATATGCACATGCTTTATGCTTACTGTTCAAATTCTATATTCTTTCTCTTTGCAAACAATGCATTCTTTATAAAACGGTAACACCAATCAACATGTTATTTCTCAAACAACTTTGCGTAATTTAAATCCCAACAACAGGCAATCAAACATTTCAAATCAATTCCAATAACACTTGTCATTCATGCAACAATTCTCATAAACATCATTGCTATATCTCAATATAGTTGAAACTACTTAAATCATCCAAAAGCATATAATTAACATAATGTCGGTTTGGTTATGTAAAACAATATAACGTTTTGCAATTCCATAAATATATAGAAGTAGTTTTCTCATTGAGTAGAATACTTACCTTGGCTGCATAGGACTCATGACTTGAACATTCCCCCCATATTTTAGATACTTGAACTCTACATTGGGGAACAAGTTGAAGTCTCCAACCATGACACATGCCTGCAAACATTTATGATGTTAGAATTTGCTATTGAATCCTATACTCTATGACACATAAACTACCCGCGTGCTTACAAATTGCATTACCCGCTTCTAAAGCTAGCTAGATACATTTGGCTATCATTAGGTTAAACCTTGATTTTAGGTTCGTATTTGAAAATAATTTGTTGACTTCTAATTTAAACCAAGTGTGTGTTTGTGTCCAAACAAATATCTTAAATGTGGAATTTAAATGAGACAAGATATTTGTTACGAAGTTGAAACTCTATGAAGAGAAAAAAACCACTCCGGGGCAGCCAAACCATGGAAATCCACTATCCAAAAACAAAGCTAGTTACAAGACACTCGAACTCACATAACCCTATGCAGTAGTCATACCTTCAACTCTGACGTGTATCCCAACACGAACGCTTCCCAACCAGATCTTCTACCTGAAGGGGTTTTTGATGGATTCCTTTACCTTAGGGCCGACCCCTAAGATAGACTTCACATGAACGCTTGAGCACACATTGACACCGGATTGAGAGCTAGCAGATCTTCATTTCTCCCTAAACACCCTCTCAAAGCACTATGGAATTCACCACTGAATTCTGTACAAAACATAGACCTAGAGCCCCCTATTTATAGGTTTTAAGAGACCTTAAAAACTGTTGAAAATCGAACTCTGTCTGTCGAGCGTCCGGACGGAAGTTAGCCTCGTCTGGACGGTTTTTTGCGATATCTTTTCAGAAACCGCGTAACTCAATCTTTATCAGGTTTACGTCCGGACGGCTTGACCGAGCGTCCAAACGGTCTTCACTGAAATCCTTTCCGCATTCGAATGAAATTCTGGAGTTATCTGAATTACAGGATATCGTCCGGACATATTGCCGAGTCGTTCGGACGGATTGCAGAGACTGGACATCGTCCGGACGTGTGGCCTTGTCGTCTGGACGGATTTCAGAAACTTCCCAAACAGTGTCGACTTTTGAGAACAGACTCTTTGTGGAATACTGATTGAACGAGCGTCCGGACGGTGTTGCTCTGACGTCCGGACGTCTTCAATGTTTATCTGTAAGACACTGTGGGGCGTCCGGACGCTTTCAAAGGCCCGTCCGGACGGTTGCACAGGAACCGACTGATTTGTCATGGTTTTTGCAATGGACACTTCATGGGTATCTTCTAGAAGCTTGTGAGCAGTAGATGTCTCTATGTATGAAGATTCCAGTTTGAAAACCGACTGTTCTGCAACCATTACATAAAGTGTTTTTGTTTTAACCAGAATGTAGCCAATAAAAAACCTAACAAACTCCTCTTTTGGCCATTCTGGGACAAAAACACTTGACCGGTTTGGAAATACATTTCCGGTCTAACCACAAAATACAATCAAAAAAATACTCTCCCTTTTTGTCACACAATGACAAAGGGTAAACAGAGTATGAAATGAAAACCATAACCAAAAACAAAAAAGAGAAAGGAGCAAGGTTAGGTTGTCAACGAGAAATCAGCACACACATGGATCTAAGCCTGTGAAAACAGTTAGAGAGCTGGTAAAAAAAATGCAAGCATATAGAAAAGAGTTAAATAATCTATGAGCAAAAATTTTCTGCAGACATAACTTTTTAAACAGTAAACTTGACTCATGTAATGTGTGTGTGTGAAAGCTTTTTCAATAAGATATAAAGTTCATTGATATGACGGAAAACACCCGGATTTTCTAAACACGAGAGAAAATCAATGCTAGATCAGTCAAAAGTCAAACTTTATATTACTAGGGCCTAGTCACCCTCATCCGATACACTCCCCCTAAGCTACAACACTTTTCTTTTTCTATGTCCTTTAGTGACCTTCTATTTCCACAATGATGTGATCACTGACTGTTTCTTTAGGGACAAGATCAAGAACAGATTTAGCAAGCAATGGATCTTTTTATTTATCCATGTTTATTCATTTTTGAATGCCTTTTATGACTTGGTGCTGCAACCTAGAAAGAATGCCAGAGTTTATGGGTTCTAGGTTCAACTAGCAAGTTGGTCAATTTGACCATCTTTAAAAAAATCTCTCTCATTTGAAAAAAAAATTTAGAAGCTAAAAGTCAGGAGAGAAAAAAATATCTTGGGGAAGCCTTGGATAGTGCACATGTTTTATCGCATGAGAAAATCAACTATCTAGTAGAGATGCAGCAGGAAAATTCAGCACATATCAGATTTAGAAACTGAACCATATGAATGTATATTTTATTAAATCATAGAGGACTGTTAACACAGATAAATATACATGAGATAGCTGAAAGATGTTGTAACTGAACCTTTGCACCTAATTCACCCTTCTTCTTTTTTTTTTCTTTTTTTTTTTTTTCTTTTTTATAAAAACATGCAACCCATGGACGAGACTAAGATGAAGAGAAGAGTCTTATCCAAGCATGAAACATGTCTAGGACATGTCACAAATATTAATGGCTTTTCGAAGAGATTCAAACTTGCTTCCATCAAGAGGTTTGGTGAGGATATCAGCCAATTGATTTTCTGTGGGAATAAACATAAGAGCTATTTCCCTGGATTCGACAAGGTCACAAATGAAGTGATGCCGAATGTCGATGTGCTTAGTTCGAGAATGCTGAACTGGATTCTTTGAAATGTTTATGGCACTGGTATTGTCATAGTGAATGACCATAGTATCTTGAGTGAATCCATAATCACAGAGTAATTTCTTCATCCATAATAACTAAGTACAACAACTTCCAGCAGCAATATACTCAGCTTCGGCAGTGGAAAGAGAAATTGAGGCTTGTTTCTGACTTATCCAAGCTACTAGATTTGTACTGACATAAAACATCCACCAGAGGTGCTTTTCCTATCATCAGCATTTCCGACCTAATCTACATCAGAGTATCCTACAAGCACAAGATTTGTTTCCCTAGAAAAATAGATACCATAGTTAACAGTAGCATTTATGTACCTGATGATGCGCTTGACAGCAGTAAGATGGAATTCCTTAGGATTAGCTTGGAATCGAGCACAAACTCCGACACTGAAGGCAATATCTGGTCAGCTTGCCGTGAGATAAAGAAGATTGCCAGTCATACTTCATTAAAGAGTAGGATCTACTTGCTTGCTTGTTAGATCAGCACTCATTTTGACATTTGTGCTCATGGGAGTACGAGCATGGCTTTTCCCATCCAGACCGAATCGTTTCACCAGATCTTTTGAATATTTTGCTTGAGAGATGAATATCCCTTCAGAAGTTTGTTTGACTTGCAACCCCAGAAAATAAGTCAACTCACCTATCATACTCATCTCAAATTCTTGTTTCATTTCTTTCGCAAACTCATGAGGTTGAGAATCTAATGTTGCTCCAAAGATGATATCATCTACATAGATTTGTGCAATGAGTTTGTGATTTCCTTGATTTTTGATGAAGAGAGTCCGATCAGCCTGTCCTCTTGTGAACCCTTTATCTAGAAGATAAGTGGTTAATCTTTCATACCACGCTCGTGGAGCTTGTTTGAGACCATACAGTGTTTTCTTCAGTTTTTAGACATGTTGAGGATAGTGAGGATCCAGAAATCCTTTTGGTTGCTCTACATAAACTTCTTCCTGAAGAATGCCATTCAGAAAAGCACTCTTGACATCCATCTGATAAAGCTTGAAGCCTAGATGACAAGATATAAAGAGCAGAATTCTAATAGATTCAAGATGGGCAACTGGAGCAAAAGTTTCGTCAAAATCTACCCCTTCAATTTGAGTATACCCTTGAGCAACAAGCCGTGCTTTATTTCGAATCACCGTACCATGTTCGTCTGACTTGTTCTTGAAAATCCACTTTGTGCCGATGATATTTTGATCAGATGGTCTAGATACCAGAGTCCAGACATCATTCCTAGAAAACTAATGCAACTCATCATGCATAGCGGTGACCCAGCTGTCATCTTGTAAGGCTTCCTCCACTTTCTTTGGTTCAAATTGAGCAAGATAACAATTGTAAGTTACTTGATTAGCTACCTCATTAGATGGGTTGATTATCATGTTTCTCAACTGTTTACCCTCATTGAGATTTCCAAGAAGCTGCCTGGAAGGATGATTGAGTTTGACCCAAGAGGCGGGTTCAATCAGACGATTTATTGGCTATGAATCTTGATATGATGTAGGATCAGTTTCCTCAGATGGTACAGCATCCGGTGAGTCAGGAAGAACATCTGTTGCTGTAGGAGAGATAGGAAGAATAGATACAAGTACAATTATTGCAGAATAAGTCTCACTTACATTACCTGTGAGAGAAGGTAGTGTCTCTAGGGTGGATTGAGAAATCTCCCCTTACTATGTGCGCCCTTATCTCATCATCAATGACCACATTTATAGACTCCATCACTGTTTCTGTCGTGGTGTTATAGACTCTGTAGGCACGACTGTTGGTGGAGTATCCCAAGAATATGCCTTCATTAGTTTTTGGATCAAATTTTCCCAGATTTTCCATATCTCGTAGAATATAGCATATACTACCAAAAGTTTGGAAATATTTAACAGTGGGTTTCTTACCTCGCCAAATCTCGTATGGAGTCTTGCTAGTTTTTGGCCTCAAGTAGACTCTATTGATGATATGACATGCAGTATTGATCACTTCTCCCCAAAAATGTTGAGCAAGATTTTGAGAGTGAATCATTACTCGAGCCATTTCCTGTAAAACTCTATTTTTTCGTTCCACAACTCCATTTTGTTGAGGAGTAATAGGAGAAGAAAACTCCTATTGAATGCCATATGAGTGACAATATTCTTCAAACTAAGCATTCTAAAATTCTTTGCCATGATCATTGCGAATCCTCATGATATGACTATTTTACTCTATCTGAATTTTTTTGAACAACTGCTGAGTAGCTTCAAAAGCATCAGATTTTTCCCAAAGAAGAAGAACCCAAGTGTACCGGGAATAGTCATCTACAATAACCAGAAAATATTACTTCCCACCGAGACTAGAGGTTCGGGTGGGACCCATGAGATCCATGTGCAACAATTCTAAGTTACGGGAAGTATGAATACCTGATGTCTTTTTATGAGCAGTACGAGTCTGTTTTTCCAGCTGGCATGGACCACAAACTCCTTTTCTAGTATCTTTCAATTTAGGAAGATCTTTGACAATTTCCTTGCTTGCAATTTTGAACATGTTGGTGAAGTTTAAATGACCCAACTGTTGATGCCATAACTCACTTTCATCAATGGTAGCTTTATTGCAAATGATTTGAGAATCTGAAGAGAGATTTGGAATGCCATAACAGTTGTCACTAGTCCTCTCACCTCCCATTAGCCATTTTCCATTGCTGTCAAAGATGTTACATTCCTTCTTAGAAAACTGGACAACCAGATCATCATCACACAATTGGCTGATACTGAGAAGATTTTCCTTGAGACCTTCTACATATAGGGCTTTTCTCCAAAAGTGATTCTTCCTAGCCATTTGAATATCTTTAAGAAGTCCCCTATCACCTGTCATATGTTTGGAGCAAGCACTATCCAAATACCATTAGCAAGTATCTAGGACTTTTAAAGCAGTATGAGCAACTAAACATAGATTGTCACTTTTCTTAACCCACACATGTTTAGAGACATCTTTTTCCTTTTTGGCTATGACAGAATTTTTCTTAAAAAGGGTAGGATTCTCTAATTTTTTACTGACGAGTTTTACTTGATCACATAGATCATTGATCTGATTTCTAATACCAGGCTCATTTTCCTTATGAACATGCTCTTTATCCCATGGTTTCTGAGACCGTATTTGAAAGCAGTTAGGATGAGTATGACCAATAATACCACAATAATGACAAGTAGGGATAGATCTGTAACTTTTATATATATTCCTACTAGATGAATAAGGAGTAGACATGCCAGGCTTAACAAACATAGTTCTATGAGCAGGCATAGCATGTGAGGAAGATGTAGTATTATTATCACTCATATCACAAGATTTTTCCATAAAAACAAGAAGTCAATAAAAGATCACACTCAAGAAATGAATCTTAACAGAGTGTACCAAGCTCCGATACCAATTGAAAATAATTTATTGACTTTTAATTTAAACCAAGTGTGTGTTTGTGTGCAAACAAATATCTTAAATGCGGAATTTAAATGAGACAAGATATTTGTTACGAAGTGGAAACTCTATGAAGAGAAAAAACCACTCCAGGGCAGCCAAACCATGGAAATCCACTATCCAAAAACAAAGCTAGTTACAAGACACTTGTACTCACATAACCCTATGCAGTAGTCATACCTTTAACTCTGACGTTTAGCCCAACACGAACGCTTCCCATCTAGATCTTCCACCTGAAGGGGTTTTTGATGGATTCCTTTACCTTAGGGCCGACCCCTAAGATAGACTTCACACGAACACTTGAGCACAAACTGGCACCAGCTTGAGAGCTAGCAGATCTTCGATTCTCCCTAAACACCCTCTCAAAGCACTATGGAATTCACCACTAAATTCTGTACAAAATACAGACCTAGAGCCCTCTTATTTATAGGCTTTAAGAGACCTTAAAAACTGCTGAAAATTGGACTCTGTCTGTCGAGCGTCCGGACGGAAGTTACCCTCTTCCGGATGGTTTTCTGCGATATCCTTTCAGAAACAGCGTAACTCAATCTTTATCAGGTTTACGTCCGAACGGCTTGACCGAGCGTCTGGACGGTCTTCATTGAAATCCTTTCCGCATTCGAACGGAATTGTGGAGTTATTTGAATTACAGGATATCATCCGAACGTATTGCCGAGTCGTCCGGACGAATTGCAGAGATTGGACATCGTCCGGACGTGTTGCCATGTCGTCCGGACGAATTTCAGAAACTTCCCAAACAGTGTCGACTTCTGAGAACAGACTCCTTGTGGAATACTGATTGACTGAGCGTTTGGACGATGTTGCTCTGATGTCTAGACGTCTTCAATGTTATCTGTAAGACACTGTTAGGCGTCCGGACGCTTTCAAAGGCCCATCCGGATGGTTGCACAGGAACCGGCCGATTTGTCTTGGTTTTTGCAATGGACACTTCATGGGTATCTTCTAGAAGCTTGTGAGCAGTAGATGTCTCTATGTATGAAGATTCCAGTTTGAAAACCGATTGCCAAATATCTGAAGATTGTAAAAACCGACTGTCTTGCAACCATTACATAAAGTGTTTTTGTTTTAACCAGAATGTAGCCAATAAAAAAACTAACAGTATTTATTTCGCTTATTATCATTATTAGGTATTAAGCCTTATAATTTATTTATTCACTTAAGCTTACTAAGTATATTCGGTCCATATACATATATACGTACATATATGTATAGAATGCTTATTAAGCTAAACACAACGTCATAATACACTTAGGTACTTATAATACATAGATAAACGCACTAATTATTTAGTTACATTACTAAATGAATCCGAAGCCTATTTATGTATCTCTATAACCTTACTAATTTATATTTGTTGTCTTAAGATTATTTTAGATAACTCATTATTCTACGACATTCTCATTTTAAACCTTACATTGAATACTTAATCCTTATTAATTACTAACCATCTAAATAGTTTAGATTTAGGACTTTAATCTTATTTAACATACTATTTTAATAACTCTTATTAAACTAGATTACAACCCCATATTGTACTATTTACACTTACCAAAGCTTAAGGCATACACATAGACCTCAAAGCTAAGCATTATACTTAAGAATCAACTTGCTATTAGTCCATCACTCTAAATCAACCCATCAAAAACCACTCCAAAACTTCATCTCATTCTGCTATAACTCTAAACCATACCCATCCACTAGGAACTCCTCTACAAACCCATAAAAAATCCAACTTCAAGAACACCAACCCATTTGGTTCAACCTCCATGTGGTTCAACCTCCATAGAAATCCAACCAAATTACAACATCCTACTCTAGAACATTGAACACAAATTAACACCACCAAAACCCCAACATCACAGTAATCGGGTACACAAAATCCATCCAGAAAAACATTTCAAAAATCACCCACTCGGCTAGAGCACCACCAAAACACCACAAAACCGCCAACACACCAAACACCAATCAGAACAGAAAATTAGCAATACCCATAAAAATATCACAAAACAAAATTACAAAAAATCATCTAGAATTTACCTCTTGAAAGTTTCTCAAAACTACCGAAAATCCCAAAAAAATCGCCGGAATTACCTTTGCTTCACTGAAAATCACCTCCCCTGCATTTTCTCTCATGGGTCTCTCAGGTCCTTGGGTTTCTCTCAGGTGTGCGTGGAACAGGGGAGAAACAGAGGAAGGGGAAGGGAAAGAAAGGAAAGGGAAAGGGGAAGTCGAGCTGGAGAAAACTGAGAGGAGAGGGAGAGAAAAGAAAGGAGAAAGAAAAGAAAGAAAGAGGAAGAAGAGATAGTGAGGCGTGCGAGAGAAGAGAGATCCTAAAGAAGGGAGAGAAAGAGAAAGAGAAAGGGGAAGGGAGAAGGTGAGTGGGACACTTGTCAAGGTGTGAGTGGTTGGGGGAAGATAAGGTTATCTTCTCCTACCCAATCGAGTGTTGACATGTGTCAGGGAAAGATTACATTTTATTTTAAAGCCCACACTTTTATAAATTACACTAGGACCCCATCTAATATTATTTCTATCATTTGTTAATTAATATTTAACCCCACATTTAATCTAACTACATTCTACCCATACAATTAATTATTCAGTACATTAGAACGTAGTATATTTACATAATATAAATATTATCACCTAGAATGTAATTTTTGGTTCCATCTATTTAATAAATATAATTCATTAATTGCTAAATTTCCTATTTATTTTATTGGTCTTTACACATGATGAGTTTAAAATATTGTCCATTTTAATGAAATTGGTTTTCAAAGAAATTGCAAAAGTACTCTTCAAAATTCATGATCCATTACGTTGATATGTGTTAATTGTTGGGAATCATGCGTTAATCAAATTAACTGGAATGGAATACTGATCCCAAATTTTTTTTCTTCAAGATAAAGAAGGCTAGATAATATAAACAAATATGTTTAGAATACTTACTTGAATGTGTTTAATAATAAATTGCCACTTCTTGGCTATATGAGCCAGTTGACTTTGAAGCTTTCATGTTGAATGATGAAGAACTAGTTCTTCGTGTTCTTGACTCAACCTTAAGATCTTCTCTTTGATGACTGAATATGACCGTGTGTGTGAACTTACAACTTGAAGTAGTAAATTAGTAAATAATACTTCACTATAGCCCTCTATTTATAGAATTGGATTTACACTTATGATAGGGTTAAGAGATAAGCCAAAGCTGTAGCAGAGATAGGATAGGAGTCATAGGAGGATTTGAACTCATCCTCCTATCATCTAGGGTGCACGACCAAGGGGTAGAAGACATAGGAGGCCTCCTCCTATTTTCTAGGATACACTGTCAAGGGTAGATTTATCTCCATTTGGCAGTGCATCATCCGGCCAATGGGGAGATTAAATCTCCCCATGTATCTAGGAATGGGTTTTGCTTTATCCCTTTACTACATATTTTTTCAGCATGGGCTTGGGTTTAATCCCCAAAGCCCAATGCTCCTTTATCTCAACTTAAGCCTCTGGAATTAATCCCAAGAGCCTATAGCTCTTAACTGCTTAAGCCCATAGTAACTAATTCCTAAGCCCGCAACAATTAAATTGCTTAAGCTTTTAGAAATTAATTACTAAGCCCAATCATCTCTAAGTAATGAGCCACTTAGGAATCATATTCATCTGGCCCATGTTTTATTAAATAAAACAATCCAACATAAATAAGTATATAACTGAGGCTAATAGTATATAGGCAATTTACATCAGCTTAAAGAGGGACCTAAAGGAAAAAATACAATTAACTTTAAATAGGTTTGTGAGTATTTCACTTGACCCTATTTAATCACAATTGATTCCACTAAACAAATGTGAACTGCACTCAGATATGTATTTTCAAATTAATGAATTTATCCACGTGACATTCTTATTTATTACATGATATATATCATTTTTGTACGTTGTGAGTTTTTCATCTCACCTTGCACAAATTAAGTTTTAGTAAATTCCATTGAAACACTCAAGCCCGAGCTTGAGGATAATCAACCACATTAAATCTACATCAAGGAGAATAGTCCTTATTGCTTGTTCTTTCTGACAAAGGATTTGGATTCCTTCTTGAAGAATGTGTTCTCACAATGCTACATGCGATTACCCAACACACTGAAGTTTTGACCAGTGATTTGATCACATTCTTATATATCAAAGTGACCTACACTTCACATCTGAGTTCACAATCTTCTCAGGATTTAGAGTAACTGTTATAAGTTGTTGTGCACGTACATCATTCTTAATCACAATGTTGAAAAAATGATAACTCACATGGTCACCATTCAGTGCATGACACTACTTTGTGCTTACACCAACATATCAACTCGAGGCCTTACCTGCTTCTCCTAATCAAGATAGATCGTTAAGGTTGACGTGTTATAGTCTAGATGGATTTCCAAGTCCCATTTATGACTACGAACATTCATTTATAACTTACAAGGACCTATGACTATGATCTTCTATGTGACAATCTCATTACTCACACCTTAGTTAAATATAATGTAACTTAGGGTGCTTACATGTATATCATATGAAATACTCAAACATATATGTATATGTAAAATAATATGTATATATATATATATGTCCAATGTTTAATATTATACAATTTATAGAAAAGTAACTTAATACAATTGGAGTTTTGGACACAAGTTCCAACATTAACATGTTTTTATTAGGCTATCTGAAATCATAGTTGAAAAATATAGAGATTTCTAATTTATCGTGTGTGTGTGATCAATGTGTAACAAAATATCTAAATGCAGAATTTAAAGAAGACAAATATTTTGTTGATGGAGTGGAAACCCAATTAAGAGAAAAATCACTCCGGGGCAGCCAAACCCAGGAATTTCACTATTTAGAAGACAAAGCTAGTAACAAAGTAGTAACACTCACATAACCCGATGCAGCGATCATACCTTGCACTTTGATGTGTACCTATACACGAACACTCCCAACCAGGTCACCTACCTGAAGGGGTCTTCAATGGATTCCTTTAGCTTAGGGCTCCTCCCTAAGCTATACTTCACACAAAAAGAACCACACACCCGGCAACTCTTAGAGAGCTAGCAGATTTACACAAGTTCTACCTAAACACCATCTCTAAGCTCTAGAAAATTCATTACCGAATTTTGTGTATAATACATGCCTAGAGGCCTCTATTTATAGGCTTTAGAAGACCAAAATTGACATTGATTTGGTTTTCTTTAGGCGGCGTCCGGATGGAGGCAAAGAGCGTCTGGACGGCAAGCAGCAATCGACTTGCATAACGCGCTTCACGCGTAAAGTTCAGTCTCAGCATCCGGACGGAGTTGCCGTAACGTCTGGACGGTTGCAAGCTGTCTTCACCAAGCATGTGCTGAGTTGTTCAGAATATTCTAGAACATTGAAGAGCATTCAGATTGTGTTTCCTAGCATCCGAACGGTTGCATGCTATCTTTACAACATGTCTGTTGAGCTGTTCATAATTTTCTCAAACTGATGGGCGTTTGGATGCTTCTGCTGGTCTGCTTGAATGTTTCTCCATGCTGTCAAGTTGTCAAGTTGTAGTATTTTTTATTAGCTTTCCAATGACACCAATTTCATCTCAACTCGATACTTGATCATAAAGTTATGATAAAAATACTGAGATGTGTGCAGAATCTTCTTGGAAACTGGAAATTGTCTTCTTGATGCTTGTGACACTGATACTTGTCATATTAAGGCCCCTTCCATATTGGGGAAATAATCTCTAAATATTCTGAAGACTTTGAATAATTACGGCGTCCCTGTTTTAGCAGCACACTTACATGGCAGTGGTTTTGTCAACATAATGTAGCCAATAAAACTAACAAACTCCCCCCTTGGCTATTCTGGAACAAAACTCACTTGACCGGTTAAAAATACAATCCCGGTAAAAAAAAAAAAAAACTCCCCCTTTTTGTCTCAAAAGGACAAATGGTAAACAGAGTATCAAAAACCACAAACAAAAAGTACTAAAATCCAAAACAATAAGGATAATAGTAAAGTATATCAATAGAAGCTCAAACAACCATAGGAGGAAAGAAAATCCTCAAGGCACCAAATCTCGCTTGTCCTCTGGCATCAAGTGACGAAGAGTGTTCCGTACATTGATATAAATTTGAGCCATTTCGGCTTCTTTCTCCTGAAGCCGGAATCCATAGACTGAAAACCTTCAGTCACTTGAGTTTGCAAAGCCTGAAACTGATCATCCGCAAATTGGAATCCTCTAATCAACTGGTCTACAAGATAAATGAGAAGATTCACTGTTGAACCTCCAACTGGTGCAAATCTGAGGAAAGATGCTACAGAAGACTCTGCATAAGTTGGGAAAAAAGCTCATCTAAATCCTTAGACCTTTGGAGTTGATCATTTAACTTCAACATAGTTAATTTTCTAAAGGGTCCATCTGTCGGATGCTATGCTGGGAGCCGCTGGATAACATATTTCTTAAAAAAAAATTAAACAAAAAAATTTTCAAAAATACCACCATGAAGAAAGATTAAATCCTATTAGTTCCAAAACAATTGTGGTATTATGACGGCTGTCAATTGGATGCCAAAACTACATAAGCAAATATAGCATTCCAAATGGCACAGATATATCAATATCAACCCAACACATAGACCGAATAGGATTTTCATGCACAATATCTCAAGAAAATACTCTAGTCAATAAATATTCCATTATTCTCAAAAGAATAACAACTTAAATGCACAAAGGAAAACATAGAGAATACAATGGAATGAGAAGAGATGTGCAGAGAATGCTAAAATCTCGGGAGAAATCTAAGAGAAAACACACACAACATGACATGATAAATCAATAAAAATGTAGTGGTGTGCGGTTGGCAGACGAAGAAAGCGACGGATAAATACTTGTAAAGATCGGGTTCGGACGTGTTACCAACTCGTCCGGACGGTCCACTACCAGATTAGCAATTGGCAGGACTGCATGCGTCTAGATTGTAAGCCAAGTTCGTTCGGATGCTTCACATTGAAAAGCTGAAAATGAGAGAAAAATTTGCAGAAAAATAATTTTCCTTAAAGTTAGCTTCAAAACACGCATGTATAAATAATTGATAAGACAGTCAAATAGAAATTAAAAAATATGCAAAGATATAATTGAGAGTTAAGTATTCATTAAGCATAAATTTCCTTGCAAATAGAAATTTTAAATAGATGACTTAACTCATGCAATGCGTGTATGTGTGAAAACTTTTTCAATAAGGTATGAAGTTCACTGATATGATTTAAAGCAACTTAATTTTCTAAATAAGAGAGAAATTCAATGTTAGATCAGTCAAAAGTCAAATCTTATTTTGTTAGGGCCTAGCCACCCTCATCTGATACACTCCTTCTAAGCTGCATCACTTTTCTTTTACTTAGTCCTTTAGTGACCGTCTATTTCCTCAATGATTTGGTCACTGACTGTTTCTTTAGGGACAAGTTTAAGAATAGATTTATAGCACAAAAGCAGTGGATCTTTTCAAATATCCATATATACTGAAATTTAAATGTTTTTTATCACTTGGTACTGCAACCTAAAAGGAATGCCAGAATTTATGGGTTCTAGGTTCAACTAGTAAGTTGGTCAATCTGAACATCTTTGCGAAAAAAAAAAAAAAAAAATCTATCATTAGAATTTCCAAAAGCTAAAAAACAGAGAGAAAAACATGTACCTGAAGGGAGCTTTGGATAGTGAACAAATTTTTTTTTTTCATCACATAAGAAAAGCAAATATCTAGTATTAAGATGCAACAGGAAAACTTAGCAGATATCAGACATAAACTCTTAATTATATATAAGCATATTGAAAATTAAAGATGACTTCTAATTTACCAAATGTGTGCAATAGTGTGCAAGAAAATATCAAAATGCAGAAATTAAAGAGACAGATATTTTGTTGACGAAGTGGAAACTCAATTAAGAAAAAAACCATTCCGGGGCAGCCAAACCCAGGATATCCACTATTCAGAAGACAAAGCTAGTTACAAAGCAATAGCACCCACATACCCTTATGTTATGGTCGTACCTTGACCTCTGACGTGTAACCCAAAACGAACGCTTCCCAACCAAGTCACCTACTTGAAGGGGTCTTCAATGAAATCCTTTACCTTAGGGCCAATCCCTAAGATAGACTTCAATTTTAGCACAACAACAACACTTGGCAATGGCTTGAGAGTGAGCAGATTAGCACAATAACTCCTAAAATAAAACCCTCTAAGTACTACGGAATTCAATATTGAATTCTTACAAAATACATGCCTAGGGGTCTCTATTTATAAGCTACAGAAGACCTCAATCGCGTCTGATACGATTTTCCTAGGTGGAATCCGGACGGTAGCTGAGAGCGTTCAGATGGACAACTGTGCAACCGGCTTTCCAAAATTGCTCAATATTCTTTCCTGAATTGGGCTGTGACCGGACGGTGTTGCCCTAACGTTCTAACAGTTGCACTTCTACTGCACGCTATTTCCATAGTAAGGGTTGAGCATCCGGACCATGGAGTCTGACATCTGGACGGTTGAACTTCTTCTACACAAATTGCCTTAACAGGATGGCGTCCGGACGGGAACCCTCATCATCCGGACGGTTGCAGCTTTCTTCCCATATATGTGGTTTGGAACGAAGTCCTTTTCCTTGTCGAACACTGAAATACATTTGGCCGTGTTGCTAAGAAGTCCGGACGGATGCAATTTGGAACAATTCGAAGGTTTTGGACACAAAGGAAGGTTCAGGCGGAAAGTTCTCGTCATTCGGACAGATGATGCTTTGATAGTTGAGCATCGGAACAGAATATCACATTGTCCGGACGGATGCAAGGGATCCAATTTTTTTGAATTGGAATCTGTGAAGAATCTTCTAGAAACATAGCTCTGAAATGAAGACTTTGAAAATAACTGAATTCCTGATAAAAAGCATAATTACAAAGAAGTGATTTTGTCCAACAGAATGCAGCCAATTACAAATCAACAAACTCCCCCTTTGGCTATTCTGGGACAAAAACACTTGACCGGTTTAAAAATACAAATACTCCTCGTTTTTGTATCAAAAGGACAAAGGGTAAAACAGAGTATTAAGAAAAACCACAAAATAATTACTCCCCCTAAATGTCTCAACAGGACAAGGGTAAACAAAGTAAAAATTATCCAAAAGTTATAAAGTTTTGCAAATTATCCAAAGACAAAAAGATAAAATGTCTCAAAATAAATAAAAACCAAGCACCAAAGTAAACTCAAATAGCCTCAGCGATAGGCGCATTATCCTTGTCATCATTGCTAGATCGATGATGGTGCTTGAGACACTCCTGGATGTCTAGCTGGCTTTGCTCCACACGAAGGTTAATAGAGTGAACCTTCTGCTGTATAGTTGAAATCGCCAGCTGCATAATGCTTGTGCCCCTTGTAGAGATGCCAAAGCCTTCAAAATCTTAGCATAACCGACATCCTGCTGTGGAGGCAGCGGAGCAGTCTAAGAATAGAATGCTATATCAGGCACCATAACATGAATAGGAGGGGGCTGTGGAGCTTCATTCTGATCTTCACGCCTCAGCTGGGCATTGGACTTCATCAGGGGTCTGTTTGTTGAGGGGATCCTGGATCTTTATCTTCGACTCTCCAGCCACATCAATGCCTGATTGTAAAATGATCTGAGTAAGAAAATTGCCAAAGGGGGGGGGGGGGCTAGTATTATTCTCATCTCGGGCCTCTATCATAACACCCGTAATATGCTTGCATCGGCAAAAGGGCAAGCGTAGACAGATGGCATATACAAATTGTGCCTTTTTCAGAATTAGATTACTACGCCTAACAATAGGCCAGAGATTGTGCTGGACGATCTTCGCAAGCATGTGGTGCGGGGGGGACAAAGCACCAATCCTGATGGTAGAAGATCGCTTCTTGCCCTATGGTACAGCGTGAAAGAACTCCCTGAGCTCATCCAAAGAAGGAGCAAAAACAACGTCATTGAATGGACTGGCCGAAATCTGAAGCACGGGCACCCCAATGATCTGGCTGATGACTTAAGGATCGACCATGATAACAGGCCTTGCAATGGAGGACTGTAGGATAATGCCATTGTCATCATTCTGCACTACCTCGAGATGGGCATAGAGCTGCATGACCAACCTAGTGAGCACAATGCAGGCGCAGTTGTGGAGGTATCTCCATTCATAGGTCTGGATGATCTCATCAATACCATCCAGGGGTTCAACCATAATATCTGCTCTAATAACATTCCTCTCTGGAATGACTGGCCTGTTCATAATCTTGGCTCTAAAGGCTACCACATCTTCCTCTGTCCTTTGACAAACCTTTCGCTGTGGACTACCAGCAGACATGATTCTGCGAAAATAACCAACAAGGTATGCCAAAAATATTCTCAAAAATATTAGGTACTTGTTAGTTAAAAAAAAATTCGGCATTATAACGGTAGTAAAATGGACTTTTCAAAAAATTACAAGCAGCAATATAACTCAATACAGTCCAAAAGAATGCCAAAACAGATAATCCCAACACAGCAGATATCACAAATATCCACATTTTATCTCAAACATATTCCCCAAAAGATTCAATATTCTAACAGTTAATAAAACATTGAAAAGAATAAAAAGAACTAGAAAAGTACCTGGAATGGAGAGAAAAATGCATGAAAGGACAAAAATCACTGAGAAATCGTGAGAGAATACGAAAAAATCACACCAAAAGAGACAAAACTATGAGATGACAAAGCAAAGAGGTGTGGTGGCAAGGGGAGAAAGTGATTTTTAACCTTGTGGGATCCCCGTCCGAACGTATCACTAACCCGTTCGAACGCACGTTGCCACATAAGCATGCGACAATGCCGTGCGCATTCAGATGTGTCACCTGACCATCCAGCCGTCTGAGCCGCACCCATCCGGACTCAAGAGGAGATCGTTCGGGCGCTTCACTGAAAAACATAAACTAAAGGAAAATTTGCAGAAAAATATTTTTCCTAATGTCAGCTTTAGAACACGCATGTATAATCAACTGATAAAGCAATCAGATAACATCTCAAAAATATGCAGAGATATAAAAGAGAGTTCAGAGTTCAATCAGCACAAAAATTCCCTGTAGATAAAAATTTTACATGATTACTCAACTCATACAATGCACGTGTGTGTGAAATCTTTCTAAACAAGGTATGAAGTTCACTGATATGACTTAAAGCAACTGAATTTTCTACAAAAGAGAGAAAATTAATGAAGATCAGTCAAAAGTCAAAAGTTATATTACAAGGGCCTAGCAACCCTCATCTGATACACTCCCCCTAAGATGCAGCACCTAATTTTTACTTGCACCAGAAGGACAAGATAAAATTTTTACTTGCACCATGAAGGACAAGATATAAAGTTGTTTCAGCACAGAAGCGGAGAATGTATGCAAATAACAATAAACAGAGAATTATAACTGCTTGTTTCTTTTTGGTTGCTACAACCTAGAGAGAATGCTAGATTTTTTAGGCTCTAGTTTCAACTAGCATGTTGGTCAATTTGACCACCTTATCAAAAACATCTCTCTCATTAGAATTTCCAGAAATAGAAAGTCAGAGAGGAAAATAAGGGAGCCTTGGATAGTGCGCATTTTCATCGCATGAGGAAAGTAACTCTCTAGCATTTACATGCACAGAAAAAACTTGGCAGATATTTAGGCATAAACTTTCAATCATATCAAAGCATAGTCAATTAATGTGTAATGAACTGAGATATCAGGCAAAAAAATACATGCAATATTTGACACGCCAAGAAAAGAAAAAATAAAATTCCCTGCATTTTCTCCCCCAAAGTTTTTATTTTTTATTTTTTATTTTTATTTTATTTTTTATTAAAAACAATAAAAACATGCTATAACGATAAATCATTGAAAGACTAGCATGTAAGATAAGATCAAACCTGTGAAGGATCAAAATTACCAATACAGAAAAGCAGTCGCCCGACATGCTTTTTCTGTCTTCCCCAAATAGTACTTGCAAAGTTCTCTTAAGAGAAATAGAGGGCAAATAACAGTGGTTCCAAAATTGCAAAGGAAACAAAAAATATAACAAATGGAAGATCATGCAATGCAATCAAACCTGATGCTCTAGGATTAGGAACCAAATCCTAAGCATGTGTATCCTCACCAACTAGGTGAGTCCATTCTCCCTCTGGGGGTGAATGTCTTCCTTCATCCTGACCCATGCCTACCATCCTTTTGGTGGTTGTTGGCAGGATTTTATTTGATGATCCATCCATTGTATCATGCTCTACATCCAAAAAGGTAGCTCCCTGCAGGGTTGATCATTCTTCACCTTTTGCGACTTCTTCATGAAGTGCCTTGATTTGTTAGCCTTAGGTTTGCCATTCTGATAGGCAGGAACGAATCTCTGCTAAGGCCGCTGATGCTGGAGGGCCTGGCACTGTGGGGCATGATGCCTTGGAACTTGATGCCATGAAGCTTGATACTGGGGAGCCAGATGCCTTGGAGCTTGATTCCATGGGGCCTGATATTGGGGAGCCTAATGCCATGGATCTTTATGCTGGGCTAGAGGTCTTGTGCCGAAATTTGCTTGTCTAGGCACCTCTTTCTTGACCTTTGATCTCTGAGCCTTGGGAAGGGAGCACTGGGGTCGGACATGCCCGCTTAATCCGCAGTGATGGCATATGGGAGATCTTCTAATGGTAAGGAGCTTTTGAGTGACCGATATATGTCCAGTCTTATCTGTTGGGCTCTTCTGGATTGATAGCATATGAGTCAGCTTCTCATTAGTGACCCTCTCCAACTGCAGCTGTGTCTCCAACAGCTTCTCCTCTAGTCCCTGTATCTTGAGCAGTAGTGAGCTTTTCTCTGTCTGTTAGCAATTCAGCTCATGAATGTGCTACTTGCGAGCCTCCCTCAGCTTCTCGAACTCTACATAGAGGATTTTATAAGCCTCTTTGAGTTCTTCCCCGTGTTCATCACTGTGCTCTGAATAGTAAGAATCCTCTTCTTCTACACGTGGAGCCACAAAGGCTAGAAATTTTTCTTGCTCAGGAGATTCTTCTTCTTCAAGCTCATCACTGAGAGTTGCAATGTATGCCTTCCCTTTTCCCTGCTTGAGATTCCCACAATCAGCCCGTATATGTCCAAAGCCTGAGCATTCAAAACATCTTGGGCCTCTGGGGTCTTTCTTTTCAGCTTCATTTGGTTTAGATTCTTTGGGGGCCTTCTTCATTTTTTCGGAGAATTTCTTTTTGAACCAATCATTCCTCATCAATCTTCCAAATTTTTTGGCCAACATTGCCACTGCTTTTTCTTCATCCTCAGAGTCATCTTTAGATGAGACTTTGACTTTCTTCTTGGAAGCTTTGAGGGCAATGGTATATGGTCTTCACTTTTTTGACCGGGGGTAGGGATAGCTCATAAGTTTGAAGAGAACCTACCAACTCTTCAATCTTCATCTCTTCTTAGTCTTTTCTTTCTTCAGTGGTGGTTCACCTTGATTCTGAAATGCTCAGGCAAAGATCTTAGAATTTTACAGATGAGTTTTACATCCGAGACGGTTTTCCCAAGACTCACCATTGAGTTTCTTTGGTCGCTCATTTTGGAGTGCCTTCATATGTTGTTTCTAAGATTTGCCACGCTACTTGAGCGGATTCATAGTTTGAGATTCTTGCGAATTCAGACGGTGAAAGCGGTTGACATAGAGCATGGAGTATCATTGGATAGTCGTGCGTTTTTCTCAATGACTAGATCGATAGTTGCATCCACTAGCTTAGTCTAACTAGTTTTGACAATTTTCCAACAATCAATGGATTTTAAAAAGAATCGCATATGAGCTTTCCAATAGCCATAGTTCGTACCATCAAAGGAAGCAACATTATTAAGATTTTGAGACATTGAGATAAAACTAGAAATCAATAGGAAAGATAACACTCAAGAATTGAATCTAAACAGAGTATACCAAGCCCTGATACCAATTGAAAATTAAAGATGACTTCTAATTTTCCAAGTGTGTGGAATAGTGTGCAACAAAATGTCAAAATGTAGAAATTAAAGAGACAGATATTTTGTTGACGAAGTGGAAACTCAATTAAGAGAAAAACTACTTTGGGGCAACCAAACCCAGGATATCCACTATTCAGAAGACAAAGCTAGTTACAAAGCAGTAGCACTCACATATACTTATGCAATGTTCGTACCTTGAACTCTGATGTGTAACCCAATACGAACACTTCCCAACCAAGTCACCTACTTAAAGGGGTCTTCAATGGAATCCTTTACCTTAGGGCCTACCCCTAAGATAGACTTCAGTTTCAGCACAGCAATAGCATTTGGCAATGGCTTGAGAGTGAGTGGATCAGTACAATAAATCCTAAAATAGAACTCTCTAAGTACTACGGAATTCAATACCGAATTCTTACAAAATACGTGCCTAGGGGTCTTTATTTATAGGCCACAGAAGACCTCAATCGCGTCTAATACGATTTTCCTTGGTGGCGTCCGAACGGTAGCTAGAGCGTCTGGACAGACAACTATGCAACCGTCTTTCTGAAATCGTTCGATATTCTTTCCTGAATTGGGCCGCATCCGAACGGTGTTGCCCTAGTGTCCGGACGGTTGCACTTCTGTTGCATGCTATTTCCATATTAGGGCTTGAGCGTCTGGATGGTTGAACTTCTTCTGCACGACTTGCCTTAACAAGGATGGCGTCTGGATGGGAACCCACATCGTCTGGACGGTTGCAGCTTTCTTCCCATATCTGTTTTTTGGACTGAAATCCTTTTCCTTGTCGAACATTGAAAGACGTCTGGCAGTGTTGCTGAGACGTCCGAACAGATGCAACCTGGAATAGTTCAAAGGTTCTGGACACAGAGGAAGGTTTGGACAAAAAGTTCTCGTCGTCAGGACAGATGATGCTTTGATAGTTGAGCGTCCAGATGGAATATCACATCATCCGGACGGATGCAAGGGATCCGATTTTTTTGATTTGGAATCTGTGTAGAATCTTCTAGAAACATAGCTCTGAAATGAAGACTCTGAAAATAACTGAATCCATGATAAAAAGCATCATTACAAAGAAATGATTTTGCAATTACAATCCAACACATATTCAATCAATGCACAATGAACCGAGATATCAGGCAAAAATACATGCAATATTTGAAAAGCTATCAAAAGAAAAAAAAAATTAAAATTCTGCATCTTCTCCCCCAATTTTTTGATTTTTGATTTTTTTTATGTTGAAAAAAATAAGACAGAAAAACAACAAAAACATGCTTATGGAGAAAAGAAATAATATCTAGTCCTAGCATACATGTAAGGTAAGAGCAAACCTGACCTCAGGGAGAGATGTTTGGAATTACCAAGACAGAAAAGCAGCTGCCCAACGTGCTTTTTCTGTCATCCCCATTTAAATACCTGCACAAATGTTTCTCAAGGCAAACAAGAGAAAATATGGGGATAGAAAATATATGGTTCCTCAAACAGAATGCAAGGCATGAATAAGATATGACATGATAAACAATGCAATGCAAACATACCTGACATGCACTAGGATTTAGGAACCAAAATCCTAGCCATGGTGAGATTATTGAAAAATAAATGACTTCTATATTGACCGTGTGTGTGTGCACAATGTGTTAACAAAATAATCTAAATATAGAATTGAAATGACACGAGGATTTTGTTAACGAAGTGGAAACTCAGTTAAGAGAAAAACCACTTCGGGGCAGCATAACCCAGGATATCTACTATCCAGAAGATAAGACTAGTTACAAAGCAGTAGCACTCACACAACCTTATGCAGTGGCCGTACCTTGAACTCTGATGTGTAACCCAACGCGAACGCCTCTCAACCAAGTCTCCTACTTGAAGGGGTCTTCAATGGAATCCTTTACCTTAGGGCCAACCCCTAAGGTGGACTTCAAATCAGCGCAGCAACAGCACACAACAACAACGGCTTGAAAGAGACTAACTTAGCACAATAACTCTAAAACACAACTCTCTAAGCACTACGAAATTCAATACCAAATTCTTACAATTTTCAAGCCTAGGGGCCTCTATTTATAGGCTATAGGTTCAAATAAGCATCTGGCTTGAAATACCTAGGCGTTGTCTAGATGGTAGACATAAGGCTTTCGAGCGGACAATTGTGCGATCGACTTTCCAAATTTCACATAAATTCTTTCCTGAATTGAGCCGTGTTCGGACGGTGTTGCCCTGTTGTTCAGACAGTAGCACATTAGCTGCACGCAATTTCCATATCAAGGCTTGGCGCGTCCGGACCATGACATCTGTCATCCGGACGATGAATTTGATGCATGCAATTTTCATATATGAAGCTTGTGCGTCCAGACCATGAAAACCGTCGTCTGGATGTCTGAATTTTGAATCCATGACTTGCCTTATGAATGAGCGCGTCCAGATGGGAATCCACATCGTCCAGACGGTTGCAGTTGTCTTCCCATATCTATGTTTTGGAACGAAATCCCATAGTTGATCAAACACTGAGTGGTGTTCGGACATGCTGCTGAAACGTCTGGACGGATGCAAGTTGGAGCAGTTCGAAGCTTCTCGACACAGAGGAAGGTCCAGACATAAAGTTCTCGTCATCCGGACGGATGATACTTTGGACAGTTGGACATCTGGACGATATATCACGTCGTCCGGACGGCTGCAAGGGATCCGATTTCACTGACTTGTAGGCTGTGCAGAATCTTCTAGAAGAACTCTGAATAGCTGAATCCCTGTTTAAATGCATCATTACAGAAGTGATTTTGTCTAACAGAATGTAGCCAATTACAAACTAACAAACTCCTCCTTTGGCCATTTTGGGACAAAAATCACTTGACCGGTTAAAAATACAATTCCAGTCCAAATCAAAAATTACTCCCCCATTTTGTCACAAAAGGACAAAAGGTAAAACAGAGTAAAGAGAAAAACAAATCACATAACAATTACTCCCCCTAAATGTTTCAGAAGGACCAGGGTAAACAAAGTAATAATATCCAAGAGTTCTAAACAACAAGAAACTGAAAAAAAATAAAAACATCTTGCTGAAAAGAGAAGAGAAGAGAAACAAGTTAGTTCCTTCACAAGTATAGTAGCACACACATGTATCCAATTCTGAGAGATCAGCCAAAGAACAAGTCAGAATTATGCAAACATAGAGTCGATAGACAAGTATTAGATAGACAAAGAGTTCCTTGCAAACATAATAATTAAAATAGCTTGCTTAACACATGCAATGCGTGTGTGTGTGAAGGCTTCCTCAAAAGGTATTGAAGTTTGCTGATATGACAAAGAGCAACCGGATTATCTAAACATGAGAGAAAATTCTAGAAAGTCTAGTCAAAAGTCAAACCTTATTAATTACTAGGGCCTAGCTACCCTCATTTGACACACTCCCCCTAAGATGCAGCACCTAATTGTTTTACTTGTACCATGAAGGACAAGGTAAAATTTTTACTTGCACCATGAAGGACAAGGTATATTGCTAATTCAATACAAAAGCAGTGAATATAAGCATATAGCACAGAAATTAGAAGAATAACTGCTTGATTCTTTTTGGTGCAGCAACCTAGAGAAAATGCTAGAATTTTTAGGCTCTAGGTTCAACTAGAATATTGGTCAATTTGACCATCTTGTCAAAAACATCTCTCTTGTTTAGAATATCTAGAAGCAAAAAATCAAAGAGGAAAGTAAGCACCTTAGGGGAGCCTTGGATAGTGCTCATTTTCATTGCATGAGAAACGCAACTTATCAAGCATAAAATGGAAGCAGGAAACCTTTGCATATGTCAAATTTATGTTCTCAACAACATGTAAGAAAAATTCATCGAAGCACAGTGAACTGATCAACTAGAACAAGAAAGATGAGATAGCTAGCAAACTGTTAAAAAAAAAAAAAAAAAAAAAAACATCCTGCAAAAAAAATTCCCAAATTTTTTTATTTTTTTTATTTTTTAATAAAAGACATCATGCTATCAGAGGACAAGACTTAAGAAACACACAGAAGTCTAATCCTTGCATGGAAATACATGTATATGACATGTCACACACACTAATGGCTTTTCGAAGGGACTCAAATTTGTTACCATCCAATGGTTTTGTAAGAACGTCAGCCAATTGGTTCTCAGTGGGAATGAAAGAGAGAGAAACTTCCTCAGATTCCACAAGATCACACAAGAAGTAATGTCTGATGTCGATATGCTTGGTCTGGGATTGCTGAACAGGATTCTTGGAGATATTTTTGGCACTAGTATTATCATAGTTGATAATAATGGTGTCCTGAGTGAATCCATAGTCACAAAGTAGCGTCTTCATCCATAGTAATTGGGTACAACATCTTCCCGCAGCAATATTCTCAGCCTCTGCAATGGAGAGAGAAATTGAAGCTTGTTTCTTACTCATCCAGGCTACAAGATTATTTCCCACATAGAAGCATCCTCCCGAGGTGCTTTTTCTATCATTAGCATTTCCAACCCAGTCTACATAAGAGTATCCTGCAATGACAAGATTTGTTTCCCTGGAATACCATATGCCATAGAGAAGAGTATCATTTACATACCTGATGATACGCTTGACTGCAGTGAGGTGGGATTCCCTAGGATTTGCTTGAAAATGAGCACAAACTCCCACACTGAAGGCAATATCTGGTTGGCTGGCTATAAGATATAGGGGACTCCCTATCATACTCCAGTATAGAGATGGATCAACTAGTTTCCCTACGAGGTCACTACTTATCTTGACACTAGTGCTCATGGGAGTTCGGGCATGATGCTTCCCATCTAGGCCGAAACGTTTAACTAGATCCTTAGCATACTTGGATTGGGAGATGAAAATGCCTTTAGCAGTTTGTTTGACTTGAAGACCAAGAAAGTAGTTCAGGTCACCAATCATGCTCATCTTAAACTCTTGCTTCATCTCCTCAGAAAATTCATGGGCAAGGGAATCTAAAGTAGCTCCAAAAATAATGTCATCAACATAGATTTGAGCAATGAGCTTGTGAGTACCTTGATTTCTAATGAACAAGGTTCGGTTAGCCTGTCCCCTTGTAAACCCTTTTGCCAAAAGATATATGGTGAGACGCTTGTACCATGCCCGAGGGGCCTGCTTAAGACCATATAGAGCTTTCTTCATCTTGTAGACATGATGGAGATGACGAGGATCTTGAAATCCTTTCGGCTGTTCTACATAAACTTCTTCTTGAAGAATACCGTTCGAAAAAGCACTCTTTACATCCATTTGATACAGCTCGAAACCAAGATGGCAAGCGATAGAGAGAAGGATTTTGATGGATTCTAACGTGGAAACAGAAGTAAAGGTTTCATCAAAGTCTATTCCCTCAATTTGAGTATATCCCTAGGCAACAACACGTACTTTATTCTTGACCACTGTAACATGCTCATCTATCTTGTTCTTGAAAATCCACTTGGTGCCAATGATATTATTATCAGCAGGTCGGGGAACCAGAGTCTAAACATTATTTTTGGTAAATTGATGGAGCTCGTCATGCATGGCAGACACCCAGCTTTCATCTTGTAGGGCTTCGTCAACTTTCTTGGGCTCTGTCTGTGCAAGGTAGCAGCTGTAGGAAACTTGATTAGCTACTTCACTGGTCAGCTAGATGACTCTGCTTCTTAGCCGATGCCCTTCTTTAACGGTCCCAAGAAGTTGCTGGGGGGGATGATTGAGCTTCACCCATGACCGCTTAGGAGGATTTGCAGGATTATCCTCATCTTCAGATGCACTGGCAATGGTATTAGAAGTTGTGGGAATAGAAAGAGATTTAGCTGGAGACATACTTGGAGAAGTCTTGACAACATCAGCTGAAGTCATAGGCAGTTCAATTGAATTTAGCTGATTTTCCTCCTCGTTACTTGGTGCCTCAACTTCTTCATCATCAATAACAACATTGATGGATTCCATCACAATCTCTATTCTTTTATTGAAAACCCTGTAAGCACGGCTGTTTGTGGAATACCCCAAGAATATACCTTCATCACTTTTGGGATCAAATTTCCCAAGATTCTCCCTATCACGAAGAATATAGCATTTACTTCCAAAAATTCTAAAGTACTAAACTGTGGGCTTTTTACCTCGCTAAATTTCATAGGGAGTCTTGTTTGTTTTAGGCCTTAGGTAGACTCTGTTGATAATATGACATGCAATATTAATAGCTTCTCCCCAAAAATGTTGAGCAAGATTCTTTGAGTGGATCATCACATGAGCCATCTCCTGAATCACCCTGTTCTTTCCTTCTACTACGCCATTCTGCTGAGGAGTGATAGGAGAAGAGAATTCCTGCTTGATTCCATACGAAAAACAGAATTCTTCAAATTTGGTATTCTCAAATTCTCTTCCATGATCGCTACGAATCCTCATAATCTGGCAGTTTTGCTCAATCTGAATCTTCTTGAATAAATGTTGAGTTGCATCAAAAGCATTAGATTTTTCCCGAAGAGGAATAACCCATTTATATCGAGAGAAATCATCTACAACTACCAGTATATACTTTCTCCCACCTAGACTAGTAGTTCTAGTGGGACCCATGAGATCCATATGCAGCAATTCTAAATTTCTGGAAGTCAGAATACCTGAGGTCTTTTATGAGCTGCTCAAGTCTGCTTCCCTAGCCGGCAGGGACCACAGATTCCTTTCCCAGTCTTCTCCATTTTAGGTGGATCTCTGACAATAGCTCTGCTTGCAATCTTCAACCTATCTGTGAAATTTAGATGCCCCAACCTTTGATGCCACAGTTCACTGTTATCTATGGTTGCCTTATTGTAGAAACTTTGAGGATCTGAAGTGAGTTAGGAAGACCATAATAGTTGTCAGCAGTCCTTTCTCCCCCCATAAGCTACTTGCCACTGTTGTCAAAGATATTACATTCCTTTTTGGAGAATTGCACCACCAAATCATTGTCACAAAATTGGCTAATGCTGAGGAGATTTGCCTTGAGCCCCTCCACATACAAAGCTTCATGAGATGTTCCGAGACCCGGAATGTCGATGATCCCCTTTCCAATAACCTTGGATTGGCTTCCATCTCCATAGGTGATCCTTCCTCCTTTGCCCATCTGAACTTCTTTCAGTAGAGTCTTATCACCTGTCATGTGTTTAGAACAGCCACTATCCACATACCACAAATAAGTATCAAGAATTTTTAGGGTAGTATGAGCAACTAAACACAGGTTATCCTCCTTTTTAATCCAGACTTGATTGGAAGTTTTCTTTTTATTATTAACCAAGACAGATCTTTGTTCATTAGGGGTGAGCTATCCTAACTTCTCACTAATGATCTTAGCTTGATCACTTAACTTCTTGACTTGGTTCTCAAAATCTAGTTCATCTTTCCTAGGTACATGTGTTTTATTCCAAGGTTTTTGTGAACGAATCTGGAAGCAATTGGGACGAGTATGACCACTAATGCCACAGTGGTGACATGTAGGTATAGAATGACGGGCCCCTTTATCCCCACAATTAAACTAAGTATGATAATGAGACATGCTAGGTTTAATGAACATAATTCTATGAAGAGACATAGCATGAGAAATAAAAGCAACTTTATTAATACTCAAATCAGACATGACAAAAGTCAAACAGAATAATACTCAAGAATCTAATCTTCTCAGAGTGTACCAAGCTCTGATACCAATTGAAAAATAAATTACTTCAATATTCACCGTGTGTGAGTGCACAATGTGTTAACAAAATAATCTAAATATAGAATTGAAATGACACAAGGATTTTGTTAATGAAGTGGAAACTCAGTTAAGAGAAAAACCACTCCAGGGCAGCCAAACCCAGGATATCCACTATTTATAAGACAAGACTAGTTACAAAGATGTATCACTCACATAACCTTATTCAGTGGTTATACCTTGAACTCTAACGTGTAACTCAACACGAACACCTCCCAACCAAGTCTCCTACTTGAAGGGGTCTTCAATGAAATCCTTTACCTTAGGGCCAACCCCTAAGATAGACTTCAAATCAACGCAGCAACAGCACACAATGACAATGACTTGAGAGAGACTAACTCAGTACAATAACTCTAAAATACAACTCTCTAAGCACTACAGAATTCAATACCAAATTCTTACAATTCTCAAGCCTAAGGGCCTATATTTATAGGCTGTAGGTTCAAGTGAGCGTCTGGTTTGAAATACCTAGGTTCTGTCCGGACGGTAGACATAAGGTGTCCGGATGGACAACTGTGGGATCGACTTTCTAAATTTCGCATAAATTCTTTCTTGAATTGAGCCATGTCCGGACGGTGTTGCCCTGTCGTCCGGACGGTCGCACTTTAGCTGCACGCAATTTCCATATCAAGACTTGGCTCATCCAGACCATGACATCTGTCGTCCGGACGGTGAATTTGATGCAAGCATTTTCCATATATGAAGCTCACGCGTCTGGACCATGAAGACCGTCGTCCAGACGTTTGAATTTTGAATGCGCGACTTGCCTTATAAATGAGTGCGTCCATACGGGAATCCACATCGTCCGGACGGTTCCAGCTGTCTTACCATATTTGTATTTTGGAAAGAAATCCCATAGCTGATCGAACACTGAGTGGCGTCCGAATGTGCTGCTGAAATATCTGGACGGATGCAAGCTGGAGTAGTTTGAAGCTTCTCGACACAGAGGAAGGTCCGGATGGAAAGTTCTCGTCGTCCGATGGATGATGCTTTGGACAGTTGGACGTCTGGACAGCTGCAAGGGATCCAATTTCACCGACTTGTAGACTGTACAGAATCTTCTAGAAGAGCTTTGAATAGCTGAATCCCTATTTAAATGCATCATTACATAGAAGTGAGTTTGTCCAATAGAATGTAGCCAATTACAAACTAACAACTATTACGGATTTGCTAGTAGCATGGGCCACCCAAGGTTAGACTCGGTCGAGCTGCTAGTATATGATGGTATGTGTATGATATTTGGGGCATCGGTGATATTACAGGTTCCTCAGGATAGCGTTAATCCTACCAAGAAAGGATTAATATCCTAGGTGGACCATATGTTAAGGATTATGCCCTGAATCCCAATGATTTATTATTTGTATTGACATTCAAAGTTTGTAATGAATATAAGCCATTATTCACTAATTAAATTATTAGAGCATATGGCTTATAACATCCTTTAAATGCTTGTTACAAGATACATATCTTGTGCATGTGAAAGGTCCTTGGATTACATTGAATATGGTCTATGGGTGTGAGTAACAGGGTTATAACACAAGGTCTTGTCCATAATCCATGTAGTTCTAAATTATGAGATAGCTCGCAATCAGTAATATAATTAGGCATTCCATTTGCAAAAGACTGTTACACATTGAACCTCAATGATATACCTTAATTGAGTGAAACTGGAGGCTCCAGGTTGATGTGTAGGTGCTATGCACTCAAACGGATGAAGGAGTTGTTTTTCATAAAAGATACTATCAATATAGAAAGCCAATAACTCCAAAAGACTACTTATGATATTGATTCTAAATCCTGAGAGGATCGTGTAATCAGATGTGAAATGAAGGTTGCTTTGGTATATGTATAGATAAGAGCTTTACTTGGGTCAACATTCCCAGTGTGTTGGGCAATCACATCTAACATTGTGAGAAAGCTTTTCTCAAGATGCAATCCAAATCCTTTTTTTTTAAGGACAATAAACTTCCCCTTGAGATGGATTTTATGTATCGGTTATTCTCAGTCCCTTGCCAGAACATTTTGGTATGTGCTACCAAAATATTGTGTGCATGTGATAGGGTTTTCACTAGTACGAAAAATAAAAATAAAGTCAATGACTCAACGATAAAGAGGTAGAGAATTAAGTTTTCATGGAGGAATCAAAAGTCAATATTATGTAAGTCAAATGTGTTAGTATTTTGTGTTGGCAACATTCTGGTTGACAAAAACAGTTTATGTAAAGGTTTCTTTTTAACAAGAATATCGGTTCATTTCAGAGTCTTCATGTAATATGGACAATGTCTTAATTCATGCCATGTGTCTTGTCACAAGCTTCTAGAAGATGTCCATGAAGATTCTATGCAATTTTCAAGTCAGAATAGCCGGTTCCTATGCAATCGGTCGGACTCCCCTCAGTGTCTAGAAGCTTTAGCTATTGCAGTTGTCCGGATGATAGAGCTACACCGTCTAGATGCTAGGTCAAGCTTCTCCGAGTTCTTCATGGATTTGGATTTCAGAAGACACTATTTGGGAAGGTTCTGCCAGACGTCCAGACGACGTGGTAACACGTCTGGATGCTACCCTGTGTTCCAGAATATTTTGAGTCTACTTTAAGAATGTGGAAAGGAGTGACAGCGTTGACTGTCTGGACTTTAGGTCAAGCCGTCCGGACGTGGTCCTGTTTTGTGAAGAATTGCGCTATTCTGGAAAGGTGGTCACAGAAGACCATCCGGACGCTACTTGCCAGAGTCCGAAATTTAATCAGAATTAGGTTTTCTATAAGCATATAAATAGATGTCTCTAGGCTTGTATTTCACAAGAATTCAGTATAGAATTCCATAGTGTTTAGAAAGGGTGTTTAAGGAGATTTGATGATCCACTAGCTCTCTAGCCATTGCTAGTGTGTGCTCAACTATTCGTGTGAAGTCTATCTTAGGGAGGAGCCCTAAGGTAAATGATTCCATTGAAGACCCCTTCAAGTAGGAGACTTGGTTGGGAAGCATTCAATATGGGTTTCGTGTCAGAGTAATGGGAATGATCGCTGCATCGGGGTATGTGAGTGTTACTTTATATGTACTATCTTTGTCTTTGAATAGTGGAAATCTTGGGTTTGGTTGCCCCAGAGTGGTTTTTCCCTTAACTGAGCTTTTACTTCATCAACAAAATATTTGTCTCTTTTAAATTCCACAATTTAATCACATACTTTGTAAATTAGAAGTCAATTTTATTTTTCAAAATGGATTAATTGTTTTAGAGTTAATTACTTTTTCCCCCCATGAACTACCAACCATTGTCAATATACCACAATGAACTGATATTCTCACCACCCAATCACATCAAACTACCATTTACTTACAAAAACCTCCCTCACTGTTAGGGAATCTCGTTAAATCGGATAGAATATTATCTTTTTAGATGTTAAATTTCATTTAAAGACAAACAATTTAATAGAAAATATCAATATTAAAAACTAAAAAAAAAAACTAATTAAATAAAAACCAAAAAATAATTTTTAGAAAAACATAAACTAAAAAAAGTATATGACTTCTAATTTTAACCGTGTGTGTGTGCACAATGTGTAATAAAATAATGTAAAAGCGGAATTTAATTGACACAATTATTTTGTTAACGAAGTGGAAACTCAGTTAAGAGAAAAAACATTTCGGGGAAGCCAAACCTAGGAAAGCCACTATTTAGAAGACAAAGCTATTATAAAGATAGTAACACTCACATACCTATATGCAGCGATCGTATCTTGCACTCCGACATGTAACCCAACGTGAACGCCTCCCAACCAAGTCACCTACTTGAAGGGGTCTTCAATGGATTCCTTTACCTTATGGCTCCTTCCTGAGATAGACTTCAATTGACGAGCACAGCAACAGCACACAACGGCAATGGCTTGAGAGCAAGCGGATCAGCACAACAACTCCTAAAATATACTCTCTAAGCTCTAAAGAATTCAATACTGAATTCTGTAAATAATACATGCTTATAGGCCTCTATTTATAGGCTACAAAAGACCAAATCGAATCTAATTCGATTTTCTCTAGGCGGGATCCAGACGCAAGCTGAGGCCGTCCAGATGAAATCTGTGCAACTGGCTTTCCAAAAAGTGCTGAAAATCTTTCTTGTAAAAGACCGCGTCTGGACGGATGCAAGCTAAAACAGTAGACATTGATGGGCATCCAGACGTATGACTAGGCCGTCCGGACGGAAGCCTAGGATCTGATTTCTTCTGACTTGGAAACTGCACAGAATTTTCTTTGAACTTTGGGAAGCACATTTATGAAACGAAGACTCATAAATAAATGGTATCCCTGATCTAATAGCAATATTACATAAAAGTGATTTTGTCAAATAGAATGCAGCCAATCACAAACTAACAAACTCCCCCTTTGGCCATTCTAGGATAAAAATCACTTGAGCAGCTAAAAATACAATCCCGGTCCAAAAACAAAAAATACTCCCCCTTTTTGTCTCAACATGACAAAGGGTAAACAGAGTATGAGAAAAACCACAGATACTCCCCCTTAAAGTCTCAATAGGACAAGGGAAACAAAGTATAAAGAAAAACCAAAGTTAAAAAGTTTTACAATATTTCAAAATAAAAACAACTGTCTCAAAATAAATCAAAAACATCAAAACAATGGTCAAATCAATCCTCATCAGGATGATGATGCTTGAGACACTCCTGGATATCAACCTAGCACTACTCAACTCGAGTGCTAATAAAGCGGACCTCCAGCTAAATAGAGCTAATATCCCTGCATTGAACTCAATGCAGTCAATAACTGAGCTTACCCTAGATCATACTGAGGAGGAGGAGCAGTCTGAGAGGATGAGGCTCGTGTACGTATCTCAACCTGGACTGGAGGTGGTTGAGTCGCTTCATCGTGACCTTCGAACCTTAGATGGGCATTAGACTTCATGAGAGTTTGACTGCCAAGGGTTTCCTAAATCCTCATCACTGGCTAGCCAGATACATCTATCCCAGACTAAATAATGAGCCTGGTGATCAAGCAAGCAAAAGGGAGCCCGGAAGAGTACTCGTCTCTCATCTCCAACATTAGATTGAGGATGTGCTTACATAAGCGGAAAAGTATCCTCATATAGAGAGCATATAAGAACTGGGCCCTCTTCAGAGCAAGCTCACTCCTACGAGCTGTGGGCCATAGATTGTGTAGCACAATCTTTGCAAGCAGTCGGTGCAGGGGAGAAAAGGCACCGATCTGGACGAAGGCATTTGCGCGCTCATTGCCTTGAGGATGGGCATGAAAGTACTCTTTGAGCTGCTCCAATGTAGGGGGCTCCATGTCCTCTGAGAATGGACTGGCTGAAATAGGCAGGACCGGAACATCAATAGGGTCATTGATCACCTGAGGATCAATCTGAAGCATGTGGCTCTGAACACAAGTCTGAAGAATGATCCCTTGGTCCTCATCCTTGTTAGTATTTTATATTGGCTACATTCTGGATAAAACAAAAACACTTAATATAATGGTTGCATTTTAACAGGATGGTCGGTTTTCAATTCAGAATCTTCATGTATTCAGACAATGATCAAATCAAAGACAATAACTGATCACAAGCTTCTACAAAATGTCCACGAAGAGTCCTTGCAAAATCCAAGACAAAACAGCTGGTTCCTGTGCAACCGTCCGGACCGGCCTTTGAAGGCGTCCAGACGCTCCTCAGTGTCCAGTAGATAACGATGAAGCCGTCCGGATGTTAGAGCAACACCGTCTGGACACTAGGTCAATCAGTATTCAACAAGGTGTTGGATTTCAGAAGTCGACACTATTTGGAAAGTCTCTGCAAGCCGTCGTCTGGACGAAGTGGCAACACGTCCGGACGATGTCCAATATTTCAAAATATTCCAGAGTTCCGTTCGAATGCAGAAAGGATTTTAGTGAAGACCGTCTGGACGCTTGGTCAAGCCGTTCGGATGTGAGAACCAGATAAAGATAGAATTACGTTGTTTCTTAAAGGATATCGCAGAAAATCGTTTGGACGTGGCTAACTTCCGTTCGGACGCTCGCCAGCCAGATTTTGAATCTCAGCAATTTTTAAGGTCTCTTTAAGCCTATAAATAGGGGGCTCCAGGCTAGTGTTTTGTACAGAATTTGAAAGTGAATTCCATAGTGCTTTGAGAGGGTGTTTAGGGAGAATCGAAGATCCGTTAGCTCTCAAGCCGTTGCCGGTGTGTGCTCAGTTGTTCGTGTGAAGTATATCTTAGGGGACGCCTTAAGGTAAAGGAATCCATCAAAAACCCCTTCAGGTGGAAGATCTGGTTGAGAAGCGTACGTGTTGGTTTACACATCAGAGTTAGAGGTATGACTACTGCATAAGGGTATGTGAGTACGAATGTCTTGTAACTAGCTTTGTTTTTGGATATTGGATTTTCTGGGTTTGGCTACCTCGGAGTGGTTTTTCTCTTCACAGAGTTTCCACTTCGTAACAACTATCTTGTCTTATTTAAATTCCGCATTTAAGATATTTATTTGCAAACAAACACACACACTTGGTTAAATTAAAAGTCAATAATTATTTTCAATTGGTATCAGAGCTTGGTACACTCTGTTTTAGATTTATTTCTTGAATGTATCTTTTTGACTTTTGTTTTTTTTTAGTTATGTCTCAAAATCTTAATTCTGTTCCTCCCTTTAATGGGACAAACTATGGCTATTGGAAAGCCCGAATGCGCTTCTTTTTAAAATCTATTGACGTCTGGAAAATTGTTGAAACTGGTTGGATTAAACCAGAAGAAACAGATGAAATTACTGTTATTCAAACAAGCATAAGGATTTTCAATGATAAAGCCCTCCATGCACTATGTCAAGCAGTTTCACCATCTGAATTCGCAAGAATTTCAAATTGTGAAATTGCTAAAGATGCATGGCAAATTCTAGAAACAACATATGAAGGCACAAAACTAGTAAAATCTGCCAAACTTCAAATGTTGATTTCTAAATTTGAAGAAATTAAGATGCTAGAAGAAGAGACATTCGGAGAGTTCTACACTAAGATTAGCGACCTAAGAAACTCGTTGGTGAGTCTTAGGAAGCAAATCTCGGATGTAAAACTCATCCAAAAGATACTAAGGTATTTGCTTGAGCATTTCAGGATTAAGGTAACAACAATAGAAGAAAGCAAAGTTCTAGAGGAAATGAAGATTGAAGAGTTGGTACGATCTCTTCAGACATATGAGTACTCCTTACCACCAGTCAAAAAGGTAAAGACAATTGCCATCAAGGCATCTAAGGCATCCAAGAAGAAATTAAGACTCTCATCTGACGAAGACTCCGATATTGATGAAGATGCAGTGGCAATGTTAGCCAAGAACTTCGAGCATTTTATGAAAAATAATAAATTGAAGAAAAAGTTCTCTGACAGACTAAGAAAGGCTCCCCACACAACTGATACAAAAGAAGAAGAGAGGAAAGATCTGAGGGGTCCCCAGTGCTTCAAATGTTTAGGCTTTGGGCACATTAGAACTGAATGTGCAAATCTGAAGAAACAAAGAAGGAAACCCTTTAATGCAACTCTCAGCGATGAGTCTGAAAAGGAAGAAGAAACTCCTGAGGAAGAAAAATTCTTGGCTTTCGTAGCCCCACATGAAGATAAGGAGGATTCTCAGTCTTACTACTCTGAGAATAGTGAAGAAGAAGATATGCAGTCAGCCTATCAACTTCAATATGTTGAATTTCTAAAGCTGAGGGAGAAATACAAACAACAGGTACTAGAGCTTAACAGCCTCAGGACAGAGAAGACCTCTATGCTCATAAGGATCAATGATTTAGAAGATAGGCTACTGGAGACACAATTGCAGTTAGAGAGAGTTTCAAACGATAAGTTCACTCACATGCTCTCCATTCAGAAGTGCCCAACTGACAAGACCGGACCCGGGTATGTTCCTCCTTCTAGTTATGATACTCCTTCTACCTCCAAGACCATTTTTGTAAAGCCAGTTAGTCCCGAATCTCCACCCTCAAGAGTGGGTAAGGGAAAAACTGTTATGAAAGGGGAAGTTCCTATCATCCATCAGCCTCCGGCCAAGCTTATTATTAGAAGAAAGCCTCTCACATGCCATCACTGTGGCGAGCCAGGGCACATCAGACCCAACTGTCCACATCGGCAAATTCAAATGAAGAAAAAGTGGCAGGCTCCTAAAACTCCCATGTGTTACCAATTTGGAGTTAGTAATCATGTCAGACCTGAGTATTCTCCACCTAAGCCACCTAGGCAGCATAGATCTCCACCCAAAAATCATGCTCCAAAGCATCAGCAACTACAGAAACCTACTCAAGTAAAAAAGACTTGGGTCCCTAAGAAGCTATATATGGAGGAACAGAAGACTACAGGAAAGGAAATCTCCTATGAAGGAACATCTTCCGTCAGTTCCGTCAAGCAAGATCTGGTCAGATTTCTGACACTATGGCTTAAAAAGGAAGGATAGGACAAAGACGAGGACACCCACTCCCCGAGGGGGAGCAGACCTACCTAGTAGGTAAGGTCACACATGCCTAGGATTTTGGTTCCTAAATCCTAGAGCATGATAGGTACACTTGTATAGTTTACTTTATTTTATAATCTTATAAAAACTTTGCATGTTGTTATGGAACCATCATTTCTATCCCTATATCTCCGCTTGGTTTGTCTTGAGGAAATTCTACAGGTATTAAATAGGGATGATGGTAAAAGCACGTCGAGCTGCTGCTTTTCTGTCTTGTTACTCTCAAACCTCTCTCCCTGAGGTTAGGTTTGTTTCTACCTTACATGCTTGATCATTTCTATCCTTTTTATTGTGAAGCATGTTTTTTATTTTTTTTTTGAAAAAAAAGGGAGATGGAATATAGGATGCAGAGCTTTGCTGTCCATTATATAAGTTTCTAGATATCTTATGTGTGCTTAATTGATGTCTCAGTTTCTGATTCATTTATCCATTTGCCTTTATATAACTAAGAGTTTTTCCTTGATATCTGCGAAGTTTCCTAGTGGCATCCATACTAGATAGTTGCTTCTCTTGTGATGAAAAATGTTCACTATCCAAGGCTCCCCTAAGGTATGTTTGTCTCTCCTCTGACTTTTAGCTTTTGAATTTTTTTTTTTGAGAGAGATTTTTTTTGCCAAGATGGTCAAATTGACCAACACCCTAGTTGAACCTAGAACCCATAAATTCTGACATTCTCTCTAGGTTGCAGCACCAAGTGATAAAAGGCATCCAAAACTGAATTGAGATGGATAAATAAAAAGATCCACTGTGTATGCTAAATCTGTTCTTGATCTTGTCCCTAAAGAAACAGTCAGTGACCACATCATTGCGGAAATAGATGGTCACTAAAGGACAGAGTAAAAGAAAAGTGCTGCAGCTTAAGGGGAGTGTATCAGATGAAGGTAACTAGGCCCTAGCATTATAAGGTTTGATTTTTGACTGATCTATCATTGATTTTCTCTCTTCTTTGAAAAATCCGGGTGATTTAAGTTAGATCAGTATACTTTATACCTTATTGAGAAAGCCTTCACACACACACGCATTGCATGAGTTAAGTTTTCTATTGGAAAATGTCCTTCTGCAGGGAAATTCTTGTGGTGATTAAAACATAACTCTCAATTATATCTTGGGATTTTTTTAAATGCTAATTGAACTAAGATATCAGTGTTATATACATGAGTGCTCTGGAAATTATTTGGGAAATATTTTTCTGCTCTTTTTCTTCTTTCCTTTTTTTTTTTTTTTTTTTTTTTTTTCTGATTCTTTTGTGTGAAGCGTCTGGACGGTGTTTTGGGACATCTGGACGATGATCATGTATGTCCAGACTACTTTTCTGGTTGTCCGAACGATACAGTTGATTCGTCCAGACGTTCATTCTTCTTGTTCGGACGAGCGTATTTTTGCGACCTCTACATGGCACTACATTCGGACATCATTTAAGTCGCTTTCTCCCAACACCGCAACCCATTTTTTCGCCTTTTTTGGTTCATTTTTGTCATCTTGTGCATTGTCTCTGTGCTTTTTATGCGTAACTCTCTGGTGCACGTGTCATCTTTGCAGTTTCTCTCCACCCCAGGTATTTTTTGATACTCTTTTACTAATTTATTTTAAGTTTTCTATGCTTAAAATAGATTGTTTTTGGGTTTTTATTATTTTAAGTTTAATATGTATTATTCCTCAAAATATGTTTTTATTTTGGTTGAAACTTTGCATACTTGATTCTTGAAATTGTTTGGGTTGTGGTTGTTGATGTTATACTTTCTGGGATAGTCCATTTTACAGCCGTTATAATGCCCAAATTTTTTTTGGACTAACAAGAATTAATGCATTCATGGATTTGTGTCTGTGATTTTTTTTTTTAGTCCAAAAATTATTTCTTCAGACGACTCTCCTCCCAGAGTCAGACAAAGAATTGAAGAATCAGTTGCTGACCGGTTGCATCGTATACAATCATTATAGGTCCTATCTGAGCAGAATCTTCTCCGTGCAGATCTAAGAGACCCAGTTTTGCTTCCCATCGCTCAGATGTTACTGGAGAACAACTGGGAGTACCTATATAATTGTGCCTGCCAGGCCTTTCCCAGACTGGTGCGGGAATTTTAAGGCTATATGATCATTATTCAGGATGATGACAGAGGACTGATCATGCAGACTATGGTCTGAGGCCAGAAAATTTTGATTGACCCCCAGCTTATCAGTTTTGTGATCGGGGTCCCTGTTCTACCAATCTCTAGAGTTTTGTTTTCTGATGAGGCTCCCAGCATTGAGTTTTTACATGACTTCTTTGGGACGAGACAACAGCGAGAGGACAAGTCATACTCCCAGATCAACATCGGTGCCTTTGCTCCTATGCACCGACTCTTAGCAAAGGTTGTTGTCACAAACCTTTGGCCTCAAGCTCAGCGGAGTGAGTTTACTCTCAAGATGGCCACTCTTCTATATGCAATCGTGATGCGGACTCCTTTTTGCCTGTGCAAGCACATCTTGCACACTATGCTCGAGGTTCGAGATGAGAAGAACACGAGTCTATCTTTTGGGTGTTTAATCACTCAAATCTGCCTTCAGGTCGTGACAAATATTTCAGACTCGAAGTCCCACTCACGTATCCCAGATTCCCTTGGCATACAGACTCTCATGAAGTCTAATGCCCAGTTGAGGCACGAGGCTCAAGGTGCTGTTCCTCAGCCTCCACCAGATCTTCCCACTGCAGCTGCATCATCATCTTCACAGGTCGTGCCTCCCTCCTTCGACATTGAAGCTGCTTTTGCATAGCTTATGACTTCCATGGGAGCTCTTCAGCGTGAAGTTAATCTTATTGGAGAGCGTGTGGAACAATGTCAGATTGACATCCGGGAGTGCTTGTAGTAACATCACCCCAAGGTTGATGATGAGTACTGATTTTTTTATTGTTGTTTTTGTTGTTTCATTGTATGTAAACAATTTTTAAAATTGTGTTGACATTTTGTTTAAACACTTATGGTTTTAATTAATACTCTGTTTACCCTTTGTCTTTATGTGACAAAAAGGGGGAGTATTTTTGGTTTTTAGATTGGGAATGTGTTTCCAAACCGGTCAAGTATTTTTGTCCCAGAATGGCCAAATGGGGAGTTTGTTAGTATTTTATATTGGCTAGATTCTGGATAAAACAAAAACACTTTATGTAATGGTTGCATTTTAATAGGATGATCGGTTTTCAATTTAGAATCTTCATGTATTCAGACAATGATCAAATCAAAGACAATAACTAATCACAAGCATCTACAAAATGTCCATGAAGAGTCCTTGTAAAATCCAAGACAAAACAGTCGGTTCCTATGCAACCGTCCGGACGGGCCTTTGAAGGTGTTCGGACGTTCGTCTGTGTCCAGTAGATAACGATGAAGCCATCCGGACGTCAGAGCAACACCGTCCTGACGCTAGGTGAATCAGTATTCAACAAGGAGTTGGATTTCAAAAGTCGACACTGTTTGGAAAGTCTCTGCAAGCCTTCCGGACGAAGTGGCAACTTGTTCGGACGATGTCCAGTATTTCAGAATATTCCAGAGTTTCATTCAAACGCGGAAAGGATTTTAGCGAAGACCGTCCGAACACTCGGTCAAGCCATCCGGACGTGAACTTGATAAAGATAGAATTACGCTGTTTCTGAAAGGATATCGCAGAAAACCATCCGGATGTGGCTAACTTCCGTCCGGACGCTCGCCAGCCAGATCTGAATCTTAGCAGTTTTTTAGGTCTCTTTGAGCCTATAAATAGAGGGCTCTAGGCTAGTGTTTTGTACAGAATTCAACTGTGAATTCCATAGTGCTTTGAGAGGGTGTTTAGGGAGAATCAAAGATCCGCTAGGTCTCAAGCCGTTGCCGGTGTGTTAAGTTACACGTCAGAGTTAGAGGTATCACTTCTGCATAAGGGTATGTGAGTATGGGTGTCTTGTAACTAGCTTTGTTTTAGGATAGTGGATTTCCTGGGTTTGGCTGCTCTAGAGTGGTTTTTCTCTTCACAGAGTTTCCACTTCGTAACAAATATATTGTCTTATTTAAATTCCACATTTAAGATATTTGTTTGCACACAAACACACACACTTGGTTAAATTAGAAGTCAATAATTATTTTCAATCCTGAACCACCTCCAGGTACCCGTAAAACTCCCTCACCAGCCTGGGATAAATTGTGCAAGCACAGTTGTAAAGATAGCCCCAATGGTTGTCCCTGATGATATCAGCAATGAAATCTAAAGGTGCAACCATCACATCAGCTCTGAGGACATTCCTTTCGGGAATAGCCTGCCTGTTCTCCACTTTTACTAAAGAGGCAGCGTGAGCTTCCTCGGTCCTCTGTCGGACCCTACGCTGAGAGCTGTTGGCAGACATAGTTATGCAAAAGAATATTCAAAAATTTTGCCAAAAAGTAACACCAATGAAATTAGACTCTATTAATCCACGAAAATTTTGGCATTATGACGGCAGAAAAATTGACTTCCCAGAAATTACAAACACAATAAATTTCTCAAAATATTCCAAAAATATGATACAACAAATATTCCAACCTCAATAGCAGAGAAAAAAATCAATAATATGCAAACTCCATCTCAAACATGTTTCACAAAAGATTCAATATTCTAACAGTTAAGAAAATACTAAAAAGAATATAAAAGAACTGATGAAGTACCTGAAATGGAGAGAAAATGCTCAAAAGGACAAAAGGAACTGAAAACTCGTGAGAAAACACGAGAAAATCACACTGAAAACTCGCCAAAAGACAACAAAAACGAGATGGAAAAATAAGAGGTGCGGCGGCTAGGGAGAAAAAGATGCGATTTTAAAGCCTGTAGGTTAACAGTCTGGACACATCACTGATCCCATCCGGACGCACGCTACCAAGTCATCCTTCGGTAGAACCGCACGCTTCCGGACATGTCACTTAATCGTCAGGCTGTCCGAACCGCACCCGTTCTGACGCAAGAGTATACCGTCCGGATGCTTCATACTGAAAAACTGAAACTTGAGGAAAAATTGCAAAAAAAAATATATATTTCCTAAAAATAGCTTCAGAACATGAATGTATAATCAACTGATATAGCAGTCAAATAGCATTTCAAAAATATGCAAAGACATAATTGAGAGTTAAGAGTTCAACTAGCACAAATTTCCTTGTAGATAGAAATTTTAAACAGATTACCTAACTCATGCAATGTGTGTGTGTGTGTGAAGACTTTCTCAATAAGGTATGTACTAAATTTCCCTTTAGTGACCGTCTATTTCCGCAATGATTTGGTCACTGACTGTTTCTTTAGGGACAAGTTTAAGAACAAATTTATAGCACAATAAGCAGTGGATCTTTTTATTTTTCCATATTTATTGATTTTTGAATGCTTTTTATTACTTGGTGTTGCAACCTTGAAAGAATGCCATAATTTTTAGGTTCTAGGTTCAACTAGTGAGTTGGTCAATTTGACCATCTTATAAAAAAAAAATCTCTCTCATAAGTATCTTTAAAAGCAAAAAGTCAGAGAAAAAAAAAATGTACCTTAGGGGAGCCTTGGATAGTGCACAAAATCATTGCATGAGAAAAGTAACTATCCAGCATTAAGATGCATAGGAAATCTTAGCAGATATAATGCATAAACTCTCAATCATATATAAGCATATTCAATTAATACATAGTGAACTGATATATCAGGTAGAAATACATGCAATATCTGAAAACCTATCAAAAGAAAATAAAGTACTCTGCATCTTCCCCAGTTTATTTAATTATTATGAAAAACAAGAAACCAAAACAACAAAAACATGCTCTAAGAAAAAGAACCAAAAATTAAACTGAGCATGTGTAGCATGATCAAACCTGTCCTCAAGAAGAGAGGTTTAGAATTAGCAAGATAGAAAAACGGCTGCTCGATGTGCTTTTTAAGTCATCCACAAAAGGTACCTACAGTAGTTTCTCATGACAACAAGAAAAATAAGGGAATACACCAATAATGGTTCCTAGATTACAAGGCAAATAAAATATGCCATGGGGAAAATAATGCGATGCAATCAAACCTGACACTCTAAGATTAGGAACCAAATCCTAGGCATGTGTACCCTCACCATCTAGGTGAGTCCATTCTCCCTTAAGGGTTGAATGTATTCATCATACCTTCCCTGTGGTGGTTGATGATAGGACTTCATCTGGTGATCCATTCACTGTATCATACTCTGCATCCATATAGGCAACTCCATATGAAATTGATCATCCTCAAGCTTCTGCGGCTTATTCATGTAGTTCATTGATTTGTTTTTCTTGGGTTTGCCATTCTGATTGGCAGGAAAAAATTGTTGTTGATGCCGTTGATGCTGTGGAGCTTGATGCCATGGGGCTTGATGCCGTGGGGCCTGATGCCGGGGAGCCTGATGCCATGGAGCTTGATATTGGGGAGCCTAATGCCGTGGAGCTTGATGCAGGGCCAGAGGTCTAGTGTTAGATGTAGCTTGTCTTGGTACCTCTTTCTTGACCTTTGATCTCTGAGCTTTGAGAAGGGAGCACTGAGGTTGGATGTGCCCACCTAACCCACAATGGTGGCATATAGGAGGCCGTCTAATGGTAGAAAGCTTCTGAGCGGCCTCTGCAGTAGCCAAAATATCTCCACCAATATCTTCCTTTCTTTTGTCCTTTGAAAATTGAAATTGACTTCTAAAGGAAAGTGTGTGCTACAAGTGTCAACAAAAATCAAGCACAGCGGAAAATAAAAGACACATAGTTTTTGTTGACGAAGTGGAAACTCAATTAAGAGAAAAACTACTCTGGGCAGTCAAACCCAGGAATTCTACTATTTAGAAGATGAAGCTAGATACAAGATAGTAACACTCACATTAACCCGATGCAGTGGTCGTACCTTGCTCTCTGACATGTAACCCAACACAAACGCTTCCAAACCAGGTCTTCTACCTGAAGGGGTCTTCAATGGAACTCCTTACCTTAGAGCCGACCTCTAAGATAGACAATGTTGTAGCGCAGCACACTTGAAACTGCTTCAGAGGGATTTTGAACTTCTCTGAGCTCTTGTAGAATTCAATACCGAATTCTTGCAGTTCTCAATGCCCAAGGGCCTCTATTTATAGGCTGAGGTGCAGAATGGGCGACTGCAGTAATATGTACGGACGCCGTCCAGACGGTGCTCTTGGGCCGTCCGGACGGACAACTGTGCGACAGGATTTTTCGAAAATTTCGCTGAAAATCTTTCCTGTTTAAGACCTACGTCCGGACGGTCGCACGTCCGCTGCAAGTAATTTCCATATAAGGCTTGGCGCGTTCGGACCAAAGGGGATGAACGTCCGGACAGCAATTCTCCAACACGCAATTTCCATATTTGCTATGCGTGCGTCCAGACCAAGAAAGGCAGACGTCTAGACAGTTGAAGTCGAATCGGCAATTTCCTTAACTGATGAGTGCGCATCCGGACTAAGGCTGACTGACGTCTGGACGGTGATATTTGAATTGCGATTCTTGCCTTAAGGAGACTCGCGTCCGGACGGGATACCACATCGTCCGGACGGTTGATTGATCTTCCCTTTATTGGACCTTGGAAAGAATCTGAGACTGTTCGAGTACTGATATGCATCCGGACGGGCTGCTGAGATGTCTGGACGGGTGCAAGCTGGAACAAAAGCTTCTCGATACAGTGTAGGGGTCCGGACGGAAAAGATACGTCGTTCGGATGGATGATGCTGGTCTGTCTAGCGTCCGGTTGGGATGAACACATCGTCCGGACGGATGGAACAGTGGACAGATGGGCGTCCAGATGGGATGACACGTCGTCCGAACGGCTGACAAGGAAACTGAAATCTTCTATCTTTTTCGCAGTGCAGAGTCTTCTGAAAATGCTCTGACAAGTGGAATCCCTGTTTACAGCATCTTTACACATAAGCGATTTTGTCCAAACACAGAATGAGGCCAAAATACAAACAAACTCCCCCTTTGGCCATTCTGGGACAAAAATCACTTGACCAGTTTGGAAATACATTCCAGGTCCAAAAATTAAAATTACCCCCCCTTTTTGTCACAAAGGGACAAAGGGTAAAACAAAGTAATAAAAACCAACTGTCATAAAAATTACTCCCCTTAACGGTCTCAGAAAGACCCAGGAAACAGAGTAATATAAGTCAACCAGTTTTACAAACAAAAAGGAAGGAGAACATCAAGCTGAATGGAAAGAAGGAAAAAAACAGCATGGATAGGTCCTTCACAAGTATAAGAGCACGCGCATGTATCTCTGTCTTGAGAAATTAGACACAAAGCATGTCAAAATTATTCAAACATACAGTTGATAGACAAAAATAAGATAGGCACAGATTCCCTTGCAACTCGAGTACAGAAAGTAGCACTATTTGCTCAGGCAATGTGTGGGTGTGTGAAGACTTGTACCCATAAGGTATGACTTTCAATATTTTGACCAATAGCAACCAGATTTTCTTAGACAGGAGAGAAAAGAAATGGAAGATAAGCCAAAACTCAAACCTTACTAGGGCCTAGCCACCCTTATCTGATACACTCCCCCTGCGATGCAGCACCTAAGTGATTTACTTGTACCATGAAGGGCAATGTAAATGTTTTACTTGCACGTAAAGGGCAAGGCATAAAGCAAATGTAGCACATAAGCAGAGAATATATACTGTAAAGCATAGATTTCATTCAAAGGGGTTTCGATCGATCGAAATGAGATCGATCGAATTTTGTTTAGATCGATCGAGTTTTGGTCCGATCGATCTCAATACGATCTATCGATTTTATAATTGATCGATCGACATCGCCCAATAGGCCACATGATCAGTTTTTAAACACCCGTGCGCCTCATTTCCCTCATTTTCCCCCAGCACCCGAGAGCCTTCTTCTCAACCCTCTCGGACCTCTCTTCCCAACTCCCCCATTTTCTCAATTTTTGGTTGTTTTTCTCCATTTCTTTTTCATCAAAACTCTTCCCCTCTTCTTTTCTCACATTCCCAACCGATTGGAAGTTCAAAAATTTGCCTCCCTTGGCAAATTTTATTTGGCACACCAACTGTTCGACAAAAGTCCTCTAAGAGCATTCCTTATGGAAATTACCTCTCCTCCCTCCCCCGATAGTCCCGGCCACCTCGGTGAGTTCGTTACACCAGAATGGAAACATAAACCATTCAATGTCAACACTCGTTTTGACATTGTTGGTGCCTTCCGCGAGAAAGAAGAAGTGAAGTGGGCGTATCGCCAATTTCGGAAGCGCAACTTGTTGCCACTTTTGAAGCCCGCGGGTGATTTCTTCTTCCCGCCATTTGTCCGTGTGTTCTACCAGAATCTCACATATGACACGGACAATCCGGCCTACTTGTCTTCCGTTGTTTTGGGCCAATATGTTTATGTGAGCATTGACGACATCGCCAATGCACTTGGTTGCCCGACTACCGACCCGAGAGGCCGCTTTGGTGAGTACCCTCCACACTGTGATTTGCATTTCATTATTCATGACATGTTTGGAGGGGCTTACGACGATAGTTGACGCACTTGTGCGAAGAGAGCACAATTGCCACCTCACCTATTACTCGTCGACTCGATCTTAAAGAAGAATGTGTGTCCATTTGGGCATAAGACACAGAGGATAGGTGATGTTTTAGCTGCTCTTTATGCTTTTGAGAAGCAGTACTAGGTAAGCATCCCAGAGCTTATTTGGAGGCAATTGCACAAGTGCTGGGAAGATATGATTGGGAAGAGACTGCCGAGTGCTGCACAGAGACCACTTCCATTTCCGTGTCTCATTACTAAGCTCATAATTTCTAGTGGAATTCCTCTTCCGGAATGGGCCAACTTAGATAGGAGTATTCCAATGTTCGGTCTAGCTTAGTGGACGCAGAGTATTTCCCACATGCCACAGTTGGGCGAACCACAGGTCGACATGGAGGTCGATGATGCACGTGCGGAGGAGACGCACGAGGGTGAGCAGTCATCTCCTGGGCAAGCTTTAGTTCCGTCCTCTGTCACTGATTTTTCATTACTGCAGAGTCAGTTGGACACTTTAGCTGAAGAGATGCGCGACACGAGTACTGAGATACGAGAGACTCGCACGGAGATCCTGGCTCGGCAGAGTGCTATGGAGGACATGCTAAGAGACATTTTAGGCCACCTTCCACCACCTCCGGATGCAGCGCCATGAGTGTCGTGGGGCACATATCTTTCTTTCATTGTTTTGATTTTGATTATGACCTGTATTTGATAGACATTGTGTTTTCTTTTGGATATTTTATGTTTTACACAATGCACTTTTATATGCCTTTTTGGATGTACCAGACATGTTTCTTGTTTTTATATTGCCATTGGGAATGTGAAACTTTCTTTTGTTGTTCCTTTTTATTTTCTTGTATATTACACTTGTTTTTAGTTTTCTTTTTCAGGTTAAGTGTTCTTACCTATAAGTTTGGGGGTATGCTATGAGCCATACCTCCCCATTCAGGTTTTCTTTATCCCTTAACCATGCTTTCATTTTATACACATTGGGGACAATGTGTTATTTTCAGTTTGGGGGTATAGAAGTACACTTTTACACTTAGTCTAAATTTTGTACAAAAATTTTCAAATTTCTTTGTGAATATCTATGTTGTTTTGTAGAGATTAGTTTATTTATAATTGTGATTTGCTTTTCATTGACAATTTTAAAATTTTGAACACATGATCACATAATTAGAGAGTCTAAGTCTACTTAATTACTTTTGGCTATGAGATTCACATATAGAAATTTGAAAAATCATGACATACATTGGCATATTGTTTGTGGGGTATGTACTTAAGTTAATACCTTGCATATGGTTTTTAGTGTCTCGGAAAACCAAGATTACTTGTTAGATGGATGACGTGGGCATAATAATAATAATAAAATAAAAAAATAAAAAAACTTTATTGAGTAACCGGACCTCTTGCCTCATTAAGCATTGAGTGTTCGCGTCGAAAGATGCAAGTTAAAAAAAAATGGTTAGTTTGACTTCATAGTTCTTTTTGACTTGAGTTATTAAGCCCTTAGGGATGTTCTACATCTAGTGCCCTAAAGCCATCTGGTTTGGGAGTCACTGGCCTAACACTTGGTACATAGGTCATTTAGAAGCTTAAAGGAGTTGAGCATTGCACAACCATAATAAATAATGTAAATAATATTAAAGGATGCCTATGCCTTTGTTATTCCATCTAGCGAGAGCTATAAAGAATTTTGAGACACTGGAACATGTATGTAGGTTATATTCTTTTAAAACTCCATAACTGTATGTTAATATCAAACTGCATCATTTCTAACAAGTGAGATCTTAGCCGGCCATTTGTAAGTGAGTAGACTATGATTTTCTGAACTGTGTGAAGATGGAGTTTATTAGTTTAAAGTTGTTCATGAATTATGAACCATTGTTGTAATGATACTTCTTTTTATTAGGTAACATGTATATTTTGTAAAGATAATGTTTGTAGGTAGCATTTCTGCTAAACCTTCATGAGACTTCACTCGTCCACTAGGGTAGCCTAGGGGTTTAAAAGGTTTGTTGCATGTGCTAAATGCAATCGCATTTCCCACGAAAGAGGATGTAGATTAGTTGTTTATATTTTAAATTCTAGTTGTAATGCTAGGGACTAGCATTATGTAAGTTTGGGGGTGTGATAAGTCTTGAATTATTCGATTCAAGATCCCTTAACTTGCATTTGTTATACCTAGTTCTTGTTGTATATATAACGTTTTGTTGTAGTTTATTGTTTTATCTTATTTTCAGGTCTTAATTGAAATCTAATTCAAAACACTTGAATTAGACCTGAAAATACATCAAGGGCAATTTGGTCATTTCCAGAGTTCGAGGCTGATCCTGAAAAGATGAAAAATCATCAAAGGCATTTCGATCGATCGATTATTTGTACAGCTAATAATCCGATCGATTGACTTTCTGTCAACTCAACTTCGATCGATCCAGATGCGATCGATCGATTCTTAGAACACAAAATTTTCGATCGATCGACTTCGCATCTTCCAGAAGGTCAAGATATTTCCAAATCTTTGTGCGATCCAAATCAAAAGTTGGGTTTAATGGACAGAAATGGACGGCGACCAGCTCCGTTTGTGCGGCTAGTATTGATCCTTGATGAGTCCCTTGTAAATTAAATCTCTATATATATGAGATTAGGGTTTTAGGTTAAATCATGCATCTTTTGGGGTTTGTTCGGATTTTCTCAGGTGTATCACTTTAATTTCTCATGTTTTAGTTTACTTTGATGCACGTTTTCTAGGCTTAATTCCAGAGAACAATTTCTTCTTCTTCTTCCTCTTTGTTCTTCATGTTCTAGCTTAGGTTTTTCTCCCTTTTTGTAATCCGAATTTCATAGTTTTAATATAGTTGTTTTTGATTCATTTCTTTCTTGTTTCTTTACTGCTTTCCTTTAAATTCATGCTTAGATTAGATTCAATTCATGTCTAGCTAAATTAGTTCTTAGGGTTTGATCAAAATCCAATCCAAAAACCATAAAGTGTTCTTGAGGTTCTTAGGATTTTCTTTAGATGTTTGATGATTGTTAAGGGCTAGAGGATATCAAAACGCATGCTAAAAGGTTTTGTTATCAAGATTCCAATCTATTTATTCATGAAAAAGAGTTAAACTTGTCTATGAGTTTTCCTAGATTTCTTGAGTAAAACCAACATTCTTAGAAATAAGAATGATGTCTTTTGCAATGGTTCTATATGACTTGACGTATGATTACCTATTAGAGTCACCTTATAGGGTATGCTAGGGAACACCGATCATTTCATATCTTTGGTAGTGTAGAATGTCTTTCCATTGTAGTTTAATCTTTACATGGAATAGACCGGTGTGAAACTAGATACCTTATGATTGTGGCCTAGTTAGGGTTTTCGTATATCTTGTATACGTATTAGGATGTGTTGTAGAGTAGTAAGTTAGGGAGCATTAATCACTCCACACCTTTCGTAGTGTAAACGTTTTTCAATTATAGACTAATCTTTACGTGGAGTAGATTAATGTAAAACTAGGTGCTTTATAACTACGTCTTAACGAAAGTGTTTTCACGTCGAGGTCATCGTAATGGTTGACGCCCATTACGCGCTCATATCATGCATGTTAGGAAGATCCATATAGACTTTAAGCATTTCATTGGTTGAGGATTAGACAAGATCAATACCCTAAGTTTTCTCTTAGTTTGTTTTCATTTTCCGCTTTCATTCCTTCACTTTATTGTTGTAGCTTCAATTCTACAACCCTTGCTTTTATTTTTACTCTTAAGTTAAGTTAGATACATTCCTTTAGATATCCTATTACGCAAAACAACCAATAATCTCTGTGGTTCGATCACCCTTACTATAGTACAATCGATACGTACAATTGCGAGTGGTAAACTTATAAATTTAAAATCCACGTAGCCGCTTGGCGCGCTACCACTACCATCTAGAGGTTTGGTAAGAATATCAGCCAATTGGTTTTCAGTGGGGATGAATGAGAGTGAGACAACCCCGGATTCCACAAGATCACGTAAGAAGTGATGTCTGATGTCGATGTGCTTGGTCCGAGAATGCTGATCAGGGTTCTTGGAAATATTGATGGCACTAGTATTATCACAATTGATAATCATAGTATCATGAGAGAATCCATAGTCCCCCAGCAATGTCTTCATCCATAGTAATTGGGTACAGCAGCTACCTGCAGCAATATACTCAGCCTCAGTAGTGGAAAGAGATATGGAGGCTTGTTTCTTACTCATCCATGCAACAAGATTGTTCCCCACATAGAAACATCCTCCCGAGGTGCTCTTTCGATCATCAGCATTTCCAGCCCAATCTACATCAGAGTATCCTGCAACAACAAGGTTTGTTTCTCTATAATACCAAATGCCATAAGAAAGGGTATCATTGATGTACCTGATGATACGCTTTACTGCAGTGAGGTGAGATTCCTTAGGATTTGCCTAAAAACGAGCACATACTCCCACACTGAAAGCAATGTCCGGTCTGCTGGCTGTAAGATACAGAAGACTCCCTATCATGCTCCTGTAAAGGGATGGATCAATAGATTTTCCAGCAAGATCACTACTAATCTTGACATGGGAGTGCGAGCACGACTCTTTCCATCCAAACCAAATTGTTTGACCAGATCCTTAGCATACATAGACTGAGAAATGAAGATGCCTTCAGCAGTTTGCTTAACTTGAAGGCCAAGGAAGTAGTTTAGCTCACCAATCATGCTCATCTCAAATTCATGCTTCATTTCCTCAGAGAACTCATGGGCAAGAGAGTCTAAAGTGGCTCCAAAAATGATGTCATCAACATAAATTTGGGCGATGATTATTTACCAGAATAGATCTTTGCTCATTAGGGGTGAGGCATGCTAACTTCTCACTAATGAGATTAACTTGATCACTTAACATTTTGACTTGTTCTGTAAAACCTGGTTCATCTTTTCTAGGGGCAAGAGTGTCGTTCCAAGGTTTTTGGGACCTAATCTGGAAACAATTAGGGCGTATATGACCAGTAACACCACAGTAATGACAGGTAGGTATAGACTGATTTACCCCTTTACTCCCACAGATAGATTGAGTATGAGACATAATAGGCTTAACAAACATGGTTCTATGAACAGACATATCCTGAGAAACAGAAGCAACTTTATGCATACTCAATTTAGACATTATAGAAGTCAAAGAAATAACACTCAAGAAATTTAATCTTCTCAGTGTACCAAGCTCTGATACCAATTGAAAATTGAAATTGACTTCTAAAGGAAAGTGTGTGCTACAAGTGTCAACAAAAATCAAGCACAGCGGAAAATAAAAGACACATAGTTTTTGTTGACGAAGTGGAAACTCAATTAAGAGAAAAACCACTCCGGGGCAGCCAAACCCAGGAATTCCACTATTCAGAAGACGAAGCTAGATACAAGATAGTAACACTCACATTAACCAGATGCAGTGGTCATACCTTGCTTTCTGGCGTGTAACCCAACACAAACGCTTCCCAACCAAGTCGAAGTGGTCTTCAATGGAACTCCTTACCTTAGAGCCGACCTCTAAGATAGACTTCAGTTGTAGCGCAGCACACTTGAAACGGCTTCAGAGGGATCTTCAACTTCTCTGAGCTCTTGTGGAATTCAATACCGAATTCTTGCAGTTCTCAATGCCCAGGGGCCTCTATTTATAGGTTGAGGTGCAGAATGGGCGACTGCAGTAATATGTACGGACGCCGTCTGGACGGTGCTCTTGGACCGTCCGGACGGACAACTGTGCGACGGGATTTTCTGAAACTTTCGTTGAAAATCTTTCCTGTTTAAGACTTGCGTCCGGACGGTGAGACACTGACATTCGGACGGTCATACGTCCGCTGCAAGTAATTTCCATATAAGGCTTGGCGCGTCCGGACCAAGGGGGATGAACGTCCAGACGGCAATTCTCCAACACGCAATTTCCATATCTGCTATGCATGCGTCCGGACCAAGAGAGGCAGACGTCCGGACGGTTGAAGTCGAATCGGCAATTTCCTTAACTGATGAGTACGCGTCCGGACTAAGGCTGACTGACGTCCGGACGGTGATATTTGAATTGCGATTCTTGCCTTAAGGAGACTCGCGTCCGGACGGGATACCACATAGTCCGGACGGTTGATCGATCTTCCCTTTATTGGAACTTGGAAAGAATCTGAGACTGTTCGAGTACTGATATGCATCCGGACGGGCTAATATGTCCGGACGGGTGCAAGCTGGAACAGAAGCTTCTCGATACAGTGTAGGGGTCTGGACGGAAAAGATACGTCATCCGGACGAATGATGCTGGTCTGTCTAGCATCCGGTCGGGATGAACACGTCGTCCTGACGGATGGAACAATGGACAGATGGGCGTCCGGACGGGATGACATGTCGTCCAGACGGCTGACAGGGAAACTAAATTCTTCTATCTTTTTCGCAGTGCAGAGTCTTCTGAAAATGCTCTGACAAGTGGAATCCCTGTTTACAGCATCTTTACACATAAGTGATTTTGTCCAAACATAGAATGAGGCCAAAATACTAACATCCTTGACGGTGGTTGGAGGCTTAGGGACTGTGGGCTTGACAAATATAGTCCTAGAAGTAGAGGAGATATTAGAGGGAGAAGCTACATACACGAGTCCGGTCTTATCGATTGGGCTTTTCTGGACTTACAGCTTATGGGTTATCTTCTAATCAGTGGCCCTATCCAACTGTAGTTGTGTCTATCTTAAGCAGCAAGGAACTCTTCTCAGTTTGTAAACTGTTCAGCTCATGGATGTGCTGCTTGCGAGTCTCCCTCAACTCCTCGAACTCTACATAGAGGATTTTATAAGTTTCTTTGACTTCTTCCCCATCTTCATCACTGTGCTCAGAGTAGTAAGAATTCTCATAATCTTCATGTGGAGCCATAAAGTCTGGAGCAGGAGTTTCTTCTTCTTCGGGCTCATCAATGAAAGTCGCATTGTAGGCCTTCCCTTTTCCCTGATTGAGATTCCCACAATTGGCCCATATATGCCCAAAGCCTGAGCATTCAAAACATTTAGGACCTCTTGGGTATTTCTTCTCAGCTTCTTCAGGCTCAGATTCTTTGGGAGCCTTCTTCAGTCTTTCAGAGAATTTCTTCTTGAATTTATCATTCTTCATTAATCTTGCGAAATTTTTGGCCAGCATTGCCCAACATCTTCTTTATTATCAGAGTCTTCTTCAGATCAGACTCTAGCCTTTTTCTTTGATGCCTTGAGGGTAATAGTCTTGACCTTCTTGATTGGAGGTAGGGAAAGCTCATAAGTTTGAAGAGATGCCACCAACTCTTCAATCTATATCTCTTTTAGATCCTTGTTTTCTTCAATGATAGTAACCTTAATTCTGAAATGCTCATGCAAAGATCTTAGAATTTTTCAGATGAGTTTTACATCCGAGACGGTCTTCCCAAGACTCACCATCGAGTTTCTCAGGTCGCTCATCTTAGTGTAAAACTCTTTGTATGACTCATCTTCAAGCATCTTAATCTCTTCAAATCTATAAATCAACATTTGGAGTTTGGCAGTTTTAACAAGTTTTGTGCCCTTATATGTTGTTTCTAAGATTTGCCATGCTTCTTGAGCGATTTCACAGTTTGAAATTTTTGCAAATTCAGACGGTGAAAGAGCTTGACAAAGAGTATGGTAGTCATTATCGTTAGCAAGTTGTGCGTTTCTTGCATGAATTAGTTTGAGAGTTGCATCCTCTAGTTTAGTCCAACCAGATTCAACAATTTGCCAACAATCAATGGATTTTAAAAAGAAACTCATGCGAGCTTTCCAATAGTCATAGTTTGTACCATCAAAGGCAGGAAGAATATTAAGATTTTGAGACATCAAAAAAATAGAAGTCAAAGGATTACACTCAACAAATAAATCTAACTAGAGTGTACCAAGCTCTGATACCAATTGAAAAGTAGATAACTTCTAATTTTAATCGTGAGTGTGTGCACAATGCGTAACAAAATAATGTAAAAGCGGAATTTGAATGACACAATTATTTTGTTAAAGAAATGAAAACTCAGTTAAGAGAAAAACCACTCTGGGGCAACCAAACCCAAGAAATCCACTATTCAGAAGACAAAGCTAGTACAAAGACAATAACACTCACATACCCATATACAGCGATCGTATCTTGCACTCTGACACGTAACCCAACGTGAACGCCTCCCAACCAAGTCACCTACTTGGAGGGGTCTTCAATGGATTCCTTTACCTTAGGGCTCCTCCCTAAGATAGACTTCAATTGACGAGCACATCAATAGTACACAACAACAACGGTTTAAGAGCAAGCGGATCAGTACAACAACTCCTAAAATTTACTCTCTAAGCTCCAAAGAATTCAATACCGAATTCTGTAAATAATACAAGCCTAGAGGCCTCTATTTATAGGCTACAGAAAACCTAAATCGACTCTGATTCAGCTTTCTCTAGGTAGTGACCGGACGCAAGCTGAGGCCATCCGAACGGACATCTGTGTAATGGGCTTTCCAAAAAGTGCTGAAAATCTTTCCTGCATAAGACTGTGTTTGGACGGTGTTGCCCTAGTGTCTGGACGGTTGCACTTCTGTTGCACGCAATTTCCATAATAAGGACTAGCGTCCGGACGGTGTTGCCCTGACTTCCGAACGGTTGCAGTTGTCCTCCCATATCTATCTCTACGAAGGAAATCCTTTTACTTGTCGAACACTGACTGGCATCTGGGCGGTATTGCTACGTCGTCCGGACAGATGTACTTGAACGTTGGATTCTTCTCGAACTCTAAAGATCATCCAGACGTGTTGATAAGACTGATGGGCATCTGGACGCATGACTGGTTTGTTCGGACAGAATCTTGGGATCCAATTTCTTCTGACTTGGAAACTGTACAAAATCTTCTTTGAACTTTGAGAAGCACATTTATGAAATGAAGACTACGAATCAAATGGTATCCCTAATCAAATAGCCATATTACATAAAAGTGATTTTGTCAAATAGAATGCAACCTATCTCAAACTAACACAAAATCAATCCATTTGTTTTGCTTCAATTACAAATCGCCTATTCCGGTATAAAATAAAATAAAAAATAATTCAAAGTTCCTTGGGGTAAGCCAAAATAACAATTTAGTCCCTAAAATCAAATTTTGTCAAAACACTTGAATTTCGTTAATGTGCCTCATTAGCACCAATAGATAATGACATGTGTCACTCTTAATAAAAAAAATATTAATATATTAAAAATTAAAATATATAAAAACAAAAAATTTTAAATTTTAAATGAGATATATATATATCTAAAAAAAAAAATGGAAAAAGGAAACAGCGCCAGCTCTAGGCCTGCCTGCAAGCCACCTCCTGCCCCCATTTTTTTTTTTTTTAATTTGTTTAATTTTAAGGGTATTATATGTAAATTTTGTTTATAAAGTTAAGGTATTTGTGTCATTTCAAGTTTTTTAATGAGGTTGACTAACGGAAGGGGGCTTTTGGTAAGTAAATGGTAGGTTGATGCGGTCGGGTGGTGAGAGTGTTAGTTCACGATGGTATATCAACAACAGCTAGTCGTTCGAGGAAAAATGTAATTAACCCTTGTTTTAATAAAAAAGTATAAACTATAGTGCAATGACAATTGTTAGTAGAATCAATTGTAATTAAATAGTGACCTGATGAGTGGAGACTATTTTGGCTAGTTTTCTTTAGGTCCCTCACCAACCTGATTTAATTTAACCAGATTTGGCTTTTTATTTTATTGGGATGTTTGTTTTAATTTAGGGAAAAGTACACATATCCCCTTCAAACTACCACTTAATTGTTAATGTCCCCCCCCTCCCCCCCAAACTACAAATTGTGTCAATTTTTTCCCTCAAACTACCAAAAAATGTCAAAGTCCCCCATAAGACCAACAAAAAGACAAAAATGACCATAATTTTTTTTTTTTGATAAGACAAAAATGTCTTTATAAATTCAAAAAAAAATAAAAACCAAAAATAATATTTTTTTTTTATAAAAAACCTTGGATTGTTAGTGTGGATGATTTGGAAGATATAATTGGAGGGCATGTATGGTTAGGCTCCATTTGTATACTTGGTGGAATCTGGCATATCTTAACCAAACCTTTTGCATGGGAGTGCCATGCACTTGTATTCAGGGGCGGAGCTAGGGGGGTCGAGAGGGGGCACATGCCCCCCCTTAACCTCCAAAAACGTTTCTTACTTGTGGTAGAAAATCTTCTAGATGCCTTGTTTGCCAACCCTCAATTGCAAAATTAGGGACAACAGAAACCCAGTCACCAAACTTCAGAGGCAAACTTCAACTGCGGCCTATAGGGATGTCGTCTAAAATTTTGTCTGAATTCTAGGTTTAGGTTGGAAGAAAATGGGGGAAGAAGATGATGACAACTTGAGAAGCACGATGCCTTTAAACACTCCATTTCAATAAAGTTATCCTTGGACTATTTGTGGGCCACGTACTGCCTTAGCTTCTTCCTTTCTTTTTGAAAATTAAAGATGACTTCTAAATTATTAAGTGTGTGTGAACAGAGTGCAACAAAATATCACAATGCGGAAAATAAAGACACAGATTTTGTTGATGAAGTGAAAACTCAATTAAGAGAAAAACCACTCTAGGGCAGCCAAACCCAGGATATCCACTATTCAGAAGACAAAGCTAGTTACAAAGCAGTAGCACTCACATACCCTTATGCAGTGGTCTTTCCTTGAACTCTGATGTGTAACCCAACACGAACGCCTCCCAACTAACTCACCTACTTGAAGGGGTCTTCAATGGAATCTTTTACCTTAGGGCCAACCCCTATGATAGACTTCAGTTCGGCACAGCAACAGTACTTGGCAACGACTTTAGAGAGAACACTTTAGCACAATAATCCTCACAATAAACTCTCTAAGCACTACGGAATTTGAAAAATTAAAATTGACTTCTAATATAAACAACTGTGTGTGTGTGCACAAAGTGTTAACAAAACAATATTAATGTGGAATTTAAAACACACAAGAATTTTATTAACAAAGTGGAAACTCAATATGAGAAAAACCACTCTGGGGTAGTCAAACCAAGGATATTCACTGTTCAGAAGACAAGACTAGTTACAAAGTAGTAGCACTCACAGACCACTACTCACATACCCCTGATGCAGTGGTCGTACGTTGCACTATAACGTGTTACCTACCATGAACGTCTCCCAACAAGGTCTCCTACCTGAAGGAGTCTTCAATGGAGTCCTTTACCTTAGGGCAAACCTCTAAGATAGACTTCACATCAGTGCAGCAACAGCTTCAAAGAGACTAACTCAACACTATATTCTTACAAAGCACTAAGGAATTCAATACCGAATTCTTGCTATTCTCAAGCCTAGGGACCTCTATTTATAGGCTGAAGTTTCAAATGAGTGTCTGGCTTGAAAAACCTAGGCGCCGTCCGGACGGTAGTCATAGGGCATCCGGACGGACAACTGTGAGATCGGCTTTCCAAAATTTCGCAGAAATTCTTTCCTGATTTGAGACACATCCGAAGGGTGTTGCCCTGTTGCTTGGACGATCGCACTTCCGATGGACGCAATTTCCATATCAAGGCTTCGTGCGTCCGGACCAAGGGAATGGTTGCTCGTCCGAACCATGAAGGCTATTGTCTGGACGTCTGAAATTTTGAATGCGCAACTTGCCTTATGGATGAGCACGTCCAGACGGGAATCCACATCATCCAAACAGTTGCAGCGATCTTCCCATATATGTGTTTTGGAAAGAAATCCTGTAGTTGGTCGAACATTGAGTGTCGTCCAGACCTGCTACTGAAACGTTCAGACAGATGGAAGCTGGAACAGTTCGAAGCTTCTCGACACAGAGGAAGGTCCAACAGAATCTTCTGGAAGCACTCTGAATAACAGAATCCCTATTTAAAAGCATCATTACAAATATCACTCGACCGGTTAAGAATACAATCTCGGTCCAAAAATAAAAATTACTCTCCCTTTTTGTCACAAAGGGACAAAGGGTAAAACAAAGTAATAAGTTTAAACACAAAAATTACTCCCCCTAAAGGTCTCAGAAGAACCAAGGTAAACAGAGTAATAAAATATCCAGGATCTTAGGTTGTAATTGGCTTCATTCTGGTTGGACAAAATCACTTGTTTGTAAAGGTTCTTTATAATAGGGATTCCACTATTCAGAAGTGTTTCAGAAAATCTGCACTATGTATAAGTCAGAAGAATCGGTTCCCTGTCAGCCGTCTGGACGACCGTGCCATCCTGTCCAGACGCCCATCTGTCCACTGTTCCATCCTTCTGCACGATGTACCATACCGTCCGGACTCCCGATAGACCAAGCATCATCCGTTTGGACGACGTGTATTTCCATTCGGACCCCTCACTATATAGAGAAACTTCTGTTCCAGATTGCATCCAACCAGACGACTCAGCAGCCCGTCCGGACACCCTTCAGTATTCAATCAAGCTTCTGATTCTTTCCAAAATTATATATGGGAAGATTGCTACAACCATCCGGACGACATGGATTTCTGTCCGGACGCGCTTCTCCTTAAGGCAAGAATCGCAATTCAAATTCAACCGTCTAGACATCTGTCAGAATGGTCTGGACGCGCGTTCAACAGATATGGAAATTGCGGATTCGACTTCAACCGTCCGGACACCAGTCTTTCATGGTCTGGACGAGCGCACAATAAATATGGAAATTGCGTGTTGAAGATTAACCGTTTTGACGGCCATCCCCAATGGTCCAGACGCGCGAAGCCTCATATGGAAATTACTTGCAGCGGACGTGCAACCGTCCGGACAACAGTGTCTCACCGTCCAGACACAGCTCTCAAACAGGAAAGATTTTCAGCGAAAATCTCAAAAATTCTGGTAGCACAGTTGTCCGTCCAAACGGCCTATGTCCACCGTCCTGACGGCGCCCATATATTTTATAGCAGTCGTCCATTTGAACCTCAGCCTATAAATAGAGGCCCCTGGGCATTGAGAACTGCAAGAATTCGGTATTGAATTCCATCAGAGCTTAGAGAGTTATTTGTGAGATTATTGGACCTGATTTGTCTCTCAAGCCATTGCAAGTGTGTTGTTGCTGTGCTACAACTGAAGTCTATCTTAGAGGTCGGCTCTAAGGTAAAGGATTCCATTGAAGACCCTTCAGGTAAGAGACCTGGTTGGGACGCGTTCGTGTTGGGTTACACGTTAGAGAGCACGGTACGACCATTGCATCAGGGGTGTGTGAGTGTTACGATCTTGTATCTAGTCTTGTCTTCTGAATAGTGGATATCCTGGGTTTGGCTGCCCCGAAGTGGTTTTTCTCATCTTGAGTTTCCACTTCGTTAACAAAAATTCTTGTGTTGTTTATTTTCCGCATTGTTTATTTTTGTTAACACTTTGTGAACACACTTGCCTTTTATTTTTAGAAGTCAATTTCCGTTTTTCATTTGGTATCAGAGCTTGGTACACTCTGGTTAGATTCATTTCTTGAGTGTTATTTTTGACTTCTATCATGTCTAAATTGAGTATGGATAAAGTTGCTTCTATTTCTCATGTTATGTCTGTTCATAGAACCTTGTTCATTAAGCCTATCATGTCTCATAATCATACTCAATCTATTTGTGGGGATAAAGGGGCAAATCAGTTTATACCTACATGTCACCACTGTGGTGTTACTGGTCATATTCTCCCAAATTGTTTCCAGATTAGGTCTCAAAAACCTTGGAACAAAACTCTTGTCCCTAGAAAAGATGAACCAGGATTTGAAGAACAAGTTAAAATGTTAAGTGATCAAGTTAAACTCATTAGTGAGAAGTTAGCATACCTCACCCCTAATGAGCAAAGATCTGTCCTAGTAAATAATCATAAGAAAGCTTTCAAACAAGTCTGGGTCAAAAAGGAAGATAATCTGTATTTAGTTTCTCATATTGCACTAAAAATTCTTGATACTTGCTTGTGGTATTTGGATAGTGGCTGTTCTAAACACATGACAGGTGACAAGACCTTACTAAAAGAAGTTCAGATGGGCAAAGGTGGACGGATCACCTATGGAGATGGGAGCCAATCCAAAGTCATTGGAAAAGGAATCATCGACATTCCAGGCCTCGGAACATCTTAGGAAGCTTTGTATGTAGAGGGGCTCTAGGCAAATCTCCTCAGCATCAGCCAATTTTGTGACAATGATTTGGTGGTGCAATTCCCCAAGAAGGAATGTACCATATTTGACAGCAGTGGCAAATGGCTTATGGGGGCTGAAAGAACTGCTGACAACTACTATGGTCTTCCTGGTCTCACTACAGATCCTTAGATCTTCTGCAATAAAGCAACCATAGATGACAGTGAGCTGTGGCATCGGAGGTTAGGGCATCTAAATTTCTCCGATATGTTAAAAATTGCAGGCAAAGACATTGTTAAAGATCTGCCCAAAATGGAGGAGACTGGGAAAGGAATATGTGGTTCTTGCTAACTGGGGAAACAAACTCGAGCAGCCCATAAGAAGACCTCAGGTATTCAAACTTCCAGAAATTTAGAATTGCTGCACATGGATCTCATGGGTCCCACTAGAATTCCGAAGATGAGGATACTCCTGCTAATCTGCCTAAGCGGTCATGGGTGAAGTACAATCATCCTCCTCAGCAGCTTCTTGGGACCATATATGAAGGGCGTAGGCTAAGAAGCAAAGTCATTCAGCCTACCAGTGAAGTAGCTAATCAAGTCTCCTACAGCTGCTACCTTGCTCAGACAAAACCCAAGAAAGTTGATGAAGCCCTTCAGGATGAAGGCTGGGTGTCTGCAATGCATGATGAGCTCCATCAATTCACTAGAAATGATGTATGGACCTTGGTTCCCCGTCCTGCCGAAGAGAATATTATTGGTACCAAGTGGATTTTCAAGAATAAAACAGACGAGCATGGTACTGTAATTCGGAATAAAGCCCGTCTTGTTGCACAAGGATATACTCAGATAGAGGGAGTAGACTTTGATGAAACCTTTGCCCCAGTTGCCAGGTTAGAATCCATCAGAATTCTTCTCTCTATTGCTTGTCATCTTGGTTTCAAACTATATCAGATGGATGTAAAAAGTGCATTTCTAAACGGTGTTCTTCAAGAAGTCTATGTAGAACAGCTGAAGGGTTTTCAAGATCCTCATTATCCCCATCATGTGCACAAGCTGAAGAATACATTATATGGGCTTAAGCAGGCTCCTCGGGCATGGTATGAGCGTCTCACCACTTATCTTCTGGCTAACGGGTTTACAAGGGGACAAGCTGATCGAACCTTGTTTATCAGGAAACAAGGTACTCACAAACTCATTGCTCAAATTTATGTTGATGACATCATTTTTGGAGCTACCTTAGACTCTCTTGCCCATGAGTTCTCTAAAGAAATGAAGCAGGAATTTGAGATGAGCATGATTGGTGAGCTGAACTACTTCCTTGGCCTTCAAGTCAAGCAAACTTCTGAAGGCATCTTCATCTCTCAGTCCAAGTATGCTAAGGATCTGGTCAAACATTTTGGTTTGGATGGAAAGAGTCGTGCCCGCACTCCATGAGCACCAGTGTCAAGATTAGTAGTGATCTTGCAGGAAAATCTGTTGATCCATCCCTTTACAGAAGTATGATAGGGAGTCTTCTGTATCTTACAGCCAGTAGACCAGACATTGCCTTCAGTGTGGGAGTTTGTGCTCGCTTTCAAGCAAATCCGAAGGAATCTCATCTCATTGTAGTCAAGCGTATCATCAGGTATTTTAATGATACCCTTCTCTATGGTATTTGGTATTTGGTATTCTAGAGAAACAAATCTTGTTGTTGCAGGATACTCTGATGCAGACTGGGCAAGAAATGCTGATGATAGAAAGAGCACTTTAGGAGGATGTTTCTATGTGTGGAACAGTCTTGTAGCATGGATGAGCAAGAAACAAGCCTCTATATCCCTCTCTACTGTTGAGGCTGAGTGTATTGCTGCGGCTAGCTGTTGCACCCAATTACTGTGGATGAAGACACTGCTAGGCGACTATGGATTCTCTCAAGAAACTGATTATCAACTGTGATAATACTAGTGCTATCAATATCTCCAAGAATCCTGTTCAGATCTCTCGGACCAAGCACATGGATATCAGACATCACTTCTTACGTGATCTTGTGGAATCCGAGGTAGTTTCTCTCTCGTTTATCCCCACTGAAAACCAATTGGCTGACATTCTTACCAAACCTCTAGATGGTAGCAGGTTTGAGTCCCTTTGGAAAGCCATTGGTGTTTGTGCGATGTCCTAGACATGCGCTTCCATGCTAGGATTTTTGTCTTATCCTTTGATAGCATGATGTTGTTTTTGTAATAAAAAAAAAATAATAAAAAAATAAAAATTGGAGTTTTGTAGCAGGTTGGTCCCTTCTAAGGTATGTCAGCTATCTCATGTATTTTACTTGGGTTATTAGTTCATTATGCATTGATGAATTATTCTTACATATGGTTGAGAACATAAGTCTGACATATGCAAAGTTTTCCTGCTCACCTATAATGATTGATAGCTTCTTTCCTCATGAGATGAAAATTTGCACTATCAAAGACTCCCCTAAAGGTACATCTATCCTTCTCTGACTTCGTGTTTCTAGAATTTTTGGATAAGAGAAGAGGTCTTTGATAAGATGGCCAAATTGACCACATGCAAGTTGAACCTAGAACCTAAAAACTCTGGCATTCTCTCTAGGTTACAGCACCATAAGATCAAGCAGTCAATCATATGAATTTTGTGCTTTAACTGTGTGTTCACTGCTTATGTGTAGATTTTGCTATATGCCTTGTCCTCTACGTGCAAGTAAAACATTTAATTTGTCTTTCATGGTACAAGTAAAACATTTAGGAGCTGCATCTTACGGGGAGTGTATCAGATGAGGGTGACTAGGCCTAGTAAGTTATAAGGTTTGACTTTTGACTTATCTGTCTTTGATTTTCACTCTTGTCTAGGAAATCTGGTTGCTAGTTGTCAAAATATTGAAAGTCATACCTTATGGGCAAAGTCTTCACACACCCACACATTGCATGAGCTAAAAACGCTATTCTCATTACTCTGTTTGCAGGGGAAACTTTGCCTATCTTATCCTTGTCTATCGACTATATGTTTGCATTATTTTGACATGCTTTGTGACTCTCAAGACCGGGATACATGTGTGTGCTATTATACTTGTGAAGGACCTAACCATGTTGCGTTTCTTTCTGCAGTTCAGCTTGATGTTTTCTTATTTCGTCCTTTCTTTTTGTTTGTAAAAACTTTTGGACTTATATTACTCTGTTTACCCTTGTCCTTCTGAGACTGTTAGGGGGAGTAATTTTTATTTGCAGTTGACTTTTATTACTCTATTTTTCCTTTGTCCCTTTGTGGCAAAGAGGGGGAGTAATTTTTATTTTTGGACCGGGAATGTATTTCCAAACCGGTCAAGTGATTTTTGTCCCAGAATGGCCAAAGGGGGAGGTTGTTAGGTTTAATTGGCTTCATTCTGGTTGGGCAAAATCACTTGTTTGTAAAGGTGCTTTATAACAAGGATTCCACTATTCAGAAGTGTTTCAGAAAATGCACTGTGTACAAGTCAGAAGAATCGGTTCCCTGTCAGCCGTCTGAACGACCGTGCCATACCGTCTGGACGCCCATTTCTCCACTGTTCCATCCGTCCAGACGATGTACCACACTGTCCAGACTCCCGACAGACCAAGCATCATCCATGCGGATGACTCAGCAGCCCGTCCGGACGCCCTCCAGTATTTGATCAAGCTTACGATTCTTTAAAAAATTACATATGGGAAGATTGTTGTAACCGTACGAACGACGTGGATTTTTGTCCAGACGCGCTTCTCCTTAAGGCAAGAATCGCAATTCAAATTCAACCATCCGGACGTCTTTCAGCATGGTCCAGACGCGCGTTCAACAGATATGGAAATTACAAATTCGACTTCAACCGTCTGGACGCTTGCCTTTCATGGTTCGGACGCGCGCATAGTAAATATAGAAATTGCGTGTTAAAGATTAACCGTCCGGACGGCCATCCCCCATGGTTCGGACGCGCGAAGCCTTATATGGAAATTACTTGCAGCGGACGTGCGACCGTCCGGAATACAATGTCTCACCGTCTGGACGCGGCTCTCAAACAGGAAAGATTTTCATCGAAAATCTCAAAAATTCTGGTAGCACAGTTGTCCATCCGGACGGCCCATGTCCACCATCCGGACGGCGCCCATATATTTTATAGCAGTCACCCATTTGAACCTCAGCCTATAAATAGAGGCCCCTGGGCATTGAGAACTGTAAGAATTCGGTATTGAATTCCATTAGAGCTTAGAGAATTATTTGTGAGATTATTGGACCTAATTTGTCTCTCAAGCCATTGCAAGTGTGTTGTTGCTGTGCTACAACTAAAGTCTATCTTAGGGGTCGGCCCTAAGGTAAAGGATTCCATTGAAGACCCCTTCAGGTAGGAAACCTGGTTGGGAGGCGTTCGTGTTGGGTTACACGTTAGAGAGCAAGGTACAACCACTGCATCAGGGGTATGTGAGTGTTACTATCTTGTATCTAGTCTTGTCTTCTGAATAGTGGATATCCTGGGTTTGGCTGCCCCGGAGTGGTTTTTCTCATCTTGAGTTTCCACTTCGTTAACAAAAATTCCTATGTTGTTTATTTTCCGCATTGTTTATTTTTGTTAACACTTTATGCACACACTTGCCTTTTATTTTTAGAAGTCAATTTCCGTTTTTCACAAGAGTATAAACAAATGTAGTGAATTATCAAAAAGATAACAAAAATGTCTCAAATAAGTAATCAACAAAATAAACTCAAGCAGCCTCTGCCATAGGCGCATCATCCTCATCGTCACTACTGGATGGATGATGGAACTTGAGATACTCCCGAAGGTCAATCTGGTTCTGCTCTACATGGAGGTTAATGGAGTGAACCTCCTGCTGTATGGCAGAGATGGATTGCTGCATGGATGACATGGATAGTTGCATGGAACTCATGCCCCCTTGTATAGCTGCCAATGCCTCCAAAATCTGAGAATAACTGGCATCCTGCTGAGATGGACGAACAGTCTGTTAAGAGGACGCCACATCTGGTACTCCTATAGGAATATGAGGAGGCGGGGGCACATCATCATCCTGATCATCTCGCCGCAGCTGAGCATTCGACTTCATCAGAGTTTGCTTGCTGATAGGATCCTGGATTTTCATATTCGACTCGCCAGCAATACTGATGCCTGATTGTAGAATGATCTGCGTGAGCAGGCAGCCAAACGGGAGATCGGTATTGCCGTCATCACGGGCCTCTAGAATAACTCCCAAAATATGCTTGCACATGTAGAAGGGCAAGCTAAGACTAATGGCATACACAAACTGGGCCCTCTTCAATATCAGGTGACTGCGCCTAACAATGGGCTAGAGCTTGTGCTGGACAATCTTGGTTAGCATGCGGTGTGGGGCAGATACGGTACCGATCCTAATGGTGGTGGCGCACTCCTCTCCTTGGGGAACGGTATGAAAGAATTCTCTGAGATCATCCAAAGAAGGAGGTATGACCACCTCATTGTATGGGCTGCCAGAGATCTGGAGAACAGGCACTCCTATGAACTGACTGATGATTTGGGGATCAACAGTGATAGTATGTCCATCCACAGTGGACTGAAGCACCACCCCGCCGTCATCATCCTGAACCACCTCGAGGAAGACATAGAATAGTCTGACCAGCCTGGTGTACACAACACAGGCACAGTTGTGCAGATTCCCCCAATGGTAGGTCTGGATAGTGTCGTGGATACTGTTCAGAGGAGCCACCATGATATCAGACCGAACTACATTTCTCTCAGCAATGACTGGTCGGTCCATAATTTTAGCTCTAAGGGCAACCCTATCTCCCTCTGTCCTCTGTCAAACTCTGCGTTGTGGATTGCCTGCAGACATGGTTCTGCAAAAGAAACCAACAAGATTTTCCAATAATAATCCAAAAGAAATATTCTTGTTAGTTCACATAGAAAATCCGGCATTATAACGGCAGTAAAAGGAACTTTTTCGAAAATTACAGAGAGGAAATATCACAATACAGTCCACAATAATACCGAAACAGATAATCCCAACATAGCAGATATCACAAATATGCATTTTATAATCTCAACAACATTCCCAAAATAATCAAAATTCTAACAGTTTAAAAAAAAACTGAAAGGAATAAAGTTAACTAGAAAAAATATTTGGAATGAGGAGAGTAATGCACAAAAGGACAAAAGAGGGCGAGATAATGCAAAAATCTCAAGAAATCACTCACTAGAAGCCAAAAAGATAAGAGAAAAATGAGTGGGGTCAAGAGATATGCGGCGGCAGCTAGGGTAGAACCCATATTATAACCTGTTGGGTCCTCGTCCGGATGGTTCATTAACTTGTCCGGACGAGAGTTGCCTCGTAAACATGCGACAAGTCGTGCGCGTCTGGATGTGTAACCTTAGCGTCTAGTTGTTGGAGCCGCGCGAGTCCAGACGTGTAACATTACCGTCCGGTCGTCTGAGCCACACTTGTCCGGACTCAAAGAGGTACCATCCGGACGCTTCACACTGAAAAAGAAAACAACTGAGGAAAAAATTTGCAGAAAATATTTTTCCTAATATAAGCTTTAGAACATGCATGTATAATCAACTGATAAAGCAATCAAATTGCATCTCAAAACAATGCAAAGATAATCAAGAGTTCAAAGTTCAATCAACACAAAGATTTTCCTGAAGACAGAAAATTTAAATAGCTTACTCAACTCATGCAATGCGTGTGTGTGTGTGAACACTTTTCCCAAAAGGTATGACTTTCACTGATATGACAAAAAGCAAACAAATTTTCTAGACAAGAGAGAAAATCAGTGAAAGAGTAGTCAAAGTCAAACCTTATAAATTACTAGGGCCTAGCCACCCTCATCTGATACACTCCCCCTAAGATACTGTACCCAAATGTTTTACTTGTACCATGAAGGACAAGGTAAAATTTTACTTGCACCATGAACGACAAGGTATATTGCTAGTTCAGCACATAAGCAGTGAATATACGTACATAACACATAATTCATAATAGTAACTGGTTGATTCTTTTGGTGCTGCAGCCTAGAGAAAATGCCAGAATTTTTAGGTTCTAGGTTTAACTAGTATTTTGGTCAATTTGGCCATCTTATCAAAAACCTCTTCTCTTATCCAGAATTTCTAGAAGCAACAAGTTAGAGAAGGAAAGATGTACCTTTAGGGGAGTCTTGAATAGCGTACATTTTCATCACATGAGGAAAAAAGCTATCCAACTTTTGCATATACAGGAAAACACTTGGCAGATATAGTCATAAACTCTCAATCATATCTAAGCAAGGTAAATTAATGTATAAAGAATTGAGATATCAGGTAAAAACACAAGCAATATCTGACATGCCAAGAAAAGAAAAAAATTTCCTGCAATTTCTCCCCAATTTTTTTTTTTTATTATTAAACAAAATGCTATATGGAAATGACATCATATAACATGCAAGGCATGATCAAACCTGTGTAAGCTCGATGTTGCCAATACAGAAAAATAGTTGCTTGACCTGCTTTTTCTGTCTTCCCTAGATAGTACCTGCAATATTCTTTCAAGAGAAATTGGGGGCAAAAAGATGGTTCCCAGATTGCATAGTAAACACAAAATATATCAAGTAAGAATCAAGAAATCTAACCTGATGCCTTAGGATTGGGAACCAAATCCTAGGCAAGAGTACCTTCAGCAACTAGGTGAGTCTATTCCCCCTCATGGGGTGAATGTCTTCCTTCTTTCTGACCCAAACCTACCTTCCTGTGGGTGGTTGTTGGTAGGACTTCATTTGTTGACCCATCCACTCCATCATGCTTTGCATCCAAATAGGTGGCTCCATGCAGTATTGATCATCTTCCATCTTCTGCGGCCTTCTAAAGTGCTTGGATTTGGTCTTGGATTTGTCACTATGATTGGCAGGTACAAATCGCTGATGAGGCAGTTGATGCTGAGATGCCTAGTGCAGTGGTGCATGAGACTAAGGGGCTTGATATTGAGGAGCTTGATGCCTTGGTGCTTGATGATAAGGAGACTGATACCATGGAGTCTAATGCTGGGCCAGAGGTCTTGTGCCATAATTTGCTTGTCTGGGCACTTCTTTCTTGACCTTTGTTTTTTGTGCTTTAAGAAGGGAGCACTGGTGTCGGACATGCCCATTTAGATCGCAGAGATAACATATAGGAGATTTTCTGATGGAAGGAGGCTTCTAAGTGCCCGGAACATCTCCATTAATTTTGTCCTACCCTTTATCTTCAACGGTGGGGGGGAGGCTTTGGGACTGCAGCCTTAACAAAGATAGTCCTGGAAGTAGAGGGAGTATCAAAAGGAGGAGCTACATACCCAAGACCAGTCTTGTCTGTTGGGCTCTTCTAAATTGATAGCATGTGAGTTAGCTTTTCATCAGTGACTCTCTCTAATTAGAGTTGTGTCTCTAGTAGCTTCTCCTCTAGCTCTTGTATTTTGCGCAACAATGAACTCTTCTCAGTCTGTAAACTGTTCAGAACAAGAATGTGCTACTTGCGACATTCCCTCAGCTTTTCAAACTCTATATAGAGGGTTTTATAGGCCTCCTTGAGTTCTTCCCCATCATCACTATGCTCTGAGTAAGAATCTTCTTCTTCGACATGTGGAGCCACAAAGGCTAGAATTTCTCTTGCTCAAGAGCTTCTTCTTCTTCGGACTCATCACTTAGAGTCACATTATAAGCCTTCCCCTTACCTTGCTTAAGATTCCCACAATCGGCCCTAATATGCCCAAACCCTGAGCATTCATAACATCTAGGGCCCCTGGATCTTTCTTCTCGGCTTCCTCAAGTTTAGCTTCTTTGGGGACCTTCTTCATTTAAAACTTCTTTTTGAACCGCTCATTTCTCATTAATCTTCCGAAATTTTTGGCCAGCATGGCCACAACTTTTTCTTCATCCTTAGAGTCGTCTCCAGATGAGACTTCGACCTTCTTCATGGAAGCCTTCAGAGCAATGGTTTTCAGCTTCTTACTGGGGGCAAGGACAGCTCATAAGTTTGAAGAGATCCCACCAACTCTTCAATCTTCATTTCTTCTAGATAGTTACCTTGATCTTGAAACGCTCAGGCAAAGATCTTAGAATTTTACGGATGACTTTTACATCCGAGTCGGTTTTCCCAAGACTCACCATTTGGTTTCTTAGGTCGCTCATCTTGGAGTAAAACTCTCCAAATGTCTCATCCTCCAGCATCTTAATTTATTCAAATTTGGAAATCAACATTTGAAGTTTGACAGATTTAACAAGTTTAGTACCTTCATATGTTGTTTCCAGAATTTTCCACGCTTCTTTAGAGGACTCACTATTTGAAATTCTTCTGAATTCAGACGGTGAGAGTGCTTGACAAAGAGTAGGGAGGGCATTGTCATTGGAAAGTCGCGCGTTTTCTCTGTGACTAGTTCGAGCGTTGTATCAGCTAGCTTAGTCCAACCAGTTTCAACAATACTCCAACAATCATTGGATTTTAAAAAGAACCGCATACGAGCTTTCCAATAGCCATAGTTCGTAACATCAAGGGCAGGAACTATATTAAGACTTTGAGACATTTTATCAGATAGAAGTCAAAAAAAATAACACTCAAGAATTGAATCTAAACAGAGTGTACCAAGCTCTGATACCAATTGAAAAATTAAAATTAACTTCTAATATAAACAACTCTGTGTGTGTGCACACAGTATTAACAAAACAATATTGATAAGTGTCGAATGTTGCACATTCAAGCCCCTTAACTTATATATGTTAATTCCTTAGCATTGTTATTTGTTTGATTTTGTGTTGTTTTATTGTTTTCAGGTTTTAAATAAAGATGCAATTAATTCCATTAATTTTGGGCTTAAAGCACACTTTGAGAAGACCTAGAAGATATGTTTAAGCTTAACCAATCATAATAGAATACCTATATAATATGGTTAAGTTTAATCAAATCAAGTGAAGGATTAAATTGGAATTTTTCCAACAAGAGTTAAAATCGGATTGGATTCAAATTTGGATTCTGCACATGTCTCAGTGTTTGGATCATAACTTTTGTGTCAGATATTTGATTGCAATAAAATTGGTATCGTTGGAAAGCTAATAAACAATTAAACAAATATGTCAGAAATAGCTTTTCCTAAATTCGGACGTTTACTATGTCAACATCGCCTCGCAATAAAAGACCGCAATCCTGGCCGAATTTGGAATCCTTTTCCTACTTGGATTAAAGTTTCAATCTCCTACTTGGACAGGAAGACTCAAGAGACGATTTTTCTGGAATTCCAAGGGCTTCTAGGACTTGTGTGCTCCCTATAAATAGACCCCTAAGCTTCAAGAGAATGTGTGCTTGGTGCTTGGTGCTTGGGCTTGTGCTTAGCTTTAGACAGAAATTCTTCTTTGAGGCCTAACAAGTTGAAAAGGAGAATAACATGGCAGGAGGCCATCCCAACACTACGATGAGCGGTTAAATTCCTAATAGGGTGTTGATGTAGCCCTTTCCAAGTAACAATGGTTTAATTGTATTTTAATTTGGGATTTTCTGTATGCATAATGGTTGTATAACTGTGAGAATTGATTTTAATGTTTATATTCAATCATTATGAATTTCTTATCTTGTCTTAGAAAGTCTTTTATATTGATTGAACTCAATTCTTCATATTTTCTGTGATTATGTGAATGATTGTTATACAACGGTTTTAATTGATATATGATCAAGAGGATTAGATAGACCATGCCTAGGAAAGACGGATTGTACTACACCCTAGTTTGGTGTAATTTAGGTAGACAGTTTGTACCAACCGAAGATGGGTTATACTATTCCATTGATTGTATGTATATCCTATTAAAGACGTAGCTAGTCCATGCCTAGGGAAGACGGGTCGTACCGCATCTTAGTGGTTAGGTGGACGGTCCGTGCCAACCGAAGATGGATTATACTTATTCTTTAGAGGTAATTTCTTGACTACTCGAGTAAGACGAGCCCTATATCATTCATAGTATGAATTTTCCTTATTAATTTATGATTGACCATTGTTATGAGGTGAGTGGTGAAATCAATCCCCTATTCTTTATCTCATCCCTACTATCTTTACTTTTATGTCTTTTACTTTTATGTATTTCTTTTTATAAAACAAAAACCAAATCAAACATCTTTTTAATTAAGTTATATTTAATCTCGAAAAACTTGATTGTAATACCCCTGCAGTCCTTGAGGTTCGACACCCTCTCTATAGCCTTATCCTACAAGGATTCGTCCTATTGCGAGTGGTTATTTATTATTGATATATTTTGGTAAACAAAAGACCACATCAATTTTTGGCGCCGTTGCTGGGGACTGCTTAACGGTAGCGTTATTATGTTTTAAAGATTGAATTTAACATGATTCTTTTTTGTTTTTATTTTATTTTATTTTAATTTTGGTTTCTTTATTATTATTATTATTTTTTATTTTATTTTTTTTGCTTTCAATTCTGTTTTTATTTTCTTTTGTTATTTTGTTTTATTTTTCTCAATTTAGTTCATGTGGGGAGGCATTCCAACACCCCATGAACCATGTTCATATTGCTATAGTCCTTATCATCATGTTAAAGATTGTCCTACTGCAGGACAATTTTCTAATTATTCTTATAAGCATATGAACACACAGTTTTCTAGACCGAGGAATGAGCCTTACAATGATTCCTATGACCCAGCATCGAGTAACCAGTCTGATATCCCATGGCAAGCTCAAGCTCCTGAAAGTTATGCTCCACAATTTCATGAACTGTACCATCAGACATATCCGCAGTTCAATGATCAAGCGGCCTATCCACCATCTAACTTACATCCTCCCCACCAGCAATGGCAATCATCTACATATTGTGCTAACTTTGAGGATAACTGGCAACCTTCTTCTCAGGCCACACCACCGCCTCAGTTTGATTCGGATTTTCGAGATCAGTTGTGAAATTTATGAACAAGATGGATCAAATAGTGACCTCTATCAGTCAGACATGGAACTCTCGCTCTGAATCCATTGCTAAGATAGATGCTGACGAAGAGGAGCCATCTCCCATTGACTGGTCTCCACAACAGCAGTCTCAGGCTACACCATCTACTCAGTCAGATTCTGACGTTCAAGTTCAGATGTTGAAACTTATGGGTGAGATCAATCAGAATTTGAAATCTCGGGGTCAGACATTGAACTCTCACTCCCAAGCCATTGCCAAGTTAGAGCTTCAGATGGAGCAGATGGCAAAGCAAATAGAAGAAGAAGAGTTTCAAAGACAATCAGAGGCTAATCTTGATAGATACTATGTGATGGATGACAGTACTTCTTATCATGAGCAAACCATCACCACAATGAATAATGGTGAAGTGGTCGAAATTCAAGGGGGAGAGAAGAAGGAGGAGCATATTGAGGCCCCACAAGCTCTACATCGGGCAAAAGGCGAGGAAGTGAGCACTGAGGCTCATATATCATCCACTCTTATTCTCGATACGCCATATGAACCCCGAGCCCCTATTGCTTGTGATTTACCAAGAGGTCAGGAGAGTAGTTTGTTGGGGATATTAGAAGAGCAAAAAGAGACCATCAAGGTAGAAAACTTCCTTGTGTATTCTCCTCATTCTATTCCAGTTCATGATTCCCTTCCGGATGAGAAACTACTTAAGAATACTCAGAAGGATCTACCTCAATATGCGGGCATTTGGAATTACCTTTTTGTAGGTAAAATTTATTCTCTTTGGTCTAAGAGAAGAAAAGATTGGTGCTTCAAATTTAAACTTAAAGGTCAAAGAGCACTGAGCGCATCAAGGATGTGGATTCCGTTGGCTTGACGGATCCCACATATTTTGACTAAATGAGTCAGCTTCATTGGTTCGAGCAGAGGCCCTGTACGCTCGAGTCCTCTGTCAAGTCAGGGTACATGATCTCTGTCCAGGTTTATCTTCTCCATTGTTGCTTCATTCTTAGTTTATATTTTTACAACAATGTGTTGCATTTTACTAGTATTTGGTTGGAGTATCACTCTCTTTTTCAGGACATGTGTTTTTATAATCAAGTTTGGGAGTATGATATGCCTCGCATCTGCTCATTCAGGTATTCCTATCCTCTTATTGTTATGTTTAGTTTTATACACACATTGGGGACAATGTGTGATTCCAGTTTGGGGGTATGGAAGAACGAAACACTATCCAATATTTTGCTATGTTATTCTTGAGCCTGCTGTTGATTTTGAATTCTGATTCGTATTTCATTGGTGAGCTTAACATGATGAACACATGATCACTTGACTAAGGAATTAAGAAGTTTTGTTATTTTCTTTGGCAACATGAGATATTACTTGTTTCAATTTGATTTTCACAAGCACATTAACACGTAGTTTGTGGGGTATGAAATTTGAAATCGGTTATGTCTGTTATCAATATCTTGGATGCAGTTGGGTAACTTGTTGGAGGAATAACCGTGGCATAAAAAAAAATAAAAAGAAAAAAAAAATGAAAAAAGAAAAAGAAAAGAAAAGAAAAAAAGAAAAGAAAGAAAGAGAATAATATTGATCACTTTGAGCTTTTCGCTGAGTAACCGGATCTCTTGCCTCATTAAGCATTGAGTATTCGCGTCAAAAGGTGTAAGTTTGTTTTGATTGATAAAATGGCTAAGTTTGGCTTCGTAGCCTTTTTGACTCGAGTTAGTAAGTCTTTAGGGTGTTTTACACCTAGTGCCTTAAAACCATCTGGTTTGGGAGTCATTGACCTAACACTTGTTACATGGGTCAATTAGAAAGCTTAAAGGAGCTAAGCATTGCACAGTCTACATATATATAATAATAATAATAAATATATGCCTTGGCTGTTTTATCTAATGGGGAGTCCAACAAATTTTGAGTGTTGAACCATTCATGATTGAGATTAATTTTGAAATCCCATGACTATGTGTTAAGCTCACTTTACACTAATTGAATCTTGTGATATCTCATAATGCCATGTTAGTAGCTTAATTTTTAGTTCCCTGAAATTGTGATGATGGAGTTTATTTTGTTAAGCTTGCTAATGAATGAGAACCATTATTTTTATGATGCAGCATTCTTGGGGATAACATGGCAGGAAAATTGTTTGTGGGTATCAATTCTGGCAAACCCTCACGAGACTTCACTCATCCACTAGGGAGTCCTAGGGGTTTAAAAGGCTTGTTGCATACGCTAAATGCAATCGTACATCCCACGAAAGAAGGATTTATCTTGTTTTCCAATTTTATTTCTTGTTTTGTATTGCTAAGGGACTAGCAATATGTAAGTTTGGGGGTGTGATAAGTGTCGAATGTTGCACATTCAAGCCCCTTAACTTATATATGTTAATTCCTTAGCATTGTTATTTGTTTGATTTTGTGTTGTTTTATTGTTTTCAGGTTTTAAATAAAGATGCAATTAATTCCATTAATTTTGGGCTTAAAGCACACTTTGAGAAGACCTAGAAGATATGTTTAAGCTTAACCAATCATAATAGAATACCTATATAATGTGGTTAAGTTTAATCAAATCAAGTGAAGGATTAAATCGGAATTTTTCCAACAAGAGTCAAAATTGGATTGGATTCAAATCTGGATTCTGCACATGTCTCAGTGTTTGGATTATAACTTTTGCGTCAGATATTGGATTGCAATAAAATTGGTGGCGTTGGAAAGCTAATAAACAATTAAACAAATATGTCAGAAATAACTTTTCCTATATTCGGACGTTTACTATGTCAAAATCGCCTCGCAATAAAAGACCGCAATCCTGGCCGAATTTGGAATCCTTTTCCTACTTGGATTAAAGTTTCAATCTCCTACTTGGACAGGAAGACTCAAGAGACGATTTTTATGGAATTCCAAGGGCTTCTAAGACTTGTGTGCTCCCTATAAATAGACCCCTAAGCTTCAAGAGAATGTGTGCTTGGTGCTTGGTGCTTGGGCTTGTGCTTAGCTTTAGACAGAAATTCTTCTTTGAGGCCTAACAAGTTGAAAAGGAGAATACCATGGCAGGAGGCCATCCCAACACTACGATGAGCGGTTAAATTCCTAATAGGGTGTTGATGTAGCCCTTTCCAAGTAACAATGGTTGAATTGTATTTTAATTTGGGATATTCTATATGCATAATGGTTGTATAACTGTGAGAATTGATTTTAATGTTTATATTCAATCATTATGAATTTCTTATCTTGTCTTAGAAAGTCTTTTATATTGACTGAACTCAATCCTTCATATTTTCTGTGATTATGTGAATGATTGTTATACAACGGTTTTAATTGATATATGATCAAGAGGATTAGATAGACCATGCCTAGGAAAGACGGATTGTACTACACCCTAGTTTAGTGTAATTTAGGTAGACAGTTTGTACCAACCGAAGATGGGTTATACTGTTCCATTGATTGTATGTATATCCTATTAAAGACGTAGCTAGTCCATGCCTAGGGAAGACGAGTCGTACCGCATCTTAGTGGTTAGGTGGACGGTCCGTGCCAACCAAAGATGGATTATACTTATTCTTTAGAGGTAATTTCTTGACTACTCGAGTGAGACGAGCCCTATATCATTCATAGTATGAATTTTCCTTATTAATTTATGATTGACCGTTGTTATGCGGTGAGTGGTGAAATCAATCCCCCATTCTTTATCTCATCCCTACTATCTTTACTTTTATGTCTTTTACTTTTATGTATTTCTTTTTATAAAACAAAAACCAAATCAAACATCTTTTTAATTAAGTTATATTTAATCTCGAAAAACTTGATAGTAATACCCCTGCAGTCCTTGAGGTTCGACACCCTCTCTATAGCCTTATCCTACAAGGATTCGTCCTATTGCGAGTGGTTATTTATTATTGATATATTTTGGTAAACAAAAGACCACATCAAATATCAATGCGGAATTCAAAACACACAAGAATTTTGTTAACGAAGAGGAAAGTCAATATGAGAAAAACCACTCCGGGGCAACCAAACCCAGGATATCCACTATTTAGAAGACAAGACTAGTTACAAAGTAGTAGCACTCACATACCCCTGATGCAGTGGTCGTACCTTGCACTATAATGTGTCACCTAACACGAACGCCTCCCAACCAGGTCTCCTACCTGAGAGGGTCTTCAATGGAATCCTTTACCTTAGGGACAACCCTTAAGATAGACTTCAGATCAGCGCAGCAACAGCACACACAGCAACGGCTTCAGAGAGACTAACTTAGCACAATAATCTTACAATATAACTCTCTAAGCACTAAGGAATTTAATACCAAATTCTTGCTGTTCTCAAGCCTTGGGACCTCTATTTATAGGATGCAGGTTCAAATGAGTGTTTGGCTTGGAAAACCTAGGCGTCGTCCGGACGGTAGTCATAGGGTGTCTGGATGGACAACTGTGCGATTGACTTTCTAAAATTTCGCTGAAATTCTTTCCTAATTTGAGCCAAATCTGGACGGTGTTGCCTTGTCATACGGACGGTCGCAATTTCACTACATGTAAATTCCATATCAAGGCTTCCCGCGTCCCAGCAAAGGGAATGGTCGTCCAGACGGTTGATCAGATGCACGCAATTTCCATATAAGTAGCTCGCTCGTCCGAACCATGAAGGCTATCGTCCGAACGTCTGAAATTTTGAATGCACAACTTGCCTTATGGATGAGCGCGTCCAAAAGGGAATCCACATCATCCGGACGGTTACAGGGATCTTCCTATATCTGTGTTTTGGAAAGAAATCCTGTAGCTGGTCGAACATTGAGTGTCGTCCGGATGTGCTGCTGAAACGTCCGACAGTATATCACGTCGTCTAGATGGCTGCAAGGAATCCGATTTTTCTGACTTGTAGACTTTGCAGAATCTTCTGGAAGCACTTTGAATAGCGAAATCCCTATTTAAAAGCATCATTACAAAGAAGTGATTTTGTCCAACAGAATGAAGCCAATTACAAACTAACATAATTCAATACTGAATTCTTACAATTCTCAAGCATAAGGGCCTCTATTTATAGGCTACAGGTTCAAATGAGCATCTGACTTGAAATACCTAGGCACCGTTCAGATGGTAGACATTAGGTGTCCAGACGAACAACTCTGCTATCGGCTTTCCAAATTTTGCAGAAATTCTTTCCTAAATAGAGCCGCGTCCGGATGGTGTTGCCCTAGCGTCCAGACGGTCGCACTTTAGCTGTACGCAATTTCCATATCAAGGCTTGGCGCGTTCGGACCATAACAGCTGTCGTCCGGACGGTTAGTCTAATGCACGCAATTTCCATATATGAAGCTTGAGCATCCGGATCATGAATACTGTCGTCCGAACAGTTGAAGTTTGAATGCACGACTTGCCCTATAAATGACCGTGTCAGGACAGGAATCCACATCATCCAAACGGTTGCAGCTGTCTTCCCATATATGTGTTTTGGAAAGAAATCCCATAACTGATTGAACACTGAACGGTGTTCGGATGTGCTGCTGAGACATTTGGACGGATGCAAGCTTGAACAGTTTGAAGCTTCTCGACACAGAGGAAAGTCCAGACGGAAAGTTCTCGTTGTCCGAATGGATGATACTTGGACAGTTGAGCATCCGGACGGTATAACACGTATAACACGTCGTCCGGACAGATGCATTGGAACTCTAAAATCTTCTCGAACTCTAAATAGCGGCCAGACGATTTGCCATTACGTCTAGACAAATGCAACCTTGAATAGTTCGAAGTTACTAGACACTGATGGGCGTCCGGACGGTTTTGCCACCTCGTCCAGACTATTAGATTAGGTCGTTCGGATGGAAACATGGGATTCGACTTCTCTGAGTTGGAATCTACATAGAATCTTCCTTGAATACTGAAATAGCCTTCTTGAAGCTTGTGACACTTGCAGCTTGTCATAAGAAGGCTCTTTCCACATCAGAGAAATAAACTCTGAATATCTGAAGACTCTGAAATATACTGCATCCTTGTGAAAGCAGTAACATTACAAAGAAGTAATTTTGTCCATCACAAAAACTAACACTTTTTTTTTTTTTTTTTTGTAAGTTGCATTACCTTCTTTCATTTAAGGCGTTAGTGGGCTTAGGAAAAAAAAAAGTCCGTGGGCCAAGGGGTTTTGGTTGAGAGACCAAACTCCAAAGACTTTTCAAAAGTCCATAAGTTTAAACTCTTCTAACAACACAGCACCAACACCATTAAAAACAAAAGTCTAAACTCTAAAGCATATACTTAAAAAAAAAAAGAGAAAAAAGAAAAAGAACAAGCACAAAGTAGTATATTAGGACCTAAATCTAGAAGGAAAAGTTGAGCAATAGATAAAGGTCATTGATATTGAAAAACAAAATTGCAAATTGAGAATTGTGATTTAGACTTTTTCAAAATTTTGAAGTTTTTCTTTCAGTTTGACGATTCTTTTTTATTCAAGCCTTTAACAATTCAAATAAATTGCTTTTTTAAAATTTCTCATTTCTTAAAAAATTTCAAGTATGTAATCAAACTTCAATTTTAATTAAGCTTTAAAATTTAAATTGCTCAATTAAATTAATTGTTATGGAATATATAATTGTAATTACCTGAATTTATGAAAAACAACAATGATTTCATTATGCTCCAATCAAATTCTAAATGAGTTTGTGCCGAGATAGATTTAACAAATATAAAAACATATCTTTGCTTAAGAAATTTTTTATTTTTTATCTTTTAATTATGAGGACTCATCGAAGATAATTGAATAAAGTAAAAGACTGGGCTAGGCATGACAGAATAAATTGTTTGTTACATTTATATATTTTAAACAATAAATGAATTTTTTTTTAGTTATATATTTTTTAATATTTTTAATTAATTTTTGTTTAACTTTAGTTTTTTTTTTTTCTTTCATTAAAATATATAAAAATAAAAAATAAAAATCTTGACCACCTTGAACCAAAATCCTGGCTTCGCCATTGCTTGTGTGGTCTGGAGAGGATTACTCGTCTTATAGTTTAGGTGCTTTATCTGTTTTTGGTTTTATTGCTTGTCGCTTTGTTTGGTTCAATCATATCGCTTATCCTAGTGAGTTTTATGGGCCAACTGGACCAAAATCTTCTCAAGCTCAGGCATTTACTTTTCTAGTTAGAGACCAACGTCTTGGGGCTAACATGGGATCTGCCAAAGGACCTACCGGTTTAGTGAAATATCTAATGCGTTCCCCGATTGAAGAAGTCATCTTTAGGGGAGAAACTATGTGTTTTAAAAATAATAATAAAAAAAAAAAAAGAACAAAAAAAAAATTAAAAGGGTGAAAAATTTTAAAAAAGAAAATGAATGATTATTATTATTATTATTTTTAGAAAAAAAAAACGAAAAAATAACTAAAAATTATAAAAACAATTTTTTTTTTAAAAAAAAAAATACTATTTTTTTTAAGTTTTTATTTTATTTTATTTTTTGTTATTTTAGATTTTTTTTCGATAATTTCTTAGTTTTTTTTTTAAAAAAAAAATTAATAATTTTATGAAGGGTATTTTTGACATTAGGGGGGACATTGACATTTTTTGGTAGTTTAGGAGGGAGTGTTGACACAATTGGTAGTTGGGGGGGGAACATTGACAATGAGACAGTAGTTTGAGGGGGTTATGTGTACTTTTCCCTTTAATTTATTAAAACATAGGCTAGAGAAAAACTATGCATGAGATACAGGAGGGGAGATGAAGCTTGGGATAAAATCCGAGCCCAATGGGATAGCAAATGACAAGTGGGCTAGGAAATTATTCCCTAGCCTATGCATAAGGTACTAAATGGGAGTTTTGGTTCAACTAGAACTTCTACTACATCTTGTCACACATTGCTTATATCTCCTACTCTCCTAGTATTCAGAACCTATAAATAGATGAAAAATGGAATTGACTTCTAAAATAAACAGCAAGTGTGTGCACAAAGTGTTAACAAAAATAAACAACACAAGAATTTTTGTTAACGAAGTGGAAACTCAAGATGAGAAAAACCACTCCGGGGCAGCCAAACCCAGGATATCCACTATTCAGAAGACAAGACTAGATACAAGATAGTAACACTCACATACCCCTGATGCAGTGGTCGTACCTTGCTCTCTAACGTGTAACCCAACACGAACGCCTCCCAACCAGATCTCCTAACTGAAGAGGTTTTCAATGGAATACTTTACCTTAGGGCCAACTCCTAAGATAGACTTCAGTTATAACACAGCAACATCACACTTGCAATGGCTTGAGAGAGAACAGATTAGCTCCAATAACCTCAGAAAATAACTCTCTAAGCTCTGATGGAATTCAATACCGAATTCTTGCAGTTCTCAATGCCCAGGGGCTTCTATCTATAAGCTGAGGGGTCAAATGGGCGACTGCTGTGATAATTACGGACGCCGTCCGGACGGTGGACATGGGCCGTCCGGACGGACAACTACGTGACAGAAAATTCTAGGATTTTTGTTGAAAATCTTTCCTGTTTGAGAGCCGCGTCCGGATGGTGAGGCACTGATAACATAATCAGAGAGCATCTCAAAACTAAGCAGAGATATAAAAGAGAGTTGAGATTTCAATCAGCACAAATATTTTCCTGGACATAGAAAATTTAAATAGACAACTCAACTCATGCAATGCGTGTGTGTGTGAAGACTTAACCCACAAGGTATGACTGTCACATATATGACAAAGAGCAACCAGATTTTCTAGACAAGAGAGAAAATCAGTGACAGATTAGTCAAAAGTCAAACCTTATAACTTACTAGGGCCTAGTCACCCTCATCTGATACACTCCCCCTAAGATGCAGCACCTTTGTTTTACTTGTACCATGAAGGACAAAGTACATTTTTTACTTGCACGTAGAGGGCAAGGCATATAGCAAAATCAATACGTAAGCAATGAACACACAATTAAAGCAAAGAATTCATATGATTGACTGCTTGATTCTTATGGTGCTGCAACCTGTAGAGAATGTCAGAGTTTTTAGGTTCTAGGTTCAACTAGCATGTAGTCAATGTGGCCATCTTATCAAAAACCTCTTCTCTTATCCAAAAATTCTAGAAACACAAAGTCAGAGAAATAAAGATGTACCTTTAGGGGAGTCGTGGATAGTGCATATTTTTCATCGCATGAGAAAAGAAGCTATCCTACTTTTTCATATACAGGAAAACACTTGGCAAATTATAGTCAGAAACTCTCAATTATATCTAAGCAAAGTAAATTAATACCCAAAGAATTGAGATATCAGGAGAAAATACATGCAATTATCCGATATGCCAAGAGAAAAGACAAATCCTGCAAATTCTCCCCAAACATTTTTTTTTTTAATTTTTTAATTAAAAAAAATGCAATATGGAAAAAACATCATATGCAAGGCAAAATCAAACTTGATGATGCCAATACATAAAAATAGTCACTCGACCTGCTTTTTCTATCTTCCCTAACAAATACCTGCAAAATTCTCTCAAGAGAAATAGGGGGCAAAAGCACAACTGGTTCCTAGATTGCATACGAAATATAGCAAGTGAAATGAGCAATCAAACCTGATGCCGTAGGATTAGGAACCAAATCCTAGGCATGAACACCTGATCCTGCTAGGTGCGTCTGTTCCCCCTCATGGGGTGACTGTCCTTCTTGACCCACGCCTGCCTTCCTGTGGGTGGTTGCTGGCAGGACTTCATCATCCACTCCATAATGCTCTGCATCCAAATAGGTGGCTCATTGTGGTATTGATCTTCTTTCACCTTCTGGAGCCTTCTAAACTGCTTGGATTTGTTCTTGGAGTTGCCACTGTGATTGGCTGGTACAAACCGCTGCTGAGGCCACTAATGCTGAGATGACTAGTATCGTGGTGCATGAGACCAAGGAGCTTGATATCTTGGTACCTGATGATAAGGAGCCTGATACCATGGAGTCTGAAACTGGGCTAGAGTTCTAGTGCCATGATTAGCCTGTCGGGGTACTTCTTTCTTGGCCTTGGCTTTCTGAGCCTTCAGAAGGGAGCACTGAGGATGAACATGCCCACTTAGACCGCAGTGATGGCATATGGGAGGTCTTCTGATGGAATGGGGCTTCTAAGTGCCTGGAACATCATCATTGACCTTGTCCTTCCCTTTATCTTCAACAGTGGGAGGAGGCTCTGGGACTGCAGGTTTCACAAATACAGTCTTTGAAGTAGAGGGAGCATCAGAAGAGGGAGCTACATACCCGAGATCGGTCTTGTAAGTAGGGCTCTTCTGGATAGACAGCATACGAGTCAACTTCTCATCAGTGACTCTTTCTAACTGGAGCTGCGTCTCTAGTAGCTTTTCCTCGAGCTCTTATATTCTGAGCAGCAATGAACTCTTCTCAGTTTGCAAAATGTTCAGATCATAGAGGTGCTGCTTACGACCTTCCCTCAGCTTCTCATACTCTATATAGAGTGTCTTGTAAGCCTCTTTAAGCTCTTCCCCATTATCACTATGCTCCGAATAATAAGAGTCTTCTTCCTCAATGTGTGGGGCTACAAAGGCCAGAAATTTATCAGACTCTGGAGCTTCTTCTTCTGACTCATCACTGAGAGTCACATTGTACGCCTTCCCCTTGCCCTTCTTAAGGTTCCTGCAATCGGCTCGGATATGTCCAAAACCTGAGCATTCAAAACATCTGGGCCATCTGGGATCCTTCTTTTCTTCTTCCTCAGGTTCAGTTTCTCTGGGAACTTTCTTCACTTTTTCAGAAAACCTTTTTTTGAACCGATCGTCTCTCATATGTCTTCTGAAATTCTTGGCTAACATAGCCACAGCTTTTTCTTCCTCCTCAGAGTCATCTTCAGATGAGGCTTCTACCTTCTTCTTGGAAGCCTTTAGGGCAATGGTCTTCATCTTCTTGATCGGGGGCAGAGACAGCTCATATGTTTGAAGAGATCCCACCAACTCTTCAATCTTCATCTCTTCTAGATCTTTGCTTTCTTCAATGGTGGTTACCTTGATCCTAAAATGCTCAGGCAAAGATCTTAGAATCTTTCAGATGAGTTTTACATCCGAGATGGGCTTCCCAAGACTCACCATGGAGTTTCTTAGGTCACTCATCTTGGAGTAAAACTCTCCAAATGTCTCATCTTCTAACATCTTAATCTCTTCAAATTTTGAAATCAACATTTGAAGTTAGGCAGATTTTACAAGTTTGGTGCCTTCATATGTTGTTTCCAAAATTTGCCATGCTTTTTTGTTTGATTCGCAATTTGAAATCTTTAAGAATTCAGATGGTGAAAGTGCTTGGCACAGAGCATGGAGGGCTTTATCATTTGAAAGACGTGCATTTTTCTGAGGGACTAGTTCGAGTGTTGCATCCTCTGGTTTAGTCCAACCAGTTTCAACAATACCCAACAATCAATAGATTTCAGAAAGAAATGTATACGTGCCTTCCAATAGCCATAGTTCGTACCGTCAAAGGCAAGAACAGAATTAAGAGTTTGAGGCATTATAATAAATAGAAGTCAAAAATAAATAACACTCAAGAAATTAATCTTCTCAGAGTGTACCAAGCTCTGATACCAATTGAAAAATGGAATTGACTTCTAAAATAAACAGCAAGTGTGTGCACAAAGTGTTAACAAAAATAAACAATGCGGAAAATAAACAACACAAGAATTTTTGTCAACGAAATGGAAACTCAAGATGAGAAAAATTACTCCGGGTGTAATACCCCGTATTTTGAGATATTAATAAAAGATCTTAAAATATGATTTAAGGCCTAATAATAGGAATAACATACATATGAATATTTGTGGAATAAATATTCATCATGATAGGTATGTATATTTAAGAGATTAAATATTTATTAAGAATATATGTATATAAGTGTGTAAGAGTTAAAATGGATTAGAAATTAGACCAAGTCTAATTCGATCGATCGATCATAGAATCGATTGAGCGATTGTTTAATGTCTTAAAATTGATCATGCGATTAAAGAATCAAACCTTTATTAGAAGCCGAAATCGATCGTTTGATTATTTTAATCAATCGAGCAATTTAGTTATATAGGTGCTGAAACGGGTGAAAATTTGGCTAAGTATAATAGATCGATCGATTATTTTATAGTGTAAAAGTAGATCGATCTACCTACTGTTCAATTAGATCGATCGACATAAAAGTAGATCGATCGACACGCTGTTCAAGTAGATCGATCGACTTAGAAATAGATCGATCGACTTTCTGCAGAAAATAGATTCATGCACCGAATCATCTAGGATTCGATTTTAATTACCAAATCTCTGTCCCAGCCGTTGGATACGATCATTTTAAAGTGATCTGGGTCGTCCATTTCACTATATAAGGAGTCATTTTCTTTCCCTTCACAATCACTCATCCTCTCTCAAATTCTCGCAAATTCTCTCTCAATCTCTCTCAAATTCAGTTCTCTCTCTCTCTCTGTTTGGGTCCAGCAACAAGAAGAAGAGAAGATTAGAAGGTAAATCTCTCTCTTTAATTCTCTTTCTCCATCTCTCTTGTTCGTGGGCACTTGCAGTAGATAGAAGTGAAGAAGAAAGAAAAGAAGAAGAAAGAAGAAGAAGGAAAAAGAAGAAAAGAAAGGGAAAAAGAAAAAAAAATGATATTTGGTTTTTAATTAAAGTTTTGTTTTAATATTGTTGATTATGTGAGTTTTTAATCTAACATTTTTAAGTCGTGGTTTAAACAGTGTATTCAAAGCGGAGTTATTATATATAAAAATACGCCGTTATAATGGCTAAATTAAAAGTTACTATTTTACAAAAGTGTCGTTACGCTACTAAAATATTTTTAAGTATTTTTATGCATTCAATATATTAATGCCATTGTTCTGCCCAATTTTATAAAAAGATAAAATTATTTTATAACTATGGCAATTAGTTATATTAATTGTTATGTTTAAAAAGAAATATTATGCTAATATGATTTAAAAGTGAAAAGGGCAATTTTTATTAAAAAGGGATATTTTGACAATTATTTATAAATGCTATTATAATGCCCGCATGAAATATGCGGCATTATAATTAATCCATTATGTATGCCGTTATAATGTCCAAACGACATTACATTATTTAGAGATCAAAAGCGATAAAAAAAGAATATCAATATTTTTGTGCCATCCATTTTATTAATACAAAATGATTATTTTATTTGTTGGTATAAAATATAATGATAAGGTTATATTTATATAACTATTATATGCATAGCCGTTGTGATGTCCGGATAAATAACAATTTGAAATAAAGAAATAAGTAGATTCACCTAATATTATTTACTAGTCTATTTATGCATGGGTATAATTATGCAGCTTCTGTGGATAATCTTTGGAGCGGAAACGGTAAGTATCTCTATACTTACTGAGGACGAAGCTGGTTGACTTTCCTATAATATATGTTTACTGCTTTATTTATTTGTTTGCGCATGTGATTTTACATATTTTCTATTTTAACTAAAATGGTTAATAACAAAGCGGGAGAGCAGCGAGGGGTGATGGCTGCCAGTGGAACCTTTGGCTTCCGTGACACTTAATAAATAAACGGGCTATGACCTTTGGCTCATAGTCTCCTGGGACCTTTGGATTCCAGTAACAAACAAATAAGCTCTAAGTGAGGGGAACCGTTGGCTTCCACAACACGCTAATCCAGACCGTTGGTTCCATCATGAGAGGAGTGCAAAAGATGATAACAAAACTCTGCATTTAAAACTGTCATATTACTACTGTATGGTTACATATATATTCGATATATGACTATGATTAGCTACCATGGATCATATATTGCGTATACATGTGATTACAAAGCCATATTTGCATTATGTTGCATTTATTAAATAAATCAGCATTTATTATATTATTGGAAACAGCGGACTCACATAGGGTATTTTGTGTTATTGTTTCTATATATATGTTGGTGCAGGTTTTATAGATGAAGATTAGAGCTTAAAAGATTTTAAAGCTAAGGACACATAGATTGTATTTTGTTTGTAGTCTTCTGTGTTTATAACCTTTTATGTTGAGAAGATTGCTAAAATTTCCATGTATTCTTTTGTGTCACTATTGACACTTGTTTCCATGTATTTATTCTAAGTATTTTAATGGATGTCTAGAAGTATTTCAGTTAGAAGCTCTGATGTGTTATTTAAAATCCAAGTCAGTTGGATATATTATATTCCACTGCCAAATCTTAACTTTGACAATATCGTAATGTGACGTGTTCAATGGAACCCTTTACCTTAGGGCCAACCCCTAAGATAGAGTTCAGTTATAGCGCAGCAACAGCACACTTACAATGGCTTGAGAGAGAACATATCAGCTTCAATAACCTCATAAAATAACTCTCTAAGCTCAGATGGAACTCAATACCGAATTCTTGCAGTTCTCAATGCCTAGGGGCTTCTATTTATAGGCTGAGGGGTCAATTGGGCGCTGCTGTGATAATTACGGATGCCGTCCGAACGGTGGACATGGGCCATTCGAACGGACAACTGTGCGATAGAAAATTCTAAGCTTTTCGCTGAAAATCTTTCCTGTTTGAGAGCCGCGTCCGGACGGTGAGGCACTATCGTCCAGACGGTCGCACGTCCGCTGCAAGTAATTTCCATATAAGGCTTCGCGCATCCAGACCAAGGGGGATGGTCGTCTGGACGGTTGATCTTCAACACGCAATTTCCATATCTGTTTAGAGCGCATCCGGACCATGCTGACAGACGTTCGGACGGTTGTATTTGAATTACAATTCTTGCCTTATGTATGAGCGTGTCCGGACGGGAACCACGTTGTCCGAATGGTTGTATCAATCTTCCCTTATTTGAACTTGGAAAATCTGAAGCTGATCGATCACTGGACGTCGTCCGGACGGGCTGCTGAAACGTCCGGATGGATGCAAGCTGGAATAGAAGCTTCAGGATACAGTGGAGGGTTCGGACGGAAATCCACGTCATCCTGATGAGTGATGCTTGGTCTGTCGGTCGTCCGGACGGAATGGCACATCGTTTGGACGGATGATGCTTTGGACAGATGAGTGTCTGGACGGGATGGCACGTCGTTCAGACGGCTGGCAGGGAACCGAAACCTCTGACTTGTAAAAACAGTGCAGAATCATCTGAAGCACTTCTGAATAGTGGAATCCTTGTGAAAAGCATCTTTACATACAAGTGATTTTGTCCAATCAGAATGAGGCCAATCACAAACTAACAATAGATATGCATGTCGATCTTGTAAAATAACTGATTACAATAGTTCTTTAGTTTTTACGAAGAACTAATATTTTTGAGTTAACTCTCAAAAATAAGTTAAAGTCTTTGAAAAGCAAGTTGAGAGCCCACGCTCTTGGTTATCACCAGTCATTCGTGAGAAAATCTGAAGGTTTGCCCAAAAAGCTAGGGAATGGTCGACTTCTTCAAGTAAGTAATTCTTGTTCTGTAGTTTAATTTTAAATAGCATAGTTCTTCACAAGTTCTTCTTAAAGTCGATCTTGGCATGATAATTTTTATTTTCTACTGCACAAACTTGTTTTTGGAAAACTATTCCAAACACCATACCGAGGACAGCTATGATCAATTTATATATATGTACAACATATCTTCTCTACATTAGAATATTAGTGTTTGTCACAAGAATTATGCTCCATAACTCTTCAAACTAAACTACTTTGTTTTAGGAATAATAGCAGAGGCAATACACATCGTTTGTTATTACTGACATTTAGGGTTTGTTATATTACCAGTTTCATAATGATTTATTTACTAAGTTATAGAATTACACAATTATTTCCTTTACTCGTTAAACACCTAGCTGTTTACGGTTTAACAGGTTGTCAATATTCAAGACGAATATTCACTAGGATGAAGACGCAAAGTGAATTTATTGTAGTAAAAGGTTTGGTTGTTTTGAGTTTGTTCTAGAAATAATATTTGAAACTCTGAGTCTATAATCAATGATACATTTGTGAATGATTAAAAATAAGTAAATCTATGATCATGATTTTTAGGTTTCCGCTTGTATTGACTCTGATAACATTATGGGTAATTCCACCAGACAATTACTAGTTAATTGATTTGGAAGAACCGCTAGTAACTCTCCAAGTTAAGTAAACATAATTACCTAATTTTGGGGGCGTTACAGTATGGTATCAGAGCATTCGGTTCTGTTGACCACAGAAGACGAAATGAGAATATGTAATGATCCGTATAGGTTTGATGTGAAAGACCATAGTATATGATAGAGTTAGGGTCCTTTTGTGTTTTATGACTTGATGGTTGAGCTGCAGTGTAGTACCCAAAATTATTAAATAGGATTAAGTATGTCTTAAAATTGGAAATTAAGATTTGACTTTTTTTGTGTTTATTGAACACCGAGTGATCGATCACAAACGATCATTATTCGCATCACAAACGTTAAAATGACATGGTGTACTATGTGTTAAAAGGTAAATCCGACGGCTTTGGTGTGTACATCAAATCGTACTAGAACGATCAAATCGTACAACGAACGTTTGCGTAACCCTAAATAGTACACGAATGTTTGACAGGTGGCAAATGATCTCATCCTTATCCTTTACTATTTCTCCCCTCTAAATACCTCACCCCCTTCGTCTATTTTGCGTATTTTCGGCCCTTTGAGGTGTTACTCTAGTGAGAGTGTGTGGGAGTGCTTTGGTGTGAGGAAGGAGTTTTGCTCTAAAGAGTTAACCTTATGATCAAAAGTTTATGATTATGTTATGATGGGCATTGGATCCAATGATTATTTTTTGACCGGCGCACCATGCTTGAATAAAAGTCACAGTTACGGCTTTGCTAGTAGCATAAGCCACGTGAGGTTGGACTTGGTCAAGATGCTAGTATATGATGGTATATGTACAAATTTGGGGCACCAGTGTTGTATTACAAGTCCACCGAGATATTTCCAACCCTGCCGAGAAGTGGTTAATTTTTTGGGTAGACCATATGATGTTGAAATATAACATGATCACTTTGTTATAACAGGTGTCAAAACATTTTTTGCACTTGTTTATAAGCATCTGTAAAAAATTGCATTCCACACAGGCTTACTGTAAAATATAGCAACTGATGTTTCAAAAGCAAAAAATAATTAAAATAGCAAACGACTTGAAAATTTCCAGTATAGATCCTGACATGTTAAAGACCATCTTCCAGGTCTTGAAACAATGTTATTGTCTTTGGAGATCCACCGAAAAAATCTGAATTTTACAAAAGAAAAACAACCAAACAAATTTCTATGAACTACTTTCTTTACCATGTTTTCTTTAAATTGGCTATGATACCACTTGTTGGGAATTGGTTTGCAAAAACAATATTGCACGGTGAAAAATAAAATTTCCAAATCCAAGAACGAATTTATGAAGAACAGGTGAATAAACACTTACTTGAATGTGTTTAAAAATAAATAGCCTTTCCTTGGCTATATAGGTAAGATTAAGCTCCTGACTCCTTGACTAAGAACGTGTGATGAACCTTCAGATCTTCTCACCAATGTCTGATGATAACCAAAAGAGTGGGCTCTCAACTTGCTCTTCAAAATTTTTACTTATTCTCGAGAGTTAACTCAAGAATATTAGTTCTTGGTAAAAACTATAGAACTGTAGCAAAATAGCTTATTTTTTAAGAGCTATAGGCATATCAATTCATAGGCTTTGATTAATACCTTGGCCCATGGCTAAATTAAATCAGCTTAGTAAGGGACCTAAAGGAAAAATAAAAACTAGCCAAAATAGTTCCTATTTAATTACAATTGATTCCACTAAACAATTGTAATTCCACTCTAGTTTATATATATATATAATATCAAAACAATTAATCCTTTAAATTTATTGAATTTTGACTTTTGGTTCCTTCATGAAATCTTCCATAGCAAAATTAAATTCAAGATACTGCCATTTAATTCTCTACCTCTTTCTCCTTGACTCCCCTAATTTTATATTTATTATTCTTGTACTCATGAAAGACTTATCACATGTACATTGTATTTCAGTATCTCATACCAAAATGGTCCGGCCAGAGATTAGAATAGTCCAATCCATAAAATCAATCTCAAGAGAAAATTTCTTATCCTTTTAATAAAGGACTTGGATTCCATCTTGAAAAAAGCTTTCTTACAATGTTAATTGCAATCACCCAACACATTGAGTATGTTGACCACCATTTTGATCTAACCCATAAATGCATCAAAGTGATATACACTTCAAATCTGAGTACACAATCATTTTAGGATTTAGAATCAATATCATAAGTAATACTGGGAGTATGAGTTTCCACTTCGTTAACAAAATATCTGTCTTCTTTAAATTTCGCATTTAGATATTTTGTTGCACACTTGATCACACACACACACGATAAATTAGGATTCTTTTATTTTTCAGTTGAAGACAAGCAGTGGGAGAATAGTTATCCCTAATGATGCTAGGTTCAGAAGAGGCATTCTTGATGAAGCTCATCAGACATGGTATATTGTTCACCCAGGCAACAACAAGATGTACCAGGATTTGAAGAAAAAGTTTTGGTGGTGTCGCATGAAGAGGGATATTGCGAAGTATGTTGCACAATGTCCTTCTTGTCGGCTTGTGAAAGCTGAACACCAAAGGCCAGCTGGGCAACTTCAGCCACTAGAAGTGCCTATGTGGAAATGGGTCCAAATTGTTATGTATTTTGTCGTTGGTCTACCAAAAGCGCCAAGCAAACAATATGCCATGTGGGTGATTGTAGACAGATTAACGAAGTGTGCCTGTTTCCTCCCCATCAAAATCACAGACTCAATGGACAAGCTAGCAAAGTTGTATGAGTGGGAGATTGTTAGGCTGCATGGAGTGTCTATCTCCATTGGGTTGGACCGTGATCCGCGGTTCACTTCAAAGTTTAGGAAAAGGTTGCAGAGTGCTATGGGGACTAAGCTTAATTTTAGCATCGCTTACCATCTGCAAACCATCGGCCAATCTGAAAGAACCATTCAAACACTCGAGGATAAGCTTAGGTTGTGCATGTTGGACTTTAAAGGAAGCTAGATACGCTACATGCCTTTAGTTGATTTGCCTACAACAACAGTTTTTAGGCAACTATTGGTATGGCACCATACGAAGTGTTATATGGGTGCAAGTGTTAATCGCCATGGTATTGGGATGACGTTTGAGAGAGACAATTGCTAGGGCCTGAATTGTTGCAAGATACAAAAGAAAAGGTTGCACTTATCCGGAAGCAAATGCTCACCGCTCAAAGCCGACAAAAGAATTATGTGGATAAGCATCGCTGCAAGCTTGAATTCCCAGTTGGTGACCTTGTATACCTCAAGGTGTCACCAATGTGGAATGTATGGCATTTTGGCAACAAAGGCAAGCTCAGTCCAAGGTATGTTGGACCGTTCCAAGTGCAGAAACGAGTGAGCCCTTTAGCATACCAGATCGAAATGCCTCCTAGTTTGGCGAGTGTTAATGATGTTTTCCACGTCTCTCAGCTTTGGAAATGTGTTCATGATCCTTCTTATGTGATAAGTTACAAGCCTCTTGATATTCAGCCAAATTTGACATATGAAGAGTTGCTCGTGCAAGCGTTGGATGGCAAAGAACAGCAGTTGAGAACCAAAACTATTCCTTTGGTGAAGATCTTATGGCAGAATCACGATGTTGAGGAAGCCTCACGGGAGCTTGAGCAACAGATGCGGGATCAATATCCCCACTTGTTCGAGTAAACCGAGGTATGAACACTTGATTCATACCATTTCTATATTATTCATTGAATAAAATGCATGTTTGCATGTATGTAAAGCAATTTAGCGTCCAAATTTCGAGGTCAAAATTTAATAAGGAGGGAGGGATGTTATGTCCAAGACATTACTTGTTTGTTTAAGATGTAAATTAGACTAAGAAATTGACTAGAGTTAGTAAAACGTCAAGAAATCACCTAGAAAACACTTAGAAAGTCCAAAAATGAAGTTTTTGAATGTCGTGTCCAGATGGAAGACACTAGGGGCAAACATTTACTCCTTGGAGTAGGCGTCTAGACGGCCACAACACCCATCCAGCGGCAGCCACAGAGACTAAAGTTTTGCAGCGCAGAATGAGCGCATCCGGATAGCCACTTACTATGTCTAGATGGCACGCAATTCAAGTGCGGAAATCTGTATTTTTGGCTCATTTCTTTCGATTTTCTTCACCTTCTTCATGGTTTATCTTAGGGTTTTGAAAGAAAACCTTCTACCCACGAAAATCTAAGCCTCATAGCTCAAATCTAGCTTCAAAAATGTGATCTACGCTTTGACCGATTGGTTTGAAGTAAATTTCTAAACTCTTATCTTTTGAGATTTATGCATAAGACATGATAAGAATCGAGGCAAGCCTCTAACATTGTACAAACGGACATGTCTGTGAGGGCAAGCCCTCGATGTTGAGAACAAAGTCTTAAAAACTTTATGAAGAACAAGTCCTTAGAAGGAGTGAGTTGCAAGCTCTCACTACCTCGGGGCAAGCCCCATAGTGTTGAATAAGTGTACACAAAAGGATATCATTAAAGCCGTCGGGACAAGTCCCAAGAGTGAAAGAATGATATACATGAGCATGCATAACAATGTTTTATGTGATGTTTTAAGATGTTTTCATGACTATATGTAGTAGATTTCATGCTAGACGTATTTATATGCCTAGGAGATTTAATGAAGCTGCACATATGTATATGTTTACCAGTAGTCTACATATGTTTTAAAGGCATTGAGCTTCAATGTGCATAGATGCTTACGTTGCCCAAACTTGGAAATGCATGAGTCTTTTGATAGCCAAGCAAGATGCATTAAGCTTCAATGTACTTTGATATATGCGTTGCCCAAACTTGCAAATGCATGAGTCTCTATATAGCTAAGGAAGATGCATTAAGCTTCAATGTACTTAGATACTTGCGTTAACTAAGCCTTGAATTGCTGGTGTCTTTGTATAGTTAGGCAAGATGCCAATCGTTTTCTAGCTTAGACGTACTTGTATACTAGAGCTCACCAAGTAGGAATGCTCATGTGCATGTGTGGCTGAGCTACAGAGAATAAAAGTAATATGTTGTAGATGGGATTGTATGTCTACTATTCCAAGTGGTAGATTGAAATACTCATATACACCCATAGCTGCATAGTATGCTATCATGTGTTTCTAAAATATCAGTGTTTACTTTATTAGGTACGATATGTTTTTGGGGGAAGGATTTTTATAACTAAAAATGGTAGCTGTTATTGTAATTGAATGATAAAAGGAAAGGTCGGTTCTATGTGAAAACATAGTGAGTTTTATACTACTGAGACCTCAGTTTGTATTGCTGAGGTGATGAACTCATACTTTCACCTGTATGAATGTGGACAAAATCACTTTCATGTACTGATGATGCTTTTGACAGGGGTTCAGTATTTTCAGAGTTTTCATTTTTAAAGATATTTGATAAGTGTTGAATGTTATACATTCAAGCCCCTTAATTTACATATGTTAAGCTCTTAGTTTTGTTATAATTTGATGTTTTGTGTTGTTTTTGTGTTTTCTTGTATTTTATAGGTTTTAGAAGAAAAACCGATCAAATTCCAAGATTATAATGAAGTCAGCAAACTCACTTTTGGATAGATTCAAACTCCAAATCAATTTTGAATTTCAGGAAAGAGAAGTTGGCAAAAATTCGTTATCTTTGGAAAGAATCTAGAATGAGCATGTCTCAGTAATTTAATCATATCTTTCGGCTCAAGTATCATATTGCAACAAAATTGGTGGCGTTAGAAAGCTAATAAGAAAGGCAATAAATATGTCAGAAATAAGTTTTTCCTAATTCGGACGTTTTCCATGCCAAAATCTCCCCGCAATAAAAGACCGCAAATCTGTACGAATTTCGGAATCCTTTTCCTACTTGGATAGAAATTTCAGAAAATGAGAAAACTTGTAACTATTCTTTTTGGACTAGAAAACCTACTTAGAATTGTAATAGGAATTCTAGAGCTTCTAAAGCTTCTCTAATCCCTATAAATAGGACTCTAGCCTTTGAAGAAAGACACAGAAGCTTTGAGGAAGAATCAAAGACTACATTAAGGAGGTTCTTTCTAGTTTTTATTTTCTTCCTTTATTTATTTTCTGTATGTATATAATTTTAGTTTATATTAGTTGTAACTAATACTTTAGTTAGGGCTCGATTGAAGCCCTAATCATGTCTTTTTAAGTTTTTCAATTTGCCTTGCTACAATTTATATATTGATGCTTAACTTGATTAATTCTAGTTTCTTGAATTCCTCGCATGTTTATGTTTAGCTAGCATATTCTTGTGGTATGGATTTGTTATTTATGTCAATTTGGATGACCGAGTCCTGGGCATAATAGAGTAACGGAAGAACCCCGACACAGGTTCTTGGATTAATCAATATAAAGACAACTGGAATAGATACCATATTTCAATCTGAGTGTGTTTACCGATTTCCATAGATTTATGCTTTCTTGAAGAACAACTTAGTAGATACCATGCTAAATCCTTCAAGGAAGAAAAGAGTTAGAGTAGATACCATGCCTAACTCGTTGTTTAGGGAAATCAATAGCTTTAGGAGAAGATACCATTTCCTTGTGGCTGGTAAGCATTAAGCATCATGTTATGATTGTAGTATTGTGCATATTGCAAATCTTATTTGAGTATGATTAGTGGTGGATATCGAAGCCCTACCTTTTCTTCATAGTATTTTTAATTCAATCTTTTATCCTGTCTTATTCAACATATCGCTTTTAGGAATTTCTCTTTAAAGACAATTTATACCAATCCTCGTGGGAATGATCTCGTATTTGCCTGCTATACTATTGTTTTGATCTTGTGCACTTGCGAGTAAAACGTACAAGTATTTGCCTATTTATTTAGGTAGATATTTGCACAACAATATTCTTCTAGAAGATTCTGTACATATTCCAAGTTAGAAAAATCGGATCCCTTCAATCCGTCCGGATGACATGATATTCTGTCCGGATGCTGAACTGCCCAAGCATCATTCCTCCGGCCGACGAGAACTTTCCGTCCGGATCTTCCTATGTGTCAAGAAGCTTCGAACTATTCTAAGCTGCATCCGTCCAAACATCTCAAAAACACGTTCGAACACCGTTTAGTGTTTGACCAGCAATGAGATTTCTTTCCAAAACACAGATATGGGAAGACAGCTGCAACCCTTCAGATGATGTGTGTTCCGGTCCGAACACTCTCCTTCATAAGGCAAGTCGTGCATTCAACGTTCAACCATCTGGACGCCAGTCCTCATAGTTTGGACGCTCAAGCTTTATATATGGAAATTGTGTGCATCAGTTTAACCGTCAGGACGTCAGCCTTCATGGTCCGGAAGCTCCAAGCCTTGATATGAAAATTACGTGCAGCTAAAGTGCAACCGTCCAGACGCAGCTCAATTTAGGAAAAAATTTAAGAGAATTTGGAAAGCCGATCGCACAGTTGTTTGTCCGGACGCCATATGTTTACCTTCTTGACAGCACCTAGGAAAACCTAATTAAAAGCGATTTAGGTCTTCTGTAGCCTATAAATAGAGGCCCCTAGGCACGTTGATTGTAAGAATTCGGTAGTGAATTCCGTAGAGCTTAAAGAGAACATTGTAAGAGTTATTGTGCTGATCTGCTCACTCTTAAGTCGTTGCCAAGTGTTGTTGCTATGCTAAACTGAAGTCTATCTTAGGGGTTGGCCCTAAGGTAAAGGATTTCATTGAAGACCCCTTCAAGTAGGTGACTTGGTTGGGAAGCGTTCATTTTGGGTTACACGTCAGAGTGTTAAATACGATCGCTGCATCGGGTATGTGAGTGTTACTGTCTATGTACTAGCTTTGTCTTCTAAATAGTGGATATCCTAAGTTTTTCTGCCCCAGAGTGGTTTTTCTCTTAATTGAGTTTTCACTCCGTCAACAAAATATCTATCTCTTTATTTTCCGCATTGTGATATTTTGTTGCACACTATTGCACACACTTGATAAATTAGAAGTCCTATATTTTTCAATTGGTATCAGAACGGGTACACTCCGTTTAAAGGATTTATTTCCTGAGTGTGATCCTCATCTTTTGTGACTTTTATTTTTTTATTACACCTTTTATCATGAATTCTTCTCAATTATCGAATGAGAATTCTGATATTAGGCTCTTTAAGGTTTTTGATAAATTGAAGAATGCTAAAAATTCTAAAGTTTCACATAAAGAGCTTAAAAAGGTGAAGCAAGAAAAAGAGTCTTTGATTGTTCAATTATCTTAATCACATGTTTTGGTTGACTCTTTGAAGTCTGAGAATACCATACTATTTGACTTTATTGATTCACTTGAGAATAAATTGGAAAAATTCTCTAGTGATATTTTGAAAAGTATGCTTTGTATTCATTCAGATATTTCTAACAAGCTTGATTTAATTGCTAATGATTTAAGTACTTCTACTTCACATGCGTCTGATTCTGAATTAGATTCTGTTGATATTAAGCCTGTGATAACAGATGCAGCTTGTTCTGAAAATTCTTGCTTAAATAACTGTGTGAAGCCTAACTCCAAGGATTCGGGAACACAAGGTAAGTTTGTTTCGATTTGTCATCATTGTGGGAAGGTTGGTCATATTAGACCAAAGTGTTATCTGTTAAAATTTCATAGACCTTGGAAGAAGCAGGAGGATTCCAAAAAGGGCTTTATTGAGAAAACCTCTTCAGATAAATATGTCCCTCCCCATAAGAGGCATATATATCAAAGAGATCAGGACTTTGTTATTTGTAAAATTACTAATCTTAAATTTGCAGAGTCTTTCAAGAAGCATTTTAGCAAACGAAGTCAGCCTACCTGCTATCATTGTGGTGTCTTTGGACACATCCGGCCACAATGTCCTCAGATCCGACATCAATAGCCTTGGATCAGGAAAACAGAGCAAAAGACAGGTAAGTCTAGATCTAAACCTTCCAAGCCTCATCATGCTAACCTTGTCGTGTGCTCAAGCTCACCTTGCTGTGGGTTCATGCTGGTGGCCTGATTGTGTGCGTTGACACCCTAAGCTCAAGCTTAGCATGTCCTTGCAGATTTTCAGGATTTTTCCTTAAGGTCCTAAGAATGTTGTTAACATAAAAACAATGCAAAACATCATATCATAAATAAACTAAGGGCCTAACATATGCGGAAGTTAAGGGGCTTGAATGTGCAACATTCGGCGCTTATCAGGCAATAATCTGGCTTGTTAGACAATGCTTTCATGCTGCTACCTCCTACGTGGGCAGTGTGTGTGTGTGTGTGCTCGAGATTCTTATGGGCGTGGTCTACCAAATCCTCCACCACTGATTGCTTCCCTTTAATCTTTTGAGCCATTTCCTGGACCATCTTCTCATATTTGACCTTTACATCCTTAACAATCGCATTGAAGTCATTTCGCTCCTCATGACTATTAACTTGATGCAAATCGCGCCTTGGATCCCGATCTTCATGATGCAGCACACTACTGTACCATTTCCTCTCACTTTCTTCTTCTTCTTCTTCTTCTTGGTTTTCCTTCTAATTTTTAATAAGCACTTGACGCCTTGTGTTACTCAAAACTCAGAGTAAGAGCTTTTTCGTTTTGCGACATAAGGTTCTCGACATTCAGAGACATTTGCATTTGGGTGATTAGAAGTCATGGGCATTCCATCTCTTCTACAAACTCGGCCTCTAGGAAGTGCTCTAACGGTCAGGCCTCAATCTTGGGCTCTTGTATTTTAGGCTCTTCCTCCTTGTTGTATTGTCTGATTCCATGTGCTTCTTGATCTAGTGTTCACCATTATGGATTTTGTCTAGAAACAAATAGTCGTTTCCCATAGATGGCACAAAACAATTAGAACAGTTTTTCAGTTGGATGAACACCAGGTTAATCAGCACCTGCAAAAGAGAAAACCAATGAGCACAAGAGCTTGCCTGGGTGTGTCGGCGAGGGTTAGCTCTGATGCCTAAGTCATTCAATTGTTTTAAGAAAATAGTGACCCAAGTATGCGAGAGTTTTTAGCTAGGGAGCAAAAAGTCCCTATACCTAGTTGGAGTTAGCTTTTTATAGTGGTTGATTATAATCGTTGAGCCTTGATTTGTGGTCCCCTTGGATTGTGGGATTGAGACTTGAAATATGAGAATTTGTTCCCTTAAAATATGGGAGATAGTGGGAGTGTAGCGCCCCAGATTTTAAGACATAAAATATAATGTCTTAAATTAGATTTAAGATCTAAGAATAAGGCAAAAGAATAAATATTCATTGATTAAAAAAAATGTTTACAGCTTAAATTCAATATAAGTTCAAACGGACCTTAAACTTTGGAATGACAGAAACAGGGCCAAACGAACTCTGTTTTGGTCAATTCAAAAACCGTTATGCTCACAATAGAAATATCTACCATATACTAAAATTTGATTAAAAGTCAACCGGTTGACTTTTTGGATTTATAGTTGACTATTTAGGTGCCAAGTGGCACTTTTGGTTGAACTTTGACCTCTAAATTTAGGCTTGATAAATATGTTTTTATGACTTATAATTACTCAATATAGTATATATAAAGTTTATACTTGAATTTTGTGAAGTCAAAATTCAATTTGGTAACAGTTGAGTTTTTGGCCAAAACCGGTGCCTAATTAATCCAACTGTAGAGTTTTTAGCAGAAATGAGTTAAAAACTCAACATTAGTTGGCCCTAACTCCCTCCAGATCTGCATTTTCGTATTAAACCCTCTTAGTGGCCAGCCATCATGTGTGTGTGAGAGAGAGAGTTGGCTTGAATTCCATTTCTTTAATCATAATGCAAAATGCACTACCTTAGTAATGATGAAACCCATGTACCTTGGAGATAAGGCTAAGATGCATCAACTCCCATCCATTGGATCAAAATGTGTCTACTTGATCCTAACCATTCATTCTCTTATAAATAGAACCAAGATGCAATACCCATTAAGCTTCACTCACACACACACCTACGGCCAAGAGAGAAAATTATGAGATTTGTGTAGTTTTGTGTGGTTCAAGGCTTGAAGTGTGTGCTAGGAAGTGTTTTAGTAAGCTTCCAATCATTAGTTTCATTAACTTTATGGTATAGGTTTTGATTTCATTACTTGTTTTATGAGTTGTTTAAAGACACAATAAGCTTAAGAGATAAAAGAATTAAAATAAAAAGTAATATAACTGCTTTAATATTTTACTATCCTCATGATTTTCATGAGTTGATCATATTTATATTCCCTTTTACATTTCATTGTCCTCATGATTTTCATGAGTTGATCATATTTATATTTCTTTTTTTACATTTCATTGCCCTCATGAATGTTCATGAGTTGATCGTATTTATATTTCCTTTTATATTTCATTGTCCTCATGACTTTGATGAGTTAATCGTATTTACTCTTATTGTCCTTATGATATATTTTAATCCTTCAAGTTCATATTTGGTGGTATTGGTCATATAGCCTCGTCACCAAATCATAAACCAAGGTTTTAAGATTGTCATAAGTGATCGTCTCAAACATAATGAAGTGATGGATGATAATAAATATAAAGAGAAGAGGTCTATAAACAATGATTTGTTTGTTAGATAATTGATATATATATGGATGGATTTAGGTGCAGAAAAGAAGATTAAGAAACTACAATAAGGAGTCTAAGTATTTATTACTTACTAAGGGTGATGCTAAATTTCCATGATGTTGTGGTTTCTGCTTTATTTAAACATTTGCGAATGTTAAGTTTGCATATTTTGTTATTTTAATTAATGAATTTATTTATAAAAGAGTTGGGAGTGACGTCTCCCAACGGAACAAGGAGTGACGTCTGCCTGTGCCCAAATTATTAATAAAGAACAGAGTAGGGAGTGACGTCTCCTTAGAACTCGCTAAACGGGAATGACGTTTCCTATTATTCGCTAAACGAGAGTGACGTCTTCTATAACACGTTAGACAGGAGTTTTGTCTCCTAATACTCATTAGACAAGAGTTTTGTCTCCTAGATTTTATATACTGGAGTTACGTCTCCATTTGATGAATGCAAGAAGAAAATGGTTATTTAAATAAATAAGACTGTGCATATAAAACTGTCATTTTATTATGTCATTGCATTGTGTTCTTTATTTTTAATTAAATCAGTAATGATATCATTATTGAAAACAGTGGACTCACTAGGTATTTTTGTATTATTGTTTCCTTCTGTATTATATTTTAATACAAGTTACGAAGAAGGGGAGTATCAGGATTGTCCAAACCTTTAGGTGATCTTGATAGCAATGTTTAAGGCTAGGATGCCTCTCACTTTTGTGGACTACCATGTATAATCCATTATTATTATTTTATTTCGAAAACGATATTTATATGTTTATTGATATGTAATAATGATACTCTGAGTGATTTGATTGTAAATTATTTGTGCCATACATGGCACAAATAATATTTTTAATGTGTAATCATCCAATTACACTCTTTCTATATATTTTGAAGTATTTTTGTTAGAAGCTTTGATGTGTTATCATTAGAAAAAAAATATTCCGCTGCCAATTTATAACTGATAATGTCGTAATGTCACGTGGAAATCAAAATTTTCACTTACGCCTTTTTGCAAAGGGCGGGGCGTTACAGGGAGTGGATCTCAGAATGTATGCGATCTTGGGAGTGAATCCCTAGATACTCTGGATCATAGGGGTGGATCCTGGATTCGTTGTGTAGTCTTATCTCTTGTTGAAAATAATTTATTGACTTCTAATTTAAACCGTGTGTTTGTGTGCAAACAAATATCTTAAATGCGGAATTTAAATGAGACAAGATATTTGTTACCAAGTGGAAACTCTATGAACAGAAAAAACCACTCTAGGGCAGCCAAACCCAGGAAATCCACTATCCAAAAACAAAGCTAGTTACAAGACACTCGTACTCACATAACCCTATGCAGTAGTCATACCTTTAACTCTGGCGTGTAGCCCAACACGAACGCTTCCCAACAAGATCTTCCACCTGAAGGGGTTTTTGATGGATTCCTTCATCTTAGGGCCGACCCCTAAGATAGACTTCACACGAACACTTGAGCACACACTGGCAATGGCTTGAGAGCTAGCGGATCTTTGTTTCTCCCTAAACACCCTCTCAAAGCACTATGGAATTCACCACCGAATTCTGTACAAAATAGAAACCTAGTTCCCTCTATTTCTAGGCTTAAAGAGACCTCAAAAGCTGCTGAGATTCAAACTCTGTCTGTCGAGCGTCTGGACAGATTTCTGCGATATCCTTCAGTAACAGCGCAATTCTATCCTTATTAGGTTTGCGTCCGAATGGCTTAACCGAGTGTCTAGACGGCCTTCGCTAAATCCTTTCCGTGTTCGAATGGAAATCTGGAGTTATCTAAATTATTGGATACTGTCCGGACATGTTGTCGAGTCATCCGAATGGCTTGTAGAGACTTCCCAAACAGTATCGACTTTTGAAATACACTCCTTGTTGAATATTGATTGACTTAGCGTCCGGACAGTGTTGCTCTGACGACCGGACGTCTTCAATGTTTATCTGTAAGACACTGTGGGGCGTCCGGACGTCTTCAAAGGCCCGTCCGAACGGTTGCACAGGAACAGGGGAACATGCTAATTTGACTTGTTTTTTGCAATGGACCTTCATGTATATCTTCTAGAAGCTTGTGAACAGTAAATGTCTGAATATATGAAGATTTTATTTGAAAACCGACTGTCCTGTTAAAACACAACCATTACATAAAGTGTTTTTGTTTTAATCAGAATGTAGCCAATTAAGATACTAACAAACTCCCCCTTTGGCCATTCTGGGACAAAAACACTTGACTGGTTTGGAAATACATTTCCGGTCGAAATACCAAATACAACCAAAAATACTACCCCTTTTTGTCACACAATGACAAAGGGTAAACAGAGTGTTGAATAAAACCAGACGTGTTTTAAAATGTTAGCATAAAAATAATTTGTTCCATAACCAAAAATAAAGCTAAACATAACAAACATAAAACTCAATCATCATCATCATTCTGCTTGGGATGATGATAGCTAAGACACTCTTTGATGTCAATCTGGCTTTGCTCAACACGCTCCCCAATAAGATTTACTTCCCGCTGAAGAGCTGACGTGGAAGTCATAAGCTGTACAAAAGCAGCCTCAATGTCAAAGGTGGGAGGCACAGCCTGTAATGATGATGATGCAGCTGCTGTGGGGAGATTTGGTGGAGGCTGAGGAACAGTGCCTTAAGCCTCGTGCCGCAATTAGGCATTGGACTTCATGAGAGTCTGGATGCCAAGAGGATATGGGATCCGTGAGCGGGGCTTAGAGTCTGAAAAATCTGTCACAACCTGCAGACAGATTTGAGTAATCGAACACCCAAAAGAGAGACTCTTGTTCTTCTCATCTCAAACCTTAAGCATTGTGTGGAAGATGTGCTTGCACAGGCAAAATTGAGTCCACAACACTATGGCATACAGAAGGGTGGCCTTCTTGAGAGTCAGCTCACTCCGACGAGCTTGAGGCCAGATGTTTGTTACCACAATTTTTGCTAGAAATCAGTGCATAGGAGCAAAGACACCGATGTTGATTTGGGAGTGGGACTTGTCCTCACGCTGTGGTCTTGTCCCAAAGAAGTCATGAAGAAAATCAATGTTGGGAGCCTCATCAGAAAACGGAGCTCTGGAGACTGCCAGAACAGGGACCTCGATCACAGAACTGATAAGCTGGGGGTCGATCAGAAGAGTCTGGCCTCTGACCATAGTCTGCATGATCAGTCCACGATCATCATCCTGAATGACAATCATATGTCCATAAAATTCCCGCACCAGTCTGGGAAAGGCCTGGCAGGCACAATTGTAAAGGTACTCCTAGTTGTTCTCCAGGAGCATCTGAGCAATAGGAAGAAGAACGGGGTCTCACAGATCTGCGCGGAGAAGATTCCGCTCAGATAGGACCTGTCGTGATTGCATACGATGCAATTTGTCAGCAACTGATTCCTCAATTTTTTGTCTGACTCGGGGAGGAGAATCGCCGGAAGACATAATATCTGGACTAAAAAAAAACACAAATTCATGAAAGCATTAATTCCTGTTAGTCCAAAAACAAATTGGGCATTATAACGACTGTAAAATGGACTATCCCATAATTTACAACATCAAGAAATACAACCCAAACAACACATAGAAAACAAATATGCAAAATCTCAACTCAAATAATGACATTTTGAGTAATAATATATATTAAACTCAAAAAAAAAAAAAAAAAACTCAAAAACAAACTTATTTTAAGCATGGAAACTTAAAAAAATTAGTAGAAGAGTATAAATACATACTTGGGGAGAAGATAAAATTCAAAGACGACACATGCACGTGAGGACTAAACATAAAAAGCTTAAGAAAAACGCATAAGACGACAAAAAAACACAAAAGGAGGCAAAAAAGTGAGCTTCGGCGCGGGGATAATGCGATTTAACCTTACAGGGTTCACCGTCCGGACAGAAGTTAAGTGACGTCCGGACGTAGTGCTACGTAGAGGTCGCAAAAACATGGTTGTCCGGACAACCATAAATACCATCCAGACATACAGGATCACCGTCCGGACATCCCAACACATCATCCGGACGCTTCACACAAAAAATCTGAAAAAGAGAGGAAAAAGAGCAGAAAAATATTTCCCAAATAATTTCCAGAGCATGCATGTATAAAACACTGATATCTTAGTTCAATTAGCATTTTAAAAAGTCCAAGATATAATTGAGAGTTATGTTTTAATCACCACAAGAATTTCCCTGCAGAAAGACATTTTTTCAATAGAAAACTTAACTTAAGCAATGCGTTTGTGTGTGAAGGCTTTCTCAAAAAGGTAAGAAGTATGTTGATATGACTTAAAACACCTGGATTTTTCAAAGATGAGAGAAAATCAATGTTAGATCAGTCAAAAGTCAAACCTTATTATGCTAGGGCCTAGTTACCCTCATCTGATACACTCCCCCTAAGATGCAGCACTTTTCTTTTACTATGTCCTTTAGTGACCGTCTATTTCCACAATGATGCGGTCACTGACTCTTTCTTTAGGGACAAGATCAAGAATAGATTTAGCATAAGCAGTGGATCTTTTCATTTATCCATGTTTATTCAGTTTTGAATGCCTTTTATCTCTTAGTGCTGCAACCTAGAAAGAATGCCAGAATTTATGGGTTCTAGGTTCAACTAGCGAGTTGGTCAATTTGACCATCTTGGCAAAGCAAAATCTCTCCCATTTTAAAAAAAATAAACTATTTGTCATCGCAAGAGAAAAGCAACTATATAGTATGGATGCTACTGGGGAACTTCGCAGATATATAAGAAAACTCTCAGTTATATAAAGGCAAATGAACAAATGCATCATAAACTGAGACATCAGTTAAACATACATAAGATATCTGGAAGTTATAAAACAATAAATCTCTGCATCCTTCTAAGCGCACCCCCCCCCCCTTTTTTAAAAAAAAAAAAAAAACAAACATACTTTCAAAATAAAGAGAGTAGGGTTGACCAAGCATGTATGGTAAAAACAAACCTGGCCTCAGGGAGAGAGGTTTGAGAGTAACAAGATAGAAAAACACCAACCGCTCAACGTGCTTTTACTATCATCCCTATTTAATACCTATAGAATTTCCTCAAGACAACCCAAAAGGGAATATAGGGATATAAAAGATGGTTCCATAACAACATGAAAAGTATTTATAAGATGATAAAATGAAGTAAACTATGCAAGTGTACCTGTCATGCTCTAGGATTTAAGAACCAAAATCCTAGGCATGTGTGACCTTACCTACTAGGTAGGTTTGCTCCCCCTCGGGGAGCGAGTGTCCTCTTCCTTGTCCTGTCCTTCCTTCTGAAGCTGTAGAGCCAGAAATCTGACCAGATCTTGCATGAAAGTATTGGCGGAAGTTGTTCCTTCATTGGAGATTTCCCTTGCTGTAGTTTTCTTGGGGACCCTAGTCTTTTTCGCCTGAGTAGGCTTCTGCAGCTGTTGATGCCTTGGAGCATGATTTCTAAGGGGAGATCTATGTTGCCTGGGTGACTTAGGTGGAGGATACTTAGGTCTGACATGACTGCTAATTCCACATTGGTGACACATGGGAGTTTTTGGAGCCTGCCACTTTTTCTTCTGCTGAACTTGCCAATGTGGGCACTTAGGTCTGATGTGCCCTAGCTTGCCATAGTGATGGCATGTGGGAGGCTTTTTCTTGATAGGCAGCTTGAACAGAGGTTGAGTGTTGACAGGAACTTCTCCTTCCATAACAACTTTTCCCTTATCCACTCTTAGGGGTGGAGATTCGGGAATAACTGGCTTCACAAAAACGGTCTTGGAGGTAGAAGGAGTATAAGAAGTAGGAACATACCCGAGTCTGGTCTTGTTAGTTGGACACTTCTGAATGGAGAGCATGCTAGTGAGCTTCTCGTCTGAGACTCTCTCTAGTTGTAACTGTGTCTCCAGTAGCCTCTCTTCTAAATCATTGATCTTTATTGAAAGTTACTGGACTTCTAACAAGTGTGTGTGAACAGTGTGCAACAAAATATTAAATGCGGAATTAAAGGAGACAAATATTTTGTTGTCGAAGTGGAAACTCAATTAAGAGAAAAACCACTCCGGGGTAACCAACCCAGGATATCCACTATTCAGAAGACAAAGCTAGATACAAAACAGTAACACTCACATACCCCTGATGCAGTGGTCGTACCTTGCTCTCTAACGTGTAACCCAACTGAACGCCTCCCAACCAGGTCTCCTACCTGAAGGGGTCTTCAATGGAATCCTTTACTTTAGGGCCAACCCCTAAGATAGACTTCACAGCTGATCAAATCACACACTGGCAAAGCTAGAGAGCTAGCATATCTTCAATATCTCCCTAAACACCCTCTCTAAGCTGTAGAGAATTCACCACCGCATTCTGTATTGAAAGCATGCCTCAAGCCTCTTATTTATAGGCTTTGGAAACCCAAAATCAAGTAAAAAACATAGTCTATGGCACGCGCGTCCAGACTGGAGCCTTGGCCGTCCGGACGGGCAACATTTTCCTGGTCTGAAAAGTAATTATGGAATTTTCCACAGGCCCGTCCGGACGCAAGATATTTCCGTTCGGACGGATGCCATCTGGACGCTTCTAGTGGCCTTCCGGACGCTTCTAGTGTCCATCCGGATGCTTAATTTACAGTATTTTTCGTTAGCTTTCCAACAAAGCCAATTTTGTCCCAATCCGATATTTGAGTAAAACTTTATGATCAAAATACCAGAGGACGTCCGGACGGTGTTGCCCTAGCATCCGGACGGTTGCACTTCAGCTGCACGCAATTTCCATAATAAGGCATTGGAGCGTTCGGACCATGAATATTGTCATCCAGACGGTTGAATTGATGCACGCAATTTCAATATATAAAACTCAAGTGTTCAGACTGATTAGTACCAAAAAGTGTATATTTGGACCCCTTAATTTACATTAGTTAAACCTTTAGCTTTATTACTTTCTGATGTTTTGTTTAGTTTTGGTGATTTTACGTTTTTGTAGGACATAAAGAGAAAAATAGTTATTTTCAAGTGAAAATGCATAAAAGCTGGAGATTTGGAATTGCTGTGAAGTCGATCGATCGAATCTCAAGTTTGATCGATCGAAATTTTCCCGATGTCGATCGATCGATTATAAAATCGATCGATCGAATTTATGCGGAGCTGGAATTTCAGAAACCCTAGATAACTCTATAAATACCATTCTTTTCTCATTTTCAGACGGAGAGCCGCAGAGGAGGCCGCTTAGGAGTGCCCTAGGGCCGATTTCACTGTATCTTAGGGTTTTTGGGTCGATTTTGACCTAGAACTTCAATCTTTTGTAAGTTTATTCGTTTTTAATGCATTCTTGTAGTTTATTTATGCTTTCTTTGTTCATGTCTAGCTAATACTTTCATCTAGGGTTGAGGATGAAACCTCACCAGTGAATAGAAACTGAGTTTCATGCTTGTTTATGCTATTTGAGTTTATGGGCTTGATTTCTCATTGTTCTACTCCGATTTTTGACATTATTATTGGATATCTCTTGTGATTTCCGGATACAAGTGATGATTTGATATAGTTTCATTAAATTGATGGCTTGGGTTTTCATGTATGTTGGATATTCATTTGTGTTTCATTCTATTGATACATTTGATGATTTAGTTGAAACTAGATATCTTTTGTGATTTGTGGAAGAATGGATTTATTGAATGATTTAAACTAATTTTTGAAGCAAGGTAGAACATACCTAAGATTGGTTTGAAAGAATTCGAAATGTGTGTGATGAGCATGAGATTAGGTTGTTGTGATTTGGTAAGTGTGGATTCCGAAACCTTCGACCCCTTTATTTTCATTTATTTTGTTTATGTTTTCTTTTGTTAAAAATCCCTAAATTTGGAACTAGGTTAAAATAGGATTAGTTTAAATAGAAATTAATTTTCGCAACACAATTCCCTGTGGGATCGACCTCGCACTTGCATAACGCTATATTGCAAACGATTCGTGCACTTGCGTGTATTATAATTTGCACAACACGGACCATGAAGGCTCACGACCGGACGGTTGAACGTTGGATGCACGACTTTCCTTATGGAGGACATCGTTCGGACGGGATGACACATTGTCCGGACGGTTGCAGCCGTCTTCCCATAACTGTGTCTTGAGTTAGAAACCTAAATGCTTGTCAAACACTGAATGGCATCCGGACGGTATAGCCACGTCGTCTGGATGGATGCACTGGAACACTGGGATCTTCTCGAACTCTGAAGAGCGTTCGGACGGATGCAAACTTGAACTGTTGGAAGCTTTTAGACACTGATGGGCGTCCGGACAGAAAGTTCTCGTCGTCCGGATGGCTGGCAGGGAATTGAATTTTCTGACTTGCAAATTGTGTAGAATCTTCTAGAAGCTCTTCTAAATAGTTGAATCCCTGTTAAACAGCATCATTACAATGAAGTGATTTTGTCCAACAGAATGTAGCCAATTACAAACCAACATTTATAAGCATAGAGGTCTTCTCAGTCCTAAGGTTGTTCAGCTCTAGTACCTGCTGCTTGTATTTCTCCCTCAGCTTTAGGAATTCTACATATTGAAGTTGATAGGCTGACTGCATATCTTCTTCTTCACTATTCTCAAAATAAGTGGACTGAGAATCCTCCTTATCTTCATATGGGGAAACAAATGCCAGGAATTTTTCTTCCTCAGGAGCTTCTTCTTCTTTCTCAAACTCATCACTGAGAGTTGCATTAAAGGCTTTCCCTCTTTGTTTCTTCAAATTGCACATTCAGTCCTGATGTGCCCAAAACCTGAACATTCGAAGCACTGGGGACCCCTCGGATCTTTCTTTTCTGCTTCTTCTGTATCAGTTGTATGAGGAGCCTTTCTTAATCTGTCAGAGAACTACTTATTGAATTTATTGTTCTTCATAAAGCGCTCGAAGTTCTTGGCTAACATTGCCACTGTATCTTCATCAACATCTGAGTCTTCGTCAGATGAGACTATGAATTTCTTCTTGGATGCCTTAGATGCTTTGAGGGCAATTGTCTTTGCCTTTCTGATCGGAGGTAAGGAGTATTCGTATGTCTGAAGAGATCCTACCAGCTCTTCAATCTTCATCTCCTCCAGATCTTTGCTTTCTTCTATTATTGTCACCTTAATCCTGAAACGTTCAGGCATAGATCTTAGTATCTTTCGGATGAGTTTTTCATCCGAGATTCGCTTCCCAAGACTCACCATCGAGTTTCTTAGGTTGCTAATCTTAGTGTAGAACTCTCTGAATGTCTCATCTTCTAGCATTTTAATTTCTTCAAATTTAGAAATCAACATTTGAAGTTTGATAGATTTTACTAGTTTTGTGCCTTCATATGTTGTTTCTAGAATTTGCCATGCATCTTTAGCAATTTCACAATTTGAAATTCTTGCGAATTCAGATGGTGAAAGTGCTTGACATAATGCATGGAGGGCTTTATCATTGGAAAGCCTTGCGCTTGTTTGAACAACAGTAATTTCGTCTGTTTCTTCTGGTTTAATCGAACCAGTTTCAACAATTTTCCAGACGTCAATAGATTTTAAAAATAAGCGCATTCAGGCTTTCCAATAGCCATAGTTCGTCCTATCAAAGGACGAAACAGAATTAAGATTTTGAGACATACTAATCAAAAACATAAGTCAAAAGGATACACTCAAGAATTAAATCTTAAAAACAGAGTGTACCAAGCTTTGATACCAATTGAAAATAATTTATTGACTTCTAATTTAAACCAAGTGTGTACAAACAAATATCTTAAATGCAGAATTTAAATAAGACAAGATATTTGTTACGAAGTGGAAACTCTATGAAGAGAAAAAACCACTCCGGGGCAGCCAAACCCAGGAAATCCACTATCCAAAAACAAAGCTAGTGACAAGAAACTCATACTCACATAACCCTATGCAGTAGTCATACCTTTAACTCTGACGTGTAGCCCAACATGAACGCTTCACAACTAGATCTTCCACCTGAAGGGGTTTTTGATGGATTCCTTTACCTTAGGGCCGACCTCTAAGATAGACTTCACACGAACACTTGAGCACACACTGGCAATGGCTTGAGAGCTAGCGGATCTTCGTTTCTTCCTAAACACCCTCTCAAAGTACTATGGAATTTACCACCGAATTCTGTACAAAACAGAGACCTAGTTCCCCCTATTTATAGGCTTAAAGAGACCTCAAAAGCTGCTTAGATTTGGACTCTGTCTGTCCAGCGTCCGGACAGAAGTTAGCCACGTCCGGACGGATTTTGCGATGACCTTCAGGAACAGCGCAATTTTATCCTTATCAAGTTTGCGTCCGGACGGTTTGATCGAGCCTCCGGACGGCCTTCGCGAAATCCTTTCCACGTTCGAATGGAAATCTAGAGTTATCTGAATTAATGGATATCGTCCGGACGTGTTGCCAAGTCGTCCGAACGGCTTGCAAAGACTTCCCAAACAGTGTCGACTTCTGAAATACACTCCTTGTTGAATACTGATTGACCTAGCGTCCGGATGGTGTTGCTCTAACGTCCGTACGTCTTCAATGTTTATCTGTAAGACACAGCGGGGCGTCCGGACGGTTGCACAGGAACAGGGGAACAGGCTGATTTGAATTGGTTTTTGCAATGGACTCTTCATGTATTCAACATTGAAGACGTACGGACGTCAGAGCAACACCGTCTGGACGCTAGAAGCTTGTGAACAGTAAATGTCTGAATATATAAAGATTTTGATTTGAAAACCGTCTGTCCTGTTAAAAGACAACCATTACATAAAGTGTTTTTGTTTTAACCAGAATGTAGCCAATTAAAATACTAACACTTGTTTTGCACAATATTTTTGACTTGAGTTGTTGGGCCTAATGGTGGGATTTATTTATGCTTCGATTGTTTGGGCGTAAAATATTTTCTGTAATTTTTAGTCTTTGGTGCAACCGAAAATGACGGTCAACGGAAATCATTTTCAGTTTGACCATGAAAACCTCTTTAATTTTTGAAAAACGATTTGTGGTTTTAAAAACCGTAAATCGTTTTTGCATTTAAATTCTTCATTCTTGCACGCACTTTTGTGGGAATCTGCCACTGCCTGGGATTGAAGTTTGTTGGTAGCCCAAATCTACCGCCGAAGGTCCCCGAAATTTTGTATCCGATCGCCAGATTATGACGCCGACGACTGCCACTGGATTCCTGCAAAACAGGCAGGAATCCAGCTAGTGCCGAAATCTGGCACTCGTCCGCTAGAATTCAGTGATGTCCGACACCATCGCCTGATTCCAGCGACCAGATTTCGCCTAAATTGGCAGGAATCTGGCCAGTATGGTCAAAATCCAACCAGTTTGCCGGAATCTGACGTACTGTGCCAGATTCTTGCATGTTTTTGGCCAGAATCCGACCAACCCAAATTTCGGCAAAACTGACCGGAATCTAGCCAGTACAATCGAAATCCAAGTGTACTATGCCATATTCTTGCTAGTTTAGCCAGAATCCGGTACAAATGGCTAGATTCTGGCGAAACTAGCCAGAATTTGGCAAGTACAGCAGGAATTCGGCTAGTTTGCCAGAATCTTGCAGTACTATGCTAGATTCCGGCCAGTTTGTCTAGAATCCGACACAAATGGCCTGATTTCGGCTATCTTCGCAGGAATCTGCCTGTACTAGGCCAGATTCCGGCAAAACTAGATGGAATTTGGCCATTGCCACCAGATTCTGGCCTTCACCGTCGAAATCTAGTAAAAGTGGTCGGAATCCTACCGGCCAGTGATGGAATCTCGTCACCGTAATTTTTCTTCGTTGATGATTTTTTCGTACGAGTGAAACGCTGGAATATATTTTTAAAGAAATCATTTTTTTTTTCTTAAAAAAATGATTTCATTGAAAATATTTTACAACGAAAAACATTTTAGATTGAAACAAACGGAGCATTAGCCTATGGAACAGTAACCGAGTAAATGGAACATATTCAGATTGGCTAGACTTCCGTGTCGGACCAATCCATAACAGTTTGTAGTAATGCTGTGCTTACTAAGAGAAGATTCCTCAGGGTGATTAGCGTGTGCTTTATTGGCAAATATAATATTGTTGTGGTATTTGGACAACAGATATAGCAAGAGAATTAGGTTAACTTGAAACTTGCAAGAATCATATTAGTATTGTAGGTACCTAGGCCCTGGCTCTTTTTAAGTTACACTAGGAACCCTTCTCTCATCGGCCAGTCTAATCTTTCTTTCACCTCCCTAAAGTCACGGGGTGATAGCAACCGTTCTTGCATTTTTAAATTTTGTGCGAGAAAGTTCAAGGACAGTATATAAACTTCTGTTATAGAAGTGACCATCTTAAGTAAAAGCAGTATTTATTTCATATGTACGTGGTAATTAAGGGAGTGAAAATCATGGAAAAAAAGAAAAGGAAGAAAAAAATCAGTCAGGAAAATCTCAAGGCCACACTACTTATGAGGTTAATGATGAAAAAGAGAAAAAACTTTGAACACAGCAATTTCCCTACTCTATGACAGTAATGGAAAAAGTTGATCCTACATATGCATGTCCTTGCAACCACAGCTACCCAAATACCCACGTCTCATCATCTTTTACCTTTGGAGCTTAACTGGCTTTTTGCTTTTCGGAATCCAACGGTTTTGTTTGTGACTCAAGGCATGCAACATCTTATGTGTGACCTAATTTTGCATCGATCAACTTCTTATATATATAATTTTTTGTTAGGGCATGCAGTAAAAGAAATACGCACACAATTAATGCATCAAGTACATTGGATGGCACATAATTACGTTCTTTAATTTGTAGCGGAATATGAGAAGGCAATGAAAGAATTAAGAAGAGAATGACACAATGCATTTTCTTTTGCCTCTAGAAATTCTATTGGCAACCGTAATCATGAAAGTTGACATGTTAAAAGGACTCTTCCAATATACGTACTATCGGCAAGAATAAGAATGCCTTACTCTCAATTTCTACTTTTGAATCGATCCCTTCAACTTTCTTCGGCTGAATTATGTGGACCCAGTGCGACAATATATACCCCAAGTTATTTCTCCCATGAGTACGATGAAGAAAAAGCAATGGGATTGGACTATATAAACACAAGATATGATTAGGCTAGGGTGGAGATGTACTCATCTACATGCTCTCTTTCTCGAGCAAAAACAGTTGGGGAATTGAACATATATATATATACTGTTGAGCTTTTAAAATGTAAAGTTTTTGTACGAAAATGATGGAAGAATATTGATCTCTACAGCAGATTATAGCCCAAAAGAGTTCTCTTCGCGTGTCCACGGAGACATGATTGTAAGTAGGAATATATAGGTGGAGTCTCATAAAATGGTATCTGGTTTGCACATTTATTCTTTGGCTTCAAACTGACCTTTGGATAATTAGATGCATATATATATATGTCTACTTCAAGGGATTTATTGCATCAGACTAAGAGAATTATTATGTCAATCCGTTTGTTCATGGTACCAAAGAGCAAGATTTCTTTCTTCAGATTTTTCATACTTCATGAAGTGATGCATCACATGCATGAGATCGATGCTATGTCTACAGTTATATATCTATCTTGTGGGTTTGTCGGCAACATGCTCTGTATATCATGTGTGCACATGACATATATACATACTATATGAACTCATTCTTTTATAGCATGCATGCTACAGTTATCTATCTTGTGGTATATATTATTTTCCTAATTAAGAACAAATGATAGATCGATGGGATTTATGTACATTGTTTGTTCAACATTTACACGTCGATATGTATATATATATATATATATATATATATATATATAGTCATGCATGGCTTAACCTTGTTCTGACGATGAAACAGTGCATGTGCAAACCGCACGCACACAAAGTCACGTGTGTACGTGGGATATTGGTGCACCCAACTCGATGAATCACCGTGTCTACCATAACCATAATTAAATGCAGACTAATTAATCATGGTCTGCCCCCTTTGTGAATGATGTCCGTGTGATAATATTCACCAAGAAACGAAGGTAATTTCAAGGGATAATGATGATCTTAATTAATATATATGGGTTTCCAAGACATTTTTCTTCATCTACCATAATTGATGGATCGTTCGATCGATGTGGCCCCGGCCGGCCAAAATGAAATTCCATTACCCGCTGCTTATGCAAAAAGATGAGAGACAATCATATATAGTGGGCCTACCACCTAATCAAGCATAAGTAGTGGCTGAGAAGAAATAACTTTACATGACACCTTCTGCTGCAGGTGCTCTGCACCCATTCATGCATCAATCTACACCCATCATTCCACAACCATCACACCTCCAAAATCATGCTTCTTAATTAAACCCCTCAAAAGGACCTCAAAGATTCAATATAGGATATTTCTAATCATAAGAGGATCTTAAAATCATTCAATCTAGGAACATAATCCCCATTCCCCAGATTCTTTGAGCATATCAAGAATCCTATGTCTCGCAAGACTAGTGCATGTAATCAAATAGCAACTTTTGTACCAAATGAAAGAAAATCATTACTTAATTTTCTCTGGCACAACTTATTCTACTCGATCCCAATATAAATATATATATATATATATATATATATATATATATATATATATAGATATAGATATAGATATAGATGAATAGCTTTTTATAAATGTGAATATAAATAAACGTATGCATGCAGACACACTACAAAATAGCTTTGTTCTTGTCTCCTATATTTTTTTTTAACATTTGGGTTTTATTTTATCATGAGAACTATTTTGTCAATTCCCTTACCACTTAAAAATAAATCAAAATACGTTATAAAGATATTGTCATTGTGATCAAACCTCAAAGTCCCAATTTTATTTTGCCTTCATATTTTCGGTGTAATTTCTATATTATTTTACAACAGTTTAATTATATATATGGGTTTACTGTGATGAAACTTGTGAATTGCATGAATAAATATTGAAAGTGGTTCACTTCTTGAGGCTCAAATCAATTTAAAGATAGCTAAATCTGGGCTTTGGTATATAGTGCTTCTATATATACAGGCCTAAGCCCAGCCGATATCAGTAAACTAATTGAATCGAATAACGTATTAATCTAGACACCCAAGTGGAGCAGACCTCAATTTGTCTTCTTTAGAGTTGGTAATGGTCGGCCATGTTACTCATTTTATCCTTTAAATTAAATTATATTGAGATCTTAAATTGTGGATAAAGGAGGAACGCACTTGGGACTTGGGTCGTCTTATACATCTTTTATCTTTTCTTCGGGAAAGCCCTTTTTGTTTTTTTGATCAAAGCCCTTTGCATGTCCGGCACTAATAATATACCTTTAAATTCGAAAGAACAAATACAAGTGTTAGAACATATTCTGGTATGGTAGTTGCTGAACCCTCAGAAAGCGTCTACACTATCCAGAGGCGGAGCCAGGAATTTATCCTAGTGGGGGCAAAATTCGAATAATAAAATAAATTTTTATTCTCATTATATACTTCATTTATATTATATATAAAATTATGGTGAACACAATTCAAAATAAGAATAATAATACAGTATGTGAATCACAAAAGTATATCTATCAGACTTCATAAATATGTCATAATTAATATATTAATAAGTTGTGATGTAGGCAATAGTACAGAATTAAACAAAAATACAAAGTGTCTAAAATTGCATCCTACGCGATCTCAAAGAAACAAAATCATCAAGTATCAAATCTGAATAAAAGCTCTTAGAAATTTCCCTCTCAATATAGACAACTAAACTATTTGCAAGAAACTCATCGTCCATTTTGTTACGAAGTCTTGTTTTAATAACTTTCATAGCTGAAAATGCTCGTTCGGTAGTTGTTGTAGACACTGGAAGAGTCAAAACAAGACGAATCAATTTGTCAATTAGATGATATCTATCTGATTTTTCTGTCTCTATCAATCCTCGACATAATTCTGCAATGGAAGACAAATTTTTTAATTTCAGATCATTAAGCATATCAAGTTGAAAATGTTTCAATTGAAATCTTAGATTAATTTTCTCTTGCTCTGAAAAATCAAGAGGATAATATTTCTCTACAACCCTACATATATCATCAATGTTAAAGGACTTATAGGAATCATTTGGATCCAAAGCTGAACTAAGTGTCAAGAGTTCCATTGCCTCTTCACTAAACCTATTATCGAGCTCTTGCAACTGAAAGTCTATGGTAGCATTGAATATATCAAAATGATAATGATGCTCCATTGTGATGTGATCTCATTGGTGATGACCTCCTCGTTGAACATAACGAGCACCCAAATCTGGAATGTCGATTTCAAATTTCTTGCAGAAAGATACTACTTCCTCAAGCAATCTATCCCAATCTTCATCTCTCAACTTTTGGATAAGTTTTTTTGTATTATCAACCAATTGCATAACATCAAGATATCTTGAGATTTTTGTTGGAAATGTTGACAAAGGCCATCAGTGATACCCATGATATCCTTCATCAAATGTAAAATGAATATGAATTGAAATGAAGTAATCATTTTATAAGCAGCATTAGCATCGCCATGTTGAGAGTAAGTGGATCCTTCATTTATAATATTTTCAAGCACTGAACAAGTAGCATTAAACAGCCTTACTAGGCTACAAATAGATTGAAAATGAGAAATCCAACGAGTATCACCAGCTCGTTTCAAAGTGCCAATTTGGTTAGCTCATTTTCCAGTTTCAAGTTCATCAAAAGCTAACAAATGTGCAATTTATGCTGCTTGAGTAGCTTGTAGTTTATCATGACGTTTACATGAAGCACCAACAACATTGATAGTGAAATTCAAATTTGAGAAGAACTCATGAACAGAAACTACCTCTCTAGATGCAGCAACTAATGCTAATTGTAATCGATGAGCGAAACAATGAACATAGTATGCACAAGGACAATCATTAAGAAATAATGCTTGTAATCCTTTCCATTCACCATGCATATTACTAGCACCATCATACCCTTGTCCATGAATATTTTGAATATCAAGACAGTTGTTAGTTTTTGTGTTGGCTACATTCTGTTGGACAAAATCACTTCTATGTAATGTTGCTGCTTTCACAGGGATACTGCTTTATCCAGAGTCTACTCTTTAGCTATGTTCTTCGAGAAGATTCTGAGAAGTTTTCAAGGATTTATTTCGGTTCCCTGTCAGCCGTTCGGACGACGTGGTATTTCGTCCGGACGCTCATCAGTCAGCAACATCCGTCTGGACGACGAGATCTTTCCGTCTGGACGCCCATCAGTGTCTAGAAGCTTCGAACAGTTCAAGATTACATCCGTCCGGACGTAATGACAAATCGTCCGGACGCTCTTCAGAGTTCGAGAAAATCCCAATGTTTCAGTGCATCCGTCCGGACGACGTGGTTATACCGTCCGGACGCCATTCAGGGCTTGACAAGCATTAGGGTTTCTGCCTCAAGACACAGTTATGGGAAGACGGTTGTTACCGTCCGGACGATGTGTGATCCCGTCCGGACGATGTCCCCTATAAGGCAAGAACGTGCATACCAAGTTCAACCGTCCGGACGCTCAGTCAAGCCGTCCGGACACCCTCGGGTATTTTGATCATAACTTTTTACTCAAATATCGGATTGAGACGAAATCGGCTTCATTGGAAAGCTTAGAAAAAAATGCTATAATTTGAGCGTTTGGACGGACCCTAGAAGCGTCCCTCCGTTCGGACGAAAAGATTTGCCCGTCCGGACGGCCCTTCAGAAAATTCCAGAATTACTTTCTGGACAAGAAAAACTTGACCCGTCTAGATGGCCCTGGCTCTCGTTCGGACACGCGTGCCCCAGAATCCGTTTTTGAATCAATTTTGGATTTCCAAAGCCTATAAATAAGAGGCTTGAAGCATGCTTTCAATATAAAATTCGGTGGTGAATTCTCTACAGCTTAGAGACGTGATATTTCCTCTAAAGCCTTGCTAAGTGTGTGATTTGATCAGCTGTGAAGTCTATCTTAGGGGTTGGCCCTAAGGTAAAGGAGTTCCATTGAAGACCCCTTCAGGTAGGAGAACCTAGTTGGGAAGCGTTCGTGTTGGGTTACACGTCAGAGATCAAGGTACGACCACTGCATCGGTACATGTGAGTGTTACTGTCTTGCATCTAGCTATGTCTTCTGAATAGTGGAATTCCTGGGTTTGACTGCCCCGGAGTGGTTTTTCTCTTAACTGAGTTTCCACTTCGTCAACAAAATATTTGTCTCTTTTAAATTCCGCATTTAATATTTTGTTGCACACTGTTCACACACACTGCTAAATTTAGAAGTCCATTTAATTTTTCAACAGTGTTGAGAAAGAACAATAGATATTTCATTCTTTAAAGTCGATGCCAATGTATCTTTAACATGGACAACATCAAAGAAAAGTTCTTGTATAAAACCATCTTTGTCAACAAATCTTAAAACAATAGCCATTTGTTCTTTCTTGGACTCATCTTGTGCTTCATCAACAATAATACAAAATTTTGAATCACCAGTTTCTTCACGAATTGCATTTCGTACCCTCTTTGCCAAGACATGTAAAATATCTTTTTGGATATGATGTGAAGTATATTTAGCATTTTGTGGAGCATTTTCTAAGACAACCTTAGCAACTTTCTCATTGTACATGGATACAAGTTCTATCAACTCAAGGAAATTGCCACGATTTTTTGAATCTGGACCCTCATCATGACCTCTAAGAGCACATCCTTGGGATGTTAAATAACGAATACAATCGATTGAAGTCTTCAATCACAATCGATTGTTCAATTTTTGTTCCGAAGTTTGCTTATCAATCATATTTTCAATATGTTGAGATTGATTCTTCAAAGTATCACAACACTTAACAACATTATTAAGAGGTGAACATGGATCCTTTCCCATATGGACCAAAAAAGTACACTTTATACCATCATTAACCTTTTTCCAATTACGAAATCCTTCAATAGTAAATGCATTAGCTCTGGGTCGTCCCGTTGGCTTCTTACCGAAAAGATAGCAGGGCAAACAATAAGCAACATCTTTTGTAGGAGAGTATTCTAACTAATTAAACATCTTGTACCAAGATGATTGAAATCTCCGACGATTTTTTCCAATTCCCGAAAATGGATATCCATAACTGTTAGAAGGAATGAATCTATATGGACTGTCTTTAAGATAAGCACATCTAATTTCATCCTGTTGATTAACTGGATATTCCGATATTTGAGGACGTAACCCTGGATCATGTTGTATAGCAGAAATGTCAACTGACTCAATTTGAGATTCAATTCTTAGCATCTTAGAAGGGCGTTGCTCAGGAGCTGAAGCTTGAGAATTAGATGTGGAAAAAGACATTTTAGAATTGGAATCTGCATCTTTTTTCTTAAAAAATGCATCAATTCTTTTTAGCTTGCTCATGATGTAATCTAAGATTTTTCGGAAACCTAAAAATTTATTTATCTATTAGTTTTAAGTGTTTTTACACTAAAAAAAACTCATGACTTATGACACATATTCCAATGATATTATAATTAAATTATTACAATATAATGATCAATATTAATCTAACCAATTTTTAAAAAATAGCTTAATAAAAGGACCAAACAATAACAAATAACAAATAACGTACCTGAAAGTGGCAAAAATCTACTGAAATTTATTGACACTAGCTAAATCCCAAAGTATGAAGAAAACCTTCTCCAAAGATGCCAATGTTGTTCTGGTCTGAATAAGAAAACAATCATAATAAAAAATAATAGTTAATAAATTTATTTCTAATCACATAAATGTAAAATAAATAATCCAAAAAATTGTTAGCATAAAAAAATTTCTAAATTTATGACACACCACAAGTGGACAGCATTAAGATTATTCAAATAATAATCACTAAATCTCTACATCTACAACACACAGACAAGGCTACAAAATAAAAAATAAAAAAATCACATATGTAATTAAACATAAATAATTACCCATTAAACAAAATCACACACATTTATATATTTGTAAATTGTAATCTCACAAAAAGAAAAGAAAAAAAAAATTAATTGATGTATGATGAGTGGGGTATGGCCGTATGGGTAATCATGTTAAACAAAAAGATAAGTTTTAATATTTTATATATTTGACACAATGAGTCAATGACACATCTTACAAATTGACAAGTGAACAAGACAAAAGATGACTTATATATTCAGTATTCTACCACTCTTATCTCCAGACTCATAGACTCTATGATGAGTCTGACTGCCGATACACATGATAAATGAAAAATATAATTTTTTAACATTAACCAAGAGTTTGCACAGGCAGCGGCAGCACAACAATACGCTAATACAGCACCTTTTCAACAGAAAAAAAGAAAAAAGAAAAAAGAAAAAAGAAGAAGCAAACAACACGACTCTCTATGACAGTATCATTATGACTCCATTATTTTTTTCTGTATTTCCATCTCCATCTCCATAAACTCAAAGACTTTACTCACCGTAGTCACCACAGTTTGCCCAGGCTTGGCGATACCAATAGGCAAAGAAGAAGAGCGGAGCTGCGGAACAACCAATTTCTTGAGCGATTTTCTTCAATTTTCAGCCCAACGGTAGCAGCAAAGGCTTACAGAAAGAAGATTATGAAAAGAATTAGGTTTGTTTCATAACTTTCATTATTTACTTCGGTCTTCACTCTTCAGATTGGTGTAAAAATTAGAATATTATACGGTTGTAGCTAGGTAAAAAAGTTTGGTTGGATACTTGGGTAACTTGTGTTTGATTTGTGAGAGATCAGCCCAAATACTTAATTTTTTTAAGGGTTAGGCCAGTTGATTGGGCTTAAATTTGTAGGGGTGAGAGTGCTAATGGACCTAAATTAGACATACAATTTTTTTTTAAAAAAAATAAGATGCAGGGGCCGGCGCCCCTGCTCGCCCTCCCTTGCATCCGCCCCTGACACTATCCTGCAAAAGAAAAAGCTGCGTCGGGGGAGCCTGACAATCCCACTCCGATGCTTTTGTTAGTATTATCTCAAGTGTATATCACTCTTGTTTCACCATGAGCAATCTAAAAAATACATGTCTAGTTGTGAAGTATTTATATATGGAAGGTTGAGAGCGGTCCGGTTTTTCCATTGGACCACGTGTCAGTTCGGCGCTCTTGTCGACTGCTCGGATCGTGGGATTGGGGTATGTGCTCCACAATCGTTACCTAGTCGGTCTTGAACTAGCTTGAAATCGTGGAGTCGGGGTTCATGCTCCACGATTATTGTGGAGTCGGTTCTCAACCGGCTCTAGATTGTGGGGGCACCTTCTGTAATAATAGCTATTGTGCAGATCGTGGGATATCCTTCATGGTCGCAATAGGATCGGTTTTTAACCATCCTTGACTTATATGTAGCATCGGCAAAATACCGACTTTGGGCATGATAGTTTCGGCAACTTGCCGTTGGTCCTAATGGGCCGAGATTCTGGCCCATTGGGCAGAATCAGGATTATTTCCCAACAACAAGTAAAGTGAGAGAAGCTCCAGTTAGCTTGTGCACAAATGCGAGAACAAGAGCACTGATTAAAATTAAATTAATTATGGATCAGTAAATGTTCGTGTATGCGTCGCGTAACACCAGATTAATGCTCTGTTTGTTTCGACGTAAAATAACAACTTTACTAAAATGTAAAGCAAAGTGATCAAGAGAATTGAAGAGAAAGGAAATGAAGAAAAGAATTGATTCTTTTATTGATTAAGTGAAAATTACATAAGAGAAAAGCTGTATACTGAATAATAAGCACACGTGCTTAACTACCTTCTAACTATTTTCTAACTAACTATAACTCTCAATAATACAGTTGTACAAAAACTGTTGTTATGTACAGCTCAGGTTACAACTTCTTTGTACATCTAGTCTCTAATACTCCCCTTCAAGATGGATGGTGAATATCAATAACATACATCTTGGACAAAAGATGATGGAAAGAAGCACTCTCATGAGCTTTGGTGAAGATATCTGCATGAGCCTCAAGATACGACGAAGAGAAATGGAAAAGAAATGAGTTGAAAATTAACTTCTAGCAATTTCTGCCGAGGCCTGTCCATACATGTTAGTAGGCTGTTCAGCACGCACTAAAAATGAAACTTTCGGCCAAGCTCATCTAGATACAAGATTTGCTCGTCCGAACACGTGCCGAAAAGTGAACCTATTGCCTAACCCATCTGCAAGCCGTCTGGACACATTAGAGGACACGATTCTACTACATGACTCGTTCGAACACAGAATTGGTCCGTCCGGACGCACAATTCTGAAACTCAATTCCAAATGTTTCCTAAGTGTTTTTATTCCTTATTTTACCTAATTAATCACTTAATTACTCTAATTCAAGTTTTTAACACTTAATTAACATCTTGGACGTTACAAAAGGATTGAAAAGCTTGTATACGAGTATAGCTGAGTCACATGATATATGTGTATATAAATGATTTTATGTGCTTATATGATGCAAGTGTTTACCTTATCAGCTACAAAACATTTTAGAAAGAGAAATGTTTTGATGAGATTAGCTGTTGTTGTAATTGTATGGTAGAAAAATGAAATATCGACTCATTGCAAAACTTAGTGAGTTTTATCTCAAGAACTTGAAATCTAATTCCAAGAACTTCTAAAAAAACATATCCAAGCAACTTGTAGCCTTATTTTCTTTTGATCAATAATAAGTTCTATACCTTATATAACATATTCCATAATTAAAGAAATTTATTTAAGTGATTATGCATCGACAAGAAAATATACAAGTTCTTAACATGTACACGAAATTCAAAATTCTAGACGTGGTTTGTATTAGAAAACATCATGAAACGTATCGAGAAAAATTTCAAACACCGTTTCGGCTTTTCCAATGTGTTAACCAACCTTTTTACATATGAAATCAATTGTCTCTCTTCAATTTTGTTTTTAAGCAATCACCATTCATGCTTAAAAATTTGAAATAAAATTGTTGCTGTTGGAATTCAGAAAAATCCAGATTCATTGACAAATGACGAACAGATCATATCTCTTTCGATTCTCATCAAAACTTCAACCCGTTTGAACCATTGCGTCAATTACGATTTTTCCATGTAGAAAACAATCCCAAAAAAATTTTAGGACTTGTTTAAAAACATCTTCAAAAATCAAAATTATAGCAGCTACTGCTGGAATTCAGAAAGTTCCAGATTCATTGACAAACGAAGAACGGATCATATCTCTTTCGATTCTCATCGAAACTTGAATCTGTTTGAATCATTGCGTCAATCACAAGTTTTCCATGCAGAAAAAAGTCCCAAAAAAATTTTAGGACTTTTTCAAAAACATCCTCAAAAATTAAAATTACAGCACCTACTGCTGGAATTCAGAAAGTTCCAGATCTCTCGACGAATGAAGAATGGATCATATCTCTTTTGATTCTCATCAAAACTTGAATCCGTTCAAACCATTGCGTCAATAACAACTTTTCCATGCAAAAAACAAAAAATCCCAAAAAAATTTTAGGACTTGTTTAAAAACATCCATAAAAATCGTAATCGTCAACACGCTTGTTGTAAAATACAGCAACAGATGTTTCAAATGCAAATAATAATTAAAATAGTAAACAACCTCCAAACGATTTGAAATTTTTCAATATAGATCCTAACATGTTAAAGCACATCTTACAGGTCTTGGAACAATTTTACGGTGTTTGGGGATCCATAGAAAAAAAAAATACTATTTTCAAAAAAGAAAAACAGCCAAACAGATTTCTATGCACTACTTTCTTCACCATGTTTTCTTTAAACCTGGCTCTGATACCACTTGTTGGGAATTAGATTACAAAAACAATATTGCTCAATGAAAAATAAAATTACCAATTCTAGGAATGAACTTTATGAAGAATAGGAGAAAAACAATGCTATTTTAAAATAAACTACAAAATAGAAACACTTACTTGAATGTGTTTAAAAATAAACTAGTACTAATTAAGCCTGATGCGACAATTGTGATGGGTTAGACTATGGGTGTTCGCACTTTTGAGTATTTTGTTTATGGCTTGTGAAGTGTGTCACCTATTCTTTTCTATATGTCATTCTTTTGTTATATGATGTAATTAATGTTAAGCCTTAAACAGATAGACTCATGATGGCTCTTTTGTGTAGTTAACTGATGATATTATGGAAGTGCTTTTTCGCTGTTAATGCGATTATTAACTATGCATTTTTGTGCTGCTTAGATGTAACTCTGATTTTCAGGTACATTTCATGGGATATGTGTCATATGTTGGCTGAGCGACAAATAGCGTGCCACTGTGATGACTCATCTATTTTTGTATATTGTAAAAAAAATTAATAAAAAATAATAAAAAAAGGGTTGTCACAACAAATGGTATCAGAGCAATTAGCTCTAGGGTTGGTTAAGAAAGCGAATAAGTAAAAATTTAGGGTTGTGTCAAAGCCTATGGATAACAAAGGAGACGTAGGAACTTAAAAGCTTCAACACAGATGAGAGAAAATTTTAATGGAAAATTTTGTGTGTATTGCATGTATATGATGATGCATTTGTTTTGTGTAGCGTTGTTTATATGGTATCTCTCTGTGCAGACAAAGTTGTGCTGCCTAAATGATTGAGAACTGCACACTACACTGAGGAAGAGTAATCTGTGAATGGAAGTGTTGGTGATACGCCTCCACTTCCACCACCACCAGCTCCACCTCCTCCTCCACACGTACCTGATTTGGAGCAATTCTGGGCAGCCTTAATGGCCGCCATTCCTAGACAAGTGGAGTGCACTGAGACCGTTGGTTGCTCATCGGTCACTTTCTTCAAGCACAATTCACCCGTGTTTGATTGAAGTGAGGGGCCAATGGCAATTGATGACTAGATTACTCCTTTTTAGGACCTTGCCAATGCACTTAGTTGCACTAATGACCAAAGGGTCAACTATGTTAGGTTGGAATTGAATGGCGAAGCCCGACACTAGTGGACATCCAAGAAGGCACTCCTCACTGAAGAATTGAGATTTGAAGCTCCAATCACATGGGAGTGATTCAAGATGGAGTTTAATGATCGTTTCTTCCCTTAGGCACAGAGGTAACAGTGTGTGCGAGACTTCCAGGATTTAAAACAGGGGACAATGTCAATTGAGCAATACTCAGCTGAATTCCAAAAATTGTCGAGGTATGCTCCACACCTTAACCCCAATGAAAAGACAAAGCCTGAGAGATTCCGTGATGGCTTGTTGCCGCAGATTCTTGAGAGGATCATTTTTCTCAAGGTGTTAGACTATGCTGAGATGGTGCATGTTGCTACCATGATTGAGAAGGGGATCAAAACTACGACTGTTGATTATATGAATACGAAGTGGTCGATGTCTTCAGGAACATTTCCTCCATCACCACCATCCAAGAGGCATGCTAAGAGTAGTAGTGCTGAGCCTTATGGAGGAAGGAGTACTTCAGCTAGTCAGGGTAGTATCAATCCCCGACGATACAACAAGTGTGGGAAGCCACATGTTGGAGAATGCAGAATTGGAACAGGTGTATGTTTCAAGTGTGGCAGAACTAGCCACTTTGCTAGAGAATGTCTTCAAACAAGTGCAAGTAGAGGACAGGGGTCATAGGCAAGCATTAATCAGCCTAGACAGACTGCACCAGCAAGGGTGTATGCACTCACTCCAGAGAATGTTCTAGCAGAGGACAATGCTACCGACGTCGTCATAGGTATTGTTCCATTGTTTGATAGGGTTGCTTGCGTGTTGTTTGATTCAGGTGCTACGCACTCCTTTATCTCATCGATGTATGTGAAGCTGTGTAAGTTGAACACTGAGCCCTTAAATTAGAAAATACGTGTGGCCACTCCAGTTGGTGACGTTGTTGTTTGTAAGACAAGTGTGGACAATTGTCCTATTGTGATAGAAGGGAGAACCTTACCAACAAAGCCAGCTATATTTAGCATGTTGGGCTTCAATGTCATTCTCATAAGGCCAATATAGATTGTGATGCAAAGGAAGTAACATTCCGCCCTCAGGGTATAGAAGAGTTTAAGTTTTGCGAGACTAATGTTCGGGCTACTCCACCACTTCTCTTTGCCGTTCAAGCAGTCAAGAGTGCCAGAGAGGGAGCACATGCTTATTTGGTTTATATTCAAGCAAAGCCAGAAGTAAAAGTTGGAAAACATTCTGGTAGTATGCCACTATCCGGATGTTTTCTCTGAAATCACGGGATTGCCTCCTAATCGAGAAGTTGAGTTCTCCATTGACTTAGTACCGGGGACTCAGCCTATCAACAAGGCACCCTATCGTATGGCTTCAACAAAGTTGAGAGAGTTGAAGGAACAACTTCAAGAATTGCTTGACCAGGGCTTCATTCACCCAAGTGTATCGCCATGGGGAGCGCCGGTATTGTTTGTAAAGAACAAGGATGGGTCTATGCGGATGTGCATAGATTACCGTAAGTTGAACATGGTGACTATCAAGAATAAGTATCCCTTACCAAGGATCGACGATTTGTTTGTTTAGCTCAAGGGAGCTTCGGTATTCTCAAAGATAGACGTTCTTTCGGGATACCATGAATTAAAAGTACGGGATGAAAACATTCCTGAGACAACAATCCGAACTTGGTATGGCCATTATGAATTTTTTTTTATGCCTTTCAGATTGACAAATGCACTGTCAGTGTTCATGGATTTGATGGACTGAGTATTCCATGAATACTTGGATTCTTTTGTGGTGGTCTTCATTGATGACATATTAGTCTACTCAACTAACTATGCTAAGCACGAAGAGCATTTGAAGATAGTAATGGAGAAGCTGGGAGAGAAGAAGTTATTTGCTAAGTTCAAGAAATGTGAATTTTGGCTTGAAGAAGTGTCATTCTTAGGTCATGTAGTGAACAAGAATGGACTTACAGTGGATCCTACAAAGGTGCAAGCTGTGGTTAAATGGGAAAGGCCAACAAGTGTACGGGGGATCTTTAGCTTCTTGGGTTTGGTAGGTTACTATAGGAGATTTATTGAGGGGTTCTCTGCATTGTCAGGGCCACTCACAAGGAAGAATGCTCCATTCATATGGAGTGACAAGTGTGAAGCCAATTTCCAAGAATTGAAGCATAGATTAGTCACTGCACCTATGTTAACACTACCCATGGAATCTGTTGGGTATGTTGTTTATACTAATTCCTCGAAGAAGGGATTGGGATGCGTTCGAAAGACTATGATGGCATGGTGTTTTATCATCTTGCAAAAGCCAATATAGTAGCTGATGCATTGAGTCAAAAAATTTGTGATGATGAGACAGATCTTGATGAGCTTATGGACCAGTTGTCACACAATTTTTGCATTGTCCAGATTAATAAAGTGATGACTGGTGGTCCTCCAATTATGGCAGCAATTGTAGTAGAGCCACAAAGCTTAGACAGAATCAAATGTGCAAAAGAAGATGATCTTAAGGATAGGGCTAGACATGGAGAAGCATCTGGATTCTATCTCAATTAAGGTGGAGCATTGAAGACTAGCAATGGGAGAACAATCATTTCTAATGATGCTGAGTTGAGAAGAGGCATTCTTGATGAAACTCATCAAACACGGTATACTGTTAACCTAGGCCACAACAAGATGTATCAAGATTTGAGGAAGAGATTTTGGTGGTGTGGCATGAAGAGGGATATTGCTAAGTATGTTGCATAGTGTCCTTCTTGCCAGCTTGTGAAAGCTGAACATCAGAAGCCTGCTGGGCTACTTAAGCTGCTTGAAGTGCCTATGTGGAAATGGGAACAAATTGCTCTGGATTTTGTCTTTGGTCTTCCAAAAGAAAAAAGGGGACAAGATGCCATATGGGTTGTGGTTGACAGGTTGACAAAGTGTGCTCATTTCCTCCCCATCAAGATCTCTGATTCAATGGACAAGTTAGCAGAGTTGTACATGCAGGAAATTGTTAGATTACATGGAGTGCCTATCTCCATTGTGTCGGACCATGATCCACGGTTCACTTTGAGATTTTGGTGAAGGTTATAGTGCGCTATGGGCACAAAGTTGAATTTTAGTACCGATTAACATCTGCAAAACGATGGCCAATCCAACAGAACCATTCAGACACTTGAGGATATGCTTAGGTTGAGTGTGTTGGATTTCAAGGGAAGCTGGATATGATACTTGCCTCTATTTGAATTTTCCTATAATAATAGTTTTCAGGAAACTAATGGCATGGCACCGTACGAAGCACTATATGGGTGCAAGTGCCGATCATCGTTGTATTGGGATGAAGTTGGTGAGAGATAGCTGTTAGGGCTATCATTGGTACATGAAACGAATGAAAAGATTTCACTTATCCAGAAGCGAATGCTCATAGCTCAAAGTCGACAGAAAAGCTATGCGGATAAGCATCGCCGCCAATTGGAATTTGCAGTTGGTGACCTTGTGTACCTCAAGTTGTCGCCAATGCGGAACGTATGTCGTTTTGGTAACAAAGGAAAACTTAGTCCAAGGTATGTTGGACCATTCCAGGTAGTGAAGCAAGTGAGCCCTTTAGCGTAAGATCGAGATGCCTCCTAATTTGGCAAGCAATCACGACGTTTTTCACGTCTCTCAGCTACAAAAATGTGTTCACGATCCATCACATGTGATTAGTCATGAGCCTCTTGATTTTCAGCCGAATCTAACATATGAAGAGTTGCCCTTGCAAGTGCTAGACCGCAAGAAACAATAGTTGAGAAACAAGTCCATCCCTCTTGTGAAAGTTTTATGACAGAATCGTAATGTTGAGGAAACCTCTTAGGAGCTTGAACAATAGATGCAGGAGAAGTATCCCCACTTGTTCGAGTGAACCCAGGTATGATCCTTTGATTGATACCGATTGTGTATTAAATTTATGATGAAAATGCATGTTTGCATGTGCATAAAGAGGTTTAATGTCCAAATTTCGAGGATGAATTTCTTATAAGAGGGGAGGGATGTAATGTCCGGGACATTATTTAATAATTAAAGTAAATAATTGGTTAAGTTAATTTATTGTTATTAAAAATGCAAGAGAATATTTTTAAAGTCCAAAGAAAATAAAATAGAAAAGAACAGAAAATAGAAATGAAATAAGAAAAAGCAAAGAAAAAAATAAAATAAAAATTAAGAAGAGAGGCGCATGTCTGTGTGCTTCAATTCTCAAAAAAAAAAAAAAAAAAAAATGATGCACGTGGTTCTTTCATAAAAGAGGCAGTAGTCTCCTTTTCAAGGAGTTCCAAAAAATTCTCAAGGTTTTCTCATTTTCTCTTAGGGTTTTTCATGTAAAACCCTAGATCTACGAAAGCCTAAGCCCCATACCTCAAATCTAACTTCATAAACGTGATCGTATATGAGGATCTACGTTTTGACCGATCGTTTTGAGGTAAATCGTTAAACTCGTATTTTAGAGATTTTGGTTAAATCTTGTAAAATGTGAGTTTAATCGTGATTGTTCTCTAGGTTTTGTGCTATTTGGAGATTACAAAAATTCCCCAAACTCCAGGTAGTGTTTGGGTGAGCTTTGGGTAAGTTTCTTCAAACCCTAGATTATGGGTATTTAGTTTAAATGGTATTTTGTGAAATTAACCCTAAGATTTTCTTATGGGTTAATGTTATTGTAGTTGGGTTAGTGATAATTGTTAATGGGTAGGTGTTTGGAACCATTAAAATTTTATGGGTATTCCAACGGTGTAGTTCTTGAGCGATTCAAGTGCTAATTAGAGTGTTTTTAGTTTAAAATGCTAAATGAGGTGCAATGTGTTATATTTTTAGTGATACATTGCGGGTTGAGCTTAGGGGTTCATTGAGAGCAAATTGTCCAAGCCGTCACTGTGAGTATTCTACTAACTGAGAAAAAAACTATTTTTATGTAATTTATAGAAATGCAAATAATATGTGCTTTTCTTCCCGAACCGATGATATATTAAAACTATATGTTTTTGATGATTTGAGTAGTTTCGAGTATATTGAAAATTATACCAATGATATTATTGCAAATTGAAATGTGTATGTGAAGTGTGATATGAATTGTGATTTAAATATTTGACTGCTTACTGCGGTTGAGATTTAAATTATACAAATATTGTTTGATTAATTGATGTGTTAATCTATTTATGGTTTATATTGAAAGCATGTGTTTAAGGCATGGGCATGAAAGTAAAAATATAGTAAATGAGTATGAGCATGGAGCATGAAACAAGAACAACATGAACAAACAACTTTAAGTAAGTGGGGGATCACGTCCCACGATTCTTGGCAAAGATTATTGGGGGATCACGTCCCATGGTATTTTTGACAGGGAGTAATTAGATTAATTAAGTGGGGGTTCACGTCCCACGGTACCTGGCAAATATTATTGGAGGATCACGTCCCATGGTATTTGACAGGGAGTAATTGGACTAATTAAGTGGGGGTTCACGTTCCACGGTACTTGTCATGTAGTATTGGAGGATCACGTCCCATGCTATATGGCAAGGAGCAACGGGAAATCACGTCCCAGGGTAATCAGCCACAAAGAACGGAAATTTGAATAAGCATGTTTGGCATTGTGATGAGAATCAACATGCACCATTAAAGGATCCATTGCATGTTCCAGTTGAGCCTATTACTAAAGCAAGATTCAAGAAGATCAAAGAAGCACTTAATGGGCTGATTCAAGAGATTTGGGGTGATTCTAAAACGAGGCATTCCAAGCTTGGCCCGAAGGAAGATGAAGGCGTAATAAATTTAATCCAACCTATTGATGGGGCTGATCTTGCTTAATTGGGCATGGATTAATGGCTGTAATTTCCTTAGAAATGGCGTGGATTAATTGCGGATTATTGCTTGATTGGGCGTGGAACTAGAAGGAGAATGTGGCTGATTACTTTCTAATTTCAAACCAATTCATTTGTTGATTGACTTGCCTATTATTAGTGCTAAATTTTAGGCTCCTGTGTTTTTAGTCCTTTTTTTATCTATTTTATTATTTTCGAAATATGTTAGTTTCCTCTTCCTTATAGTGGGCGTGTAGGGCTAAAAATGTTATAAATAGCTTGCACTCATTGTAATGAAGTATCATAGAATCGAAAATGTAAGGTTTGTTTTCTTCTATTGGTTCTTCAGTGAACCTGTGAACTTATCAAAGATTCTTCCTTACGGCATTCAAATTTTATACCTTCGATTCGTGATTCAATTATTTAGGTCAGGGTTTGTTACTCTATACCATCGGTTCGCGTTTCATTTATAAACGTTGGGTCGGGGTTTTCTATAAAGAATCTGAAGTTTAGTTTTCTTTGGCAAATATTCTAATATTGTTTGTTCGGTCTCAAAACGTGTCAGTTGATGTTCGCATCATTTGGTATCAGAGCTAGGTTCTAAAATCAGGTTTACTATCTTTTTATCTTTTGTTTCTTGTTATCATCTTATCTTGTTCTGTTTGTGTTCATTATTCCCTGTTCTTGTTATCATCCTATCTTGTTTCGTTTGAGTTAAGTATTCCTTTTTTCTTGTTTTGTTTGGTGAACCAAGTTAAAAAAGAAAAAAAGAAAAAAAAAAGGGTGGAGTTGATATTCGAGTGCCACTACTACTTCGAGGAGAAAAAGGTGATGGTTCGAGGTCGAATCGTTTTGAAGAAAGAGAGAATGATGAGAATCATCATGCATCATTAAAGGATTCATTGCATGTTCCAGTTGAGCCTATTACTAAAGCAAGATTCAACAAGATCAAAGAAGCACTTAATGGGCTAATTCAAGAGATTTTGGGTGATTCTAAAACGGGCATTCTAAACTTGGCCCAAAGGAAGATGAAGGCAAAATAAATTTAATCTAAGCTATTGATGGGGCTAATCTTGCTTAATTGGGCATGGATTAATGGCTGTAATTTCCTTAGAAATAGCATGGATTAATTGCTAATTATGGCTTGATTGGGCGTGGAATTAGAAGGAGAAGGTAGCTGTTTACTTTCTAATTTCATACCAATTAATTTACTGATTGACTTGCCTATTTCATACCAATTAATTGCCTGATTGACTTGCCATTTATATGCCAATTAATTGGCTGATTGACTTGCCTATTATTAGTGATAAATTTTAGGCTCCTATGTTTTTAGTCCCTTTTTTTTTTTTTTTTTATCTATTTTCTTATTTTCGAAGTATGTTAGTTTCATTTTCCTTATAGTGGGCGTGTAGGGTTGAAAATGTTATAAATAGCCTACACTCATTGTAATGTAGTATCATTGAATCGAAAATGTAAGGTTTGTTTTCTTCTATTGGTTCTTCAGAGAACCTGTGAACTTATCAAGGATTCTTCCTTGTGGCGTTCAAATTTTATACCTTCGGTTCGTGATTCAATTACAATCATTGGGTCAGGATTTGTTATTTTATACCTTCGGTTCGTGATTCAATTACAATCATTGGGTCGGGATTTGTTATTTTATACCTTCGGTTCGTGATTCAATTACAATCATTGGGTCGGGATTTGTTATTTTAAACCTTCAGTTCGTGATTCAATTATAATCATTGGGTCAGGGTTTGTTACATTATACCTTCAGTTCGTGTTTCATTTTTAAAAGTTGGGTCGGGGTTTTCTATAAAAAATTTGGGTTTTAGCTTTCTTGGGCAAATATTCCAATATTGTTTGTTGGGTCTCAAAGCATGTTGATTGAGGTTCGCATCACATTGTCTCTATGAGTGTGATGTTTTCATGATATGATGTACAGTAGTATAATACTAGACGTATTAGTATGCATATGAGTTTTAATGGACAAGAGGATATGTATATTTCTATCGACTGGTTGCATTATTTAAAAGCATCGAGTTTCAATGTACTTAGATATTTATGCTTCAAGATTGGGGAATGCAAGTGTCTTCGAGTAGTAGGCTGACTATCATTTGATTTCCAGTTTAGGAGTACTTGCATACTTGATTTATGCTCAAGTGCATGTATGACTAAGCCGGCATATCAAAAGCATTGAGTTGTAAAGCACTTAGACACGGAGTTACCCATATTTGGGAATGTTGATATTTATGTATAGCTGAGGCAAGATGTCTTTGTTTTCTCGCTTAAGGCCTATGTGTATGCGTGAGCTTGTAATGGAGCAATCGTGTGCGCGTAAGTTTGAGCCACCGATCAAAAGTAATATGTAGATGTTTCCAAGGTAGAATGTCTGGAACTTCTATATATGTTTATAGCAACATAGTATGCTTTAACATTTTCTTAAATGTCGGTGTTTATTATATCAGTTACACGTGTCTTCAAGAAACAAATGTTTATAAAAATGAGTAACTGTTATTGCAAACGTAAGACAAAAGGAAATCGGTTCTTGGCAAAAACTCAGTGATTAGTATACTACTAAGGTCTCAGTATATTTTATACTGAGACGGTGAACTCACAATTTCACCTATAGAGAAGTGGTTAACCCCACAACCGTGCATACATTGATGCTTTGGCTGTAGGTACATCTGAGATGGAAAATTATCTAGTAGCATTGTACTTGGGGCATTACGACTAAAGCCTGATCGACAGTTGTGATGGGTTGGACCATGGGTGTCTGCTCTTTTGAGTATTTTGTCTATGGCTTGGGACATGTGTCACCTATTTTTTTGTGTAAGCCATTCTTTTGTTATATGATGTAATTAATGTTAAGCCTTAAACATGTAGACTCATAATGGCTGTTTTGTGTAGTTAACTGATGATTTTGTGGAAGTGCTTATCCGCTGTTAATGCGATTATTAACTATGCGTTTTTTTGCTACTTAGATGTAACTCTGATTATCAGGTACATGTCATGTGATATGTGTCATAAGTTGGCTGAGTGACAAATAGTCGTGCCATTGTGATGACTCATCTATTTTTTTATTTTGTAAAAAAAAAAAAAAAAAAAAAAAATTGGGTCAACACAGGAACCATTAGATTATAGATACGTGACCCAACTGTAGGCACGAGCGAGAAGTTCCCAGGATGTACAACGGACGGAATGCCGAAGGAGTGATTCGTAGGCACCGGATAGCATGACAGTGGGTAATGGACAATATTCTTAAATGGACCATCAAAAGGCATGCTGGATCACCTAACTAGAGAGGGAAACATGTCCGGGCATGCTCTGGTGTAAGATGACCCCAAAATCGCAGGGAGCATAGCAAGAGAAGACTGGTGTGTGGCAATAGTTGCCAGGTTCCGGTATCTTTTCATTCACGGCATTAATTAGGGTTGCCACAATCAAAACGTCTCTTGACAACAGTTTCAAAAATTCCAACTCTTGAAACCGAGGTGTCCACTAGTAGAAGTTTGAGAGATGTCCAAGTTCCAGAGGAAGACCGGCCTCGGACTCCTGAGACATCAAAATTTCCACTATCCGACTCGAATACGAAAATTGGGGGGTAACTGTTGGGAATAATCCCACTCAGCCCGGCCCCACTCAAAAAGGTCATGGACCTCTGAACTGGCATCAGCCTAGAAAGAAGTATGGGCCCCGGACTCATGAGGTGTGTCTCCTAAAAAAGAGCCCCTTTGGAAAATGTGTGATAAGCTACCTCTGGAAATGGCTATCTCTAGGGATACATGATTGGCAGCATACCCAGATCTAACCTTGGGAATGAACATATCTCGAGCTCGGATTCTCACTTCCTATACTGAGTCTTTGGAAGAACATGCCCTGAAAACCGGACGTGTCAACCTTGCAGCTAAGGAAGGAGGCGGCTAGGTTGCAATCCCGGATAATCCCATATCGTATACGATCACGAGAAATCTGGTCATGATCTTACTCAAAGATGACTAAGGAAAGAATCCTGATTCTGGTCCGATAAATATTCCAAGTCCAAATCAAGCTCTAGCAGCGAGGGTGGGACAGGCTGGGGACGAAACTCTAATTCTGGTTTGTCTACACCTCCTAGCCTATAAATAAACCTTTATATTAGGTAAGAAACCGAGATTGGATTTAGGATATTATTTCCTCAAAATTTGATTTAGGCATCGGACTGAGATCCGTAGGCACCCCGGCGAGTTCTCTTGACTTTGTTTGTTTTGCGGTGATCGTGAGAAGGTAAGGAACATCAAAGAACATGTTGTCCACACCATACCAGAAACAGTTCTAACAATAATATGTATAAATGCATGGATGAATTTTGAACAGTTGAATAACACCACATCCAATCATTAAGTTAATTAAAAGATTTGAATTTCGACCAACAATGGGAGAAACATTACCTTGTAAATTTTGAAAGAAGGAATATTCTCAATAGGAAAGAGGCTTTCTTGTAAACTCTCTATGCCTTCTCGATTAAACTTACTGTTCCCCTTAAGAATTTTAATTATGTAATACTAAGAAGAAAAAAGGTGTGGATCTTCCTCAAGCTAGGGACTGATGAAGCATTGGACCATCAATTGATCCAAGGAAACAGGGACAAACCCTTGGACTGATCTTTTTGTTTTTCCCCCTCCTTCACTTAAGTTTTAAGTTGGTGGTGAATAATGTTTAGCTTCAAGCTAAAACAAAATAGTATGAGGGAGGCAGGCAATCAATTTTCTCGCAATTATGTGTCAGACATACAGTCAAAGAAAGCCAGGAATGCACCTGAGTGACCTAGCCACTGAATCATGTTATATATATACAGCTTGAATGCGATTGCATTTGGTAAGTTGTAGTAACTGAGATTGAAGTAACTTGTCCAGTAAATTTCGGTTTTGTGAAAGAGAAAATCATGTTCCTGAATCATGATAAACAACTATAGTGATGCAAAAGCAGTTCCAGGTGGCAAATGTTTGCATTCTTAGTTTTAATCTACAGATGATGGAGCTGAATCATTAGGTTGGGTGTTTGATATGCAATTATGGAGTGGTTGTGGTCCCCTTCATATGTGACGAATAACATGGTAGGATCCTCTGAACACCGTTCCACGTGCTTTCTTGCAGGGCAGCCCCTCACGCTGCTGCATTTGTAGTAGCTCCTTCGCAGACGAAGCATAATAAGCACAAGTCAGCAATATTATTTGCCACAGACTCCAGAGTAACTTAAACTCCAAGAAACCTGACTTTCAATCACCAACCACCAATTACACCATCCACTAGTCTCTGCCAATAACACTTGGTTGAAGCATCTTTAGTTTATTTCCCTGAATGCATGCTTGCTAAAGTTTCTACTTCGAATGTCAAGTTTGCCCAATTTTTTAGTGACACCAGAACATAACTGAGTCTGATGCTTAATTGGTTTGAGGACACAAATATGCTCTTTATCTATGTTAAAATAAACACATCACTCCTGTTATGGCTAGAGGATCTTTTAGGAAGAAAGGAAAAAAAAAACAATTCAGTCCTGGCTCCAAATAGATCAACACACAATCTTGAGAAACTTCAACTTTCTGCATGTGGGATGATAATAAGTGAATTTGGAATCCTATAACAACCAATTCTATTCTTTTATTATAGTTGAAATTATTTTTGGCAATTCCTGTGTCTTTCTAGTCACCGGAGAGAACTAGTTGTATTATATATTTAGGCACAAAATCCTTGAATAAAAATACTATGACTGGCCTCTGCTAGAAATACGTAATTTAGTCTATAAATGACCCAGAAGAGAAAATAAGATATATAAGATGGAACAGTTATTCACACAGGTTAAACCACCGAGCAAAATGATCTAGCAGAAGAACATTTGAATCAAAGATAAAGTTATAAGAAATATAAACATACCTAGGATGTGGAGATCCCTTTATGGGCTTCTGCCCGTATTTCCTCCATGAGTAGTCATCAGGAGGTATATCTGCTAGTTCATTACTCATAGCTGGAACTGTGATTGTTCTCTTTATTCTCAGTTTCCTGTAACACAAATCACAGAAAGGAGGAGGATAAGGAACATGATAACTGACCATTATCGGCAAACAACAAAACATCAAGTCTGTCATATTTTAGAAGTTTTGCCAATGACAGATTTTAAATAAGCTGTCAAATTGTCACTACTAATGTAAAGCATCAAAATGCTGCCTTCTCCCAACCATAACTGTTATCCACAAAACATGAAAAGCTCAACTTTGAGAATAAGGTTTAAATACAAAATCTAGTTCCTAACAACAAAATTCGTTATTCGTTTTCTTCTATTAGAATATTAATTAAATTATTAAATTAATTATTTTTGTATTAGTTTAAGCTTTTGAAATAAGTGATTGTTTAACATGGTATCAGAACAAAGGTTCTGAATTTGAATCATGTCTTTGTTATGCACCTTCCATTTTAATTAAACATTCAACGTGTAGGGCCTTACTTCTTAAGCAATAATTTGAGCCCACACATAAGAGAAAGTATTAGAATATTAATTAAATGATTAAATCAATCATTTCCCATCATCTTAATTAAGTTTTTAGGATAAGTGGTGATTTAACATCTACAACCTTACTAATTGACTGAGTTACCTAAAGAAAAAATTGAGATGCACTTGAATTAATGCATATACATGAAATTGAGAAAAGGACTCACCTTCGCTTTGAGCAATGACATCCACTAGTTGAGGCTTCGCATCTTGTACTGGCTTCACTTTTCACCCCACAACTTCTCTTGGAAGATAACATGGAGGATTCATTCCTAGAACCCAAAACTTTTGATGATGATGAGTAGCAAATTTTCTGCTTGTCGATGCCACTTCCGTCCATACTGATCAAACTCGTGCTAGACTTATTAGCAACAATATTGGGTACAAAGTAATATTGCTGTAATGCCCGATTCTGTTTATCCCTACACAAGCTGAAATTGTCGCTCCGGATCAAAGCAGTAGCTGACTTATTAACTTGCAGAAGGGGAAATAACTCTCTTACTATGCAGGGTCCAGTCGGATTGCATGAGAATCCTTGGGGAAAAGAATTCGGACTATCCATGAGTTCAACCAGGTTTATATCATGGGAATCTGGAAAGGGACCCTTCCTGATCCTCCTATAATCTGATGATATTATTCCATCGACATTGTTAGGGAGATATTTATCCCCTATATAGAGTGGGGCCAGATTAGCCCCTCAAGTTAGAGCCCGGACTCCGGATTAGTCCCCAGATCTTGAGCCTTGGTCACTAGCAGCCTTCAGTATTTATTAGGCCAGTCAAATCAAGTCAGAAAAGATATCAGACGTCTACATTGAGCCTTGTGCTTGACAGAGGCAAAATGGACATATAGTATACGGGGATATAAAAGGGAGTATCTAAATTGTTTGATGGGGGGAATCTATTATCTTCTCAAGCTCTCTCTCTCTCTCTCTTTCTCTCCTCTTCATACAAACACTTGACTGACTCGATCGTCGGAGAAGGCTTTGCCAGCCAACCCCCGGCGAGTCTTTGCTATTTTGCAGGTCAAGACACGGACAAAGAGACGCTTCTGATAATGCCAAGTCACCGAACAAAAAATGCATCAACAATTGGCGCCGTCTGTGGGAACGACATCGTCGCTCCTACCAAAACAAAAACTCAGAATGGTGACTGGTGGTCAGAGGCCTCCTTCATCATGGGAAAGAGAGTGGAGCAAATCTGGGCCTTCATATGATAGATCTAAATTTACGAGCAGGGCATCTGTACACAAATATTCAGACGTCATGAGGATCAATTCTGTTCTGGCTTTCTGAGCGCTGCTGTATTAAAGAGTAAAGCTTACCTTCACCAGATCTACAAGCACGAATTCATAGTTCTGATGAAAGAAGGAAGCTCCTTACAAAGGAGATAAAAGACTAGATTTGCTTGAGTTTTGTACCAAGCGCAGTTGATGATCAGTTTTGCACGTGTGAGGAGCAATAAAAAATTATTATTATTTGGCTTATTTGTCATGAACATTACGTTAGAAGCAGCTTTATCAGAAAATGAAAGAATGAGAAATAGCCACGTTTCGAGCTGCGAAATAGTCATGGAATGTGGGTCTCACTAATTTATTGATGAGAGCTGCTACAGAAATTAATATTCTTCTAACAGTGATATTTACCATGGCTGAAAAGTGATGGGTAAAATTCCTATATTGCCCTTGCCCTTAGTGTCTTACGGGGATTATTCTCTTAGAATGTCATCTGACACTGTCTCGAAGGTCTGAGGGGTCTCGTATCCCTTCCAAGCCGAGGAGACAGTTTCGTTACTGGAAGGGCAGCCCATGAGAGATCAACGGTTTCTTGCATGACTGAAGGGAGGTCTTCTCCTGAGGAAGTAGCTTGATACCGTTGCCCCTGTAGCAGCCGGGAATCATACGGAGTACAGAAGCAAGTGCCAAATTATCGAATGCCGTAGTTGTGAATCCGGTCGGAAATGGCGTGGGTGACTGCAGGGCTTGTGGCAATAAATTTTCTTAAAGAAAAAAAGGTCTAACCAACGGTTTGTACAGGTATTCAACTATCAGTCGCCTGGACCCCAGACTTCGAGTTGGACCCCGGACCTCGGAGACAGCGAGCTCTGCTATTGATTAGAAAGCCGTTAGAACTGCTCGAGGTACACTTGTAAATAGGAGGAGTAGGACTCAGTACCCCCGGCTTCCCTCCAGAACTGCAAGTTTTTATAAGGATAAATTCTTAAATTATGACGAAGAGTGGTTAAAGAAGTATGGAGAAAGTCTAAAGGGATATGTCTGCGTAGTCTTGAATTTAGCTTGAGAACGTATGGGTCTTGTAATATCACGGGCTACTAGAGGAAAGAGGATGGTCGGAAAGGTGGGACCTCGATGGCTTTGACAAGAATAAAGAACAAGAGTTGGAGAACCGAGGCCCATTTCCTCGGCGTTATCCAGGAAGGTTTTCGAGTTCGGAGAGATTAACTCAATTTGACGCATTCCATGTGAGTCGCACCTGAAGAGTGAAGTTCTATCCTCAAGCCTGGGATCCTCAGGGGGAGACATCATCTCCAGTACTTGATATTCGGTATTCAGTATTCAGGAAGATTGGTTGGTCGTTGAAGACTTGCATGGTTCTTGCTAAAGAGTCATAATGGGTAAGCCTTACTTTATGAGTGAAATAATCTGGAGCCAGTCGTGGGACACATGCAGACCCACATTTCAAACAACAAGGGAAGCTCACGAATAAACAAGTATATGTCCAAGGTTGTGTCCGAGGTCGTTTCCAAGATCATTTCCGAGATCATAAGACACCCATGTAGAGACTCACACTTTTGATAGGCAGATCATCCCATAGGAGAAGATAGGAGGTCACCCGGATGTGCTGGCTAAGCAGGGAAATGGACATGGCCCCACCGTCGAAATAGCAGAATTTGGAATGGCAGACTCTGTGGCACTTCTTTGGTTATAATTCTGGACACAGCTCATCCCCTGAGAAATATCGGAAGCCCCTTCTTCAACTTTCATTCCTGTACGTAACCTCATTCACGCGATAGTGATCCTGCCTCAAAGGTGCTCCTGCGACATAACTAGAGGAGAACTGACCGAGGAGCACCACAACATGCTCTGTTGATACTAAGAGTCTAGGTAAGCTTTCTTGATATTGACGGTATCCCCGACAACAGACATCGACACAAGAGGCTAGCCAGTATCAAGCCAGAAGTCATTGGCTTTTGGTCAGAGGTCGGACCCCGGGCAGATAAGTCATCCTTTTTGTCCCCGACGATCGAAATGGGCATCACCTGAGAGCTGGGCGAGGACATTCCAGTCAAGGAACATTGGAGAGATCAGATCTTATTTTACAGAAAGATTCTCAAGGTAATGTGTATCAGTTTTGATGAGGGAAGCTAGTTTGAAAGAAGAGGTATGGTGCATCATGGCTCAAAAGGAACAGTAGTTATGAAACTACTCCTCATTCCGAAAAGGTCTCGTACATAAAAAGAAGCATAAATGGGTGACCGGCAAAGGTGCAGGTTTAAATATGCAAAGGAAGCATCAACAGAGGATGACCGGATGTACAACTTAACTCACAGGGGAAGGGAACCCAACTTGGCAAGAACGCCTTCACGATCAGCAAGTCCAGATACGAAGAGGCCTAGGGTCCTAGGAGAGAGGGAAGGCGTCTCTGGGGTCACTTCTGAGATTGTGTCCGAGGTTGTTTCCGGGGTCCGGGGGCCACAATTATCGTAACACTCTCCAGCCCTGTATCAGATTGGTGATTTTGTATGAGTCCATCTGGATGTGGCTTTCAAGAAACTGGCCTTCGCTTAGCGCACAAAGGTGCAGCTGCAAGTTTTTGGTTCTAGATTCACCATCACTGTGTTGGGAATCATCTCTACGAAAAAGACACGAAAGAAAAACAAAGTAGAAAGAGAGTTCTAGACTGTCCGAAGACAGTTCCGGGGTCATTTCTGAAAATATGTCCGAGACAAGTTTCATAGCTTCGACTAGTTGACGAGAGCCCGGACCCTCGATAGGTATGGGGTATTCAGAAAAGAAAAATTTGGCATTGGTTGGAAGATGACAACCTGATAGGTGGTTTGCCTGTTAAAACCTTGGCAACAGATTGGGCTCATTTGAGCATCATCAGAGTAGTGTGCGTCTTGTCGCCTCCGAGAACATTTCCGAGATTATGTCTGGAGTTCGGGGACCACAGTTATTACAACATTCTTAGGACTTGTATCAGGTTGGCGCCAGGATTATGTCGGATCTGACACAGTTCTACGACAGATCGCCAAAGCTCCTCAAGAAACCCAGCACCGAACTGGTGCCTGCCGGGGTTCTTTGGGGTTCGACGTCTAGTGCATAATGGGAGTTTTGTTTCTTTAAAAAAAAAAAAAAAAAAAAACTGGAAGAGCTGAGATTGAAGTATGGTGAAGAGTATATCAAGGTTCATGGTTAAAGACATGGCCGGCAGCCTTGGTCAAGGACTCTTGCATCCCTCCCCGCTGAAGAGGCGACCCCAGATTAAACCCGAACAAGTCTGGTGTGCTGTTGGGGAAGCAAGTAAGTGTCCGGTAAAGACCTGGGCTTACGGAAATGAGAGCCTCCCCAACACAATTACACAACTAACGGACATAGCGAGTACCAGAACAAAGAAGGAGGTCGAGAACTTATATTTAGAAAGACTGGGCCATCCTTCTGAAGAAATAAGCCGTGTAAGTGGTTTCTGGAATCTAAGGAGGATCCGTCCCACATGGGCTCGTGCGGCAGAGGTTTTTATAGGCAGACGACCCGCTCGGGACTGTTGGGGCCGATGTCACGACTTATCAAGCCTGATCGGGCTCTTAGTTCCAACCGCAGCAAAGCTGCCGTACAAGAGCTGGTCGAATAGAGTGAAGACTGGGCGGTCCAGTGCACTCGGAATTTCGGAAATGGGTAGGCAAAGGGATCAAGGTATGCTGATGGTGCTGCTGGAAAATTGGATCATGTGAAGTGACTTCTGGAACACCATTGCAAAGGCTTACACTCATGGCTAGCAGAATTGTAGACAATTGGGACAGGTCCCAGTTCGAGCCACCCCGAATCAATTCTCGCTCCCTTGGCAAGAACGAGATAAGTTTCTACCTCTCTATCTTTATTCTATTCGGTTAAAGTTTGGGTGTTAAAGTTTGTGCTATGGGTAACTATCTTATGATAAAATCCATGAAAAAGAAATTTCAGAGTATCAAACCTGAAATGGTCTCTCTGATAGTTAACAAAGGTTAGTGAATTATTATGCCCCTATATGCTTCGGAGCATAACTACGGAGACTTTTAATAATCTTGCAATTCCAATAATAATGGTTAGGTGTGCTCCTATACAAGGAGCCTAGAACTTCCTTTCTGATGCTTGTTAGCTTTTGATATTTTTACAAGGCAAAAATTTGAGCTCGTGAAAGAAAGTACTAGAAAATGTTCGGCTGAATTTATTTGCAGAAAAAAAGGGGAGTTATGGTAGCTCTGATCTTTTAGCAACATAGGCTATTTTCCTGGAACCAAGTATAGGCAGAGGAGCATAACCTCGTTAAAAAATCACGAGGAGCATAACCTCGTTAAAAAATCACGAGGAGCAGAACCTCGTTAAAAAACAGGGCGAGGAGATAACCTCGTTAAAAAATCACGAGGAGCATAACCTCATTAAAAATTCACGAGGAGCAGAACCTCGTTAAAAAACAGGGCAAGGAGATAACCTCGTTAAAAAATAGGGAGAGGAGCATAACCTCGTTAAAAAATCACGAGGAGCAGAACCTCGTTAAAAAACAAGGCGAGGAGATAACCTCGTTAAAAAATAGGGAGAGGAGCATAACCTCGTTAAAAAATCACAAGGAGCATAACCTAGTTAAAAATTCACGAGGAGCGGAACCTCGTTAAAAAACAGGGCGAGGAGATAACCTCGTTAAAAAATAGGGAGAGGAGCATAACCTCGTTAAAAAATCACGAGGAGCATAACCTGGTTAAAAAATCACGAGGAGCAGAACGTCGTTAAAAAACAGGGCAAGGAGATAACCTCGTTAAAAAATAGGGAGAGGAGCATAACCTCGTTAAAAAATCACGAGGAGCATAACCTCGTTAAAAAACAGGGCGAGGAGATAACCTAGTTAAAAATTAGGGAGAGGAGCATAACCTCGTTAAAAAATCACGAGGAGCATAACCTCATTAAAAAATCACGAGGAGCATAACCTCGTTAAAAAACAGGGAGAGGAGCATAACCTCGTTAAAAAATCACGAGGAGCAAGACCTCGTTAAAAAACAGGGCGAGGAGATAACCTCGTTAAAAAATAGGGAGAGGAGCATAACCTCGTTAAAAAATCACGAGGAGCAGGACCTCGTTAAAAAACAGGGCGAGGAGATGACCTCGTTAAAAAATAGGGAGAGGAGCATAACCTCGTTAAAAAATCACGAGGAGATAACCTCGAAAAAAAAAAAAAAAAAAAAGAGGAAGGTCGAGGACGAGGATAACACCTCGTTAAAAAAAAAAAAAAAAAAAAAAAAAAAAAAAAAAAAAGGGGCCGAGGATAGGACCTCGTAAAAAACAAGGACCGAGGATAGGACCTCATAAAAAACAATGGCCGAGGATAAGACCTCGTAAAAACCAAGGAATGACGAGGATAAGACCTCGCAAAAAACATGAACGGGACAAGGACAGGGGGTGATGAGGAACGTCTGATATCTCGGACAGGGACACCCCTCTTGGTTGAGGACGGGGGGGTAATGAAGGACATGAGGCCTTAACAACATCGGCATTTGGCTTTTCAGATGCTTAACGATTCTCCCCTATCCAAGCCATTGATTCATTTTCAGGGGCTCATGTCGCTATGCGACCTGGTCAGATCTGCATTCCCAGAACAAATCACTTGGGTCAGTTCTACTCGGACCGAAGTGATATGGGGGGGTAGGAGATTGGGGGATTGATTATTGAATATTAGCTGGGTACACTTCCGGGGCAAATCACGACAGAACTGAAAACGAAATCGTGATAGATAGAAATTTTCTTTTTCTATTGTGGGATAACACAAAAAAGAAATGGGGCGTTTCATGGAAAGTTCCTCCTTTGACAAGGATGTCTTCCTCGGATAAAGAAACAAAAAATTACCCTCGGATAAAACGTCCCCTTATCCATAAACGTCAGCTCATTGCAGACCAGATCCACTAAGTTGGAAAGGAAGTAGCGAGTAAAGCTCATCTTGGGATGGAGTGGAGACTTACCTCGGATGAGGAGACCGATGTAGTCCCCGGAAAACACGTGATGAAATAAGGATAATTATGATGGCTGACCTCCTTTAGGCGAAAGACCATGTCTTCGGATTTAGATGATTACCCTCTCTCGGATGAAGAAGTAACCCCAGTAACTATTTTTTCTTGGATAGAGAGGGGGGTAGCTCTGGGACAACTTCGGACACCACTCCTCTCCCGATATGGGGGTAGGATGAAAATCGACATAAACTTTGTTAATTAGAGCGGTTGGGCTCCAAATTGTGAATCAATGCACCCATTTCGGGTTCAAGCTATCCTGCCTAATCAAAATGGATTCCTCGAGCACCCCGACATAAATATCATAACTTAAAAGGACAACTGATCAGAGCCTGCACAATTGATCAGGCCCACCGAAAGGATTGTCCAATGATAGAAAAATCCGACAAGGATAAAGTTGGGGCCTGGCAGTGTTGATATGCTTGCAGGCTTGTGGCATAAATTCGGGAAAAATGGAGAAGCCAAGCCGAGAATGATAAAAAAGTTTGTATCATTTATAAGGCTGAGGAGTGTTGGAATAATGATTGAGGAATGATTATTAGAACATAAGTCCGACAACAGGGATTGAGGGATCAAGCCATGGCTGGTGTATGTGAATAGGGAAGCGCCGATCTCCCTCAAGGTTTAAACACTGTCATTCAAGGCAATGGAGAAGTCTTCTAACTGGCATAATGGAATGGTTAGTACAAGTATCAAGGGGCACCAGTTCTTTTATAAGGTTTAAACTGGGAAAGTGTCTTCATGCGGTGAGAGTGGATTTGAACGCCTAGTCAATTGGGAAAATCTTTCATAAGTAGAGGTATTTGTGAGGAGCGGCTATGGTTCCAATTGACTTTCCGAATGTAGAAGGCACTCACTACAGGAAGTTGTCCCCGGAATCTCGACCTTTATTGTTCTGTCGTCTCTTGTCGCAGCGCCAGGAAAATGCTTGAAAGCAAGGGGGAGTTGCGACCCCGGAACAACAGTCTTAGGTAAGGAATTCCTGTACAGTGCTCAAGATCTACTATAGCATTCGAATTCTCTAGTGGCAGGCTACACTTAGCTTTAACCATTGTGGTCGGGTACAGTCCCGCTTAATCACTCGGTTTGTCTGGCATCGGGCTTAAATCAATTTTCTAAAAGCTATTTGCGCTTGGGGTTATGTCAAGGATAGGAAATTCCCGATCTAACGACCTAGAGGTCGAGTAGAAAAATCAGAACAATGACCTCTTCTTTGAAGGAACGAAAAGGGCCACTGTGCCCCCAGTAGTCCTCGGACTTCAGGCATATTGGTTAACAGGCATCTATCAACCATAGGAAATTGACGGTCCGATGATAAGTTCCTTACTATTGAAAGCAAGGAATATGTTAAAGTGCCATCAGAGCCATTGTCCGGGGAAACACAATGCGAGTGCTTGAAATGATGTTATGCGGGTACAATTTTATAATTTATGAGGCATCCATGTCAATGGTAGACTAGTGAAGTTATTGGAGATTGACTTGAAGTTCATGTTGCAAAGATATGACTTTCACCAAAGAAGAAGATTTTATTAGATTTACTCAGAGTACACACATACATGAAGACAAAGAGAACAGACAACCCCGAAAGAATACTGTGCAGGGTAGTCATCCGATTACAAGTAATCCTAGCATTGTAAAGATGAACTGTCTGAAAATTTTGAAGGGTTCACCCGCGCAAAGTCCAAGCGCGGCTTGAATGGTTTAACTCTTGTGAGCAGTCAGGGTAGAATGGGGGTGTTGCACGATTCCCGTAGGTTGGACAGGAACAGGTTGGCATAAAGCCGGAAATCACACACCCTTGTGTGTCTAAAGCCGAAGATCACACATTCGGTAAAACTGCCATGAGGAGCGAATACCCCAGGGCAAGGAACTTCTAAACCAAGACCACCCTTAATGAATTTGTGAATATGCTCGGTCGTGAAGACCACACCAGGAATGAAGAACATTGTGGGAAGGTTTGAAGAGTTCAAAAAATGATGAAAGGCAAGGGTCCGATCTTTGAGAAAGGGATAAGAAGAAAGAAAGATCTACTCGAATGAGCAATCCGAAGACCAATGACATTCCAGCTAAGGAAAGTGTGAATATATAGAGATAATAATGATCAGCGTATGCACGATTTATGGGGTGTTAGGTGCGCCTAACTAATGGTGAATTTATGGCGGAAATAAATTCCTGATCGCTTGCCATAAATGGCTTGGAGCCGCGTGGAGCGGCGGTCGAAGAAATGCTTAAGTTTCCACGGAGTCCGAGGAGAGCATTACGCAGATTGGATGAAGAATAATCGGTAGAATCAATCAAATTCTAGAGGTTCCAATAGGTAAATTCTCCCTACCTTTATAGTAAAGATAGGAGAATTTGGGGGTAATTGTTAGGGAGATATTTATCCCCTATATAGAGTGGGGCCAGATTAGCCCCTCAAGTTAGATCCCGGACTCCGGATTAGTCCCCAGACCTTGAGCCTTGGTCACTAGCAGCCTTCAGTATTTATTAGGCTAGTCAAATCAAGTCAGAAAAGATATCAGACGTCTACATTGAACCTTGTGCTTGACAGGGGCAAAATGGACATATAGTATACGGGGATATAAAAGGGAGTATCTAAATTGTTTGAGGGGGGGAATCTATTATCTTATCAAGCTCTCTCTCTCTCTCTCTTTCTCTCCTTTTCATATAAACACTTGACTGACTCGATCGTCGGAGAAGGCATCGCCGGCCAACCCCCGGCGAGTCTTTGCTATTTTACAGGTCAAGACACGGACAAAGAGACGCTTCTGATGATGCCACGTCACCGGCCAAAAATTGCATCAATAGACATCAAGGAGTGTGACCAGTTTTCTGAACTCATTTTCTGCATCTTGAGCAATCAGGCTTACTTCCTCAATGCTTGTCTTGTGATTTTGACTAGAAATACAACTCAAAAGGTGATAGGCATGTCTAAAACTATTCTGAGCAACCTCATGAACTTTTAAATCCCATTTTGGGGTCATTGAAACCACACACCTGAAGCTTCTTCCACGAATTATTTGCTGTTCTCTGTAATGATAATTCAGGAAAGAGATTGTTTAGTAGTTGAAAGTTTGAATCTATCTGATAAATCATGAAGAAGGGCTAAAGCAGACTGGCTTTATAATAGGAGCCAAATAACTATGAATGATCATGTTTTGACACTTGGAATGCTTGATCTGATGAACTATGGATTTCTAGAGATAAATTACATATGTTCTCTGATATAACCATATACTAAAAACGGCCAATGAATCAAAGCAATAATGATACAATGGTTCAGTGCGCAAAGTGTTCAAAACCCACTTCATGAAAATTTCGTTAGTTTTTTTATTTTCACAAGTACTAAATCTAACTTGCGGGGAAGATAGTCAAACGGTAGCTTAAGTTACTAACTTACCAACCAATTGTACTTCTGATCCTAAACAGGTAATAAAGAAGATCTATGGTCGTGCATGCTTGTGGGTGTGTCTGTGAGAGAGAGAGGGAGAGGGAGAGCGAGAGAGAAAGAGTAGAAAATGGAGTAGAAACAAAGCTGATCACTGTCAGCGCATGAAGATGTTGCAGCCATATCTTCAAATTTCTTGAAACATGGCTTTCTTAAAACGCAATGATAACATGAAATATGGAAGAAAATATATTATATCTTTTCCTTATTCACTTGATATCTCAAATTTTCTATAATAGTCTCTATTAATTCTCTTATTGCATGTATTCCTTATTCTAACTAGTCTTATTCAACTATAAATAGGCATTTCTTGTATATATATTCAGTTGTGACCCACGGAAATACAGAGTTCAGTTCTCTTGTTTATCTTAAAAAAAATTTTTAGAAATATACTTGTCACCCATAATATTCATTAAGGCACCCTAAATGAAAACCACAATATTCATAACCATGCACATGCAGACACCTGTTTGTGGTTATTCTGAAAACCGTTAGTTTAGGTAGAATGACACCATAACTTCTCAGCATGTCCATATGTATTGCAGTACTCTTTTCATTACTTTGTGAAGGGGGTCAATAAAATCACCAAAGTGATGGTACGTAATCGTGAAAAAATAAATTTAAAGGATTTTGCTAACATTATAAGACGTGTGAAGGCACAATATAGAAGTAGTTTATTTATTTATTTCCAGACAATTAATAAAAATAGAAATGAAAGGTGGAGAAAAACAAATGCTATTAGAAGAAAAAAAGAAAAAAGAAGAACCTAATCATGGCCTCTATCCAATAATAATATAAGTTGTTGTGGGGCATGTTTAAGTACAGAAGAAGACATAAAAAGATTCAAAGATGTACGTGAGGAATTTTGGTTGTATGTAGCATTATTCCACTTTGCCCATGAATCTAATCCACTGACCACCTAACCAACCAGCATTGTAATCAGCGTCATTCACTCAAGGCCCAGGACCAGTGGCATTTATCCTTTTTGGATTCATAATTGAAGCATGCTTGTTCCCAAAGGGTGGCTTGTAGTGGCTTCGCCTCTACACCTCTCATTATTGCTTTGTTTATTATCCTATAATTATCATGCTAAAGAAATCATATAATAAAGTGTTAAAAGAATTTTCAAAATTAATTTGTATATATTTAATTTGTGGTTTGAGAATGTTTTAAATGGAAGGTATTAAAGAACACTGAATGAAGAATTTGTTAGGTTTTTAGTGTTGGGAAATTCGGTGTCAAAACTTATTTGGTTGTAAGTTAAAGTCTACTGGTTAAGTCGGTGAAGAATTTTATCCAAGACTAAATCCAACTCAAATTGAAAGACCTAGAAGATGTGGTTAAGCCTAATCAATCAAAGAAATGAGCATTTTGGAATTTCATTACATGGAGTTAAAATCGGATTTGTCAATTCCAGATTGAGCACGTCTCTATATTTACTGTAACTTTCGGTTCAAGTATTGGATTGCAGTGAAATCAGTGGCGTTAGAAAACTAATACAAACGGCAACAAATTTCTTTGAAATAAGTTTTCTCTAATTCGAATTTTTACTATGCCACAATCGCCCTGCAATATTGGACAAAATATTTGAGCGAATTTTTCTGAAATCCTATTCTAATTCGAACTAGGTTTTCTTTAGAGATCTATTTAAAGGGCCTTTCACGCACGAACATTTTAAGGATTCTACTCTAGAATTGAGTGTGCTAAGAGAGGGCGTTATACATGGACTGTTAATGTTAAATCTCTCTTAGAGTTTTGGTTATTGTTTAACCATCAACCTTGAACAATTGAAGCCAATGGGAGATCCAGTTAAGGAGATCAAGAAGAAAAACTCTCCAGAAGTTATGGGAGAATCAGACAAGTGGGTTACTTGTTGTAATTCAAGAGTGTAACGATAGTAAAGGTTTTGTGAATATTAACATCTTATAATTCGCGGATTCTTCATTATTGGATTGATTTCCTAGGTTGACTACCCCGTAGTGGTTTTTCTCTTTGAGTTCAAAGAGTTTCCACTTCATCACCAAATATCTATGTCAATTGTTTTATTGCTTTTCATATTTTGGTGATTGTTTGTTTGTGGTTGATTAAATTTTTAATTCCGCATTATATTGTCATACACCAATTCAACCCCCCTTCTAGGTGTTATTTTGAGTCTGGTTTATATTTTTAGAATTAGACTTTAAAAGGTCCAACCAACTTCAAATACTTGCTTTAAAGTAATGCTTAATGTATATGCACTTGTGTGTATCCTCTAGTACACGGTGTGAAGTACCGGAAACATTCGCGTGTGCATGGCAATGGGTTGTAGGGTGCTAGTGGAGCCTTGATGGTACATTTACCACAAAGCATCAGAGCAATCAGATCATGACCATTCATTTTTGGATAGTCATGATCATTCGATTTGGTAATTTGATATGGACCATAGGACACTCCTCAACTAGGTCTAGCAGTTGGATTTATTGGACCGTTAGTAAAGTTAATTGCAAAATCAAATTAACTTTGATCTAACAGTTGTGATTAAATGATCGTTATTAACCATTATGATCTAACGGTTATAATTAAATAATCATTAATAATAATTTAATCTAACAGTTAGAATTAAGTGTGTTAGTATTTTGGCCTCATTCTGTGTTTGGACAAAATCACTTATGTGTAAAGATGCCGTAAACAGGGATTCCACTTGTCAGAGCATTTTCAGAAGACTCTGCACTGCGAAAAAGATAGAAGATTTCAGATTCCCTGTCAGCCATCCGGACGACGTGTTATCCCATCCGGACGCCCATCTGTCCACTGTTCCATCCGTCCGTATGCCAGACAAACCAGCATCATCCGTCCGGACTACGTATCTTTCCGTTCAGACCCTCCACTGTATCGAGAAGCTTCTGTTCCAGCTTGCATCCGTCCAGACATCTCAGCAACCCATCCGGAAGACCATCAGTGATCGATCAGCTTCAGATTCTTTCCAAGTTCAAAATATGGGAAGATTGATATGCCGACCGGACGCACTCATACATAAGGCAAGAATCGCAATTCAAATATCACCGTCCGGACGTTAGTCAGCATTGGTCCGGACGCGTGCTCATCAGTTAAGGAAATTGCCGATTCGACTTCAACCGTCCGGACGTCTACATCTCATGGTCCAGACGCACGCATAGCAGATATGGAAATTGCGTACTGAAGAATTGCCGTCCGGACGTTCATCCCCCTTGGTCCGGATGCGCGAAGCCTTATATGGAAATTAGTCGCAGCGGACGTGCGACCGTCCGGACAAGTGTCTCACCGTCCAGATGCAGCTCTTAAACAGGAAAGATTTTCAACGAAATTTTTGAAAAATTCTGTTGCACAGTTGTCCGTCCGGACGGCGTCCGTACATATTACAGCAGTCGCCCATTCTGCACCTCAGCCTATAAATAAAGGCCCCTGGGCATTGAGAACTGCAAGAATTCGGTATTGAATTCCACAAGAGCTCAGAGAAGTTCAAGATCCCTCTGAAGCTGTTACAAGTGTGCTGCTACATCTGAAGTCTATCTTAGGGGTTGGCCCTAAGATAAAGGATTCCATTGAAGACCCCTTCAGGTAGGAGACCTGGTTGGGAAGCGTTCGTGTTGGGTTACACGTCAGAGAGCAAGGTACGACCACTGCATCGGGTTAATGTGAGTGTTACTATCTTGTATCTAGCTTTGTCTTCTAAATAGTGGAATTCCTGGGTTTGGCTGCCCCGGAGTGGTTTTTCTATTGATTGAGTTTCCACTTCGTCAACAAAAATCTGTGTGTCTTTTATTTTCCGCTGTGCTTAAATTTTTGTTGACACTTGTGCACACACTTTATTTTTAGAAGTCAATTTCAATTTTCAATTGGTATCAGAGCTTGGTACACTCTTAGAAGATTAAATTCTTGAGTGTCATTTATTTTTGACTTCTATTTGCTACTATGTCTCAAACTCTTAATTCTGTTCCTACCTTCGATGATACGAACTATGGCTATTGGAAAGCTCGGATGTGGTTCATTTTAAAATCTATTGACTGTTGGAGTATTGTTGAAACTGGTTGGACTAAACCAGAGGATACAACCCTTGAGACAGTACCTCTGAAAAACGCCCGACTTTCCAATGATAAAGCCCTCCATGCTCTATGCCAAGCACTTTCTCCTTCTGAATTCGCCAAAATTTCAAACTGCGAATCAGCCAAAGAAGCATGGAAAATCTTGGAAACAACATATGAAGGCATGAAACTTGTTAAATTTGCCAAACTTCAAATGTTGATTTCAAGATTTGAAGAAATTAAGATGTTGGAAGAAGAGACCTTTGGAGAGTTTTACTCCAAGATGAGTGACCTGAGGAACTCCATGGTGAGTCTTGGGAAACCTATCTCGGATGTAAAACTCATCCGAAAGATTCTAAGATCTTTGCCTGAGCGTTTCAGAATCAAGGTGACCACCATTGAAGAAAGCAAGGATCTTGAGGAGATGAAGATTGAAGAGCTGGTGGGATCTCTTCAAACATATGAGCTGTCTCTGCCCCCGGTCAAGAAGTTGAAGACCATTGCTCTAAAGGCTTCCAAGAAGAAGGTAGAAGCAACATCTAAAAATGACTCTGAGGATGAAGAAAAGGTTGTGGCTATGTTAGCCAAAAATTTCAGAAGACTGATGAAAGATGATCGGTTCAAGAAGAAGTTTTCTGAAAGAATAAAGAAACCTCCCAGAGAAGCTGAACCTGAGGAAGAAGATAAGAAAGATCCCAGAGGACCCCGATGTTTTGAAAGCTCAGGCTTTGGGCATATTCGGGCCGATTGCGGGAATCTTAAAAAGAGCAAGGGGAAAGCATACAATGTGACTCTCAGTGATGAGTCAGAAGAAGAAGCTCCGGAGTCTGAAAAATTTCTGGCCTTTGTTGCCCCACATGTTCAAGAAGAAGACTCGTATTGCTCAGAGCATAGCGATAATGAGGAAGAGCTCAAGGAAGCTGAGGGAAGGCCGAAAGTAGCACCTTAATGATCTGAATAGTTTGCAGACCGAGAAGAGTTCATTGGTGCTCAAAGTACAAGAACTCGAGGAAAAGCTACTAGAGACGCAACTCCAGCTAGAGAGAGTCATTGATGAGAAGCTGACTCATATGCTGTCTATCTAGAAGAGCCCAAATGACAAGACTGGCCTGGGTATGTAGCTCCTTCTTCTGATGTTCCTTCTTCCTCAAAGACTGTGTTTGTGAAACCTACAGTCCCAGAGCCTCCTCCCACTATTAAAGATAAAAAGAAGGAAAAGGTCAACGATGATGGTCCAGGCATTCAGGAGCCTCATTCCATCAGAAGACCTCCCATTTGCCATCACTGCTGTCTTAGTGGGCATGTTCGCCCTCAGTGCTCCCTCCTAAAAGCACAAAAGGCCAAAGCCAAGAAAGAAGTGCCCAGACAAGCTCATTATGGCACTAGACCTGTAGTCCAGCATTAGACTCCATGGCATCAGGTGTCTTACCAAGCACCATGGGGACAAGCACTAAGGCATCAGTATTAAGCCCCTTGGTCTCATGCTCCTTAGCATCAGCGACCTCAGCAGCGGTTTGTACCAGCCAATCACAGTGGCACCTACAAGAGCAAACCCAAGCAGTTTAGAAGGCCTCAGAAGATGAAAGAAGAGCAATACTCCAGTGAGCCTCCTATCTGGATGCAGAACATGATGGAGTGGATGATACAGTCCTGCCAGCAACCACCCACTGGAAGGTAGGCTTAGGTCGAGAAGGACAGTCACCCCATGAGGGGGAACCGACGCACCTAGCATATTCAAGCCGACGCACCTAGCATATTCAGGTGTTTATGCCTAGGATTTGGTTCCTAATCCTATGGCATCATGTTTGATTGCTTATCTTAACTTGATACATCTTTATATGCAATCTAGGAACCAGTTGTGTTTGCCCCCTATGTTTCTTGAGAGAACTTTGCAGGTATTTTTTTTGGGGAAGACAGAAAAAGTAGGTCGAGCGACTATTTTTCTGTATCGGCATCATCGAGCATCCACAGGTTTGATCTTGCCTTTGCATATGATATCATTTCAATATTGCTTGTTGTTTTTGTTTTAAATAAAAAAAAAAATTTGGGGAGAATTTGTAGGATATTTTTTTCTCTTGGCTTATCAGATAGTGTATGTATTTTCACCTGATATCTCAATTCTGTAAGCACTAATATACTATGCTTAGATATAATTGAAAGTTTATGACTATATTGGCCAAGTGTTTTTTCCTGTTTTTGCAAAAGTAGGATAGCTTCTTTCCTCACTCAATGAAAAAGTGCACTATCCCGGGCTCCCCTAAAGGTACATCTTTCCTTCTCTGACCTTTTGCTTTTAGAAATTTTGGATAAGAGAAGAAGTCCTTGATAAGATGACCAAATTGACCTCATGCTAGTTGAACCTAGAGCCTAAAAAATCTGGCACTCCCTACAGTTTGCAGCATTATAAGAAACAAGCAGTTAATCATATGAATTCTATGCTTTAAAGTATATTCACTGCTTATGTGCTACATTTGCTTTATGCCTTGCCCTCTACGTGCAAGTAAAACATTTACGTTGTCCTTCATGGTACAAGTAAATCACTTAGGTGCTGCATCTCAGGGGGAGTGTATCAGATGAGGGTGTCTAGGCCCTAGCAAGTTATAATGTTTGACTTTTGGCTAATTTGTCATTGATTTTCTCTCCTGTCTAGAAAATCTAGTTGCTCTATGTCATGTCATCGAAAGTCATACCTCGTGGGAAAAGAGTCTTCACACACACACATGCATTGAGTGAGTTGAGTTGTCTATTTGAATTTTATATGACAAGGAAAAATATTTGTGCTAATTGAAATCTCAACTCTCTTTTATATCTCTGTTTAGTTTTGAGATGCTCTTTGATTGTGTTATCAGTTGATTATACATGCATGTTCTGACACTGACTTGAGAAAATTTGATCTCTGTCAAATTTTCCTTAGTTTTTTTTTCGTTGGTGTTTCAGTGTGGAGCGTTCGGACAGTCTCTCTTGGTGTCCGGACGGGTGGAGTTCAGATGTTCGGATGGTTCCCTTTTTGGAGTCTGAACGGATGACGTTTTATAGTCCATACGGGAACTGTTACACGTCCGGACGTGAGCTGTCACCTTCAAGCGGACAGGTAATTTAATTCCTCCGGACGCGCGTAACCGTTTTGCTCCTTTCCGAGGCAGCGCGCGTCCGGACGTCATCAAAACACCATCCAGACGGGGACCCCAAAGAGGCTATAAAACCCCCCTGCTTGCCGTTCTCTCCCCATACCACACATATCTTACTTTTGGCTGATTGTGAGTAAGTTTTTTTTGTGAGCTTTTGGGTGTCTTTTTGCATATTCCTCACATTCCAGGTATTTTTTTTCTTGTCTTATTTCTTTCAATTTATTTTGCAACTGTTAGAATTTTTTTTGGAATGTTTTTAGGATGCATATATCTGCCATGCTGAAATTTTTTGGACTTAATTGTGATATTCTCTGTCTTTATTTTTACAAAAGTCATTTTTACTGCTGTTATTCTGCCAAATTTTTGTTACCCTAACAAGAATATTTTTTTGTGGATTATTTTTTTTTTGGCAAAAATTCTTGTTGGTTCTTTTCTAGAATCATGTCAGCTATCAGCTCCCAGCACAGGGTCTGCCAGAGGACAGAGGAAGAGCAGAGTGCATTCCAAGCCAAAATCATGGACCGCAATGTCCTCGCTGAGCTGAACGTGGTCCGTGCTAACATCATGGTGCCTCCATTGGATAGCATTTATGAGACTATCCAGACCTACAATTGGGGGTATCTCTACACGTGTACCTACATCGTCCTCACCAGGCTAGTCAGGCTCTTCTATGCCAACCTTGAGGTGGCTCAGGATGATGAACGTGGGATGGTACTACAGTCCACTGTTGACGGACACATCATCATTGTAGATCCCCAGATCATCAGTCAGTTCATCGGGGTACCAGTCCTTGATCTGCCTGCCTGTCCTTACAATGAGGTGGTGCTTCCTCCCTCTATGGACGATCTCCGAGAGTTCTTCCATGCCGTTCCATAGGGTGAGGGGCGTCATACTAACATCAGGATTGGTGCACTTGCTCCGGCTCATCGTATGTTGGCCGAAATTGTTCAGCACAATCTTTGGCCAGTTGCTAGGTGCAGTGATCTGATACTGAAGAGGGCCCAGTTTGTTTATGCTATTCATCTTCGCTTGCCTTTCTGTCTTTGCAAGCATATTCTGGGAGTCATGCTCGAGGCTCGTGATGAGAGCAATACCGGTCTCCCCTTTGGCTGCCTAATCACTCAGATCATCCTTCAGTCGGGTATCAATGTTAATGGTGAGCCTAGGATGAAGATCCAACAGCTCCTCAGCAAACAGACATTGATGAAGTCAAATGCGCAGCTGCGGCGAGATGATTCTGATGATGACATGCCTGCTGCTATGCATGTTGCTTTTCCAGAAGTGGCTTCATCTTCTCATACCGTCCAGCCATCTGAGCCAGAGGTAAATTATTCTCAAATCACGGAGGCCTTAGCCGCCATTTAGGGAGGAATGACCACCATGTAGCAGTCCATCTCCTCCTTGCAGCTAAAGGTGCGGTCTATCAACAAGCGGGTGGAGCAGACCCATTTGGACCTCCTGGAGTGCCTTCGAGTCCATCATCCTGGCAGCAGTGATGATGAGGATGATGCAGCTCGGACTATACACATGCCAGAGGATGTTTGATCTTATTTCCCTCTGTTTTATTGTCTCTTTTTGTGTTATTTTGAGACTTTTTGTTATTTTTTGTTATTTTGTTAAACACTTAAACTTATATTACTCTGTTTACCCGGGTCCTTCTGAGACCGTTAGGGGGAGTAATTTCTATTACAGTTGGTTTTTTTATTTCTTTGTTTTACCCTTTGTCCCTTTGTGACAAAAGGGGGAGTAATTTTTATTTTTGGATCGGGAATGTATTTCCAAACCGGTCAAGTGATTTTTGTCCCAGAATGGCCAAAGGGGGAGTTTGTTAGTATTTTGGCCTCATTCTGTGTTTGGACAAAATCACTATGTGTAAAGATGTTGTAAACAGGGATTCCACTTGTCAGAGTATTTTCAGAAGACTCTGCACTGCGAAAAAGATAGAAGATTTCAGATTCCCTGCCAGCCATCTGGACGACGAGTTATCCCGTCCGGACGCTCCTCTGTCCACTATTCCATCCGTCCAGATGTCGTGTCATCCCGTCCGGACGCCAGACAGACCAGCATCATCCGTCCGGACGACATATCTTTTCGTCCGGACCTTCCACTGTATCGAGAAGCTTCTATTCCAGCTTTCATCCGTCCGGACATCTCAGCAGCCCGTCCAGACGCCATTAGTGATCGATCAGCTTCAGATTCTTTCCAAGTTCAGAATATGGGAAGATTGATACACCGTCCGGACAATGTGGTTTCCCGTCCGGACGCACTCATACAGAAGGCAAGAATCTCAATTCAAATATCACCATCCGGACGTCATTCAGCATTGGTCCAGACGCACGCTCATCAGTTAAGGAAATTGCCGATTCCACTTCAACCGTCCTGACGTCTGCATCTCATGGTCCAGACGCACGCATAGTAGTATGGAAATTGTGTGTTGAAGAATTGCCGTCCGGACGTTCATCCCCCTTGGTCCGGACGCGCGAAGCCTTTTATGGAAATTACTTGCAGCGGACGTGCGACCATCCGGACGTCAGTGTCTCACCTTCCGGACGCGGCTCTTAAACAGGAAAGATTTTCGACGAAAATTTTGGAAAATCCTGTCACACAGTTGTCCGTCCGGACAACTCAAGTTCACCGTCCGGATGGTGTCAGTACATATTACAGCAATCGCCCATTCTGCACCTCAGCCTATAAATAAAGGCCCCTGGGCATTGAGAACTGCAAGAATTTGGTATTGAATTCCACAAGAGCTCAGAGAAGTTCAAGATCCCTCTGAAGCCGTTACAAGTGTGTTGCGCTACATCTGAAGTCTATCTTAGGGGTTGGCCCTAAGATAAAGGATTCCATTAAAGATTCCTTCAGGTAGGAGACCTGGTTGGGAAGCGTTCGTGTTGGGTTACACGTCAGAGAGCAAGGTACGACCACTGCATCGGGTTAATGTGAGTGTTACTATCTTGTATCTAGCTTTGTCTTCTGAATAGTGGAATTCCTGGGTTTAGCTGCCCCGGAGTGGTTTTTCTCTTGATTGAGTTTCCACTTCGTCAACAAAAATCTGTATCTTTTATTTTCCGTTGTGCTTAAATTTTTGTTGACACTTGTGCACACACTTTATTTTTAGAAGTCAATTTCAATTTTGAAAGTGTTTGTTAAAATAACAGTTTCTTACTGTTAGATTAGTAGTTTATTATTATAAAATTAGCAGTTAGTGACTATTAGTAAACAAAGATATATAACTGCTATTTTTAACACTATAGAGTATCTACTCAATCAATTTTTATTTTTTTAAAAAAAAAAAACACAAAAAATTCTTTCGTCTTCTATTTCTCTCAAACGTACACTTTATGTATTTTAAATTTCGTGTCTCTGTCTCTTGCTAGAATAGAAAATCTTACAGTATTCAGTTATAATTTGTTTTGTATAAAACGCAACTAAATAACAGAGGATTTCTGGACTCCATTTTATCTTGGAAAACTATGTGACGACCCAATATATATATATATAGGCTTAAAACTATCAGTTCTAAGCATAACACAAGAAATAAACACAGCTTGATACCATCTGTAATCAGACATAGTAGGGCATCTAAGGTTATTCAAATAATTAGAAATACGAGAAGTAATATTGGACGGAGTCCCAAGAAAATGTTTAACGATGGTGTATATCAAAGTATTGACACCATCAGGCAATTACTTGCCATCAGTGAGGACGGGAGTCCCATCATCATTGGTTTTAACAGCGGTTTTAATCCGGGTTTTAGCATCTTGAGTAAGATGCTTGTCCCACAAGCATTCAGGGTACCGGAAAAACCAGTGGTTAATAATTCAACAATATAATAATCAGAAATGTCATGGTTAGTCATGTAAGCATTAGCAACCATAGACATATGATTCATCTTATTAAGAATTTCTTGTTCAGACAAACCATCAATATTCCACTGAAATAATTTATTAGCTTTGGAAACAAAAAATTGGTTTTGGAAAACCCTTTCTTCAAACTGTAAGTCAGGAGGAGTGGGTTTATTATACCAATTTTTAGTAAGGTTAACAGGTTTGGATTTAAAAATTCTTTGGAGTTTTGAAGAAATATATATATATATATATTTTAAAACAAATCATCGCAATGTCACCACTACATGCCATGAACCAAATATCAACACTAAAGACGTCTCATAGCATAAGCATATCATATCCAAGAATACACATAGCAGCGGAAATACCTATAATAATTTTGTCTTAGAATTAAAATAATAAACGTATCAAATAAACTAACCATAGCTTCTATATAATTACTCAACATCAATAAATCTGAACTTACTATCACAACGAATAAGTCACTACCACATAACGAGAGACTGATTTAGATTTAGTCAATGCCTCACGAGACAACAACTCGAAGGAATTCCTTTAATGACCTCTAAGCTCACATCAATCTATGACCCACGACGCACAAACCTACAACCAAAGCAACATCTATGCAGTCGTCAAAGCCCACGATAACATAGGCAGAATAATGAATCCATAGTCTCAGCAGTATAAAACTCACCAAGTTTTCACAATGAATTGACATTTTTTCTTTCTACCATACGTTTACAATAACAACTACCATTAGTGATGAGTCTTGAATTATTCGATTCAAGACCCCTTAATTTACATTTGTTATACTTAGTTTGTGTTGTAAATATAATATTTTGTTGTGTTTTAGTGTTTTGTCTTATTTTTAGGTCTTAATTGAAATCTAGTTCAAAACACTTGAATTAGACCTGAAAATATATCAAGGGCGATTTGGTCATTTCAAGAGTTAAAGTTGCTCCTGCCAAGTGAAGAATCGGCTAAGGCAAATAGATCGATCGACTTTATAATCGATTGATCGAATCATCAGTCGAAGAAAAATTGATCGTGTGAGATGCGATCGATCGAGACAAAGCAACCACGAATGCGATCGAGCGAAATGCGATTGATCGACTTTATAATCGATCGATCGAATTTGGATATTTTCAGAACAATCTGGAACAATGATGACATGTCACTCTTCCTAGATATTTTTAGATATTTTTAGATATTTTTAGATATTTTCTTGATATTTTAAATATCCTAGATATTTTTAGATATTTTCTTAGATATTTTTAGAAATTTTCTTAGATACTTTTAGATATTTTCAGATATTTCCAAAATATCTTAGATATTTCAGAAATATCTCTTATCTTATCTCTTTCTTAGATATTTGTAAATCTCTTCCTCTATATATATGAGGCATGGGTGAGAGAGAGATGGATGCTTTCCTGACTTTATTTTCCAGAGCATCAGTAGTTTATCATGCACCTTTTTGGGAGCTTCGATTTTCTCAGGTGTATCTTCTTAGTTAACTTTAATGCTTTTCATTTCTTTTATGTAATCCAAATTCCATACTTTCAATATATTGTTTTTAGTTTATTTTGATCGTGTTTCTTTATTATTTTTATGGTTAAATTAGTTTACTTCATGTCTAACTAAATTAGTTCTTAGGGTTTGATCAAAATCTTTTCCAAAAACCATGAAGCGTTCTTGATGTTCTTAGGATTTTCTAGATGTGTTTGATGATTGTTAAGGGCTAGAGGATTGCAAAACCCATGCTAAAAGGTTTTGTCTTCAAGATTCCAATCCATTTATTCATGAAAAAGGGATTTGCTTGTCTATGAGTTTTCTTGGATTCATGAGTAAAATCAACGTTCTTGAAAGAGAACGATGTCTTTTGCAATGGTTCTATTTGACATGATATATGTTTACTTATTAGAGTTACCTTATAGGGTATGCTAGGGAGCACCGGTCATTTCATACCTTTGGTAGTGTAGAATGTCTTTCCATTGTAGTTTAATCTTTACGCGGAATAGACCGGTTTGAAACTAAGATACCTTATCATTGTGGCCTAAAAAGGGTATTCATGTGTTGTGTATGCTTATTAGGATGTGTTATAAGTAGTAAGCTAGGGAGCATTAGTCACTCCACACCATTGGTAGAGTAAATTTTTTTCAATTATAGTTTAATCTTTACGTGGAGTTGATTAATGTGAAACTAGGTGCTCTATGATTACGTCTTAACGAAAGTGTTTTCGTGTCGAGGTCGTCGTAATGGTTGACACCCATTACGCGCTCATATCATGCATGTTAGGAAGATCCATATAGACTTTAAGCATTTCATTGGTTAAGGATTAGATGAGATCAATACCCTAAGTTTCTTTTAAGTTTGCTTTCATTTTCCGCTTTCCTTTACTTTACTCGTTGTAGCTTCAATTCTACAACCTTTGCCTTTGTTTTTATTTTTAAGTTAAGTTAAATACACTCTTTAGATATCCCGTTATGCAAAACAACCAATAATCTTTGTGGTTCGATCACCCTTACTATAGTACAATCGATACGTACTATTGCGAGTGGTAAACTTATAATTTTAAAATCCACGTAGCTGGTTAGCCTGCTACCAATTAGTATAACACTTCCTTTGAAAGCATTTTCTAGTTCATAAGGTAAACACTGGCATTTAATAAACATGTGAAATCATACTATGTAGCTTTGAATATATATATACATTTTTCAATCTCTCGCTTGGAAGCACACACATATAAACCCATCTATAACATACTATATATTCATAGCTGTGAATATATATATATATATATGTTCCAATCTCCCGCTTGGAAATACACATATAAACTCATCTATATCATACATATCTATATACTCATAAATAAGTACTCCATGACTTTCGGGTGAATACAAGCATACATGTACATCTAAGCAAGAAAACATATAAATCCTCATGCCAATTTGACGTAGCAGTATACACATGCTCTGTCCCATTCAAACTCATAAGCATACCGATATGTGACAACCATTTTTTTTTTGGTTATACAAAACAAATCGTCATAGTGGCATGACAATTAGTCATAAGCCAACAACAACACAACACATCTCATAACATGTGCATAACATATTAGAGACTAAACTCATTGTAGCGGAAACTTCTAACATTAACATAAACAAAATAAATATAACATAATAGCCATTTAACTGTCTATCTAATTAAGGTTTAATCAAATATTGTTTACATATCAAAAGAATGGCTATATAAAAGTGTCACATAAGACACATACCATATACAAAATGTCTACACAAAAAGATGGACTATCCACAAGTCCAACATACATGACCATTGCGATAAGCTTCAGTTGCAAATCCCAAATATAAAGCCATAGGGTCCTCATCGGCTTTTGTGGTACTTGCAACCACAACATCAACATCTACACGATCATGGTGGTCACCACATTCGCATAGGTGGACTAATGAGTCTACGGTCTTAGTAGTATAAAACTCACTAAGTTTTGCAATGAGCCAACATTTCTTCTACCATATGTTTACAATAACGGCAACTTTTAGTAAAACACTTCTCTTCTTAAAACGTTCCGTAGCCGATAAGGTAAACTCTGGTGCCTTATAAGCAAATAAATTCATTTGTATACATATATATCATGTGGCTCAACTATACTCATATACAAGCTTTCCAAACCTTCAGGAAATACAAGCATATGAATACATCGAAGCAATAAACAAAGGATATGATAACTCAGCTATACTCATATACAAGCTTTCCAAACCTTTGAGAAATACATGCATATATGTACATCTAAGCTTAACATCACATATAAATCATCATAAGCAATCTAGCCGTAACGGTATACATATGTTCTATTCCATTCAAACTCATAGGCATATAGGTACGTCTAGTATGGAATTTCACATAAATCATTCTATGTATTTCAGTTGTAATGATATATATATATTGTTAGTATTTTATATTGGCTACATTCTAGATAAACAAAAATGTTAGTTTGTAATTGACCACATTCTGTTGGACAAAATCACTTCTTTGTAAAGATGCTTTTTAAAAGGGATTCCACTATTCATAAGTGCTTCTAGAAGATTCTGCACAGTTTGCAAGGCAGAAAATTCGGTTCCCTGCCAGCTATCCGAACGACGTGTCATACCATACGGAGGCCCATCTGTCCGGATGACAAGAACTTCCCATCCGGAACTTCCCCTGTGTCGAGAAGTTTCGAACTGCTCCAGCTTGCATCCGTCCGGACGTTTTAGCAGCACATCTGAATGACTCTCAGTGTTCAACAAGCTTTAGGATTTCTTTCCAAAACACAATTATAGGAGTATTGTTGCAACCGTCCAGATGACGTGGATTCCCGTCCAGACGCGCTTATCCATAAGGCAAGTGTCACATTCAAAATCCAGACGTCCCGATGCCAGTAAGCATGGTCCGGAGGCGCGTGCATCAGATATGGAAATTGCGTGCATCAAATCAACCGTCCGGACGACCATTCCCCTGGTCTGGATGCGCGAAGCATTTATAAGGAAATTGCTTGCAACGGAAGTGCGACCGTCCGGACGACAGGGCACCACCATTTGGACGCGACTCAAAAACAGGAAAGAATTTCAGAGAAATTCTCGGGAAGTTGATCGCACAGTTGTCCGTCCGAATGGCCCTTGACTACCGTCTGGACGACGCCTAGGTTTTATCAAGCCAGACGCTCATTTGAACCTTCAGCCTATAAATAGAGGTCCCTAGGCTTGAGAACTGCAAGAATTCGGAATTGAATTCCATTAGTGCTTTGAGAGTTATATTGTGAGATTATTGAGCTGAGTTGTCTCTCTAAAGCCATTATTGTGTGTGTTGTTGCTACACTTACTTGAAGTCTATCTTAGGGGTTGGCCCTAAGGTAAAGGATTCCATTGAAGACCCCTTCAGGTAGGAGACCTGGTTGGGAGGCGTTCGTGTTGGGTTACACGTTAGAGTTCAAGGTACGACCACTGCATCAGGGGTATGTGAGTGCTACTACTTTGTAACTAGTCTTGTCTTCTGAATAGTGGATATCCTGGGTTTGGCTGCCCTGGAGTGGTTTTTCTCATATTGAGTTTCCACTTCGTTAACAAAAAATCTTGTGTCTTTTAATTTTCGCATTGTTTTTTTGTTAACACTTTGTGCACACACACACTTACTTTGTTTTTAGAAGTCATTTCAATGTTTCATTTGGTATCAGAGCTTGGTACACTCTATTGAGATTCATTTCTCGAGTGTTATTTTTTTGACTTCTATCTATTAAAATGTCTCAAACTCTTAATATTGTTCCTGCCTTTGACGGTACGAACTATGGCTATTGGAAGGCTTGTATGCGGTTCTTTTTAAAATCTATTGACTGTTGGAGTATTGTTGAAACTGGTTGGACTAAACCAGCGGATGCAGCACTCGAACTAGTCCCTCAGAAAAATGCACGACTTTCTAATGATAAAGCCCTCCATGCTCTATGTCAAGGACTTTCACCGTCTGAATTTGCAAAAATTTCAAACTGTGAATCTGCTCAAGAAGCGTGGCAAATCTTGGAAACAACATATGAAGGCACCAAACTTGTAAAATCTACCAAACTTCAAATATTGATTTCCAGATTTGAAGAAATTAAGATGCTGGAAAAAGAGACATTTGGAGAGTTTTACTCCAAAATGAGTGAACTAAGAAACTCCATGGTGAGTCTTGGGAAGCCCGTCTAGGATGTAAAACTCATCCGAAAAATTCTAAGATCTTTGCCTAAGCGTTTCAGGATCAAGGTGACTACAATTGAAGAGAGCAAAGATCTGGAAGAAATGAAGATTGAAGAGTTGGTGGGATCTCTTCAAACTTATAAGCTGTCCCTGCCCCCGGTCAAAAACCTGAAGACCATTGCCTTGAAGGCTTCCAAGAAAAAGGTAGAAGCCTATCTGAAGATGACTCTGAGGAGAAAGAAAAAGCTGTGGCTATGTTGGCCAAAAATTTCAGAAAACTAATGAGCGATGACCGATTCAAGAAGAAGTTTTCTGAAAAGATAAAGAATGCTCCCAGAGAAGCTAAACCCGAGGAAGCAGAAAAGAAAGATCCTAGAGGTCCTAAATGTTTTGAGTGCTCAGGATTTGGGCATATACGAGCTGATTGTGGGAACCTCAAGAAAGGCAAAGGGAAGGCATACAATGTGACTCTTAGTGATGAGTCAGAAGAAGAAGAAGCTCCTAAGTCAGAAAAATTGTGACTCCACCTGTAGAAGAGGAGGATTCTTATTACTTAGAGCACAATAATAATGGGGATGAACTCAAGGAGGCATACAAAACTCTCTATGTAGAGTATGAAAAACTAAGGGAAGGACGTAAAAAGCACCTTCATGATCTGAACAGTTTGCAGACTTAGAAGAGTTCCTTGTTGCAGAAAATACAAGAACTAGAGGAGAAGTTACTAGAGACACAACTCCAATTAGAAAGAGTCTCTGATGAAAAGCTAACTCACATGCTATCAATTCAAAAGAGTCCAACAGACAAGATTGGTCTTGGGTATGTAGCTCCTCCCACTGACACTCCCTCTACTTCCAGGACTGTCTTTGTTAAGCCTGCAATCCCAGAGCCTCCCCCCACTGTTGAAGATAAAGGGAAGGACAAGATTAATGGAGGTGTTCCAGGAACTCAGAAACCCCCTTCCATAAGAAGATCTCCTATATGCCATCACTGCGGTCTAAGTGGGCATGTTCGACCTCAGTGCTCCCTTCTGAAAGCACAGAAAGCAAAGGTCAAGAAAGAAGTGCCCAGACAAGCTAATCATGGCACTAGATCTCTGACCCAGCATCAGACTCCATGGTATCAGGCTCCGTATCATGCTCCATGGAATCAAGCACCAAGGTATCAGGCTCCTCAATATCAAGCTCCTTGGTCTCATGCACCACGATACCAGGCATCTCAGCATCAGTGACCTCAGCAGCGATTTGTAACTGCCAATCACAGTGGCAAATCCAAGATCAAATCCAAGCACTCTAAAAGGTCACAGAAGGTGGAAGATGATCAATACTACAAAGAGCCACCTATTTGGATGCAAAGCATGATGGAGTGGATGGGTCAACAGATGAAGTCTTGCCAGCAACCACCCACAGGAAGGCGGGCTTGGGTCAAGAAGAAGAATGACAGTCACCCCATGAGGGGAAATGGACGCACCTAGCAAGAGAAGGTGTTCATGCCTAGGATTTGGTTCCTAATCCTAAGGCATCAGGTTTGATTGCTTGGACTTTTACTTGTTATATTTTGTGGTTACTATGCAATCTAGGAACCAGTTTTGTTTTGGCCCCCTATTTCTCTTGAGAGAATATTGCAGGTACTATTTGGGGAAGACAGAACAAGCAGGTCTAGTGATTGTTTTTCTGTATTGGGAACATCGAGCTTACATAGGTTTGATTATGCCTTGCATGTTATATGATGTCATTTCCATATAGCATTTTGTTTAATAAGAAAAAAAAAGGGGGAGAAATTGCAGGAATTTTTTTTTCTCTTGGCATATCAGATATTGCATGTGTTTTCACCTGATATCTCAATTCTTTATGCATTAATCTACTTTGCTTAGATATGATTGAGAATTTATGACTATATCTACCAAGTGTTTTCCTGTATATGCAAAAGTTGGATAGCTTCTTTGCTCATGCGATGAAAATGTTCACTATCCAACTCTCCCCTAAAGGTACATCTTTCCTTCTCTGACTTTTTGCTTCTAGAAATTATGGATAAGAGAAGAAGTTTTTGATAAGATAGCCAAATTGACCAAATGCTAGTTGAACCTAGAACCTAAAAATTCTGGCATTTTCTCTAGATTGCAGCATCAAAAGAATCAAGCAGTTACTCTTATGAATTCTGCACTATATATGTATATTTTTTGCTTATGTGCTAAAATATGCCTTGTCTTTCATGGTGCAAGTAAAATATTTACCTTGTCCTTCATGGTACAAGTAAAACAATTGGATGCTGCATCTTAGGGGGAGTGCATCAGATGAAGGTGGCTAGGCCCTAGTACTGAATAAGGTTTGACTTTTGACTAATCTTTCATTGATTTTCTCTCTTGTCTAGAAAATTTGGTTGCATTTTGTCTTATCAGTGAAAGTCATACCTTGTGGGAAAATTCTTCACACACACACGCATTGCATGAGTTGAGTCGTCTATTTAAATTTTTTGTCTACAGGGAAATCTTTGTACTGATTGAACTCTAAACTCTCTCTTATATCTCTGCTTAGTTTTGAGATGCTATTTGATTGTATTATCAGTTGATTATACATGCGTGTTCTAAAACTGACCTTAGGAAAAATAATTTATGCAAATTTTTCCTCAGTTTTTGCTTGTTTCAGTGTGAAGCGTCCGGATGGGTGTGGCTCAGTCAGCCGGACAGTTATGTTACATGTCCAGACCCGCGCGGCTCTGACGGCCGGACGGTAAGGTTACACGTCCAAACGCGTGCGACTTGTCCACATGTTTATGAGGCAACGAGCGTCTGGACGGGGTTAATGGGCAGTCCGGACAGGGACCCCACAACTTCTATAAAACCTGGCCACCGCATTTATGAAGCTACCCTGCAAAAATCTCTTTTTTGGCTTTTAATGAGTGATTTTTCGCGAGCTTTTACATTATCTTGCCCTCTTTTGTCTTTTTGTGCATTACTCTCTCATTCCAGGTACTCTTCTAGCTAACCTTATTCTTTTCAGTTGTTTTTAACACTGTTAGAATTTTGATTATTTTGGGAATGTTGTTGAGATTATAAAATGCATATTTGTAATATCTGCTGTGTTGGGATTATTTGGTTCGGTATTATTTAGGACTATATTGTGATATTTTATGTCTATAATTTTTGGAAAAGTCCCTCTTACTGCCCTTATAATGCCGAATTTTCTATATGCACTAACCAGATTATTTCTTTTGGATTATTTTTGGCAAATCTTGTTGGTCTCTTTCACAGAATCATGTCTGTAGGCAGTCCACAGTGCAGGGTCCGCCAGAGGATAGAGGGAGATAGGGCAGCCCTTAGAGCCAAAATTATGGACAGACCAGTAATTGCTGAGAGAAACGTTGTTCGGTCCGACATCATGGTGGCTCCTCTAGACAGTATCCATGACATTATAAAGACCTATCATTGGGGATATCTGCACACCTGTGCTTGTGTTGTATACACCAGGCTGGTCCGACTGTTCTATGTCAACCTCGAGGTGGTTCAGGATGATGACCACGGGTTGGTGCTTCAGTCTGCTGTTGGAAGGCATACTATCATTGTTGATCCTCAGATCATCAGTAAGTTCATAGGAGTTCATGTTCTCCGGATTTCATGCAGCCCTTATAATGAGGTTGTAATCCCTCCTTCTCTGGATGATCTCAGAGAGTTTTTCCATGCAGTTCCACAAGGAGAGGAGCGCACCACCACCATCAGGATTGGTGCCTTATCTACCTCTCACCGCATGCTAGCCAAGATTGTCCAGCACAACCTTTGGCTTGTTGTTAGATTCAGTGACCTGATTTTGAAGATGGCCTAGTTTGTCTATGCTATTAGTCTTTGCTTGCTTGCCTTTCTGTCTATGCAAGCATATGAGGGCAATGCCGGTCTTCCATTTGGCTGCCTACTCTCACAAATTATTCTGCAGTTATATCGGTATTGCTGGTGAGTCAAAGATGAAGATCCAGGATCCTATCAGCAAGCAGACTCTGATGAAGTCCAATGCTCAGCTATGAAGAGATGATCTGGATGATGATGTACCCCCGCCTCCTCCTATTCCTATCGGCATACCAGATGTGGCATCCTCTTCTCAGACTGTTCTGCCACCACAGCTAGATGTCAGCTATTCACAAATTATGGAGAAATTGGCCGCTATTCAGGGGGGCATGAGTTCTATGTAGCTCTCCATGTCATCCATGCAGCAGTACATCTCGGCCATGCAGCAGGAGGTTCACTCAATCAACCTCCGTGTGGAGCAAAATCAGATTGATCTCCGGGAGTGTCTCAAGTTCCACCACCCGTCCAGCAGTGATGACGAGGACGATGCACCGTTGGCAGATGCATCCTGATTTTTCTTTTCTAGTTGTAGCTTTTGAATATTTTAAGACATTTGTGTTATCTTTTTGATAATTTGCTTAAAATCTTGGATATTTTATTATTCTATTTACCCTGGTCCTTCTGAGATGTTTAGGGGGAGTAATTTTTGTGTGTTTTCTTATTACTCTGTTTTACCCTTTGTCCCTTTGTGACAAAAAGGGGGAGTAATTTTTATTTGGGCAAGGATTGTATTTTTAACCGGTCAAGTGATTTTTGTCTCAAAATGGCCAAAGGGGGAGTTTGTTAGTTTGTAATTGGCCACATTCTGTTGGACAAAATCACTTCTTTGTAAAGATGCTTTTTAATAGGGATTCTGCTATTCAGAAGTGCTTCTAAAAGATTCTGCACAGTTTGCAAGGCAGAAAATTCGGATCCCTGCCAGCCGTCCGGACGACGTGTCATACCGTCCGGATGCCCATCTGTCCAAAGCACCAGCCGTCCAGATAACGTGTCATACCGTTCAGACTCCCATCTGTCCAAAGCATCATCTGTCCGGACGATGAATACTTCCCGTCCGGACCTTTCCCTGTGTCGAGAAATTTTGAATTGTTCCAGCTTGCATCCATCTGGACGTTTCAGCAGCACGTCCTGACGACTCTCAGTGTTTGACAAGCTTCAGGATTTCTTTCCAAAACACAGTTATGGAAACATTGCTGCAACCGTCCGGACGACGTGGATTCCTATCCGGACGCGCTTATCGATAAGGCAAGTATCGCATTCAAAATCCAGACGTCCGAACGCCAGTCAACATGGTCCGGACACCCTTGGATCAGATATGGAAATTGGGTGCATCAAATCAACCACCCGAACGACCATTCTCCATGTCCGAACGCGTGAAACCTTTATAAGGAAATTGCTTGCAGCGGAAGTGCGACCATCCGGAAAACAGGGCACCACTGTCCGGACGCAGCTCAAAAACAGGAAAGAATTTTAGTGAAATTCTTGAGAAGTCGATTGCACAGTTGTCCGTCCGAACGGCCCTTGACTACCGTCTGGACAGCGCCTAGGTTTTATCAAGCCAGACGCTCATTTGAACCCTCAGCCTATAAATAGAGCTCCCTAGGCTTGAGAACCGTAAGAATTCGGTATTGAATTCCATTAGTGCTTTGAGAGTTATATTGTAAGATTATTGAGCTGAGTTGTCTTTCAAAAGCTATTATTGTGTGTGCTGTTGCTGCGCTTACTTGAAGTCTATCTTAGGGGTTGGCCCTAAAGTAAAGGATTCAATTGAAGACCCCTTCAGGTAGGAGACCTGGTTGGGAGGCGTTTGTGATGGGTTACACGATAGAGTTCAAGGTACGACCACTGCATCAGGGGTATGTGAGTGCTACTACTTTGTAACTAGTCTTGTCTTCTGAATAGTGGATATCTTAGGTTTGGCTACCCCGGAGTGGTTTTTCTCATATTGAGTTTCCACTTCGTTAACAAAAATTCTTGTGTCTTTTAATTTCTGCATTGTTATTTTGTTAACACTTTGTGCAGACACAAACTTACTTTGTTTTTAGAAGTCATTTCAATTTTTAAAAAAACACTTTATGTAATGGTTACGATTTAACAGGATGGTCGGTTCTCAAATTCAAAATCTTCATGTATACAGACAATATAGAAATCAAAGTTTTAGTATTTTATATTGGCTACATTCTGGATAAAATAAAAACACTTTATGCAATGGTTGTGTTTTAATAGGATGGTCGGTTTTCAATTCAGAATCTTCATGTATTCAGACAATGATCAAATCAAAGGCAATAACTGATCGCAAGTGGCTTAAAGATGTCCATGAAGATTCCTTGCAAAATCCAAGACAAAAACAACCGGTTCCTATGCAATCATCCGGACGGGCCTTTGAAGGCGTCCAGATGCTCCTCAGTGTCCAGCAGATAATGATGAAGCCGTCCTGACGTCAGAGCAACATCGTCCGGACGCTAGGTCAATTCGTATTCAACAAGCAGTTTGATTTTAGAAGTCGACACTGTTTGGAAAGTCTCTGCAAACCGTCCGGATGACGTGGCAACACGTCCGGAAGATGTCCAATAGTTCAGAATATTCCAGACTTTCGTTCGAATGCAGAAAGGATTTTAGCAAAGACCGTTCGAACGCTAGGTCAAGCCATTTGGACGTGAACCTGATAAAGATAGAATTACGCTGTTTCTGAAAAGATATCGCAGAAAACTGTCTTGATGAGGGTAATTTCCCGTCCGGATGCTCGCCAACCAGAGTCAGAATCTCAGCAGTTTTTTAGGTCTCTTGAAGCCTAAAATTGGGGGCCCTAGTCTAGTGTTTTGTACAGAATTCGGCAGCAAATTCCATAGTGCTTTGATAGGGTGTTTAGGGAAAATCAAAGATCCGCTAGCTCTCAAGCCATTGCCGGTGTGTGCTAAGTTGTTCGTGTGAAGTCTATCTCAGGGGTTGGCCCTAAGGTAAAGAAATCCATAAAAAACCCCTTCAAGTGGAAGATCTGGTTGGGAAGCGTTTGTGTTGGATTACACGTCAGAGTTAAAGGTATGACTATTGCATAGGGTTATGTGAGTATGAGTGTCTTGTAACTAGCTTTGTTTTTGGATAGTGGATTTCCTGGGTTTGGCTGCCCCGAAGTGGTTTTTTCTCCTCATAGAGTTTCCATTTCGTAACAAATATCTTGTCTTATTTAAATTCGGCATTTAAGATATTGGTTTGCACACAAACACACACACGAGGTTTAAATTAGAAGTCAATAAATATTTTCAATTGGTATCAGAGCTTGGTACACTCTGTTTTTAGATTTATTTCTTAGGTTGATACTTTTGACTTCTGTTTTTGATTATTATGTCTCAAAATCTTAATTCTATTCCGCCCTTTGATGGGACGAACTATGGCAATTGAAAAGCCCGAATACGCTTCTTTTTAAAATCTATTGACGTTTGGAAAATTGTTGAAATTGGTTGGATTAAACCAGAAGAAACAAATGAAATTATTGTTATTCAAATAAGCGCAAAGCTTTCCAATGATAAAGCCCTCCATGCACTATATCAAGCACTTTCACCATCTGAATTCGCAAGAATTTCAAATTGTGAAATTGCTAAAGATGAATGGCAAATTCTAGAACCAACATATGATGGCACAAAACTAGTAAAATCTGCCAAACTTCAAATGTTGATTTCTAAATTTGAAGAAATTAAGATGCTAAAAGACGAGACATTCGGAGAGTTCTACACTAAGATTAGCGACCTAAGAAACTCGATGGTGAGTCTTGGGAAGCAAATCTCGGATGTAAAATTCATCCGAAAGATACTAAGATCTTTGCCTGAGCATTTCAGGATTAAGGTGACAACTATATAAGAAAGCAAAGATCTGAAGGAGATGAAGATTGAAGAGCTGGTAGGTTCTCTTCAGACATACGAATATTACTTACCTCCGGTCAGAAAGGCAAAGACAATTGCCCTCAAGGCATCTAAGTCATCCAAGAAGAAATCCATAGTCTCATCTGACGAAGACTCCGATGTTGATGAAGATGCGGTGGCAATGTTAGCCAAGAACTTCGAGCGTTTTATGAAGAATAATAAATTCAAGAACAAGTTCTCTGACAGAATAAGAAAGGCTCCCCACACAATTGATACAAAAGAAGCAGAAAAGAAAGATCCGAGGGGTCCCCAGTGCTTCGAATGTTCAAGCTTTGGGCACATCAAGACTGAATGTGCAAATCTGAAGAAACAAAGAGGGAAAGCCTTTAATGCAACTTTCAGTAATGAGTTTGAGAAAGAAGAAGAAACTCCTGAGGAAGAAAAATTCATGGCATTCGCAGTCCCACATGAAGATAGGGAGGATTCTCAGTCCTACGACTCTAAGAATAGTGAAGAAGAAGATATGTAGTCAGCCTATCAACTTTAATATGTTGAATTTCTAAAGCTGAGGGAGAAATACAAACAACAGGTACTAGAGCTGAACAGCTTCAGGACAGAGAAGACTTCTATGCTCATAAAGATCAATGATTTAGAAGATAGGCTACTGGAGACACAGTTGCAGCTAGAGAGAGTTTCAGACAATAAGCTCACTCACATGCTCTCCATTTAGAAGTGCCCAACTGGCAAGACTGGACTCGGGTATGTTCCTCCTTCTAGTTATGATACTCCTTTTACCTCCAAGACCATTTTCGTAAAGCCAGTTATTCCCGAATCTCCACCCTCAAGAGTGGATAAAGGAAAAGCTATTATGAAAGGGGAAGGTCCTATCATCCCTCAGCCTCCGGCCAAGCTTCCTATCAGAAGAAAGCCTCTCACATGCCATCACTGTGGCAAGCTAGGGCACATCAGACCAAATTGCCCACATTGGCAAGTTCAGCAGAAGAAAAAATGGCTAGCTCCTAAAACTCCCATGTGTCACAAATATGGAGTTAGCAGTCATATCGGACCAAGGTGTCCTCCACCTAAGCCTCCCAAGCATCATAGATCTCCGCCCAGAAATCATGTTCCAAAGCTTTAGCAACTGTAGAAGCCTACTCAAACGAAAAAGACTTGGGTCCCCAAAAAGACTGGAGGAAGGGAAATCTCCAGTGAAGAAACATCTTCCGCCAGTTCTTTCAAGCAAGATCTGGTCAGATTTCTAACACTACAGCTTAAGAAAGAAGACAAGACAAGGATAAAATAAACTATGCAAGTGTACCTGTCATGCAAGGACGAGGACACCCACTGCCCAAGGGGGAGCAAACGACCCAGTAGGTAAAGTCACACATGCCTAGGATTTTGTTTCCTAAATCCTAGAGCATGACAGGTACACTTGCATAGTTTATTTTATTTTATCATCTTATAAAAACTTTGCATGTTGTTTTGGAACCATCATTTCTATCCCTATATTCCCTCTTGGGTTGTCTTGAGGAAATTCTGCAAGTATTAAATAGGGATGATAGTAAAAGTCGGTCGAGCGGCTGTTTTTCTATCTTGTTACTCTCAAACCTCTCTCCCTGAGGTCAGGTTTGTTTTTACTTTACATGCTTGGTCAACACTACTCCTTTTTATTGTGAAGCATGTTTGTTGTTTAGGTTGTTTTTTAAAATAAAAAAAGGGGGATGGAATAAAGGATGCAGAGCTTTGTTGTCCAGTATTTAAGTTTCCAGATATCTTATATGTGTTTAACTGATGTCTCAGTTTCTGATGCATCTATTCATTTGTCCTTTATATAACTTGAGAGTTTTTCCTTGATATCTGCGAAGTTTCCCAATGGCATCCATACTAGATAGTTGCTTTTCTCTTGCAATGAAAAATGTGCACTATCAAAGGCTTCCCTAAGGTATTTGTGTCTCTCCTCTGACTTTTGGCTTCTGGATTTTTTTAATTGAGAGAGACTTTTTTGCTAAGATGGTCAAATTGACCAACTTGCTAGTTGAACCTAGAACCCTTAATTCTGGCATTCTTTCTAGCTTGCAGCACCAAGTGATAAAAGGCATTCAAAATTGAATAAAAATGGATAAATAAAAAGATCCATTACTTATGCTAAATCTGTTGTTGATCTTGTAAAAGAAAAGTGTTGCAACTTAGGGGGAGTGTATCAAATAAAGGTAACTAGGCCCTAGCATAATAAGGTTTGACTTTTGACTGATCTAACATTGATTTTCTATCTTCTTTGAAAAATCTGGGTGATTTAAGTCATATCAGCATACTTCATACCTTATTGAGAAAAGCCTTCACACACACACGCATTGCATGAGTTTAGTTGTCTACTGAAAAATGTCCTTCTGCAGGGAAATTCTTGTGGTGATTAAAACATAACTCTCAATTATATCTTGGGATTTTTTTAAAAATGCTAATTGAACTAAGATATTAGTGTTATATACTGTTAGTAATTTGGCCACATTCTGTGTTTGGACAAAATCACTTATGTGTAAAGATGCTGTAAACAGAGATTCCACTTGTCAGAGCATTTTCAGAAGACTCTGCACTTCGAAAAAGATAGAAGATTTCAGATTCCTTGTCAGCCGTCCAGACGATGTGTCATCCCGTCCGGACGTCCATCTGTCCACTGTTCCATCTGCCAGGACGACGTGTTCATCCCGACCGGACGCCAGACAGACCAGCATCATCCGTCCGAACGACGTATCTTTCCGTCTGGACCCTCCACTGTATCAAGAAGCTTCTGTCAAGCTTGCATCCATCCGGACATCTCAGCAGCCCGTCCAGACATCCATCAGTGATCGATCAGCTTCAGATTTTTTCCAAGTTCAGAATATGGGAAGATTGATACACCGTCCGGACGATGTGGTTTCCCGTCCGGACACACTCATACATAAGGCAAGAATCGCAATTCAAATATCACCGTTCGGACGCCAGTCAGCATTGGTCCGGACTTGCGCTCATCAGTTAAGGAAATTGCTGATTCGACTTCAACCGTCCGGACGTCTGCCTCTCTTGGTCTGGACGCATGTATAGCAGATATGGAAATTACATGTTGACGAATTGCCATCCGGACGTTCATCCCCTTGGTCCCGACGCGCGAAGCCTTATATGGGAATTACTTGCAGCGGAAGTGCGACCGTCCGGACCTCAGTGTCTCACCGTCCGGACGCGGATCTTAAACAGGAAAGATTTTCAGCGAAATTTTCGAAAAATCCTGTCGCACAGTTGTCTGTTCGGACCGCTCAGGTTCACCGTCCGGACGACGTCCATACATATTACAGTAGTCGCCCATTCTGCACCCTAGCCTATAAATAGAGGCCCCTGGGCATTGAGAACTGCAAGAATTCGGTATTGAATTCCACAAGAGCTCAGAGAAGTTCAAGATCCCTCTGAAGCCGTTACAAGTGTGCTGCGCTACATCTGAAGTCTATCTTAGAGGTCAGCTCTAACGTAAAGGATTCCATTGAAGACCCCTTCAGGTAGGATACCTAGTTGGGAAGCATTCGTGTTGGGTTACACATCAGAGAGCAAGGTACGACCACTGCATCGGGTTAATGTGAGTGTTACTATCTTGTATTTAGCTTTGTCTTCTGAATAGTGGAATTCCTGGGTTTGGCTGCCCCAGAGTGGTTTTTCTCTTGATTGAGTTTCCACTTCGTCAACAAAAATCTGTGTGTCTTTTATTTTCCACTGTGCTTAATTTTTGTTGACACTTGTGCACACACTTTACTTTTAGAAGTCAATTTCGATTTTTCATATACATGCATGCTCTGGAAATTATTTGGGAAATATTTTTCTACTTTTTTTCCTCTCTTTTTCAGATTCTTTTGTGTGAAGCATCCGGACAGTTTTTCTTGTTGTCCGGACGATACGGTTGATACGGTTGGCACTACGTCTGGATGTCACTTAAGTTCTGTCCAGACGGTGAACCCTGCATGGTTAAATAACGTTCTCCCTGTGCCGCAGCCCATTTTTTCACCCCTTTTCGTTCTTTTTGTCGTCTTGTGCGTGTTCCTTGTGATTTTTATGCTTATTTCTCACATGCACGTGTCATCTTTGCAGTTTCTCTCCACCCCAGGTATGTTTTTAATACTTTTTTACTAATTTCTTTTACGTTTCTATGCTTAAAATAGGGTTTTTTTGGGTTTCTATTATGTTGAGTTTAATGTGTATTATTCCTCAACATATGTTATTATTTGAGATTGATATTCTGCATATTTGGTTCTCAAGATTGTTTGGGTTGTGTTTTCTTGATGTTATAATTTATGGATAGTCCATTTTACAGCCGTTATAATGCCCAAATTTTTTTTGGACTAACATGAATTAATGCTTTCATGAATTTCTGTCTGTGTTCTTTTTTTAGTCCAAAAATTATATCTTCGGGTGACTCGCCTCCCCGTGTCAGGCAAAGACTTGAAAAATCAGTTACTGATTGGTTGCAACGTATGCAATCACGACAGGTCCTATCTGAGTGGAATCTTCTCCGCGCAAATCTACGAGACCCAGTTCTACTTCCCATCGCTCAGATGCTCTTGGAGAACAACTGGGAGTACCTATATAATTGTGCCTGCTAGGCCTTTCCCAGATTGGTGCAAGAATTTTATGGCCATATGATCGTCATTCAGGATGATGATAGAGGACTAATCATGCAGACTATGGTCAGAGGCCAGGGAATTTTGATAGACCCCAAGCTTATCAGTTCTGTGATAGGGGTCCCAGTTCTACCAGTCTCCGAATTTCCTTTTCCTGATGAGGCTCCCAGCATTGAGTTTTTACATGACTTCTTTGCGACGAGACCGCAGCGAGAGGACAAGTCCCACTCCCAGATCAACATTGGTGCCTTTGCTTCTATGCACCGATTCTTAGCTAAGGTTGTTGTCACAAACCTTTGGCCTCAAGCTCGGCGGAGTAAGCTTACCCTCAAGAAGGCTACCCTTCTATTTGCCATCGTGATGCAGACTCCTTTTTCCATGTGCAAGCACATCTTGGACACTATGCTTGAGGTTCGAGATGAGAAGAACACGAGTCTATCTTTTGGGTGTCTGATCACTCAAATCTGCCTTCAGGTCATGCCAGATATCTCAGACTCAGAGCCCCGCTCACGAATTCCAAATCCCCTTGGCATACAAACTCTCATGAAGTCTAATGCCTAGTTGCGGCATGAGGCTCAAGGCGGTGTTCCTCAGCCTCCATCAGTTCCACCACTAGCAGCTGCATCATCATCATCATCCCAGGCTGTGCCCCCTACTTTCGATATAAAGGCTGCATTTTCTCAGCTGATGTCATCCATGGGAGCTCTCCAGCGTGAAGTTACTCTTATTGGAGAGCGTGTGCAACAATGTCAGATTGACATCCGTGAGTTCCTGCAATACCATCACCACACGGCTGATGATGAGGACTGATTTTTTTTTTTCTTTTTATTATTGTTCATTTTGTTGTTTGCTTGTATGTAAACAATTTTATAATTGTGTTGACATTTTGTTTAAGCACTTATGGTTTTTAATTAATACTCTATTTACCCTTTGTCATTGTGTGACAAAAAGGGGGAGTATTTTTGGTTTTTTTTAGACCGGGAATGTGTTTCCAAACCGGTCAAGTGTTTTTGTCCCAGAATGGCCAAAGGAGGAGTTTGTTAGTATTTTATATTGGCTACATTCACGATAAAACAAAAACACTTTATGTAATAGTTGCGTTTTAACATGATGGTCGGTTTTCAATTCAAAATCTTCATGTATTCAGACAATGATCAAATCATAGAACTGATCACAAGCTGCTTAAAGATGTCCATGAAGAGTCCTTGCAAAATCCAAGACAAACACAACCGGTTCCTGTGCAACCGTCCTGACGGGCCTTGAAGGCTGCCGGACGCTCCTCAATGTCTAGCAGATAACGATGAAGCCGTCCAAACGTCAGAGCAACACCGTCCGGACGCTAGGTCAATCAGTATTCAACAAGGAGTTTGATTTCAAAAGTCGACACTGTTTGGGAAGTCTCTGCAAGCCGTTCGGACGATGTCCAATAGTTCAGAATATTCTAGAATTCCGTTCAAACACGGAAAGGATTTTAGCGAAGACCGTCCGGATGCTAGGTCAAGCCGTTCGGACGTGAACTTGATAAAGATAGAATTGCGCTGTTTATGAAAGGATATCGCAGAAAACTGTCTGGACGAGGCTAATTTCCGTCCGGACGCTCGCCAACCAGAGTCCGAATCTCAGCAGTTTTTTAGGTCCCTTGAAGCCTATAAATATGGGGCCCTAGGCTAGTGTTTTGTACAGAATTCGACAGTGAATTCCATATTGCTTTGAGAGGGTGTTTAGGGAGAATCGAAGATCCGCTAGCTCTCAAGCCGTTGCCGGTGTGTGCTAAGTTGTTCGTGTGAAGTCTATCTTAGGGGTCGACCTTAAGGTAAAGGAATCCATCAAAACCCCCTTCAGGTGGAAGATCTGGTTGGGAAACGTTCGTGTTGGGTTACACGTCAGAGTTAAAGGTATTTCTATTGCATAGGGTTATGTGAGTACGAGTATCTTGTAACTAGCTTTGTTTATGGATAGTGGATTTCCTGGGTTTGGCTGCACCGGAGTGATTTGTTTCTCTTCATAGAGTTTCCACTTCATAACAAATATCTTGTCTTATTTACATTCCGCATTTAAGATATTTGTTTGCACACAAACACACACACTAGGTTTAAATTAGAAGTCAATAAATATTTTCACAAAGCATGCGACTGATCACAAGCATCTTGAAGATATTACCGTTCGAAGGGTATATCACGTCGTCCAGACGGCTGCAAGAGATCCGATTTCTCTAGATTGTAGACAGTGTATAATCTTCTAGAAGACCTCTGAATAGCTGAATCCCTGTTTAAATGCATCATTACATAAAAGTGATTTTGTCCAACAGAATGCAGCCAACACAAAAACTAACGAACTCCCCCTTTGGCCATTCTGGGACAAAAATCACTTGACCGAGTTAAAATACATTTCCAATCCAAAACTAACATATACTCCCTCTTTTTTGTCTCAAAGGGACAAAGGGTAAACAAAGCATAGAAAGACCATAGTAATAAATACTCCCCCTTAATGTCTTAATAGGACAAGGGTAAACAGATTATATAAAATCCACAAACAAAAACGTTCTAAAATCCAAAACAATAGGAAAATAGAGAAGAGTCTGCAAGTGGCCCAAAAGAGAGGAACAAAAATCCTCCAAGTACCAAATCCTGTTGATCCACTGAAATCAAGTAACAGAGAGAAATTCGTATAAAAAGCTGGATTTGTACTACTTCGGCTTCTAGCTCAAGAAGCCAGGAACCAAGGACTGAAAAACCTTCAACCTCTTGATTTTGCAAAGCCTGAAACTGGTTATCCGTTGATTGACATCCTCATCACAACTGGTTTGCAAGATAAATGAGGAGATTCACCACCGAACCTCTAACTAATACAGATCTGAGGGAATGCTGCGGAAGGCTCTGCATGAGCTAGCGGAAAAAAACTCATCTTAATCATGGACCTTTGTAATTTGAACATCCGACTTCAACAACAGTCAGTTTTCCAAAGGATCCATCTATCAAATATTGTGCTGAGAGCTGCTGGACGAAATATTCCTTAAAAGATTTAAACAAAAATATTTCCAAAAATAACACCACAAAGAAATATTAGATCCTGTTAGTCCCAAAAAGAAAGTGGTATTATGACAACTGTCAATTGGATACCCAAGTATTAGAAAAGCAAATATCACAATTCAAATGACTCAGATATATCAATATCAACCCAACACACAGACAGAATAGGATTTTCATGCCCAATATCTCAAGAAAATTCCAATAACCAAATATTCCAATATTCTAAAAAGCACAAAAAACTTAAAAGAACAAAGGAAGATATAGCAAATACCATGAAATGAGAAGAAATGTGCAGAGAATGCCAAAATCTTGGAAAAAAATCCGCGAGAAAAACACACAACATGACATGATAAATTAATAAAAATGCAAAGATATGTGCAGAGAAATATACGCAAGTCTTAAACGTGTAGAGATCCCGTCTGGACGTGTCACTAAACCGTCCGAACAGCTACTGCTAGGACAGCGTATGGCAAGACTGCGCTCGTCCGGACGCTTCACACTAAAAATCTGAAACTTGAGGAAAATTTGCAAAAAAATATTTTTCCCTAAATTTAGCTTCAGAACACGCATATATAATCAACTGATAAGGCAGTCAAATAGCATTGTAAAAATATGCAAAGATATAAATGAGAGTTAAGTATTCAGTAAGCACAAATTTCCCTGTAGATAGAAATTTTAAATAGATTACTCAACTCATGCAATGCGTGTGTGTGTGAAAGCTTTCTCAATAAGATATGAAGTTCACTGATATGACTTAAAGCAACTGGATTTTCTAAACAAGAGATAAAATCAATGTTAGATCAGTCAAAAGTCAAACCTTATCTTACTAGGGCCTAGTCACCCTCATCTGATACACTCCCCCTAAGATGCAGCACCTAATTATTTTACTTGTGCCATGAAGGACAAGATAAAATTTTACTTGCACCATGAAGGACAAGATATAAAGCTAATTCAGCACAGAAGTGAATAACTGCTTGTTTCTTATGGTACTGCAATCTAGAACGAATGCTAGAATTTTTAGGCTCTAGGAATTTGACCATCTAATCAAAAACATCTCTCTCATTAGAATTTCCAGAATCAAGAAGTCAGAGAGGAAAATGATGTACGTTAGGGGAGCCTTAGATAATGCACATTTTCATCGCATGAGGAAAGTAACTATCTTTCATTAAGATGCAACAAGAATACTTAGCAGATATCAGACACAAACTCTCAATCATATATAAGCATATTCAATTAATGCACAATGAACTAAGATATCAGGTAAAAACATATACAATATCTAAAAAGCTATCAAAAGAAAAAAGAAAAAAATTCCGCATCTTCTCCCCCAAATTTTTTATTTTATTTTATTTATTTTTTTGTTGAAAACCAATAAACAGAAAAACAACAAAGACATGCTTATGGAAAAGGAAATGACATCTAGTCCCAGCATGTAAGGTAAAATCAAACCTGTCCTCAGGGAGAGGTTTAGAAATACCAAGACAGAAAAGCAGCCGCCCGACGTGCTTTTAACTATCATCCCCCAAAAAAAATATCTGCAAAAGTTTTTCAAGATAAGAAGAGAAAATATGGGGGATAGAATAAATGGTTCCTCAAACATAATGCAAGGCATGAATAAGATATGACATGAAAAACAATGCAATGCAAACATACCTAACATGCACTAGGATTTAGGAACTAAAATCCTAGGCATGGTGAGACTTCACCTTTACTAGGTGAGTCCACTCCCCCTCAAGGGGTGAATGGTCTCATCATTCTTGACCCATACTTGCTTGACCCGTGGAGATGGTTTGGGGGTCATGTCCATGTTGGCCTTACTCCTTAGCATACCTTGCATCAGACTCATAAACCCTTCATAGTCATGGTAGCTAATGGGCTTCTGCAGCTTGTAGCACCTTGATTTGTTCTTCTTTGGTTTGCCACTTTGATTGGTAGGAACAAACTACTGCTGTTGTCGTGGAGCTTTATGTGCTATTAGAGGTAGAGTGCCTGATGTAGCTCTTGTTGGCAGTTCCCTTTGAACCTTCGACTTCTGAGCCTAGAGATGTGGACATTTGGGTCGGATGTGACCGGTGATGCCATAGTGATGACAGGTGGGCAAGCTTCTTTTGTTTGAATGCTTCTTGACATTCTCTACAGAATTATAGTTAGCATTCTTACAAATAACATTGCCCTTACCTTTTATATGTTTCCTATGCGGAGGGACATATTTTGATGAGGAAGAATCTTCAACTTCACTTTTTCTCAGAGCATCCTGCTTAATCCAAGGCCTGTGGGATTTCAACAAATAACAATTTGGCCTAATATGAACAATTTTCCCACAATTATGACAAGTAGGAACAAACTTACCTCGTGTTCCTGATTCCTTGGACTTTGGCATCACATGATTATTTAAGCAAGAATTTTCTAAATAAGTTGTATCTACTATGACAGGCTTAATATCAACAAAATCTAATTCAGAATTAGAAGCATGTGAAGTAGAAGTACTCATATCATCAACAATTAAAGTAGGCTTGTTAGAAATATCTGAATGAATACAAAGCATGCTTTTCAAATTATCACTTGAGAATTTTTTCAAGAGATCTTTAGATTCTTTTAATTTATTCTCAAGTGTATAAATAATGTCAAATAGCATGGTATTCTCAGATCTCAAAGAGTCAATCAAAACATGTGATTCAGATAACTGAACAATCAAAGACTCTTTTTCTTGCTTCACATTTTTAAGCTCTTTATGAGAAACTTTAGAATTTTTAGCATTCTTCAATTTATCAAAAACCTTAAAGAGCTTAATATCAGAATCCTCAATAGATAACTGAGAAGAATTCATGATAAAAAGGTGTAATAAAAAAATAGAAGTCACAAAAGAGATAAGGATCACAATCTGGAATTAAATCCTTTAAACGGAGTTTACCCGCTCTGATACCAAATGAAAATTATTAGACTTCTAATTAACTGTGTGTGTGAACAGTGTGTAACAAAATATTAAATGAGGAATTTAAAGGAGGCAAATATTTTGTTGACAAAGTGTGAAAATTTAAATTGACTTCTAAAAATAAAGTGTGTGCAACAAGTGTCAACAAAAATCAAGCACAACGGAAAATATAAAACACATAGTTTTTGTTGGCGAAGTGGAAACTCAATTAAGAGAAAAACCACTACGGGGCAGCCAAACCCAGGAATTCCACTATTCAGAAGACGAAGCTAGATACAAGATAGTAACACTCACATGTACTGATGCAGTGGTCGTACTTTGCTCTCTGACGTGTAACCCAACACGAATGCTTCCCAACCAAGTCTCCTACCTGAAGGAGTCTTCAATGGAATTCCTTACCTTAGAGCCGACCTCTAAGATAGACTTAAGTTGTAGCAAAACACACTTGAAACGGCTTCAGAGGGATCTTGAACTTCTCTGAGCTCTTGTGGAATTCAATACCGAATTCTTGCAGTTCTCAATGCCCAAGGGCCTCTATTTGTAGGCTGGGGGCTCAAATGAGTGTCAGGCAAAATATACCTGGGCACCGTCCGGATGGTGGACATGGGCCGTGCGGACGGACAATTGTGTGACAAGATTTTCCAAAAATTTTGCAGGGAAATATTTCCTATTTAAGAGCCTCGTTTGGACGGGATGGCACATCGTCCGGACGGTCGCACTTCCGCTGCAAGTAATTTCCTTATAAGGCTTCGAGCTTCTGGACCATGGGGGATGAGCGTCCGGACGGCTGAACTTCAACATGCAATTTCCATATTTGATGTGCGTGCGTCCGGACCATGAAAGGCAGTCGTCCAGACGGTTGAAGTCGAATCGACAATTTCCTTCTTTAATGAATGCGCGTCCGGACCACAGCTATCAAACGTCTGGACGGTGATATTTGAATTGCGATTCTTGTATTAAGGAGACGCACGTCCGAACAGGATACCACATCATCCGGACGGTTGATCGATCTTCCCTTTATTGGAACTTGGAAAGAATCTGAGACTGTTCGAGTACTGAGAGGCGTCCGGACGTGCTGCTGAAACGTCCGGACGGATGCAAGCTGTATAGAACCTTCTCGACACAGTGGATTGTCCGGACGGATGATGCTTGGTCTGTCTAGAGTCCGAACGGATGGAACAGTGACAGATAGGCTTCCGGACGGGATGGGTCGATCGTCCGGACGGCTGACAGGGAACTGAAAATCTTCTGACTCTAAAGCATTTCTGAATAGTAGAATCCCTGTGGAGCATTGTGACACACAAGAGATTTTGTCCAAAACACAGAATGAGTCCGATCTCAAAATATCACAAAAGGAGCCAATAAAAACAGAGGGAAATCAAACATCCTCTAGCAGGGGTAGAGTCCGATCTGCATCATCCTCATCATCAGAGTCATCCCTCCGCAGCTGCGCATTGGACTTCATCAGGGTTTGCTTGCTGATGGGCTGGTGGATCTTCATCTTTGGTTCACCAGTGACATCGACTCCTGACTGAAGAATAATCTGAGTGATTAGGCAGCCAAATGGGAGACCGGCATTTCCCTCATCACGGGCCTCCATCATAACACCTAGAATGTGCTTGCACAGGCAGAAGGGCAAGCAGAGGTGGACTGCATAAACAAACTGGTCCCGTTTCAGGATCAAGTTACTGCTCCGAACAACAGGCCAGATGCTCTACTAAATGATCTTGGCCAGCATGCGGTGGGAGGGAGACAAAGCACCAATCCTGATGGAGGTAGAGCACTCCTCGCCGTGGGGAATGGCATGGAAGAATTCCCTGAGATCATCCAGAGAAGGAGGAAGCACCGCCTCATTGTATGGGTTGGCTGAAATCTCGAGCACTGGGACTCGGATGATGTGACTGATGACCTGGGGATCAACGGTGATGATGTGGCCTGCCACGGAGGACTGAAGCACCACTCCACGATCATTGTTCTGCACCACTTCCTGGTTGGCGTAGAAAAGCTTCACTAGTCTGGTGTACACCACAAATGCAAAATTATGGAGATATCCCCAATTGTACGTCTGGATAATGTCAAGAATGTTGTCCAGTGGTGGTACCATGATATCGGATCGAATATGTTAGTATTTTGGCCTCATTCTGTGTTTGGACAAAATCACTTATGTGTAGATGCTGTAAACAGGGATTCCACTTGTCAGAGCATTTTCAGAAGAGTCTGCACTGCGAAAAAGATAGAAGATTTTAGTTTCCCTGTCAGTCATCCGGACGACATGTCTTCCTGTCCGGACGCCCATCTGTCCACTGTTCCATCCGTCCGGACTCCAGACAGACCAGCATCATCCGTCCGGACGACGTATCTTTTCTGTCCAGACCCTACATTGTATCGAGAAGCTTTTGTTCCAGCTTGCATTGTCTGGACATCTCAGCAGCCCGTCCTGACACCTCTCAGTACTCGAACAGTCTCAGATTCTTTCCAAATTCCAATAAAGGAGAGATCGATCAACCGTCCGGACGATGTGGTATCCCGTCCGGACGCGCGTCTCCTTAAGGCAAGAATCACAATTCAAATGTCACCATTCGGACGTCAATCAGCCTTGGTCCGGACGCGCACTCATCAGTTAAGGAAATTGCCGATTCGACTTCAACCGTCCGGATGTATGTCTCTCATGGTCCAGACGCACGCATAGCAGATATGGAAATTGAGTGATGAAGAATTGCCGTCCGGACGTTCATCCCCCTTGGTCCGGACGCGCTAAGCCTTATATGAAAATTACTTGCAGCGGACGTGCGACCGTCCAGAAGTCAGTGTCTCACCGTCCAGACGCAGGTCTTAAACAAGAAAGATTTTCAGCGAAATTTTCAGAAAATCCTGTTGCACAGTTGTCCGTCCGGACGGCCCAAGTTCACTGTCCGGACGGCGTCCATACAGATTATAGCAGTTGCCCATTTTGCCCCTCAGCCTATAAATAGAAGCCCCGGGCATTGAGAACTGCAAGAATTCGGTATTGAATTCCACAAGAGCTTAGAGAAGTTCAAGATCCCTCTAAAGCCGTTTCAAGTGTGCTGCGCTACAACTGAAGTCTATCTTAGAGGTCGGCTCTAAGGTAAGGAATTCCATTGAAGACCCCTTCAGGTAGGAGACCTGGTTGGGAAGCGTTCGTGTTGGGTTACACGCCAGAGAGCAAGGTACGACCACTGCATCGAGTTAATGTGAGTGTTACTATCTTGTATCTAGCTTCGTCTTCTGAATAGTGGAATTCTTGGGTTTGGCTGCCCTGGAGTGATTTTTCTCTTAATTGAGTTTCCACTTCGTCAAACAAAAACTATGTGTCTTTTATTTTCCGCTGTGCATGATTTTTGTTGACACTTGTTGCACACACTTTCTTTTAGAAGTCAATTTCAATTTTCAATTGGTATCAGAGCTTGGTACACTCTGAGAAGATTAAATTCTTGAGTGTCATTTATTTTTTACTTCTATTTGCTACTATGTCTCAAACTCTTAATTTTGTTTCTACCTTCGATGGTACGAACTATGGCTATTGGAAAGCTTGGATGCGATTCTTTTTAAAATCTATTGACTGTTGGAATATTGTTGAAACTGGTTGGACTAAACCAGAGGATACAACACTCGAGACAGTCCCTCTGAAAAACGCCCAACTTTCCAATCATAAAGCCCTCCATGCTCTATGCCAAGCACTTTCTCCTTTTGAATTCGCCAAAATTTCAAACTGCGAATTAGCCAAAGAAGTATGATAAATCTTGGAAACAACATATGAAGGCACGAAACTTATTAAATCTGCCAAACTTCAAATGTTGATTTCAAGATTTGAAGAAATTAAGATGTTGGAAGAAGAGACCTTTGGAGAGTTTTACTCCAAGATGAGTGACCTGAGGAACTCCATGGTGAGTCTTGGGAAACCTATCTCCGATGTAAAACTCATTCGAAAGATTCTAAGATCTTTGCCTGAGCGTTTCAGAATCAAGGTGACCACCATTGAAGAAAGCAAGGATCTTGAGGAGATAAAGATTGAAGAGCTGGTGGGATCTCTTCAAACATATGAGCTATCTCTGCCCTTGGTCAAGAAGTTGAAGACCATTTCTCTAAAGGCTTCCAAGAAGAAGGTAGAAGCATCATCTAAAGATGACTCTGAGGATGAAGAAAGAGTTGTAGCTGATGAAAGATGATCGGTTCAAGAAGAGGTTTTCTGAAAGAGTAAAGAAATCTCCCAGAGAAGCTGAACCTGAGGAAGAAGATAAGAAAGATCCCAGAGGACCCTGATGTTTTGAATGCTCAGGCTTTGGGCATATCTGGGTCGATTGCGGGAATCTTAGAAAGGGCAAGGGGAAACCATATGTAACGCCCCGAATTTGAGCCAGCAAATTCGCAAGCAGAAACCTCCGGTTCCCACGTGACGTTACTACATCAGAGATAACTCTCGCAGCGGAATATATTTTTGTTCTTCTAAAGACTTAGGAATCGATAGCATAACACGTTAGAGCTGACTTGAAATACTTCGATGCGTTTATAAAAAGTTACTTAGGTTTATCTTTACACGCCATTTGCACACTAGGTGCATTAAAATAAGTGCCACAAACGGCACATAAACATACAACAAGAAAATACACCAAACAAAACATCATCATAATTATTACAAGCCTTGAAATAAAACACACATAAATATGCCTAGCAATTTCTAAGCTAGCACATATTGCTACAGCAATGGTTTCAAAAACCATTAAAACAGGCATATGAGTCCATGCCTTCGTCCTCCAGATCTGCATAAGCAACTATGTAAATATGACGTCATCATATTTACATAGACAAACAAGTGAGTCATCTATTTTCATATCTAAGTTACCATCAGATCAATAACAGTTCATAAATAGTATATATGCAAGAGTTGTATGAATATACATCGTAGTAACCATTTAGTTTGTATCTTATGATCATCTTTCTTCAGACCCCTCATTCTAGGTTATCAGAACCCGTTCAAGTCCGTTGCCTCCCACTTAAAGTCTTACCTGTTTTTATTGGAATCCTACCGGTCCCAGCATTAGTTTATATATTAGGACTTCGGACTCGCACTTTTTAGGGTTCACTGATGAGCTTTACCTCCCCTTTGCTACTACATCAGCTTTGGTTTTTTAACCCCCCAAGTCAACTGATGTACTGGCTATCTTATCAGCCGTTATATTTTATTAGACTCAACATGCTATGCATAAACAACCACATGCAATAAGCACACAACACACAGTCCTAATGAAACATAGAATCATTCCTCAGTAAGTACATCCATACTTACTCTCTAGGATTCCAGTAAAAACAGGTAAGACTTTAAGTGGGAGGCAACGGACTTGAACGGGTTCTGATAACCTAGAACGAGGGGTCTGAAGAAAGATGATCATAAGATACAAACTAAATGGTTACTACGATGTATATTCATACAACTCTTGCATATATACTATTTATGAACTGTTATTGATCTGATGGTAACTTAGATATGAAAATAGATGACTCACTTGTTTGTCTATGTAAATATGATGACGTCATATTTACATAGTTGCTGATGCAGATCTGGAGGACGAAGGCATGGACTCATATGCCTGTTTTAATGGTTTTTGAAACCATTGCTGTAGCAATATGTGCTAGCTTAGAAATTGCTAGGCATATTTATGTGTGTTTTATTTCAAGGCTTGTAATAATTATGACGATGTTTTGTTTGGTGTATTTTCTTGTTGTATGTTTATGTGCCGTTTGTGGCACTTATTTTAATGCACCTAGTGTGCAAATGGCGTGTAAAGATAAACCTAAGTAACTTTTTATAAACGCATCGAAGTATTTCAAGTCAGCTCTAACGTGTTATGCTATCGATTCCTAAGTCTTTAGAAGAACAAAAATATATTCCGCTGCGAGAGTTATCTCTGATGTAGTAACGTCACGTGGGAACCGGAGGTTTCTGCTTGCGAATTTGCTGGCTCAAATTCGGGGCGTTACAGAATGGTATCAGAGCAGTTGTTCTGCGGCCTAGTGAACAGTCTGCGGCCTCGTAAACAGTCAGTGTTATACTGTAACTTGGGTAAGTTACAGAATGGTATCAGAGCTGTTGTTCTGCGGCCTCGTAAACAGTCAGTGTCATACTGTAACTTGGGTAAGTTATAGTATGGTATCAGAGCGGTTTGCTCTGTGGCCTAGTGAATAGTCAATGTCATACTGTAACTTGGGTAAGTTACAGAATGGTATCAGAGCGGTTTGCTCTGAGGACCGTTAGACTTGACCATAGGAGTCTAGGAATAACACAAGAGCCATAAGTAAAATAAACAACTTTTTATAATAGCTTTTGTGTGAAATAACATGGTTGATAAGATTAATAACTGTTGCTTAGAATTGATAGTCGTCCTATGATCATGATAAGGTTAACCTTAGAATCAAAAGGGCATATATTGAGATTTTGAGGTACACCTGATTAACCTTAGAAAGTAAGGAAAGATAAATCTTAAGGATTAATGATTCATGGCTAAATTGTATTACGAGCATCTATTGTACCTTTTGGAGATAGGTTTACAAATAGTAGGTTAATGGATTATTTGTATTTTCGAGGATATATAAGGAAATGAGTTAATGAAATAACTTGGAGATATTTGAAGAGACTATATCCTTATGCATCTAATGAACTCTGGAGAAGCTAGAATTTATTAATCGATAAATTGTTGAGGTTTTCTAGAGTTTAAGTTGATTGATATAACTGTTTTGATATGTGATGCACATAAGACGAATCTCTCTGTAAACCCTAATTCTGGGAATAAATGTTCTAACTATCAGATCTGAGGATTGATCACTACATGAAATATTTATACTTGAGAATTTGATGTGGAGGTATAGATTGATTCTATGACATGAAATGTTTAGGAATGATCTGTTCTAAATCCTTAGCTTAGATGATAAGTTTTATGATGTAACTGTCATAGATTGTTTGTCCTCGACACTAATGTTTGTTGATTGATTAGTGATTGACTGATTGTCCTTCGTCTCAATCGAACAACGGTGACAAAGTGAACAACGTCGGTGGAATTATAAGCTCGTCTCAGATGGGATAAGCTCAAATAAAGATTTGTAACCAAACTGGTGTCAGGTATGACTTCCATTGGATTAAGCTCGCATCAAAGTTGCAATATCTTTTTAAGTAAAGTCAGTACTCAACTGTTAAGATTAAGATTGCCTTAACAGGCTCCCTAAGATGAACATATATGGAGAATAGGTTATGATATACCACTCATATTGATGCCTAGTTGAATTTTAGGAAAGTGAGTAATGCTATGTGATAGACAAAAGGAAGTTGTTCCTAAATCAGGCTACAGGAATATGGTAATTGATTGTAATATCCGATGTTGACAACACATAGATTTTTTAGAGATGACTGATTTAATTAAATATTAAGTGAATGTCTGATTCCTAGCTGAACACATTTGAGGTTTATCCGATTAACCCTAGAATGTAAAGGAAAGATATGTTATGACTAATGGGGATCTATTATTCCAAATCTAGTATCTTTTGAAGATGGGTGTATAAAGCGTAAATTACTGATTTATATATATTTGAGGAAATTAGTTGATTAAATGATTTAATGATTTTTGGAGAGATTATTTTCCCTATGCATCTGACGAACTTTGGGGAAGTTTATATATTATTGAGGCTTCCTAGAGCTTAAGTTAAATAAAATTTTGATTAGGTGATTCATTGATTCTCTTAGATATCCTTGCTTGACGAATAAGCTTTTATCAAATTTGAGTATTGATCGACTGCATAACTAGATTGGAGTAATACTAAGGTTTTAATCTAATGAAATTTTGAGGATGATAGTAATTATGCAGGAATAAGAAAGAAGATCATGATATCATATAAGAATTGTACCTTAGTAAAAGATTGAGAAGAAATAACAGTTCAAAGGATTACAACAATCTTAAGAGAGTTTTTAATGTTAGGAGATAAGGATGGTACGTAGAAAATAATTATTGTCTTACAAGATGAACTACTTCTGATTCAAAGAAAACATAGACTTGCAAATAGGACCTTTCTGCATCATTCCCGGAGAGTTCGGTATGCTTATACCTGCGGGTATTTCATAATACTATAGTTAGTTATTTATTTTTGTTAGTAAAGAATTGCTAGATCAAATAGAATACCTGGCTAAGCCTCAGGGCGGAAAACCCTAAGATTTTGGACTGCACGCAAGAGATCCTGGTGTTGTCCTTGGAGACGATTGGTGTACTGCTCCAAGTCAGCATACCTCTTTCCCAAATCATTCGCATAGGAATCTACCACCTTCTTCAGCTTTCTATTTTCTTGCTGTAGAACCCTATTCCTTCGCCTAAAGTCCATATACATTCGCTGCAAAGTCAAAATTTGAGCTTTCAACGCTTGAATTTCGTTCCCTCGAGCTTGCAGACGGCGAGCCATATTTGAAACAGAAGAGGCGCCCTGAATACTGAATGCCAGGGAGTCATTGATGGCTTGGGCATCGGTCCTATTCGCCAACAACTTTTCATCTCGAGGAGTTATGATGCCTTGAGCCACAGATGCAGCTACTGCATCATCCAGCATCACAGAGTCATTAGTCATAAGAGGACCTTTCTGAGATAAGAATAATGGACGCCAGATTTCTAGTGGTACTCCAGGTACAGCATTCAGATCAAAATTATTTTGAGAAGATGAAGAAGCCATTTTGGAAAAAAAAAAAAAACTAAGGAAATGAAAATATCCCTCAAAGGACCTGAAGGAGAGAAGATAGAAATGAAGCTGTTATTCGAAAGATCTGAAGAGAAGGAAAGAGAGCTTAATCAGTAGACAAGACGCGGTCTAATTGACGTCATTCTGAGCATGGCCGCCACTACCACTAGTAGACAGCTCTCGAATCGCGAACCCTCTTTCTTTTCGGCTTTCACCCTTTTCACCTTCTCGAATTCCGAATTCACCCAATGACTTTTCTGGATTTCTCGCCGCACTTTTCGCACCTTGCAGAGCTGGAAGAGCATCTCGAGATAGAGCTGGATGAGCATTCTGAGAAAGGGATGGAGATATTACGATCCATTGTCGGCACCACTTGCACCGTCCCCACTCAAATCTCCTCTATAAATTCACTCATCTTCTCCCTTGCAAAGCACACCTTTCAGCTCTCAAACCTTCACACTTCGAAAGCCAAAATTTTCCTTCTAGTTTGAGCCTATCATCACTTCTTGAGAAGAAAGATGTAGTACCACCACCTCAAACCTAAATCAAGAAAAATGCAGCATCACAACCAGATTCACAAACAACGAAGCAAGATTATTTTTGATCATGACATCTAGAAGCAAGATTATCCTTGATCATGCTTCTGAGATGAAGTATCTTTCTCTTCCTTCGCATCACCATAAACTTTTCTGGCATCTACTCTCAATCCGGTGATGGCGATCTATGACAGAAGAGAGAGAGCACTACGATATGAGTACCGCACTCATATCCTTTCCTGATTGCTTGCCTAGACTTCTTTGCTTTCTTCACCTTCCCCACCTTCCTCACCTTCGAGGCTTCCATGTTCTTATTTGGCAAGCTTTCCACCAAGATTATCAGAAAGCATCAACGCAAAAGGGAAATGTTATACAGGAAATTTTTCCTATAATGAGATAAATAAATGCAACCGCTGTAGTAATTTCCATACTAGTTCGATTAGTTAAATAAATGCTTTCTTTTCTGCAGTCTACATACTAGTTTAATCTGTAATGAGCTTAAAATTCTATATATGATAATTTGTCATACGGTACTGTATACTTGTTTATTTATTTTTTTTTCATAATTGGGTGCTTCACTTAACATCTGTATCACTAGACTTAAGATTTAGGAATCTAAATCTTCCCTTAATGTAAACTTTATGCGAAGCATAGTTTACGAATTTCGGGGACGAAATTCTGTTAAGGGGGGAGGAATGTAGCGCCCCAGATTTTAAGACATAATTTATAATGGTTTAAATTAATTTTAAAACACTTTTAATTAAGGCAAAAGAATAACTATGATTATTTATGAAAATAAATAATGTATTTCTGTTTTTAGAAACGTTTATAGTTGCAATTTGATAAAAACTCAAAACAGACCTTAAACTTTGGAATAACGGAAACAGGGTCAAACGAACTCCATTTTGGTCGATTCAAAAACTGAGACACTCGTTTTGAAGTCCTCTAGGTTCCCTCCAAATTTCATGATGTTTGGACATCGTTAAGGCCATGAAAACATCCGTCAAAAATACGACCCCTGTTCTGGACGGAAATTCACATTATTCATTAATGGGCCATCTTTGGACTTAACCCAACCCATTCTAATTGCTATCCACAAACCCAACCCATCTATCACATGTTATCTTCCTATGATCATGATGATTACATGAGTCATCACCCAACTCAACATGTGAAAGACCTATTTTTATACCTTAAAGAAATGCCATTAATTAATGTGTGTTAGATGATTAAATATGTTAGTGGAGGATATAATGATTCAACACCTAGTGCAACATTCCACTACATTTATTCCCTCCCCCTCTTATGATGAAAGAATAAAGGATGTCTAGAATAGAATCTAGAGTAATCATAAAATGAAAGTGGTCTAAACAATATCTTGGTTTAACTTGTCAAAGTAAACCAGAAACTTTGATTGACCAAAACTAAGTCATAACGAACTCGGATTGAGTTGAACAAAAAAGAAAAAGTGTTCGTCATGACGTCATCTATCTACCCTCAAAATTTCACAGCGATCGGATTAGATTTGACCATCAAAACGTTGTTTGGAGTAAGCTGGCCTCTATTTGGACGAAAATTCATATATAGCATTATTTAATACTTCCTTTGATTTGGACAACTCATCACCCACTTCCTCTAATGTGTGCACTCATCACCACAAGTGTTGCCCACATCCCACATCTAGAATGCACCACCTTAGTGATGATGAAACCCATGTGCTTTGGAGATAAGGCTAAGATGCACCAATTCTCATCCATTAGATCAAAATGTATCTACTTGATCCTAACCATTCATTCTCTTATAAATAGAACCATGGTGGAAGATGCAATACTCATTAAGCTTCACTCACTCACACACCTACAACCAAGAGAGAAAATTGTGAGATTTGTGTAGTTTTGTGTGGTTCAAGACTTGAAGTATGTGCTAAGAAGTATTTTGGTAAGCTTCTAATCATTAATTTCATTAATTTGATGATATAGGTTTTGATTTCATTACTTGTTTTATGAGTTGTTTAAAGACCCAATAAGCTTATGAGATAAAAAGAATTAAAAATAGAAGTAATATAAACTACTTTTATATTTCAATGTCCTCATAACTTTCATGAGTTGATCGTATTTATAAACTGCTTTTATATTTCATTGTCCTCATGACTTCATGAGTTGATCGTATTTATATTTCCTTTTATATTTCGGTCCTCATGACTTTCATGAGTTGATCGTATTTATATTTCCTTTTTACATTTCATTGTCCTCATGACTTCATGAGTTGATCGTATTTATATTTACTTTTATATTTCATTGTCCTCATGACTTTCATGAGTTGATCGTATTTATATTTCCTTTTATATTTCATTGTCCTCATGACTTCCATGAGTTGATCGTATTTATATTCCCTTTTCATTTCATTGTCCTCATGATTCTCATGAGTTGATCGTATTTATTCCATATTGTCCTTATGATATATTTTAATCCTTCAAGTTCATATTTGGTAGCATTGGTTATATAGCCTCGTCACCAAATCATGAACCAAGGTTTTAAGATTTATTATGAGTGATCGTCTCAAACGTAATGAAGTGATGAATAATAAATATAAAAAGATGAGGGTCTATAAATAATGATTTGTTTGATAGATGATTGATAAATATATTATTGCATGGATGGATTTATATGAAGAAAAGAAGTTTAAAGGAACTACACGAAGAAGAGTGTAAGTATTTCTATACTTACTGAGGACGAAGCTGGTGGATTTTTCCATAATATTGTGTTTATTGTTCTATTTAATTTGTTCATTGCATGTGGCCGATCATGCATAGCATGTTGTGTCTAATAAAAAATAACGGCTGATAAGATAGCCATTTCATCAGTTGACTTGGGGGGTTAGAAAAGAACAAAGCTGATGTAGTAGCTAGGGGGAGTAAGGCTCATCAGTGAACCCTAAAAAGTGCGAGTCCGAAGTTCTAATAACAACTAATGCTGGGACCGGTAGGATTCCAGTAAAAACAGTTAAGACATCAAGTGTGAGGCAACGGGCGTAAACGAACAGGGATTTAATGGCCCTGGGTACGAGAGTCTGAAGAAAGATGATCATAAAATACCAAACTAAATGGTTACTACGATGCATATTCATACAACCCATACATTTGCATTATACGCGTGGCTATAAAGCCATATCTGCATGTTAAGGAATTTATTAAGTAAATCAGTATTCACCTTATTATTGGAAACAGTGGACTCACTTTGGTTGTTTTGTGTTTTTGTTTCTATATATATATATATTCCGTTAATGCAGGTTAATAGACAAAGACCAGAACTCAAGAGGTTTTATAGCTAAGGACGCATAGTTTATATTTTGTTTGTAGTCTTCTGTGTTTATAGCATTTTATGTTGACAAGATTGCTAATGATTTATATGTATTCTTTTGTGTCATTATGGACACCTGTTTCCTTGTATTTGTTATAAGTATTTTCTAATGAATATCTAGAGGTATTTAATTTAAAAAGCTCTAATGTGTTATTTAATCCAAGCCTGTTGGACAAAAATATATTCCGCTGCGAGAGTTTATCTCTGATGTAGTAACGTCACGTGGGAACCGGAGGTTTCTGCTTACGAATTTGCTGGTTCAAATTTGGGGCGTTACACCATACAATATGACTCTCAGTGATGAGTCAGAAGAAGAAGCTCCAGAGTCTGAAAAATTTCTGGCCTTTGTTGCCTCACATGTTGAAGAAGAAGACTCGTATTACTCGGAGCATAGTGAGAATGAGGAAGAGCTCAAGGAGGGCCTACAAGACACTCTACATAGAGTATGAGAAGCTGAGGGAAGGTCGAAAGCAGCACCTTAATGATCTGAACAGTTTGCAAACCGAGAAGAGTTCATTGCTGCTCAAAGTACAAGAGCTCGAGGAAAAGCTACTAGAGACGCAGCTCCAACTAGAGAGAGTCACTGATGAGAAGCTGACTCGTATTCTGTCTATCCAGAAGAGCCCAAATGATAAAACTGGCCTCGGGTATGTAGCTCCCTCTTCTGATATTCCTTCTTCCTCAAAGACTGTGTTTGTAAAACCTACAGTCCCAGAGCCTCCTCCCACTGTTAAAGATCAAGAGAAGGAAAAGGTCAACGATGATGTTCCAGGCATTTAGGAGCCTCATTCCATCAGAAGACCTCCCATTTGCCATCACTGCGGTCTCAGTGGGCATGTTCGCCCTCAGTGCTCTCTCCTGAAAGCACAAAAGGGCAAAGCCAAACAAGAAGTGCCCAGACAATCTCATTATGGCACTAGACCTACGGCTCAGCATCGGACTCCATGGAATCAGGCACCTCACCAAGCACCAAGGTATCAATATCAAGCCCCTTTGCTTCATGCTCCTCAGCATCAGCGGCCTCACCAGCGGTTTGTACCAGCCAATCATAGTGGCACCTACAAGAGCAAACCCAAGCAGTTTATAAGGCCTCAGAAAATGAAAGAAGAGCAATATTCCGGTGAGCCTCCTATCTAGAAGGCAGGCTTGGGTCAAGAAGGACAAATACCCCATGAGGGGGTACAGACGCACCTAGCAGTTTCGAGTGTTCGTGCCTAGGATTCAGTTCCTAATCCTATGGCATCAGGTTTGATCGCTCAGTTTACTTGACATATTGTTATATGCAATCTAGGAACTAGTTGTGTTTGCCCCCTATGTTTCTTGAGAGAATTGTGCAGGTACTTTTTGGGGAAGACAGAAAAAGCAGGTCGAATGACTGTTTTTTTGTAGTGGCATCATTGAGCGTACACAAGTTTGATCTTGCCTTTGCATATGATGTCTTTTCCATATTGCTTGTTGTCTTTTTTTTTTTTTTTAAATCGTGCCTTTGCATATGATGTCTTTTCCATATTTCTTGTTGTTTTTTTTTAAAAAAAAAAAAAAAAATGGGGAGAATTTTTGCAGGATTTATTTTCTCTTGGCGTTTTAGATATTGCATGTCTTTTTGCCTGATATCTCAATTCTGTAAGCATTAATCTACTCTACTTAGATATAATTGAGAGTTTATGACTATATTAGCCAAGTGTTTTTCCTATTTATGCAAAAAGTGGGATAGCTTCTTTTCCTCACGCGATGAAAAAATGCACTATACCGGGCTCCCCTAAAGGTACATCTTTCCTTCTCTAGCCTCTTTGTTTCTAGAAATTATGGATAAGAGAAGAAGTTTTTGATAAGATGACCAAATTGACCTCATGCTAGTTGAACCTAGAGCCTATAAACTCTGGCACTCCCTATAGTTTGCAGCACCATAAGAAACAAGCAGTTAATCATATTATAGCTATGCTTTACAGTATATATTCTTTGCTTATGTGCTATATTTGCGTTATGCCTTGCCCTTTACGTGCAAGTAAAACATTTACTTTTTCCTTCATGGTACAAGTAAATCACTTAGGTGCTTGATGTGGTCTTTTGTTTACCAAAATATATCAATAATAAATAACCACTCGCAATAGGACGAATCCTTGTAGGATAAGGCTATAGAGAGGGTGTCGAATCTCAAGGACTGCGTAGGAATTGCTATCAAGTTTTTCAAGATTAAAAATAACTTAATTTAAAAGATATTTGATTTTTGTTTTCTTAAAATAAATACATAAAAGTAAAAGACATAAAATTAAAGATAATATGGATGAGATAAAGAATAGGGGATTGATTTCACAACTCACCGCATAACAATGGTCAATCGTAAATTAATAAGGAAAATTCATACTATGCATGATAAAGGGCTCGTCTCACTCGAGTAGTCAAGAAATTACCTCTAAAGAATAAGTATAATCCATCTTCGGTTGGCACGGACCGTCCACCTAACCACTAAGATGCGGTACGACCCGTCTTCCCTAGGCATGGACTAGCTACGTCTTTAATAGGATATACACACAATCAATGGAATAGTATAACCCATCTTTGGTTGGCACGGACTGTCTACCTAAATTACACTAAACTAGGGTGTAGTACAATCCGTCTTCCCTAGGCATGGTCTATCTAATCCTCTTGATCATATATCAATTAAAATCGTTGTATAACAATCATTCACATAATCACAGAAAATATGAAGGATTGAGTTCAATCAATACAAAAGACTTTCTAAGACAAGATAAGAAATTCACAATGATTGAATATAAACATTAAAATCAATTCTCACAATTATACAACCATCATGCATAGAGAAAATCCCAAACTAAAATACAATTAAACCATTGTTACTTGGAAAAGGGCTACATCAACACCCTATTAGGACTTTATCCGCTCATCGTAGTGCTGGGATGGCCTCCTGCCATGTTCTTCTCCTCTTCAACTTGTCAAGCCTCCGAGAAGAATTTTCTGTCTAAATCTAATCACAAGCCCAAGCACCAAGCACCCTTCTCTTGAAGCTTAAGGGTCTATTTATAGGGAGCACACAAGTCCTAGAAGCCCTTGGAATTCCATAAAAATCGCTCTTGAGTCTTCTTGTCCAAGTAGGAGATTGAAACTTTAATCCAAGTAGGAAAAGGATTCCAAATTCGGCCAGAATTGCGGTCTTTTATTGTGAGGCGATTTTGGCATAGTAAACATCCGAATTTAGGAAAAGCTATTTCTGACATATTTGTTTAATTGTTTATTATCTTTCCAACGCCACCAATTTTATTGCAATCAAATATCTGACGCAAAAGTTATGATCCAAACACTGAGACATGTGCAGAATCCAAATTTGAATCCAATCCGATTTTGACTCTTAGTGGAGAAATTCCGATTTAATCCTTCACTTGATTTGATTAAACTTAACCACATCATATAGGACTTTTATTATGATTGGTTAAGCTTAAACATATCTTCCAAGTCTTCTCAAAGTGTGCTTTAAGCCCAAAATTAATGGAATTAATTGTATCTTTATTTAAAACCTGAAAACATTAAAACAACACAAAATCAAACAAATAACAATGCTAAGGAATTAACATATATAAGTTAAGGGGCTTGAATGTGCAACATTCGACACTTATCAGTGCTGCATCGTAGGGGGAATGTATCAGATGAGGGTGGCTAGGCCCTAGTAAGGTTTGACTTTTGGCTTATCTTCCACTTATTTTCTCTCTTGTCTAAAAAAATCTGGTTGCTATTGGTCAAAATATTGAAAGTCATACCTTGTGGGAAAAGAATCTTCACACACACACACGTGCATTGAGTGAGTTGAGTTGTCTATTTGAAATTTTTCTATGACTAGGAAAAATACTTGTGCTAATTAAAATCACAACTCTTTTTTATATCTCTGTTTAGTTTTGAGATGCTCTCTGATTGGGTTATCAGTTGATTATACATGCATGTTCTGACACTGACTTGAGAAAATTTTATCTCTGTAAAATTTTCTTCAGTTTTTCTGGTGTTTTAGTGTGGAGCATCCCGACGGTCCATCTTGGCGTCCGGATCCGGACGAGTGGAGTTCAGCAGTTCGGACGGTTCCCGTTTTGGAGTCCGAACGGACGGCGTTCTGGAGTCCGGACGGAATCTGTTCCACATCCGGACGTGAGCTGTCATCCTCGTCCGAACGGGTAATTTAATTCGTCCGGACGTGGGTAACCGTTTTGCTCCTTTCCGAGGCGGCGTCGGACGTCATCAAAACCCCGTCCGGACGGGTACCCCACAGAGGCTATAAATTGCCCAGATCGTCGCTTTCTCCCTTCATACCCCACAAAATTTTCTCCTTGGCACCTTGTGAGTACGTTTTTTTTAGTTTATGGAGTGATCTCATTTTCTGTGTGCATTCCCACTCTCATTCCAGGTATTTTTTTTGTCTTATTTCTTTCAGTTTATTTTACAACTGTTAGATTTTATTTTGGAATGTTTTTGGGATATTTGCCATGCTGAAATTCCTTGGACTTAATTGTGATATTCTCTGTTTTTATTTTTACAAAAGTCCTTGTTACTGCTGTTATTCTGCAAAATTTTTATTACACTAACAAGAATATTTTTGGATTATTTTTGGCAAAACTCTTGTTGGTTCTTTTTCAGAATCATGTCTGCCATCAGCTCTCAGCGCCGGGTCCGCCAGAGGATAGAGGAAGAGCAGCGTACCTTCCAAGCCAAGATCATGGACCGAAATGTCCTCGCTGAGCAGAACGTGGTCCGTGCTGACATCATGGTGCCTCCATTGGATAGCATTTATGAGACTATCCAGACCTATCACTGGGGCTACCTCTACACTTGTGCCTACATCATCCTCACTAGGCTAGTCAGGCTCTTCTATGCCAACCTTGACGGCCACATCATCACTGTAGATCCCCAGACCATCAGTCAGTTCCTCAGGGTACCAGTCCTTGATCTGTCTGCCAGTCTTTACAATGAGGTGGTGCTTCCTCCCACTATGGACGATCTCCGAGAGTTCTTCCATGCCGTTCCATAGGGTGAGGGGTGTCATACCAACATCAGGATTGGTGCACTAGCTCCGGTTCATCGTATGTTGGCCAAAATTGTTCAGCACAATCTCTAGCCAGTTGCCAGGCGCAGTGATCTGATACTGAAGAGGGCACAGTTTGTCTATGCTGTTCATCTTCGCTTGCCTTTTTGTCTTTGCAAGCATATTCTAGGAGTCATGCTCGAGGCTCGTGATGAGAACAATACCGGTCTCCCTTTCGGCTGCCTAATCACTCAGATTATCCTTCAGTCAGGTATCAATGTGAATGGAGAGCCTAGGATGAAGATCCAGCAGCCCCTCAGCAAACAGACATTGATGAAGTCGAATACGCAGCTGCGACGGGAGGATTCTGATGATGACATGCCTGCTGCTATGCATGTTGCTTTTCCAGACGTGGCTTCATCCTCTCATACAGTCCCGGCTCCATCTAAGCCAGAGGCCAATTATTCTCAAATCATGGAGGCCTTAGCTGCCATTCAGGGAGGAATGTCCACCATGCAGTAGCCCATCTCCTTTTTACATCTCGAAGTACGGTCCATCAACAAGCGAGTGGAGCAGACCCATTTGGACCTTCAGGAGTGCCTTCGAGTCCATCATCCGGACAGTAGTGATGATGAGGATGCTGCAGCTCAGACTGTACACATGCCAGAGGATATTTGATTTCCCTCTGTTTAATTGTTTTTTTGTTATTTTAAGACATTTTATTAATTTCTGTTATTTTGTTCAAAACTTAAACTCATATTACTCTGTTTCCCGGGTCCTTCTGAGATCGTTAGGGGGAGTAATTTTTATGACAGTTGGTTTTTATTACTCTGTTTTACCCTTTGTCCCTTTGTGACAAAAAGGGGGAGTAATTTTAATTTTTGGATCAGGAATGTATTTCCAAACCGGTCATGTGATTTTTGTCCCAGAATGGCCAAAGGGGGAGTTTGTTAGTATTTTGGCCTCTTTCTGTGTTTGGACAAAATCACTTATGTGTAAAGATGCTATAAACAAGGATTCCACTTGTCAGAGCATTTTCAGAAGACTCTGCACTGCGAAAAAGATAGAAGATTTCAGTTTCCCTATTAGCCGTCCGGACGACGTGTCTTCCCGTCTGGACGCCCATCTGTCCACTGTTCCATCCGTTCGGACGACGTGTTCATCCCGACCGGACGCCAGACAGACCAGCGTCATCCGTCCGAACGATGTATCTTTTCCATCCGGACCCTACACTGTATCGAGAAGCTTCTGTTCCAGCTTGCATCCTTCCGGACATCTCAGCAGCCCGTCCAGACGCCTCTCAGAACTTGAACAGTCTCAGATTCTTTCCAAGTTCCAATAAAGGGAAGATCAATCAACCGTCCGGACGTAATTCAAATGTCACCGTCTCCTTAAGGCAAGAATCGCAATTCAAATGTCACTATCCGGACGTTAGTCAGCCTTGGTCCAGATGCGCACTCATCAGTTAAGGAAATTGCCGATTGGACTTCAACCGTTCGGACGTACGCCTCTCATGGTCCGAAAGCATGCATAGCAGATATGGAAATTGCGTGTTGAAGAATTGCCGTCCGGACGTTCATCCCCCTTGGTCCGGACGCTCTAAGCCTTATATGGAAATTACTTGCAGTGGACGTGTGACCGTCCGGACATCAATGTCTCACCGTTCGGACGCAGGTCTTAAACAGGAAAGATCTTCAGCGAAATTTTTGGAAAATCCTGTCGCACAGTAGTCCGTCTGGACGGCCTAAGTTCACCGTCCGGATGGCGTCCGTACAGGTTACAGCAATCTCCCATTCTGCACCTCAGCCTATAAAAATAGGCCTCTGGGCATTGAGAACTGCAAGAATTCGGTATTGAATTCCACAAGAGCTCAGAGATGTTCAATATCCCTCTGAAGCCGTTTCAAGTGTGCTGCGCTACAACTGAAGTCTATCTTAGAGGTCGACTTTAAGGTAAGGAATTCCATTGAAGACCCCTTCAAGTAGGAGACCTGGTTGGGAAGCGTTCGTGTTGGGTTACACGTCAAAGAGCAAGGTACGACCACTACATCGGGTTAATGTGAGTGTTACTATCTTGTATCTAGCTTCATCTTCTGAATAGTGGAATTCCTGGGTTTGGCTGCCCCGGAGTGGTTTTTCTCTTAATTGAGTTTCCACTTCGTCAACAAAAACTATGTGTCTTTTATTTTCCGCTGTGCTTGATTTTTGTTGACACTTGTTGCACACACTTTCTTTTAGAAGTCAATTTCAATTTTCAGAATAACGTTCCACTTAGCAATGACAGCGCGGTCCATAATTTTGGCCTGGATTACAGCTCTATCTTCCATAGTCCTCTGACAGATCCTGCGAGGTGGACTGCTGGCTGACATGATTCTGCATAGAAAACCCACAAGATTTGCAGCAAAAATCCAAAATAATATTCTTGTTAGATTATGAAAAATATTGGGCAGAATAACAGCAGTAAAAAGGACTTTTACAAAAATATAAGCAGAGTGTATCATAATATTAGTCCTAAAAAAAATCATCACAACTACTCCCAAAAAAAATAGATATGCATCACATAATTCCAAAAATAAAAAGAGAGAGAGAGGCTAGAAAAATACCTGGAATGGAGTGAGAATGCACAAAAGACAATGATGAAATTACTCCAATAACTCCAAAAACACTCACTTACAAAATGCCAAAAAGCGGAGATTGTGTGGGGTATGGAGAAGAGAATGCGGTCAACTGAGGTATATATAGCCTCTGTGGGGTCCCCATCCGGACGGAGCATTTACGTCGTCTGGACGCTCGGTGCATTGGGAACTTGCGGACAGGTCGCGCGTATCCGAACAGTTTTACTAACAGTCCACCCGATGCTTACCGTGAGCGTCCGGACTCAAACAGGTCCCGTCCGAACGATTTGGCTCCATTCCCGTCCGGACTCCAAAAGAGTACCGTCCGGACCACTAACTCATCCGGACGTCAATAGAGACCGTCCGGACGCTTCACACTAAAACAACAGAAAAATTGAGAAAAATTCACAGAAATCAAATTTTTCAAAGTCAGTTTCAGAACACGCATGTATAAACCACTGATAACACAATTAGAGAGCATCTCAATACTAAGTAGAGATATAAAAGAGAGTTGAGAATTCAATTAGCACAAATAAGTTCTTGCACATGCAAAATTCAACTAGTCACCTCAACTCATGCAATGTGTGTGTGTGTGAAGATAGAAACCATCAAGGTAAGACTTTCGATGACATGACAGAGAGTAACCAGATTTTCTAGACAAGAGAAAATAACTGGAAGATAAGCCAAAAGTCAAACCATATAACTTACTAGGGCCTAGCCACCCTCATCTGATACACCCCCCCTGAGATGCAGCACCTAAATGATTTACTTGTACCATGAAGGACAACGTAAATGTTTTACTTGCACGTAAAGAGCAAGGCATAAAGCAAATGTAGCACTTAAGCAGAGAATATATACTGTAAAGCATAGATTTCATACGATTAACTACTTGTTTCTTATGGTGCTGCAAACTATAGGGAGTGCCAGAGTTTATAGGCTCTAGGTTCAACTAGCATGTGGTCAATTTGGTCATTTTATCAAAAAACTTCTTCTCTTATCCAGAATTTCTAGAAACAAAAAGTCAGAGAAGGAAAGATGTACCTTATAGGGGAGCTGTGGATAGTGCACATTTTTCATCGCATGAGAAAAGAAGCTATCCAATTTTTGCATATACAGGAAAAACACTTGGCAAATCATAGTCAGAAACTCTCAATTATATCTCAACAAAATAAATTAATACCCAAGGAATTGAGATATCAAGAGAAAATACATGCAATGATCTGATAAGCCAAGAAAAAAAAAAATTATCTTGTAAATTCTCCTAAATTTTTTATTTTTTATTTTTTTATTTTTTTATTAAAAATATGCAATATGGAAAAACATCATATGCAAGGCAAAATAAAACCTGATGATGCCAGTACAGAAAAACAGTCGCTCGACCTGCTTTTTCTGTCTTCCCCAATAAACACATGCAAAGGTCTCCAAATCGAACTAGGGGGCAAAAATAAGAATACGACTTGTTCCTAGATTGCAAATATAACAGTAAAATAAGCAATCAAACCTGATGCCATAGGATTAGGAACTAAATCCTAGGCACGAACACCTAAAACTGCTAGGTGCGTCTGTACCCCCTCATGGGGTAGCTGTCCTTCTCGACCCAAGCCTGCCTTCCAGTGGGTGGTTGCTGGCAGGACTGCATCATCCACTCCATCATGTTCTGCATCCAGATAGGAGGCTCACTGGAGTATTGCTCTTCTTTCATCTTCTGAGGCCTTCTAAACTGCTTAGGTTTGCTCTTGTAGGTGCCACTGTGATTGGCTGGTACAAACCGCTGCTGAGGCCGCTAATGCTAAGGAGCATGAGACCAAGGGGCTTGATACTGATACCTTGGTGCTTGGTGAGGTGCCTGATGCCACGGAGTCCGATGCTGAGCCGCAGGTCTAGTGCCATAATGAGCTTGTCTGGGCACTTCTTGCTTGGCTTTGGCCTTTTGTGCTTTCAGGAGAGAGCACTTAGAGCAAACATGCCCATTGAGACTGCAGTGATGGCAAATGGGAGGTCTTCTGATGAAATGAGGCTCCTGAATGCCTGGAACATCATCGTAGACCTTTTCCTTCTTTTTATTTTCAACAGTGGGAGGAGGCTCTGGGACTGTAGGTTTCACAAACATAGTCTTTAAGAAAGAAGGAATATCAGAAGAGGGAGCTACATACCCGAGGCCAGTCTTGTCATTTGGGCTCTTCTGGATGGACAGCATACGAGTCAGCTTCTCATCAGTAACTCTTTCTAGCTGGAGCTGTGTCTCTAGTAGCTTTTCCTCGAGCTCTTGTACTTTGAGCAGCAATGAACTCTTCTTGGTCTGCAAATTGTTCAGATCATTCAGGTACTGCTTTCGGCCTTCCCTCAGCTTCTCATACTCTATGTAGAGTGTCTTGTATTGAGCTCTTCCTCATTATCGCTATGCTCCGAGTAATAAGAGTCTTCTTCTTCAACATGTGGGGCTACAAAGGCCAGAAATTTTTCAGACTCTGGAGCTTCTTCTTCTGACTCATCACTAAGAGTCACATTGTATGCTTTCCCCTTGCCTTTTCTAAGATTCCCGCAATCGGCCCGGATATGCCCAAAGCCTGAGCATTCAAAACATCAGGGTCCTCTGGGATCTTTCTTATCTTCTTCCTCAAGTTCAGCTTCTCTGGGAGATTTCTTTACTCTTTCAGAAAACTTCTTTTTGAACCGATCATCTTTCATCAGTGTTTTGAAATTTTTGGCTAACATAGCCACAGCCTTTTCTTCATCCTCAGAGTCATCTTCAGATGATGCTTCTACCTTCTTCTTGGAAGCCTTTAAAGCAATGGTCTTCAACTTCTTGACCGGGGGCAGAGACAGCTCATATGTTTGAAGATATCCCACCAGCTCTTCAATCTTCATCTCCTCAAGATCCTTGCTTTCTTCAATGGAGATCACTTTGATTCTGAAACGCTCAGGAAAAGATCTTAGAATCTTTCGGATGAGTTTTACATCCGAGATAGGTTTCCCAAGACTTACCATGGAGTTCCTCAGGTCACTCATCTTGGAGTAAAACTCTTCAAAGGTCTCTTCTTCCAACATCTTAATTTCTTCAAATCTTGAAATCAACAATTGAAGTTTGGCAGATTTAACAAGTTTCGTGCCTTCATATGTTGTTTCCAAGATTTGCCATGCTTCTTTGGCTAATTCGCAGTTTGAAATTTTGGCGAATTCAGAAGGAAAAAGTGTTTGGCATAGAGCATGGAGGGCTTTATCATTGGAAAGTCGGGCGTTTTTCAGAGGGACAGTCTCGAGTGTTGTATCCTCTGGTGTAGTCCAACCAGTTTCAACAATATTCCAACTATCAATAGATTTTAAAAAGAATCGCATCCGAGCTTTCCTATAGCCATAGTTCGTACCATCGAAGGTAGGAACAAAATTAAGAGTTTGAGACATAGTAGCAAATAGAAGTGAAAAATAAATGACACTCAAGAATTTAATCTTATCAGAGTGTACCAAGCTTTGATACCAATTGAAAATTTAAATTGACTTCTAAAAATAAAGTGTGTGCAACAAGTGTCAACAAAAATCAAGCACAGCGGAAAATAAAAGACACATAGTTTTTGTTGACGAAGTGGAAACTCAATTAAGAGAAAAACCACTCCGGGGCAGCCAAACCCAGGAATTCCACTATTCAGAAGATGAAGCTAGATACAAGATAGTAACACTCACATGTACCGATGCAGTGGTTGTACTTTGCTCTCTGATGTGTAACGCAACACGAACGCTTCCCAACCAAATCTCCTACCTGAAGGGGTCTTCAATGGAATTCCTTACCTTAGAGCCGACCACTAAGATAGACTTCAGTTGTAGCGCAGCACAATTGAAACGGCTTCAGAGGGATCTTGAACTTCTCTGAGCTCTTGTGGAATTTAATACCGAATTCTTGCAGTTCTCAATGCCCAGGGGCATCTATTTATAGGCTAGGGGCTCAAATGAGCGTCAGGAAAAATATACCTGGGCTCCGTCCGGACGGTGGACATGGGCCGTCCGGACGGACAACTATGCGACAAGATTTTTCGAAAATTTTGCGGGGAAATCTTTCCTGTTTAAGAGCCTCGTCCGGACGGGATGGCACATCGTCTAGACGGTCGCACATCCGCTGCAAGTAATTTCCTTATAAGGCTTCGAGCGTCCAGACCATGGGGGATGAGCGTCCGGACGGCTGAACTTCAACACGCAATTTCCATATCTGATGTGCGTACGTCCGGACCATGAAAGGTAGTCGTCCGGACGGTTGAAGTCTAATCGGTAATTTCCTTTTTTGATGAACGCTCGTCCGGACCACAGCTGTCAGACGTCCGGACGGTGATATTTGAATTACAATTCTTGCCTTAAGGAGACGCGCGTCCGAACGGGATACCACATCGTTCGGACGATTGATCGATCTTCCCTTTATTGGAACTTGGAAATAATCTGAGACTGTTCGAGTACTGAGAGGCGTTCGAACATGCTGCTGAAACATCCGGACGAATGCAAGCTGGATAGAACCTTCTTGACATAGTGGAAGATCCGGATGGAGAGATACGTCATCCGGACGGATGATGCTTGGTGTGTCTGGAGTCCGGCCGGTATGGTACGTCGACCGGACGGATGGAACAGTGACAGATGGGCGTCCGGACGGGATGGCTCAATCGTCTGAACAGCTGACAGGGAACTGAAAATCTTCTGACTCTGAAGCATTTTTGAATAGTAGAATCCCTGTGGAGTATCGTTACAAACAAGTGATTTTGTCCAAAACACAGAATGAGGCCAAAATACTAACAAAGTGGAAACTTAATTAAGAGAAAAACCACTCCGAGGCAGCCAAACCCAGGATATCCACTATTCAGAAGACAAGACTACTTATAAAGTAGTAGCACTCACATACCCCTAATGCAGTGGTCGTACCTTGAACTCAAACGTGTAACCTAATACAAACGCCTCCCAACCAGCTTTCCTTCCTGAAGGGTTCTTTAATGGAATCCTTTACCCTAGGGCCAATCCCCAAGATAGACTAAAATTCAGCCCAGGAACAGCACACAATGGCAATGGCTTGAGAGAGACTAACTCAGGACAATACTTCTAAAATATAACTCTCTAAGCACTAAGGAATTCAGTACCGAATTCTTGCAGTTCTCTAGCCTAAGGACCTCTATTTATAGGCTGGAGGTTCAAATGAGCGTCTGGCTTGATCAACCTAGGCGTCGTCTGAACTGTGGACATAAGGCGTCTGGACGGACAACTGTGCGATCGGCTTTCCAAAATTTTGCTGAAATTCTTTCCTGATTTGAGCCGCGTCTGGACAGTTGCACTTCAGCTGTACGCAATTTCCATAGCAAGGCTTCGCTCGTCCGGACGGTTGATCAGATGCACGTAATTTCCATATTAGTACCTCGCGAGTCCGGACAATGAAGGCTATCGTCCGGACGACTGAATTTTGAATGCTCAACTTTCTTTATGGATGAGCACGTCCAGACGGGAATCAACATCGTCTGGACGGCTGCAATGATCTTCCCATATCTGCGTTTTGGAAAGAAATCCCATAGCTGATCGAACACTAAGTGGCGTCTGGACTTGTTGCTGAAACGTTTGGACGGATGTAAGCTGGAACAGTTAGAAAGCTTCTCGACACAGAGGAAGGTCCAGACGGAAAGTTCTCGTTGTCTAGACGGATGATGCTATGAACAGTTGGGCGTTCGAACAGTATATCACGTCGTCCGGACTGCTGCAAGGGATCTGATTTCTCTGGCTTGTAAACAGTGCATGAAAATTAATGGACTTCTAATATAAACAAGTGTGTGTAAGAGTGTGCAACAAAATATCAAAATGCAGAATTAAAGAAGACATATATTTTGTTGACGAAGTGGAAACTCAGTTAAGAGAAAAACCACTCCGGGGCAACCAAACCCAAGATATCCACTATTCAGAAGACAAAGCTAGTTACAAAGCAATAGCACTCACATACCCTTATGCAGTGGTCGTACCTTGAACTCTAATGTGTAACCCAACACGAACGCCTACCAACTAGGTCTCATACCTGAAGGGGTCTTCAGTGGAATCCTTTACCTTAGGGCCAACCCTTAAGATAGACTTCAATTTCAGCACAGCAACAGCACTTGGCAACGGCTTGAGAGTGAGCAGATCAGCACAGTAACTCTAAAATATAACTCTCTATGCACTATGGAATTCGCCATCGAATTCTTGCATTTCTCAAGCCTAGGGACCTTTATTTGTAGGTTGCAGGTTCCAATGAGCGTCTGGCTTGATAAACCTGGGCGTCGTCCAGACGGTAGTCATAGGACGTCCAGACGGACAACTGTGCGATCGGCTTTCCAAAATTTTGCTGAAATTCTTTCTTGATTTGAGCCGCGTCCGGACGGTGTTACCGTGTCGTCCGGACGGTCGCACTTCAGCTGCACGCAATTTATATATCAAGGCTTCACGCGTCCAAACCAAGAGAATGGTCGTCCAGACAGTTGATCAGATGCATGCAATTTCCATATAAATAGCTCGAGCGTCCAGACCATGAAAACTGGCGTCTAGACGTCTGAATTTTGAATACGATACTTGCCTTATGGATGAGCGCGTCCGGACAGGAATCCACATCGTCCGGACGGTTGCAGAGATCTTCCCATATGAAAAATGAAATTGACTTCAAAAATAAAGTGTGTGCATAAGTGTCAACAAAAATTAAAGCACAGATGAAAATAAATGACACACAAATTTTTGTTGACGAAGTGGAAACTCAATCAAGAGAAAAACCACTCCGGGGCAGCCAAACCCAGGAATTCCACTATTCAGAAGACAAAGCTAGATACAAGATAGTAACACTCACATGTACTGATGCAGTGGTCGTACCTTGATCTCTGATGTGTAACCTAACAAGAATGCTTCCCAACCAGGTTTTCCTACCTGAAGGGGTCTTCAATGGAATCCTTTATCTTAGAGCCGACCTCTAAGATAGACTTCGTTTTATAGCATAGCACACTTGTAAAACGGCTTCAGAGGGATTGATGACTTCTTTGAGCTCTAATGGAATCCACATCGAATTCTTGCAGTTCTCAATGCCCAGGGGCCTCTATTTATAGGCTGGGGGCTCAAATGAGTGTCAGGCAAAATATACCTTGGCGCCGTCTTGACGGACAATTGTGCGACAAGATTTTCCAAAAATTTCGAGGGGAAATCGTTCCTGTTTAAAAGCCTCGTCCAGACGGGATGGCACATCGTCCGGACGGTTGCACGTCCGCTGCAAGTAATTTCCTTATAAGGCTTCGCGCGTCCAGACCATGGGGGATGAGAGTCCGGATGGCTATTCTTCAACACGCAATTTCCATATCTGTAATGCGCGCGTCCGGACCATGATAGGCAATCGTCCGGACGGTTGAAGTCGAATCGGCAATTTCCTTCTTTGATGAACGCGCGTCCGGACCACAGCTGTCAAACATCCAGACGGTGATATTTGAAATGCGATTCTTGCCTTAAGGAGACGCGCGTCCGGACGGGATACCACATCGTCTGGACGGTTGATTGATCTTCCCTTTCTTGGAACTTGGAAAGAAATCGAAAACTAATCGAGTATTGAGAGGCGTCCGGACGGAATAAACACTTCGTCCGGATGGATGATGTTGATCTGTCTTGGAGGTCCGGACGGTAGACACGTCGTCCGGACGGATGGCACAGTGGATAGATGGGCGTCCGGACGGGATGGCTCAATCGTCCAGACGGCTTACAGGGAACTTGAATTCTTCTGACTTGCAGACTCTGAATAGTGGAATCCCTGTTTACAACATCTTTACACTTAAGTGATTTTGTCCAAACACAGAATGAGGCCAAAATACTAACAAACTCCCCCTTTGGCCATTCTGGGACAAAAATCACTTGACCGGTTTGGAAATACATTCCTGGTCCAAAATAAAAATTACTCCCCCTTTTTTGTCACAAAGGGACTAAGGGTAAAACAAAGTAATAAAATGACGAATTGAAATAAAAATTACTCCCCCTAACGGTCTCAGAAGGACCCGGGAAACAGAGTAATATAAGTCCAAGTGTTATAACAACAGAAAAGTAATAAAATGTTCCAAAATAACAAGAGACAATAAAAACAAAAGGGAATCAAACATCCTCAAGCAAAGGTAAAGTGCCGTCTGCATCAGCCTCATCATCACTGCTACTGGGATGATGATACTTCAGGCACTCCTTGAGGTCCTGCTGGTTCTGCTCCACACGCTTGTTGATGGAGTGCACTTCTAGCTGCATAGAAGTGATGGACTGCTGCATGGTGGACATAGACACATGCATATTGCTCATCCCCCCTGAAGAACAGCAAGAGCCTCCATAATCTGAGCATAGTTGACCTTCGGCTCAGATGGAGGAACAGTCTTTGAGGATGAAGCCATATCCGGAAAGCCAGCCGGCATAGCAGCAGGTGGGGGCACCTCATCATCGGAGTCATCTCTCCGTAGCTACGCGTTGGACTTCATCAATGTCTGCTTGCTGATTGGCTGCTAGATTTTCATCTTCGGTTCGCCAATGACATTGATTCCTGACTGAAGAATAATCTGAGTGAGTAGGCAGCCAAACGGAAGACCAGCATTTCCCTCATCACGGGCCTCTAACATAACACCCAAAATATGCTTGCACAGGCAGAAAGGCAAGTGAAGGTGGACTGCATAGACAAACTGGGCCCGTTTCAGGATCAGAAGACAAAGCACCAATCCTGATGGCAGTAGAGCGCTCCTCGCCGTGAGGGATGGCATGGAAGAATTTCCTGAGATCATCCAGGGATGGAGGAAGCACCACCTCATTGTATGGGCTGGCCGAAATCTCGAGCACTAGGACTCAGATGATGTGACTGATGACCTGAGGATCACAGTGATGAGATGGCCTGCAATGCAGGACTGAAGCACCACTCCGTGATCATCGTTCTGCACCACTTCCAGGTTGGCGTAGAACAGCTTGACCAGTTTGGTGTACACCACACAAGCACAGCTGTGGAGATATCCCCAATTGTATGTCTGGATAATGGCAAGAATGTTGTCCAGCGGTGGCACCATGATGTCAGCCCGAAGGACGTTCCGCTTAGCAATGACAGTGCGGTCCATTATCTTGGCCTGAATTGCAGCCCTATCTTCCACAAGCCTCTGACGGACCCTGGGGGTGGACTGCCGGCAGACATGATTCTGCAAAAGATCCAACAAGAATTTTGCCAAAAAAAATATTCCAAAAATATTCTTGTTAGGATAACAAAAATTTGGCAAAATAACAGCAGTAAAAGGACTTGTGTACAGAATAAAATCACAACTAAATCCAAGGAATTTCAATATGGCAGATTTATGCATCTCATATTCCAAAAAAATAATATTCTAACAGTTTTTAAACAAAAAAACTAAAGAGAAAAAAGATGAGAAAAATACCTGGAAAATGAGAGGAATATGCAAAATGTCAAAGAACTCAAAGACAAATAACTCACACATAGCCAAAAGTTCAGATTTTGTGGGGTATGAAGAGAATGCGGCGATCAGGGGTATTTATAGACATTGTGGGGTCCCTGTCCGGACGGTGCATTTACGTCGTCCAGACGCGCACTGCATTGGGAACATGCAGACAGTTCGCGCGCGTCCGGACGGTTTAATTAACCGTCCATCCGGTGATTGCCGCAGCGTCCGGACTCAATCAGGTCCTATCTGGACGATTGGGTTCCATCCCCGTCCGGACTCCAAGAGAGTGCTGTCCGGACCACTAATCCGTCCGGACGTCAATGGAGACCGTCCGGACGCTCCACACTGAAACACCAGAAAAACTGAGAAAAAATTTTCAGAGATCAAATTTCCTCAAGTCAGTGTCAGAACACGCTTGTATAATCAACTGATAACATAATCAGAGAGAATCTCAAAAACTAAACAGAGATATAAATGAGAGTTGAGATTTCAATTAGCATAAATGATTTTCTTGATCATAGAAAATTCAAATAGGCAACTCAACTCATGCAATGCCTGTGTGTGTCTGTGAAGACTGAACCCACAAGGTTTGAAAAATCATGACAAGAGCAACCGGATTTCCTAAAGAAGAGAGAGAATCCATGACAAATTTGCCAAAAGTCAAACCTTACTCTTACTAGGGCCTAGCCATCCTCATCTGATACACTCCCCCTGAGATACAACACCGAATTGTTTTACTTGTACCATGAAGGACAAGATAAATTTTTACTTGCTCATAGAGGGCAAGGCATATTGCAAATTCAGTACAGAAGCAGTGAATAGACAATTTTAAAGCACAAAATTCATACGAATAACTGCTCAATTCTTATGGTGCTGCAAGCTAGAGGAAATGCCAGAGTTTTTAGATCCTAGGTTCAACTAGCTTGTGGTCAATTTGACCATCTTATCACAAACCTCTTCTCTTATTCAGAAATTCTAGAAGCAAATAGTCAGAGAAGGAAAGATGTACCTTTAGGGAGTCTCGGATAGTGCACTTTTTCATCACATGAGGAAAGGAGCTATCCTATTTTTGTACAACCAGGAAAAATAACTTGGCCAAAATAGTCATAAACTCTCAAATATATCTAAGCAAGGTGAATTAATGCTCACAGAATTGAGATATCCGGTAAAGATACATACAATATCTAAACAGCCAAGGAAAAAAAATCCTGCAAATTCTCCCCAATTTTTTTTTTTATTATTAATTTAAAAACAAACACAACATGCAATATGGAAATGACATCATATGCAAAGGTAAGATCACACCTGTTGTACACTCGATGATGACAACATAAAAACAGTCGCTCGACCTGCTTTTTTTGTCTTTCCTAATAGATACCTGCAAAATTCTCTCAAGAGACATAGGGGGCAAACATACCTGGTTCCTAGATTGCATATAAGCAATCTAAGCTGATGCCATAGGATTAGGAACCAAATCCTAGGCATAAACACCCGAACCTGCTAGGTGTGTCAATTCCCCCTCATGGGGTAACTGTCCTTCTCAATCCAAGTCTGCTTTCTAGTGGGTGGTTGCTGGCAAGACTGCATCATCCACTCCATCATATTTTGCATCTAGATAGGAGGCTCACTGGAGTATTGCATCTTCTGAGGCCTTCTCACTTGCTTGGGTTTGCTCTTGTAGGCGCCACTGTGATTGGCTAGTACAAACAGCTGCTGAGGCTGCTGATGATGAGGAGCATGAGACCAAGGGGCTTGATACTGATGCCTTGATGTTTGTCCCCATGGTACTTGATAGGATGCCTGATGCTAAGGAGTCTGATGCTGAGCCGTAGGTCTAGCGCCATAATGAGCTTGTCTGGGCGCTTTTCTTTCTTGGCTTTGGCCTTTTGAGCTTTGAAGAGGGACCACTGAGGCCGAACATGCCCACTTAGACCTCAGTGATGGAAAATAGGAGGTCTTCTGATAGAATGAGGCTGCTGAGTGCCTGGAACATCATCATTGACCTTCTCCTTCTGTTTATCTTCAACAGCGGGAGGAAGCTCTGGGACTGTAGGCTTCACAAATACAGTCTTTGAGGAAGAAGGAACATCAGAAGAGGAAGCTACATACCCGAGACCAGTCTTGTCATTTGGGCTCTTCTGGATGGACAGCATACGAGTCAACTTCTCATCAGTGACTCTCTCTAGCTAGAGCTATGTCTCTAGTAGCTTTTCCTCGAGCTCTTGTACTTTGAGCAGCAATGAACTCTTCTTGGTCTGCAAACTGTTCAAATCATTTAGGTGCTGCTTTCAGCCTTCCCTCAGCTTCTTATACTCTATGTAAAGTGTTTTGTAGGCCTCCTTGAGCTCTTCCTCATTTTCACTATGCTCCGAATTTTTTGGTTGAGTTTTACATCCGAGATAGGTTTCCCAAGACTCACCATGGAGTTTCTAAGGTCACTTGGAGTAAAACTCTCCAAAAATCTCTTCTTCCAACATCTTAATTTCTTCAAATCTTGAAATCAACATTTGAAGTTTGGCAGATTTAACAAGTTTCATGCCTTCATATGTTGTTTCCATGATTTGCCATGCATCTTTGGCTGATTCGCAATTTGAAATTTTGGCGAATTCAGAGGGAGAAAGTACTTGGCATAGAGCATGGAGGGCTTTATCATTAGAAAGTCGGGCGTTTTTCAGAGGGATTGTTTCAGGAGTTAAATCCTCTCGTTTAGTCCAACCAGAGTCAACAATATTCCAACAGTCAATAGATTTTAAAACGAATCGCATCCGAGCGTTCCAATAGCCATAGTTCAAACCATCGAAGGTGGGAACAGAATTAAGAGTTTGAGACATATCAAAATATAGAAGTCAAAAATAACACTCAAGAAATTAATCTTCTCAGAATGTACCAAGCTCTGATACCAATTGAAAAATGAAATTGACTTCAAAAATAAAGTGTGTGCATAAGTGTCAAAAAAAATTAAAGCACAACGGAAAATAAATGACACACATATTTTTGTTGACGAAGTGGAAAATCAATCAAGAGAAAAACCACTCCGGGGCAGCCAAACCCAGGAATTCCACTATTCAGAAGTCAAAGCTAGATACAAGATAGTACCACTCACATGTACCGATGCAGTGGTTGTACCTTGATCTCTGACGTGTAACCCAACACGAACGCTTCCCAACCAAGTTCTCCTACCTGAAGGGATCTTCAATGGAATCCTTTATCTTAGAGCCGACCTCTAAGATAGACTTCGGTTTATAGCACAGCACACTTGTAAAACGGTTTCAGAGGGATTGATGACTTCTCTGAGCTCTAATGGAATTCACACCGAATTCTTGCAGTTCTCAATGCCCAGTGGCCTCTATTTATAGGCTGGGGGCTCAAATGAGCGTCAGGCAAAATATATTTGGGCGCCGTCCAGACGGTGGTTATGGGCCGTCCGGACGGACAACTGTACGACAAGATTTTTCAAAAATTTCGCGCGGAAATCTTTTCTGTTTAAGAACCTCATCCGGACGGGATGGTACATCATCCGGATGGTCGCACGTCCACTGTAAGTAATTTCCTTATAAGGCTTCGCACGTCCGGACCATGGTGGATGAGCGTCCGGACGGCTATTCTTCAACACTCAATTTCCATATCTGTAATGCGCGCGTCCGGACCATGATCGGCAGTCGTCCGGATGGTTGAAGTCGAATCGGTAATTTCCTTCTTTGATGAACGTGGGTCCGGACCACAGCTGTCAGACGTCCGGACGGTGATATTTGAAATGTGATTCTTGCCTTAAGGAGACGCACGTCCGGACGGGATACCACATCGTCTGGACGATTGATTGATCTTCCCTTTCTTGGAACTTGGAAAGAAATCGAAAACTGATCGAGTACTGAGAGGCGTCTGGACGTACTGCTGAAACGTCTGGATGGATGCAAGCTGGCACAGAAACTTCTCGATACAATATGGGGTCCGGACAGAATAAACACTTCGTCTGGACGGATGATGCTGATCTGTCTTGGAGGTCCGGAGCTAGACACGTCGTCCGGACAGATGGCACAGTGGACAGATGGGCGTCCGGACGGGATGGCTCGATCGTCTGGACGACTTACAGGGAACTTGAATTCTTCTGACTTGCAGACTCTGAATAGTGGAATCCATGTTTACAGCATCTTTACACTTAAGTGATTTTGTCCAAACACAGAATGAGGCCAAAATTCTAACACCATATCTGTGTTTTGGAAGGAAATCCCACAGCTGGTCTAACACTGAGTGTCGTCTAGACGTGCTGCTGAAATGTCCAGATGGATGCAAGCTGGAGCAGTTCGAAGCTTCTCGACACAGTGGAAGGTTCTGACGAAAAGTTCTTGTCGTCTGGACAGATGATGCCTTTAACAGTTGGGCGTCCGGATGGTATATCACGTCATCTAGACGGATGTTGCTTGACTGGTGAGTGTCTGGATAGAATACCACGTCATCTGGACGGATGCAAGGGATCTGACAACATTGTCTTGAAATCTGCACAGAATCTTCCAGAAACATATCTCTTAAGAAGACTTCTGAAAACTGACTGAACCCCTGATTAAAAGCATCATTGTTTATGTTACTGACTGATAAGTGTCCAGGCATTTTCCGTTTGGATGATAAACTCGGGATCTAACTTTTGCTGAGCTATAGACTTTGTAAAGTCTTAATGTAGTCTAGAAATTCCTTCTTGATGCTTATGACCCTGATCTTGCCATAATAAGGCCCTTTCCATATCAGAGAAATAAACACTGAATATTTGAAGACTCTGAACTGGCACGGCATCCCTATGAAATCAGCAACATTACATGATAGTGATTTTGTCCAACAGAATGCAGCAAACACAAAAACTAATAGTGCAGAATCTTCTAGAAGACCTCTAAATAGCTGAATCTCTGTTTAAATGCATCATTACATAGAAGTGATTTTGTCCAACAAAATGCAGCCAACACAAAAACTAATAGTTTGGTAAGTTTTCTATGTGTTCAAGTGTTCCATAAGTGATTTCTAAGATATATTTGATGTTAATGTGATGTCTAAAATATAAAACACAAAAGAAATAAGGTTGAAAGGAAAAGAATTCAAGAAAATGACCTAAAAGAACACAAATACCTCTCTTTGATCTTATTTGATATTATTGTGAATTTTATGAAATTGTGGATATATATGTATATTATTCTCGTTTTATTTTAACCTTGTGATGGTCTAGATCATCATAGGTAATTTTTATTACTTGTGTATTTATTATATAGCATTCTATATTAATTGCTAAGAATTATGTTTGAGCATTATGTCACCATGTTTCGGTGCTTAACCATGAATCAAAGTAATGATTTTAATTGATTTAATGACTTTTGTAAAATAGTGAATATATTCTTGTTAATATATATATTTATCTATTTTATCATTATTGCATTCCTGCAAAGCGACTCTGCCGTCTGATTTCCCTATCCCTTTGCACACTTATCTTAGCATTTGTATTCCTGCAAGGAGGCTCTGCCACCTGATTACCCTACCCCTTGCATCATAATATCATTATATATATATATATATATACCCTGGATTGATGAATATATTATCTTCTTTGTTTATATTTGTTACAAAAAACGAGCTAAGAAACTACACCAATGAGAGTAAGTATGGATGTACTTACTGAGGATGATTCTACGTTTCATTAGGATTTGTGGTATGTGTTCATTGCATGGGTGTTTGTTCATGCATTTCATGTTATGTCCAATTAATAAAATGGCTGAGGAGATAGCCATCAACAAGATGATGTAGTAGCAAGTGGAAGTAAGTCTAATCAGTGGACCCAAGGGGTTCAAAGTGACCCAGAGGTGTCTGAAGGCCTAATATATAACTAATGCTGGGACCAATAGGATTCTAGTAAAAACTGGTAAGACTTTAAGTGTGAGGCAATGGACATGAACGGGTTTAGATGACCTAGAACGAGAGGTTTGAAGAAAGATGATCATAAAACACAGACTAAATGGTTACTACAACGCATACTCATACAACCTTTGCATTTGTATTTTTTATGAACTGTTATTAACTTGATGGTAACTTAGTTATGAAAATGGATGACTCACTTATTTGTCTATGTAAATATGATGACGTCATATTTGCATAGTTATTGATGCAGATATGGAAAATGAAGGCATGGACCCATATGCCCGTTTTGATGGTTTTTGAAACCATCAACGAACTATTATGTGCTAGTTTAGAAATTACAAGTTGTATTTATGTGTGTTTTGTTTTATGGCATGTAAATATTTATAACGATGTCATGTTTGGCATGTTTTATGTTATATGCTTATGTGCCATCTGTGGCACTAATTTTGATGCACCTAGTGTGCATATGGCAAGTAAAGATAAACCTAAGTAGCTTTTAATAAATGTATCGAGGCAGGGGTGGAGCCAGGAATTAATTGGTGGGGGGCCCGAACCTAAATAAATAAATATGTATATATAGCCCTTCTATATGTGAACCCGCTTGTAAAATAAAAGAAAACAAGTCTTAAACAGTTAAACTTAACTTCGTACTAAATCATAAGTTATAATTGTATACAAAAGTTACATGTCTATAAAATCATATTTAAAAATAACTTTTCTTCCGAATACAAAAGCGTTCTAGTTTGCTATAGAAATGTACAAAAAAAAATCCAAAAAAGAACTTCATATCTCATTCGAATTGAACTCAACGTCGCCGGTCTTTTATGGAATAAAATTCATCCATTATCATCTCTCTCGTGAAATCCTTAGCAATTTCTTTCTCGATATAAACTAACAAATTATCTGCTAGAAACTCATCTTCCATTCTACTACATAATCTAGTTTTTACAAGTTTCATGGTAGAAAAGGCTCGTTCAGTAGTAGCGGTAGAAACATGGAGAGTCAACACTAGACGAATCAAACAGTCAATCAAATTATAAATCTTCGATTTTCCTGAAATTGCTAATCCTCTGCACAACTCAGATAAAGTGGACATATTCTGAAAATCTGAATGTTTTGGCACATCAAGCTTATAATGATCCAATTGAAATCTCAAAATGACTTTCTCTTGCTCAGTAAAATCTTGAGGATAGAACTTCTCAATTAATCTGAATATATCATCGATCTTAAATGATTTGTATGCATCTAGAGGGCTTAAAGCGACACTAAGACGAAGAAGTTCCACTGCATGCACACTAAATCTATTATCCAGTTCTTACAATTGGAAGTCTATTGCAGCAATAAACACATCAATTCTAAAATGATGCTCCATTGTTGTAACGCCCCGCTTTTACAAAAAGCGTAAGTAAATTTTTTTTCGATTTCCACGTGACATTACTAACTCATCAGAGTTATAAATTAGCAGCGGAATATAACTTTTCTTTAACAATGACACATTAGAGCCGACTAAATAACCACATTATAAAAATAATAACATTTTGTTCTGATATAATAATTACATTCAAAATAATAACATATGTGCCACATGCGGCACTTAATAAACACATAACTACTGTTTTCTCCAAATAACGATTATATGCTAAAAGTCTCGTCTTTAAGCTACTTCCTTTATTCTTGCAAAAACTCGCATGTGATTTTGGTTAACACCACAATCTCATGCTGTGGCCGAGTGAGTCAACGGTCCTCGACCACAGTGATACACTGATTTATTTAACCATATGCAATGCAATCAAATGATGACAGTTATATCCACATACATTTAATCACATTCATTTATCTGCTTTAACTCTTTATTTACTTAAGTCATATACTTGCTTACTGGTTCTTAGGGCCTTGTGTCCGACTGTGAGCCTTGTGCTCGCCAGTCTACTACGGGGCCTTGTGCTCCCACTGTGGGCCTTGTGCCCGCCAGCTTATCATCTTTATGGAGACTTGTGCTCCCTCTGTGGGCCTTGTGCCTGCCAGCTTATTATCATTATTCCTTCAACCTTTGGTTTATCTGTCGGTCTTATCAGTGATTTGATGCCTTGGTACCTAAACTTCGGTTTACCCGTTGGTCTTAGTCAATTGCTTGACGCCTTGGTACGTAAACCTCAGTTCATCCGTTGGTCTCCTCAATCACTGACGCCTTGGTACCTAAACCTCCGGTCTTTTTATTAACCCATTCATAACTCATAACTTTATCATGTAAACAACATCATACGCATAATTCCAACCAAAACATGATAAACATATGAAATGCCAAACCATTTGCATACATTTAAATAAAACAGCAATCACTTGTTATTAAAGACTAAACCACACGTATCATCCTCAGTGAGTAAGAAATACTCACAGTAATTCTTCTGGCTTCAGGAAAGCATTTACAAATAAATATTCTCTGCAATATAATTTAATATAAAGAATAATAGATTAATATAATTTACTAAAAATACCTTTTAACTTTATTCTCATTTCTAAACTTTAAACCTTAACATAATTTCCTATTTTCGCTTGAGCATAACCTCGACATATAAAATTGGTCCAACTACATTATATTCTTATGTCGTTTTCCCTCTCGTAATGATCAGAGTTAGAATAACCCATAGATTAATATTAAATCTTACGCTTAAAATTTGTATCACTAGACTTAAGATTTAGCAATTTTGAATCTTCCCTTAATATAAACTTTGTATGATATTAGGTTTATGAATTTCGAGGACGAAATTCTGTTAAGGGGGGAGGGATGTAATACCCCGTATTTTAAGATATTAAATAAAATATCTTAAAATATGATTTAAGACCTAATAATATAAATAGAATAAATATGAATATTTATTAGGTAAATCTTCATCAATCTTTTTATTCATCAATTTTTAAGTATAAATGTTTATAAGATTAAATATTTACTAGAAGTATAATAATGGGTCTAATTTATTAAAGAGATTTAAATAAAATAAAATTCGGATGAACAGTATGTCAATCGATCCCCCAAAATTGTCGATTGATCCACATACTATTCATGTCGAAGTGGGTTGATCGACTATTTTGGTTGATCGATCGACATACTGTTCATCCGAATTTTATTTTATTTAAATCTCTTTAATAAATTAGACCCATTATTATACTTCTAGTAAATATTTAATCTTATAAACATTTATACTTAAAATTGATGAATAAAAAGATTAATGAATATTTATCTAATAAATATTCCATATTTATTCTATTTATACTATTAGGTCTTAAATCATATTTTAAGATATTTTATTTAATATCTTAAAATACGGGGTTTTACAATTGTCATGAAAGATTCTTCATTTTGGGGACATGATCTACCTCGAGCTCTAATGTAACGAGCATTCAAATCAGGAACATCAATTTCATTTTTTTCACAAAATGATTTAACCGTATGAAGCAAAGACTCCCACTCTTCATTTCTCAAATTCTAAAGAAGTGATTTTGTAGTTGAAACCACTTTCATGGCATTTAAAATGTCTTGAGAATTTTGTTGCAAAGCTTGACAAAGACAATTAGTAAATCCCATAATCTCTTTCATCAAATGCAATATCAAAACAAATTCAAATGATGTTAATACCATATAAGCCGCTTCAGCGTCACCACGTTGAGAATAGTTGGTTCCCACCTTTGAGATAGTATCAAGAACTGAACAAGTTGCACGAAACATTCTTATCATGCTACAAATAGAATCAAAATGAGAAGACCATCAAGTATCTATAAGTCGTTGCAAAGTACCAATTTGGTTTGCGCCCCTTCCAGTCTCAATTTCATTAGAAGCAATCATACTTTCTGAAAATTGAAATTGACTTCTAAAAACAAAGTGTGTGCAACAAGTGTCAACAAAAATTAAGCACAGCGGAAAATAAAAGACACAGATTTTTGTTGATGAAGTGGAACTCAATCAAGAGAAAAACCACTCCGGGGCAGCCAAACCCAGGAATTCCACTATTCAGAAGACAAAGCTAGATACAAGATAGTAACACTCACATTAACCCGATGCAGTGGTCGTACCTTGCTCTCTACGTGTAACCCAACACGAACGCTTCCCAACCAGGTCTCCTACCTGAAGGGGTATTCAATGGAATTCCTTACCTTAAAGCCGACCTCTAAGATAGACTTCAGTTGTAGCGCAGCACACTTGTAACAGCTTCAGAAGGATCTTGAACTTCTCTGAGCTCTTGTGGAATTCAATACCGAATTCTTGCAGTTCTCAATTCCCAGGGGCCTCTATTTATAGGCTGAGGTGCAAAATGGGCGACTGCTGTAATATGTACGGACACAGTCCGGACGGTGAACCTGGGCAGTCCGGACGGACAACTGTACGACAGGATTTTTTGAAAATTTCGCTGAAAATGTTTCCTGTTTAAGACCTGCATCTGGACGGTGAGACATTGACATCCGGACAATCGCACGTCCGCTGCAAGTAATTTCCATATAAGGCTTAACGCGTCCGGACCAAGGGGAATGAACGTCCGGACGGCAATTCTTCAACATGCAATTTCCATATTAGATGCATGCGTGTCCGAACCAATGCTGACTGACGTCCGGACGGTGATATTTGAATTGCGATTCTTACCTTATGTATGAGTGTGTCAGGAGGGTAAACCACGTCGTCCGAACGGTGTATCAATCTTCCCATATTCTGAACTTGGAAAGAATCTGAAGCTAATCGATCACTGATGGACATCTGGACGGGCTGTTGAGAGGTCCGGATGGATGCAAGCTAAACAGAAACTTCTCGACTCAGTGGAGGGTCTGGACGGAAAAGATATGTCGTCCGGACGGATGATGTTGGTCTGTCTGGCATCCGGTCGGGATGAACACGTCATCCGGACGGATGGAACAGTGGACAGATGGGCGTCCGGATGAGATGACACGTCGTCCGAACGGCTGATAGGGAATCTGAAATCATCTATCTTTTTCGTAGTGCAGAGTCTTCTGAAAATGCTCTGACATGTGGAATCCATGTTTACAGCATCTTTACACTTAAGTGATTTTGTCCAAACACAGGATGAGGCCAAAATACTAACAAACTCCCCATTTGGCCATTCTGGGACAAAACTCACTTGACCGGTTTGGAAATACATTCCCGGTCCAAAAATAATAATTACTCCCCCTTTTTGTCATAAAGGGACAAAGGGTAAAACAGAGTAATAAAAACCAACTATCATGAAAATTACTCTCCCTAACGGTCTCAGAAGGACCCGGGAAATAGAGTAATATAAGTCAACCAGTTTTACAAACAAAAGGGAAGAAAGCATCAAGCTGAATGGAAGAAGAAGAAAAACAGCATGGATAGGTCCTTCACAAGTATAAGAGCTCATGCATGTATCCCTGTCTTGAGAAATTAGACACAAGGCATGTCAAAATTATACAAACATATAGTTGATAGACAAGAATAAGATAGGCACAGATTCCCTTGCAACTCGAGTAACGAAAGTAGCACTATTGCTCATGCAATGTGTAGGTGTGTGGAGACCTTTTCCCATAAGGTATAACTTTCAATATTTTGACCAATAGCAACTAGATTTTCTTAGACAGGAGAGAAAATAAATGGAAGACAGACCAAAAGTCAAACCTCACTAGGGCCTAACCACCCTCATCTGATACACTCCCCCTGAGATGCAGCACCTAAATGATTTACTTGTACCATGAAGGACAACGTAAATGTTTTACTTCCACGTAGAGGGCAAGGCATAAAGCAAATGTAGCACATAAGTAGTGACTATAAAAACACAAATCATATGATTAACTGCTTGTTTCTTACGGTGCTGCAAACTAAAGGGAATGCCAGAGTTTATGGGTGCTAGGTTCAACTAATATGTGGTCAATTTGGTCATCTTAACAAAAACTTCTTCTCTTATCCAGAATTTCTAGAAACAACAGGTCAGAGAAGGAAAGACGTACCTTATAGGGAAGTCGGAGATAGTGCACATTTTTCATCGCATGAGGAAAATAAGCTATCAATCAAAACAAGTGAGCAGAAAACCTTTGCATATGTCAGAATTGTGTTTTCAACCATATGTAAGAAAAATTCATCAATGCATAGTGAACTAATAATCCAAGAAAGAAATGCATGAGAGAGCTGACATACTTTAGAAGGTACCAACCTGCTACAAATTTTTTTTTTTTTTTAATTTTTTTTTTTTAATTTTTTTATTACAACATCATGTTGGCAAGAAGCTTATCCCAGCATGGAACATCATGTCTAGGACATGGCACACACACCAATGGCTTTTCGAAGGGACTCAAACCTGCTACTATCTAGAGGTTTGGTAAGAATATCAGCCAATTGGTTTTCAGTGGGGATGAATGAGAGTGAGACTACCTCGGATTCCACAAGATCACGTAAGAAGTGATGTCTGATGTCGATGTGCTTGGTCCGAGAATGCTGAACGGGGTTCTTGGAAATATTGATAGCACTAGTATTATAACAGTTGATAATCATAGTATCTTGAGAGAATCTGTAGTCCCCCAGCATTGTCTTCATCCACAGTAATTGGGTACAGCAGCTACCAGCAGCAATATACTTAGCCTCAGCAGTGGAGAGGGATATAGAAGCTTGTTTCTTGCTTATCCAAGCTATAAGATTGTTCCCCACATAAAAACATCCTCCTGAAGTGCTCTTTCTATCATCAGCATTTCCAGCCCAGTTTGCATCAGAGTATCCTGCAACCACAAGATTTGTTTCTCTAGAATACCAAATACCATAGAGAAGGGTATCATTGACATAACTGATGATACGCTTGACTGCAGTGAGATGTGATTCCTTCGGATTTGCTTGAAAGCGAGCACAAACTCCCACACTGAAAGCAATGTCTGATCTGCTGGTTGTAAGATACAGAAGACTCCCTATCATGCTCCTGTAAAAGGATGGATCAATAGATTTTCCTGAAAGATCACTGCTAATCTTGACACTGGTGCTCATGGGAGTGCGAGCACGACTCTTTCCATCCAAACCAACTCGTTTGACCAGATCCTTAGCACACTTAGACTGAGAGATGATGATGCCTTCAGCAGTTTACTTAACTTGAAGGCTAAGGAAGTAGTTCAGCTCACCAATCATGCTCATTTCAAATTCCTGCTTCATTTCCTCAGAGAACTCATGGGCAAGAGAGTCTAAAGTAGCTCCAAAAATGATCTCATCTACATAAATTTGAGAGATGAGTTTGTGAGTACCTTGTTGCCTGATAAACAGGGTTCGAATAGCTTGTCCCCTTGTGAACCCTTTAGCCAGGAGATAAGTGGTGAGACGCTCATACCATGCTCAAGGGGCCTGCTTAAGCCCATATAATGCCTTCTTCAGTTTGTACACATGATGGGGGCGATGAGGGTCTTGAAAGCCCTTTGGTTGTTCTACATAAACTTCTTCTTGAAGAATACCGTTCAGAAAAGCACTCTTTACATCTGAAAAACTGAAATGACTTCTAAAAATAAAGTGTGTGCATAAGTGTCAACAAAAATTAAAGTACAGCGGAAAGTAAATGACACACAGATTTTTTGTTGACGAAGTGGAAACTCAGTTAAGAGAAAAACCACTCCGGGGCAGCGAAACCCAGGAATTTCACTATTTAGAAGACATAGCTAGATACAAGACAGTAACACTCACATGTACCGATGTAGTGGTCGTACCTTGATCTCTGACGTGTAACCCAACATGAACGCTTCCCAACCAGGTTCTCCTACCTGAAGGGGTCTTCAATGGAACTCCTTACCTTAGAGCCGACCTCTAAGATAGACTTCGATTTATAGCACAACACACTTGTAAAACGGCTTCAGAGGGATTGATGACTTCTCTGAGCTCTAATGGAATTCACACCGAATTCTTGCAGTTCTCAGTGCCCAGGGGCCTCTATTTATAGGCTGGGGGCTCAAATGAGCGTCAGGAAAAATATACCTGGGCATCGTCCAGACGGTGGACATAGGCCATCCGGACGGACAACTGTGCGACAAGATTTTCTGAAAAATTCACGGAGAAATCTTTCTTGTTTAAGGACATCGTCCGGACGGGATGGCACATCGTTCGGATGGTCGCACGTCCACTGCAAGTAATTTCCTTATAAGGCTCTCTAGCGTCTGGACCATGGGGGATGAGCGTCCAGACGGCTGTTCTTCAACACGCAATTTCCATATCGGTAATGCATGCGTCCGGACCTTGGGGGATGAGCGTCCGGATGGCTATTCTTCAACACGCAATTTCCATATCGGTAATGCGCGCGTCCGAACCATGATAGGCAGTCGTCCAGACGGTTGAAGTCGAATCGGCAATTTCCTTCTTTGATGGACGCGCATTTGGACCACAGTTGTCAGACGTCCGGACAGTCATATTTGAATTGTGATTCTTGCCTTACGGAGGCGTGCGTCCGGACGGGATACCACATCGTCCGGACGGTTGATTGATCTTCCCTTTCTTGGAACTTGGAAAGAAATCAGAAACTGATCGAGTACTGGGAGGCGTCTGGACGTGCTGCTGAAACGTCCGGACGGATGCAAGCTGGCACAAAAACTTGTCGATACAGTATGGGGTCCGGATGGAATCTTCGTCCGGACGGATGATGCTGGTCTGTCTGGCGTCCGGACTGGATGACACGTCGTCCGGACGGATGGAACAGTGGATAGATGGGCGTCCGGACGGGATGGCTCGATCGTCCGAACGGCTGACAGGGAACTTGAATTCTTCTGACTTGCAGACTCTGAATAGTTGAATGTCTGTTTACAGCATCTTTACCCTTAATTGATTTTGTCCAAACACAGAATGAGGCCAAAATACTAACAACATCCATCTGGTATAGCTTGAACCCAAGATGACAAGCAATGGAGAGCAAAATTCTGATGGATTCTTACCTGGCAACTGGAGCAAAGGTTTCATCGAAGTCTATTCCCTCTATCTGAGTATATCCCTGGGCAACAAGGCGAGCTTTATTCCTAACCACAGTGCCATGCTCATCTGTTTTATTCTTGAAGATCCACTTAGTGCCAATGATGTTATGTTCAGCAGGACAGGAACCAAGGTCCAAACATCATTTCTAGTGAATTGATGGAGCTCATCATGCATGGCAGACACCCATTCTTCATCCTGTAGAGCTTCATCAACTTTCTTGGGTTCTGACTGAGCAAGGTAGCAGCTGTAGGAAACTTGATTGGCTACTTCACTATTGGGCTGAATGACCCTGCTTCTTAGCCTACGCCCTTCATTTATGGTTCCGAGGAGCTACTGAAGAGGATGATTGTGCTTTACCCATGCTTGCTTAGGCTGATTAGCAGAAATATCCTCATCTTCGGAAGTACAAGAGGTGGTGTCTGAAGCTGTGGGAGAGGGAGATTTCTCTAGAGACATGTTCGGAGAAGACTTAGTACAATCAGCTTGAGCTGGCTCCACTGTATTTAGCTGACTTTCTTCGCTGCTGCTTGGTCTCTCATCTTCTTCATCATCAACAACCACATTTATGGATTCCATCACAGTCTCTGTCCTTTTATTGAAGACCTTGTAGGCACGACTGTTTGTGGAGTATCCTAGGAATATACCTTCATCACTCTTGGAATCAAACTTCCCAAGATTCTCCCTGTCACGAAGGGTATAGCATTTACTTCCAAAAGTTTTGAAATACTTTACAGTGGGTTTCTTACCTCACCAAATTTCATAGGAAGTTTTGTTTGTTTCAGGCATCAAGTATACTCTGTTGATAATGTGGCATGCAGTATTAACTGCTTCTCCCCAGAAATGTTGACCAAGATTCCTTGAGTGGATCATCACACGAGCCATCTCCTAAATAACCCTGTTCTTTCTTTCAACAACTCCATTTTGCTGAGGAGTGATAGGAGAGGAAAATTCCTGCTTGATTCTGTATAAGAGACAGAATTCTTCGAATTTGGAATTTTCAAATTCTCTTCCATGATCATTGCGGATTCTCATAATCTGGCAGTTTTGCTCAACTTGAATCTTCTTGAATAAATGTTGAGCTACATCAAAAGCATCAAATTTTTCCCGAAGGGGGATAGCCCAAGAGTATCAAGAGAAATCATCCATAATAACTAGAATATATCTTTTCCCACCTAGACTAGCAGTTCTAGTGGGACCCATGAGATCCATGTGCAGCAATTCTAAATTTTTTGAAGTATGAATACCTGAGGTCTTTTTATGGGCTGCCCAAATCTGTTTCCCCAGTTAACAAGCACCACAGATTCTTTTCCCAGTCTTCTCCATTTTGGGTAGATCTTTAACAATTTCTCTGCCAGCAATTTTTAACATATCGGAGAAATTTAAATGTCCTAACCTTCGATGCCACAGCTCACTGTCATCTATGGTTGCTTTATTGCAGAAGATCTGAGGATCTGTAGTGAGACCAGGAAGACCATAACAGTTGTCAGCAGTTTTTTCTCCCCCCATAAGCCATCTACCACTGCTGTCAAATAGATTGCATTCCATTTTGGAGAGTTGCACCACTAAGTCATTGTCACAAAATTGGCTAATGCTGAGAAGATTTGCCTTGAGCCTTTCTACGTACAAAGCTTCCAGGGATGCCCCGAGACCTGGAATATCAATGATTCCTTTTCCAATAACTTTGGATTGACTCCCATCTCCATAGGTGATCTGTCCACCTTTGCCCATCTGAACTTCTTTCAGTAACGTCTTGTCACCTGTCATGTGCTTAGAACAACCACTATCCAAATACCACAAACAAGTATAAAGAATTTTCAGTGCAGTATGAGAAACTAAACACAAATTATCTTCCTTTTTGACCCAGACTTGTTTGGAAGTTTTCTTATGATTATTTACCAGGACAGATCTTTGCTCATTAGGGGTGAGGCATGCTAACTTCCCACTAATGAGATTAACTTGATCACTTAACATTTTGACTTGTTCTGCAAAACCTGGTTCATCTTTTTTAGTGGCAAGAGTGTTGTTCCTAGGTTTTTGGGACCTAATCTGGAAACAATTAGGGCGTATATGACCAGTAACACCACAGTGATGACATGTAGGTATAGACTAATTTACCCATTTACTCCCACAGATAGATTGAGTATGAGACATAATAGGCTTAACAAACATGGTTCTATGAACAGACATATCATGAGAAATAGAAGCAACTTTATGCATACTCAAATTAGACATTATAGAAGTCAAAGAAATAACACTCAAGAAATTTAATCTTCTCAGAGTGTACCAAGCTCTAATACCAATTGAAAATTGAAATTGACTTCTAAAAACAAAGTGTGTGCAACAAGTGTCAACAAAAATTAAGCACAGTGGAAAATAAAAGACACACAAATTTTTGTTGACGAAGTGGAAACTCAATCAAGAGAAAAACCACTCCGAGGAAGCCAAACCCAGGAATTTTACTATTCAGAAGACAAAGCTAGATACAAGATAGTAACACTCACATTAACCCGATGCAGTGGTCGTACCTTGCTCTCTGATGTGTAACCCAACACGAACGCTTCCCAACCAGGTCTCCTACTTGAAGGGGTCTTCAATGGAATTCCTTACCTTAGAGCGGACCTCTAAGATAGACTTCAGTTATAGCGCAACACACTTGTAACGGCTTCAGAGGGATCTTGAACTTCTCTGAGCTCTTGTGGAATTCAATATCGAATTCTTGCAGTTCTCAATGCCCAGGGGCCTCTATTTATAGGCTGAGATGCAGAATGGGCGACTGCTGTAATATGTACGGACGCCGTCCGGACGAACAACTGTGCGAAAGGATTTTTCAAAATTTTGCTGAAAATCTTTCCTGTTTAAGACCTGCGTTCGGACGGTCTCACGTCCGCTGCAAGTAATTTCCATATAAGGCTTAGCGCGTCCAGACTAAGGGAGATGAACATCCAGACGGCAATTCTTCAACACACAATTTCCATATCTGCTATACGTGTGTCCGGACCAAGAGAGGCAGACATCCGGACGGTTGAAGTCGAATCGGCAATTTCCATATTAGATGCATGCACGTCCAGACCAATGCTGACTGACGTCCAGACGGTGATATTTGAATTGCGATTCTTGCCTTATGTATGAGTGCGTCCGGACGGTAAACCACGTCGTCTGGACGGTGCATCAATCTTCCCATATTCTGAACTTGGAAAGAATCTAAAGCTGATCGATCAACGATGGAAGTCCGGATGGGCTGCTGAAAGGTCCGAACGTATGCAAGCTGGACGGCTGACAGGGAATCTGAAATCTTCTATCTTTTTCGCAGTGCAAAGTCTTCTGAAATTGCTCTGACAAGTGGAATCCCTGTTTACAGCATCTTTACATATAAGTGATTTTGTCCAAACACAGAATGAGGCCAAAATACTAACACTTTCAATCTCTGCAACTTGAGTAGATTGGAATTCATCATTGCGTTTTGAAGAACCAACAACAATGTTGATAGTAAAATTCAAATTCTCAAAGAGCTGATGAACAGATTTTGCTTCTCTATATGCTGCAACCAAAGCTAATTGTAGCTTATGAGCAAAGCAATGCACGTAATATGCATATGGACATTCTCTAAGAAATAAAGGTTGTAGCCCATTCCATTCACCACACATCTACCTCCATCATATCCCTGACCTCGAATAGTCTGAATTTTAAGGTCGTTACAAGAAAGGACATCACATATCTTCTTTTTTAAAGTTAATGCAGTAGATCTTTGACATGGCCAATAAGAAAGAATCTCTCTCGAATAAAACCATCTTTATCAACAAATCTCAAAATGATTGCCATTTGCTCCCTTTTTGACTCATCCCGAGCTTCGTCAACAAGAATGCAAAATTTAGCATCCCCAATTTCTTTACGAATCACATCTCGCACTTTAGTTGCAAAGATACGCAAAATTTCTTTTTGAATTTGGGGTGATGTATATTTGGCATTCCATGGAGCATTTGTCAACACAACTCCATCAACTTTATCATTAAAAATTGCTAGTAACTTTATCAATTCAATGAAGTTACCTTGATTTTTTGAGTCGGAGCTTTCATCATGACCTCTAAATGCACATGCTTGGAATGCTAGCCATGTAACACTATCTATTGAGGTTTTGAGCCGCAATCGATTATTCTCTATATCCTGTGATGACTGCTTTTCAATCAACTTGACAATATGCCGTGAATAATTCTTCAGATCTTCACAACATTTCACAGTAATTTTCTGTGGTGAATTTGGATCTGTCCCCACATGCCCCATTAAAGGACATTTCATTCCATCGTTCATCTTTTTCTAACTCCTAAAACCTTTCACTTTAAATGCATCTGATCTCGAACGGCCTGTTGATTTCTTAGCAAAAATGTAACATGAATTACAAAAGATGGCATCCTTTGATTCCGAATACTCCAACCAACTTGACTATGTCTAAAACCAAGAAGCTTGAAATCGATGAGGATGATTCTCCGATCCTAAAGGTGGATATTCAGTAGGTAAAAGAATAGGTTGACATGGTCCAGCTCTAAGATAAGCACGTCGCATTTCATCTTGTAAGTTTATAGGATATTCCCATATTTGAGGACGTTTCCCTTGATCACGTTGCAAAATGGTGGCATCAATTTCTTCAGGAAGGATTCTTGGACATTTAAAAGGCCGCTCATTAAGATCCGTTGCTAACGGTCTATTTAAAAGTGTATCACTCTCAACCTCTGAATGACCCTTAAAGAATGAATCGATTGTTTTTGGTCTGCTCATATTTTTCTAATCTGTAAAAAAAAATTATAAATTAATAAATTAACCGAAAAGTACCCTTAGAAATATAAGATCTTTGTTAGAATTTTTTAATTATAATAATTCTTATTAGCATTAACAATTGAAAAAGGCAAAAAGCAACGAATAATTAACCAAATCAAATAACCCATCAAAATAGCAAACAAGAAAAAATATAAACTATTTGACAAATAAATTAAGCACAATTAATAGAGTATAAGAAAAATGAGTACCTTTCAGTGAATCAACGTTATCTTGAGTTTGAAGGATTTCTTGAAAACAAATCAAAGACAATAATGTGCTAGCTGAATGCTGCAAACCAATAAAAAATAATAATGAATTAGAAGAATAAGTGATGGACCACAATTAAAAAAAAAAAAATGCGTACTTAGTTCCTTTTTTTGTGTATGTATTTTGTAAGTTTCTTAAGAATTCAATCTAGACTAAATATTGAAAAAACAAATTAAATAATAAAAACATATAAAAAATTTTATCATTCAAAGACAAATACTAACAAAACATATTTGATTAATTGGTTATTTATCATATTAATCACATAATCACATTTGAAATTTTAAATAATTTGATTCCTAATTTTTTTTTTTTTTTAAAAAAAAGGTCATTGATTAATTCCCTCCCCAATGTACAATATTTAATTCTCAATTAATTTCCTCCCCACCAATGGTTGATGGTCCCCACGACAGCACCACTCAATGCACTCATCCAAGTGATCCAACAAAATGACAAACACAATTTATCAATTTATCAAAAAGTGGTTTTTTTAAGCCCAATATCCCATTGATTCACTCATGACCCACAGTATTCACTTCTAGTTTCTTAGTTTCTAGGACCTTCTTGGCTTCTCACTTTCTGCCTTTAATATTTTTTCTCTCCCCAACGTATTGTCAACGCAAAAAGGCACGAGTACTTCAAGCGAATCAAGCCTTCACAAAATCACAATCACAATCACAACCTTCAGTTTCACAGTTCACTCTTCCCGTCCTCCGTCTCCTCGTCCCCTTTTATCTTCCTCACTTCTCTAGTTTTCTCTACACTTTCTTCTTCTTCTTCTTTTTGTTCATAGAAAAGCCCCAAATTTTAAAGCAAAAATTGCAAAATAGCCTACGGCCCTACAGAGAAGTGAGATCTAGCAGATAACTCACAGAGTGACAGACGAGTAGACCACAGTGCTGGTGGACCAGTGGTACGTGGACCATGGACAGCTGGCGGTGTTTCCTTGTGCAGTGTATTTTTTGATTTTTTGATTGACATTGCCAGGTTGGGTTGCTGTGTTGAGGAGGATTTGCTATTTTGTTATTGCTATTTTTTTTTCCTTTTAAATCCCTTGCGTTTGCCGTGGACTTGCAGGGTTTTATATATATATATATATATATATATATATATATATATATATATATATATATATATATATATATATATATATATATTTTAAAAAAAAACCAAGGAAAAAATTATATTTGTAGTTAGAGTAAAGGTTTTTTAGGGGGGGCCTGATTCTATTTTTGCAGGGGCCAATGCTTAACCTAAAAAAAATTGAGGGCTTTGAAATTTTTGGGGGTGGGCATGCAACATACGTGCCTCCGCCCCTATATCGAGGTATTTCAGTTAGCTCTAACGTGTTATGCTATCAGTTCCTAATACTTTAGAAAAAAAAAATTCCGCTGCGAGAGTTTATCTCTGATATAGAAATGTCACATGGAAACTGGAGGTTTCTGCTTATGAATTTGCAAGTTCAAATTTGGGGCGTTACAGGAGAGAATGAGCAGCCTAGGGGAGAAAATGTGGATTATACTAGATCACTTAGGGATTTGTTCGCACCCGTTGCAACGGACTCTCCTTCATGTATAGTGTTGCCACCAACCAATGCCACCCACTTTGATCTTAAACTTCATGTCATCCAACTCCTACCCTCATTCCATGGCTTAGATCTTGAAAATCCTCATAGCCATGTGAAAAAGTTCAAGGACATATGTGCCACATTCAAGTTCCAAAACTTTTCTAAGGAGTCGATTCACCGCAGATTATTTCCTTTCTCTCTTCATGATAGAGCCAAGGCATGGTTGGACTCAAACATGCTTATCACATCTTGGGAGAACTTGGGAGACCCTGATGAACAAGTTCTATAATAAGTTTTTCCCAATGTCCAAAGTGAATGACTACAAAAAGGAGATAAGTTCTTCTACTTAGGAGGAGGATGAGAAATTTTTCAGAAAGTTGGGAGAGGTTTCATGAGATGTTGATAAAGTGCCCTCCACATGGATATGAGAAGTGGAGACTCGTGCAGTTCTTCTACCAAGGATTGCCCAATCCAATTGTAGTATGATCGAGTCAATGAATGGAGCAGCATTTCTGAGTTTGACGGGAGATAAAGCCTATAGGACATTAGATTAGTTGTCCGATAACTCACAACAGTGGGATTTTTTGAGTTGTCAGGATAAATCTGCCCGTATCCCCAAGAAAGGAGGCATCTATGAGGTGAAGGAAGACATAGAGCTGAAGATGAAGAAAGATGCTCACACAAAGAAGGTTGATGCTCTCGTAGTAGGAAAGTCCATCAATCCTGCCAACACATTCCATGGTGATTGTTGTTCCATTTGTGCTAGTCCTATGCACTTAGCACAGACTTGTCCATCTTTGCAGACTTTTGTCGAGTCTCCGATGGAACAAGTGAACGCTTTCAATGATTTTAAGAAGCAAGCCAATGGACCCTTCTCTGAGACCTACAATCCTGGGTGGCGAAACCACCCTAATTTTTTGTGGAAGCAGAACCAACCCATGACTCAAGGGGGGGCACCTCATCATGCCCATAATCAATACCCCCCTAGATTCCATCAACTGGTTTACAATCAGAGTCGTCCAGCACATCCTGCACCTGTGTGCGCACCTACTAAAGCCCTAGCCTCTTCTTCACAGTCTACTTTGGAGGACATTCTCAAGGCCTTCATGCAGCTCACAGGCCAATCTATCAATGACATGAAGAATTCTACCATGGTGAACACCCAGGCAATTGCCAAGTATAAGTTCCTAGGTCCAGGAGAGACTTTGCCTATGATTATAGCTTCAGATTTACTTGCTGCTTAAGAGAAGAAGTTATTGGATGTCTAGACAAAGCACAAGGAAGCTATCGACTGGACCATTGAAGATATCAAAGGAATCAGCCCTTCGGTCGTCATGCATAAGGTACATTTGGAGGAAGACGCCAAACCATCAAGGGAGCCACAGAGGAGGCTCAACCCAGCTATGCAGGAAGTTGTGAGAGGAAAAGGGATAAAGTTGTTGGATACAGGTATCATCTATCCGATTTCTGATAGCAAGTGGGTGAGCCTAATTCATGTTGTGCCTAAGGAAGCTGGAGTGATGGTAGTGCAAAACAAGGATGGCGAGTTGGTGCCAACTCAGATTCAGTCAGGATGGAGAGTTTACATAGACTACCTCAAGTTGAACACCGTCACTAAGAAGGATCATTTTCCACTCCCATCTATTGATCAAATGGTGGAGTGTTTGCACCACTTCACTTTGGTTTTGGTGCAATGCAAGGAGAAGAACCAGGTACTCAATTTGGAGAAATGCCATTTTCTGGTGAAGCAAGGTATTGTGCTTGGGCATGTCATTTCTCATTAGGGGATTGAGGCTGACAAAGTGAAGGTGGATCTGATTTCCAATCTTCCACTTCCACGTATGGTGTGGGCCATGCAGGATTCTACCGCCGATTCATCTAGATTTCAGCAAGATCGCCAAGCCCTTGTGCAAGTTGTTGGTGAAGGAGGCTCCATTCGTATTTGATGAGGATTTCAAGAAGGCATTTGTGGTCCTGAAGAACATTTTGACGTCCACACCCATTATTCAGCCACCCAGATAGGGTACACTTTTTGAGATCATGTGTAAAAATTAAAAGACTTTTAATTTTTTCAAGTGTGTACAATAATGTGCAACAAAATATCACAATGCGAAAATTAAAGAGACAGATATTTTGTTGACGAAGTGGAAACTCAGTTAAGAGAAAAAACCACTCCAGGGCAGCCAAACTCAGGATATCCACTATTCAGAAGACAAAGCTAGTTACAAAGCCGTAACACTCGCATACCCTTATGCAGTGGTCGTACCTTGAACTCTAACATGTAACCCAACACGAATGCCTCCCAACCAAGTCACCTACATGAAGGGGTCTTCAATGGAATCCTTTACCTTAGGGCCAACCCCTAAGATAGGGTTCATTTTCAGCACAGCAACAACACTTGGCAACGGCTTCAAAGAGAGCACTTCAGCACAATAATCTTCACAATAAACTCTGTAAGCTCTATAGAATTCAATACCGAACTCTTACCATTCTCAAGCCCAGGGACCTCTATTTATAAGCTACAAGTTCAAATGAGCTTCTGGCTTGAAATACCTAGCACCGTCTGAACGGACAACTGTGTGATCGGCTTTCCAAATTTCGTAGAAATTCTATCCTGAATTGAGCTGTGTCCGGACGGTGTTGCCCTATCGTCCAGACGGTCGCACTTTAGCTGCACGCAATTTCCATATCAAGGCTTAGCGTGTCCAGACCATGACATTTGTCGTCCGGATGGTGAATCTGATGCACCAAATTTCCATATATGAAGCTCTCGCGTCTTGACCATGAAGACAGTCGTCCGGATGTCTGAATTTGAATGCGCGAGTTGCCTTATGGATGAGCGCATCCGGACGGGAACCCACATCGTCCGGACGGTGGCAGTTGTCTTCCCATATATGTGTTTTGGATAGAAATCCCGTAGCTGATCGAACACTGAGTGGCGTCTAGACATGCTGCTGAAACGTCCAAACGGATGCAAGTTGGAGCAGTTCGAAGCTTCTCGACACACGAGAAGGTCCGGACTGAAAGTTCTAGTCATCCAGACGGATGATGCTTGTACAGTTGAGCATCCGGACGGGAATCCACGTCATCCAATTTTACTGCAGGGGATCCAATTTTACTAACTTGTAGACTGTGCAGAATCTTCTAGAAATATATCTTTGAAGAAGACTTCTGAAAACTGACTGAACCCCTAATTGAAAGCATCATTGTTTATGTTACAGACTGATGAGTGTCCAGGCTTTTCACTAGGCCGTTCAGATGATAAACTCAGGATCCGACTTTTGCTGAGTTGTAGACTTTGCAGAGTCTTCTTGGAGTCCAAAAATTCCTTCTTGACGCTTGTGACCCTGATCTTGTCATAATAAGGCCCTTTCCATATCAGAGAAATAAACTCTGAATATTTGAAGACTCTGAATTAAGACAACATCCCTGTGAAATTAGCAACAGTACATGATAGTGATTTTGTCCAACAGAATGCAGCCAACACAAAAACTAACAATGTGTGTCGCATCAGATTTTGTCGTTGGAGCTATTTTAGGGAGCGCATTGATAAGCTCCCCCATGTCATTTACTATGCGAGCGAAACTCGGAATGATGCCCAACTTAACTATTTGACCACTGAGAAGGAGTTGTTCCCAATCGTTTTTGTTTTGGACAAGTTTCGATCTAACTTGCTAGGATTGAAAGTCATTATCTAGTAGGATCATGCAGCATTGAAGTATATTTTCTCCAAAAAAGATGCTAAATCTTGCCTCATTTGATCGATATTACTGCTACATGAGTTTGACATAGAGATTCGGGATAAGAAGGGTTCCAAAAATGTGGTGGCTGATCATCTTTTGAGGATTACCGTGGATTTCACTAAGGAGGCTACCCCCATCTTTGAGACCTTCCCTAATGAGCAATTGATGCACATTGCTCACACTCCTTCACCGTGGTTTGCTGATATAGTGAACTATCTTGTCACCGGTCATATGCCTTTGCATTGGGGGTGGCAATATAAGTCCAAGTTTATGACCATGGTGAAGTACTTTTTCTGGGACGATCCTTATCTTTTCAAGTATTGTCCCAATCAGATCATTAGGAGATGTATCCCTGAGCATGACCAATCCAATGTCATCTCCTTTTGTCATGATCATTGTAACACCCTATATTTTAAGATATTGAATTTAGTATCTTAAAATAAGACTTATGGCCTAATAAACTAAATATGTATATTTATTCATAAATATTCATAAATATATGTTCAAAGAGATTAAATGTTTATTGAAAATGTATGTATAAGTGTATCGGCATGTTAAAACAGACCTTAAACTTTGGAATAACAAAAATAGGGCCAAACGAACTCCGTTTTGGTCAATTCAAAAGGCAAAACACTCAACTTGGAGTCCTCTATCTACCTATAAAGTTTCATAGAAATCAGATATTTGTAGGTTGCCGAAACTGTCCGTGAACCTACTGCCCCTGGACTGGTTAGCATGCATGTGTGGCAACCCACGTCACTGCCACATCATCCTATTGATTTTCTGATGCTTTCTTGAGTTGACAAGTGTCCATTCTTGTCTTTTATGGTAGTTTAATAGTTACTATAAGGTCAAGTAAATATTTAAGGATAAGATTACCTAACTATAGGATAAGGTTACTAAGATTCTTGTCTTTTATGAAATGTAATTATGATTGTGATGACTCACTAACTTGCCCTTCAAGTTAGTCTTCTAGCCATTAGATCAGATCAAAATGGATTGATCTGGACCATTTATTTCTCTATATAAGGATGGCTCCTCTCACAAATCTCATCTTCTTCTTCTCTTGGAGAAATTCTCTCAAATCTCTCTCTTGGTTCTCTCTTTCTCTCTTAGTGTTCTTCTTTTGTTCTTGCAACAGAAATCAGAGCATGGAAGCTCTGATCTTCCCTCAAATCAGTGGCAGCCTTCTCCCTTTCTTTGTTGTGCATGATTAGAATCAAAAAGGAAAGAAATCAAAGAAGAAGGATTATCTTCTTCTCCCTTGGACATCAACTTTTGGTAAGTCTCTACCTTCTCTTCTCTTGATTTCTCTAGTTCTTTCATGCCTCTTTGCATCACTCCATCCATGGATGCCATAGCATGAAGAGCTCTTGCTCTTTCCCTTTTAGTTTCGGTTCAAAAGAAGAAATCTCTTTTCTTCTTCACGAATATATATAGATATCTCTAACTCTCTCTACCTCTCGGATTGGTACAAAAAAAGGAGAATTACAGATCTCCATGACTCTATCTTGGCCGGATTTGGTGTGTGTGAGTGTTGTGGGAGAAGTTCTCTTAATTCCTCTCTTTCTCTTCCTCTCGGGTGTCTAGCAAGAAAGAGGAAAGAAGGATCTCTCTCTCTCAGATTTTGATTAAGGTAAGAATCTCTAAGATCCTCTCTATGTTATCTCTTGATTAGTAGAAAAGATAAGAAAATGGAAATGACGTTTTAAAAGATAAGAGGTAGAACCGATTAAGAAACGAAAAGAATAACATGTTTTACGATTATGTATGTTACAAAATATCCCAGAAGATATTTTGAGATATTTTACAAAATATCCTAGTAGATATTTTGAGATATTTTACAAAATATCCTAAAAAGATATTTTAGATATTTCGGATAAGATTCTTATCCTTTAATGATTTAAGTTATTATTTTTTTAATAAGGTTTTCAAAGTGGAGTTTAATCCCTTGTTGTTGGTTAAGCGATTGCAGTCTAATTGACCAAATATTGGGGTAGTGTGAAAGGTTGGGTGATTTGGGTTTTAAATATAAACTCTATTGGTGTGAATAGTTGGGAATCTTAGAATTGTGGTAGTTGGCCGAATGGACTGTGATGTGGGGATATTGTGGATTTGCTAATCTAGCTAAGGCTGTGTAGTGTTAACTATGTATTGATTATGTGATGCTAAAATTAGTGTTTTTAAAGGAACTGAATTTTGGTAATTGTTATGGTTAAGGGTATTTTGGTAATTTAATAATGAATGCAGTTATAATGTCCACATGAAATATATAGCATTATGATTGAAGGATTTTGTACGCCGTTACTATATCAAAACAATTATCGAATTAAGAAATCAGAAATGAGTAAAGGGTTAAAATCTATGTTTAGTGAATTGTACTGATTCACCATTTGCTTGTATTATATATGTATATTGCAATGATTATATCTGTGGACCAATCTTTGTAGCAGGAAAGAACTGTGAGTGTTTCTTACTCACTGAGGGTGATACGTGTGGTTTAGTCTTTAGCAATGTAGTGATCTTTGTTTTATTTGATTATATGCTAATTGATGTCTGGCATTTAATAAGTGTAACATGTTTTGGTTGAGATTATGAATGTGATGCTGCTTGTATGATTATACTGTGGTATGATATAAGTCTTGATAAAAATAATGGAGGTTTAGGTACCAAGGCGTCAGTGAATTGAGGAGACCAACGGATAAACGAAAGTTTAGGTACCAAGGCATCAATACACTGATAAGACCGATGGATGAACCAAAGGTTGAGGGAGTAATAGAGAAAAGTAGTGATAGAAGAATGAAGTATGTGGTTGACTAATAATGTGTTAAATTAGCGGAGAAGATAGCGCTAATAATGTATTAAGAAGAGATGTGGCTATGAGTAGTAAAGAGGTAAAGTAGATGAACCAGTATGATAATATGTGGATATGGTTATGTGAATGTGTAGCATGATTATATGTGAATGTGTGATGATATGTATGTCGATATAACTGTCAACGTTTGGATGCATTGTATATGGTTATATAAATCAGTGTGTCACTATGTGGTTAAGGACCGTTGACTCACTCAACCACAGTATGGGATTGTGGTGTTAACCACAATCACAAGCGAGTTTTGCAGGAACGAAGGCAAGAGCTGCTAGGTTATGGATGAGATTTTTAGTTTGTAAATGTTATATACAATGGTTATGTAATGTTTGTACCGCATGTGGTACGTATGTTGTTAATTGGATGTATTTTATTATATCAAAACAAATGGTTATTATTTATATATTGAGGTTATTCAGTCAGCTCTGATGTGTTATTGTAAAAGAAAATAATGTATTCCACTGTCAATTTATACTCTGATGATGTCGTTGTTGTTGTCATAATGATACTTGAAAATTGAAATTTTCACTTACGCCTTTTTGTAAAAGTGCGGGTTGTTACAATCATGCTTATGGAGGCCACTTCAGTGCAAAGAAGACCTCTGCAAAGATTCTAGAATGCAGATTTTATTGGTCAACCATTTTCTGAGATGGTCACACTTATTGTGTCTCGTGTGAGCATTCTCATAAGCTAGGGAGTATTTTAAAACGAAAAATGATGCCTCTCAACCCCATTCTGATTATTGAGATTTTTGATGTGTGGGGCATTGATTTCATGGGACCATTCCCAAACTCCTTTGGGTATCTGTACATTCTTGTTGCTGTGGACTATGTGGCCAAATGGGTGGAGGTTGTTGCATGCAAGACCAATGACCACAGAGTTGTAGTTCAATGTTTGAGAGACACTATCTTTGCTCATTTTGGTACTCCTCAAGCAATTATTAGTGATGGAGGTAAGCATTTCTGCAACCGGATTTTTGAGCAACTGATGAAGAAGTATTTCATCACACATAAAGGTGCCACTCCATATCACCCTCAGACGATTGGTCAAGTGGAAATTTCAACCCTAGAGATCAAGAGGATTTTGGAAAAGATGGTGAACCCGTCAAGAAAAGATTGGTCTCTTCGTTTGAATGATGGATTGTGGGCTTACCGGACAACGTTTAAGACCCCGATTGGCATGTCACCTTACCGTCTTGTGTACGGCAAAGCGCAACAAAAAATTAAATGTGAAATTAAAGGAGACAAATATTTTGTTGACGAAGTGGAAACTCAATTAAGAGAAAAACCACTCCAGGGCAACCAAACCCAGGATATCCACTATTCAGAAGACAAGACTAGATACAAAGTAGTAACACTCACATACCCCTGATGCGGTTGTCGTACCTTGCTCTCTAATGTGTAACCCAACAGGAACGCTTCCCAACCAGGTCTCCTACTTGAAGGGGTCTTCAATGGAATCCTTTACCTTAGGGCCAACCCCTAAGATAGACTTCAGTTTAAGCGCGACAACAGCACACACAATAATGGCTCTAGAGAGAACAAATCAGCTCAACAACTTCACAAATAACTCTCTAAGCTCTAGTGGAATTCAATACCGAATTCTTGCATTTCTCAATGTCCAGGGGCCTCTATTTATAGGCTGAGGGTTCAAATGGGCGACTACCTTGATAAATACGGGCGCCGTCCAGACGGTGGACATGGGCCGTCCGGATGGACAACTGTGCAACCAGAATTCTGAGATTTTCGCTGAAAATCTTTCTTGTTTGAGAGCTGCGTCCGGACGATGAGGCACTATCGTCCGGACAGTTGCAGGTCCGCTGCAAGTAATTTCCATACAAGGCTTCGCGCGTCCGGACCATGGGGATGAACGTCCGAACGGTTGATCTTCTACACGCAATTTCCATATCTGTTGGACGCGCGTCCGGATCATGGCAGACTAACGTCCAGATGGTTGAGTTTGAATTACGAACTTGCCTTAAGGAGTAGTGCGTCCGGATAGGAATCAACGTCGTCCGGACGGTGATAGCAAGCTTCCCGTATTTGCTTTTGGAAAGAAAATCTGAAGCTTGATCACTGAGAGTCGTCCAGACAGGCTACTTAATCGTCCCGATGGATGTAAGCTGGAACAGAAGCTTCTCGATAAAGAGGAGGGTCCAGACGGAAATCCACGTCATCCGGACTGAAATCCACGTCATCCAGACGGATAATGTTTTGGTCTATCGGGCGTCCGGACGTATGGCACGACGTCTGAACGGTTGGAACTATGGACAGATGAGCGTCCGGACGGGATGACACGTCGTCCGGACGGCTGGCAGGGAAACAATTTTTCTTGACTTTCAAACAGTGCAGAATCTCTGGAACACTTCTGAATAGCGGAATCCCTGTTAAAAAGCATCTTTACATACAAGTGATTTTGTCCAATCAGAATGAGGCCAATTACAAACTAACAATGCCTATGATTGTGCGAAGTTCTACAAGGCATGGGTGAAAAAGGCTCATGACCAGAGCATTTTGAGATGATCTTTTGAACCTGGCCAGAAAGTCCTTTACAATTCACTTCTACTTCTTTTTCCAGGGAAGCTCCGATCTCGATGGACAGGCCCATTTATTATTCGATCAGTTTCTCCTCATGGGACCATTGAGATTGAGGATCCAAAGAATGGTACTACTTTTAAGTTTAGTGGACGAAGACTGAAACCATTCTTGGAGTTGCAGAGCTCGGAGGTTGAGACGACCCTTTTGGAGAATCAAAGTTACTCGGAGTGATTGTCGTCAGTTGTGGAGAGTCTGGCTGAAGACTGAAAACTTAGCACTTGTGGGAGGCAACCCTCGTTATTTTCCTTTTCATTTGATCTTGCTTGTTCTATTTTTGTTGTGATTTTCAGGGTAGTGTCTGCCATCCAAGTTTAGGGGAGAGTTCTCCTACGTTGTGCCCGACTTGCATCGCCCAATCGGTATTGTATTGTTTATCACAAGCACATTAGCATAGGGTCTGTGAGGTATGAAATTTGATTTGAGAATGTGTGTCTTGAGATTTGTAGGATGACTTGTTGATGAAACCTTGGCATAATAAAAAATATATATATATAGAATAATATCATCAATTTGAGTTCTCATTGAGTAACCAATCCTTTTGCCTCATTAAGCATTGAGTGTTCGCGTAAAAAGAAGAGAATTTCAAGTTAGTTGATTGTATGGATAGTTTGGCTTTGTAGCCTTTTTGACTTGAGTAATTAAGCCCTTGGGGATGTTTCTTCATCTAGTGCCCTAAAACCATCTGGCTTGGGAGTCACTAGCCCAACACTCATTACATAGGTCAATTAGAAAGCTTAAGGGACTCAAGCATTGCACAACCTACACAATATGTTGAAAATAATAATAAAAAAAAAATTGCATATGTTGATTTAAGCCTTGTTTATTTTCATCTGATAGAACTTCTATGAGTCTTTGGGTACACATGCTTTGAGAAAAATTGAAGCCTCATGAGTCTATGTCAATCTCACTCTGCACTTATTTGAACATGTGCTATCTCAATATTCCAGTTATGAGTTGATTGATTTTTTATGTCCTATTGATGTGATGTTCATTTTGTTCAACATGCTCATGATGTATGAGCCATGTGTTTGCATGGAAATTTTTGCTTGATTGACAACATAGTGCTTTAAAATGTTTGTGGGTATCATTTCTGATAAACCCTCACGAGATTTCACTTGTCCACTAGGGAGTCCTAAGGGTTTAAAAGGCTTGTTGCATATGCTAATGCAATCATTTCTCCCACCACACCTGACTTAGGTTTCATGCTTTGATTTTGTTTTTCATTTTGTTTTGCTAAGGGACTAGCAAAATGTAAGTTTGGGGGTATTTGATGAGTGCCAAATATTGTATATTTGGACCCCTTAATTTGCATGAGCTAATCCTTTAGTTGTGCTATTTTCTAATGTTTTTGGCTAGGTTTTGTGTTTTAATTGAAAATTTTAAATTGACTTCTAAAATAAATGAGTGTGTGTGTGCACAAAGTGTTAACAAAATGATATCAATGCGGAATTTAAAAGACACAAGATTTTTGTTAACGAAGTGGAAACTCAATATGAGAAAAACCACTCCGGGCAACCAAACCCAGGATATCCACTATTCAGAAGACAAGACTAGTTACAAAGTAGTAGCACTCACATACCCCTGATGTAGTGGTCGTACCTTGCACTATAACGTGTAGCCTCACACGAATGCCTCCCAACCAGGTCTCCTACCTGAAGGGGTCTTCAATGGAATCCATTACCCTAGGGCCGACCCCTAAGATAGACTTCAGATCAGCGCAGCAACAGTACACACAGCAATGGCTTCAGAGAGACTAACTCAACACAATAACTTTACAATATAACTCTTTAAGCACTAAGGAATTCAATACCGAATTCTTGTTGTTCTCAAGCCTATGGACCTCTATTTATAGGCTGCAGGTTCAAATGAGCATCTGGCTTGATAAAACCAAGGCGTCGTCCGGACGGTAGTCATAGGGAGTCCGGACAAACAACTGTGCAATCGGCTTTCCAAAATTTCGCTGAAATTCTTTCCTAATTTGAGCCACGTCCGGACGGTGGTGCCTTGTCATCCGGATGGTCGCACCTTCGCTGCACCCAATTTCCATATTAAGGCTTCACGCATCCAGAACAAAGGAATGGTCGTCCGGATGGTCGATCTGATGCACGCAATTTCCTTATTTGATGCTAGCACGTCTGGACCATAAAGACTAGCGTCCGGACGTCTGGATTTTGAATCCGATACTTGCCTTATGGATGAGCGCATCCGGACGGGAATCCATGTGGTCCGGACAGTTGCAGTGATCTTCCCATATCTGTGTTTTGGAAGGAAATCCCATAGCTGGTCGAACACTAAGTGGCGTCTGGACATGCTTCTAAAACGTCCGGACGGATGCAAGCTAGAGCAGTTCGAAGCTTCTCGACACAGATGAAGGTCCGGGTGGAAAGTTCTCGTCATCCAGACGGATGATACTTTAGACAGTTGGGCGTCCGGACGGTATATCTCGTCTTTCGGACAGCTGCAAGGGATCCAATTTTTCTGACTTGTAAACTGTGCAGAGTCTTCTGGAAGCACTCTAAATAGCGGAATCCCTGTTAAACAGCATCATTGCAAAGAAGTGATTTTATCCAACAGAATGTGGCCAATTACAAACTAACATTAATGTTACAGGATATTGAGAGAAAAATGGCAATTTTTAGTAAAAATGCATAGAAGGCTGGAAAATCTGGACTCCAAAGGAGTGCGCTCGAGCGCACACCCACCTATAACAGCATGCAACACTCATGCGCTACATTGCGATAGCCTGATGAATACCCAAGTACGCTCGATTGCGCCTAGTGTGCAATCGAACGCATGCTGTAGAACTGACAAACGCAGAGTCGTACCCAGAACCCCAATCAACGATTTTTCCAAGCCAAATGCCTCTCTTTCTATGCTTTTTGCAGCAGTTCACGTAGCATAGGTGTTCTTGCTTGTCTTTTGTAAGAGAGGAAACCCTAGAGAGGGCTAGAGGTTGGCTGTCTAGACTAGCCAATTTAAAACCCTTTTCAGTTTTAAGGTTTGGTTGTTTAGACTAGCCAATTGAAAACTATAAATATATCTCAATATTAATGAATATTTAATCCTATAAATATTCATAGTGAATATTTATACTTGTAAATCCATATATTCTTTTATATTATTTATCAAATCTTAAATTCCGATTTTAAGACATCATATTTTATGTCTTAAAATCTATGATGTGTTAAAATCTGGGGTGCTACACTGACTACTGGAGAAAATATTTCCTCACAGTCTACCCTCTTCTGCTATGAGTACCCATTTGCTAACAAACGAGCCTTGAACTTCTCCCCCCCTTTTTCTGATACTGCTTTCTTTTTCTTGAACACCCATTTACACCCTAATAAATGGTGAATGTTGCACATTCAAGACCCTTAACTTGCATATGCTAATTCCTTAGCATTGTTTGTTAGTTTTTGTGTTGGCTGCATTCTGTTGGACAAAATCACTTCTATGTAATGTTGCTGCTTTCACAGGGATGCTGCTTTATCCAGAGTCTACTCTTCACCTATGTTCTTCGAGAAGATTCTGTGAAGTTTTCAAGGATTTATTTCGGTTCCCTGGCAGCCGTCCAGACGACGAGATGTTTCCGTCCGGATGCTCATCAATGTCTAGATGCTTCGAACAAGTCAAGGTTTCATCCGTCCAGACGTAATGGCAAATCGTCCAGATGCTCTTCAGAGTTTGAGAAGACCCCAGTGTTCCAGCACATCCGTCCAGACGACGTGGTGATACCGTCCGGACGCCATTCAGTGTTTGACAAGTATTAGGGTTTCTGCCTCAGGACACAGTTATGGGAAGACGGCTGCTACCATTCGGACGATGTGTGATCCCGTCCGGACAATGTTCTCTATAAGGCAAGAACATGCATACCAAGTTCAACCGTCCAGGCGTTAGCCTTCATGGTCCGGACGATCAAGCTTCATATATGGAAATTGCATGCACCAGTTCAATCGTCCGGACGTCACCCTTCAGGGTCCGGACGCTCCAAAGCCTTATTATGGTAATTACGTGCAGCCAAAGTGCAACCGTCCGAACGCTAGGGCAACACCGTCCGGACGTGGCCTTGTTATGGGAGCTTTCAGTACTATTTTGGAAAGGCGGTTGCGGTTGACCGTCCGGACTCTCGGTCAAGCTGTCCGGATGCCCTCCGGTATTTTGATCATAACTTTTTACTTAAATATCGGATTGGGACAAAATCAGCGTCGTTGGAAAGTTAACAAAAAATTCTGTCAACTGACCAACCGGACGGCCACTATAAGCTTCCGGACGGAAAGATTTTCCCGTCTGGACGGCCCTGCAGAAAATCCCAGAATTACTTTCCGGACAAGAAAAACTTGACCCCTCCGGACAGCCCAAGGCTCCCGTCCGGACGCGCGTGTTTCAGACTCTATTTTGGACGTGTTTTTGGGTTTCCTAAGCCTATAAATAAGAGGCTTGAGGGATGCTTTCAATATAGAATTCAGTGGTGAATTCTCTAACTTAGAGAGGGTGTTTAGGGAGATATTGAAGATCTGCTAGCTCTCTAGCTTTGCCGGTGTGTGATTTGATCAGCTGTGAAGTCTATCTTAGAGGTTGGCCCTAAGGTAAAGGATTCCATTGAAGACCCCTTCAGGTAGGGGACCTGGTTGGGAGGCGTTCGTGTTGGGTTACACGTTAGAGTGTAAGGTACGACCACTGCATCAGGGGTGTGTGTGAGTGCTACTACTTTGTAACTAGCTTTGTCTTCTAAATAGTGGATATCCTGGGTTAGGCTGCCCCGGAGTGGTTTTTCTCTTAATTGAGTTTCCACTTCATCAACGAAATATTTGTCTCCTTTAATTCCGCATTTAATATTTTGTTGCACACTGTTCACACACACTGTTAAATTAGAAGTCCATTTAATTTTTCATTGTTATTTGTTTGATTTTGTGTTGTTTTATTTTTTTTAGGTTTTAAATAATGAAGCAATTAATTCCATTGATTTTGGGCTTAAAGCACACTTTGAGAAGACCTAAAAGATATTGGTAAGCTTAACCAATCAGAATAGAAGACTTATATGATGTGGTGTTAAGATTAGTCAAATCAAGGAAATGATTAAATTAGAATTTCTCCACTAAGAGTCAAAATCAGATTGGATTCAAATTTAGATTCTGCACATGTCTCAGTTTTTGATCATAACTTTTGGTTCAGATATCGGATTGCAATGAAAATGGTGGTGTTGGAAAAAGCTAATAAAAAATGCAACAAATATGTTAGAAGAAGCTTTTTCCTAATTCGAACGTTTACTATGCCAAAATCGCCCCATCATAAAAGACCGCAAATCTGGACGAATTTGGAATCCTTTTCCTACTAGGATTGAATATTCAATCTCCTACTTGGACTAGAAGACTAAGTTCCGATTTTTCTTGGATTACTAGGGGCTTTAGGTCTCTCCTAATCTCTATAAATAGGCCTCCAAACATTGAAGAAAGACGCATTGCTACCTAGAGCTAATTCAGAGAAAAACTTCTTAAAGGCTTGAAGAGTTGAAGAGAAGTAGTCATGGTAGGAGGCCTTTGCAGCAGCGTCATGAGCGGCTAAAAACCTTTGTAGGTTATTGATGTAGCCCTATCCAAGCACAATGGTTTGATTGTATTTTAATTTAGAGAATTGTAGTTTATGCATGTTGATTGTATAATTATGAGAATTGCAACAATTCGATATTGCTCTTAATCTTTTAATGCAATTGTTCTTCAAGTTCATAATCAATATTGGTAGAATTCTTTTCTTGTCTTAGAAAGCTTTTTACCTTTATTGAACTCAAATCATTCTTATTTTCTGTTATTATAAGAATGACGATTATACAACGGGTTTAATTGACATGTGATCAAGAGGATTAGATAGGCCATGCCTAGGGAAGACGGATCGTACTACACCCTAGTTTAGTGTAATTTAGGTAGACGATCTATGCCAACTAAAGATGGGTTACACTATTCCATTGATTGTATGTATCCTATTAAAGATGCAGCTAATCCATACCTAAGGAAGACGGGTCATACCGCATCTTAGTGGTTAGGTGGATGGTCTGTGCCAACCGAAGATGGATTATACTTATTCTTTAATATGGTAATTTCTTATTTATTTATAGCATGCAAAAAATGAATTTCTCTAATTAAATATGATTAAACATTGTTGTGCGGATAGTGGTGAAGTCAATACTCTACTCTTTCTCTCTCTTATATTTCAATTCTCTTTTACATTTGTGCACTTTAGTTAATCACAAACTCAACAATCTTTTCTTTAGTTATTTTTAATCTTCACAAACTTGATAACAATACCCCTGCAGTACTTGAGGTTCGATACCTTCTCTGTAGCCTTATCCTACAAGGATTCGTCCTATTGCGAGTACTTATTTATTATTTATATATTTTGGTAAACAAAAGACCACATCCCACCTTATCGCCCTAGAAGCTCGACCAAACCCCACGTCTAATTCTTATATAAAGACTTCATCTCCTCCACCATAGCACCCACCCATCTACTCTTCTTTTGGCTATTGACAGGCTCTTGAAAAGTAGTAGGATCTCGACTGCTAATAACAAGAGCATAAGAAGCCATATCTTTAAAACAATACCTGGTTGGTGGACTGATAGTGCATCTGGGTCTGTCTGTGGCTATAGTGTGCTACTCAACGTTTGAAGTAGAGGTCTCTGTACCCTGAGAGATGTTCTCCTGTACAGGACTCTCTAGCTCCACCTGCAACACTTGCTTAACACTGCTACTGCTTTTTGGCACCTGCTGCTCTTCACCCTGAGTTCTCTTCAACATGGAATATTCATCAAAAACCACATCTCTGCTGATCACCGCTTTGTTTGCCTTCAGATCCCACAACTTGTAACCCTTAACCCCTTTCTCATATCCGAGAGAGAAACATTGTCTAGACTTTGGGTCAAGTTTCAATCCTTTTTCACCAGGTATGTGCACATAGGTTGGACAACCAAATACTCTTAAACTAGAGTAATCTACCTCATTACTTGTCCATACCTCCTCTGCAACCTTGCCTTCTAGTGCTACCCTCGATGACCTATTTATCAAGTAACAAGCCATACTCTCTGTGTCTGCCCATAAATTCTTTACAAGTCCAGCATTCAACCTGAGACATCGTGCTCTCTCTGCATTTGACCTATTCATTGTTTCCGCCACACCGTTTTGTTGCGGTGTCATGCGTACTGTGAAGTGTCTCTTTATCCCATATTGCTCACAAAAATCCCTAAACTTGTCATTTGTGTACTCGGTACCATTATCTGACCTGAGGCACTTTATCTTTCTCCCAGTCTGGTTCTCCACTACAGCTTTCCACAACTTGAACTTGGCAAACGTCTCTAACTTGTGCCGTATGAAGTGCACCCAAACTTTTATGGAGAAATCATCAATAAAAGTTGAGAAATGCATGTGCCCTCCCAATGATGTTGTCCTCACTGGTCCCCAAACATCTGAATGAACATAATCCAAAATACCCTCTGTCTTTTGTGTGGCTATCTTGAATTACACCCGATTCTACTTCCCCAGAATACAGAACTTACAAAACTCAAGTTTGCACGTTTTGACACCCTTCAACAGATTTATCTTATGAAGTTCTAACATGCCCCACTCACCGATATGACCCAACCACATATGCTACAAAACAGTACAATCAGATTCAGACTCCATATAAGCTACTCCACCTACAACTGTACTCCCTAATAGTTTATAGATGTTCTTTGAATTTTTCTGCCCTTTCATCACAACCATTGCCCACTTAGTTACCTTCAGTATTCCACCTTCAGACTTATAACTAAACCTGTTATAGTATAAAGTACCCATTGAAATCAAATTCTTTTCTACATCTGGTACATGTCTAACATGACATAACGTTCTATTCACACCATCAAACATTTGAATTCTGATACTACCTATGCCAGTAATTTTACAATGTGCACCATTACCCATAGTAACTATACCAGAATTAACTAACCTGTAGGTGTCAAACCAATCTCTGTTGGACATCACGTGAAACGAACATGCCGAGTCCATAAGCCAAGAATCCACAGGATGCTCTGAAGTTAAAGTAATAGAGAGCATACCATCAATAGCGTCTGAGTCTTCCTCCACTACATTTGCATACCTTGAGGAACCTTCTTTCTCATCATCCTTGTTCTTTTTCCAATCTGGACAATCTCACTTTATGCACCCCTTTCTTCCCACAATTGTAGCAATTGACGTCCTTCCTCTTCCTAGACTTTGATCGAGAATTCTTTCCCTTCGAACCCCCCTTGTTACTGTTTCTTCCACACTCCTGGTTACCCTTCACAACTAGCCCTTCTCCTTGAGAACTTTTGTCACTAACTTTTTTCCTTTAATGAAAAGCCAGCAGGGCTCCTGTAACATCCTCTAACTCCAAGGACACTTTCCCCCATGTGAGAGTTGTAACCAAATTTTCATACGTGTTAGAAGCTGGGAGTGAATTCAACAGCATATATGTGTTGTCTTCGTCTTCGAACTTCACATCAACCCTCTTCAAATCACAAATTATCTGATTGAATATGTTGATGTGTTGGCTCAAATTTGAGCCTTCCGCAATCTTCAGCTCGTACAAATGTTGCTTTAGATAAAGCTTGCTCGTCAAAGACTTAGACGTGGTCAGCTTTCCAATTTCAACCAAACTCCCACCGGGGATTCTTCATCCATGACATGATACATCACGTCATCTCCTAGACAAAGCCGAACAGTAGCCACCGCTCTCGCCTCAAGTTCCTTCCAATCTATGTCCTGCATATTATCTGGTTTCGTCCCATATAACACCTTCACCATCCCTTGTTGCACCAACAAATCCTTGACACGCCGTTGCCATAACCCAAAGTTGCATGTTCCATCGAACTTCATCACGTCAAATTTTGCAGAAGATGTGCCAACCCCAGTCATCATAATGAACCTGACTCTGATACCAATTGTTGTTACAGTACACAACAATGACAAATAACATGGAATCAAAACAAGAAGAAAGTAAGAAAGAAGTAAGACACAAATTTAACGTGGTTCAGCAATTCACCTACGTCCACAGGAATGAGTGCGGCTATATTCCTTTGATCAATCAGTTTTGGTTAAAATACAACATATATATAGTTGATGAGTGCCAAATATTGTATATTTGGACCTCTTAATTTGCATTTGCAAAACCTTTAGCTTTGTTATTTTCTGATATCTTTGGTTAGTTTTGGAATCTTAATGTTTTGCAGTTCATTGAAAGAAAATGATGGTCTTTATGTGAAATTGGAAAGAAAGCTTATTTATCTTTCACAGTTTGGTCAAACTGTACCAAGAATCTAGAAGCTTTAGAGCAAATTTGAAGAGAATAATATTTTGTCTAGTTGAAGAGCACGTGGTGCAGTGCATGGAGAGCATATATTTTTGTTTGTGATGGTTTGTAATTGGCTGCATTCTGTTGGACAAAATCACTTTCATGTAATGATGCTTTTTATCAGGGGTTCAATATTTTCAGAGTCTTCATATTTAGATAAATGTTTCTAGAAGATTCTGCTCAAATTCCAAGTCATAGAAATTGGATCCCTTGCATCGGTCTGGACGACATGATATTTCATCTGGACGCTCGACTGTCCAAGCATCATCCGTTTGGACGACGAGAACTTTCCGTTCGGAACTTCCTTTGTGTCGAGAACCTTCAAACTGTTCCAACTTGCATCCGTCCGGACTTCTTAACAACACGGCCGGATGCCTCTCAGTGTTCGACAAGGAAAAGGACTTCGTTCCAAAACATAGATATGGGAAGATAGCTGCAACCGTCCGGACGATGTGTGTTCCCATCCGGACTCTATCCTTTATAAGGCAAGTCGTACATACAAAGTTCAACCGTCCAGACGTCAGATTTCATGGTCTGGACACTCAAGTCTTATATATGGAAAGAGCATGCATCAGGTCGACCGTCCGGACATCAAACTTCATAGTCCGGATGCTCATAGCCTTGATATGGAAATTGCGTGTAGCTAAAGTGCAACCGTCCGGACGCTAGGGAAACACTGCCTGGACGCGACCCTATTCAGGAAAGAATATCGTGCAAATTTGAAAAGCAGGTTGCATAGTTGTCCTTCCAGATGCCCTCAGCTACCATCCGGATGCCGCCTAGGAAATTCAAGTCAGACACGAATTTGGATTCCTGTAGCCTATAAAGAGAGGCCCCTAGGCATGTTGTTTGTAAGAATTCGGCAATGAATTCCATAGAAGCTTAGAGAGTTTATTGTAAAAGTTATTGTTCTATTCTGCTCACTCTCAAGCCATTGCCAAGTGTTGTTACTATGCTGAACTGAAGTCTATCTTAGGGGTTGGCCCTAAGGTAAAGGATTCCATTGAAGACCCCTTCAAGTAGGTGACTTGGTTGGGAAGCGTTTCATGTTGGGTTACACGTCAGAGTTCAAGGTATGAGCACTGCATAAGGGCATGTGAATGCTACTGCTTTGAAACTAGCTTTGTCTTCTGAATAGTGGATATCCTAGGTTTGGCTGCCCCGATGTGGTTTTTCTCTTAAGTGAGTTTCCACTTTGTCAACAAAATATCTGTCTCTTTAATTTCCGCATTGTGATATTTTGTTGCACACTATTGCACACACTTGGTAAATTAGAAGTCCATTAACTTTCAATTTACACCGAAGGACACGTGGGATGTGCCATACAGAACAAATATTCTTAACATAAAACACATGTGGTGCGGCACTTTGGTGTACAAGACTTTTAAAAGCTGGAGCCGTGCATGTGTTAGATTTCCACAAATTCTTTCTGAAAAATGGAATTGACTTCTAAAATAATAACAAGTGTGTGCTATAGTGTGCAACAAAATATCACAATGCAGAATTAAAAGAGACAGATATTTTGTTGACGAAGTGGAAACTCAATTAAGAGAAAAACCACTCTGGGGCAGCCAAACCCAGGATATCCACTATTCAAAAGACAAAGCTAGATACAAAGCAGTAACACTCACATACCCCTGATGCAGTGGTCGTACCTTGCTCTCTAATGTGTAACCCAGCACGAATGCTTCCCAACCAGGTCTCCTACCTGAAGGGGTCTTTAATGGAATCCTTTACCTTAGGGCCAACCCCTAAGATAGACTTCAGTTGTAGCGCAGCAACAACACACTTGCAATGGCTTGAGAGAGAACAAATTAGCTCCAATAACTTCACAAATAACTCTCTAAGCTCTAGTAGAATTCAATACCAAATTCTTGCAGTTCTCAATGCCCATGGGCCTCTATTTATAGGCTGAGGGTTCAAATGGGCGACTGCTGTAATATGTACAGATGCCGTCCGGACGGTAAACCTGGGTTGTCCGGACGGACAACTGTGCGACAGAATTTCTGAGATTTTCGTTGAAAATATTTCCTATTTGAGAGTCGCGTCCGGACAATGAGGCACTGTCGTCCAGACGGTCGCACGTCCGCTGCAAGTAATTTCCATATAAGGCTTTCACGCGTCCGAACCAAGGGGGATGGCCGTCCGGACTGTTAATCTTCAACACGCAATTTTCATATCAGATGAGCGCGTTTCCTAACCATGCTGGCTGAATGTCCGGACGGTTGTATTTGAATTGCGATTCTTGCCTTAAGGAGAAGCACGTCCGTTCGGGAATCCACATCGTCCGAACGGTTGCATCAATCTTCCCTTATTTAAACTTTGGAAAGAAAATATGAAGCTCATCGATCACTGGACGTCGTCTAGACGGGCTGCTGAGATGTCCGAACGGATGCAAGCTGGAACAGAGGCTTCTCGATGCAGTGAAGGGTCCAGACGGAAATCCACGTCGTCCGGACAAATGATGCTAGGTCTGTCGGGCGTCCGGACGGTATCGCACGTAGTCCGGACGGATGGAATAGTGGACAGATGAGCATCCGGACGGGATGATACGTCGTCTGGGCGGCTTGTAGGGAACCGACTTTTCTGACTGTAGAATCTTCTGAAACACTTCTGAATAGCGGAATCCCTTGTAAAACAGCATCTTTATATACAAGTGATTTTGTCCAAATAGAATGAGGCCAATCACAAACTAACAAACTCCCTTTTTGGCCATTCTAGGACAAAAATCACTTAACCGGTTTGGAATTACATTCCCGGTCCAAAAATAAAAATTAATAAAAATTACTCCCCCTTTTTGTCACAAAGGGACAAAGGGTAAAACAGAGTAATAAAAATAAAAATTACTCCCCGTAACGGTCTCAGAAGGACCAAGGTAAACAGAGTAATATAGTCCATAAGTTTTACAAAAAGGAAGGACGAAGTAAGGAAACATCAAGCTGAACTGAAGAAGGAAGAGCAGCATGGTTAGGTCCTTCACAAGTATAATAGCACACGCATGGACCCCTGTCTTGAGAAAATAGTCACAGAGTATGTCAAAATTATGCAAACATAATAATGACAATAGCTTTCTCAGCGCATGTAATGTGTGGGTGTGTGAAGACATTTCCCATAAGGTATGACTTTCAATGATTTGACAAAAAACAACCAGATTTTCTAGATAAGAGAGAAAATCAGTGAAAGATAAGTCAAAAGTCAAACCTTATAACTTACTAGGGCCTAGGCACCCTCATCTGATACACTCCCCCTAAGGTGCAGCACGTGATTTGTTTTACTTGTACCATGAAGGACAAGGTAAATTTTTACTTGCACATAGAGGGCAAGGCAAAATGCAAATTCAGCACATAAGTAGTGATTATACAATGAAAGGGTAGAAATCAGATGTATTACCGCTTGATCCTTATGGTGCTGCAACCTAGGGAGAATGCCAGAGTTTTTAGGCTCTAGGTTCAACTAGCATGTGGTCAATTTGACCATCTTATCAAAAACTTCTTCTCTTATCCAGAATTTCTAGAAACAAAAAGTCAGAGAAGGAAGGATGTACCTTTAAGGGAGTCTCGGATAGTGCACATTTTCATCGCATGAGGAAAGAAACTATCAATCATTACAAGTGAGCAGGAAAACTTTTGCATATGTTAAACTTATGTTCTCAACCATATGTAAGAATAATTCATCAATGCATAATGAACTAATAACTCAAGCAAAATACGTGTGATAGCTGACATACCTTAGAAAGAACCAACCTGCTACACAACTCCCCAAATTTTTTTTTTTTTTTTTAAAAAAAAAAAATACAACATCATGCTGTCAAAGGACAAGACAAAAAGCTCATCCTAGCATGGAAACACATGTCTACGACATGGCACAAACACCAATGGCTTTCCGAAGGGACTCAAACCTGCTACCATCTAGAGGTTTGGTAAGAATGTTAGCCAATTAGTTCTCAGTAGGGATGAAAGAGAGAGACACTACCTCGGATTCCACAAGATCACGCAAGAAGTGATGTCTAATATCGATATGCTTGGTCCGAGAGTGCTGAACTGGATTCTTGGAGATGTTGATAGCAGTTGTATTATCATAGTTGATAATCATAGTATCTTGAGAGAATCTGTAGTCACCTAGTAGTGTCTTCATCCACAATAATTGGGTACAACAGCTACCCGCAACAATTTATTCAGTCTCAGCAGTGGAGAGAGATATAGAGGCTTGTTTCTTGCTCATCCATGCTACAAGATTGTTCCCCACATAAAAACATCCTCCGGAGGTGCTTTTTCTATCATCAGCATTTCCAGCCCAATTTGCATCAGATTATCCTACAACAACAAGATTTGTTTCTCTAGAATACCAAATGCCATAAAGAAGGGTATCATTTACATACCGGATGATACGCTTGACTGTAGTGAGATGAGATTCCTTTGGATTTGCCTAAATGCAAGCACAAACTCCCACACTGAAGACAATGTCTGGTCGGCTGGCTGTAAGATACAGGAGGCTTCCTATCATACTTCTGTAAAGGGATGGATCAACGAATTTTCCTGCAAGATCACTACTAATCTTGACACTGGTGCTCATGGGAGTTCGAGCACGACTCTTTCCATCCATACCAAACCGTTTGACTAGATCCTTAGCATACTTGGACTGAGAGATGAAGATGCCTTCAGCAGTTTGCTTGACTTGAAGGCCAAGAAAATAGTTCAGCTCACCAATCATGCTCATCTCAAATTCCTGCTTCATTTCTTCAGAAAACTCATGGGCAAGAGAGTTTAAGGTAGCTCCAAAAATGATATCATCAACATAGATCTGAGCAATGAGCTTGTGAGTACCTTGATATCTGATGAACAAGGTTCGATCAGCTTGCCCCCTTAAATCCTTTAGCCAGGAGATAATTGGTGAGGCGCTCATACCATGCCCGAGGAGCCTGGTTAAGCCCATATAAAGCCTTCTTCGGCTTGTACACATGATGGGGATGATGAGGATCTTGAAAACCCTTCCGCTGTTCTACCTAAACTTCTTCTTGAAGAACACCGTTCAGAAAGGCACTCTTTACATCCATCTGATACAACTTGAACCCAAGATGACAACCAATGGAGAAAAGAATTCTGATGGATTCTAACCTGGCAACTGGAGCAAAGGTTTCATCAAAGTCTACTCCCTCTATCTGAGTGTATCCCTGTGCAACAAGGCGGGCTTTATTCCAAACCATAGTGCCATGCTCATCTGTTTTATTCTTGAAAATCCACTTAGTACCAATGATATTCTGTTCTACAGGACGGGGAACAAAGGTCCAAAAATCATTTCTAGTGAATTGATGGAGCTCATCATGCATGGCAGTCACCCAGCCTTTATCCTGTAGGGCTTCATCAACTTTCTTTGGTTCTGTCTGGGCAAGGTAGCAGCTATGGGAGACTTGATTAGCTACTTCACTGGTAAGATGAATGACTCTGCTTCTTAGCCTCTGCCTTTCATCTATGGTTCCAAGAAGCTGATGTGGAGGGTGATTGTTCTTCACCCATGACCGCTTGGGAGGATCTGCAGAAGTATCTTCATCTTCAGAAGTACTGGAAGTTGTATCTGAAGCCGTGGGAGGGGAAGGAGGCTCATTCGAAGACACACTTGGAGATGACTTGACAATATCAGTTGTTCCTTCTGTAACTTCAACTGAAACAAGCTGATTTTCTTTCCCGCTACTTGGTCTTTCAACCTCTTCATCATCAATGACAACATTTATGGATTCCATCACAGTCTATGTTCTTTTATTGAAAACTCTGTAGGCATGACTGGTTGAGGAATATCCCAAAAATATGCCTTCATCACTCTTCAGATCAAATTTCCCAAGATTCTCCTTGTCACGAAGGATATAGCATTTACTTCCAAAAGTTCTGAAATACTTAACCGTGGGCTTCTTACCTCGCCAAATTAGACCCTGTTGATAATATGACATGCAGTGTTCACCGCTTCTTCCCAGAAGTGTTAAGCAAGATTCCTAAAGTGGATCATCACACAAGCCATCTCCTAAATTACCCTGTTCTTCCTTTCAACAACTCCATTCTGCTGAGGAGTGATAGGAGAAGAAAATTCTTGCTTGATTCCATATGAGAGACAGAATTCTTCAAAATTGGAATTTTCGAATCCTCTTCCATGATCACTGCGGATTCTCATAATCTGGCAATTTTGCTCAACCTGAATCTTCTTGAATAAATGCTGAGCTGCATCAAAAGCATCAGATTTTTCCCGAATAGGAATAGCCCATGTATACCAAGAGAAATCATCCACAATTACCAGAATATACCTTTTCCCACCTAGACTAGCAGTTCTAGTGGGACCCATGAGATCCATGTGCAGTAATTCTAAATTTTTGGAAGTTTGAATACCTGAGGTCTTCTTATGGGCTGCTAGAGTCTGTTTCCCTAGTTGGCAAGAACCACGGATTCCTCTTTCAGTCTTCTCCATTTTGGGCAGACCTTTAACAATGTCTTTGCCTGTAATTGTCAACATATCGGAGAAATTCAGATGCCCTGACCTTTGGTGCCACAGCTCACTGTTATCTATGGTTGCCTTGTTACAGAAAATCTGAGGATCTGTAGTAAGACCAGGAAGACCATAGCAATTGTCAGCAGTTCTTTCTCCCCCCATAAGCCATTTGCCACTGCTGTCAAATATATTACATTCCTTCTTGGAGAATTGAACCACCAAATTATTGTCATAGAATTGGTTGATGCTAAGGAGATTTACCTTGAACCCCTCTACATATAAAGCTTCCTGAGATGTTTCGAGACCTGGAATGTCGATGATTCCTTTTCCAATGACTTTGGATTGGCTCCCATCTCCACAGGTGATCCGTCCACCTTTGCCCATCTGAACTTCTTTGAGTAAAGTCTTGTCACCTGTCATGTGTTTAGAATAGCCACTATCTAAATACCACAAACAAGTATCAAGAATTTTCAGTGCAGTATGAGAAACTAAACACAGATTATCTTCCTTTTTTACCCAGACTTATTTGGAAGCTTTCTTATGATTATTGACCAGGACAAATCTTTGCTCATTTGGGGTGAGGTAGACTAACTTCTCACTAATGAGCTTAACTTGATCACTTAACATTTTAACTTGTTCTTCAACGCCTGGTTCATCTTTTATAGGAACAAGAGTTTTGTTCCAAGGTTTTTGAGATCTAATCTGGAAACAATTTGGGTGAATATGACCAGTAATACCACAGTAGTGGCATGTAGGTATAGACTGATTTACCCCTTTAACCCCACAAATAGATTGAGTATGATTATGAGACATGATAGGCTTAATGAACATGGTTCTATGAACAGTCATATCATGAGAAATAGAAGCAACTTTATCCATACTCAAATTAGACATGATAGAAGTCAAAAAATAACACTCAAGGAATTAATTTTCTCAGAGTGTACCAAGCTCTGATACCAATTGAAAATGGAATTGACTTCTAAAATAATAACAAGTGTGTGCTATAGTGTGCAACAAAATATCACAATGCGGAATTAAAATAGATAGATATTTTGTTGACGAAGTGGAAAATCAATTAAGAGAAAAACCACTCCGGGGCAGCCAAACCCAGGATATCCACTATTCAGAAGACAAAGCTAGATACAAAGCAGTAACACTCACGTACCCCTGATGCAGTGGAATTACCTTGCTCTCTAACGTGTAACCCAACACGAATGCTTCCCAACCAGGTCTCCTACCTGAAGGGGTCTTCAATGGAATCCTTTACCTTAGGGCCAACCCCTAAGATAGACTTCAGTTGTAACACAGCAACAACACACTTGCAATGGCTTGAGAGAGAACAAATTAGCTCCAATAACTTCACAAATAACTCTCTAAGCTCTAGTGGATTTCAATACCGAATTCTTGCAGTTCTCAATGCCCATGGGCCTCTATTTATAGGCTGAGGGTTCAAATGGGCGATTGCTGTAATATGTACGGACGCCGTCTGGACGGTAAACCTGGGCCGTCCGGACAGACAACTGTACCACAGAATTTCTAAGATTTTCGCTGAAAATCTATCCTGTTTGAGAGCCGCGTCCGGACGGTGAGGTACTGTCGTCCAGATGGTCGTACATCCGCTGCAAGTAATTTCCATATAAAGCTTTCACGAGTCCGGACCAAGGGGAATGGCAGTCCGGACGGTTAATCTTCAACTCGCAATTTCCATATCAGATGAGCACTCGTCCGGACCAAGCTGGCTAAATGTCCGGACGGTTGTATTTGAATTGCGATTCTTGCCTTAAGGAGAAGCGCGTCTGGACGGGAATCCATGCCGTCCGGACGGTTGCATCAATCTTCCCTTATTTGAACTTTGGAAAGAAAATCTGAAGCTGATCGATCACTGGACGTCGTCCGGACGGGCTGCTGAGACATCCGGACGGATGCAAGCTGGAACAGAAGCTTCTCGATGCAGTGAAGGGTCCGGACGAAAATCCACGTCATCTGGACGAATGATGCTAGGTCTGTCTGGGCGTCTGGACAGTATGGGACGTCGTCCGGATGGATGGAACAGTGGATAGATGAGCGTCTGGACAGGATGACACATCATTCGAACGGCAAGCAGGGAACCGACTTTTCTGACTGCAGAATCTTCTGAAACACTTCTAAATAGCGGAATCCCTTGTAAAACAGCATCTTTACATACAAGTGATTTTGTCCAAACAAAATGAGGCCAATCACAAACTAACACTTTCCAAGACAAGAGAGAAGCATGGACGTCTTTCTCTAATACTTGGCAGCATTGATTGTTTCCAGAAGAAGGAAAAGCAACACCGATGTACAAGACTTAGGAGACACCGAACAACTCTTTACACGCACGTCTTATTAAGGAAAGGCATCATCGAAACACATTATTCTGGAGGGTTTAGCAACACCAAATAGAAGACACACGTGGAGGGCTTAGCAGATTTGCAGAATATTTTTTTTTTTCTTGAAAGGAGGAACGTGATAAGACACGATTTCTTAAGCTCAAGATTTCTCTCCAAATAAAAATGGATAGCAGAGAGACACTAACATCTCTTTCCAAACCTAAGTCCTTCCATGCATAACTGTAAGCACGAGATAAGATTCTTTCCAAGATAGGGACCGAGAGACTTGTTCTTTCCAAAGCTGTACCAACACCAAACAAGGAACATACATAAAGATATCCTTAATAAGGAAATAGCAGCATTGTACCCATGCACGTAAAGGGCAGCAATCGAACGTCTCTCTCTAAATTGCAAACATCGTAGCCCTAGGTTTTGCTATATATATCATGCTTTACTCTTGTAAGTGTAAGAGGTGGGAGACCAAAAACGAAATTCCAAATATTTTCTCCCTTTAAGTTTAGTTTTTCTTTAGGTTTAGGCTTTATTTTCCATAATCGTGTGTAGCTAAATTCTCAACTAAGGTTAAGGACGAAGCCTTACCATTGAAGAACAATAATATTTTCATGTAAGTTTATACTATCAAATTTTATGAGGTTTTTTTTATTTCTAATTGTTCTGTTAGTTTGTGATTGGCTACATTCTGTTGGACAAAATCACTTCTATGTAATGATGCATTTTAACAGGGATTCAGCTATTCAGAGTTCTTATAGAAGATTCTGCACAGTCTACAAGTCAATGAAATCAGATCCCTTACAACCATCTAGACGACGTGATATACCGTCCGGACGCCAAACTGTCCAAAGCATCATCCGTCCGGGCGACGAGAACTTTCCATCCGGACCTTCCTCTGTGTCAAGAAGTTTCAAACTATTCCAGCTTGCATCCGTCCGGACGCCACTCAGTGTTCGATCAGCTAGGGGATTTCTTTCCAAAACACAGATATGGGAAGATAGTTGCAACCTTTCGGACGATGTGGATCCCCGTCAGGACACACTCATCCATAAGCCAAGTCACACATTCAAAAATAGACGTCTGGACGACGGTCTTCATGGTCCAGACGCGCGAGCTTCATATATGGAAATTGCATGCAACAAATTCACCTTCCGGACGATAGATGTCATGGTCAGAACGTGCCAAGGCTTGATATGGAAAAATTGCGTGCAGCTAAAGTGAGACCGTCCAGATGACAGGGCAACACTGTCCGAACGCAGCTCAATTCAGGAAAGAATTTCTGTGAAATTTGGAATGCCGACCGCATAGTTGTCCGTCCTGACAGCGCCTAGGTATTTCAAGCCAGACACTCATTTGAACCAGTAGCCTATAAATAGAGGTCCCTAGGCTTGAGAATTGTAAGAATTTGGTATTGAATTCCATAGTGCTTAGAGAGGTATATTTTAGAGTTGGCTGAGTTGATCTCTCTCAAGCCATTGCGGCTGTGTGCTGTTGCTGAGCTGATTTGAAGTATATCTTAAGGGTTGGCCCTAAGGTAAAGGATTTCATTGAAGACCCCTTCAAGTAGGTGACTTGGTTGGGAGGCGTTCGTGTTGGGTTACATATCAGAGTTCAAGGTACGACCACTACATAGTCTTGTCTTCTGAATAATGGATATCCTGGGTTTGGCTGCCCCGGAGTGGTTTTTCTCTTAACTGAGTTTTCACTTCGTCAACAAAATATCTGTCTACTTTAATTCCGCAATTTGATATTTTGTTGCACACCTCTTGCACACACTTGTGAAAAATTAGAAGTCATTTATTTATTTATTTTTCAATTGGTATCAGAGCTTGGTACACTCTGCTTAGATTTAATTCTTGAGTGTTATCTTTCCTCATGACTTCTATTTGTTATATAATGTCTCAAAGTCTTAATACTATTCCTGCCTTTGATGGTACCAACTATGTCTATTGGAAAGCTCGTATGCGGTTCTTTTTAAAATCTATTGACTGTTGGAGTATTGTTGAAACTGGTTGGACTAAGCCAACAAATACGACTCTCGAACTAGTCCCTGAACAAAATGCATGACTTTCTAATGATAAAGCCCTCCATGCTCTATGACAAGCGCTCTCACCATCTAAATTCGCTAGAATCTCAAATAGTGAATCTGCTAAAGAAGCGTGGCAAATCTTAGAAACAACATATTAAGGACTTGTTAAATATGCCAAACTTCAAATGTTGATTTCTAGATTTGAAGAAATTAAGATGTTGGAAGATGAGACATTCGGAGAGTTTTACTCCAAAATGAGTGACCTAAGAAACTCAATGGTGAGTCTTGGGAAAACCGTCATCCGTAAGATATTGAGATCTTTGCCTGAGTGTTTCAGAATCAAGGTAACTACAATAAAAGAAAGCAAAGATCTTGAAGAAATGAAGATTGAAGAGTTGGTGGGATCTCTTCAAACTTATGAGATGTCTCTGCCCCTGGTCAAGAAGATAAAGACCATTGCCCTGAAAGCTTCCAAGAAAAAGGTGGAAGTCTCATCTAGAGACGACTCTGAGGATAAAGAAAAAGTTGTGCCTATGCTGGCCAAAAATTTCGGAAGATTAATGAGAAACGAGCTGTTCAAGAAGAAGTTTTCTGAAAAAAATGAAGAAGGTCACCAGAGAAGCTGAACCTGAGGAAGCTGAGAAGAAAGATCCCAGAGGCCCAAGATGTTTTGAATGCTCAGGGTTTGGGCATATACTGGCTGACTGTGGGAACCTCAACCAAGGAAAGGGGAAGGCATATAACGCGACTCTCAATGATGAGTCCGAAGAAAAAGAAGCTCCTGAGCAAGAAAAATTTCTAGCCTTTGTGGCTCCGCATGTAGAAGAGGAAGATTCTTACTCAAAGCACACTGATGATGGGGAAGAACTCAAGGAGGCTTATAAAACCCTCTATGTAGAGTTTGAAAAGTTGAGGGAGTGTCGCAAGCAACACATTCATGATTCGAAAAGTTTACAGACTGAGAAGAGTTCGTTACTACGCAAGATACAGGAGCTAGAGGAGAGAAGCTACTAGAGACATAGCTTCAATTAAAAAGAATCACTGATGAAAAGCTGACTCACATGCTACCAATCCAGAAGAGCCCAACTGACAAGACTGGTCTCGAGTATGTAGCTCCTCCTTCTGATATTCCCTCTACTTCCAAGATTGTCTTTGTTAAGCCTGCAGTCCTAGAACCTCCACCCACTGTTGAGGATAAAGGGAAGGACAAAATTAATGGAGATGTTCTGGGTACTCAGAAGCCCCCTACCATCAAAAATCTCCCATATGCCATCACTGCCGACTAAGTGGGCATGTCCGACCCCAGTGCTCCCTCCTCAAAGCTCAGAGAGCAAAGGTCAAGAAAGAAGTGCCCAGACAAGCAAATTATGGCACAAGACCTCTGGCCTAGCATCAGACTCCATGGCATCAGGATCCTTACCAGGCTCCATGGAATCAAGCTCCAAGGCATCAGGCTCCTTACCAAGCCCCATGGCATCAAGACCCAAGGCGCCAGGCTCCTCAGTATCAACGGCCTCAGCAGAGATTTGTTCCTGCCAATCATAGTGGCAAATCCAAGACCAACAAATCCAAGCACTTTAAAAAGTCGCAAAAGGTGGGAGATGATCAATACTTTAGGGAGCTACCTTCTATTTGGATGCAAAGCATGATGTAGTGGATGGATTAGCAGATGAAGTCTTGCCAACAACCCATAGGAAGGCAGGCTTGGGTCAGGAAAAAGGAAGACATTCACCCCATGAGGGGGAGTGGACTCACCTAGTTCATGAAGGTACTCATGCCTAGGATTTGGTTCTTAATCCTAAGGCATCAGGTTTGATTGCATTGCTTTTTCTTCTATTGCTATATCTTGTGTTGCTCTACAATTAGGAACCATTGTTATTTGCCCCCTATTTCTCTTAAGAGAATATTGCAGGTACTATCTAGGGAAGACAAAAAAAAAAAGCATGTCGGGCGACTATTTTTCGATACTGGCAACTGTGATCCTTCACAGGTTTCATCTTGCCTTGCATGCTTATTTTATGATGTTATTTCCATATAGCATGTTTTTGTTTTTATTTAAAAAATAAATAAATAAAAATAAAATTTGGAGATAAAATGCAGGGAATTTTACTTTTCTTTTCTTGGCATGTCAGATATTGCTTGTATTTTTGCCTGATATCTCAATTCATTGTGCATTAATTGACTTTGCTTAGATAAGGTTGAGAATTTATGACTATATATCTGCCAAGTTTTTCTTGTGTATGTAAAAGCTGGATAGTTACTTTCCTCATGCGATGAAAATGTGCACTATCCAAGACTCCCCTAAGGTACATCTTTTCCTCTTTGACGTTTTGCTTCTGGAAATTCTAAATAAGAGAGATGTTTTTGATAAGATGGCCAAATTGACCAACATGCTAGTTGACCCTAGAGCCTAAAATTTTTAGCATTCTTTCTAGGTTGCAGCACTAACAAGAATCAAGCAGTAATGCTTCAGTTTTCTATGCTATATACTTATATTCATTGCTTCTGTGCTGAATTAGCTTTATGCCTTGTCCTTCATGGAGCAAGTAAAAATTTTATCTTGTCCTTAATGGTGCAAATAAAACAATTAGGTGCTGCATCTTAGGGGGAGTGTGTCAGATGATGGTAGCTAGGCCCTAGTAAATTATAAGGTTTGACTTTTGACTAATCTTTCTTTGATTTTCTCTCTTGTCTAGAAAATCTGGTTGCTCTTTGTCATATCAGCAAACTTTATACTTATTGAGACAGTCTTCACACACACACACATTGCATGAGTTGAGTAATCTATTTAAATTTTCTTTCTACAAGAAAATTGGTGCTGATTGGAATCTAAACTCTCTTTTATATATCTGCATAGTTTTGAGATGCTATTTGATTGCTTTATCAGTTGATTATACATTCGTGTTCTGATGTTGACATTAGGAAAAATATTTTCTGCAAATTTTCCTTCAGTTTCTTTTTTCTAGTGTGAAGCGTCCGGACGGGTGCGGCTCAAACGGCAAGACGGTAAGGTTACCCGTCCGGACGCGTGTGGCCTGTCACATGCTTATGTGGCAACGCGCGTCTGGACAAGTTAGTGATCCGTCCTGACGGGGACCCCACAGGTTTTAAAAACGCTAACCACCGCATCTCCAGCATACCCCACTCGTTTTTCTATTGAAATTTTGTCTTTTTGTGCGCTTTTATCGTGGGTTAGTGCAAAATCTCGGCTTATTTTGTCCTCTTGTGCTTATTTCTCTCCATTCCAAGTACTTTTTCAAATCCTCTTTATTCTCTTCAGTGTTTTGCTAACTGTTAGAATTTTGACTCTTTTGGGAATACGTTTTGAGAATATAAATTGCATATTTGTAATATCTGTTGTGTTGGGATTAAATGTTTCGGTATTAGTTTGGACTGTATTGTATTTTTGCTGGGTGTAATTTTTGGAAAAGTCCATTCTATTGCCGTTATAATGCCGAATTTTCTTTGGAACTAACAAGAATCTAATCTTTTTGAGATTATTTTTGGCATGTCTTGTTGGTTATTTTTGCAGAAACATGTCTGCTGGCAGACGCAGAGTCCGACAGAGGACAGAAGGAGATTTGGTATCCATTAGAGCTAAAATTATGGACAGACCAGTCATTGCCGAGAGAAATGTGGTTCATTCAGATATCATGGTGGCTCCTCTAGACAGTATCCACGAGACTATCCAGACCAACCATTGGGGTTATCTGCACAACTGTGCCTGTATTGTGCTCACCAGGCTTATCAGATTATTCTATGCAAATCTCGAGGTTATTCAGACTGATGATCATGGACCAGTTCTTCAGCCCTTTGTGGACGGACATATTATCACTGTTGATCCTCAGATCATTAGTCAGTTCATCGGGGTGCCAGTACTTCAGATTTCTGCCAGTCCCTACAATGAGGTAGTATTGCCTCCTTCTCTGGATGATCTCAGAGAATTCTTTCATGCTGTTTCTCAGGGAGAGGAGCGTGCCACTTCTATCAGGATCGGTGCCCTAAATGCTCCACATCGCATGCTTGCCAAGATTGTTCAAGACAACCTCTGGCCCGTTGTTAGGCTCAGTGATCTGATCTTGAAGAGGGCCCAGTTTGTCTATGCCATCTACCTTCGCTTGCCCTTCTACCTGTGCAAGCATATTTTGGGGGTTATCCTGGAAGCCCATGATGAGGGCAATACCGGTCTCCCTTTTGGCTGCCTACTCACATAGATTATTTTACAGTCAGGCATCAGTGTAGCTGGAGAGCTGAAGATGAAGATCCAGGATCCCATCAGCAAGCAGACTCTGATGAAGTCCAATGCCCAGCTGCGACGAGACGATCAGGATGATGATGTGCCACCACCCCCTCCTATTCCTGCAGTAGTACCTGATATGGCATCCTCTTCTCAGATTGCTCCGCCACCTCAGCAGGATGCTAGTTATGCTCAGATTTTGGAGGCATTGGCATCTATACAAGGGGGTATGAGTTCCATGTAGCTGACCATGTCATCTACGCAGCAGTCCATCTCTACCATGCAGCAGGAGGTTCACTCTATTAACCTCTGTGTAGTGCAGAACCAGCTAGATCTCCAAGAGTGTCTCAAGTACCATCATCCATCCAGTAGTGATGATGAGGATCGTGCGCCTATGGCAGAGGCTGCTTGATTTTATGTTGTGCTTGGTTTTTATTTTTGAGACAATTTATTTTTTGGGATAATTTGTTAAACATGTTTAACTCCTAGATATTATTACTCTGTTTATCCTTGTCCTTCTGAGACATTTAAGGGGTGTAATTATTGTGTGGTTTTTATCTTTACTCTGTTTTATCCTTTGTCCTTTTGTGACAAAAAGGGGGAGTAATTTTTTTATTTGGACCGGGTTTGTATTTTTAACCGGTCAAGTGATTTTTGTCCCAGACTGGCCAAAGGGGGAGTTCGTTAGTTTGTGATTGGCTACATTCTGTTGGACAAAATCACTTCTATGTAATGATGCATTTTAACAAGGATTCAGCTATTCAGAGTTCTTCTAGAAGATTCTGTACAGTCTACAAGTCAGTGAAATTGGATTCCTTGCAGCCTTCCAGACGACGTGATATACAGTCTGGATGCCAAACTGTCCAAAGCATCATCCGTCTAGACCTTCCTCTGTGTCGAGAAGTTTCGAATTGTTCCAGCTTGCATCCGTCCGGACATTTCAGCAGCACGTTCGGACGCCACTCAGTGTTCGATCAGCTATAGGATTTCTTTCCAAAACACAGATATGGGAAGACAGCTGCAACCGTTCGGACAATGTGGATCCCCGTCCGAACGCGCTCATCCATAAGGCAAGTCGCGCATTCAAAAAACAGACGTCCGGACGACGATCTTCATGGTCCGGACGCGCGAGCTTCATATATGGAAATTGCGTGCAATAGATTCACCGTCCGGAAGACAGATGTGATGGTCAGGACGCGCCAAACCTTGATATGGAAATTGGATGCAGCTAAAGTGTGACCGTCCAGACGACAGGGCAACACCGCCCAGACGCAGCTCAATTCAAGAAAGAATTTCTGTGAAATTTGGAAAGTCGATCGCACAGTTGTCCGTCCGGATGCCTTATGTCTACCGTCCGGACGGCGCCTAGGTATTTCAAGCCAGACGCTCATTTAAACTTGTAGCCTATAAATAGAGGTCCCTAGACTTGAGAATTGTAAGAATTTGGTATTGAATTTTGTAGTGCTTGGAGAGGTATATTTTAGAGTTGTTGTGCTGAGTTGATCTCTCTCAAGCTGTTTCCGCTGTGTGCTGTTGCTAAGTTGATTTGAAGTCTATCTTAGGGGTTGGTCCTAAGGTAAAGAATTCTATCGAAGACCCCTTCAAGTAGGTGACTTGGTTGGGAGGCGTTCGTGTTGGGTTACACGTCAGAGTTCAAGGTACGACCACTACATAAGGTTATGTGAGTGTTACTGCTTTGTAACTAGTCTTGTCTTCTGAATAGTGGATATCCTGGGTTTGGCTGTCCCCGGAGTGGATTTTCTCTTAACTGAGTTTCCACTTCGTCAATAAAATATATGTCTACTTTAATTCCGCATTTTAATATTTTATTGCACACCTTTTGCACACACTTGTGAAAAATTAGAAGTCATTTATTTATTTATTTTTCATGTTCTACTTCAATTCAATTATTGAGATGATTTTTGGATATCTATTGTGATTTACAAATGCATGTGATGATTTGAGATAGTTTCATTTAATTGATTGCTTGGGTTTTTATTTATCAAAACGTGGATATTCATTGTGTTTCGTTCTACGGATATATTTGATGATTTGGTTTAAACTTGATATCTTTTGTGATATGTGCAAAGAACAGATTCATTGAATGATTTAATTAAATTTTAAAGCATAGTAGAACATACATAAGATTTGTATGGTGAGAACTACGAATATGTATTGATGAAGATGAGAATATGTTGCTATGATTTGATGGGTGTAAATTCCAAAATCTTAGTACCTTATCTTTTTATTATTTTTACTTTATTTAGTTTATGTTTTCTTTTTATCAGAAATCAAATCTTTTTCGGAACTAGGTTATGATTTAATTAGTTAAGATATAAAATTGTTTGCAAAAACACAATTTCCTGTAGGTTAGGAAATAGTAGCACTTGCAACCATGAACTGCAAATGATTTGTGTACTTGCGAGTACATTTAAAATTTGACAACAATAGTGAAACCCTACTATCCTCAAAATATCCCAGTAAACCGTGTTTCTCCATATGCGCGTCCAGACGGCTTAGCCCTAGCATTCAGACGCTAGCATAAGAACTTCATCGTTCTTAGCTACCGCATTTGCGTCCTAACACTTGTGCGAACAAGTGCTTTCGGTGGGTCGCCACTGCTGGGCCGTCCGAATGGCTGTGCGAACACTAAGTCTCTGTCATTTGCATCTGTTGAACTGTTCAGACACTGGTGGGTGTCCGGACACTTCCTCTGGCCGTCTGGACGGTTGCCCACTATCAACTTTACTGGTACGCTCAAACTTCTCTCTATGCCCAAGAAAATATAAGCCACTTGTTCCAACACAACCTATTTGTCATCTAATCCAATTTTTCACACTCAAACCAAATATATAGAAATTGACCACCATTTTGTTGGAGATCACGTCGCAAATAAAAAAACTCTCCATGTTTGGTTCCTGTCCAGCAAAGACCAAATTGCAAAAATACTCGCAAAGCCTCTGCCCTCTCCGAAATTCTGCTCAGCGTGTCTTCACCGTTGAGATTCAGCGTGTCTACTGAAGCAAGTCACTCAAAATGAGGCACAGCAGCAGATAAATCAGCTCAAGGAAACGTGATCCTTCAGAGGCAGAAGTTGTATTGTATAGCAATTCTCTTTAGCAGTAGTTTTGTATTACTCAAAGTCTGTAATTGATATAGTTATCGTGTAAGGGATACAGTCACTTTGAGAGAACACCCCCGCGTTAACAGTGGGGTGAATTATCACAAAAACTATTTCCGCATTAGCTATTTTACCGGGCTCCCCCACCTCCAAAGTGAATGCATAGTTTTTGCAGGTATACAGAGCCACAATAAACCTTTCGGTTCTGCTAAGAGTCACAATAAAGCTATTTTCATGAATAATGCCACTCACGATTAAAATAATAATAATAATAATAATAATAAAGAATTAGAAAGAATTTTTCATATAATGGCACTCCCAACATAGAATGAAATTTCATTAAAATCTTTTCCTCACAACATAATTGCGTGTTGACCGTCTACTTCTCACGGGTGCACACCAGCTCTGTCTGTCAGCCATCCTTGCTCTGATCTTCCGGTACTCTCTCGATCTTAGAACTCCCTCCAGAATGTTGATATCCTCAACAATTTCGTGTCTGGAAAGGGATGCCAGACCAGGAAGGATGTCCTTCTGAAAATCTTTCAATCTCCTGCCCCTTCTTAACTTCAAAGAAAAATCCTTTGTCTCTCTGTCATTTACTTCTAATGGCTTCGATGATTCAGAATAGTTATCTGTACTGCATTCTTTTAGATTCAGAGAAATTAACTCAAAAGAATCAGAAGAATACTGTGTCTGCTCCCTCTTCTCGTTTTTCATCTCAGTTAGCATTGCTTTGGTAGAACAATTTTGATTACCAGATGAGATCTCCAAGGAGAAATGCACAAGTGATTCAGCTGCCCTATGGATCAGCACATCTGCTTCCGATGATTCTTCTTTCTTACTGCCGCATTCATGTTTTGATGCACTGCTGTCAGATGATCCTTGCTCCTGATCGCCTGGTAAGGTTTCGGCAACATCAGAAACTATATTGGTTCCAGAGAAATGATCAAAAGCAGAGAGATTTAAACTCCCCATTTCAATCCCAGATTGCGTAGTCTTTACACTGTTGGAGCCATTATGAACATTGGAGTGGCACTTGCATGAAGCAGGAGATATGTTGCCACATCCTTCTAGAACCGTAGTTTGACTTTGATCAGAACCAGAAAGTAAAATATCTACCACTTCGCTCTTCTCAAAGTTCATCTGTCTAGTACCTACACATGTATGATTTGGTTCATATAAAAAATTATTTGAAAGTTCTGACATGAACCCAACATTTGCATTCTTGGGGTCACTGCTAATGCAACCCAGGTCTTCACAAAGGCCTGGTGGGGGCCTGACAGCCTCAACACCTGAAAGGCCTATTTCACTTCCACCCATACCATCAAACTTGGAAGTTCTAGCCCAAATTTCTGTTCTATTGCTTTTGTTGTTGGGTTCTAAAGAAGAAATCACTGCATCATCTCGGTGAAGCATGTCAGAGGTTTCATTTGAGCAGTTATTATTTTCATTTCTCCAAGTCAAGAGGGATGCACCAGTGTCCTGAACCCTGCCAACTAGTTCAATGAAAACATGTGCTGAGCTGGCTGCTGAAGGATGTGCCACCATAAGATCATTTGCATAACAAGATGAGTCATCAAGTTGAACTTTGTTAAGGCCCACATGTGGCGGGGTCTCTTGCATCTTGGTGGACAGATTAGTACTTGGAATACCCACATCGCAGTTTTTAAATCCTGAAGGGAAAATACAAAAAGTCTGAATTTTAATTAGTAAACATATGCTTAAACTACACAAGGCTACCATGTTCAGGAGTACGAGTTTGTAACAGGTCCTTAGTTGGATAGTTAGTTAGAGTGTTAGTTGATTAGTTGATTTGTAGTGGTTATTGTAGTTAGCCGTTATCAGTTGGATAGGGTTAGTTGATTAGTTGAGTCCTGAATTGTATAAATAGAGAAGGAAAGGCTGAGAGAAGTATTCTGTTTTGTATATTGTTCAATGTTCATTGTGAACTGTGGAGGCCCTTGACTCCTTGAATTGTCAAGAAACTTGGAGATTAACCATCTCGAATTGACCCTATCAATACAGTTGAATTTCTCTTCATTTGTTCATCTTCTTCCTCCTCATTTCTTCTACCATTTCCATTTCTATTTTCCTTATCAATCTTTTGCACCAGTAACAGGCATGTTACAAGTGGTATCAGAGCCGTCAATCCTACAATAATGGATCTTCATAAATTTGATGGTCAGAATCTTTCGGCTTGGATGTTTCAGCTTCACCAATGTTTCATCTGTTGTAATACTCCCAATGATCTTCACAGATACATGTTCGCCTCATATCATATGGAAGGTGCGGCTCAAACTTGGTTGGAAACAATGGAAAGAAGGGGGAGTCTTTACAATGATTAGGATAGTTTTGTGCAACTAATTCACATTCGATTTGGACAACATCACAATATCATTGGCGCACCTGAAGACAAACAAGAATCAGTGGAACAAAAAGGTGATGCAATGGAAAAGTTAGAAGAAGTTTATGATGAAGAAATTCAAGAAGCAACCATGGAGCCAATCCAGACTGCAGAACCGGATCAAAGTCCTTCTACCATTGAAAAGCAGAGCACAACATTACCTGAACCATTGGTAGCATCAACGAGCAGACGGCGATACACTTGGGCGATTTCAATCCGAACGGCGTCCTCCACGTAGAAGGTTTAGACCCAGCCACGGAGATCGAGTCCATAGAGATGAAGAAGGAACATCCGACTCCTGTGTATGATGAGGAGGTTTTAGCTCCGTTAGAAATCGAGTCCATGGAGTTGAAAAAGGTAGAGGTCACAGAGAAAATCAAGAAATCGACGGATGAAATCATGGAGTTTGACGAGCTCCTGCCAGTTCCTGAGCAAAAGTGGCAGCAAATTCCTAAGAAGGTAGAAGAGGAGTATGACCGGAAAAATCTAGAACACAAGAAAGCAGACTTGTTGAAAGAAGAAGAGATTGAAGATAACCACCAGCTATTCCACGAGCTTCCTCAACCAAGCTAATTGGGGTTGGTCATTCCTGAATATGTAGTGGTGCAAAAATTTCAAGATTGAGATGGGTTTTGTCAAGATGAAGAGAAGGTGTTTAATGAATTAGAAGACAAGGGAGCGAGACTCTAAAATAGTTGTGTTTGGCTTGTGGCACCGATGGCGTTGGAAGGACAGACGCCGTGATCTTCAAGAAGCCGACGTTCAGAAGGCAAATTCAAAGCTGCATTTCGGTGTAAATGATAGGTTTTTCAACAATCTCAAGGGAAAAACATGGCACAACTTTGATGCATCTGGGAAGATATTTTCAAAGTGGATTTACTGCATGTGTGATTCACCTCTTCCATGGAGTGCCAGATGTGCTCTTTACATTGAAAATGGAAGTGGAGAGTTGAATTCAGAGTCCACTTGTACAACTCTTGTCTTGACTTTTGGGAAGCGGAGATTTTTCTTGAAGGAGACAATCTCATGTGCCTTGCTAGCCTTGGTTAGAGAAATGTTAAGTAGACGTGAAGCAGTGGAGGACAGCTATCAACACATTAGAGACTTTCAGAGGAGTTGCTGGCTACTGCGTTTTATGTTGTACTTTTTTGAGCTTAGTAGTGTGTGTTTTGCATTGTAGGCCTTGAGTTTTGTTCTGGGTTACCTTTCTCCTTCAACCGGTACCTTGAGGGCAAGGTGCTTAAAAGGGGTGGGTAATGTAACAGGTCCTTAGTTGGATAGTTAGTTAGAGTGTTAGTTGATTAGTTGATTTGTAGTGGTTATTGTAGTTAGCTGTTATTTGTTGGATAGTGTTAGTTGATTAGTTGAGCCTTGAGCTGTATAATTAGAGAAGGGAAGGCTGAGAGAAGTATTCTGTTTTGTTTCTTCTTCATTGTGAACTGTGGAGGCCCTTGACTCCTTGAATTGTCAAGAAACTTGGAGATTAGCCATCTCGAATTGGCCCTATCAATACAGTTAAATTTCTCTTCATTTGTTCATCTTCTTCCTCCTCATTTCTTCTACCATTTCCATTTCCATTTCTATTTTCCTTATCAATCTTTTGCAGCAGTAACAGACGTGTTACAGAGTTCATGCCTATCACACTAAAACCAGTCTCGTGTATATAAATCAACAGTACCTTTATTGAAAGAGTTCTGCCCTTGACAGCATTTACGGTCATCTACAAGAGAGCAATTGTCTGCAATCCCATCCCGTAAATCTTTCTTCACACTACTTGAGATGATCGGATCAGGAAGGACAGACACTTCTGACTCATTCTCGCGTCCAGAATGAGTTTTCAGATCAGCATTGCTGAAAGAAGGTGCACGTTTTTCATCCTCATTTGATACCCTCTCAATTGACTCTTCTAAATCAATAACATTGTGGATGCAGGAATGAGCTTCTTTATGGAACCCACTTCTCTTAGCACTCCCCTTGCTCCAATAGTATTCTCCACTGCCCAGGGAGAGTTTCAACTCTGGATCTGAAACATTAGCACCACTAAGAAAAAGCGTACACAAAAAAAAAAAAATAAATAAATAAATAAAATTATATTCAGTATTTATTTGAAGTGAAATGAAAATATTCCTTGTCCTGGAAAGATCCTTACCAACATGTCTAATATACTGATCAGCAGGAAGTTGAAGATCTAGAGGCCTCTGCCTAAGGTGCCCTTCTAGTGACACATGGCTTGTAGATTCTGTTTGGCCCACCTGAAAGACAAGCTTATCACATTAACACTAAAAAATTGCAGATGTTGAAACAAAAAGGAGGATAGATATAACACATCCACAGCCAGCTACTATAGGTAAGAGGAAATAAACTATGACTGAATTTTAGGTACCTTAAAGGATAAGGGCAATTTTTAATCCAGAACTTCTTAAATAGGCATTCAAATGGTAAGTCCCAGTCTTGGAGAATCTATTTGAAAAAATAAAAAATAAAAAAATAAAAATTCTCTGCCTCATTACTATGGTCACTCCTCATAACATTCTGAAAGTTGGTGGCCTCCATTTACCATGAGGATTGAGGGAAAAATTGTTTCTTTTGCTAGTGCTTCAAAGCTCGTTTGATTTGCACAAGGTAACAGCGTTGATTGGGTTCTTGCTTTCCTCGAATTGTATGTATGAAACTCCCTCCATGCAAGATTCTCCATCAATGTCTTCTGCACCGTATATAACCGATGGAGTTCCTCAACCTGGAGATAAATCAGTAGCAAGAAAATTAGTAAATACTCCCTCCATTCCAAAATAAAGGGGGTGTTTCGAAAATTGAAACATTTATCCATTTAACTTTTCATTTTACTCTTACATTTGAACCCCCCTTTTCTCAGATTTGAACCCATCTTCCTTGGTCCACCTAAGGGCATTTTAAGAAAAAATTTGGTGTTTATTTTAACTAATTAAAATGCATGTCATTTGCAAACTCCCATCTATTTTGGGATGGAGGGAATAGATAATAAGGAAAAAGTCTAGGTTTTTTTTCATGTTTATTTTGAACTACTTGAATGGTACATCGCAACACAGATCAGTAGGAGCCATATTTTCGACGAGAAGGCCCAAATACCTTTGAAGTCCAGTTATTTTAAGCAGTTAATGAACAAGTAAGATAATTACAGTTGGTAAGAAATCGCCAGCAAATGAGGGTTTGACCCAACACAAGTCCAAATCATTTATATGGTATCAAAAATGGGGTCATAATTATGTCAAATGAGTGCACATGATCCCAACTTAAGTGATGCATAACTCAACCAGTATACTGATGGTGTCCACATACCTGCTTCCTAAATATAACCTCCTGGTTGAGCATAGTTTGCTTCAAAGCTTCTTCAAGTGACCGAGTGCATATTTGTACTGAATTCAGATCAAAATCTCCTTGCATCAACATGATGTCCTCGCCAAAATTGGAAAAGAATCACATCAGAGCGGATATTGCATCTTTAGTAGCAACTCGTACTTTATGCCACCATCCCTTAACAGCTCCTAAAAAGAATTAATGCTTGTTAACCCCACCAATATGAAAAAGCTATTGGTATTTTCCTTGAAAAGAAAAGGTGTTTACACAAATGCTTGCACTTCAACTATTAGGAAAGCATTATGAATGCACAACTGCCTTCCACACTAAGAGTATATAATTCACATTATTCGTACAAACCCCAAACCACAAGTAACATATTTTACAAACCATGAAAGTAAGTACGATCTAAGACAGAAACACCATAACAATCACATTTGACAAGGGTTGCTTTAGTTCTCCATTATTTCTTCTACCAATTTTTCTTCTTTCCTTTTTTTCTTCCAGAATTCAGTTCCCTTCAGTCAATGTAAACAAAATGCAATAGAAAGTACAATATTGTTTTACTCAAGCCGAACAAACCAAGATAACAATACTATAGTACTGAATGAAAGTGCAAAAAAGCTTAAATTTGGCTCAAACCCAAAATTGTTTCTCCTATTCTAACTCAAAAATCACCATCTAAATTCCTCAGTCTCCAAATTCTACTTCAAAATTGATACTAATGAAAACGGAACCCAGCACTTTTCTTCACAAATCCAAGATTTTGGGCATCTATAAAAGTAATTGCTTCACTTATTCATTTTCATTTTTTTTTCTGTCATAAGGGGAATCTTCACAAAGATTTTGTGAGAAAGAAATTACTAACAAACTCAACGAAAACGACATTGCCCACTTAGTTATTCAGAATGCAAGTAACTATTTTGTATTTACAGTTGAATTCCTTCGCGAAAAATAAAAAATAACCGTTACCAAGTCCAAAAATCTATATATATATAATAAAAAACCCATTAACCTGCTAATAAGCAACAATACATTTAGCTCAAGTAATTATCGTATTATAACCCTGTATAAATATTCCAAAAACATTTCTAATCATATTACGATGGAACTCCTATATAAAAAACTGTGCAACAGAGAGAGAGAAGTACCGCGAGGCAGGGAACCCAAGAAAAGAGCATTCAGCCATTAGAATATCTGCTTCTGCTTTGTCAAGAAGATTCTCATTTCATGGAACATATCAGTGTATTTCCCAAAGAACCAAAGGAAATGCTTCCAACCCGTACAACTCAGAGAGACATAGAGCGAGAGAGAAAAGAAATGGAATCAGATCACTGGGGACAGAGGACCCAAGGGAACGATAATTCTCTCTCTCACTCTCTTCAACAGTGGGTAAAATAGGCGTGGAAATATTCTTTCTCTTTCCTCAGCCAGTTATATATAAATATCTCTCCTTCTCTCTCTCACTACTTTACTTTATGCAGTTATAGATTTCTGGCTGCAAAGGGGGACCAGACGGTGACACGCTTGGTAGGGACAGTTTTCAACTGCAAAGCCAATATCGCCTATTAAGTATTTTAGAAAGAGAGATATATAGAATTTAGGGTTTAGGGTTTGAGAAGTCTGAGGTCCGTTTGAAAAAAGTCATACTAACTCTCATCTCATTTTCATTTTATTGTCTACTATGACATCAAGCAGAAGTAAGATTGTTTTTTAACATATGATAGTAGTAAAAATTAAAAATTAAATATTGAAAAGTGAATTCAGAAAGAGAAAGACTCTAATTGCCCCAAATGAACAAACAGAGAAATAACTCTGAAAAACTAAAATTTAATTGATACTTCAAAATTTGAATTGTTCCATTAAGTCTCTATCCCTTATTTAGGCTAAGATATCTCCTAATTTAACGAGGAAAATGAAAAACTAAACATATCGTAGTAGGAAAAGAAAAATATAATCCTAATGAAAAAGAAAAAATCCAATCCTTCTTGAAAAAGAAAACTACAAGACATTTGCATGAATAAATCCACACTAATGTCGGTCTTCTCCTGCATCAGTCTCACCGGGTTAAGAAGAATTTGCCCTCGAGTTCAAGTCGTCTCTGTTAGCATCAACAAAACATGGAATCAAGTGTTTCACGTTGAATACATTGGAGGTCTTTAAATGACTTGAAAGACATAGCTGATATGCATTATTATTTATCTTCTACAGAATCTCACAGGGCCCAATCTTCCTTTCCCGCAACTTGTTATACTCACCATAGGGGAAGCGATCACGTGTGAGTACAACCCAAACCAAATGAGCAACCTCAAAAGTTACCTTGCATTTGTGACTGTCAGAGTGTGCTTTGTATGTGCCATTGCTATCTTCTATCACTTGCTTAACCTGGTCATCAACTCCTTTGAGATAATATGTCATCTCATCAACCTTAATACTCAATGTACCAATACGGGGAATGGGTGCCAAGTCGAGTACTCCCAATAGTTTCTGCTCATACATGATTGTTGGGGATTATGCGCTAACCAAATTATCCACAGTGGAATACCGATTCTAGAAAAAAATTCTTCAAGATAAACAAGGCTAGATTAATTAAACTAACATGTTCAGGGTACTTACAATCGAAATCGGCATCTCCTAGGCTACTAAGGACAGTTGACTTTGGTTGATTTGCTCATTGCATATTAAATAGCAAAGAACCTATTCTTTGGGTTTTTAACTCAACCTCCAGATTTTCTCTTTGATAATTGAATATGACCGTGATTGTGGACTCACAACTTGAAGTAGTAAATTAGTAAATAAGACTCCACAATGGCCCTCTATTTATAGACTTGGATTTATACACATGGTAGGGTTAGGAGATAAGATAGAGGGATGTAGCATAGATATTGTTAGGGATAAAATTAACCCTAGAGACACGTGGATTCAGAAACATCTCGGAGTTATGCCTCGGACATTTATTTCGGCCAACAAAGAAAAGATTGCCTAAGTATAAATATATCTCGGAGGTATAACGACGTCTCGGTGCAAATACATCTCGGAGGCACAACGACGTCTCGGTCTTAACACTCCAGGTTACGGTATATAGAACATCCCGAGATCTCCTAGTCTGAATGGAGCGAACATATCTCGGGTATTTGGGTCTCGGAGTAACATCGCCTCGGAGGTGACATCAAGTCGGTATAATAACGTCTCGGCCTTTCACAACCCTGTTATGGTGCGGCGATATCCCGAGATCTCTAAGGCGGAGCGAACATATCTCGGATATCATCACCTCGGAGTTTGGTTGAAAGTTTGTCGCAGATGTCTCAGAATACGATAAGGATAGAATTCCATAAGATCAGGGAAAAAACCGCAATTCCATGATTAATGGGATAAGGTAGTTATTTTATCTGAAATCAAATTTAAAGAGATACAAGCGCAATCAAACTGCGGATTCTACAATCTCATTCAAATTCTCTAAAGATAAGATTCAACTAAGCTAGGATTCAAACTCCTAATCCAACTAGGCGTCAAGAATTCTAGTCTGGTGAGACCACGAGCCCAGCCTATAGATAAAGACCACTGCACCAGGTATGAAATCACTCATTCTCTGAGTTCTTGAGATTGAGATATTCGTCAGAAAATTGATTTGAACTGACTTAGGCATCGGAGTGGGCGTAGTCGGCACCCCCGACGAGTTGTTTGTTATTTTTGCAGGATTGGAGTAGTCGATCAGAATCTAGTAGCGAATCGCCGGGCGACACGTCACCATACCAGAAACTGTACCAACAGTTTGGCGCCGTCTGTGGGAACGTTAATCGTTCTTACGAAAAATAAATCCGCGATGGTGACTACAAGACGTTCCAAGTCGATCCAAAACGAAGCACCGCCTACCAGCCGAGACGATGCTCGTGGAGAGGCAGAATCTGCTGGACCAGAGGCCCGGATAACCCAACTAAGTCAGCAGTTGGCCCAGGCGCAGAAGAATGTGGAGGACTTGCTGGCTCAGAATGCTGTGCTCCTGGCCGCTCGAACCCCGCCACTGTTCAATCATGATGCAGCCGATGGGACAAACCATGAGGGAAATCCCGAAGGGTCAGGAGAGAAAGGAGGGCCGCGGAACGAAGATCACGAAGAGCCCATCAACCCGGTTCCACCGACGGAAGCAGAAAGGAGGTTGCAGAAGATGGTTCAGGACCTGGGCGCCAAATATGACGTGCTGTCAAAAACGATCGATCAGAAGCGTGGTGGGAAGGAATCCCTTGTTGACAACCTCTTCCAGCACAAGGAGTCAATATTCATCGAAGAAGTGTCCAACTGCGATTTACCTAAAAGATTCAAGGTACCTGATGTCCCTGTCTTTTCAGGCAGTGAAGATCCAGTGGAGCACTTGGACATTTTCCGGTCCCATGTCTCCCTGCACAAGACACCAGATGCTGTGGCATGCCGAGCCTTTCCCCTCACCTTGTCAGGAAAGGCCCGAGACTGGCTCAGGAATCTCCCACCGAGGTCTATTGATTGTTTTGACACTCTTGGAAGGAAATTCTTGGCCCAGTTTGTGTCAGGGAGAGCTAGAAGAAAACCCCGAGGGTACCTACTCTCGGTACGGCAGGGACCAAATGAGTCTCTGAAAGACTATCTGTGGAGGTTCAACCAGGAGAAGCTGGACACAGAGAGTGCACCAGACGACTTCATCTACGGTGCAATTTTTCAAGGCTTGAAAAAAGATGGACCTCTGATGGCAGAATTGGCGTTGAAACCGCCGAAAGATCTTCATACCTTTATGGTGAAGATGGACAGGTACATCAACCAGGAAGAAACACTCCGAGCCCTCCTCAATAATTCCCAGCAACAACAACAGCCATCCACCGAGAAGCCCAAGAAAAAGAAGAATCCTGAGCCCATACAGGATGCTGGTCCCGCAAAGTATAAGAAGGCAAAGAAGAATTTCGGAGATTACAAGTGGACACCATTGAACACCTCCATCACCGAGGTGCTCATGGAACTCAAGAAAGATCCGAATTACCAGAGACCGAGACCCATTCCAGGAAATCCTCCTCCGCACTTGGCTCACAAGTACTGTGCCTTCCATAATTCACGCAGTCATCTGACTGAGCAGTGTGTATCGTTGAGACAGTTGATCGAGAAATTCATCGAGAATGGGAAGCTAGTCCGATTCCTCGTCAATGAGAGGTATCAACAGGAGCGAGACCATTATCCGAGGCCCAGGAGGGAAGAGGATCGGGATGATAGGAGAAACTATCAACCGAGACAAGAAGAAAGAAGAGGAAGAAGCCGAGAGCCGGCACCTCAACCTCGGAGGGATGAAAGAAGGGAGAGAAGTAGAAGGCGACCTCGGGGGGCGCAGCAGGGCAATCTCCCTATCATTCACACTATCTCGGGGGGATTCGGAGGAGGAGGTGAGTCCAACTCGGCTCGGAAGGCGTATGCCAGGCAGCTGGATGATTTTGAAGTATATTCGGTCCAGAAGCCCCCAAAGTCTCAGAAATATAACCCTCTGGTCATAGGGTTTTCTGATGATGATTATGCTGGAGTCTCGCTCCCGCACACAGACGCCCTTGTGGTCACCTTGACCATAGCAAATTATCAGACCCGGCGGATCCTCGTTGACACTGGGAGCTCGGCTGATATTCTGTTTAAATCAGCTTTTGATCACATGGGTGTTCCGCAAGAAAAGCTGGTTCCAGTCTCCTGCCAGTTACAAGGTTTTGCTGGAGAGAAGGTGTTGCCTCTCGGTTCTATTGATTTACCCGTGACAGCCGGGACTTATCCGAGGCAGAAAGTCATTATAGTGAAGTTCCTGATAGTTGACAAGGTCTTGGCCTACAATGCTATTATAGGACGGACGGCTCTCAACGACTTCAAAGCTGTGACTTCAACGCCACATCTCAGCATGAAGTTTCCAACAGAAGAGGGAGTTGGAGAAGTGAAGGGAGACCAGAAGGAGGCTAGGAGGTGCTACAATCTGTCCTTGAAAGATGCCCCGAGGCAACACAGTCGGGGGGAAAAAACTAAGGAGGATGGAAAATAGCAATCACCGTTGGGGGAGCCTGTGGAAGCCTTGGAGGAGTTCGAGATAGGCGACTCGGGAAAGAAAATTCATATAGGCTCACAACTCCCTCAACCCATGAAGAAGGACCTGGTGGCGTTCTTGAGGCGCAACAAAGACGTATTTGCCTGGAGCCATGAAGATATGCCAGGGATTGATCCCTCGGTTATTGTCCATAAGCTGAATGTGGACCCAAGTTACCGCCCTGTGAAGCAGAGAAGGAGGACCTTTGCAGCTGAATGAAACACGGCTGTTGCGGAAGAAGTAGATAAGTTGCTAAAAGCAGGATTCATTCGAGAGGTAGATTATCCCGAGTGGCTGGCTAATGTGGTGCTGGTAAAGAAGTCTAACGGCAAGTGGAGGATGTGCGTAGATTTCACCGATCTAAATAAAGCATGTCCGAAGGATAGCTTTCCTTTGCCTCGGATAGATTTGTTGGTTGACTCGACGGCCGGACACGAGCTCTTAAGCTTCATGGATGCCTTCTCGGGATACAATCAGATCCATATGGAAAAAGCAGACCAGGAGAAAACTGCTTTCATTACAGACCGAGGACTTTACTGCTACAAGATGATGCCGTTCGGATTGAAGAATGCTGGAGCCACGTACCAGCGACTTGTGAACCGAATGTTTCAAAGCCAAATTGGCCGAAACGTTGAAGTATATGTAGATGACCTGTTGGTTAAAAGTAATCGGGCAAACAAACACATAGAAGACCTCCGAGAGACTTTTCGAACTCTGAGGAAATACAACATGAAGCTCAATCCCTCGAAGTGTGCCTTCGGAGTTTCTTCAGGCAAGTTTCTGGGGTTTATGGTGTCACAGAGGGGCATTGAAGCTAATCCAGAGAAGGTCAGAGCTGTCCTCGAGATGGAGGCCACGAGAACAACAAAACAACTCCAACAATTGACAGGAAGGATTGCGGCTTTGAACCGTTTCATATCACGGTCGACAGATAAGTGCCTTCCCTTCTTTAAAATTTTACGAAAAGCATTTATATGGAGTGAGGAGTGTGAGGAAGCTTTCAGGAAGTTGAAGGAATATCTAGCCAACCCACCACTGTTGAGCCGCCCAACCAAAGGGGAGATTCTTTATCTCTATCTGGCAGTCTCTCCCTCAGCAGTAAGCTCGGTGCTAGTCCGAGAAGATTCAGGGGTTCAGAAACCAGTTTACTTCACAAGTAAAGCACTGCATGGCGCGGAAGGGAGGTATCCTCGGATCGAGAAGTTGGCGTTCGCTTTGATCATTTCAGCCAGAAGATTGAGGCCATACTTTCAGGCTCACGCTATCAGAGTTTTAACCGAGTATCCGATGAAGAAGGTGTTGCAAAAACCTGACCTCTCGGGAAGACTAGTCAACTGGGCGGTGGAACTCGGACAATTTGATATCGAGTTTCATCCTCGGACGGCTATCAAAGGACAGGTTCTAGCAGATTTCCTGGTAGAATTCTGCAACATTCTTGAAGCAGAAGAACTTCCTAAAGAGTCAACCTGGGTTGTGTTTGTAGATGGCTCTTCTACACAGAGCAGAAGCGGAGTAGGAGTCCTCCTCAGGAATCCCGAAGGGCAAGAGTTCGGTTTTGCTGTAAAACTGGACTTCGTTACGACGAACAATGAAGCTGAGTACGAAGTGGTGATAGCAGGTTTGGCATTATCCCGAGAGATGGGGGCAACTAATGTCGAAATCCGGAGTGACTCTCAGGTGGTCGTAGGCCAAGTCCAAGGGCAATTCGAAGCACAAGAAGATAGAATGGCTAGGTATTTGGGAGAGGTACGGCGATTCCAATCCTATTTCGAAAGGTTCGTCATCACAAAAATACCTCGGGAGGAAAACATCCGAGCCGATGAATTCTCAAAGATCGCGTCGGGAACAGAGGAAGAGATTGAAGCATCAAGAAGGCAAATTATTGTTCTGACCGAGCCTTCGATAGCCCCGAGGACCAAGGTTATGGAAGTAGACTCAGCACCAGAGGAGCCAGAATGGGCAAGGGACATTATCCAGTTCCTCAGACATGGGTTGCTGCCCGAAGATAAGGTTGTGGCTCGGAGGGTGAAGATACAAGCAGCACGGTTCTGCCTTCTCGGGGAGATACTGTACAAAAGAGGATATTCCGAACCCCTGCTCAAATGCCTCTCCAAGGCCGAGTCGAATTATGTTCTCAGGGAAATTCATGAAGGTGTGTGCGGAGACCACTCAGGAGGAAGGATGCTGGCACAAAAAACCATCCGAGCGGGCTACTATTGGCCTACGATCAAGAAAGATTCAGCCCTTCTTGTCAAAACCTGTGACAAGTGCCAGAGATTCGCAAGAATCATGAAAGCAAGTCCCGAGAAGCTCACCCCCCTCACTTCTCCGTGGCCATTTGCGAAATGGGGGGTGGATATAGTTGGTCCAATGCCGGTAGGAAAAGGTGGACGGAAGTTCTTGATTGTAGCTGTAGACTACTTTACTAAATGGGCGGAAGCAGAAGCATTAGCAGCTATAACTACAGCAAATGTCATAACTTTCCTCTGGAAGTCGGTGGTGTGCCGGTTTGGAATTCCTCATGCTTTCGTCACAGATAATGGGAAGCAGTTTGACTGTGAACCATTTCGGAAGTGGTGTTCAGAGCTCCGTATCCGAAACCATTATGCTTCGGTACAGTACCCAAAGGCGAATGGTCAGGTAGAGGCGACGAACAAGACCCTGGTAAAGATTCTGAAGAAAAAGCTTGATAAGAAGAAAGGAGCATGGGTTGAATATGTTCCAGAGGTGTTGTGGTCGTACCGAACCACCAGAAGAACTCCAACGGGCGAGACACCATTCTCACTTACGTATGGAACCGAGGCGGTAATACCTGTGGAAGTAGGATCTCCAAGCTTCCGTGTGGCTCACTACAATCCAGGACTCAACGACGAAAATGCTAAGGTACACCTGGATCTTTTGCAGGAGAAAAGAAACGACGCTCATGTCACATGGGCGGCGTATCAGAATCGAACGGCTCGGTACTTTAACAAACAGGTGGTACCCAGAAAGTTCCAGCTCGGAGATTGGGTACTCAGGAAGGTGAGCTTAATGACGAAAGATCCAACGGAAGGCAAAATGGGACCCGGATGGGAAGGTCCCTACAAGGTAATAGGATGCCATCAGAAGGGAGCTTATCGCTTGATGACCGAGACAAGGAAGATACTCCCGAGATCATGGAATGCCGAGCACCTGAAAAAATATTTTATGTAATTTATTGCTTTTTTCAGCTTTTTGCAAACAATTTCATATTCAAATAAAGAATGTCTACTTTCAGTATTTATTGACAATCGCAGAAATCCAAGAATCAATCTGATTTATACTTAGAAAAGCCTCTCGGTTAGCCCAACACCGAGAGCAGGAAAAGTCTCTCGGTTAATCCGAAACCAAGAGCAGGAAAAGCCTCTCGGTTAGCCCAACACCGAGAGCAGGAAAAGTCTCTCGGTTAGTCCGAAACCGAGAGCAGGAAAAGTCTCTCGGTTAGCCCAACACCGAGAGCAGGAAAAGTCTCTCGGTTAGTCCGAAACCGAGAGCAGGAAAAGTCTCTCGGTTAGCCCAACACTGAGAGCAGGAAAAGTCTCTCTGTTAGCCCAACACCGAGAGCAGGAAAAGTCTCTCGGTTAGTCCGAAACCGAGAGCAGGAAAAGCCTCTCGGTTAGTCCGAAACCGAGAGCAGGAAAAGCCTCTCGGTTAGTCCGAAACCGAGAGCAGGAAAAGTCTCTCGGTTAGCCCAACACCGAGAGCAGGAAAAGTCTCTCGGTTACTCTGAAACCGAGAGCAGGAAAAGCCTCTCGGTTAGTCCAAAACCGAGAGAAGGAAAAGCCTCTCGGTTAGTCCAAAACCGAGAGCAGGAAAAGTCTCTCGGTTAGTCCGAAACCGAGAGCAGGAAAAGCCTCTCGGTTAGTCCGAAACCGAGAGCAGGAAAAGTCTCTCGGTTAGTCCGAAACCGAGAGCAGGATAAGTTTCTCGATTAGTCCGAAACCGAGAGCAGGAAAAGCCTCTCGGTTAGTCCGAAACTGAGAGCAGGAAAAGTCTCTCGGTTAGTCCGAAACCGAGAGCAGGAAAAGCCTCTCGGTTAGTCCGAAACCGAGAGCAGGAAAAGCCTCTCGGTTAGTCCAACACCGAGAGCAGGAAAAGTCTCTCGGTTAGTCCAACACCGAGAGCAGGAAAAGCCTCTCGGTTAGTCCAACACCGAGAACAGAAAAAGATAGTCTATTCCTCAGATGATACGAAAAGACTACAGAAAAGAAAAATGCCTAAGTAAAAGGCTTCTTCGAATGCCACGATCAGAAAAGAAAGAATTAAAAGGTAAAAGTTTCATTCAAAAGATTTCATATTCGAAGTTTTGTACAGGTTGATAAAAAAAAAAAAAGTTCAGGACAAAGCACAGCTTCTAGTTGGCAGGATCGTCAAGAGGATCTTCTCGGGGATCTGGCGCGTCAACACCCCAATTCGGAACATCAGGCATGAAGTCCTTACCGAACTCGTCCATCTCCAAGATGGCTTCTTCAGGAAAACCCACAAGCATCGGTCCAACCGTCTTGGGGTCAAATTTATATTGGGGATTTGTCACCAAGGTTCGAAAATTTTCGAAACCCCAATGGCAACCCCGAGCCCAACTCTGATCCCGAAGGTGTGGTGCATAGCTCAACTGCTTCAAATAACGCTTGAGCTTTGCCCGATCTGTGTCATATCTAGCCCTGAGCCTAATTAAGAGACTCTCCGAGTGATCCTGCGCCTTAACAGCTTTATCTCTCTCGGCCGCAAGTCTTTCAACTTCATCTTTGAGTTTGTCCTTTTCGGCTTCAGCACTCAAAGCGTTTTTACACGCCTCGGAGCATTCGTTTTGCACGGCTGACAAACGAATAGACAATTGATCTGCACGATCCAGCTCGAAAGAAAGACTTGCAACAGAACGTGTATACCGATCATTGGCCTCCAGCACTTCGTTCTTCAAACGAGCATTGGCAGAACGCATCTCGGATATGATCGAGTCCCGAGAGGCGAGTTCCTCGTCCTTGGACTGAAGAAGGGACTTCAGTGCCGCGACTTTGTTCTCCAAGCCCGAGATGCGAGCTTGCACTTCGGGGGCAGGAGTAGGCGGGGGTGCAGGACGATTCTCGTACTTCTGCCAGAGGGCGGTCATCTTTACAAGAAGCTATAAAGAGAAAAGTAAGCAAAGTCAGATTCAAGATGCGAACAGAATGAAAAGGCCTAGCTCCAGAAACTTACTTGATAATGAGAGATAAGAATGCCTTGAGCAATCTTCTCGGGAGAAGACACCCCTGCATTTCCCAGATATCCCTCGGGGATTAGGTTCTTTATAGCCTCCATTGGATGACCCAGAAGGCCCTTGCCCAAAACTTCGAAACCAGCCGAGACCCTAGAAGAGGAGCTAGGACCCACAGGAGGTACGGCCCCTACACTTGGAGCCGCCTCAGACTCATCAGATCTTAATCTAGAAGGGCTGGCCTCAACACGAGACCCACTCCTAGTAGAAGTCTCGGGAAGCACACCTGCTTCAGGGATAATATTCTCGGAGTCGATCCGAGACTCTTCAGTAACTCCGAGAGGGACAGTTGCTTCGGGCTGACTTACACTTTGAACTTCAGATGCAGCGCCCGGCATATCTTGATCAACCGCTTCCCGAGAACTTCTAGGTTCTTCAACCTCAGGTGCCCCAGTATGAGTTTCAGGTTGTACAGGTGCAGGACATGGAGCTTGGGGGGTGGTATGCCCTGTTTCACGATTTTCCTCAGGAGGTGGTGGAATATCTGGACGCTCCGGAGAAGAAGTTCGGGGAGTACCGTCAGCTTCAAACTCCTCAACAAGAGGCTCAGCTCGGGGGGTGCCAGCCTCCTCTTCTATCTCTTCAAGAGATTCACCACATGAAGCAGTAGGCTCTTGACGCACTTCCTCAGCACCAGAAGGTCTTATAACCGCCTTACCCCACATCCACTCGGCCTCCAAAAGCTTTTGAGCGATCCGGTCCTGGGCTGTGAACTTCCGCTTCCTGGCCGGATGCTTCACCCTGCGCGTGACGGTTATGTCTCGGGCCTCATGTACATTCTCATCTCCTTCTCCAGACCTCTCTGGATCCGGGGCATCCGTTGTCGAAGTCCCGAAAGGAGGTTCAGCAAAAGAAGTTTCTGCACATTGTTCACCCTAGAACGAGGCCTCGGAACCAGACTCATCCCTTAGAACAAAGGACGGAGCAGGACTAACCTCGGGTGTAAGAGAAACCTCGAGAATGAAACCCCGAAAACTTGCAGATCCCTCTTCAACGTTTGCTCCAGACGACGGAGCCGAAGGGGGAGTTCTCCTTGCGCCCAAGGCAGCTAAAGGAATTTTCTGTTTCTTCTGTACAGGGACATCCTCGGGAACTTCTTCAGAACTTTTAAACGACCTCTTCTTAGTAGCAGGCCTCGGGGATGGAGGGGCGTCATTCCTCTTCTTGATAGCTCCTCTCTTGGTAATGAGCTGTTTGTCTTTCGGGATGTTGTATCCAAGAAACTGCCTTAAATTCTCCTCAGTAACAAGACTGTCAAAGTCGACTTCTTCAAACCTTTCAGCCTTGACCCTGGCAGCTGACCACCCACTTATCTCCTTGACATCCTCCAAGTCCGATACGCTGAGCGAAGGGGGGTCGCTTCGGTCAGGAAGTAGCAGTTGCCAGGTCCGAGGCATCCTACGGTCTTCAGGCAGAAGGGTACCCTCAGGGCATTCCCACTCCCCAGAAACTCTGAAGAATTGCATCTCCCAGAATTTGTTGTTTGTTAACCCACTCTTAAGCTTGATAAAGACAGGCGGGTGATGAACACAGAGTTCAACCATCCCCTCTGCAGTTTGCCTCGGTCTGTAGATATTGAAAAATTGCTGGATTTTCATCTCCTTCTTCAACACAAGCCTCCAAAGGATGTAAGAGGCAAACAGATACCGCCAGGCATTGGGCATAATTTGACTAGGTGCGATCATCAGAAAAAGGACGAAGTCCCGAGCAATCTCCGGAAACGGTAATCGGAGCCCAGCAAGAAACATTCTCTCGTACAGGGTAACGTCGCCACCGTCGATAACCCGAGTTCCAGGCGCCTGATAGAAAAACTTCACTGTTGGAGAAATTTCATAATTTGAACGAAGGACACCCTCATGCTTTGCAAAAATGATGGTGTCGACCCTGCTCTCCAGAGGAGAGAGATCCACAGAGCCGTCGGACCTCTTTGTCCGAGCCCGAGATGAAACAGGAGCAATTGAGACAGTTTTCTTAGGAGCCATGGAAGAAAGAAGAAGGGTAGAAACAGAAAATACAGAGAAAAGAAAGTTTAACAATGGGGATCGAGAGAGAGAACAGGTAAGCGACGAGGAATGAACAGTAAAAAGTATTCAAAACTTTAAGTATCCCCTCCCTTACGTGTCCGAAATACCAAAAGGCGTTGTCATTTCAAAATTTTTGAAGGTGAAAAGGCACGCCTTCCGTATTCCAGGATTAAATGCACTGCCTCGACAATGCCGTTTCATGATGACAAAAGGGCGGCGGTACAGAGCTGACGTCGTCATTGGAAAAAGAAGCGGTAAGATTTAAATGTTTGAACTGTTGAAAAGACGCGCCCTTCACAGTAGCAGGTACAGAGTGGCAGACGAAGAATAATTCCCTTATTTCCATTATCTCTGAAATCAGAGAATTAGGGGGGTAACTGTTAGGGATAAAATTAACCCTAGAGACACGTGGATTCAGAAACATCTCGGAGTTATGCCTCGGACATTTATTTCGGCCAACAAAGAAAAGATTGCCTAAGTATAAATATATCTCGGAGGTATAACGACGTCTCGGTGCAAATACATCTCGAAGGCACAACGACGTCTCGGTCTTAACACTCCAGGTTACGGTATATAGAACATCCCAAGATCTCCTAGTCTGAATGGAGCGAACATATCTCGGGTATTTGGGTCTCGGAGTAACATCACCTCGGAGGTGACATCAAGTCGGTATAATAACGTCTCGGCCTTTCACAACCCTGTTATGGTGCGGCGATATCCCGAGATCTCTAAGGCGGAGCGAACATATCTCGGATATCATCACCTCGGAGTTTGGTTGAAAGTTTGTCGCAGATGTCTCAGAATACGATAAGGATAGAATTCCATAAGATCAGGGAAAAAACCGCAATTCCATGATTAATGGGATAAGGTAGTTATTTTATCTGAAATCAAATTTAAAGAGATACAAGCGCAATCAAACTGCGGATTCTACAATCTCATTCAAATTCTCTAAAGATAAGATTCAACTAAGCTAGGATTCAAACTCCTAATCCAACTAGGCGTCAAGAATTCTAGTCTGGTGAGACCACGAGCCCAGCCTATAAATAAAGACCACTGCACCAGGTATGAAATCACGCATTCTCTGAGTTCTTGAGATTGAGATATTCGTCAGAAAATTGATTTGAACTGACTTAGGCATCGGAGTGGGCGTAGTCGGCACCCCCGACGAGTTGTTTGTTATTTTTGCAGGATTGGAGTAGTCGATCAGAATCTAGTAGCGAATCGCCGGGCGACACGTCACCATACCGGAAAGTGTACCAACAGATATGATAGGAGTCATGGGAGGAATTGAATTCCACCTCCTACTATCTAGGGTGCACGGCCATGTGGAGATAATTAACTCCCGATGTGTCTAGGGATAGGGTTAAAACCCTAACCCATTGCTACCAATTTTCCAGCATGGGCTTGGGTTTTATCCCTTAGGTCCAATTCTCCTTTATCTCTACTTAAGTCATTTGAAATAAATTCTAAGAGCCCATAGTTGTTTAAAGCCCAAAGGAAATTAATTCCTAAGCCCAATCATCTTCAAGTAATGAGCCACATAAGAATCAAATTCCTTTGGCTCATGTTTTATCAAAAAAATAAATACATAACCAGACACATATTGTCAATTTACATCAGCTCAATGAGGGATCTAAATGAAAAAATACAATTAGCTTTAAATAGGTCTGTCACAGTATCACACGGCTATATTTAGTCACAATTGACTCCACTAAACAAATGTGATAGAACTCTAATATATAATTTCAAATTAATGAATCAATTCCCGCAACGTATTAATTTATTACATATTACCCCTACATGGAATCATTCCCTACTGTAATGCTTTGCTTTTTACAAAAAGCGTAAGTGAAAATTTCAAATTTCTACGTGACATTACAACGTCATCAGAGTTATGAATTGGCAACATAATATATATATATAAAAGACATCGAAACAAATAACACATCAGAGCTAACTGAAATACCTCTAGGCATTTATTAAAAATCATTAGTTTCTTAATGCTAAATACATCGAAACATGTGTCATAGATGCCATGAAAACATACATAGAAAATCTACCATATACAAATACTTCTCTAAACATGTTATATTCAAAAGCATGTAAATACAAACAATTACAAAGAAATACAACTAGCTACAAAAACGTTAGCTTTAAAATCCTTAAGCTAGCATAATCCATTTCTTCATCTTCAAAACCTGTACCAACAAATATGTGATTATGGATACTTCCACAATCCCATACTGTATTTGTGTGAGTCAATAGCCTTCAATAATATAATGAAATACTAATCTATTTAAAAGTACACTATGCAACAATATGATGACAATTATATATGCTTATGTACAATCTCATTAACAATTCTATTTGTACAGTCTCATTCATTAGTGTAGATAGATCAATAGATGCCGTGGACTTTAACCACCTATTTTTACATTGAAAAATAAAATTGACTTTTAATTTACCAAGTGTGTGATAGTGTGCAAACAAAATATTTAAATTGCTGAATTTAAAAGAGCCAAATATTTTGTTGACGAAGTGGAAACTCTGTGAAGAGAAAAACCACTCCAGGTCAGCTAAACCCAGGATATCCACTATTCAGAAGACAAAGCTAGTACATAGAAATTAACACTCACATACCCCGATGCAGCGATCGTCCCTATGATTCTGACACGAAACCCATCATGAACGCTTCCCAACCAAGTCTCCTACTTGAAGGGGTTTTCAATGGAATCATTTACCTTAGGGCCAACCCCTAAGATAGACTACACACAAACAATTGAGCACACACTGGCAACAGCTAGAGAGCTAACGGATCTTCAATTTTTCCTAAACACTCTCTCTAAGTACTATGGAATCCTTACAAGTTACAAGCCTAGAGCCACCTATTTATAGGCTTACAGAAAACCTAATACTGTTCAAATTTGGACTCTGGCGAGTAACGTCTGGATGGTCACTTAGCTGCATCCGAATGGTCTTCTGCAACCCCCTTTCCAGAATAGCGCAATTCTTTCCAAAACAAGACAGCGTTCGAACTGCTTGACCGAGCATCCGGACTGTCAATGCTGTCACTCCTTTCCGCATCCATAAAGGAGACCCAAAATATTCTGGAACACTGGGTAGCATCCTGACGTGTTCCCATGTCGTCTGGAGATCTGGCAGAACCTTCCCAAATAGTGTTGTCTGAAATCCAACTCCGTGTCAAACTCGGAGTAGCTTGACCTAGCGTCCGAACGGTGTATCTCGGTTGTCCGGACAGCTGCAACGCTGAAGCTTCTAAACACTGTAAGGCATCAAGAAGCATTCAAAGGATCATTCGGACGGTTGCACAGGTGGTAGCGCGCCAAGCGGCTACGTGGATTTTAAATTTATAAGTTTACCACTCGCAATAGTACGTATCGATTGTACTATAGTAAGGGTGATCGAACCACAAAGATTATTGGTTGTTTTGCGTAACGGGATATCTAAAGAGAGTATTTAACTTAACTTAAAAAGAAAAACAAAAGCAAAGGTTGTAGAATTGAAGCTACAACAATAAAGTGAAGGAATGAAAGCGGAAAATGAAAACAAACTAAGAGAAACTTAGGGTGTTGATCTTATCCAATCCTCCACCAATGAAATGCTTAAAGTCTATATGGACCTTCCTAACATGCTTGATATGAGCGCGTAATGGGCGTCAACCATTACGACGACCTCAACACGAAAATACTTTCGTTAAGACGTAGTTATAAAGCACCTAGTTTTACATTAATCTACTCCACGTAAAGATTAAACTATAATTGAAAAACATTTACTCTACCAAAGGTGTGGAGTGACTAATGCTCCCTAGCTTACTACACTAAAACACATCCCAATAAGCATACAAGATATATGAAAACCCTAACTAGGCCACAATGATAAGGTATCTAGCTTCACACCGGTCTATTCCATGTAAAGATTAAACTACAATGGAAAGACATTCTACACTACCAAAGGTATGAAATGATTGGTGTTCCCTAGCATACCCTATAAGATGACTCTAATAGGTAGTCATACATCAAGTCATATAGAACCATTGCAAAAGACATCATTCTTATTTCTAAGAATGTTGGTTTTACTCAAGAAATCTAAGAAAACTCATAGACAAGTTTAACTCCGTTTTATGAATAAATAGATTGGAATCTTGATACCAAAACCTTTTAGCATGGGTTTTGATATCCTCTAGCCCTCAACAATCATCAAACACATCTAGAAAATCCTAAGAACATCAAGAACACTACATGGTTTTGGATAGGATTAGGATCAAACCCTAAGAACTAAATTAGCTAGACATGAATTGAATCTAATCTAAGCATGAATTTAAAGGAAAACAGTTAAGAAACAAGAAGGAAATGAATTAAAAACAACTATATTAAACTAAGGAAATTCGGAATACAAAAAGGGAGAAAAACCTAAGCTAGAACATAAAGAACAAAGAAGAAAAAGGAAGGAGACAAGCTCTCTGGAACTAAGCCCAGAAAACATGCATTAAAGGAAATGAAAACATGAGAAATCAAAGTGATACACCTGAGAAAATCCGAACAAACCCCAAAAGATGCATCCCTTAACCTAAAACCCTAATCTCATATATATAGAGATTTAATTTACAAGGGACTCATCAAGAATCAATCCTAGCCGCACAAACAGAGCTGGTCGCTGTCCATTTCTGTCCATTAAACCCAACTTTTGATTTGGATCGCACAAAGATTTTGGAAATATCTTGACCTTCTGGAAGATGCGAAGTTGATCGATCAAAAATTTTGTGCTCTGAGAATCGATCGATCGCATCTGGATCGATCGAAGTTGAGTCGACAGAAAGTCGATCGATCGAATTATTTGCTGTACAGATATCGATTGATCGAAATGCCTTGGATGATTTTTCATCTTTTCAGGATCAGCCTCGAACTCTGGAAATGACCAAATTGCCCTTGATGTATTTTCAGGTCTAATTCAAGTGTTTTGAATATGATTTCAATTAAGACCTGAAAATAAGACAAAACAATAAACTACAACAAAATGTTATATATACAACAAGAACTAGGTATAACAAATGCAAGTTAAGGGGTCTTGAATCGAATAATTCAAGACTTATCAACAGGAATCGGTTGTTTTGACTTGATAATTGTATGGAATCTTCACGGACATCTTCTAGAAACTTGTGACCAACACATGGCATGAAATGAGACACTGTCCATGTTGCTAATATAAAATACTAACAAACTCCCCCCTTCGGCCATTCTGGGATAAAAATTCACTTGACCGGTTTGGAAATACATTTCTGGTCCAAAAATAAAAAATACTCCCCTTTTTGCTTCAAAGGGACAAAGGGCAAACAGAGTATTTAGAAAAAAACCATAACCAAACATTTCCAAAGAAACAAACTGTTGGTGTGTAATTGGCTACATTCTATTGGACAAAATCACTTCTATGTAATGGTGCTTTTACACAGGGAAGCTGCTTTATCCAGAGTCTACACTTATGTTTTGTTCTTCATGAAGACTTTGTGAGGATTTCAAGGCAGTTAAATTCGGTTCCCTTGCAACCGTCCGGACAACGTGATATTCCGTCCGAACACTCAACTATCCAAGCATCATCCATCCGGACGACGAGAACTTTCCGTCCGGACCTTTCTCTGTGTCGAGAAACTTTGAACTGTGCCAGCTTGCATTACTCTGGAGGTCTCAGTAGCAAGTCCGGATGCCACTCAGTGTTCTATCAGCTATGGGATTTCTTTCCAAAACACAGATATGGGAAGATAGCTGCAACCATCGGGATGATGTGGATTTTGGTCCGGACGCGCTCATTCATAAGGCAAGTCCAGCATTCAAATTTTAGACGTCCGGACGACAGTCTTCATGGTCCGGACGCTCGAGCTTCATAAATGAAAATTGCGTGCATCAGATCAACCGTCCAGATGATAGATACTATGGTCTGGATGCGCCAAACCTTGATATGGAAATTGCATGCAGCTATTGTACGACAGTCCGGACGCTAGGGCAACACCCAGAGGCAGCTCAATTCAGGAAAGAATTTCAGCGAAATTTGGAAAGTCGATTGCACAGTTGACTGTCCGAACGCCTTATGTCTACCGTCTGGATGGCACCTAGGTATTTCAAGCCAGATGCTCATTTGAACTTATAGACTATAAATAGAGGCTCCTAGGCTTGAGAATTTTAAGAATTCGCTATTGAAATCCATAGTGCTTAGAGAGTTATATTTTAGAGTTATTGTGCTGAGTTAGTCTATCTCAAGCCGTTGCCAAGTGTTGTTGCTATGCTGAATTGAAGTTTATCTTAGGGGTTGGCAATAAGGTAAATGATTCCATTGAAGACCCCTTCTAGTAGGTGACTTGGTTGGGAGGCGTTCGTGTTGGGTTACACGTCAGAATTCAAGGTACGACCACTGCATAAGGTTGTGTTAGTGCTACTACTTTGTAACTAGTCTTGTCTTCTGAATAATAGATATCCTCGGAGTGGTTTTTCTCTTCAATGAGTTATCACTTCGTCAACAAAATATTTTTCTCTTTTAATTCTGCATTTTGATATTTTGTTGCACACTATTACACACACTTGTTAAAATTAGAAGTCTATTTAATTTTCAATTGGTATCAGAGCTTAGTACACTCTGTTAAGATTCAATTCTTGAGTATTGTGTTTCTTTTTGACTTCTTGTTTTATTTCAATGTCTCAAAATCTTAATACTGTTCCTGCCTTTGATGCTAAGAACTATGGCTATTGGAAAGCTTGTATGCGGTTTTTCTTAAAATCTATTGACTGTTGGAATATTGTTGAAACTGGTTGGACTAAGCCAGCGGATGCAACTCTCGAACTAGTCACTGAGAAAAATGCTCGACTTTCTAATGATAAAGCCCTCCGTTCTCTATGTCAAGCTCTTTCACCGTCTGAATTCACAAGAATCTCAAACAGTGAATCCACTGAAGAAGTGTGGCAAATCTTAGAAACAACATATGAAGGCACAAAACTTGTGAAATCTGCCAAACTTCAAATGTTGATTTCTAGATTTGAAGAAATTAAGATGTTGAAAGATGAGACATTCGGAGAGTTTTACTCCAAAATGAGCAACCTATGAAACTCAATGGTGAGTCTTGGGAAAACCGTCTCGGATGTAAAACTCATCCGTAAGATTCTAAGATCTTTTCCTGAGCGTTTCAGAATCAAGGTAACTACAATCGAAGAAAGCAAAGACTTGGAAGAAATGAAGATTGAAGAGTTGGTGGGATCTCTTCAAACTTATGAGCTCTCCCTGCCCCCTGTCAAAAAGTTGAAGACCATTGCCTTGAAAGCTTCCAAGAAGAAGGTCGAAGTCTCATCTAGAGACGACTCTGAGGATGAAGAAAAAGTTATGGGTATGCTGGCCAAAATTTTTGAAAGATTAATGAGAAATGAGCGGTTCAAAAAGAAGTTTTCTGAAAAAATGAAGAAGTCCCCCAGAGAATTTGAACCTAAGGAAGCTGAGAAGAAAGATCCCAAAGGCCCAAGGTGTTTTGAATGCTCAGGGTTTGGGCATATATGGGTTGATTGCGGGAACCTCAAGCAGGGAAAAGGGAAGGCATACAATGCGACTCTCAGTGATGAGTCCAAAAAAGAAGAAGCTCCTGAGGAAGAGAAATTCCTAGCCTTTGTGGCTCCGTATGTAAAAGAGGAAGGTGCTTACTACTCATAGCACAGTGATGAAGATGGAGAAGAACTCAAGGAGGCTTATAAAATCTTCTATGTAGAGTTCGAGAAACTGAGAGAGGCTCGCAAGCAGCGTACATTCACGATATGAATAGCTTACAGACAGAGAAAAGCTCACTGCTGCTCAAGATATAGGGGCTAGAGGAAAAGCTACTAGTGACACAGCTACAATTGGAGAGAGTCATCGATGAGAAGTTGACTCACATGCTATCAATTCAAAAGAGCCCAACAGACAAGACTAGTCTCGGGTATGTAGCTCATCCTTCTGATATTCCCTCTACTTCCAAGACTGTCTTTGTTAAGCCTACAGTCTCAGAGCCTCCACCCACAGTTGAGGATAAAGGGAAGGAAAAAATCAATGGAGATGTTCTGGCTACTTAGAAGTTACCAACCATCAGAAGATCTCTCATATGCCATCACTGCGGACTGAGTGGGCATGTCCGACCCCAGTGTTCCCTTCCCAAAGCTCAGAGAGCAAAGGTCAAGAAATAAGTGCCCAGACAATCAAATTACAGCACAAGACCACTGGCCCAGTATCAGACTCCATGGTATCAGGCTCCTTATCAGGCTCCATGGAATCAAGCTCCAAGGCATCAGGCTTCTCAATATCAAGCTCCTTGGCAACATGCCCCTCGAAGCTAGGCTCCTCAGCATCAGCGGCCTCAGCAGAGATCTGTTCCTGCCAAGCAAAATGGCAAATCAAAGACTAACAAATCCGAGCACTTCAAAAGGTCACAGAAGGTGGAGGATGATCAAAAATGCAAGGAGCTACCCATCTGGATGCAGAGCACGATACAATGGATGGATCATCAGATGAAGTCCTGTCAACAACCACCCACAAGAAGGCAGGCTTGGGTCAGAAAGAAGGAAGACATTCACCCCTTGAGGGGGAATGGACTCACCTAGTCGGTGAAGGTATTCTTGCCTAGGATTTGGTTTCTAATCCTAAGGCATCAGGTTTGATTGCATTACTTATTCTTCTAATGTTATATCTTATGTTACTTTGCAATTAGGAACCACTGCTATTTGCCCCCTATTTCTCTTGAAAGAATCTTATAGGTACTATCTGAGGAAGACAGAAAAAGCATGTCGGGCAACTATTTTTTTGTATTGGCAATTTTGATCCTTCACAGGTTTGAGCTTGCATTATATGCTTATGATGTTGTTTCCATATAACATTTTTTTTTAAAAAAAAAATGGGGGAGAAAATGCAACGGAATTTTATTTATTTTTTCTTGGCATGTCAGATATTGCATGTATTTTTATCTGATACCTCAATTCACTATGCATTAATTGACTATGCTTAGATATGATTGAGAGTTTATGTCTATCTGCCAAGTTTTTCCTGTGCATGTGAAAGCTGGATAGTTACCTTCCTCATGCGATGAAAATGTGCACTATCCAAGGCTCCCCTAAGGTACATCTATTCCTCTCTGACTTCTGGCTTTTGGAAATTCTAAATAAGAGAGATGTTTTTGATAAGATGGTGAAATTGACCAACATGCTAGTTGAATCTAGAACCGAAAAATTCTAGCATTCTCTCTAGGTTGCAGCACCAACAAGAACCAAACAGTTATTCTTCTAAATTCTGTGCGTATATTCACTACTTCTGTGCTGAATTCGCTTTATATCTTGTCCTTCATGGTGCAAGTAAAAATTTTACCTTGTCCTTCATAGTACAAGTAAAAACAATTAGGTGCTGCATCTTAAGGGGAGTGTATCAGATGAGAGTGGCTAGGCCCTAGTAAAATTATAAGGTTTGACTTTTGACTGATCTTTCATTGATTTCTCTCTTGTCTAGAAAATCTAGTTGCTTTTTGTCATATCAGTGAACTTTATACCTTATTGAGAAAGTCTTCACACATACACGAATTGCATGAGTTGAGTAATCTATTTAAATTTTATGTCTACAGGAAAATATTTGTACTGATTGAACTCTGAACTCTCTTTTATATCTTTGCATATTTTTGAGATGCTATTTGACTGCTTTATCAATTAATTATACATGCGTGTTTTGAAGCTGATATTAGGAAAAATATTTTTTTTTTGCAAATTTTCCTTCAGTTTCTGTTTTTTAGTGTGAAGCGTTCGGACGGTCTCTCCTTGTGTCCGGACGGATGTAGATTAGGTGTCCGGACGGTAAGGTTACACATCCGGACGTGCGCAGCCTGTCGCATACTTATGTGGCAACGCGCGTCCAGACGAGTTAGTGATCCGTCTGGACGGGGACCCCACAGGTTATATGTCATGGATCCAACCCTAGCTGCCGTATCCTCTCATTTTCTCTCAAGATTTTCTTGCATCTTCTGTCTTTTTGTGAGCTTTTCTCATGGGTTAGTGCATAATCTTGGCTTATTTTGTCTTCTTGTGCATTTTTCTCTCCATTCCAGGTACTTCTTCAATTCTATTTATTCTTTTCAATGTTTTGCTAACTGTTAGAATATTGAATCTTTTGCGAATATGTTTTGAGATTCTATGTTGCATGTTGGTGATATCTATTGTGTTGGAAATATATGTTTTGACATTATTTTGGATTGTATTATGATATTTGTTGGTTGTAATTTTTGGAAAAGTTCTTTTTACTGCCGTTATAATGCCAGATTTTCTTTTGGAACTTACAAGAATCTAACCTTTTTGAGATTATTTTTGGCAAATCTTATTGGTTATTTTTGCATAAATATGTCTGCTGGTTGTCCACAATACAGAGTCCGGCAAAGGATAAATGGAGATTTGGGAGCCTTGAGAGCCAAAAATTATGGACAGAACTGTCATTGCCGAGCGGAACGTTGTTCGTGCAGACATTATAGTGGCTCCTCTGGACAGTATCCACGATATTATCCAGACGTACTACTGGGGATATTCACAACTGTGCTTGTGTTGTGCTCACCAGGCTGGTCTGATTGTTTTATGCTAATCTCTAGGTTGTTCAGGATGATGACCGCGGGATAGTTCTTCAGTCCTCTGTGGAAGGACATGTTATCACTGTTGATCCTCAGATCATCAGGCAGTTCATTTGGGTTCCTGTGCTCCAGCTTCCTGCTAGCCCATATAATGATGTAGTCTTGCCTCCTTCTTTGGATGATCTCAGAGAATTTTTCCAGGCTGTCCCTCAGGGTGAGGAGCATGCCACTACCATCAGGATCGGTGCCTTGCCTGCTCCACACTGCATGCTTTCCAAGATAATCTTGCAGAATCTCTAGCCTGTTACTAAGTGCAGTGACCTCATTCTAAAGAAGGCACAATTTGTCTATGCCAATTTCCCTCTCCTTCTGCCTATGCAAGCATATTTTGGGAGTTATCCTGAAGGCCCATGATGAGGGCAATACCGGTCTCCCCTTTGGCTGCCTGCTCACTCAGATCATTTTGCAGTCAGGTATCGGTGTAATTGGAGTTCCCAAGATGAAGATCCAGGATCCCATTAGCAAGCAGATGCTGATGAAGTCTAATGCCCAGCTGAGGTGTGATGATCTGGATGATGTTCCACTTCCCCCTCCTAACCCTGTAATAGTAGTACCTGATATGGCATCCTCTTCTCAGACTGCTCCGCCACCTCCACAGCAGGATGTCAGTTATACTCAGATATTGGAGGCTTTGGCATCTCTACAGGGGGGTATGAGCTCCATGTAGCTGGCAATTTCATCATTGCAGCAGGGCTTTACTTCAATGCAGTAGGACGTTCACTCTATTAACCTCTGCGTGGAGCAGAGCCAGCTGGACATCCAGGAGTGTCTCAGGCATCATCATCCGTCCAACAGTGATGATGAGGACGATGCACCTATGGCTGAGGCATCTTGATCTTTTTGTGTGCTTGGTTTCTAGTGATTTTGAGACAATTTATCTTTCTTTTTGTGGATTATTTGTTAAAACATTATAACTCTTGGATATTATTACTCTATTTACCCTTGTCCTTCTGAGACATTTAGGGGGAGTAATTTTTATATGGTTTTTCTTCTTACTCTGTTTTACCCTTTGTCCTTTTGTAACAAAAAGGGGGAGTAATTTTGATTTGGACTAGGAATGTATTTCTAAACCGAACAAGTGATTTTTGTCCCAGAATGACCAAAGAGAGAGTTTGTTGGTGTGTAATTGGCTACATTCTGTTGAGAAAAATCACTTCTATGTAATGATGCTTTTATACAGGGAAGCTGCTTCATCCAAAGTCTACACTTTTGTTTTGTTCTTCAAGAAGGCTCTGTGCGGATTTCAAGGCAGTTAAATCCGGTTCCCTTGCAACCGTCTGGACGATGTGATATTTCGTTCGAACGCTCAACTGTCCAAGCATCATCCGTCCGGACAACTAGAACTTTCCGTCCGGACCTTTCTCTGTCTCGAGAAGTTTTGAACTATTCCAGCTTGTATCCATCCGGACGTCTCAGCAGCACGTCCGGACGCCACTCAGTGTTCGATCAACTATGGGATTTCTTTCCAAAACATAGATATGCGAAGACAGCTACAACCGTTTCGACGTGCTCATTCATAAGGCAAGTCAAGCATTCAAATTTCAGACGTCCAGACGATAGTCTTCATGGTCTGGATGCTCGAGTTTCATATATGGAAATTGTGTGCATTAGATCAACCGTCCAGAAGACAGATGCTATGGTCCGGATGCGCCAAACCTTGATATGGAAATTGCGTGCAGCTAAAGTGCGACTGTCAGGACGCTAGGGCAACACTGTCCAAACGCGGCTCAATTCAGGAAAGAATTTCAGTAAAATTTGGAAAGTCGATTGTACAGCTGACCGTCTAGACGGTGCCTAGGTATTTCAAGCAAGACGCTCATATGAACTTATAGCCTATAAATAGAGGCTCCTAGGCTTGAGAATTGTAAGAATTCGGTATTGAATTCCGTAGTGCTTAGAAAGTTATATTTTAGAGTTATTGTGCTGAGTTAGTCTCTCTCAAGCCATTGCCAAGTGCTGTTTCTGTGCGGAATTGAAGTCTAACTTTGGGGTTGGCCCTAAGGTAAAGGATTGCATTGAAGACTCCTTCAAGTAGGTGACTTGGTTGGGAGGCATTCATGTTGGGTTACACGTCAGAGTTCAAGGTACAACCACTGCATAAGGTTATGTGAGTGCTACTGCTTTGTAACTAGTCTTGTCTTCTGAATAGTGGATATCCTAGGTTTGGCTGCCACGGAGTGGTTTTTTCTCTTAATTGAGTTTTCACTTCATCAACAAAATATTTTTCTCTTTTAATTCTGCATTTTAGTATTTTGTTGCATACTATTGCACACACTTGTTAAAATTAGAAGTCTATTTAATTTTCACAAACAAAGGAAGATAACAAGGTTAGGGCAAGAATTGCACACACATATATCTAAACCTGAGAAAACAGTTAGATAGTTTGTCAAAAATACGTAACATATAAAGAAAAGTCAAGTAATCAATGAGCATAAATTTCCCTGTAGATGAAATTTTTCAATAGTCAACTTCATGTAATGCGTGTGTGTATGAAGACTTTCTCAATAAGGTATGATTTTCGCTGACATGATTTAAAGGAACTGAATTTTATAAATAAGAGAGAAATTCATAGTTAGATCAGTCAAAAGTCAAACCTTATCTTGCTAAGGCCTAGTCACCCTCATCTGATACTCTCCCTTTAAGAAGCCACTATAATTCTTTTTACTTGTAACATGATGGACAAGATTAATAGCTGAGTCAGCACAGAAGCAGTGAATTTATTCATATAACAATAAGCTTAGAAGTATAACTACTTGTATCCTTTTGGTGCTGCAACCTAGAGAGAAAACCTGAATTTCTGGGGTCTAGGTTCAACTAGCGAGTTGGTCAATTTAACCATCTTAGCAAAAAAAAATCTCTCTTAGAAGAATTTTCAAAAACAGAAAATCAGAGATAAAAAAAAAAAAAAATGTACCTTAGGGGAGCCTTGGATAGTGCACATTTTCATCGCATGAGGAAAGCAACTATCAAATATAAATGCAGCAGGAAAACTTAGCACAAATTAGACTTAGAATCTCAATAATATGTAGGCATATTCTATCAAAGCACAAATAACTGAGAAAGCAAATAAAGATCCATGTGATAGTTGAAAGACTAAGAAGAAAAACCTTGCACCTTACCCCTTTTTTTTTCTAAAAAAAAAAAAAACAAAATTAGCATGCATATAAGGAAAAGAAAAGACAATCAGTCCAAGCATGTAGGGTAAGGGCAAACCTGACCTCAGGGAGAGAGGTTTACTTATACCAAGGTAGAAAAGCAGTCGTCCGACGTGCTTTGTCTGTCATCCCTATGAAATACCTGCAGAAATTTCTCAAGACAACAAGAGAAACTATATAGGGATAGACAAAATGGTTCCATAACAAATATGCAAAGCATGCACAGGATATGACAATATAAAAGATGCAATGCAAGTGTACCTGACATGCACTAGGATTTAGGAACCACAATCCTAGGCATGTGTGAGCTCACCTACTAGGTGGGTCTACTCCCCTTGGAAAATGAGTGTGCCTATCCTGTCCTCCTTCCTTCGGCTGCAATTCCATATATCTGATCAAGTTCCGCATAAAGCTGCTAGCAATGGGCAATTCTTCATAGGATGGATCCTTTTTAGGTATCTGCAGCTTTTCCTCATGATATTGAGATTTGTTCTTCTTTGGCAACCAGGCCTATTTTACAGGAACAAACCTCTGCTGCTGTCGCTGATGCTTTGGAGCAGGATATCTTGCATGAAGTCTAGACTTTCTAGGTGGGTCCTTTTGAGGCTGAGGACCCCTAGGTCTGACATGACTATTAACTTCACATTTGTGACACATGAGAGTTTTGTGCACTGGTGGAGCATAACTTGATAGTTTCCTCTAAGCCTGATGTAGATAGAAATTTTAAATAAATTACTCAACTCATACAATGTGTGTGTGTGTGTGTTAAGACTTTCTCAACAAGGTATGAAGTTCACTGATATGACTTAAAGCAACTAAATTTTCTACACAAGCGAGAAAATTAATAATGATCAGTCAAAAGTCAAACCTTATATTTCTAGGGCCTAACAACCCTCATCTGATACACTCACCCTAAGATGCAACACCTAATTTTTACTTCCACCATGAAGGACAAGATATAAAGCTGTTTCAGCATAGAAGTAGAGAATTTATGCATATAACAATGAACACAGAATTATAACTGCTTGTTTCTTTTTGGTGTTGCAACCTAGAGAGAATGCTAGAATTTGTTGGCTCTAGGTTCAACTAGTATGTTGGTCAATTTGACCATCTTACAAAAAAAAAAAATCTCTCTCATAAAAATCTTCAAAAGCAAAAAGGCAGAGAAAAAAAAAATTTACCTTAAGGGAACCTTGGATAGTGCACATTTTCATCGCATGAGGAAAGTAATTATTTAGCATTTACATGCACAGGAAAAACTTGGCAGATATTTAGGTATAAACTCTCAATCATATAAAAGCATAGTTAATTAATGTACAATAAACTGAGATATCAGGCAAAAATACATTCAATATCTGATGCGCTAAGAAAAGAAAAAAAAATTCCCTGTATTTTCTCCCTCAAATTTTGTTTTGTTTTTTTTTTTTAATTTTTAATTTTTTTTTTTATGTTGAAAACAATAAAACAGAAAAACAACAAAGACATGCTTATGGAGAAGGAAATAACATCTAGTCCTAGCATGTAAGGTAAAATCAAGCCTGTCCTCAGGGAGAGAGGTTTAGAGATACCAAGACAGAAAAACAGCTGCCTTACATGCTTTTAACTGTTATCCTGAAAAATTATATCTTGAGAAGTTTCTCAAGATAACAAGCAAAAATAAGGGGATAGAATAAATGGTTCCTCAAACAGAATGCAAGGCATGAATAAGATATGACATGATAAACAATGCAATGCAAACATACCTGACATGCGCTAGGATTTAGGAACCAAAATCCTAGGCATGGTAAGACTTCACCTTTACTAGGTGAGTCCACTCTCCCTTAAGGGGCTTCTGCGGGTCATGTCCATGTTGGCTATTTTGCTAATGGGCTTCTGCAGCTTTCTCTTGTAGTGTCTTGATTTGCTGGCAGATCCCTCTGAACCTTCAACTTTTGAGCCTAGAAATGTGGACATTTAGGTCGGATGTAACCGGTGATGCCATAGCGAGGAAAGGTGGGCATGCCCTTTTTGTTGTAATGTTTTTTGACTTTCTCTGTAGAAATATGGTTAGCATTCTTACAAACAATATTGCCCTTACCCTTTATATGTCTCTTATGCGGAGGGACATATTTTAATGAGGAAGAATCTTCAACTTCACTTTTCCTCAGAGCATCCTGCATAATCCAAGGCCTGTGGGATTTCAACAAAAAACAATTTGGCCTAATATGACCAATCTTCCCACAATTATGGCACTTAGGAATAAACTTACATTGTATTCCTGATTCCTTGGATTTAGGCGTCACATGATTAGATAAACAAGAATTATCTAAATAAACTGTATCTTCTATCACAGGCTTAATATCAATAGAATCTAATTCAGAATCAGAAGCATGTGAAGTATAAGTGAAAATTATTGGACTTCTAAAAATAAAGTGTGTGCAATCAAGTGTCAACAAAAATCAAGCACAGCGGAAAATAAAAGACACATAGTTTTTGTTGAAGAAGTGGAAACTCAATCAAGAGAAAAACCACTCCGGGGCAGCCAAACCCAGGAATTCCACTATTCAGAAGACGAAGCTAGATACATGATAATAACACTCACATGTACTGATGCAGTGTTCGTACCTTGCTCTCTAACGTGTAACCCAACACGAGCGCCTCCCAACCAGGTCTCCTACTTGAAGGGGTCTTCAATGGAATCCTTTACCTTAGGGCCAACCCCTAAGATAGACTTCATAGCTGATCAAATCACACACTGGCAAAGCTAGAGAGCTAGCAGATCTTCAACATATCCCTAAACAACACACTCTCTAAGCTATAGAGAATTTACCACCGAATTCTATGTTGAAAACATGCCTAGAGCCTCTTATTTATAGGCTTAGGAAACCTATTTTGAGTCAAAAATGGAGTCTGAGGCACGAGCGTCCGGACGGGAGCCTTGGACCGTCCGGACGAGCCAAGTTTTACTTGTTCGAAAAGTATTCTGGAATTTTCTGCAGGGACGTCCGGACGGGAAAATCTTTCCATCCAGACGGATGCCGTCCGGACGCTATTAATGGCCGTTCAGACGTTCAAACTACATAACGTTTTCTTAGCTTTCCAATGAAACCGATTTCGTCCTAATCCAATATTTGAGTAAAACGTTATGACCAAAATACCCGAGGGTGTCTGGACGGCTTGACCGAGCGTCCAGACGGTCAACTGCAACCGCCTTTCCAAAGTAGCACTGAAAGCTTCCATACAAGGCCAGGTCCGGACAGTGATGCCTTATCATCCGGACGGTTGCACTTCGGCTGCACGTCATTACCATATAAAGGCTTTGAACGTCCGGACCCGAAAGGCTGACGTCCGGACGGTTGAACTGGTGCACGTAATTTCCATATATGAAGCTTGATCGTCCGGACCATGAAGGCTGACGTCTGGACGGTTGAACTTGGTATGCACGTTCTTGCCTTATAGAGAAAATCGTCTGGACGGGATCACACATCGTCCGAACGGTAGCAACCGTCTTCCCATAACTGCGTCTTGAGGCAGAAACCCTAATACTTGTCAAACACTGAATGGCATCTGGACAGTATAACCATGTTGTCCGGACGGATGCGCTGGAACACTGGGGTCTTCTCAAACTCTGAAGAGCGTCCGGACGATTTGCCATTACGTCCGGACGGATGAAACCTTGAACTGTTCGAAGCATCTAGACACTGATGGGCGTCCGGACGGAAAGATCTTGTCGTCCGGACGGATGTTGCTGACTGATGAGTGTCTGGACGGAATACCACGTTGTCCGGACGGCTGACAGGGAACCGAAATAAATCCTTGAAAACTTCACAGAATCTTCTTGAAGAACATAGCTAAAGAGTAGACTCTGGATAAAGCAGCATCCCTATGAAAGCAGCAACATTTCATAGAAGTTATTTTGTCCAACAGAATGCAGCCATCACAAAAACTAACAAACTCCCCCTTTGGCCATTCAGGGACAAAAATCACTTGACCGGTTAAAAATACAATCCCGGTCCAAATCAAAAATTACTCCCCCTTTTTGTCACAAAGGGACAAAGGGTAAAACAGAGTAATGAGAAAAACCACACAACAATTACTCCCCCTCAAAGTTTCAAAAGTACAAGGGTAAACAGAGTAATAATATCCATAGACAAAAAACTTTCTAAAATCCAAAACAATAGGAAAATAGAGAAAAGTTTGCAAGTGGCTCAAAAGGGAGGAACATAAATCCTCCAAGTACCAAATCCTATTGATCCACTAAAATCAAGTAACGGAGAGAAATCTGTAAAAGCTGGATTTGCACTACTCCGGCTTCTAGCATAGGAAGCCGGGAACCACGAACTGAAAATCCTTCAATCTCTTGATTTTGCAAAGCCTGAAACTGGTTATCCGCAGATTGACATCCTCTAAGCAACTGGTCTGCAAGATGACTGAGGAGAGTCACCACTGAACCTCAAACTGATGCAGATCTAAGGGAATGCTACGGAAGGCTCTGCATGAGCTAGGGGGAAAAGCTCATCTTAATCTTGAGACCTTTGGAATTTGAACATCCAACTTCAACAACAGTCAGTTTTCCAAAGGATCCATCTGTCAAACATTGTGCTGGGAGCCGCTGGATGTCATATTCCTGAATACAAACCAACCAGAAATACTTCCAAAAATACCATTAGATCCTATTAGTTCCAAAAATAATGTGGTATTTAAGACGACTGTCAAATGGATGCCAAAGAGAAATATAAGCAATGCAGCTACTCATAAGGCATAAATATATCAAGATCAGCCCAACACACAGACAGAGAAGGATTTTCATGCACACTATCTCAGGAAAATATCCCAACAAATATTACAATATTCTAAAAGCACAAAGACTTAAAAGAATAACGAAAGACACAATGAAGATCATGGGATGAAAAGAGATGTGCAAAAAATGCCAAAATCTTGGGAGAAATCGACGAGAAAAACACACAAGATGCCATGATAAATCAATAAAAATGCAAAGATGTGTGTATGGCAGAGAAAGAGACGCAAGTCTTAAACCTGTAGAGATCCTGTTTGGATGTGTCACTTAACCATCTGGATGGCAACTGCTAGGTCAGCATATGGTAAGACTGCGCTTGTCCGGATGAAGAATAGGTGCATCCGAATGCTTCACACTTGAAAATCTGAAACTTGGGAAAATATGCAGAAAAATATTTTTTCCAAAAGTTAGCTTAAGAACACGAATGTATAATCAACTGATAAAGCAGTCAAATAACATTGCAAAAATATGCAAAGATATAAATGAGAGTTAAGTATTCAATAAGCACAAATTTCCCTGCAGATAGAAATTTTAAATAGATTACTTAACTCATGCAATGCATGTGTGTGTGAAGACTTTCTCAATAAGGTATGAAATTCACTGATATGACAAAAAGCAACCAGATTTTCCAAACAAGAGAGAAAATCAATGAAAGATCAGCCAAAAGTCAAACCTTATCTTACTGGGGCCTAGCCACCCTCATCTGATACACTCCCCCTAAGATGCAACACCTAATTGTTTTACTTGTACCATGAAGGACAAAGTAAATGTTTTACTTGCACATAGAGGGCAAGGCATAAATCAAATTCAGCATATAAGCAGTGAATAATTAAAGCACAGAATTCATATGATTTACTGCTTGATTCTTATGATGCTGCAATCTAGAGAATGCCAGAATTTCTAGGCTCTAGGTTCAACTAGCATGTGGTCAATTTGACCATCTTAATCAAAGACCTTTTCTCTTATCTAGAATTTCTAGAAGCAAAAAGTCAGAGAAGGAAAAGAAGTACCTTAGGGGAGTCTTAGATAGTGCACATTTTCATCGCATGAGGAAAGTAACTATCTATCATTAAGATGCAACAGGAAAACTTAGCAGATATCATGCATAAACTCTCAATCATATATAAGCATATTTAATCAATGCACAATGAACAGAGATATCATGCAAAAACACATGCAATATCTGAAAAGCTATCAAAAGAAAGAAATAAAGTTCTACATCTTCTCCCCAAATTTTTTTTTTTTGTTGAAAAATGAGACAGAAAAAAACAACAAAGACATACTTATGGAAAAAAAAATGACATCAAATCCCAGCATGTAAGGTAAAACAAAACCTGTCCTCATGGAGAGAGGTTTAGAAATACCAAGACAGAAAAGCAGCCGCTCGACGTGCTTTAACTGTCATCCCCAAAAAAAATATCTACAGATGTTTCTCAAGAAAACCAGAGAAAATAAGGGGATAGAATAAAAAGGTTCCTCAAATAAAATGCAAGGCATGAATAAGATATGACATGATAAACAATGCAATGCAAACATACTTGACATGCACTAGGATTTAGGAACCAAAATCCTAGGCATGGGAAGACTTCACCTTTACTAGGTGAGTCCACTCCCCCTCAAGGGGTGAATGGTCTCATCCTTCTTGACCCATACCTGCTTGACTCATGGTGGTAGCTTGCAGGTCTTGCCCATGTTGTCCATTCTCCTTAGCATACCTTGCATCAGGCTCAAAAACCCTTCATAGTCATGGTAGCTAATGGGCTTCCACGGCTTTCTCTTGTAGCGCCTTGATTTGTTCTTCTTTGATTTGTCACTATGATAGGCAGGAACAAACTGCTGCTGATGCCGTGGAGCCTGAAACGCCGTAGGAGGTTGAGTGCCTGATGTAGCTCTAGTTGGCAGCTTCCTCTGAACCTTCAACTTCTGGAGTTGTGGGCATTTGGATCGGATGTGACCGGTGATGCCGCAGTGATGACAGGTAGGCAAGCTTCTTTTGTTTGAATGCTTCTTTGTATTCTTTGCAAAATTATGATTAGCATTCTTACAAATAACATTGCCTTTACCTTTTATATGTCTCCTATGCGGAGGGACATATTTTGCTGAGGAAGAATCTTCAACTTCACTTTTCCTCAGAGCATCCTGCTTAATCCAAGGCCTGTGGGATTTCAACAAAAAACAATTTGGCCTAATATGACCAATCTTCCCACAATTATGACAAGTAGGGACAAACTTACCATGAGCTTGTGTACCTGTATCTTTGGATTTTGGCATCACATGATTAGTTAAGCAAGAATTTTCTAAACAAGCTGTATCTACTATCACAGGCTTAATATCAATAGAATCTATTTCAGAATCAAAAGTATGTGAAGTAGAAGTACTCATATCATCAACAATTGAAGCAGGCTTGTTAGAAATATCTGAATGAATACAAAGCATGCTTTTCAAATTATCACTTGAGAATTTTTTCAAGAGATCCTCAGATTCTTTTAATTTATTCTCAAGTGTATCAATAATGTTAAATAGCATAGTATTCTCAGATCTCAAAGAGTCAATCAAAGCATGTGATTCAGATAACTGAACAATCAAAGACTCTTTTTCTTGCTTCACCTTTTTAAGCTCTTTTGGAGAAACAATTTTATCTATTTTAGCAAAAACTTGAGAGAGCTCAACATCATGATTTTCTTAAGATAACTGAGAAAAATCCATGATAAAAGGTGTAATAAAAAAATAGAAGTCACAAGAGATGAGGATCACACTCAGGAAATAAATCCTTTCAACGGAGTGTGGCTGCTCTGATACCAATTGAAAATTATTGGACTTCTAAAAATAAAGTGTGTGCAATCAAGTGTCAACAAAAATCAAGCACAGCAGAAAATAAAAGACATATAGCTTTTGTTAACGACGTGGAAACTCAATCAAGAGAAAAACCACTCTGGGCAGCCAAACCCAAGAATTCCACTATTCAGAAGACGAAGCTAGATACAAGATAGTAACACTCACATCTACCGATGCAGTGGTCGCACCTTGCTCTCTAACGTGTAACCCAACACGAGCGCCTCCCAACTAGGTCTCCTACCTGAAGGGGTCTTCAATGGAATCCTTTACCTTAGGGCCAACCCCTAAGATAGACTTCACAGCTGATCAAATCACACACTGGCAAAGCTAGAGAGCTAGCAGATCTTCAATATATCCCTAAACAACACCCTCTCTAAGCTGTAGAGAATTTACCACCGAATTCTATGTTGAAAGCATGCCTAGAGCCTCTTATTTATAAGCTTAGGAAACCTATTTTGAGTAAAAAATGGAGTCTGAGGCACGCGCGTCCGGACGGGAGCCTTGGGCCATCCGGACGGGCCAAGTTTTACTTGTCCGAAAAGTATTCTGGAATTTTCTGCAGGGCCGTCCAGACGGAAAAATCTTTCCAAAGCCGTCTGAACACTCAAATTACAGAACTTTTTCTTAGCTTTCAAATGAAGCCAATTTCGTCCCAATCCGTTATTTGAGTAAAAAGCTATGACCAAAATACCCGAGGGTGTCCGGACGGCTTGACCGAGCGTCCGGACGGTCAACTGCAACCGCCTTTCCAAAGTAGCATTGAAAGCTTCCATACAAGGCCGCGTTCGGACGGTGATGCCCTATCGTCCGGACGGTTGCACTTCGGCTACACGTCATTACCATATAAAGGCTTTGAGCATCCGAACCCGAAAGGCTGACGTCTGGACGGTTGAACTGGTGCACGCAATTTCTATATATGAAGCTTGATCGTCCGGACCATGAAGGTTGACGTCCGGACGGTTGAACTTGGTATGCATGTTCTTGCCTTATAGAGATCATCGTTCGGACGGGATCACACATCGTCTGGATGGTAGCAGCCGTCTTCCCATAATTGCGTCTTGAGGCAGAAACCCTAATACTTGTCAAACACTGAATGGCGTCTGGACGGTATAACCACGTCGTCCAGACGGATGCGCTGGAACACTAAGGTCATCTCAAACTCTGAAGAGCGTCCGGACGATTTCCCATTACGTCCGGACGGGTGAAACCTTGAACTGTTCGAAGCATCTACACTGATGGGCGTCCGGACGAAAATATCTCGTCGTCCGGACGGATGTTGCTGACTGATGAGCGTCCGGACGGAATACCACATCGTCCGGACGGCTGACAGGGAACCGAAATAAATCCTTGAAAACTTTATAGAATCTTCTCGAAGAACATAGCTGAAGAGTAGACTCTGGATAAAGCAGCATCCCTGTGGAAGCAGCAACATTACATAGAAGTGATTTTGTCCAACAGAATGCAGCCAACACAAAAACTAACAATAAGTACTTAAATCATCAATAGTTAAATCAGGCTTGTTAGAAACATCTGAGTGAATACAAAGCATGCTTTCAAATTATTACTCGAGAATTTTTCCAATTTGTTCTCAAGTGCATCAATAATATTAAGCAACATGGTATTCTCAGATCTCAAAGAGTCAATCAAAACATGTGATTCAGACAACTTAACAATGAAAGACTCTTTTTCTTGCTTCACCTTTTTTAGCTCTTTATTGGAGTTTTTAGAAGTTTTACTCAATTTATCAAAAACCTTAGAGAGCTCAATATTAGAATTCTCTTAAGATATCTGAGAAAAATTTATGATAAAAGGTGTTAAAAAAGAATAGAAGTCACAAGAGGATAAGGATCACAATGCAGAAATTAAAGAGACATATTTTGTTGACGAAGTGGAAACTCAATTAAGAGAAAAACTACTCCGGGGCAGCCAAACTCAGGATATCCACTATTCAGAAGACAAAGCTAGTACAGAGACAGTTACACTCACATACCCGATGCAATGATCGTATCTAGCACTCCGACGTGTAACCCAATATGAACGCCTCCCAACCAAGTCACCTACTTGAAAGGGTCTTGAATGAAATTCTTTACCTTAGAGCCAACCCCTAAGATAGATGTTAGGGATAAAATCAACTCCGAGGACACGTGGATTCTAACCTTGAGTCACCTCGGTGTTACATCTCGGACATTCATCATGACCCGGTATAAGGAGATTGTCTCGATATGATAACACCTCGGACCTACCAAACTCAGCAACGATGCGATAATATTCTGAGATCTCCTAGTCTGATCGGAGCGAACATGTCTCGGATATTTACACCTCGGAGGGTTGGTCAAAGGACACTACAATCGTCTTGGAGGCCCATATCCCGGAAGCATAGAGGCTAATCTTTATCCCATAATTAATGGGATAAGACCGCTAATGATATGGAACTAGGATTGAAGAAGCAGAGTGCTATCCAACCTAGACTCTATTGCCTTATTCAAATCTCCTAAAGATAAGGCTGAGACTCGAACAAACTGGGACTCAAACTCCTAGTCCAATTGGGTTTCAAGAGTTCCAGTAGGTCTGTAACTACAAGCCTATAAATAAGACCACGATGCCAAGTATTTAAGAGGCATCTTTTGAGCTTTGAGATTGCAAAAACTATCCAAAGAATTTTAACTGACTTAGGCATCGGAGTGGGTGTAGTCGGCACCCTCGACAAGTCGTTTATTATATTGCAGGTTATGAGGAGAACAAATATCAAGGAAGGCGACGAATCATAAGGTGACACATCACCATACCGGAAACTGTACCAACAGTTTGGTGCCTTCTATGGGAACGAAATAGTTCGCTTCTTATAAAAATCCATGATGGTGACTATGCGACGTTCTAATTCGATTCAAGATGAAATCCATGAAGAAGCGCGACGCCCTAAACTAGGCCGAGATGATGTCCATGGAGAAGCAGAGTCTACCGGTCCAGAGGCCAGAATAACCCAGCTGAGCCAACAATTGGCTCAGGCGTAGAAGAATGTGGAGGACTTGTTGGCTCAGAATGCCTTGCTGATAGCTGCTCAAACACCACCACCATTAAATCACGATGCAGTTGAAGGAACAAATCCTAATGGAATCCCAGAAGGGTCAAGGGAGAGAGTCGAGCTGCGGATCGAGGACCATGTGGAGCCTATTAACCCGATTCCACCTCCACCAACGGATGCTGAAAGATGGCTGCAGCAGATGGTCCTGGACTTGGACGCAAAGTATGATGCACTATCAAAAATTATGGATCAGAAGCGCGATGGGAAAGAGTCTCTTGTGGATAACCTCTTCCAGCACAAGGAGTCTATATTTACCGAACAAGTATCCAACTTCGACCTGCCCGGAAGGTTTAAGGTACCCGATATCTCTGTTTTTTCAAGTAGTGAAGACCTAGTGGAGCATTTGGATAATTTTCGATCTCACGTGTCCTTGCACAAGACACCCGACGCTGTGGCGTGCCAAGCTTTTCCCCTCACCTTGTCCGGGAAGGCATGAGACTGGCTCAGAAACCTTCCCCCAAGATCAATTGATAATTTCAACACCTTTGGAAGGAAGTTCCTGGCCCAGTTTGTGTCCGGGAGAGCCAGAAGGAAACCCCGAGGGTATCTACTTTCTGTACGACAGGGACCAAACAAATCTTTGAAGAACTATTTGTGGAGATTCAACCAAGAGAAGTTGGAGACAGAAAGTGCACCAGACGACTTCATTTATGGTGCAATTTTTCAAGGGCTGAAAAAAGATGGACCGCTTATGGCTGATCTGGCGTTGAAACCACCGAAGGATCTTCACACCTTTATGATAAAGGTAGATCGGTATATTAACCAGAAGGAAACACTCTGAGCCCTTCTAGGTGCTTCTAACCAACCAGAGGATCCCTCCTCTGAGAAGCCCAAGAAAAAGAAGAAGCCCGAGGCCGCGCTGGATGACAGTCCCGAGGAGTATAAAAAGGTCAAAAAGAATTTAGGAGATTACAAGTGGACTCCATTGAATGCCTCTCTCACCGAGGTGCTTATGGAACTTAAGAAGGATACTCACTACCAGAAGCCGAAGCCCATACTAGGGATTCCACCTCCACGCTTGGCTCACAAGTACTGTGTCTTTCATGATTCATATGGTCATCTGACCGAGCAGTGTGTATCTTTGAGGCAATTGATTGAGAAGCTCATCGAGAATGGGAAGTTAGTACGATTTCTCATTGATGAAAGAAATCAGCAGCGGCAACAACAGTAACAGGTCCAGTATTCGAGGCCTAGGAGAGAAGAAAAACGAGAAGAAAGAAGATATTATCGATCGAGGAGGGAAGAAGGAAGAGATAGGGCCAGAGAAACTGCACCTCAGCCTTGTGAGGAAGATAGAAGAGAGAGAAGCAGAAGTAGGGCCCGACATGCGCATCATGACAACCTTCCCATCATTTCACACCATATCGGGAGGATTTGGAGACGGAGGGGAATCCAGCTCGGCTCAGAAAGCTTATGCCAGGTAGCTGGATGATTTCGAAGTGTATTCGGTCCAAAGGCCCCCAAGTCCCGAAAATATGATACTATGATTGTAGGGTTTTCAGATGATGATTATGCTGGAGTTTCTCTTCCACACACAGATGCCCTTGTGGTCACACCAACAATAGCGAATCATCAGACTCGGCGGATCCTTGTTGATACAGGGAGCTTGGCTGATGTTCTGTTTAAATCAGCCTTTGACTACATGGGAGTTCCACAGGAGAAGGTGGTCCCGGTCTCATGCCACTTATTAGGTTTTGCTGGTGAAAAGGTGCTGCCTCTTGGATTAATTGAGCTCCCCGTCATAGCAGGGACCTATCCGAGGCAAAAGGTCATCATGGTAAGATTTCTGATAGTTGACAAAATCTCGGCCTACAACGCCAATATTGGAAGGACAACTCTTAATGATTCAAAAGCTGTAACCTCAACACCGGATCTCAGTATGAAGTTCTTGACAGAAGAGGGAATCAGAGTGGTAAAGGGAGAGCAAAAGGAAGCTAGACGTTGTTATAACTTGTCCTTAAAAAGCACCCCGAGGCAGTACAATCTGGGTGAGAAAGCTAAGGAGGACGGGAAATAGCAATCATCGTTGGGGGAGCCTGTGGAAGACTTGAAGGAGTTGGAAATGGGTGATCCTAGAAAGAAAATTCACGTAGGTTCACAACTCCCCCAACTTGTGAAGGAAGACCTGGTGGCGTTCTTGAGGCGCAATAGTGATGTATTTGCCTAGAGCCATGAAGATATGCCAGGGATTGATCCCTCGATCATTGTCCACAAGCTGAATGTGGACCCGAATCATCGACCAGTGAAATAGAGAAGAAGAACTTTCACCCCTGAACGAAATCAAGCTGTTGTAGAAGATGTAGAGAAGTTGTTGAAAGCCGGATTTATCCAGGAGGTGGATTACCCCGAGTGGTTGGCCAATGTGGTGCTAGTGAAGAAGTCTAATGGCAAGTGGAGGATGTGCATAGATTTCATTGATTTGAATAAGGCGTGCCCGAAGGATAGTTTTCCTTTGCCTCAGATTGATCTGTTGGTAGATTCGACGTCCGGACATGAGCTCCTAAGCTTTATGAATGCTTTCTCGGGATACAACCAAATCTATATGGAAGAGGCGGATCAAGAAAAAACTTCTGTTATCACAGACCGAGGACTCTACTGTTATAAAATGATGCCCTTCGGATTGAAGAACAACGGAGCCACATATTAGTGGCTGGTTAACATGATATTTCGGAGTCAGATTGGCAGAAATGTCGAGGTGTACGTAGACGACATGATGGTTAAAAGCGTCCGAGCAACCAAACATATAGAAGATCTCCGAGAAACCTTCCAGACTCTAAGGAAATACAAGATGAAGCTTAACCCTATGAAGTGTGCCTTCGGAGTTTCTTCAGGCAAATTTTTGGGGTTCATGGTTTCGCAAAGGGGTATTGAAGCAAATCTTGAGAAGGTCAAGGCTGTCCTTGATATGCAAGCACCGAGAACAACAAAACAACTCCAGCAGTTAACAGGAAGAATTGCGGCCTTGAACTGATTTATTTCACGATCAACAGATAAGTGCCTTCCCTTCTTTAAAATCTTGAGGAAAGCTTTTAAGTGGAGTGAAGAATGTGAGAGAGCTTTCGAAAAGCTGAAGGAATACTTAATGAATCCTCCCCTGTTGAGCGGTCCTAACGAGGGTGAGATACTCTATCTCTATTTGGCAGTAGCCCCCTCGACGGTAAGCTCGGCCCTAGTTAGAGAAGATGTGGGAATTCAAAAACCACTTTACTTTACAAGCAAGGTACTTCACGGAGCAGAGGAGAGATATCCTCGGATCGAAAAGTTGGCCTTCACTTTGGTTTTCTCAGCCAGGAGATTGAGGCCATATTTTTAGGTTCATGCTATTCTAGTCTTAACAGAGTATCCCATGAGGAAGGTTCTGCAAAAACCCGACCTCTCACGAAGGTTAGTCAACTGGGCAATGGAACCTGGACAGTTCGATATTGAGAAATAACACAGAGATTTTTGTTGACGAAGTGGAAACTCAATCAAGAGAAAAACCACTCCGGGGAAGCCAAACCTAGGAATTCTACTATTCAAAAGACAAAGCTAGATACAAGATAGTAACACTCACATTAACCCGATGCAACGGTCGTACCTTGCTCTCTGACGTGTAACCCAACACGAATGCTTCCCAACCAGGTCTCCTACCTGAAAGGGTCTTCAATGGAATCCTTTACCTTAGAGCCGACCTCAAAGATAGACTTCAGATGTAGCGCAGCACACTTGTAACGGCTTTAGAGGGATCTTGAACTTCTCTGAGCTCTTGTGGAATTCAATACCGAATTCTTGCAGTTCTCAATGCCCAGGGGCCTCTATTTATAGGCTGGGGTGCAGAATGGACGACTACTGTAATATGTACGGACGCCGTCCGGACGGTGAACCTCAGCCGTCCTGACTGACAATTGTGCGACAGGATTTTCCGAAAATTTCGCTGAAAATCTTTCTTGTTTAAGATCCGCGTCCGGACGGTCGCACGTCCGCTGCAAGTAATTTCCATATAAGGCTTAGCGCGTCCGAACCAATGGGGATGAACGTCTGGACAGCAATTCTTCAACACGCAATTTCCATATCTGCTATGTGTGCGTCCAGACCATGAGAGGCAGACGTCCGGACGAGTGAAGTCGAATCGGCAATTTCCATATTAGTTGCACGCGCGTCCGGACCATGGCTGACTGACGTCTGGACGGTGATATTTGAATTGCGATTCTTGCCTTATTTATGAGCGCGTCCGGACGGTGTATCAATCTTCCCATATTCTGAACTTGGAAAGAATCTGAAGCTGATCGATCACTGATGGACGTCCGGACGGGCTGCTGAGAGGTCCGGACGGATGCAAGCTGGAACAGAAGCTTCTCGATACAGTGGAGGGTCTGGACGGAAAGATACGTCGTCCGGACGGATGATACTGGTCTGTCTGGTGTCCGGTCGGGATGAACACGTCGTCCGGACAGATGGAACAGTGGACAGATGGATGTCCGGACGGGATGACACGTCGTCCGGACGGCTGACAGGGAATCTGAAATCTTCTATCTTTTTCACAGTGCAGAGTCTTCTGAAAATGCTCTGACAAGTGGAATCCCTGTTTACTGTATCTTTAGACATAAGTGATTTTGTCCAAACACAGAATGAGGCCAAAATACTAACAAACTCCCCCTTTGGCCATGCTGGGACAAAAATCACTTGACCAGTTTGGAAATACATTCCTGGTCCAAATCAAAAATTAATCAAAAATTACTCCCCCTTTTTGTCACAAAGGGATAAAGGGTAAAACAGAGTAATAAAATCCAACTGCAATAGAAATTACTCCCCCTAACGGTCTCAGAAGGACCCGTGTAAACAGAGTAATATAAGGTTTAAGTGTTTAACAAAATAACAGAAAATAACAAAAAGTCTCAAAATAACACAAAAAGAGACAATAAAACAGAGGGAAATAAAAATCAAACATCCTCTGGCATGGGTATAGTCTGAGCTGCATCATCCTCATCATCACTGCTGCCAGGATGATGGGCTCGAAGGCACTCCTTGAGGTCCAAATGGGTTTGCTCCACCCGCTTGTTGATAGACCGCACCTCTAGCTGCAAGGAGGAGATGGACTATTTCATGGTGGACATTCCTCCCTGAATGGTGGCTAAGGCCTCCATGATCTGAGAATAATTTGCCTCTGGCTCAGATGGCGGGACGGTATGAGAGGATGAAGCCACGTCTGGAAAAGCAACATGCATAGCAGTAGGCATGTCATCATCAGAATCATCTCGTCGCAGTTGCGCATTCGACTTCATCAATGTCTGTTTCCTGAGGGGCTGCTGGATCTTCGTTCTAGGCTCTCCATTAACATTGATACCCGACTGAAGGATGATCTGAGTGATTAGGCAGCCAAAGGAGAGACCGGTATTGCTCTCATCACGAGCCTCGAGCATGACTCCCAGAATATGCTTGCAAAGACAGAAAGGCGAGCGAAGATGAACCGCATAAACAAACTGGGCCCTTTTTAGTATCAAATCACTGCGCCTGGCAACTGGCTAGAGATTATGCTGAACAATTTTGGCCAACATACGATGAGCCGGAGCAAGTGCACCAATCCTGATGTTGGTATGACGCCCCTCACCCTGTGGAACGGAATGGAAGAACTCTTAGAGATCGTCCATAGAGGGAGGAAGCACCACCTCATTGTAAGGACTGGCAGGCAGATCAAGGACTAGTACCCCGATGAATTGACTGATGATTTGGGGATCTACAGTGATGATGTGTCCGTCAACAGTGGACTGCAGTACCATCCCACGCTCATCATCCTGAGCCACCTCAAGGTTGGCATAGAAGAGCCTGACTACCCTAGTGAGGACGATGCAGGCACACGTGTAGAGATACCCCCAATTGTAGGTCTAGATAGTCTCATAAATCCTATCCAATGGAGGCACCATGATGTCAGCACGGACCACGTTCCACTCAGTGAGGACATTGCGGTCCATGATTTTGGCTTGGAATGCACTCTCCTCTTCCTCTGTCCTCTGGCGAACCCTGCGCTGGGAGCTGATAGCAGACATGATTCTGCAAAAGAACCAACAAGAATTTTTGCCAAAAAATAATCCACAAAAAAAATATTCTTGTTAGGGTAACAAAAGTTTGGCAGAATAACAGCAGTAAAATGGACTTTTGTAAAAATAAAGACAAAGAATATCACAATTTTAAGTCCAAAGAATTTCAGCATGGCAGATATATGCATCCCAAAAACATTCCAAAAAAAATTCTAACAGTTGCAAAATAAACTAAAAGAAATAAGACAAGAAAAAAAATACCTGGAATGGAGTGAGAATGCAAACACAAAAAAATAAGGATGAGATCACTCCAACAAGCACCAAAATCAGTCACTCACAAAATGTCAAAAGAAGGGATTTTGTGGGGTATGGGAGAGAGATCGGCGATCTAGGCTATTTATAGCCTCTGTGGGGTCCCCGTCCGGATGGTGTTTTGATGATGTCCGGACGCCCACTGCCTCAGAAAGGAGCAAAATGGTTACGTGCGTTTTGACGAATTAAATTACTCGTCCGCCCGAAGGTGACAGCTTACGTCCGGACGTGGAACAGATTCTGTCTGGACTGCAAAACGTCGTCCGTTCAGACTCCAAAAAGGGCACCGTCTGAACTGCTGAACTCCACCCGTCCGGACGCCAAGAGATACCGTCCGGACGCTCCACACTGAAACACCAGAAAAGAACTGAGGAAAATTTGATAGAGATCAAATTTTCTCAAGTTAGTGTCAGAATTGATAACCCAATCAGAGAGCATCTCAAAACTAAATAGAGATATAAAAGAGAGTTGAGATTTCAATTAGCACAAATATTTTTCCTGGTCATAGAAAATTCAAATAGACAACTCAACTCACTCAATGCATGTGTGTGTGTGAAGACTCTTTTCCCACAAGGTATGACTTTCGATGACATGACTTAGAGCAGCTAGATTTTCTAGACAGGAGAGAAAATCAGTGACAAAATAGCCAAAAGTCAAACCTTATAACTTGCTAGGGCCTAGCCACTCTCATCTGATACACTCCCCCTGAGATGCAGCACCTAAGTGATTTACTTGTACCATGAAGGACAACGTAAATGTTTTACTTGCACGTAAAGGGCAAGGCATAAAGCAAATGTAGCACATAAGCAGTGAATATATACTTTAAAGCATAGATTTCATACGACTGCCAGAGTTTTTAGGCTCTAGGTTCAACTAGCATGACGTCAATTTGGTCATCTTATCAAGAACTTCTTTTCTTATCCAAAATTTCTAAAAGCAAAAAAGTCAGAGAAGGAAAGATGTACCTTTAGGGGAGCCCGGGATAGTGCACTTTTTCATCGCGTGAGGAAAGAAGCTATCCCACTTTTGCAAAAATAGGAAAAACACTTGGCCAATATAGTCATAAACTCTCAATTATATCTAAGCAGAGTAGATTAATGCTTACAGAATTGAGATATCAGGTGAAAGTACATACACTATCTAATAAGCCAAGAGAAAAAAAAATCCTGCAAATTCTCCCCATATATATATATATATATATATATATTTTTAAAAAAAAAACAAACAAAACATGCAATATGGAAAGGACATCATATGCAAAGGCAAGATCAAACCTGTGGATGCTCAATGATGCCAATACACAAAAACAATCGCTCGATCTGCTTTTTCTGTCTTCCCCAAAAAAATACCTGCAAATTTCTCTCAAGAGACGTAGGGGGCAAACACAACTGGTTCCTAGATTGCATATAAAGATGTATCAAGTTAAGATAAACAATCAAATCTGATGCCATAGGATTAGGAGCCAAATTCTAGGCATAAACACCTAAATCTGCTAGGTGTGTTGGTTCCCCCTCATGGGGTAACCGTCCTTCTCGACCTAAGCCTGTCTTCCAGTGGGTGGTTGCTGGCAGGACTGCATCATCCACTCCATCATGTTCTGCATCCAGATAGGAGGCTCATTGGAGTATTGCTCTTCTTTCATCTTCTGAGGCCTTCCAAACTGTTTGGGTTTGCTCTTGTAGGTGCCACTGTGATTGGCTGGTACAAACTGCTACTGAGGCCGCTGATGCTGAGGAGCATGAGACCAAGGGGCTTGATACTGATGCCTTGTTGCTTGTCCCCATGGTGCTTGGTAAGACGTCTGATGCCATGGAATCTGATGTTGGACTACAGGTCTAGTGCCATAATGTGCTTGCATTAGCACTTCTTTCTTGGCTTTGGTCTTTTGTGCTTCCAGGAGGGAGCACTGAGGGCGAACATGCCCACTGAGACCGCAGTGATGGCAAATGGGAGGTCTTCTGATGGAATGAGGCTCCTGAATGCCTGGAACATCATCGTTGATCTTTTCCTTCTTTTTATCTTCAACAGTGGGAGGAGGCTCTAGGACTGTAGGTTTCACAAACACAGTCTTTGAGGAAGAAGGAACATCAAAAGAGGGAGCTACATACCCGAGGCCAGTCTTGTCATTTGGGCTCTTCTGGATAGACAACATACGAGTCAGCTTCTCATCAGTCACTCTCTCTAGCTGGAGCTGCGTCTCTAGTAGCTTTTCCTCAAGCTCTTGTACTTTAAGCAGCAATGAACTCTTCTCTGTCAGCAAACTATTCAGATCATTAAGGTGCTGCTTTCAGCCTTCCCTTAGCTTCTCATACTCTATGTAGAGTGTCTTGTAGGTCTCCTTGAGCTCTTCCTCATTATTGCTATGCTTCGAGTAATACGAGTCTTCTTCTTCAACATGTGGGGCTACAAAGGCCAGAAATTTTTCAGACTCTAAAGCTTCTTATTCTGACTCATCACTGAGAGTCACATTGTATGCTTTCCCCTTGCCCTTTCTAAGATTCCCGCAATCGGCCCGGATATGCCTAAAGCCTAAGCATTCAAAACATCGGGGTCCTTTGGGATCTTTCTTATCTTCTTCCTCAGGTTCTGCTTCTCTGAGAGATTTCTTTACTCTTTCAGAAAATTTCTTCTTGAACCGATCATCTTTCATCAGTCTTCTAAATTTTTTGGCTAACATAGCCACAGCCTTTTCTTCATCCTCAGAGTCATCTTCAGATGATGCTTCTACCTTCTTCTTGGAAGCCTATAGAGTAATGGTCTTCAATTTCTTGACCGGGGGCAGAGACAGCTCATATGTTTGAAGAGATCCCACCAGCTCCTCAATCTTCATCTCCTCAAGATCCTTGCTTTCTTCAATGGTGGTCACCTTGATTCTGAAAGGATCAGGCAAAGATCTTAGAATCTTTCGGATGAGTTTTACATCCGAGATAGGTTTCCCAAGACTCACCATGGAGTTCCTCAGGTCACTCATCTTGGAATAAAACTCTCCAAAGGTCTCTTCTTCCAACATCTTAATTTCTTCAAATCTTGAAATCAACATTTGAAGTTTGGCAGATTTAACAAGTTTCGTGCCTTCATATGTTGTTTCCAAGATTTTCCATGCTTCTTTGGATGATTCGTAGTTTGAAATTTTGGCGAATTCAGAAGGAGAAAGTGCTTGGCATAGAGCATGGAGGGCTTTATCATTGGAAAGTTGGGCGTTTTTCAGAGGGACTGTCTCGAGGGTTGTATCCTCTGGTTTAGTCCAACCAGTTTCAACAATACTCCAACAGTTAATAGATTTTAAAAAGAATCGCATCCGAGTTTTCCAATAGCCATAGTTCGTACCATCGAAGGTAGGAACAGAATTAAGAGTTTGAGACATAGTAGCAAATAGAAGTCAAAAATAAATGACACTCAAGAATTTAATTGTCTCAGAGTGAACCTGGCTCTGATACCAATTGAAAATCGAAATTGACTTCTAAAAGTAAAGTGTGTGCACAAGTGTCAACCAAAATTAAGCACAACGGAAAATAAAAGACACATAGATTTTTGTTGACGAAGTGGAAACTCAATCAAGAGAAAAACCACTCCAGGGAAGCCAAACCCAGGAATTCCATTATTCAGAAGACAAAGCTAGATACAAGATAGTAACACTCACATTAACCCGATGTAGTGGTCGTACCTTGCTCTCTGACGTGTAATCCAACACGAATGCTTCCCAACCAGGTCTCCTACCTGAAGGGGTCTTCAATGGAATCCTTTACCTTATAGCCGGCCTCTAAGATAGACTTCAGGTGTAGTGCAGCACACTTGTAACGGCTTCAGAGGGATCGTGAAATTCTCTGAGCTCTTGTGGAATTCAATACCGAATTCTTGCAGTTCTCAATGCCTAGGGGCCTCTATTTATAGGTTGGGGTGCAGAATGGGCGACTGCTGTAATATGTATGGACGCCGTCCGGACAGACAACTGTGCGACAGGATTTTTTGAAAATTTCGCTGAAAATCTTTCCTGTTTAAGATCCGCGTCTGGACGGTGAGACACTGAAATCTGGACGGTCGCACGTCCTCTGCAAGTAATTTCCATCTAAGGCTTAGCGCGTCCTGACCAAGGGGGATGAACGTCCGGACATCAATTCTTGAACAGGCAATTTCCAAATCTGCTATGCATGCGTCTGGACCATGAGAGGCAGACGTCCGGATGGTTGAAGTCAAATCGGCAATTTCCATATTAGTTACACTCGCGTCCGGACCAAGGCTGATTGACGTCCGGATGGTGATATTTGAATTGCGATTCTTGCCTTATTTATGAGCGCGTCCGGACGGGAAACCGCATCGTCCAGACGGTGTATCAATCTTCCCATATTATGAACTTGGAAAGAATCTGAAGCTGATCGATCATTGATGGACGTCCGTACGGGCTGCTAAGAGGTCCAGACGGATGCAAGCTGGAACAGAAGCTTCTCGATACAGTGGAGGGTCCAGACGGAAAGATACGTCGTCCGGACGGATGGAACAGTGGACAGATGGACGTCCGAACAGGATGACACGTCGTCCGGACAGCTGACAGGGAATCTAAAATCTTCTATCTTTTTCACAGTGCAGAGTCTTCTGAAAATGCTCTAACAAGTGGAATCCCTGTTTACAGCATCTTTACACATAAGTGATTTTGTCCAAACACAGAATGAGGCCAAAATACTAACAACCCCAAAAGTCAAGAGTTCGGTTTTGCCATAAAACTGGATTTTGTCACAACAAACAACGAAGCAGAATATGAAGCCGTAATAGTAGGTTTGGCATTGTCCCGAGAGATAGGAGCAACTAATGTTGAAATCCGAAGTGATTCTCAAGTGGTAGTAGGCCAAGGTCAAGGACAATTTGAAACACAAGAAGATCGAATGGCCAGATATCTGGACCAGGTATGCCATTTCCAATCTTATTTTGAAAGGGTTGTTGTCAGAAAGATACCTTGGGAGGAAAAGGTCCGAGCAGATGAAATCTCAAAGATAGCCTCAGGAATAGATGAAGAGAGAAAGGCATCAAAACGGCAGATTATTGTTCTGACCGAGCCGTCCATAACCCCGAAGATTAACATCATGGAAGCAGGTACAACGCCGAACGAACCAGAATGGGCTGCTGAGATTATTCAGTTTCTGGGTTGTTACCCCAAGACAAGGTTGCAGCTCGGAAGGTGAAGAATCAAGCAACCCTGTTTTGCTTCCTTGGAGAAGTGCTTTACAAAAGGGGATATTCCGAGCCCCTGTTGAAATGCCTCTCCAAAGCCGAGGCGGAGTATGTGTTGAAAGAAATCCATGAGGGTGTATGTGGAAACCGTTTGGGAGGACGGATGCTGGCTTAAAAGACCATTCGAGCAGGTTATTATTGGCCTACGGTCAGTAAGGATTCAGCCTGAATTGTAAAGCATTGTGATAAATGCCAGAGATTCTCAAGAATCATGAAGACAGTGCCTGAGAAGCTTACTCACCTTCCTTCTCCATGGCCGTTTGCGAAGTGGGGGTGGATATTGAAAAAAAAAATATTGGACTTTTAAATTTAACAAGTGTGTGTGAACAGTGTGCAACAAAATACAGAATTAAAGGAGACAAAATATTTTGTTGACGAAGTAGAAACTCAAGATGAGAAAAACCACTCCGGGGCAACCAAACCTAGGATATCCACTATTCTGAAGACAAGACTAGATACAAGATAGTAACACTCACATACCCCTGATGTAGTGGTTGTACCTTGCTCTCTACCGTGTAACCCAACACGAACGCCTCCCAACCAGGTCTCCTACCTGAAGGGGTCTTCAATGGAATCCTTTACCTTAGGGCCAACCCCTAAGATAGACTTCACAGCTGATCAAATCACACACTTGGCAAGAGCTAGAGAGCTAGCAGATCTTTAATATCTCCCTAAACACCCTTTCTAAGCTATAGAGAATTCACCACCTAATTCTATGTTGAAAGCATTTCTAGAACCCCTTATTTATAGGCTTTAGAAAGCTCTAAATCTGGTCAAAACCGGAGTCTGAGGCACACGCGTCCGGACGGGAGCCTTGGGCCATCCGGACGGGCCAAGTTTTTCTTGTCCGAAAAGTAATTCTGGAATTTTCTGCAGGGCCATCCGGATGGGAAAATCTTTCTGTCTGGAAGCTATTAATGGCCTTCTGGATGCTCAATTTATAGAACTTTTTCTTAGTTTTCCAACGACATCGATTTCGTCCCAATCCGATATTTGAGTAAAACGTTAAGACCAAAATACCCGAGGGTGTCCAGACTGTCAACTGCAACCGCCTTTCTAAAGTAGCAGTGAAAGCTTCTGTTAGTATTTTGGCCTCATTCTGTGTTTGGACAAAATCACTTGTATGTGTAAAGATGCTGTAAAACAGGGATTCCACTATTCAGAGCACTCTTAGAAGACTTAGCCCTGTGAAGATTTCGGTTCCCTGTTAGCAGTACGGACGATCGAGCCATCCCGTCTGGACGCCCATCTGACCACTGTTCTATCCGTCCAGATGACGTGCCATACCGTCTGGACACCAGTCAGACCAAGCATCATCCGTCCGGTCGATGTGCATTTCTGTCCGGACCCTTCACTGAGTCGAGAAGGTTCTATCCAGCTTGCATCCGTCCGGACGTTTCAGCAGCACGTCCGGACGCCTCTTAGTACTCGACCAGTCTCAGATTCTTTCCAAGTTTCGATAAAGGAAAGATAGATCAACCGTTCTGACGATGTAGTATCCCGTCTGGACGCGTGTCTCTGTAAGGTAAGAATCGCAATTCAAATATCACCGTTCGGACGTCAGTCAACCTTGGTCCGGACGCGCGTGCAACTAATATGGAAATTTCAGATTCGACTTCAATCGTCCGGACGATTGCCTCTAATGGTCCGGACGCGCGCATAGCAGATATTGAAATTGAGTGTTGAAGTTCAGCTGTCCGAACGCTCATCCCCCATGGTCCGGACGCGTGAAGCCTTATAAGGAAATTACTTACAGCGGACGTGAGACCATCCGGACGATGTGCCATCCCGTCCGGACGCGGCTCTTAAATAGGAAAGATTTCTCAGCGAAATTTTTGAAAAATCCTGTCGCACAGTTGTCCGTCCGGACAGCCCATGTCCACCGTCTGGACGACGCCCAGCTATATTTTTCCTGACGCTCATTTGAGCCTGACCTATAAATAGAGGCCTCTGGGCATTGAGAACTGCAAGAATTCGGTATTGAATTCCACAACTACTTAGAGATGTGATTTTTCCTCTGAAGCCATTTCAAGTGTGCTGTTTGATGAGTACCAAATATTCTATATTTGGACCCCTTGATTTACATTAGTTAGACCTTTAGCCTTGATATTTTCTGATGTTTTTGTTAGTTTTTGTGTTCTTGTGTTTTATAGGTTAATAAGAGAGGAATGACAAAATTTCATGTGGAAATACTTGGAAATCCGGAAGTCCTGAAAAGTCAATCGATCGAACTTAAAAGTCGATCGATCGAACTTAAATGTCGATCAATCAAAATTTTTCCCGAAGTCAATCTATCAAAATTTCCCAGAACTTACTTTTGCAGAAGCGCGCTAAAACACCCAATCAGGAGCATCTCCATGACAAAAGGTAGTTCTCCCTCTGATTTTCGCAGCAGAACACGCTGGTTTCGTGACCTTGGTTTTCTCTAGTAAGAGAGGAACCCTAGAGGGGGTTAGAGGAGTCATTTTACATGGGTTTCTAGCTCTAATTTCCTTCTATAAAGCCATAGCCATGCCTCCTTGTTGGGAGAGTTCAGAGAGCAGTAGATAGGTTTAATTTCGTTCATTTCATAGTGTATTCCAGTAGCTTTTGTTCTTAGACACTTTCTCTTTGAAAAGCTTTTCTTTTATTTCTATGTTTATTCTTCATTTTCTTGTGGTGTTCTTAGTCATGGAAGGCTAGTAACCTCAACTAAGGTTGAGGATGAAACCTTTCCATTGATGACACTCACACTCTTGTAGTCCTACTTGCACATTTAATGCTATATCATTATGTTATTCAAGTTCCATTCATTTAAATGCTTTATCTTTTGCAATGAATGTGGTTAGTGGTAGAAATAGGACATTTAATGTGTTTCAACCGATGGATACATTGTTTTATCGGTTTGAAAGATGATATCCATTGTGATTTATTCTTTGAATGGATACAATGGATGATTTGATTTCAAATGGGTACTCTTTGTGATTGATCTTTGAGTTGGATTCATTTAATGGTTCTAGGGTTGATGGTTAAGAGACTTGAATAACACCCTAAGCTTAATGTTCTTTGGATGTTCAAGTGGAAACCAAGAGTGTGAGTTATTGGAGATGGTTTGGTGAATTCCTTAGCCTTAGTCCCTTTTTTACATATTTCATTTCTTTCTCTTTACTTAGCATTTTTGGTGCATGTTTAACCCTCAAACTCTTGGAACTAGGTTAGAATGAGGTTGATTAAGCAAGACACTAATTTTTGACCATTTACCTATGGATTCGACCTCGCACTTGCACACACTATATTGCAAACGATTCGTGCGCTTGCGAGTACTCATTAAAACTCACAACAAGTTTTTGGCCCCGTTGTCGGGGAAATCGGTTCAATAATTGGTGAGGTGTAAAGAGAAGAACCTGGTACTCAACTGGGAAAAGTGCCATTTTATGGTAAAACAAGGAATCGTGCTTGGGCACGTCATCTCTAGTCGGGGGATAAAGGTAGACAAGGCGAAGGTAGATCTGATATCCAACCTTCCGCCCCCACGAACGGTGAAAGAGGTTCTCTCTTTTCTGGGCCATGCAGGATTTTATCGGCTATTCATCCAAGACTTCAGTAAGATCGCCCGGCCCTTGTTCAAATTATTGGAAAAGAAGGCCCCTTTTATTTTTGATGAAGATTGCAAGAAGGCATTTGGGCCTTGAAGGCAATTCTGACGTCCACACCCATCATTCCGCCCCTTAGCTGGGGTACACCTTTCGAGATCATGTGAAACGCATCCGATTATGCCGTTGGAGCTGTTTTGGGGCAGCGCATTGACAAACTCCCCCACGTCATTTATTTTGCAAGTCGGACTTTGAACGACGCCTAGCTGAATTATTCAACCACTGAGAAGGAGCTGCTGGCAATCATATTTGCTTTGGATAAGTTTCGATCCTACCTGTTGGGATCGAAGGTAATCATCTACTCAGATCACGCGGCATTGAAGTATCTTTTCTCTAAAAAAGATGCTAAATCTCACCTCATCCGGTGGATTTTGCTGTTACAAGAGTTCGACATTGAGATTCGGGATAAGAAGGGTTTCGAAAATGTGGTGGCTGATCATCTCTCGAGGATTACGGTGGATTTCACGGAAGAAGCCATCTCCATCTTTGAGAACTTCCCCGATGAGCAGTTGATGCATATTTCTCATGCTCACTCACCATGGTTTGCTGACATAGTAAACTATCTTGTCACCGGTCAAATGCCTTTGCATTGGGGGCGGCAGGATAAGTCCAAATTCATGTCCATGGTGAAGAATTTTTTCTGGGACGATCCTTACCTGTTTAAGTATTGTCTCGATCAGATCATTAGGAGATGTATACCCGAGCCTGACCAATCCAGTGTCATCTCCTTCTGTCATGATCATGCCTGTGGAGGCCACTTTAGTGCAAAGAAGACCGCTGCAAAGATTTTGCAGTGCGGATTTTACTGGCCGACCATCTTTCAAGATGCTCACACTTATTGTGTCTCATGCGAGCGCTATCAGAAACTAGGGAGTATTTCACGCCGAAATTTGATGCCCGTCAACCCCATTCTTATTGTCGAGATCTTTGATGTGTGGGGCATCGATTTCATGGGACCTTTCCCACTCTCCTTCGGCTATCTGTACATTCTGCTTGCAGTGGACTACGTGTCCAAATGGGTGGAGGCGGTTGCCTGCAAGACCAATGACCACAGAGTTGTGGTTCAGTTTTTAAAAGACACTATATTTGCTGGTTTTGGTATTCCTCGAGCAATTATTAGTGATGGGGGAAAGCATTTCTGCAACCGGGTCTTCGAGCAGCTGATGAAGAAGTATTGCATCACGCACAAGGTTGCCACTCCCAATCACCCTCAGACGAGCGGTCAAGTGGAGGTTTCAAACAGAGAGATCAAGAGAATTTTGGAGAAGACGATGAACCCGTCAAGGAAAGATTGGTCTCTTCGTTTGAACAATGTATTATGGGCGTACCGGACAGCCTTCAAGACCCCGATTGGCATGTCACCCTACCGTATTGTATACGGAAAAGCATGTCATCTGCCAGTGGAGTTGGAGCACAGAGCCTACTGGGCCATTAAGCAACTGAATTTTGATCTCACAAAGGCTGGCTCGCTGAGGAAGCTTTAACTCAACGAATTGGAAGAGCTGAGGAACGATGCTTATGATTGTGGATGTACAAAGCACGGATGAAGAAGGTTCACGACCAGAACATATTGAGACGATCTTTTGAACCCGGTCAGAAAGTCCTTCTTTACAATTCACGTCTGCATCTGTTTCCAGGGAAGCTCCGATCTCGATGGACAAGCCCTTTCATGGTTCGTTCAGTGTTTTCTTATGGGGCCATTGAGATTGAGGATCCAAAGAATGGCAGCACATTCAAGGTGAACGGGCAACGGCTGAAGCCATTTTTGGAGTTACAGAGCTCGGAGGTTGAGACGACCCTTTTAGAGGATCCGAGTTACTCGGAGTGATTGTCGTTAGGATGGAAAGTCTGGCCGAAGACTGAAAACTTAGCGCTTGTGGGAGGCAACCCTCATCATTTTTCCTTATCATTTGATTTTATTTCTTGTGTTTTAGTTGTGATTTTCAGGACAGTGTTTGCCATTCAAGTTTGGGGGAGCGCTTCTCTTGCAGTGTGCCCAACTTGCATCACTATTTCGGTATTGTATCTCTAGTCACATTGGGGACAATGTATCATTCTAGTTTGGGGGTGGGGTAGACATTTCTGTCTGTTATCATTTAATATTTGCTTTCATTAAAAAAAAAAAAAAAAAAAAAAAAAAACTTTATTGTTAGTTGAGCATGGTTACATCTTACTATGGTTTGCATATCATTGGTTTGTTTAATATATTGAATTTTGCACATCATTAAAATCTGAGATCTTTTGACTCATCTTTGGATTAGAGAGACTTGACATGTTTGAATTGTTTATCACAAGCACATTAGCATTGGTTCTATGGGGTATCAGATTTGAATTAAAAATTGTGTGTCTTGAGATTTGTAGGATGACTTGTTGATGAAACCTTGGCGTATTATAATTCAAAAAAATATAATAATAATAATAATAATAATAATAATAATAATAATAATAATAATAATAATATCACCAATTTGAGTTCTCATTGAGTAACCGGGCCCCTTCCCTCACTAAGCATTGGGTGTTCACGTAAAAAGATGAGAATTTCAGCTTGGCTGTTTGTTTGGCTAGTTTGACTTCGTAGCCTTTTTGACTTGAGTAATTAAGCCCTTAGGGATGTTTTTACATCTAGTGCCCTAAAACCATCTGGGTTGGGAGTCACTGGCTCAACACTCGTTACATGGGTCAAATAGAAAGCTTAATGGAGTCAAGCATTGCACAACCGACACAAAAATAATAAATGAATAATAATAAATGTGAGTTGAGCCTTGGTTATTTTCATCTGATGGAAGTCCTGCGAATTTTTGGATATACATGCTTTGAGAAAAATTGAAACCCCATGACTATATGTTATTCACACCTTACACTTTTGAACATGTGTTGTCTCAATTTTCCAACTATGAGTTGATCGATTTTTGATAACATGATGATGTGATATTCATTTTGTTAAACATACTCATGATGTGTGAACCATGTGTTTGAATGAGGATTTTTGCTCAATTGATAATTCAGCACTTCAATGTTTGTGGGTATCATTTCTGGGAAACCTTCACGAGACTTCACTCATCCACTAGGGAGTCCTAGGGGTTTAAAAGGCTTGTTGCATATGCTAAATGCAATCGTTTCTCCCACGAAACATGATTTATGTTTCATGCTTTCATTTTGTTTTGCTAAAGGACTAGCAAAATGTAAGTTTGGGGGTATTTGATGAGTACCAAATATTGTATATTTGGACCCCTTGATTTACATTAGTTAGACCTTTAGCCTTGCTATTTTCTGATGTTTTTGTTAGTTTTTGTGTTCTTGTGTTTTATAGGTTAATAAGAGAGGAATGGCAAAATTTCATGTGGAAATACTTGGAAATTCAGAAGTCCTGAAAAGTCGATCGATCGAAATTTTGCCCGAAGTCGATTGATCGAAATTTTCTAGAACTTACTTTTGCAGAAGCACGCCAGAACACCCAATCAGGAGCGTCTCCATGACAAAAAGCAGTTCTCCCTATGATTTTAGATGACAAAAAGCAGTTCTCCCTCTGATTTTAGCAGCAGAACACGCTGGTTTCGTGACCTTGGTTGTCTCTAGCAAGAGAGGAACCCTAGAGGGGGTTAGAGGAGTCATTTTACATGGGTTTCTAGCCCTAATTTCCTTCTATAAAGCCATAGCCATGCCTCCTTGTTGGGAGAGTTCAGAGAGCAGTAGATAGGTTTAATTTCATTCATTTCATAGTGTATTCCAATAGCTTTTGTTCTTAGACACTTTCTCTTTGTAAAGCTTTTATTTTATTTCCATGTTTGTTCTTCATTTTCTTGTGGTGTTCTTAGTCATGGAAGGCTAGTAACCTCAACTAAGGTTAAGGATGAAACCTTTCCATTGATGACACTCACACTCTTGTAGTCCTACGTGCACATTTAATGCTATATCATTATGTTATTCAAGTTCCATTCATTTAAATGCTTTATCTTTTGCAATGAATGTGGTTAGTGGTAGAAATAGGACATTTAATGTGTTTCAACTGATGGATACATTGTTTTATCGGTTTGAAAGATGATATCCATTGTGATTTATTCTTTGAATGGATACAATAGATGATTTGATTTCAAATGGGTACTCTTTGTGATTTATCTTTGAGTTGGATTCATTTAATGGTTCTAGGGTTGATGGTTAAGAGACTTGAATAACACCCTAAGCTTAATGTTCTTTGGATGTTCAAGTGGAAACCAAGAGTGTGAGTTGTTGGAGATGGTTTGGTGAATTCCTTAGCCTTAGTCCCTTTATAACATATTTTATTTCTTCCTCTTTACTTAGCATTTTTGGTGCATGTTTAACCCTCAAACTCTTGGAACTAGGTTAGAATGAGGTTCATTAAGCAAGACACTGATTTTTGACCATTTCCCTGTGGATTCGACCTCGCACTTGCACACACTATATTGCAAACGATTCGTGCGCTTGCGAGTACTCATTAAAACTCACAACATTGTTGTTGTACTACATCAGAAGTCTATCTTAGGGGTTGGCCCTAACGTAAAGGATTCCATTGAAGACCTCTTCAGGTAGGAGACCTGGTTGGGAAGCGTTCGTGTTGGGTTACACGTGAGAGAGTAAGGTACGACCACTGCATCAGTAATATGCGAGTGTTACTATCTTGTATCTAGCTTTGTCTTCTGAATAGTGGAATTCCTGGGTTTGGCAGCCCCCGGAGAGGTTTTTCTCTTGATTGAGTTTCCACTTCGTCAACAAAAATCTTTGTGTCTTTTACTTTCCGCTGTGCTTATTTTTGTTGACACTTTGCGCACATACTTGCCTTTAATTAAGAAGTCAATTTCAATTTTCAGCTTCCATAACAAGGCCGCATCCGGACAGTGTTGCCCTAGCTTCCGGACGGTTGCACTTCGGTTATACGAAATTACCATAATAAGGCTTGGAGCGCGGACCTTGAAGGCTGACGTCCAGATGGTTGAACTAGTGCACGCAATTTCCATATATGAAGCTTGATCGCCTGGACCATGAAGTCTGACGTCCGGACGGTTGAACTTTATATGCACGTCTTGCCTTATAGAGAACCTTGTCCGGACGGTAGCAGTCTTCTTCCCATAACTGTGTCTTGAGGCAGAAACCCTAATACTTGTCAAACACTGAATGGCCTCCGAACGGTATACCCACGTCGTCCGGACGGATGCGCTGGAACACTGGGATCTTCTCGAACTCTGAAGAGCGTCCGGACGATTTACCATTACGTCCGGACGGATGCAAACTTGAACTGTTCGAAGCTTCTAGACACTGATGGGCGTCCAGACGGAAAGTTCTCATCGTCCGGACGAATGATGGTTTGACAGATGAGCGTTCGGACGGAATACCACCTCGTCCGAACGGATGCTGCTGACTGATAAGTGTCCAGACGAGAGACCATGTTGTCTGGACGGCTGACAGGGAACCAAAATAAACTTCCTTGAAAACTTCACAGAATCTTCTTGAAGAACATAGCTGAAGAGTAGACTTTGGATAAAGCAGCATCCCTGTGAAAGCAGCAACATTACATAGAAGTGATTTTGTCCAACAGAAGGTGCAATGCCTGTAGGGAAGGGAAATTGGAAGTTTTTGGTGGTGGCTGTAGATTATTTCACCAAGTGGGCAGAGGCAGAAGCACTTGCGGCTATAACCACAACGAATATCACGAGTTTCCTATGGAAGTCAGTGGTGTGTCAGTTCGGGATTCCACATGCATTCGTCACTGATAATGGAAAGCAGTTTGACTGTGGACCATTCCAGAGGTGGTGTTCAGAACTTCATATCCGAAACTACTATGCCTCGGTATTGTGTCCACAAGCGAATGGGCAAGTGGAGGTGACAAACAAGACCCCGGTAAGGACATTGAAGAAAAAGATTGGAAAGAAGAAAGGAGCATGCGTTGAATATGTTCCAGAGGTGCTCTGGTCATACCGAACCACGAGGAGAACTCCAACAGGAGAGACGCCATTTTCACTCACCTATGGGACCGAGGCTGTGATACTAGCTGAAGTGGGATCCCCGAGTTTTCGTGTAGCTGATGTGTGTTTTAAATGTACTCGCAAGCGCACGAATCGTTTGCAATATAGTGTGTGCAAGTGCGAGGTCGAATCCACAGGGAAATGGTCAAAAGTTAGTGTTTTGCTTAATCAACCTCATTCTAACCTAGTTCCAAGAGTTTGAGGGTTAAACATGCACCAAAAATGCTAAATTAAAGAGGAAGAAATGAAATATGTAAAAAGGGACTAAGGCTAAGGAATTCACCAAACCAAATCCAACAACTCACACTCTTGGTTTCCACTTGAACACCCAAAAAACATTAAGCTTAGGGTGTCATTCAAGTTTCTCAACCATAAACCTTAGAACCATTAAATGAATCCAACTCAAAGATAAATCACAAAGAGTACCCATTTGAAATCAAATCATCCATTGTATCCATTCAAAGAATAAATCACAATGGATATTATCTTCCAAACCAATAAAACAATGTATCCATCGGTTGAAACACATTAAATATCCTATTTCTACCACCAACCACATTCATTGCAAAAGATAAAGCATTAAATGAATGCAACTTGAACAACATAATGATATAACATTAAATGTGCAAGTAGTACTACAAGAGTGTGAGTGTCATCGATGGAGAGGTTTCATCCTCAACCTTAGTTGAGAGTTCTAGCCTCCCATGACTAAGAACACCACAAAAACTTGAAGAACAAACATGAAAATAGAAGAAAAGCTTTACAAAGACAAATGTCTAAAGAAAAGAGCTACTGAAATAAACTACAAAATGCACAAAATTAAACCTAGCAACTGTTCTGAGAAATTCTGCCAACAAGGAGGCATGGCTATGGCTTTATAGAAGGAAATTAGGGTTAGAAACCCATGTAAAATGACTCCTCTAACCCCCTCTAGGGTTCCTCTCTTGCTAGAGCCAACCAAGGCCACGAAAGCAGCGTGTTCTGCTGCGAAAATTAGAGGGAGAACTGCTTTTTGTCATGGAGAAGCTCCTGATTGGGTGTTCTGGTGCGCTTCTGCAAAAGTAAGTTCTGGGAAATTTTGATCGATTGACTTTTATTCGATTGATCAACTTCAGGCAAACTTTCGATCGATTGACTTTTAAGTTCGATCGATCGACTTTTCAGGACTTCTGAATTTCCAAGCATTTCCACATGAAATTTTGTCATTCCTCTCTTATTGACTTATAAAACACAAAAACACAAAAACTAACAAAAACATCGGAAAATAGCAAGGCTAAAGGTCTAACTAATGTAGATCAAGGGGTCCAAATATACAATATTTGGTACTCATCAGTAGCTTACTATAATCCCGGGCTCAATGATGAAAAAGTCAAGTTGCATCTAGATCTTTTGCAGGAAAAAAGAGACGACGCTCAAGTCACATGGGCAGCGTATCAAAGTTGGACAGCTCGGTACTTCAATAAACAAGTAGTTCCTAGAAAATTTCAGGTCAGAGATTGGGTCCTCAGGAAAGTGAGCTTAATGACGAAAGATTCAATAGAAGGAAAAATGGCCCCGGAATGGGAAGGTCCTTATCAAGTAGTAAGATGTCATCAAAAGGGAGCTTATCGTCTAATGACCAAGATCGGGAAGATGCTCCCGAGATCATGGAATGCCGAACATTTGAAGAAGTATTACATGTAATCTTTATTTTTCTACAATTTTAACGTCAATAAAGCAGATATTTTGCCAATTCGTTTTCAAGTACAATAGAAAGATTAAGAATCCGCCCGACTTCTTTCCTCGGACGACTTGAAATGGTTATGGAAGGGATACCCAGGGAGAATCCGCTCGACTTCCTTCCTCAGATGACCCGAAAGGGTTATGGAAGGGATACCCAGGGAGAATCCGCCCGAGTTCCTTCCTCAGACGACCCAAAAGGGCTATGGAAGGGATACCCAGGGAAGAAACCCTTCGATCGGGGGTTTCCGAAGGATAAGGATAAGGATAAGGATGTAGTAGAAATCAAGATATAACTCCACAGAGACAGAGGAAGAGAGATTTCACCAAAAAATAGGGGTATGAGGCCTTCCATCTAATTTCCTTAACAAAACTTAAGGCAAATCTAAGGAAGTTTGCCTAAGTTTTGAGGGGTGATATGGATTGAAGAAATTAAAATTTTTTATGAAGATAAAAGTAGTATGAAAAGATTATAAACTTGTATTGACTTGCAAAATTTTTGCAATTTACAAAAATTATAAAGTCCAAGTCTGGCGCCCGCGCCTCGGAAACAGCTCTTAGTCCACAACGTCGTCGAGAGGATCATCTCGGGGATTCGGTGTGTCAGATCCCCAACTCGGAACATTGGGCATGAATTCTTTACCAAAGTCTTCCATTTCTTGGACTGCTTCATCCGAAATTCACTAGAAGTAGCCCAACAGTTTCAGGATCGAACTTATATTAAGGGTTCATCACCAAGGCTCGAAAATTTTCGAACCCCCAGTTGAATCCCCAACCCCAGCTCTGGTCTCAAAGATATGGCACATAACTCAGTTGCTTCAAATAGCGCTTCAGTTTTGCTTGGCCCTCGTCATACCTGGCTCTAAGTCTGATCAAAAGACTCTCCGAATGATCCTGTGCCTTGACAGCTTTGTCTCTTTCAGCCTCGAGTCTTTCAACCTCGGCCTTCAGCTTCTCCTTTTCGGCTTCAGCATTTTCAGCATTCTTGCACGCTTCGGAGCATTCATTTTACACGGCCCGCAGACGAGAAACCAGTTGATCTGCACGGTCAAGTTCAGCAGAAAGACCCACGACAGAGCGGGTATACCGCTCATTTGCCTCAAACACTTCCTTTTCTAAACGAGCTTTGGTGGAACGCTCCTCGGATATAATTAAGTCCTGGGAAGCAAGCTTTTCGTCCCGGGATTGAAGGAGAGCTTTCAAAGTTGCTACTTCCTTCTCTAGGCCCGAGAGTCGAGCTTGCACTTCGGGGGGGGCTAGAGTAGTAGGCTGGACTTCTTGACGGTTTTCATATCTTCACCAGAAGCTATAAAGAAAAAGGAAGGCAAATTTAAAATAAAGTGCTTAAATTTGGTTCAAACAAAGGTTTGTTTTTGGAAGCTCACCTGATAATGGGAGATAGGAATGCCTTGGGCAATTCTCTCTGGGGAAGAAGTCCCTGCATTTCCCAGGAACCCTTCGGGGATTAGGTTTTTGATGGCCTCCCTCGGATGACCAAGAAGGCCTCTACCCAAAGCTTCGAAGGCCACTATAAATCTAGAAGAAGAGCTAGGTACCATAGAAGGAGCAGCTTCCGTATTCGGGGCTGCCTCGGACTCATTAGGCCTCTATTTAGAAGTGCTAGCCTCGGTGTTGGATCTGTTTCTATCAGAAGCTTCAGGATGCTGAGTCACCTTGGAAGTGATGGCCTCGGTATTGACTCTTGATCTTTCAGGCACTTTGAGATGTTGAGTCGCTTCAGATTGATTTGCGCCCCCTACTTCAAGGTCAGCACCTGGCCTATTCTGAACTCCCGCTTGTGGAGGAATTTCTGGCCCTTCGGTACTTACCCTCTCGGGAATTTCCGTCTGAACTTCTTCGGTCTGATAAGGAGCCGTGTATGATTCTGGAGGGGTAGCATGCTCCATTTTGCAATCGTAATTAGGGGGTGGGGGAGTTCCTTGACACTCTATTGAAGGACTCCGAGGAGTATGCTCTTCCACCATGTCTTCGGCGAAAGCTTCATCTTGGGGGGTGTTAGCATCCTCATCCCTCTCTTCAGCAGACTCCTCACTCGAAGAAGCAGATTCTTGTCGGACCTCCTCGGCATCAGAAGGCCTTATGACTGGCCTACCCCACATACGCTTAGCCTCCGAAATTATTTTTGCCAGTCGATCTCGAGCACCAAATTTTTTTTTCCTCACCACGTGCTTCACTCGTGGCATGGCAGGCACGGTACGGGCCTCAAGTATCAGTTCGCCCTCCCCTTCTAATCTTTCTGGCACCGGACTTGTTGTTGTAGAGGCACCGGCATGGGTTTCCTCGAGAGGAATATCTGAGCCCCGGTGTGATGCCTCAGAGCTAGATTCATCTCTTAGGCCAAAAGGGGGTAAAGAGCTAGCTCCTCTGGCTGGGGAGACTTCCGGAACAAAACCCCGAGCTCCCTGAGCCCTCTTTAGTATTGGTTTCAGCCGCGGACATCCTCAGAGAAGTTCTCTTCGCACTTGAGGTGGCCAGAGGGATGTTCCGCTTCTTCCTCAAAGGAACATCCTCGGGAGTTTCTTTAGCTCTGGCAGAAGGTCTCTTCTTGGTGACAGGCCTCGTAGATGGAGGTGCATCACTTTTTTTCTTTGGCAGCTCTTCTTTTGGTGATCGTCTTCTTGTCCCTCGGAATGTTATATCCAAGAAATTGCCTCAAATTTCCCTCGGTCACAAGGTTATCAAAATCAATTTCCTCAAACTTCTCGGCTTTAACCCTAGCTGCAGACCAATCGCTTTTCTTCATGACATCTTCCAGATCAGATATGCTAATTGAAGGGAGTTCACTTCGGTCAGGTCGCAACAATTGCCAGGTCTGAGACATCCTGCGGTTCTCGAGCAAAATCATACCTTCGGGGCATTCCCATTCCCCAGATACTTGAAAGAACTGTTGCTCCTAGAACTTGTTGTTGGTCAACCCGCTCTTAAGTTTGATGAATATAGAGGGGTGACGGATGGACAGCTCGATCATTCCCTCTGAAGTCTGCCTTAGCCTATAGATGTTCAAGAACTGAAGAATCTTCATCTCCTTCTTCAATACTAGCCTCCAAAGGATGTATGAAGCGAATAGATATCTCCAGGCGTTAGGCATGATCTGACTAGGAGCAACCATTAGAAAAAGGACAAAGTCCCGGGCGATCTCTGGGAAGGGTAGCCGGAGTCCAGCCATGAACATCCTATTGAATAAAGTGACGTCGCCGTCATCGATAACCCGAGTCCCAGGGGTTTGGTAGAATATCCTCACCATAGGAGGGATGTCATAGTTTAGCCGTAGTACACCCTCATGTCTTTCGAAGAGGGCGGTCTGCACCCTGCTCTCCAGGGGAGAAAGGTCTACGTGGCAGTCGGACCTTTTGGTTTGGACCCGAGAGGTATGGGGAATATTGGAGGTAGCTTTCTTGGGGACCATTTCAAAGAGAGAAAGGAAGAGTGGAAGTTTCAGAGAAGGAAAAGTTTGAGAAGATGGCAACAATGGTGGATAATGAGAGAGTACAGAATTATGTAAAAGGGTGAATAGTGAAAGCAGTTAAAACATTAAATATCCCCCCACGCGTCCAAGATATTAAAAGGTGCCATCATTTCAGTATCTCCGAAAACTGAAGGGGCGTACGTTTTGAATCCAGAAATTAAATGGTTATTAAAAGACGCAACCTCGAGAATAGCACGTCATGATTTCAAAAGAGCGGCGGCGTCAGGAATGTGCGGGCTTCCGTCATTATGAGAAAAAGAAGTGGCAAAGTTCAAACGTTCAAACTTTCAAAAAGGCGTGGCATTTATGACAAAAGTGATGATAGAGTACAGGTTCATGGACAACAAATAATTCCCTTAATTTCAATTTATTTTTGAAATTAGAGAATTAGGGGGGTAACTGTTAGGGATAAAATCAGCTTCGAGGACACGTGGATCCTAACCTTGAGTCACCTCAGTGTTACATCTCGGACATTCATCATGACCCGGTATAAGAAGATTGTCTCAGTATGATAACACCTTGGACCTACCAAAGTCATCAACGGTGCGATAATATTCCGAGATCTCCTAGTCTAATCGAAGCGAACATGTCTCGGATATTTACACCTCGGAGGGTTGGTCAAAGCACACTACAATCGTCTTGGAGGCCCATATCTCGGAAGCCAAGAGGCTAATCTTTATCCCATAATTAATGGGATAAGACCACTAATGATATGGAACTAGGATTGAAGAAGCAAAGTGCTATCCAACCTGGACTCTATTACCTTATTCAAATCTCCTGAAGATAAGGCTGAGACTCGAAAAAACTGGGACTCAAACTCCTAGTCCAATTGGGTTTCAAGATTTCTAGTAGGTCTGTAACTACAAGCCTATAAATAAGACCATGATGCCAGGCATTTAAGAGGCATCTTTTGAGCTTTGAGATTGCAAAAACTATCTAGAGAATTTTAACTGACTTAGGCATCGGAGTGGGCGGAGTCGGCACCCCCGACAAGTCATTTATTATTTTGCAGGTTACGAGGAGAACAAATATTAAGGAAGGCGATGAATCATAAGGCGACACGTCACCATACCGGAAACTGTACCAACAATAGACTTCACACGAACAAAGCAACATCACTTGGCAATGGCTAGAGAGTAAACAGACTAGCACAATAACTTCTAAAATATTCTCTCTAAACACTATGGAATTCACTAACGAATTCTTGCAAATTACATGCTTAGGGGTCTCTATTTATAGGCCACAGAAACCTAAATCGTGTCTGATGCGATTTTGCTAGGCGGCGTCCGGATGGACAATTGTGCGATCGGCTTTTCAAATTCGCTTGAAATTCTTTCTTGAATAAAGCCACGTTCAGACGGTGTTGCCCTAGCATCCGGACAGTCGCACTTCAGCTGCACGCAATTTTCATATTAAGGCTTGAACATCTGGACCATGAAGACTGATGTCCGAACGGTTGAACTTGTGCGGCACACTATAGTCATATTAAGGCTTGCGCGTCCGGACGGTTAAACTTTGTATGCACGACTTGCCTTATCAAGGAAAGTGTTTGGATGGGAACACACATCGTCCGGACGGTTGCAGCTATCTTCCCATATCTATGTTTTGGAAAAAAAATCTTTTTCCTTGTTGGCGTGCTGTCGCGAGCACCCAAAAATAAAACCTTACTTCTAAAAATATAAATGTAGTAGTGCAAGTAAGGGTCGATCCCACGAAGAATAATTAGCCGGATTTTATGCTACGTGAACAAGGATGGGGGGGGGGGTATTGAGTATGAAAATAATTTTAAGAAAAATAACAAAGAAACAATTTAAAATATCAATCAAGTAAGAAAACATTGGTCTAAGTCAACTTCCACCGTCGGAATTTTACAACTGATCATCGATGCAAATATATCAATTCATACTTGAATATTCACCGTTGGAACTATTTTCCTATCTCTCCTTAGTCGTAGTTAATTAGAAGACAAGCGCTCTAATTAACCCTAACTACTAAACAACCTAAGACAAGCGCTATAGGTTTAATCTAGTAGCAGCCTTAAGAATTAGAGAGATCGATGAAGCGAAACAACACAAGCACAAGCGGTTGCATTTAATTTCGTCGGATGTTCTTCCTAAGATTTAATAATCATTGAGAAGCAGCAAATCATTAAATCTTAGTTGCTTCACAGATTGGAGGGATCAAACAATTACGGATTTGATATCCATCCTAGCAATAGATTGCAACGAATAATAAACTAGTAGTACTCCTAGCAATTAAACGAGACAATCATGGAATTAGGCAAAGAAGAACATCCGATACTCAAAGCATAAATCGAACAATAAAAACAAATTAGATCTCACAGTTTTATTGATTTCGAGGCTTCCGTTTCCTTCGACCAATTATGAAAGTTTAGCCACGCAGGGCCATGACTCAAAGAAGTTAGAGAAGAGGAGAGAAGATGGAAGATAGAAGATGTAAGGTAGAAGGTGTGTTGTGTGTAATGGTTCCCCCCTTTTATACATGTTTCATCCCATATGCTAGAAGCCTAGGAAATCTCATAATGAAAGATATTCCAAATACTATCCTAAAATAACACTACCCAAATCTTGACTAATTAAGGAAAATATTAAACATAAAATAAATGCTAGGATAACTAGGAAGGTGATGATTTCAATGGGGACTTTTGTTGCCATATGCTTTATTGATTCTTTCCTTGTTTAAGTCCCCACAAATCAGTCAAGTATGAAGAGAAAATCAATTTGCCTTGTCATGGAAAGAGATGCTCATTTCATGTTGTCTTCTTCCACGTGGTCCCCACAAATCTCTTCTTTAATTCTATGGTCCTCCACGCATCTTTTCTCTCCTTTCCTTCCTTTTGCTTTAACTTTTCATTTATTTTC